>NC_058084.1:135101361-136407502 GCF_014858855.1 Bufo gargarizans
CAGTTCTATAACCAATGCTAGTACTGGTCTCAAGAATCCCCCTCCATCTTTGCCACAGTTCTCACTAAAAGTATTTATAAGGGTAAAAGTACTTCAAAAGAAGGCACTGGCTGGATATCTCTATATCCAGGCGAAATACTGATACCAACTTAGGCCTCTTGCACACGACCGTGTGCTGGCCGTGCCCATGTTGCGGACCGCAAATTGCAGTCCGCAATGCTCAGGCACAGACCGTAGTGCAGCCGCATGCGGATCGCGGACCCATTCACTTGAATGGGGTCCGCGATCTGTCCGTTCCGCAAAAAGATAGAACAAGTTCTATTTTTTTGCAAAACGGAGGCTCGGAATGGAACCCCACGGAAGCACTGCCGTATGCAGCCCGCAATACGGCCACGGGAGCACTACGGTCATGTGAAAAAGGCTTTAGTTGGTGCAACAAAATGTCACAGGAATAACAGTGAAATGTGACTCATCAATCCACTGCTTAAAAGTGTTTGAAATGGTATTTTCCCCAGATGTTTAAAACAAATACATGCTTATCATATCTAAAAGTGGTCCTGTGCTAAAGTTTACATCCAGTCCAGATGCAATAAATCCAAATGGTTTCACCCTGAAATGTGTGTAAATCTTCATAGATCTATTCTTTCTTGACTTATGACCCTTAGGGCTCATGTAAACGAACGTAAGGGCTCCGTGCCAGTAATGCAGACCGTTATTACATGGAGATGCAAGAGGTACTAAATCAGACATGTCAGGAGAGGTGACAGCTCCTCTTTATGCTACCTGCACACATTGTGGATTACGCACATTTTTCACGTATGTATTTTCGTGCAATACCAGCAAAACGAGTTAGGCCTCATGCACACGACAGTATTTTTTCACTGTCCGCAAAACGGGGGTCCATGATCCGTGACCGTTTTTTCGTCCGTGGGTCTTCCTTGATTTTTGGAGGATCCAGGGACATGAAAAAAAAGTCGTTTTGGTGTCTGCCTGGCCGTGTGGAGCCAAACGGATCCGTCCTGAATTACAATGCAAGTCAATGGGGACGGATCCGTTTGACGTTGACACAATATGGTGCAATTGCAAACGGATCCGTCCCCATTGACTTTAAATGTAAAGTCTGGAGTCCCTTTTATTCCATCGGATCGGAGTTTTCTCCAATCCGATGGTATATTTTAACTTGAAGCATCCCCATCACCATGGGAACGCCTCTATGTTAGAATATACTGTCGCATATGAGTTACATCGTGAAAACTCATATCCGACAGTACATTCTAACACAGAGGCGTTCCCATGGTGATGGGGACGCTTCTAGTTAAAATATACTACAAACTGTGTACATGACTGCCCCCTGCTGCCTGGCAGCACCCGATCTCTTACAGGGGGCCGTGATCAGCACAATTAACCCCTCAGGTGCCGCACCTGAAGGGGTTAATTGTGCGTATCATAGCCCCCTGTAAGAGATCAGGGTTGCCAGGCAGCAGGGGGCAGACCTCCCCCCTCCCCAGTTTGAAAATCATTGGTGGCCAGTGCGGCCCCCCCCCTCCCTCTATTGTAATAAAAACATTGGTGGCCAGTGTGCGGCCTCCCCCGGCCCCCCCTCCCTATATTGTAATAAGAACATTGGTGGCCAGTGTGCGGCCTCCCCCGCCCCCCCTCCCTCCCTCTATTGCATTAATAACATTGGTGGCCAGTGTGCGGCCTCCCCTCTCCCCCCCGATCATTGGTGGCAGCCGAGTTCCGATCGGAGTCCCAGTTTAATCGCTGGGGCTCCGATCGGTAACCATGGCAACCAGGACGCTACTGCAGTCCTGGTTGCCATGGTTACTTAGCAATAGTAGAAGCATCATACTTACCTGCTGGCTGCTGCGATGTCTGTGTCTGGCCGGGAGCTCCTCCTACTGGTAAGTGACAGGTCTGTGCGGCGCATTGCTAAATGAACTGTCACTTACCAGTAAGAGGAGCTCCCGGCCAGACACAGACATCGCAGCAGCCAGCAGGTAAGTATGATGCTTCTACTATTGCAGTAACGTCCTGGTTGCCATGGTTACCGATCAGAGCCCCAGAGATTAAACTGGGATCTGATCGGAACTCCGCTGCCACCAATGATCGGGGGGGGGGGGGGGGAGAGGGGAGGGTCCGCAAAAAAAAAGGGAAAATGGCACAACGGCCACGGATGCACACAACGGTCGTGTGCATGAGGCCTTAGACACATCTCATGTACACTTAGCTTTTTTCTTTCCACATGGAAATTGACCAGCTGAGTGAATATTGAAATATACAGCATGTCAACTGATCCTGCAGATTTTAAGTGTGGATTTCACCCTTTGCAATACAAAGGTTGAGATCTGCTGCAAATCCGCATGAAAAACCACAAGTAACACATGCAGATTTTGATATGGATCTGGTGTGGAAACGCAGAGAAACATGCACAAAAATCGATGCGGAATTTTGAAACATACCCGTGTGCAGGTACTTGCGAGGGAAAGCATAAGGGTATTCATTTTATAATTGATCTAACACATGTACTTAGATTGGAAGGGGATTGTAAATAATAGCCATCTTGTATCCTTTGGAGAAAAGAGTACAAATTCCACAGTGGGCCCCTACTCCCCCCATGCTATCTCTAATTAGACATAGTAACTAAAGGCCGAATGTTTTTGTCTCCACTGAACATGACACTTTTACTGCTGTTTGTGATAAGATGTGCAACACGCCAGACCTGCAGGGTATGACGAAGTGAGGTCACAGTTATGGGCAATCGAGGGTACTCACTATATTTGAAGAACCCTGGGCAGGCGCATGGCAGTGAAGGAGAGGTAGACACAGTTCCTCTGGGGCACACTCTGTAGATAGGGACCAGGCCTGATGGTAGTTGAGGTGCCCTGGATGTTACAGGTATTTTGTGTGCCTGGGGCAAGGTCCCTGTGGTATTCGTGACGCCAGTGCCTTTGGACGGTGGCACGCCGGTTGGTGGTTGGAATGATGAAGGTACACAAGTATGCAGTGAACCAAACGTAAACTTTACTGGACAATCCAACTTTGTACAGCAGGTGTAGTACAGTCTTTATATTACAGTTCCACAAAGGGACTTATTCACAATATGGCAGGCAATAGTCATGCAAGATACGCTGAGGGTAAATTCCACAAGCACTCAGCAGCAGGTTGTACCTTTCTCAGAATCAATGTACACTGTCCTTTATAGAACTCCTGCTCTGGCTTTATATCTCCCAAGGCCCGGATGCCTAAAAGGGTGGCTTAAATCCTTGGTTACTTTCTTCCTCAGGTATTAGATTTCTTGCTATGCTTTCTAAAGGTCCTCTGCCCATCAGGGTCACTTTGCTTACCCTGGGTCGCCTCCTGCTATCAGGTGGATCACTGTAGGTTTCTCCCAGGAGGTTGGTTCCTGCAACTGGGGTATCTTCAGAGCTAACTTAGGCTCTCTTGTTCTCAGGCAGGCTGGAGCTTCTCAACAGCCTCCTGGACATACTAGCAGCCAGGGCTATCCAGCTGCATGTCAGGAGCAGGCTTTTTAACCTCTGTCTTCTCAGACTCCTGACTCTGCACTCGCTCTCCCTGTCTGAGCCTGGACATTTATACTAGGGGCTCCCTATCTCCCTCTAGTGTCTGGGATGTCTAACTACACCCAACTAGGCCTGCTGTTGCATCATACAGGGGTACATTGCATATAACACATTAAAACATACATTAAATGCAGAATTAAATATGACATTTCTGTTCCTTGTGAGTAGGAGTAACGCGCACACCAATTGACCCTTGTGTAGTGCCCACCCCTACCTAGTGGGACACTACATACCCCCACGCTATAACGTTGCCCGTCCTCGGCACAACATGGAGGGTCCCTGCACAGCTGGATACTGCACCTGTAATAGGGAAGATAAAGCAAAGCAGGAAAACACATCTACATTTGCTAAATATACATTATATGCATACTTCAGGCAGTTCCACTGGATCAGGAGCAAGTAATGGTGACAAGGGGCGTCGTTCTCTTCTCTCAGGATAAAACAATGGGAACAGGGCGCTGACCTGGCACAGCGTAACAGTAAATACCAGGAGAGTCCATATGATACTCTTAAGTGCAAATTGTCCATGATAGAACAGTTGTAGTCCATGGAAAATGTAAAAACATTAAATAACAGTTCTTGGAGGCTCAAAGCATTTAAAATGAGTCCGTACCCAGGTTCTTTTCTTTTTGTTTAATCCACAGCTAAGTAAAGATATAGGCAAAGAAGACTATAAAGTGTAGCAAGAATCACAGAGGCTCGCACGAGGTGGAGTCCATCTCTGGGCACAATACTTTAAAATAGTAGCAAAATCTCAGAGGCTCATGTGCATTTGAGTCTATCCCTGGGCCCAATTCTTTTAAATTCCAGTTGCATAATAAAATAGCAGCACATAAAATAGTCCACATTATTTAAATGGCATACATATAGAAATAAGTGCTGTAATACCCTTAATCAACCTGAAAAGGGGGTGAAAGGGTTAAAAGGTGCAACATGAAAACAGGCACAACTGGGTTTTCACTCTGAGAAAGCAGGCAGGAGGTCCTGTAAACAAGATGGCCTTGCTGCACGTGGTATTTCAGTGGCTTGCCGCCTCCACTGAGCCGTGGGTAACTGGCAGCAGCAACAGAGGGCCAAAACAACGAAGGACTCCTGTCCTGAAAGGGTTAAGACTTCTTTAGGATCCCTTGGCAAAAATAAAGCAAACATCAAGGGCCTAGCAGGCCAATTCACAGGGGCATGTCATATCCACTTTGCATTTCAGTGGTGCTCCCTGGCTCCATTTGTATATTGGGCCTGTATTGAGCTTCAACAGATGGATGTGCCCACAACACAGTATTGGGGGGCAACTGTAACATAAACGGACCCCTAATAGGTATAGGCCCCATAGGCCTAGGGGTGATCAAAGTCGCTGACCTCACCGGAGCAGGCATAACAATCGTAGGCTGCTGCACTGGCCCGGGTACCGCTGCTGCAAGCGGTCCGGTGGGTTCTGGAACGACTGGCTCTGTGCGCCGGTGCACAGCGTATGAGGATCCCACCGCAGGTGCCGGTACTAAGGAGGGACGACTGGCAGGGACAGGTACTCTCACCTTAGACCCGGAGACGTCCGAGTCCTTACGTCCTCTTTCTTGTAGGTCAGGTGGAGTCCGGATCCTGGCGGAGGCAATCTGGCGCAGCTCCCGCAGTTTTAACTCCAGCCGCACACAATCTGGTCGTCCAGGCTTTCGGAGTCGGGATCGCTGGTCTCCGCTGTCGCCGTCGGCACTTGGAAGGTGGGTGGTTCGTCCTGCGCAGCCGCTGCAGGCTCAGGTGAGGCGTCCGCTTTCCTCCCTCTGCGGATATTTTCCAGGGTAGCTCGGAATCTCTCGGCATCCTGAAGCTCACGGACAGTTTTCTCCCTGCGAGGCAACTCAGATGAGGGCCATGGGCTAACCCTCTTCTCCACCACTGTCGGCTGCCAAAACACATTCGGGCCAATAAAGGAGCCCCTTTCTTGAAAAGCATGATGGGCCAGTTCTGGAGAGCACATAGGTTCTTGCTCGCAGCCAGGGTGGTCCTCATCAAGGTCCCAGTCCTCCGATTTCTTTTTCGGACGGGACACGGCAGTGGCGTAGGGGCCTCGCAGGCCCTCAGCAGGGGTGAATTCAACTTCCTCTCCCTCGCGGAGGTTATGTAGACGTTCTGGGAGGTAGCTCCGCTTGACGGACCTCCTGTTGACATATAAGTCTCGTCCAGTCAGGTAGTCTTTTATAAAACCGAAGCCTCGGTCCTTGTCAAAGGCCACAACCAACCCCATTCTCCTTTCCAGGCGGGGTTGTGTGTCGGTGTGGCACTCGTGAACGGTCTTTGCCAGTTCTTCGTAGTAAATTTTGGTTTTAGTAGTCTTCTTTATTGCGGCCTCCCGGATCTCTGCCATTAGAGCTGACCACTTGAACGAGGGCTGGAAGAAGTCTCTCCAGGAGCCATAGTAGGTCTCCGGTTGCGTCCTCGGTGGCGGGCAGGCGGGTCTCTCCGGTCCCGGAGAGTAGGCCGGTGGAGCGTCCTCTTGCTCAACACCAGTCACATTCATGTTTAATAAATCAGGCGCGGACATATCAGCAGGAAAGTCCTCACTCCTCAACATGCTCGATCCTTCTCTGGAGAGTGACAGGGTGGCGCCAACAAGTTCAGACAGATCCTCCCATTGCACTGGGAGGCCGCCCCCTAGGTACTCCAGTATGGGGGAGGCGGAGTCCATTACAGCAGACATGCAAATGTCCAGACAGGGCGGTGGCGCCAGCATACAGCCTTCCCGCACCTTTAGCAGAAGGCGCCAATTTTTACCGCCAATTTAGGATGAAGATGATGCAGCAAACAATTTCAATCAAGCTAAGCGGCCATCTTTGAGCAAAATAGCTGTCTATTCATTGACAGCAAGCGGTGGCTTAAATAAGTAGAAAACAGTCCACACAATGCTATTTTCACACCGCAATTATTACAGTTCACTTTGGCCCAGCAATTTTCAATAAAACAATTGGGGCATGTCACTTTAAGATAACTTTCAGCACACAGTTTTTAAATCCGCAATGGCGCAGAAATATTCGGATCCTGTTCGTGACGCCAATTTATGCAACACGCCAGACCTGCAGGGTATGACGAAGTGAGGTCACAGTTATGGGCAATCGAGGGTACTCACTATATTTGAAGAACCCTGAGCAGGCGCGTGGCAGTGAAGGAGAGGTAGACACAGTTCCTCTGGGGCACACTCTGTAGATAGGGACCAGGCCTGATGGTAGTTGAGGTGCCCTGGATGTTACAGGTATTTTGTGTGCCTGGGGCAAGGTCCCTGTGGTATTCGTGACGCCAGTGCCTTTGGACGGTGGCACGCCGGTTGGTGGTTGGAATGATGAAGGTACACAAGTATGCAGTGAACCAAACGTAAACTTTACTGGACAATCCAACTTTGTACAGCAGGTGTAGTACAGTCTTTATATTACAGTTCCACAAAGGGACTTATTCACAATATGGCAGGCAATAGTCATGCAAGATACGCTGAGGGTAAATTCCACAAGCACTCAGCAGCAGGTTGTACCTTTCTCAGAATCAATGTACACTGTCCTTTATAGAACTCCTGCTCTGGCTTTATATCTCCCAAGGCCCGGATGCCTAAAAGGGTGGCTTTAATCCTTGGTTACTTTCTTCCTCAGGTATTAGATTTCTTGCTATGCTTTCTAAAGGTCCTCTGCCCATCAGGGTCACTTTGCTTACCCTGTGTCGCCTCCTCCTATCAGGTGGATCACTGTAGGTTTCTCCCAGGAGGTTGGTTCCTGCAACTGGGGTATCTTCAGAGCTAACTTAGGCTCTCTTGTTCTCAGGCAGGCTGGAGCTTCTCAACAGCCTCCTGGACATACTAGCAGCCAGGGCTATCCAGCTGCATGTCAGGAGCAGGCTTTTTAACCTCTGTCTTCTCAGACTCCTGACTCTGCACTCGCTCTCCCTGTCTGAGCCTGGACATTTATACTAGGGGCTCCCTATCTCCCTCTAGTGTCTGGGATTTCTAACTACACCCAACTAGGCCTGCTGTTGCATCATACAGGGGTACATTGCATATAACAACACATTAAAACATACATTAAATGCAGAATTAAATATGACATTTCTGTTCCTTGTGAGTAGGAGTAACGCGCACACCAATTGACCCTTGTGTAGTGCCCACCCCTACCTAGTGGGACACTACAGATGTGTATATATTCTCCGCTCATTGCAATAAAGGGAGAAGTCATTACGAGGAGCATATTTTGTATGTGTCTCAGTGTTGCGACCTCCGGGCCGGCTCAACTGCAGAACAATTAGAACGCTGCATCACATCAGAAAGTCGATTTCGACAACATACCCTTGAGATAAAAAAGTTCACTCACCTCGCCTAGGTTTAGGGAAGTCGTCAGGCAGCATAAAGACAACCTTCTCCACAAAAGGCTGGATGTCACTGTGTCCAGAGCCACGAACAAACACCATCCAGTTATGTGTGGAACCATCACTGGTAGGCTTCTTTCTCAGTTGAGCATGTTGTCCCAGCTCGAACGTCACCTGAACAGTGCACTGTAGAACGAGCAGCACAGAATTATTGACCACTTTGTTCCATTAGTTAAAGCTAAACATATATGGAGGTAAACAAGCTAAAGCGAAAAATAATATGAACTAAACAACATATCAAACTCTGCGACGCTGGTCCAGTCCTGCTGCCACTGTGTGTTGACAAGCAGAGACATGCAGGTGAGCGCCACATAACTGCTGCAGCCAATGCTGGCTGCAGCTGTCACATCCCATATGCCGACACGTTGCTTTTAGCGGCAGGAGTAGGCTGAAGAAAGGGATGAGTATGACATAATTTGTTATTAAAGTGGATTTTTTGGGGGTTCGTACCATTTGATTTACACAACACGTCGACCACTTTGAAGGTGCAAATTGCTAGATTACTGTGCCTAAAGCTTGTATTAGACAGATCAGCAAGCAAAGTGTTCCTTCCCGGCAATCGCTTGCTAACTAGCGGAAAAGGCTGCTGCTATTACATGCAGCGATTTCCTCAGCAATAAGACTGGATTAGTCAAGATTTTTTATATTTTTTTAACCTTTATCAACCAGACCAATTTTGAGACTTTTTGTAACACATATTTGGTCTGTCTGGTTGTTTCCAATTTTGAGTTCCTTACTATAAGGAAATCGTTTAAGTAAGGAAAAATTTGTAGCCCTTCTTGTCTGAGGGGATATATCATCTCTACTACCAGCTTTGTGAAGACGCTTGGGGCTGACTAAATACTGAATGGTAGAGCGAAGAATTGAAAATGATGGATTATGCCTGCCTCATTTTTTAGTGCAAATCTGAGATACTTTGCATGGATGGGAATGTGGTAGTAGGCATCTTTTAAATCGACAGATGTCATATAGGCTCCCTTCTTGATTAGGGGGATGATTGGCAAAATCCATTCCATTTTGAAATTCCTGTAAGTTATTGATTTAATTAGACCTTTTAGGTTTATAATACTACTGAAAGAGCCGTAGGGTTTTTGGACTAGGAATAGTTTTGAATAGAAGCCCTATCCTATTTCCGGGTACTTTTATCACTACTCCCGATTTTTTAAAATAAAATGTTCTGACTGTGGGACGTGATTTGAAATCTTCTTGGAGGGTTTGAGGAAACTTCGATCTTGTAACCATTTTTCATGATGTCTAAAGCCGAGGGTTTTTGAGTTACTGCTTCCCACTGCGCCAGAAATTTCCTCAACCTTCCTCCTACCCTGGCGTCATTGTTTTTCATTTAGTTTGTTTTGAGGATTAAGGAGAGACCTTCTACCTTTGCCCCCTTTCTGATAGTTCCATGTCTCATTTTGCCCTTTCACTTGTAGGATTTAGACTGTGAACTAGAGGGACGAAAAGGTTTCCTCTTATTCTCCTCTGGGAACCCTTTCTCTTTGTCGGCCACCTTCTCTAAGATTGCATCTAGTACGGGGCCAAACACGTATTCTCCGGAAAAGGCAATTGAGCACAATTTTGTCTTGGAGGTCCTGTCACCTTCCCAGGATTACATCCATAGTGCTCGTCTGGCTGAATTTGACAGAGCTGCAACTTTAGCAGCTAATCTGACCGATTCTGCAGAAGCATCAGCCAGGAATGCTGTGGCAGAACTAAGAAGAGGTATGGAGTTTAAGAATTCCTCTCTAGGAGTTTATTTTTACATGGTTTTCTAATTTGTTGAGCCAAAAATACATGGCTCTAGCCACAGAAGTTGCCGCTATGTTTGTCTTCACTCCAAACATGGAGGCCTCCCAGCATTTCCTCAAAAGGGCATCTGCCTTTCGTTCCATGGGACCCGAAACTGTGACGAATCCTCGAATGGCAGGGAAGTTTTTAACTTTTGCCACTTGAATGTCAATTGATGGGGTCTTGTTAAAGATTTAAATTTCATATGGGTCAAATAACAGCCTATTTAAACTCTTTGGAGACTCCTAACCTTCTTTCTGGATCTGTCCATTCATCAAGGATCATAGCCTTAATGTTTTCGTTAATAGTGAATACTTTAGATCTTTTTGTACGTAGTCCCCATAACATCTCATCCTGTACTGACCGGGGTTTTTGGATATCTTCCATAGGTGGGTCTGCACTTTCCATGTGGCTTCCAGGGGCTTCAAGAGCTGACATGCTGTAGCTTCTTTAAGGAGCAGGAATCAGTGGAGACAGTAATGGACCGAGTTGCCTGCTCTTCCACTCCAAGAGCGGCGTCTGACGACACAAGCGCGTGCCCGCGCTCCCCACGTGCTCCCTGGCTCCGCCCCCTCCCTCTCTTTCTCCGGTCTGCTTCCTCACTCAAAAGAAAGAAGACCATGCGGTAAGGAGTGAAAACAGGCCCTCGCTCTCAGGGACAAGAATCAACTTCTGTATTTTCCTCTGCCCAGCTTTAGCAGCTGCTGCAGGAGGGCAGAGGGGAAGGAAGGAAGTAAGGTCCATTCACATGTCCGTAAGTGTTCTGCGGACCGCACATCGCCGGCACTATAATTGAAAATGCCTAATCTTGTCCACAAGACAAGAATAGGACATGTTCTATTTTTTGCGGAAGCATGGATGCGGAAGTGCGGATCCGCAAATGCGGATGCAGACAGCACATTCCGGCCCCATTGAAAATGAATAGGCCTGCACCCGTTCCGCAAAGATGCGGAACGGATGCGGACCCATTTTGCTGACGTGTGAATGGACCGTAAGACAACCCCCGTTCCTTAATAAAAAAAAATAATCCTAACCTCCCCTAGGGACAGGAAACACTGATCGGTGAAATGGTTGGGGGCTTTTAAAGGGTTTCTGTCATTAGAAAAATTGTTATGTAGCTGGCTGACATTAGTGATGTGCTAGTGTCAGCAGAACATGACTTATATCTCCCTGCCTGCTGCCATTAGTGCTAAATAATGACTTTTGTAATATGCAAATGAGCATCTAGGTGCTGGTGGGGCGTTGCTGCAGCACCTAGAGACTCCGTCCTCTCACTGTTTGGCATGCCCTTGTAAAGGTGATTGACATCCTCTTTCTCCTTTGTGCCCATAAAATCCAGCGCCTGCGCCGTCCTGTTTAGTATTTGGCGCAGGCGCAGTGAGTGAAGGACGCTCGCAGGCGCGGGATTCGCGGAGCACGGAGGAGACCGAGGATGTCAAGGGCGTGCCAAACGGTGAGAGGACGGAGCTTCTAAGTGCTACAGCAACGCCCCACTAGCACCTAGAGGCTCATTTGCATATTATAAAAGTCATTATTTAGTGCGAACGGCAGCAAGCAGGGAGATATAAGTCATACAGGTAGGTTCTGCTGACATTAGCACACCGCTAATGTCAGCCAGCTACATAGCAATTTTTTGATGACAGAAACCCTTTAAACTCTGTGTGTTTCTGCCCCTACAGAGGTCAAGGGGTCAATCTCATGTGTAGTCATCATGGTGGATGAAATGGAAAAGTCTGATTTCTGGTAGGACGCGGTTTTGACTTTTCTAGATTTAAGACCCAGCCTAACTACTCCAGGATTTCTGATATTGTTGAAACCGCTCTTCCACAAGCTTCTTCTGTTTCTTCTACTATAAAAAAATCGTCCAGGTATGGTATAAAAAGAATAGATTTTTCTCTTATATGAGCCGCCATCTCTGCTATTATTTTTGTAAAGACCCTTGTGGAGCCATGGAAAGGCCAAACGGAAGAGCCTGAACCTGAAGATGTTGTAACTGTCCTCCTATTTCTACTGCGACTCTTAAGAATCTTTGATGTCCAAGGAAGATTGGAACATGATAATATGCATCTTTGAGATCGAGTACTGCCATGAAAAAGGAAAAGGAGGAAGGTTTATTACTGATCTTAGTCTCCATTTTGAACTTTTTTTATATTTGTAGGAATCGGTTTAACTTCTTTAAGTTTATTATTGTTCTGAAAGAACCATCCGATTTCTTTACTAAAAACAGGGGAGAGTAAAATCCCTCGCCTTCTTCTTTCTTTGGTACAGGAACTAAAACCGATTTTTCTACTAATTGTAGCACTTCTCCTTCCATAGCAGAAAATCCTAGAGCCGAAGTCAGATTTTTTGAAATTATGAATCTTACTGGAGGGTCCATACGAAATTCTAGTTGTAGTCCGGTGAGAATGGTGTCTAGAATCCATGAGTTTACAGAAATCTGAGACCAGGCAGGGAGAAGAAGCTTTAATCTGCCCCCTACCTGACTCTTGGTGTTATGGCTGATCCTGTTTCTTTTTATCCCCAAAGGACTGGTTGAAAAAATAATTTCTACCCTTCCTTCGGCCCCTAAATATATCCTCCCTTGATTTTGTATCTCCTCCTTGATTATTCCTAAAGGAACGAAAAGTTATTCCCCTTCACATGGAACACCACAGAGTTTATTTTTTGATGGGAAGTTACCTGCCCAGTTTTTTAGCCAGAGTGCTCTACGGGCCGAATTTGCTAAAGCGGTAGATCTGGCTGCCAATCTAACAGAATCGGCTGAAGTATCTGCCAAGAAATGCGCCGCTTTTTTCCTAGTGGGCAAGGACGCTAATATTTATTCTCTGGGACATCAATTTTTTTATTGATTTTCCAGCTCGGAGAGCCAGACCATAAGATAATGGGCCATACAAGTTGAAGCTATGCTTGGTCTGTAAGCAGCGGTAGAGGCCTCCCAGGCACTCTTTAAAAAAGACTCAGCTTTTTTATCTAATGGGTCCTTTAATATTCCCATATCATCAAAAGGAAGGGTCGTTTTCCTACAGACTTTAGATATAGCTACATCTATCCTAGACACTTTATTCCAAGTAGCACAGTCTTCTTCTTTAAAGGATATTTCCGCTTAAGTTTTTTTGAAATAAAAAAATTTGTTAGGTTTCTTCTACTCCCCTTTAATTAAAGGGAGTCTTTTACCGAATATGACCATTACAGACCACTCAGATCAGGTTCTCCATTACTTTCCCCAGATTACTTTTGTACCTTTCATATTGCAGTCCATCGCCAATTTGCTCCCCAAAAAACTTTTATACCATATGGTAATTAGGTTCTAAAGGTGCTTACCAAACCCCTCCTCTTTCACCCCTCTGGCCCGCCCTTGTTTAATCTGATTAACTCCTCCTCTCTGTCTGAAATCCCGCATCCTCAACGCTCCACACATTCCCGGCGCGTGCACACTGCATCGCCCATTATGGGCAGAGGAACAGGGACATTCAATGCGCATGCGCCAGCCTGCGCAACCCGATCCAGCCGTCGGAGGCACGGGATTTCAGATGGAGAGGAGGAGTTAATCAGATTAAACAAAGGTGTGCCAGAGTGGTGAAAGAGGAGGGGTCTGATAATCAAAGCGCAGAGGGGCCTGGGCACCGGCCGCATGAACGCCGCCCCTGGGCACCTTCAGAACCTAATTATCATATGGTATAAAAGTGTTTTTTGGAGCAAATCGGCGATGGACTGCAATATGAAAGGTACCATAGTAATCTGGAGACAGTAATGGAGAACCTGATCTGAGTGGTCTGTAATGGTCATATTCGGTGAAAGACTCCCTTTAAGGCTGAAACGTTCTTATGAACCAGGAAGGTGCTGTGGTGCCTGGATTCCAGACCCCCCCCAAACATAATATCCTGAATAGACCTAGGCTCTTTTATCTCTTCAATGCCCATAGTTGATCTTACGGCTTTTTAAAGTCTAGCCTAGCCACATGCCCACCTTGTCCTTCACCACACTCCAGGTGAGGAAGGAACTATAGAAAATCAAGGTGCGTAAAGCGGCAGGACCAGACGGCATCAGCTCCAGGCTCCTGAAGTGCTGCTCAGACCAACCGTGTGGCATCATGGGTCACATGTTCAACATGAGCCTGAGGCTGGGGAAGGTTCCACAGCTGTGGAAGACCTCCTGTGTGGTACCAGTGCCAAAGACCTCACACCCGAAAGACCTCAGCAGCTACAGGCCGGTAGCACTGACCTAGCACTGACATCTTTGCCCCTTTGTGAGGTCTTCCTTGGATCCACTGCAGTTTGCCTACCAGCCTAGCATCGGGTTGGATGATGCCATCATCTACCTCCTACACTGAGCTCTAACTCACCTGGAGAGGCCTGGAAGCACTGAGGATCGTGATTTTTGTTTTCTCCAGTGCTTTTAACACCATCCAACCTGGACTTCTGAGGGACAAGCTGGAGATGGCAGGAGTGGACCACCACATGTCACATTGGATACTTGACTACCTCACAGAATGCCCACAGTTTGTTAAATCTCAGGGTTGTGTCTCTGACAAGCTGATCTGCAGTACAGGGGCACCACAGGGAACTGTGCTTGCACCGTTCCTCTTCGCCCTCTACACTGTACGCTTCTCCATCAACTCCGCAGGCTGCCACCTACAGAAGTTCTCTGATGGCTCTGCCATAGTCTGCGTTTTCACAGGTGAGGACGACAGAGTACAGACAGGGGACACAGGATTTTGTGGACTGGTGTCAGCAGAACCAGTTCCAGATCAACACGGGCAAAACCAAGGAGCTGGTGGTGGTTTTCTGCAGACACAGGTCCTCTGCTTTGGTTCTGGTGAACATACAGGGAACAGACATTAGAGATTAGTGGTAAACCATGTTTTCCAATAGAAGAAGAAAAAGAAAATCCCTTTATTAGATAGAAACATAGAATGTGTCGGCAGATAAGAACCATTTGGCACATCTAGTCTGCCCAATATACTGAATACTATGAATAGCCCTTGGCCCCATCTTATATGAAGGATGGCCTTATGCCTATCCCATGCATGCTTAAACTCCTTCACTGTATTTGAAGCTACCACTTCTGCAGGAAGGCTATTCCATGCATCTACTACTCTCTCAGTAAAGTAATATTTCCTGATATTACTTTTAAACCTTTTCCCCTCTAATTTAAAACGATGTCCTCTTGTAGCAGTTTTTCCTCTTTTAAATATTTTCTCCTTTTTTACCTTGTTGATTCCCTTTATGTATTTAAAGGTTTCTATCATATCCCCTCTATCTCGTCTTTCTTCCAAGCTATACATGTTAAGGTCCTTTAACCTTTCCTGGTAAGTTTTATCCTGCAATCCATGTACCAGTTTAGTAGCTCTTCTCTGAACTCTCTCCAAAGTATCAATATCCTTCTGGAGATATGGTCTCCAGTACTGCGCACAATACTCCGAATTAGGTCTCACTAGTGCTCTGTAGAGCGGCATGAGCACCTCCCTCTTTCTACTAGTAATGCCTCTCCCTATACACCCAAGCATTCTGCTAGCATTTCCTGCTGCTCTATGACATTGTCTGCTTACCTTTAAGTCTTCTGAAATAATGACTCCTAAATCCCTTTCCTCAGATACTGAGGTTAGGACCGTATCACAGATTTTATATTCTGCTCTTGGGTTTTTACGCCCCAGGTGCATTATCTTGCACTTATCAAAATTACATTTTAGCTGCCAGATTTTTGACCATTCCTCTAGTTTTCCTAAATCCTTTTCCATTTGGTGTATCCGTCCAGGAACATCAACCCTGTTACAAATCTTTGTGTCATCAGCAAAAAGACACACCGTACCATTGAGGCCTTCTGCAATTTCGCTGATAAAGATATTAAACAATATGGGTCCCAGAACAGATCCCAGAGGTACCCCACTGGTAACAAGACCTTGGTCTGAATATACTCCATTGACTACAACCCTCTGTTGTCTGTCCCTCATCCACTGCCTAATCCATTCAACAATATGGGAGTCCACGCACAAAGACTGCAATTTATTGATAAGACTTCTATGTGGGACAGTATCAAAAGCCTTACTAAAGTCTAGATAAACTATGTCTACTGCACCTCCGCCATCTATTATTTTAGTCACCTAATCAAAAAAAAATCTATAAGATTAGTTTGACATGATCTCCCTATGTTTCTATGTTTCTTTAAGGGTATCAGGAAGAGAAGCAGGACTCAATATGCCCAGAGCACTCACCCCTCAGAGGTACCAGGGCTGGAGGGATTCCAGAATCTTCTGTGTGTTTCTCCTCCTCCAGTCTTCCCACCGCCGCCAGGCACTCCATGCTCCAGCACACAAGATGCTCCTCTGGAGATTAGCTGTGCCTCTGCCCGTCCCCATTAGCGCACCAACCGATGCCGCATCTTACCTCCGGGGATTGCAGGTACTGTATGCCCAAGGCCCTTCTTCTGCTCAAACAACAGGGGTCAGTATAGGAGCACCACCAGGGGTAAGGATCTGAAAGAAACTGCAGGCTTCCACAGAGACAGGATACCGTGGTTATTAAAACAGACACTAGTGTGGGCAGGTGCCAAGTCCTGCTGGAAAAGGAAATCATCAACATCTCAATAAAGCTAGTCAGCAGAGAGAAGCATGAAGTTCTCTAAAATGTCCTGGTAGATGACTGTACTGACTTTGTACTTGATATTACACAGAGGACCAACACTAGCAGATGACATGGCTCCCCAAACCATCACTGACTGTGGAAACTTCACACTGGACCTCAAGCAACTTGGATTGTGTGCCTCTCTATTCTTCCTCCAGACTCTGAGATCTTGATTTCCAAATGAAATGCAAAATTTACTTTCATTTGAAAACAAAACTTTAGACACTGAGCAACAGTCCAGTCCTTATTCTCCTTAGCCCAGGTAAGACACTTCTGACGTTGTCTCTTGGTCAAGGTAGCTGTCAAGGTAGCTGTCCCGGATACGTCTGTGTGTGGTGGCTCTAGCTGCAGTCCACTCTTTTTTTTTTTTTCACGCGCATTAAAAAAGCAATGAAGCCGGATAGAAAAAAAACACAAACACTGAAAGTGGTCAGAGACAAAAATTTGAATATTGTGCAAAGTTCATTTATTTCAGTAATGCAACTTAAAAGGTGAAACTAACATATGAGAGACTCATTACATGTAAAGTGAGATATTTCAAACCTTTATTTGTTATACCGTATTTTTCGCCCCATAAGACGCACTCCCCCCCCCCCCAAAGTGGGGGAAAAGTGCCCCTGCGTCTTATGGAGCGAATGCTGGCAATTTACATCATGGCATTATGATGGGGGGATCTGTGGATGGGACTGTTATGGGGGGGGATCTGTGGATGACGCATATAGCAGTGTCATCCACAGATCCACTACCCCATAACAGTGCCATCCACAGATCCCCCCCTCCATCATAATGCCATCCACAGATCCCCCCACCATCATAATGCCATCCAGAGATCCCCCCCCCACCATCATAATGCCATCCACAGATCCCCCCACCATCATAATGCCATCCACAGATCCCCCCCCACCATCATAATGCCATCCACAGATCCCCCCCACCATCATAATGCCATCCACGGCTCCCCCCCATAACAGTGCCATCCACAAATCCCCCACCCCATAACCGTGCCATCCACAAATCCCCCACCCCATAACAGTGCCATCCACAAATCCCCCACCCCATAACAGTGCCATCCACAAATCCCCCACCCCATAACAGTGCCATCCACAAATCCCCCACCCCATAACAGTGCCATCCACAAATCCCCCACCCCATAACAGTGCCATCCACAAATCCCCCACCCCATAACAGTGCACCATCCACAGATCCCCCATAATAGTGTCATGCACAGACCGCCATTAGTTCAAACCCACCAAAATCACACCTTTTGGTTAAAAACATTTTTCTTATTTTCCTACTCAAAAACCTATGGGCTGGTGCTTCTTATAGGGTGAAAAATACCGTAATTTGGATGATTATGGCTTACAGTTTATGAAACCCCAAAGTCTCAATTCTGAGGTCCCCTTTGCTCAGGGGGTATGGATTAATTAGCTGACTACAGTGTGATACTTTGAGCCTAGAATATTGAACCTTTTCACAAAATTCTAATTTTAAGCTGCATTAATGCAATTCCTTTTAATTTGCATTACTGAAATAAATGGACTTTTGCATGATATTCAAATTTTTCGAGTTTCACCTGTACATGCAAAACAATGAGTTTTTTCATTTACTAAGACCGTTTTTTTACGCCGGTCTTAGTTTTCCCCCTCTGTGCTGTGTGTGGCTGAGGCACATCTGTGGCAGTCCGTGCGACTGGAGTAAAAATGACACGGCATCTGGGCGCGGGCGCGTTTGATACAGGATGTCGGGCGCATGTGCAGTGCGGCGAAAGTAAGATGGCGCGTAGTACGCGCGGCAGCCGGGACCGCGCTCCTGCCGCCCTTTACTGCGCATGCGGCCGTTGAGCGCGGTCCCGGAATCGGATTTCGGCTGTCAGTCACAGAGGCAGGGGGCGGGGAGAGGGCCATGTAAGACGCCGAGGCCGCTGCCCCCGTGACTTCAAGCCTGACTTGAAGCACGGGGCAGCAGCTGAATATAACATCGATTTCTGACTGAGCATACATGCTGCAAAACTAACAAAAAGTGCATCAGGAAACGACTATACAGCACTATAAGGTACTGTAAACAGCTTAATAGGCGATTTTTGGGTGACAGGTTCCCTTTAAATCTGCACTGAAAATCCACACAAACAATTGACATGCTGCGGATTCCAAAATCTGCACTTGAGGTCAATCTTTTTTGTGTAGCATGTAATGCTGTTAATTGTCAGCAGGAAAGTTTGTGCTGAAGATCATTTATTATGGAATAAAATTTAAATTTGAAACTTTTCCCCCTTCTCATCCCTTTATCTGACGTGCACAGAAAAGGGGGGGGGGGGGGGTGGAAACAGTGGGAGGGGGTGGGGGTCAGCAGGCCCACCAGATTTATCTACATTTACAGTTTCTGAATTAAGACAAATCTATGACAGCTAGGAGGCTACCACAGATTTTAGTCTGGTGCATGGCCAGCGGAAGGATGCGCCAAATCTATGAGAGGCCTGCTCCTTGGCATAAATGTGGCGCATCCTCTGGCTGTACAGGGGGGGATCAAGACCAGCAGTAAAGACGGCAGTTTTGATAGATGTTCCCCTGAGTGCATAGAGCCTGAGCCTTCGGCCTCATGCACATGCAATGAGCAGGACACTGGTACAGTGGGTCAGCTATGCAGTGGGTCAGTATATATGTGTAGTAGTTCGGGACGCCAATTGCAGCTTGCGCAGGTACTGTAGCAGGGCCCTTTAAGATGTTATAACTAACGTACCAGGTGAGGAATGCCAGAGGGGGATAATGTCTCTATATAGCAGATATGGTAGTGTCAACGGTGTCTCCTACCTTGGTACGGCTGGACTCCTGAATCCTGGCTCACTTGCAATAAAATTGAGTGTGGTCAGTAGGAGTAATGGTGGAATGATTGAGATCCAGACAGGAGATATAATCCAACTTGTCTTTACTTAATGGCAACAGATATCCATACCAGTTACAGCAATAGTCTTTTGGGTCCCAGCAGGTATTGGCAATATGTGGCAGGAATTTATATCTATTCTGCTTCTGATCATATGCCTAGTGAATCTGGCAGGTGTTTATCTTCTGCTCTGTCTGTCTTCTGCTTAGTATGGGCCTGACTAACTGAGGAGGAATTTTGCTTCTCCTGGTCTCTGGATATGTACTCACAGGACTGCTTGCAGGGAATGATGTCGTCCTGGAGATCTGTAGTTCTGGTGGTTGTTGCTTGCTTGTCACCAGCTGAGATAGATGACTCAGGCTGGGAAGATGGATCCTTGGCCTCAGCCGAGGCTGGATCCTAGATTGGGATCCCTGTGGCTGGGAGCTCCTACTAACACAGCCTAACCCTAAGCCGGGGTGGCTGGTACACTAACTTCCTTCTCCTCCTCATGAGACAGGACATGAGAACGTCCCACTGCTGCTCACACAGGGGAGGCTAGACTGGAATGGAATATTCCAGGCTAGGTATACTAACTGGCTATGGACTGCTAAACATATTGCTGCCACCTGCTGGCGGACAGGGAAATGACAGCATAATATATCACACAGGCTTGAAAAATACATATAATGATGAAAATGCACAGTTTGACTACACAAGATAAGAAATATACACTTGACATGTTGTAGCAGGGAGACAGAGTTTAGTGACATACTCTGGGATGTTACACACATAATAGGACATGTTCTATTTTTTTGCGGATCGGAAACGGAATGCACATGGAGTACCTTCAGTTTTTTTTTTGAGGACCCATTGAAATGAATGGTTCTGTATATGGTCCGCAAGAAAAACGGAACAGACACGGAATGAAAATACGTTTGTGTGCAAGAGGCCTTCCTCTGCTTTTTTGGTTCTAGCTCAAGCGCACTGCCACTGATCCCGTTCAAGCTCTAGGTACTGCTGTAGTCTAAGGCTATCTGCACACGTTGCGTATTAGCCCTCATGCACACAAATGTATTTTCATTCCGTGTCCGTACGTTTACGGTATACAGAACCATTCATTTTAATGGGTCTGCAAAAAACAAAACAAAATAGAACATGTCCTATTATTGTCCGCATTACCGTCAAGGATAGTACTGTTCTATTAGGGGCAAGCTGTTTCGTTCCGCAAAATATGGAATGCACACGGATGTCATCCGTATTTTTGGCGGAACGCAAAATACATACGGTCGTGTGCATAAGGCCTTACACACAGATGTTTGTGCAACAAATCTGCAAGGTAATGGCTCCTTCGAGCGACTGCGCCGTGTTTTGTGGATCCGCAATCTGCTGCCCATGTGCATTCTGCAATTTGCGGAACAGAATGGGCCATACACTATAGAAATGGCTATTCTTGTCCATAAAACGGACAAGAATAGGACATGTTCTATCTTCTTTGGGGGGCCACGGAATCACATATGCGGACAGCACACGGTGTGCTGTCCCCTTCTTTTGCGGCCCCATTGAAATGAATGGGTCAGCACCTGTTCAGGATGCGGACCCATTCATACGGTCGTGTGAATGAGCCCTAATACAGGACCAGCTAAGTAGATGAGCTCAACAGCTCATCTACACTGGGCAGAGATTTTCTGTACATAAAGAGACGTGCGGAGCAGAATTTAATATCTGCTGCGTGTCACTTTATATCCTGGACCCGGTGTGGATTTCATACAGAAAATCCCCATTCACTGGAGAGGATATTTACTGCATTTGTGGATTTTGATGCAGATTTTATGCACATCTGCTTTAAAATCTGCAAGTCCTCAATAATTATTAAAAGGGAACCTGTCACCGCCCCAAACCATCCCAAGCCGCCAGCAGTACCAGCGTGCTGCGTGTAGCCAGCAGCGTGTTTCTGATGATGCCTTTTTTCCTGAAGGCCGAAGCGGCTAAAGTACTGAAAACATTCCTTTATCCCCTGCCCAGCGCACTTCTCCACACACGCTTGAAGTCAAGGGGGCAGCGGCCTCCTTGCTTCAAGTCACGGTAACCACGTCCCCAGGGGCGTAGCTATAGGCTCATGGGCCCTGGTGCAAGAGTTCAATTTGGGCCCCCCTACCCCACAGCAGAAGTATATGCCAATCGTCCACCAGCAAGGCAGCTGGCACTGGGATCTCCATGTTATTGGTCAGTTAATATAGGCTGTGCGGGTCCATTGGAAGCTATCCAAGGCATCACAAGGAACTGCTGTTTGGCATTACATTTGTTGTAGTTGTGCATTGTAGATGTAGCAGAGATGAGTTTGTCACTTGCCTAAGATTGAGGGGGGGAAGGGGGGCAGTTTGTCACTTGCCCAAGACTGAGGGGGGGGGGGGTCAGTTTGTCACTTGCCCAAGACTGAGGGGGGGCAGTTTTTCATGCCTAAGGGGGGCCTCCCAGGCTGTGCACATTAATCCTGGCTGATCGATCGCTGCCTGCTGCAGTCACATGATGCATGATGAGAATACTGAGATTTCCTAAAGGGTGTATTGACTGGTCTGGTCTGGGCTTATTATCACGATCTCACCGGCGCTCCCACCAGGCGGGTCAGAGCCCGGATTCACTCAGGACAGACACAAAGTCACAGTCACTCACTCACTGGACCGACCGGACCAGGACCCCGGTCGGTCGGACGCTCACCTCAGTAAGTTAGTCAGGTCAGTCAGTGTGTCTCGCAGTCGCACTCGCAGGATAGGAGAGCAGTGGCGTAGCGTGGGTTGCCTGCACCTGGGGCAAGCCAAAAATGGTGCCCCCCCCCTACCCCGGACACGCCCCTTTTAACAAATACTGTATTAGATCACTAGAAGTCCTATGTAACACAGTGATAACTCTCTGAGTACAGATAATGTTGTAGATGGGTGTGAGGCCCCAGAATTCAGAACACGCACAGTGTTACCTGAAGTCTGGGGCCGGGCTGAGGCAGTGTGGGTCAAATTCTATATACCCCTTACCCTACCGAGAAACAGATATGTGCATGGATAATATTATTACAGGAGAATGTCGCACCATACCTGTTACATCCAGTGACGTCTCCTTTTCTCAACGTCTTCATCCAGAGATAAGACCGCCATGATACCTTCTTTCTGCCGCTTCTCGTCTCTGCAGAGTTTCACAGAAAAAAATTTAGGTTCCTCACTTTACTATAAACCTCTCCTTCCTGGTGTCTCAACAACTCATCCTGCTGCCCCCCAATATTGTGCTAGAGCCAGACAGATAGTCCCCCATTCCCCATAATATTATTCCCCCTGTATATTATAATGGCCCCCTCTTTGTTATTAATATAATGGCCCCCTCTTTGTTATTAATATAATGGCCCCCTCTTTGTTATTAATATAATGGCCCCCTCTTTGTTATTAATATAATGGCCCCCTCTTTGTTATTAATATAATGGCCCCCTCTTTGTTATTAATATAATGGCCCCCTCTTTATTATTAATATAATGGCCCCCTCTTTATTATTAATATAATGGCCCCCTCTTTGTTATTAATATAATGGCCCCCTCTTTGTTATTAATATAATGGCCCCCCCTTTGTTATTAATATAATGGCCCCCCTTTGTTATTAATATAATGGCCCCCTCTTTGTTATTAATATAATGGCCCCCCCTTTGTTATTAATATAATGGCCCCCTCTTTGTTATTAATATAATGGCCCCCTCTTTGTTATTAATATAATGGCCCCCTCTTTGTTATTAATATAATGGCCCGCTCTTTATTATTAATATAATGGCCCCTCTTTAATAACAAAGAGGGGGCCATTATATTAATAACAAAGAGGGGGCCATTATATTAATAATAAAGAGGGGGCCATTATATTAATAACAAAGGGGGGGCCATTATATTAATAACAAAGGGGGGGCCATTATATTAATAACAAAGGGGGGGGCCATTATATTAATAACAAAGGGGGGGCCATTATATTAATAACAAAGAGGGGGCCATTATATTAATAACAAAGAGGGGGCCATTATATTAATAACAAAGGGGGGGCCATTATATTAATAACAAAGGGGGGGCCATTATATTAATAACAAAGAGGGGGCCATTATATTAATAATAATGTATTGGCCCCCTCTTTATTAATAATATAATGTCCCCCTCGTTGTTAATATAATGTCCCCCTCGTTGTTAATATAATGTCCCCCTCTTTATTATTAATATAATGGTCGTCTCTCCACTCTTATTAATACTATGATGTCCACTGAGTACTGTCAGTGGTCCTCCTCTCGTGCCCCCAGTGCCTCTGCAATAAGGGTAGAACGTAGGGTACATAAAAAAATAATAATAATTAATACTTACCTCTCTCTCCTTCACAGCTTGTGGCATCCTGGTACAGGCGGTCACCAATGCCTCGCTCACTGTGCCTTCCCGCGCCGCGTCATCGCGTCATCTCGCGAGATCCGACGCAGGAGGTCACAGTGAGGTACGTGACTAAGTCCTGCGTCGCACCTCAACTGAAGCCGCTCCCCCGGCCCCTCCTCACTTCAGCTGCCCTGCACAGTGCGTGTCACGCAGGGCCTCTCCTCTCGGCCTCCGCTCCGCCCCCTGTAAATCGTATTTTAGTTATTCAGCTGCGGCTGCGCTCTCCTGGCGTGAGGGGGCCCTGTGGGCCCCCCTGACTCAGGGGCCCGGTCGCAATTGCGACCGCTGCGACCCCTATAGCTACGCCACTGCACGTCCCCTTCCCTGCCCCTTCGCTGTGACTGACAGCCGGCTGTTCGGCAAAGGAAGCCGCACTCTCGTGCATAAGCGCTGTCAGTCACAGCGAAGGGGCAGGGAAGGGGGCGCGGAGCAGAGAGCTATAATCTGCTAGCTACAGAGAGGAGCACAGCTGGAGTTTGGTGAGACCTAGCTGAAATATTGTGCAGGGGCCAGAAAAGGAGGGGGTGGGTGTGTCTGTGCCTGTGTGTCCCTGTTAGGGTTGCCACCCGTACGGGATTGACCCGGACAGTCCGGGTTTGTAATCCTGTGTCCGGGTACAAGCCTTTCTCAGACCCGGACACAGGATTATTTTCAAACTGCAGTGCAGACTCTGACTTGCTCGCTCACGGTCCTGACAGCTGGCGGTGAGTGAGCGGCGGCGAGCTGTGAGCCGGCACTCCGGGACCTGCTCGAACCTGAAGAGGCCGAAGCCGCCGGTCAGGATGGATTGGAAGCTGGAGAGCTGGGTGCTGCGGGTGGTCAGGAGCAGGAGCACGAAGATGCTGCTGAAGGAGAGCAGCAAACCCTTGCCCCACAGCATGGCGGCCGTGCCGGGACTGAGCTGCTCTCACTCCCAGATCAGGCCGGATAACAATGAGATGAGTCGGGGGCCTGCGCTCCTCTCGTCCCCGGCTCTTCTCCTGCGCTCCTTTCCTATCACGACACCTCCCCTCTCCCCCGGTCTCCGTTACCGGGCCCAGGAAAGCTGCCGGACTCTCACGAAACACTCTACAGTCAGTGTGCTGACTCCGAGTGACGGTTCCCGAGGGATGAGCGCCACTTTACAGTAATTGGGGGTCACTAATGCGGCATTATTCTTAATGGGTGGCACTAATGGGGGCATTACTCTTACTGAGGCGCACTAATTAGGGCATTACTATTACTGAGGGGGCATTACTATTACTGGGTGCATTACTATTACTGGGGAGCCACAGTATGACAGCAACTTCACACCCCGTGTTAAGCCACACCCCCAAAACCACACCCCCTTTGGGGTGTTGCTTAACTTGCCTGGTATTTTTTGTTGGGAAAGGTGGCAACCCTAGTCCCTGTGTGTATGTCTGTCCCTGTTTGTGTGTGTGTTTCTCCCTGTTTCTGTGTGTGTCTGTCCCTGTGCGTGTGTGTGTCTGCCCCTGTGCGTGTGTGTCTCTGTCCTGTCTGTGTCTGTCCTTGTCCCTGTGTGTGTCTATCAGTCCATCCCTGTGTGTGTCTGTCTGTCTGTCCGTCCCTGTGTCTGTCTTTGTTTGTGTGTGTGTGTTCTTAAAGGGGGAAATATATAAGTGAAAACTAGTATATTTTTTCCATTATATTCAATACTTTTTTTATCGAGGGTGTCTGCAGTGACTTGTGACATCTGTCCAATACCTTCTGTGTGTCAGGACCAGAGATAGGAAAAATATAAGTGAAAACTAGTATATTTTCCCTTCATTTTCAATACTTTTTTTATAGAGGGTGTCTGCAGCAAGTTGTTGTGGCATCTGTCCAATACCTTCTGTGTGTCAGGGCCAGAGATAGGAAAAATATAAAAGAAATCTATTTTCCTTTTTCCATACATTTACGTACTTTTTCCATATACTGTGCTTACTGTGAACTGTGACAACCGTGCCACATCTTGTGTGTCAAGTGTGCATATAACATTTAATATGAAGAAGGTGAGCAATAAGGGACGGGGAAGTGGCTGTGATGCTGATAGTTCACGCAGAGGCCGTGGCCCTGGGAGTGTTGAAACTGTGCCTGCTGCCAGAGCACAAGAAAAACAATCATACACGATACCTATCTTCATGTCCCAGTTTACAGGGCGTCGCAGGACAAAACTCTTGAAGTCAGACTAGTGCGACCAGGTGGTCGGTTGGATTGCAGCAGATAATGTTCGCAGTCGGTTAAGCAACACCCTGTCTTCCACTAAGTCCAGTCTCAGTAGCCAAGAGTCTGGTTAACAGAATCCGGAGAGTCTGGCCAAACAAGTGATCCCACACTCGGAAATTCCGAGGAGCTCTTTTCATCACCATTACTTCATTTGGCACCATGAGATCTTGTGTCCCGATTCCCAACCTCTTGAGCATCCACAGTCACAAGAACATGATGGTGGGGAATGGCAATTAGTGTTTAATGAGGTGGATGATGATGAGACACAGTTGCCACTGAGTCAACCGCAATTACTGTCTCAAGAGGTTGATGAAGAGGATGAGACACAGTTGTCAATAACTGAGGTTGTGGTTAGGTCAACAAATCAAGAGGATGATCAGAGTGAGGAAGTGGAATAGGAGGTGGTGGACGATGAGGTCACTGACCCAACCTGGGAACGTGTAAAGCCGAGCGAGGACAGCAGTACAAAGGGGAAATGATCTGCAGCACCACAACAGGCTGGAAGAGACAGTGGCGTGGCAAAAGGGAGAAGGCGGGCCCCACCAAACAGGCCTGCAACTGTTCCACGAAGCACCCCCTTGCGTAAATCTCCCTTTCCAAGGGGAGGTGTTCCGCAGTATGGTGCTTTTTTGAGGAAAGTGGGGACAACAAAAGAATAGTAGTTTGAAACCTGTACCACACCAAAATGAGCCGAGGTGTGAACACTAGCAACTTTACCACCACCAGTATGATCTGCCACATGGCATCCAAGCACTGTAATAAGTAGGATAAAGGCCTGGGTTCACAATCTGTGTCTGCGGGGTCACACCACTGCCTCCTCTTCCCCTATCGTATGTGCTGGCCAATCGCCTGTCGAAGGCGCAGGCGAGGATGCCTCCCGCCATGCACCTGGACCTTCACAAGCACCATCAGCGACCACATCCACTTCCCTATCCCAGCGGAGTGTCCAAATGTCATTGCCCCAGGCATTTGAACGCGAGCGCAAATACCCAGCCACCCACCCACAGGCCATAGCACTAAATGCGCACCTTTCAAAAATACTAGCCCTGGAAATGTTGTCATTTAGGCTTGTGGACACTGAGGCCTTCCGCAGCCTGATGTCGGCGGCCATCCCCAGCCGCCACTATTTTCAAGGTGTGCCATGCCGGCCTGATACCAACATGTGTCCCGAAACGTCACACGTGCCCTGACCAACGCAGTTACTTAACCACAGACACATGGACAAGTGCATTTGGCCAGGGACGCTACATTTCCCTGACGGCACACTGGGCGAACATTGTGGAGGCCGTGAACAAGTCGTACCCTGGGATGGCACTTGTGCTACCGACGCTGAGGATTGCGGGCCCTAATTCCATCAGGGTTTCCCCTAGCACCTACGTTAGTGGCTCCAACCCCCACTTCTCCTCCTCCGCCTGCTAGTCCACTTCCACCTCTGAATTATCCGCGTGCAGCACCAGTCAGCCATCAGCCGGTAGCTGGAAGCAGTGTAGCACTGCAGTGGGGAAGTGTCAACAGGCCGTGCTGAAGCTGATATGCTTAGGGGACAAACAGCACACCACCGCAGAGCTGTTGCAGGGGATAAGAGACCAGACTGAGCTGTGGTTCTCGCCACTCAACCTACAACCAGGCATGCTCACACACATCCCATGCCTAGCCCACATCTTAAACTTTGTGGTTCAGTGGGTTCTCAAAACCTATCCCAATTTGCCTGAGCTACTGGTGAACGTGCGCCGTGTGTGCACATATCCGCTAGTCATCGACAGCTTCAGCCGGTCTGTCAATGCTGCAGCAGCGCTTTAACTTGCCAGCTCACCGGCTGTTGTGCGACATGAGCACACGCTGGAACTTGACGTTCCACATGTTGGCCAGGCTTTGTGAGCAGCAGAGGGCAGTAGTGAAATACCAGCTGCAATATGGTCATCGCCTTTCCAGTCAGCTTCCACTAATTAGAAGCGAGGAGTGGGCATGGACCTCTGTGACATTTTAAGAAACTTTGAGGAATCAACACTGATGGTGAGCGGCGATAACGCTATTATCAGCGTAACCATCCCACTTCTGTGTCTATTCAAATGCTCGCTGCTCACAATTAAGGACGACGCTTTGCATGTGGAAGAGGTAGAAATGGGGAAAGAAGACATTACACAGGGTTATAGCCAGACCACCCTTCATCTGTCTTCTCAGTGCGAATTGGACGATGAAGAGGAGGAGGAAGAGGGTAGTACCCATGGAAGTTTAATTTCATCTGTTCAGCGTGGGTGGGCAGAAGAGGAGAAAGAGGATGAGGAAATTGAGAGTGATCCTCCTGATGACGACAGTGAAGTCCTGCCTGTTGGTACTCTCGCACACATGGCTAACCACACCGCCGATCATACGCGCCACGTGCAGGGACCAGGCGGCAGCGCTCCAGCTTATTCTCCTGCTGCAGCGCTTCAGACATGAAAAAGGGGTCCTTTGAACCCCGAAACGCGTTGTCCCACAATGAATATGATTGTACTAAACATCCGGTTGTGATATGCGCCTCGTGTCCACACGCTCACTAGACCGCTAAAGTCCAGAGGAGCCCCAATACTAGTTTCAGTGTTCACCTCAACGGCGGCTTGGCCCCCGCCTAAGGTGTTGTCTCGGACACTCTCGGCAGCACCGACCAGAAACTTGCTGTTTCCCCAGTTTGCCTTCATTGTGGTTGCACCCAATCCAGTGCAACCCAAACAGGTGAGCATAATTTACTCACCTTTATTTGGCGGACACTGTTTTGCTTCTACACACTCACCCTATGAGCGCCTTTCTCTTCTTTTGGCCATTTCTTTCTGCCCATAATGGGCAGAGCAGTGCGCAGGTGCAGGCCAGTTTCCACCCTGACTTCTCTTGCTGCTCGTGATTTCGCCGGCTGGAGACAGAGGAGGAGATAATAGGACAGAAGGGCGGGCCAGAGGGCTAAAAGGAGTGTTTTTTTCTGGGCACATCGCCCAGTAACGCCGTCCCTGGGCACCTTCAGAAGCTCATTTGCATACGTTTAAAAAGTGTTTTTTTCATGATCTGGACGGGGGTCACAGAAAACAATGGTACCATTGTAGTGAGGGTCAAAGAGTCTATAACCTGATCTGAGCAGTCTAAAATGCTCAGATTAGGTAAAAGACTCCCATTAATTTATACTCAGATATACAGTCCTCCTGTAAGTACCTGACCTTCCCCCCCTCCCCCCCTTTCCTTGTTAAATCTTCCTTTTCTCCTCCTCCTCTTCTATCATATCAACATGCTTATTCGTTGCATATAATGCCTTCACATATATGCCCTCGCATATAATTTTTTACAGGGTCAGCTCACCTGCAGGCCCTCGCATATAATGTTTTAGAAGGTCAGCTCACCTGCAGGCCCTCGCATATAAGGTTTTACAGGGTCAGCTCACCTGCAGGCCCTTGCATATAAGGTTTTACAGGGTCAGCTCACCTGCAGGCCGTCACAACCCTAAAATATTCTTCAATTATATAAATGTTAAAAAGTATAAATCTGAAGGTGTTGGCCCTTTAAAGAGTAATGAGGGGGGAGTCGTAGAGAGCGATGAGGAGAAAGCAAAGCTGTTAAATATTTTTTTCTCCAATGTATTCATTGAGGAAAATAAACTGTCAGATGATATAATGAATGTTGAAATAAATTCCCCATTAAAAGTGTCCTGTCTGAGCAAGGAAGAAGTACAACAGCGACTTAAAAAGATTAAAATAGACAAATCGCCTGGACCGGATGCCATACACCCCCGTATCCTAAGGGAATTAAGTAATGTCATAGCCAGACCCTTATTTCTGATATTTTCAGATTCTATATTGACAGGGAATGTCCCCCAGGATTGGCGCATGGCAAATGTGGTGCCAATATTCAAAAAGGGTCCAAAAACAGAGCCTGGAAACTATAGGCAGCGGCAAATCAATGGATGTCGTGTATCTGGACTTCTCCAAAGCATTTAACACTGTACCACATAAAAGGTTAGTATATAAAATGAGAATGCTCGGACTGGGAGAAAACGTCTGTAAGTGGGTAAGTAACTGGCTCAATGATAGAAAACAGAGGGTGGTTATTAATGGTACATACTCAGATTGGGTCACTGTCACTAGAGGAGTACCTCAGGGGTCAGTATTGGGCCCTATTCTCTTCAATATATTTATTAATGATCTTGTAGAAGGCTTGCATAGTAAAATATCAATTTTCGCAGATGACACTAAACTGTGTAAAGTAATTAACACTGAAGAGGACAGTATACTACTACAGAACAATCTGGATAGATTGGAGGCTTGGGCAGATAAGTGGGCAGATAAGGGGCATGAGGTTTAACACTGACAAATGTAAAGTTATGCACATGGGAAGGAATAATGCAAGTCACCCGTACTTATTAAATGGTAAAACACTCGGTAACACTGACATGGAAAAGGATCTAGGAATTTTAATAAACAGCAAACTAAGCTGCAAAAACCAGTGTCAGGCAGCTGCTGCCAAGGCCAATACGATAATGGGTTGCATCAAAAGGGGCATAGATGCCGTGATGAGAACATAGTCCTACCACTTTACAAATCATTAGTCAGACCACACATGGAGTACTGTGTACAGTTCTGGGCTCCAGTGAACAAAGCAGACATAGCAGAGCTGGAGAGGGTCCAGAGGAGGGCAACTAAAGTAATAACTGGAATGGGGCAACTACAGTACCCTGAAAGATTATCAAAATTAGGGTTATTCACTTTAGAAAAAAGACGACTGAGGGCAAATCTAATTAATATGTATAAATATATCAGGGGACAGTACAGAGATCTATCCCATCAGCTATTTATCCCCAGGACTGTGACTGTGACGAGGGGACATCCTCTGCGTCTAGAGGAAAGAAGGTTTGTACACAAACATAGAAGAGGATTCTTTATGGTAAGAGCAGTGAGACTATGGAACTCTCTGCCTGAGGAGGTGGTGATGGTGAGTACAATAAAGGAATTCAAGAGGAGCCTGGATGTATTTCTGGAGTGTAATAATATTACAGGATATAGCTACTAGCGAGGGGTCGTTGATCCAGGGAGTTATTCTGATTGCCTGATTGGAGTCGGGAAGGAATTTTTTATTCCCCTAAAGTGAGGAAAATTGGCTTCTACCTCACAGGGATTTTTTGCCTTCCTCTGGATCAACTTGCAGGATGACAGGCCGAACTGGATGGACAAATGTCTTTTTTCGGCCTTATGTACTATGTTACTATATAATGTTTTACAGGGTCAGCTCATCTGCAGGCCCTTTAATATAATGTTTTACAGGGTCAGTGTAACGGGGTGCCAAAGGCACACTCGGTCTCCCATCAGCCTCAGACCTGCTTAGCTTCGGGAGCGAAGATCTGTGTTTGACCTCGTTCCCAGGGCGGCTTTGCTAGCTGGGAGGCTCCCTGCTCCTAGGTCTGCCTTGAGCACCGAGCTGATCACTCGTTGCTCGACTGGTCGGTCTATCGGTCATGTGACGCTGGTCATGTCACATGACCCTCACTCCCCACTATAAATACAGGCAGCCTGCTGGCTACAGGCTGCCTGTTAACTTAGGTTCCTGGCAGTTGTTGGATACCTGTGTACTTACCTGATCCTGACGATCCTTTGCCTGCTCCTCCTGTACTGCGCATCCTTCCTGGTATATTGACCTCGGCTTCCACCTGACTATTCTTAGGACTCCTTTGGTACTTCTCGACTCTCCTGGTATTTATGACCCTGGCTTCTCCTGACCTTTCTTTGCTTATCCCTCTGTACTGCGTTGTCCTCTTGGTTTTGACCCGGTCTGTTCACTATCAGTTATTTGTCTTGTTTGTCCTTCCTGCACGTATCCTAAGTTAGGGACTGCCGTCCAGTTGTCCCTTGTAATCAGGACTCGTGAGGCAAGTAGGCAGGGGTGGAGCGCAGTGGTCACTATCCTCCCCCCTGTGTGTGTGTGTGTACGTGACCATTAGTCAGCTCACCTGCAGGCCCTCACCTACAATCTTTTACAGGGTCAGCTCACCTTCTGATGACGACAGCGAAGTCTTGCCTGTTGGTACTCTGGCACACATAGCTGACTTCATGTTAGGCTGCCTTTCCCACGACCCACGCGTTATACGCATTTTAGACAACACGGATTACTGGTTGTTCACCCTTCTCGACCCCCGCTGCAAAGAGAACTTCTCATCTCTCATTCCTCTGGTGGAGAGGACAAGCAAAACGGTGCTATACCAGAAGGTCCTTGTTGAAAAAGGGCAGACATCCAAATAGATTGTCACCGTCATGGGGAAGTGCGATTGCCTAGAAGTTATATAGAGTCAACAAAGCGGCAGCAGGCCCTCATCTACAAGTCCAGTCTCAGTAGCCAAGAGTCTGGTCAACACAATCCTCACCATGATGGCACACTGGGTGAATGTTGTGGAGGCCGGGAGCAAGTTGGCTGCTGGCACCAGACTTGCCCTCCAATAGATCCTCGTTAACGGAAAGTGTACTCATTCCAATAACAGGACCTCTTAAGAGTACTGTATTTTTATTTATCGTCACTTTTACTTATCCAGGCCATTCTGAGATTGTTTTCTCGTCACATATTGTACTTCATGACAGTGGTAAAATTGAGTAAAAAAATTAAATTTTTATTTATAAAAAAAAATACAAAATTTACCAAAAATTTGAAAAAATGTGCAAATTTTCAAATCTCAATTTCTCTACTTTTATAATAGATAGTAATAACTCCAAAAATAGTTACTACTTTAAATTCAGCATATGTTTACTTCATGTTCGGATCATTTAATGAATGCCATTTTATTTTTGGGGGACGTTAGAAGGCGCATACAGCAGGGGTCCGGCTATCAGTGACTGCTGGACCCCTGCCGTGGATCCTGCTCCTGCACCCGCCCGATCAGTGCACCGTACATGTACGGCGCTGGGCGTAAAAGGGTTAAAATATAAAAAGATGTCCTATGTGGTGAACGCTGTAACAGAAAAAAATTCAAAACCCTGCGATTCGCCATTTTTAGTCACCTTGGTTCCCCAAAAAATAGGATAGGACTGTTCTATTATGGGCCGGACGTTACATAAAATATAGAATGCACACGGCTTTTTTGGTGTTTTATTTTTTTTGCGTGTTATCGAATGGTATCGAGTATCGCAATATTTTTTTATGGTATTGAAATTGAATCAAAATTTTGGTATTGTGACAACCTACATCAGACCTCACTAATCGCCACTTCTTTCTTTACTAGAGGTTCACTCTGTGAGAGGATGGGTTACTGCTGGCAAGCTGCCTGCTGTTCCTGTAAGGTCTCATGCACACGACTGTATGTATTTTACGGTCCGCAAAAAACAGATGAGATCTGTGTGCATTCTGTATTTTACGGAGCAGCTGGTCTCTAATAGAACAGTACTATCCTTGTCCGTAATGCGGACAATAATAGGACATGTTCTATAGTTTTGCGGAACGGACATACGGAAACTGAATGCACACGGAGCACCTTCCGTTTTTTTTGCAGACCCATTGAAATGAATGGTTCCGCATACGGTCCGCCAAAAAAAAAAAAGAAAACTGAACGGACACGGAAAGAAAATACGTACGTGTGCAGGAGCCCTAACTAAGTCTCCTGCAGCTGCTGGAGGTTCAGGGACTTAGCACTGTGCTGCTTTGTGTTAGAAATGGTCACACATCCTAGTTTATGAAGTTCTGTAGTGATTATAACTGATATGGGGTCATTTATCAAACTGGTGTAAAGTAGAACTGGCTTAGTTGCTCATAGCAACCAATCAGATTCCACCTTTCATCTTTGACAGCTTCTTTGGAAAATGAAAGGTGGAATTTGATTGGTTGCGTTGGGCAACTAAGCCAGTTCTACTTTACATCAGTTTGATAAATGACCCCAATGGTTCCCACTTTGAGATCCTCCAGTGCATGACAGGCTCATGTCCAGGGTGCAGTGCCAGCTCCAAGTACCTGGTGCTTTCCCATTAGGATGTGTTCATATAAAACTGGAAAAATCCAGCGCTGATTTGCAAGAAAATTTATGGTACTGCCATGAGAAAGTCCCATTTAAAAGGGGTTTCCAATATTTTCATACTGATGACCTATTGTCATCTTTAGGATTAGTAAATCTGGGCCTACATCTTAAAACATCTTCTTCGAGGATTTGGAAAAAAATTTGTCGCACTGAAGCATACAGTATCTGCAGCCACTATAATAACACTGTGATGACATGATACTATATAGCATGGACAATTTCTGGCTAATTTTGCTTATCAGGAAGAATTGTTTGGGAAGTTCCATGTGAATATTACAATGATACTGGCATTACTACTTGGTCTACATTTTTGGATGAGCTCTGCAGTGTGAAATACAGATGCGTAGCTAGTCCGGGGGAGGATTGGCTGTGCAGATCGCCAATCCAGTTGAACTCCATAGGCTCCCTGCCCAACCACCTGCTGTCTTGTAGGTCACAGGCTGTTTTAGGTTTGCTGTCTACAGTATGCTGGTACTAAGTAGAATATGTAACATCTCTGAGTCTCCTGTGCCAGGACACTAACTGTGCAGGGAGTCAGTAGCAATCTTAAGGCCTTGTTCACACAACCGTAATTTTGGCCCGCATCCGATCCAAATTTTTTGCCCATTGGATGCTGACCCATTAATTTGAATGGATCCGCCAAAAATTTAGACAGCACTGTGTGCTGTTTGCATCCAAATATCTGTTCCGCAGTCCCACAAAAAAAGATAGAACATGTCCTATTCTTATCCGTTTTGCGGACAAGATTAGACATTGTTACAATGATTCCGCAAAAAAGCGGTTGCAACACTGACGTCATACAGACCTCATCCGTAAATATGGTCGTGTATGTGAACCCTTAATAACTTGGATTTGACTGCGCTATAATCATTATATACTGTCTGCAGAGCTCCTGTGTAGAACTGGTATCTACAACTTTATGATCACTGTCTGGTGGTCTGTTCAGTAATAGTATAGTAATATTATATAATCACTGTTTAGTGGTATTAGTAGTGGTCATGGTGTGGCATTCCCTGGGTTGGAGGCCCACTCAGGAGGTCTCAGATGTGTCCCCTCCATGCTGAACATATAGCTACGTCTCTGGTGAAATATCTTCTGCAATTGGCCGTATCCCAGGTTTATAGGAATTGCAGAGTGGTGTGGTGTGGCCTTAATAGTTTGTGTGTGTCACGGTGCTCCTACCTGGATACAGTTAATCCTGAGGTTTAGACTCCGGAGCAATGAACGGGAGAGTTGTAGGAGGTGGAGAATAAGTCGAGTCCAGTCGAGTTCAACAGCTTTTCTAGAAAAAACTTGCATCCAGACAATATTTGGTGTTTCTCTTGGTTCCTTGCTCTATCTTTCTCTGCTGTGCTAGACTCTGTCTTCTGTCTGGTAGCTGGACGTAATGACTGTTCTGGTACCTTTTGAGTGGGGTGCCTTTGGCTGTTTAACCCCTCGTGATACTCTGTCTGTATCTGAAAAGAGTCAAGGTACTCTATGAGCGGCTTCCCTTTTGAGACTCTTGCTGCAGGAGGGGCAGCCATTCCTCTCACTGCGCCATCTTGACTTGTCTGCTTCCAACACTAGACTCACTCTAGAACTGATTATAGCTCCCTGCAACCCCTTCCTTGGTAGGAAACAGGACTAGCCCACTTCTGCCCAAAAATGGGGAAAATGGAATGGTAAGTTCCATTCTATCTAAAGATCTCTCTCTGACAGATACTCTGCCACCTGCTGGTGAACCAGGCACAGTACATGAACATAACCGTTTCATAGCAATATTAGGAATGCACAGTGTAGGAGGACGTCAGCACAGGTCCTGTTTGTAACGGGGCGCTGAAGGCGCAATCCTTGCTCCCATCAGCCGCAGACCTGCTGCTTAGCTTCGGGAGCAAGGATCTGTGTTTGGCCTCGTTCCCAGGGCGGCTTTGCTAGCTGGGAGGCTCCCTGCTCCTAGGTCTGCCTTGAGCACCGAGCTGATCACTTGGTGCTCGACTTGTCTGTCGGTCCCTCACTCCCCACTATAAATACAGGCGGACTGCTGGCTATAGGTTGCCTGTGATTTTTGTCTCTAGGGCTGTGTGTACTATTATTGCTTCCTACTTGACCTCTGGTATTGACCTTGTTTGTTTCCTGACCTTGCTTTGCCCGCTCCCTTGGTACCTACGCTATCTCTCGGATTCGACCTCGGCTCGTTCTCGGATTTCGTCTCCTGCCTCATCTCTTGTATTGACGTGACCCTGCTGGACCGACCTCGGCTAGTTGACCCGCCATTGCCTTTCCCATCACTGGGTACTGTTGTCTTATCTACCTCCCTGTCTATCCGTTTGCCTTAGTCTGTGTACTGCATTTTGCCTTGGCTGTCTGTTCCTCTCTTTCTCTGTTCGCTCTGCTCTACATTTACGTAGGTCGGGGACCATCGCCCAGTTGCGCCGCATCACCTAGGGCGGGTGGTGCAAGTAGGCAGGGACAGGGTTGAGGTTGGCAGTTTAGGGGGTGCATTTCCTCTCTACCTTCCTTACCCGTGACAGAATCACACACCTCAAATTAACATGGACCCTCTACAGAGTCTCACCAAGCATGTGCAGAGTCTTGCCCAAACTGTGCAAGAATTAGGGGAGAGGTTACAGGTACAAGAGACCGCCCAGACACCCCCCATTCTCGCTCCCCCCGCCATTCAGGTAGACCCGCATGTTAAATTATCTGACCGGTTCTCGGGTGACCGCCAGAAATTTTAGCTTTCAGGGAGAGCTGCAGACTTTATTTCCGACTACGACCTCACTCCTCGGGCCCTGACCCACAAAGGGTTGGGATAATCATCTCTTTGCTTCAAGGGGACCCCCAGGATTGGGCCTTTTCTTTGCTGTCTGACTCCCCTTGTCTCAATTCTGTAGACCTCTTTTTTTCCAGGCAGTAGGGGTCCTTTACGATGATCCTGAGCGGGCATCTGTGGCTGAATCTAATCTAAAGGCCCTTACCCAGGGAGAGCGGCCCGTGGAAGATTATTGCACCCAGTTCCGCAAGTGGTGCGTTCCCTCGGTCTGGAACGAGCCTGCTCTCAAATGACAATTTAGAGCAGGGTTGACAGAGAGGTTGATGGATATGCTGGTCTGCTACCCCAGTCCTGACTCTTTAGAGGAGACCATGACCTTAGCCATCAGATTAGACAGACGGATTAGAGAGAGAGAGGGAGCGGGAGCATTTGTTTTCTCCTCATCCCCTAGTCAAACCTTAGACTTCTCCTACCGAACCCAAGATGGAGGCTCAGTTGGACGAGCCCATGAAGCTCGGGATGACTCGAAGAGAACTACGCCGTCGTCGCGGCTCTTGTTTTTATTGTGGCGATTCCGACCACTGGGTTCGTCAATGTCCCAAAGTTCCTCCTTCCGGAAGATCGTCCAAGTCAGAGGGATCCAAGGAAAAGGTATTCCCAGAGGTGGTAAGAAGCAAACTATTGCTGCCTGTCTCAATTTCCTTTGGGGTCTTAAAGTGGTCAGGAAGTGCTTTTGTGGATTCTGGGTCAGCATTTAGTTTTGTTGATCTCAAATTTGTTGAACAGGTAGGGATCCCAATACTAAAATTGTCCACCCCGGTCCAGGTGTTTGCTATCGACTCTACTCCCCTCCTGGGGGGGGCACGATAAAACTCAGAGATTACCCTGTCTGTAGGGGTCTGCCACTCTGAGAAATGTTCTTTTTTTGATTTTAGAGAATCTTCCGGTACAAGTAGTTCTTGGCATGCCCTGGCTTCAGCAACATAATCCGGTCATAAACTGGAGTTTAGGTGAGTTAGAGAGATGGGGTTCCAATTGTAGTTCTTGCCTAACTGTAGTTTAAGCTGGCGTTTCTTTTGATGCCATTCCTCACTTTATTGCTGATTTTCATGATGTTTTTTCCACTGCTGAGACCTCCCCATAGGCCTTATGACTGTGTTATTGAGTTAGTTCCCGAGTACAAGTTTCCTAAGGGACGCATTTACAATCTCTCTGGTCCTGAACGCACTGCCATGATAGACTACATCCAGTAGAGTCTTAGGAAGGGACATATTAGGCCCTCTACCTCACCCTTGGGAGCTGGGTTCTTTTTTGTTAAGAAGAAGGACAATGGTCTCAGACCCTGTATTGATTATAGAAACTTGAATAAAATTACTATTAGGAATCAATATTCCATCCCGTTGATTCCGGATTTATTTAACCAGATCTTGGGTGCTTCTTGGTTTTCTAAACTCTATTTGAGAGGGGCTTATAACTTGATTCGTATTAAGGAAGGTGATGAATGGAAAACGGCCTTTAATACCCCAGAGGGGCACTTTGAGTATCTTGTTATGCCATTCGATCTATGTAATGCCCCAGCTGTGTTTCAGAACTTTATGAACAACATTTTTAGAGAACTTATTCACCTGAGGGGTAAATTGCCGCTGGTCGCAGCGCTCTGTCAGAGGCAGGGTGCTGGCAATGTGTTTCTGCCGACGCCTGTTTTTTTAATGTATTAAAACATTAGTTATCATTGGTGGCGCAGTGGCCACAGCCCCTCCCATCCTCTGCCCCTCCGCGCTCTTATTGGAGGCAGCGGCAGCAGCGCAGGGGGGAGTGAGAGACTGCTTCCTTCTTCCCTGTGCTGCTGAGAGCAGCACGATCCATATTCTCTGATACTGGGCTGTGCAGTAGCACAGCCTAGTATCGATTAAAAGACAAATCCCTGTATTGTATCGATAAAAGTATTGATTGAGTGCTAAAAGTATTGATTGGGTATTGAAAGTTCGATACCCGAAAAAACAACCCTACTATGGGGAAGGGAGGACAGAAGCACTAAGAAGGGGCATTTATACTGGCACATTTTGGGGGGCGCTATGGAAAAGGGGGAGAGGAGCACTATGGGGGCATCTACTGGGAGAATTAAGATGGGGTATTTTATACTGCCACATTATGTGGGTACTATGGGGAAGGGGGGAAGAGAACTATAGGGGCATCTGCTGGGGGCACTAAGAAGGGATATTTTATACTGGCAAATCATGGGGGGGCACTATGGGACATGTGCTGGGAGCTCTAAGAAGGAGTATTTCATACTGCCACATTCTGGGGGACACTATTGGCATCTACTGGGGACACAATATAGTTGCATTTTATACTGGGACACGTTATGGGGGGTATTATGGGGAAGGGGGAAAGATGAGCACTATGGGGTCAACTACTCGGGGCACTATATAGGAGCATTTTATACTGGCAAATTATGGGACACTATGAGGAAGGAGAAGAGAAGCACTATGGGGGCATTTACTGGGGACACTATATAGGGTTATCTTATACTGGCATACATTATAGGGGTACTATGGGGACATTAGCTCAACTGCGGGCACTAAGAGGGTGTATTTTTTTGTACTGGCACACAGAATGGAGGCATTTTTGTACTAGGTCACATAATTAGGGGGAATTTTTTGCACTGGCACACATTTTAAGGGGGCATTTTAGTACATTCTACTATCACATTATAGGGAGAATTATTACTACTAGGGGGCATTATGGAGAGCTTTATTACTACTGGGGGGCTATGGGGATAATGATTACTAGTATGGGCACTATGAGGGCATTATTACTACTAAGTGTGCTCTGGCAGAGAATTATTTCTATTGGTAGAATTTTGGGGAGGAATATTAATGTGGTGGGCACCCTGTATCAGCTTAACACAATTATTTTTGGGGGACATTATATTTATACTATTGGTGATCAAGATACTATTTGCTGGATGCAGTTATTTTTTTAGAGCACTGTGTGCAAATAATTATTGAGGGGGGCACTATCTCTGTGGTACTAGTTTTTTCAGGGGGGATTGTTTCTGCAGTATAGTATTGGGGTAGCAGGATGGGGTGTTCAGAAGATGTGTGGATGATGGAAAAGTGGGAAACTAATGTCTATCAATCTCTGCAGAGACGAGAGACGCCTGAAAAATCATCATGGTGGTCTGGTCTGAATGAAGAAGATGAGGAAAGAGAAAATCTACATCAAAGGTGACAACACTGGATGTAAGAGCTATGTGGTACTATGTAGGAGAGGAGATGCTCCGGCTCCTCCCCCTGCCATTTGTAGAAGGAGGATTCAGAGCTGGACAGCCATAGGCATAGTGGTGGCTGCAAATAGGGAAGAGGGTTTCGGCCTGGTGAAGACGGCCGAGGTGGGCAGCAGCCCACGGGCGAGTGGGGGGAACCACAGGGTGCGAGCAGGATCTGGGGAGGGAGGAGAGGGGAGGAGCTTCCGGGCTGTAGCCGGCTGTTGTCTATTGTATAATGTAGAGCAGGTAGTGCAGCCAGTGCATGCCCGGCCCTCTCTGTATGATGTGTAGAGCCGGGCTCCTCTACCGGGATCTACACACCTTAAATATTGTGCAGCTCCTCCTCCACTCCTCTTGGCGCCTTCAGGACTAGGAGGGAGGAAGTGAAGCTGCAACAGCTCCTGCCATAGAGCCACGTGGCGGGCAGTGTGTGAAACAGAACTGGATGGTGATTCCATTCACAGGGAGGGAAGAAGAAGAGTTTGAGTACAGTATTTAAAGACACTTAACAAGATATCTATTGATAGGTTACACGTAGGAAATAGGTCAAAAGAAAATAGAGAGTTGACGTGCTTAATTAACGAAACTTGATACCTTTATTAATGAATGGGTATGAGCAAGAGTGATCAATATACTCGGATGCTCTTGATATAAAAAATTGCAAACAGCGAACCTCCTATTAGAGATAGGTGGTACAAGTAAATCACTATAGTGACGGGGATGATAATGGGTAGGTCTGTGGGAAAGTTTCTCTCCCTAGACAACCCTGCGGAACTATGTCCTGAAGCACAGGGATGTCCCCTAATGGTGGAGACACCCTGCCCCCGTACCTAAGCCTAGATATGGCCCTAGTGATGCCCTACTTAGCAAAGCTGGATCGAGAAATATTAATCCAGAGAAGCAAAACGAAAAAATAAGTCAAATATAAATGATAGAAAGAAAACCCCAACGCGTTTCGGCTGCATACGGCAGCTCATCAGGAGGTGATGGCAGTGTAGTAAACGTAGGGAATGAAATAAGCAAAAGAATTTCTATTATAAGAAACTGTGGTGCTTAGAAAAATAAGATGGTACTTAGCTCCTTGGCATACTTGATGGTGCTGTGTATACAGATATGTATCTCTTGTCCGTATATATGATGGATTCTGAGGGTAAAGAACGTGCTATATGTCAGACATTTATATAGGCCTGCAAAGACAAAGTACTCTGTGTCTAACATTCATATATGATTCTGAGCAAGTAAAGTACTTAGTCACAAGTGTTCATATAGCCATAGTGTACTGATCAATATAACAAAGTATATTATATGCCACTCAGACATTGACATCAGGGGACAAGTCAGTGGTGTAAGTGATGCAATGTACTCACCAGACAGAGGGAGACCCTGTAACAGGCACAGCTGGTATGCTGGGAGGCTGGAGGGCTCATAGCAGTGTCTCTGCGCTTGCTATTTAAGCGCTGGTGCCGGCATGTGTTTCCGGACGCCGAGAGGAGAGCACTTCCGGTCGGTGGACCGCATCGTAGTGACGCGATGCGTCACTTCCGGTCTATGGAACGCATATTGGAACGCATGAGCGGCCAATAATGCTGGAAGTTCCTGATCTATGTGTGCTTCTCACTAGCTGTTGATTTAACCATAGTAATTGGGTTAAAATGGTTCTACAGTCCCCTACTTATAAAAGACTTGGTGATGGGAGGACTATAACATGAATATTGAGCCCCAGAAGGTACCAGCTATTTAGTTGGAGGATTCTAATGATAACATAATATAAGCATTCTCACGTGTATATAGCGAAGATTACGGGAGCCACGTAGACGTGAGAAGGGATGATTAAAGTGACAGTGATGTATGTCACTTGTCCTAAAATATGGTGCTTCACGCACCGGCATTGGCAAAAGAGGGGACGAACAATTAGGGATATTTATATGGGATAGAACAGAGGAAAAATCTCTGATAGAGGAGTTAAGGGGTTTGTGACGGCATGTTTTCAATCAAATAAAACATGTATATGTGAGTCGCTCATTGAGACCGCTTGGTGACTGTGACCGGAATCGATAAATCCATTCGGATTCTTTTTGGAGTATCTTCCGGTCCCAGTCACCCCCTCTTAGAGGTCTAGGAATTACCTCAAGTACTAGAAACTTAAGGGTACCTGGGTCTCCCCCATGTTGATCATTAATATGGTTGGCAACGGGGGTGTCTTTTTTCTTTACTATGTCGTTGATGTGTTCGCAGACTCTGCGTCTAAGTTCCCTGAAAGTCTTGCCGATGTAATCTTTCGGACAGGTACACTGACATATATAGACAACTCCCTGTGTTTTACAGTTAGCGAAGGAGTCTAACGTTTGGACGATGTTGGTTGTGGAGCAGGTGACTGTTTTCGAAATACGTATATATCTGCAGGCCTTACAGCTACCGCATCTAAATGTCCCTTTTGGTTGTCTATCCAGCCATGTTCCCTCCTTTTTTATGCCAGTGTAGTGGCTATGCACGAGCCTATCTCTGAGGCTCCTACCCTTGCGATATGTTATTTGGGGGTAGTTAGAGATGGCTTTAGACAGGTCTTTGTCCATCATTAGGATTGGCCAGTGAGTTTTTAGAATGGCAGTGACTTCGCTGTTAGCTGTGTCATACGTAGAAATTAGACGAATGGTTGTGCTGTCCTTATTGTCCTTTGTTTTTGGTATTAGTAAATCGCCCCTATCCCTGTTCTCAGCTAACTGAAAGGCTTCCCTTAGAGTGGACCTAGGGTACCCTCTCTGTAATAGTCTGTTTCTTAGTTTTCTCGACTCCTGGTAAAAGTTTTCTTTGTCAGAGCAGTTACGGCGCATACGTAAATATTGGCCTTTTGGAATACCTCTTTTGACTGTATGTGGGTGGTGACTTTTCCAATGTAGAATGTTATTTGTGGCGGTCGGTTTTCGATATATATTTGTAGTCAGACTTCCTGCTACCGATGTTACTTCCACATCCAAGAAGGTGATACTCTTGGATTTAATTTCGCTGGTGAATCTTAACCCCACATTATTATCATTAAGGGCGGAAACAAAGTCACAGAATTTCTCTTTACTGTCACCCCACACAACAAAAATGTCATCAATATAGCGGGTCCAAAAGACAATCCCACTATTCCACCACATCTGGTGATCGGGGAACACAAATTTGTCTTCCCACCAGCCCAGGAAGAGATTTGCATAGGCGGGGGCACAGGGGCTGCCCATAGCAGTCCCCCTGAGCTGGTGGTAAATGGACCCGCTATATGTGAAGAAGTTGTGTGTAAGAGTGTACTCCAGGAGGCACATGATAAAATTATTGTGATTTTGAAACTGAGTGCCCCTTGATCTCAGGAAATGGGCCGCAGCTGCTAGACCTTTATCGTGTGGTATGGATGTATATAGGGATTCCACGTCGATACTCGCAAGATGGCAATGGGAGTCGACGGAGATGGTTTCGATTTTTCGAAGGAAATCCATCGTGTCACGTGTAAAGGATGGTAAACAGGACACAAATTCTTTTAGTGTTTGATCAAGGTATGTCCCACAATGATGAGTCAGAGTCCATACCTGATACGATTGGGCGTCCCTTCAGGGGAGTTACTCCCTTATGGATTTTCGGGAGGCAGTAAAAGGTGGCCAGCTGTGGGTTCTTAGGGAGAAGATATGCATATTCTGATTTTGTAATCACCCCCTGTTCTAGACCATGTTGAAGGATCTCTTTCAATTGTTGCTGGAAGACTAGACTAGGGTCACTCGGTAGAACTCTATAGCTGGTGGGATCCCTAAGAAGGTCAAGACACATTTTTTTATAATTAGAATGGTCTAAAATTACTAGATTGCCACCTTTATCCGATGGTTTTATGATGATGGTGTTATCTGTCTCCAGGTTTCTAAGAGCCATCGCCTCGTCTCGGGACAGATTATATTCTCTCGGGTACTTGACATTTAGCTGTTCCAGGTCATTGCTGACCATTTTAACAAAAATGTCGATATGTTCGGAGCTCATAGGGGGTGGGAGTCTAGTGCTAGTGGGGCGGAGATTGGTAAAGGGACCATCTCCGGGGTTTTTGTTCCCCTCCTCATACAGATCCATGAGGTTTTGGAGGTCGGGAAAGTCCTCTAGGTCGATCCCCAAATCATGGCATGTTTGCCTATTACTATTTTGATAAAATTTATGCCATTTGAGCCTTCTGCCAAACAGATTAAGATCCTTAATCCATGTAAAGATGTTAAACCTGGTAGTTGGTACAAATGAAAGACCCTTTTGGAGGATGGTGATTTCGACATCTGTCAGGGGTCTAGAGGACAGATTGATTATTTGCAGATTGTCGGTTAAGGGCGACTCTCGCCTGCCCTTACCCCCTTCCTTAGATGATAGGGGCCCTGGCTGTTGGTTAAAAAAGGAACCAGGGGTTGTTGTTGAGTAGAAGAGGAGGTGGAGGAAGAGGAGGGAGGGGAGGACTGAGATGGTCCTCCACGTGTTTGACCCGGGTATCCCCTTTGTCTCCCCCATCTCTGCCACCTTCGTCCCGGTCTCCGACCCTGACCACCTCTATTATAGTTTACACTTTGGTCTATTTTGGTTGGTTCAGAATCGGAGAAATCGGCCTCTGAAGAGGATACTTCAGATTCTGAGAGAGTTGGTATTTTCGTCTCAAGCTTGTAGGCCCGATTTTCTCGGAATTCAGCTAAATCTTTAGTGAATTGGCGATGTTTTCTTTCCTTTAGGAGGTTTTGGAAACGTTCTACCGACGTCTGCAGTGAGGACTCCCTCTTATTGAATTCGGGATCAGTCTTGAATTTTAGGACCCCTTCAGTGAGGTCTTTGAGATTGGTTGACGTTCTCTCAAAGACTTTTTTCTCTTCCTCCAACAAAAGGGTCATCAACCTAAGGGAACTAAGGGTTAATTCCTGTTCCCACTTGGTGATCAATTGTGCTGAGAGGATACGATCGGCTGGTTTAATCGGGATGCGTAATCCCCTAGGGACAATTTTATGTTCTATATAGCTCTCCAGGGACCTGACTTCCCACCACGACTTGATGTTGTCTTTGTAGCCGGAATACAGGTCCCTGAAGGCTATTTTACAAGATGTGGATGAGGCTAAACCCGGAATTTCCTTATCAGAGAAGATGTCTTTGGCTTCTCTTATTAATTCCTCTGTAAAGAAAGTCCCAGACAGAAAGCTTGCCATGCTCTATATAAATTGTTATTTAAAGACACTTAACAAGATATCTATTGATAGGTTACACGTAGGAAATAGGTCAAAAGAAAATAGAGAGTTGACGTGCTTAATTAACGAAACTTGATACCTTTATTAATGAATGGGTATGAGCAAGAGTGATCAATATACTCGGATGCTCTTGATATAAAAAATTGCAAACAGCGAACCTCCTATTAGAGATAGGTGGTACAAGTAAATCACTATAGTGACGGGGATGATAATGGGTAGGTCTGTGGGAAAGTTTCTCTCCCTAGACAACCCTGCGGAACTATGTCCTGAAGCACAGGGATGTCCTCTAATGGTGGAGACACCCTGCCCCCGTACCTAAGCCTAGATATGGCCCTAGTGATGCCCTACTTAGCAAAGCTGGATCGAGAAATATTAATCCAGAGAAGCAAAACGAAAAAATAAGTCAAATATAAATGATAGAAAGAAAACTCCAACGCGTTTCGGCTGCATACGGCAGCTCATCAGGAGGTGATGGCAGTGTAGTAAACGTAGGGAATGAAATAAGCAAAAGAATTTCTATTATAAGAAACTGTGGTGCTTAGAAAAATAAGATGGTACTTAGCTCCTTGGCATACTTGATGGTGCTGTGTATACAGATATGTATCTCTTGTCCGTATATATGATGGATTCTGAGGGTAAAGAACGTGCTATATGTCAGACATTTATATAGGCCTGCAAAGACAAAGTACTCTGTGTCTAACATTCATATATGATTCTGAGCAAGTAAAGTACTTAGTCACAAGTGTTCATATAGCCATAGTGTACTGATCAATATAACAAAGTATATTATATGCCACTCAGACATTGACATCAGGGGACAAGTCAGTGGTGTAAGTGATGCAATGTACTCACCAGACAGAGGGAGACCCTGTAACAGGCACAGCTGGTATGCTGGGAGGCTGGAGGGCTCATAGCAGTGTCTCTGCGCTTGCTATTTAAGCGCTGGTGCCGGCATGTGTTTCCGGACGCCGAGAGGAGAGCACTTCCGGTCGGTGGACCGCATCGTAGTGACGCGATGCGTCACTTCCGGTCTATGGAACGCATATTGGAACGCATGAGCGGCCAATAATGCTGGAAGTTCCTGATCTATGTGTGCTTCTCACTAGCTGTTGATTTAACCATAGTAATTGGGTTAAAATGGTTCTACAGTCCCCTACTTATAAAAGACTTGGTGATGGGAGGACTATAACATGAATATTGAGCCCCAGAAGGTACCAGCTATTTAGTTGGAGGATTCTAATGATAACATAATATAAGCATTCTCACGTGTATATAGCGAAGATTACGGGAGCCACGTAGACGTGAGAAGGGATGATTAAAGTGACAGTGATGTATGTCACTTGTCCTAAAATATGGTGCTTCACGCACCGGCATTGGCAAAAGAGGGGACGAACAATTAGGGATATTTATATGGGATAGAACAGAGGAAAAATCTCTGATAGAGGAGTTAAGGGGTTTGTGACGGCATGTTTTCAATCAAATAAAACATGTATATGTGAGTCGCTCATTGAGACCGCTTGGTGACTGTGACCGGAATCGATAAATCCATTCGGATTCTTTTTGGAGTATCTTCCGGTCCCAGTCACCCCCTCTTAGAGGTCTAGGAATTACCTCAAGTACTAGAAACTTAAGGGTACCTGGGTCTCCCCCATGTTGATCATTAATATGGTTGGCAACGGGGGTGTCTTTTTTCTTTACTATGTCGTTGATGTGTTCGCAGACTCTGCGTCTAAGTTCCCTGAAAGTCTTGCCGATGTAATCTTTCGGACAGGTACACTGACATATATAGACAACTCCCTGTGTTTTACAGTTAGCGAAGGAGTCTAACGTTTGGACGATGTTGGTTGTGGAGCAGGTGACTGTTTTCGAAATACGTATATATCTGCAGGCCTTACAGCTACCGCATCTAAATGTCCCTTTTGGTTGTCTATCCAGCCATGTTCCCTCCTTTTTTATGCCAGTGTAGTGGCTATGCACGAGCCTATCTCTGAGGCTCCTACCCTTGCGATATGTTATTTGGGGGTAGTTAGAGATGGCTTTAGACAGGTCTTTGTCCATCATTAGGATTGGCCAGTGAGTTTTTAGAATGGCAGTGACTTCGCTGTTAGCTGTGTCATACGTAGAAATTAGACGAATGGTTGTGCTGTCCTTATTGTCCTTTGTTTTTGGTATTAGTAAATCGCCCCTATCCCTGTTCTCAGCTAACTGAAAGGCTTCCCTTAGAGTGGACCTAGGGTACCCTCTCTGTAATAGTCTGTTTCTTAGTTTTCTCGACTCCTGGTAAAAGTTTTCTTTGTCAGAGCAGTTACGGCGCATACGTAAATATTGGCCTTTTGGAATACCTCTTTTGACTGTATGTGGGTGGTGACTTTTCCAATGTAGAATGTTATTTGTGGCGGTCGGTTTTCGATATATATTTGTTTGAGTACAGTAGTTTTATGTTGAGACCTTGAGTATTGAGTACATATAATTTCAGCTGTATGGTGTTTGTTGGGAGTGGCCTATTATATGTAGGAGGAGCTTATAACAATGGGCTTGGCCTAAACATTTGCACAGCGCTCTATGCACCCAGCCTTTTTTTCTACCCGGACCCCCACCCTAGACAAAAATTCTAAGTTCTTCCCTGTCATCTCATCTGGCTCTGGATTCCTGTATGAACATGCATACAATAATCCTCAGTAAACTGCTGAAAAAGAAAATATGTGCATTCATTTATTAATAATTGGTGGTCATTCCTAGCATATTAAAGGGGCTGTCTCATAGGACAAATAGATATAGAGGGGGATTCCATGTGAATCTGGAATTCTCCACAGCAGATGCATTTTAATGAGGACCTGTCACATCCTTACAGAACTAAAACCAGCTTCATACCAGTAGAGTTGGCTCTTTACTGATTCCGGCATTTTTCCCCCATCATAATTATTTTTTAAACAGCTACAGTCGTTGCTGTTAGTTGCGGCATCTTAGCCTAAGGAATTATTAGGTGAGCGGTAGGTCTCTACCGCCTAGTGTCATATGAAACTGGGTCATGAAGAGACCTGACAGTTCACTAGTATCGTGCGCCAAAATGAATAGCACTGACTATGGGAAAACAAGAGATATAGAAGAAAAATAGCATTGGAACCAAAGATATGCAGCCAGTTCTAGTTCCACGAGGACAGTAGCTTTTTAATGGTATTTGATACCTTTCTTATTAGTTGGCAACCCGCAAGTCTATTTTTTTTTTTTTTTTTTTTTGCTGATCAAATAGTTTTCTAAGCTCAGATATGTTATAATTCACATCCCCTACTGAAAGCAGACAGGCCAAGCACAATAGATTCAATAGATAGTCGGCATAGCTTGTGTCCCCCCTCCCATTTAACAAGCTTTGTGCTTTTAATGTAATGCACTAAACATATGACAAAAAACATTGCCACAAGGCTGATGACAGCCGTTGCCAGCGCACCCTGTACTGACGGCATGTGAAGACTTGACATTAATATCTTCCTGGTTTTGTTTTAGTAGCATCAGTGGCATGCCTCTACGAGCAGAAGCTAAGAATGCATTCCTCAGAGCTGCACTCCTGCTGTATAAAGGTGGAAGTCAGGGTGATGGTTGACACCTCCTGCAAAAAAAAAAACTTTCAGGATGACTGATATCTCACTAAGGCCTCATGCACACGACCGTTCCGTTTTTTGCGGTCTTCAAATTGCGGATCCGCAAAACACGAGAGCCGTCGTGTGCCTTCCGCAATTTGCGGAACGGAACAGTCGGCCTATTGTAGAAATGCCTATTTTTGTCCTCAAAACGGACAAGAATAGGACATGTTATATTTTTTTTGCGGGGCTACATAACGGAGCAACGGATGTGGACAGCACTCCGTGTGCTGTCCGCATTTTTGGTGGCCCCTTTGAAGTGAATGGGTCCGCACCCGAGCCGCAAATACTGCGGCTCAGATGCGGACCAGAACAATGGTCGTGTGCATGAGGCCTAACAAAATTATTTATTGAAAGTAGAAGAAAAAAGCGGCACTCACCAAATCTTCACAATTAGTAGCTTTATTCAGGTTATAACATAGCGGGTCCCAATTTGCAGAAGAAAAAGGCAACAGCCGTTTCGCGCAACAATCGCGCTTTGTCAAGCCAGCTGTTGCCCTTTTCTTCTGCACATTGGGACCCGCACCCGCTATGTTTTAACCCGAATAAAGCTACGAATTATGAAGATTCGGTGAGTGCCGCTTTTTTCTTCTACTTTTTATGACACTTTTGGTCTGCTCGTTCTGGCTGAGCACCACTCGTTTTTTTCTGCATGGTTGCTGAGAGATACGTTACTGACACCGTAGCGCATGTAGTAGTGCCGACTGTGTCTTCTTCTTTTTACTGTAAAAATATTTATTGAGGCTGTAGCAACAGATGCAGATCCAACAATTTACCAACATGTTACTGTTGTTCTGAAGCCCCCCTGTATGTATTCCACTGGTAAACTTGTATAACTCTAGCTTATCATTTTTACAGGATGCAGTCTGGCCTGTAATTTAAAATGGTGGCCAGCAACCTGTCCTGGAATTTGAATAGAACTGGTTGCCACCATTTGAAGTGGCAGGGGATCACTACACACTGCACTGCTGTACAATAGATGGTAATGATGCGATCCTGCCTATAATATGCCATTATGGCCTCATGCACACGACCGTTGTTTTATTCCGTGTCTGTTGTTCCGTTTTTTGTGATTTTTTTTTTTTGTTGAAAACTCGGCTAATGCACCGTTTGTCATCCGCGTCCGTGATCCGTGATTCCAGTCCGTCAAAAAAATATAACCTGTCCTATTATTTTTCGCGGAAAACGATTTGCGGACCCATTCAAGTCAATGGGACCGCTAAAGAACACGGAGGCACACAAGATTGTCGTCCACGTCCGTTTTTTTCCTATCATTTGCATTGCAAACTTGACTTAGAATTTTTGTTTACTTTCCTTTATGTCTGTTGGTCCTCCAAAAATAAAGGAAGACACACGAAAACAAAAACGGAAACGGATCACAGAACAACGGAACCCCATTTTGCGGAACGGAACACAACAACGGTCGTGTGCATAAGGCCTATGGCTGAGCAGCCTGACAGGAACACTTACCAATATGTTGTATATGCAAGTGCAAGAGTGTAGTCAAAGTGCATAGTAAGGGCTTCACCACATCAACCCCTAGCAAGCTCTGCAAGTGGAGGAAACCAGCCCTGCTCAAATTCAAGGACAGGTTGCAAACAGCCATTTTAAGTTATCAAAACGGACATCAGGTGAATTTTAACAACAAACAATTGTTTTAGGTGACCGATGACAGACCATCATTAAAAGAAGTTGCACATATTTGAAATTTATTGAAAGATTCTTTGTGGATTAAAGATCTTTGAAAGAACATTTGGTGAAAGATGAAAGCGGGTGCGGGTCCCAATTTGCACAAGAAAAAGGCAACATGTTGCGCGAAATGGCTGTTGCCTTTTTCTTCTGCACATTGGGACCCGCACCCGCTATGTTTTAACCCGAATAAAGCTACGAATTACGAAGATTCGGTACATCTAATGTGTATGGCCTCCTTTAGATGGTGGTGGGCAGTCTAGCTCATCTAATAGTATAGCTGTGACCAAAGCTGCATGGAGCAGTACAGGTAACTGTGTGCCTGGCACCCTATAAAAGCTTTATTTAAACGGGTTGTCGGCTTTCCTCAAGATAGATCATCAATATCATATTGGCGAAGGTCCGACACCCGACACCCCCGCTGATTGAAAATGAAAAAGCCGTCTAATTGAAGTGACTTGACAGCGTAGTTGTAATTACACCTGCTAACCTCTGCGGTAGCGATGATGAGCAGGTAAACAGCAGCGCTGCATTCTCTTGAAATAACTGATTAGTGGGTGGTGTCAGAAGTTGGACCCTCGCCAATCTGATATTGATGACCTATCAGATCAGTGGACAAGTACAATACTATGGTAGATGTGTGATTGGCTGTGTAGTATTTTGTATCCCATGGACTTCCCTCATATAAAATTGGGGCTATTCTTCATAATGCTGGTGTTTGAACATGCCCTTGTATAAGTAAGTAGGGCCTTTTTCTGTGTGTTTTTTCGACTGGTAGGTGGCAACAGAAATCAATAGACCCCCATGGCAAAACTAAAAATGGGCTCTACTCAAAACACAACTTGATAAGGGTTGTAATACTTGATATAAAAACTCACTGAAAAAAGTGGCCTAAACGGCTGGAAATGCTCCAAACCCAGACACTGTAGCAAGTCTATAACCGGGGGAGCAATTCCTCCGCATGCGGTCCACAGGCAACGGCAATCCCCAGCAAAAAATGCGTACAATAGAGGATGCCGGGGCGGACCGCATGCACCACACGGACATCTTACACAAAATGATACATTGTGCAGATGAAAAAATATACATACACAAATCACTGCAAAAAATGCACCAAAATTATACGCAACTGACAATACTAGCCAATTCCTCAAGCCAATGTCAAAAGCTGAGAACTTTGCCAATATCTTCCAGTCAGGAACATATCGCAGCCCCTTATGCACCACGTCACGGTGTCTCAGCACGCATGGGGTCCCACCACTCAACCACCCGTTGTGTGTAAACAGGGTACCTCACAGTGCATTGGTGATACCACTATGGAGGCATGCGAGAGTCTGGCTGTGAGTTGGTTTCTAGCACTGTTCAGACCCTGTTCACACACCATGGGTGGTTGAGTGGTGGGACCCCATGCTTGCTGAGACACTGTGACGTGGTGCATGAGGGGCTTCGATATGTTCCTGACTGGAAGATATTGGCAAAGTTCTCAGTTTTTGACAACGGCTTGAGAAATTGGCTAGTATTGTCAGTTGCGTATCATTTTGGTGCATTTTTGCAGTGATTTGTGTATATATATATATATATATATATATATATATATATATATATATATATATATATATATATATATATATTTTTATCTGCACAATGTGTCATTTTTGTAAGATGTCCTTGTGGTGCATGTGGTCCGCCCTGGCATCCTCCATTGTACGCATTTTTTGCTGGGGATTGCCGTTATCTGCGGACCGCATGCGGAGGAATTGCTCCCCCGGTTATAGACACACTACAGTGTCTGGATTTAGAGCATTTCCAGCCACTTAGGCCACTTTTTTCAGTGAGTTTTTGTCTTTATGTGTATGGAATGTGCCACTTCATTGTGGAGGTAACGTTCTTTTGGTCTGTTGTGGGTGCGGCTCACAGCTTTATTCTACCTCACAGTGCATTGGTGATACCACTATGGAGGCATGTGAGAGTCTAGCTGTGAGTTGGTTTCTAGCACTGTTCAGACCCTGTTCACACACCACAGGTGGTTGAGTGGTGGGACCCCATGCTTGCTGAGACACCGGGACGTGGTGAATGAGGGGCTCCAATATGTTCTTGATTGGAAGATATTGGCAAAGTTCTCAGCTTTTGATATCGGCTTGAGGAATTGCCTAGTATTGTCAGTTGCGTATCATTTTGGTGCATTTTTTGCAGTGATTTGTGTCTGGTCTTGATATACCCTGCGCAGGCCTCTATATAAACTAGGCGCATACTCTGGCAGTCCATGTGTCTAAACAGAAATCTATGGCAGTTCTGAGCTGCCGTAGATTTCTGGCTTTATTTAGGCCAGAAAACTGGTGTAATTGAAGATAAATCTGTCACAGGTGTTGGCCACGTCCCGTTTTTGCCCCTTTTGGAAAAGTGGTGAGGGTGGTGTAAAAAGAGGCACTTGCCATTTTTTTTTTTTAAGTTGCATTTAAAAAGTCACAAACGCACAGCTTGTGACTTTTTAAAGCCACTTTTCTAGAGCAGAGGTGATGATAAATCACTTTCCCTTTTACAAAGTACATGTTATAACTCTGGCTGTCTCCAACCATATCAATCCATATGAGTTTATACAGCTGGAATTGAACACATAAAAGTATGTACCGTATATACTCGAGTATAAGCCGACCCGAATATAAGCCGAGGCCCCTAATTTTAGTATATAATGTTCTGCCATCAAAACCTTTTTGTACAAACACATCTCTCTGTATAATTTGAACACCTCTGGCTCTCTGCTGTCACCATCCTAGGACCAGTTGCCAGGGCAGAAGGACCTCCTTAGACACTTCCTTGCAGCAGCTCGGTAAACAATTGCTGGACACTGGAATCCTATAAGCACCCTGGCCATGGGGCCTTTATAAACAGGCTGAATTACATCTTGCGGATGGAGGAGCTGATGGTGGTTGGCAATAACACCCACTCCTTTTTTATTTCCTGGTCTCCCTGGTTCCTTGTTTATGATTCCAGTTCTTTGTGCATGGCTCATTCTCAGCTTATAATTTTAGCAAAATTTTTTTTTGATTCCCTGGGGCAGAATTATGCACCTGGTTTTGGCTCTAAATCACTGATGGAAATCACTAACAAGAACACTGATGTGTGAATAAGGCATTAGGCGGAGTTCACATTTCAGTTTTTTGGTCAGTTATTTCCATCAGTTATTGTGAGCCAAACCAGGTGGAGGTCAAAAACACCGAACAGATGCAAATCTTTCCATTATACCTTGTCTCTGTGTAGGCTTCACTACGGTTTTTGGCTCACGATAACTGATGGAAATAAATGACCAAGGCTACATGCACACGACCATTGTGTGTTTTGCGGTCCGCCTTTAATATAACTGCCTATTCTTGTCTGCAAAGCGCGGACAAGAATAGGACATGATCTATTTTTTTGCGGGGCCACGGAACGGAGCAACGGAGTGCTGTCCGCATCTTTTGCGCCCCTATTGAAGTGAATGGGTCCGCATCCGAGCCGCCAAAACTGCGGCTCGGATGCGGACCAAAACAGCCGTGTGCATGAGGCCTAATGCCTCATTCACAGATCACTGTTTTGCTTAACGATTTCCATCAGTGATTTTGAGCCAAAACCAGGTGCGGCTCTAAACCCAGAAGAGGTGCAGATCTTTCCCTTATAGCTTGGCTCACAATCACTGATATAAATCACTGACCAAAACACTGACATGTGAATGAGGCTTAGGCCTCTTGCACACAACCGTATGTATTTTGCGGTCCGCAAAAAACGGATCCGCAAAAAATATGAATGACATCCGTGTGCATTCCGTATTTTGCAGAACGGAACAGCTGGCCCCTAATAGAACAGTACTATTCTTGTCCGTAATACGGGCCATAATAGGACAAGTTCTATCTTTTAGCGGAACGGATATAAGGAAAAACGGAATGCACGCGGAGTACATTCCTTTTTTTTTTTTGCAGAACCATTAATGGTTCTGCATACGGACTGCAAACAAAAACGGCCAAAAGGAAACGGAAATAAAATACGTTCGTGTGCAAGAGGCCTTAAGGTCTCATCCACATTTCCGTTTTTCACTTACGTGTCCTGTCTGCATTTTCCACGGACAGAACACGTACTCATTGATTTAAATGTGTCTGTTCACATTTCAGTATTTTTCTACTGACCATGGGTGAATTACAGTGAAAATCAGATGACACACGGATGGTAAAAAAGGACACACGGACCAACCACAGATCCTTTACGGACATCTTCACGGATGAAACACGTACACTTTTCTTTTCACGGATGTGTCACTGACACGGAAATGTGCCATCTACATGTGGAACCTGCACTCCCTAAATTTTATGGTGGCCGTTATGGCACATAACAGGTAGCATTTAGTGTTAGGTTCCCGTCTTATAGAGATCGCCTTGACGTGTGGCAGACGGACCCAAATAATTTTGTACAAAATGTATTTGCAAGGAATCTCAAATTTGCTAAATAAGCGTAGCATTAGCACCAGACAATTTTTTTATTACTATGATATTATTGTATTCTATTTGGTTTGCAGAGTGCTGTTGCATTGTATTTTTTTTTTTTCTATGTGTTTCTAGCCATGGCAGCGCGCACGTGCGCATTGGGTTGTGCTGACTGACCCCCTTTTTTCTTTTCTGAAATTACAGTAATTTATAAATTTGATTTACCTTTTTCTCCATAATTGTAACAAAGTGAAAAGGACTATTGCTCCATCTAGTGGATTATTTGCAACAAGACAATAATAGTGAAGGATTTGGAATTCAGTGTTAAAGGGATTATTGAGAGCACCATTAGGCATGACTGTGCTGTTAAACAGAAAACTCAGACCTGACTAGTGGTGAGTCAGGTCATTTACATAATGGGGGATATTTATAATCTCCATACCCCAGAAAACTGGTCTTGATAAATCTCCCCCAAAGTTTGCATCCTCTGTAATGTACCTATTTTTGTAAAGTCTGATTATATTTCAGCCTTCACACATTACATTATCCAGGTGATCGGTCACTCTGTCTCCTGTCTTCCGTCACATTTGTGCTGAAGCTGGGTGGACTTGTTCTAGCTTCATCTTCATGCCATACATCCACAGGAAGGTGGAATACCAAGAGACAGAGATATGAACAGATTCTAGTGATGAAGGAGTCTTTTTGAAAGTCATGCTTCAATCAGCAAGGTTACAGCACAGACTGCATGGCTATTCATAGGCCTGGCCCAGATGACTAGTAGGAGGTCATTTGCATACAGTTCTTAACATAACTGTCATGCCGGGGAGTGGGGGAAAACCCCCAGCCGGTGGTGTCAATGGGTAAAAGGGAATCAGCCTGGCCAAAAGGAGTAATAAGGGAGCAGGTCACCTCCTACAACCCTAATCCACTCCCTGACTCCTCAACGTATGAGCGGACCCTGATGGTAGGACGACTCATACTCAGGATACCTAGAGACCCTAAGTCGCCCTGGTAATCCCTCACCAAGGAGCAGGGAAGAGACGACCTGTTCATCCCAGTAATGGAGGAACAGGAGTCTCTATCTGAGGCCAGGCTGCAAGGAGAGGGGAACCCATACAGCTTAAGGAGATGGCAGATAAGCAAAACAAATAACACACTTACCTGCCACAAACACACTGACTGGAACCTGTGCACAAGTGCTGGTGTCCACACCTACATTAAAAGGACACAGCACACACAACAAACCACACAGGAACCCAGGACACCATAGCTGCAATAACATGAGACTGGGGAATGTCTAGTAAACATGACACCAAGCACCACCAGACATATAACACCAAGCTAGACACCCAAACGCCCTGAAAATAACCCCCTCCATACAAATAGGGACAGGAAGGGAAGGAGACACCGGGATGACATAGAACATCTATGACCACAAGGGTGGCCCTCACTGGACAGATGGTAAAGCCAGGAGCAGTGAACCACCAGCACACACCAAGCCTGGAGGAACACTGAGCTACAGGCTTCCAGCAGAGACTAAATAAGCCCAAGCAGCCACACCCACAAAACACATAAACCCAGTGTTCACAAAACACTAGGAAGGGAGTTAACCCTTCCAACACCAGACAGAGGAAGGAAGCCACATAAAGGGGAAATGCACACACAAGCAAACTAAGCCACATGTTACCACCGGCAACAGCATGCGTGGCAACCATGTCACGGCAATCATCCAGAAGGCCGAGACACTGCCACCGGATGCTCTAACAGCAACACGTTGCTGCGGGCAACCCCAAGTGTGGCAACAGGGTCACAGTGCAAACCAAAGTCTGTGACAATAACTTTTTTCTTTACAGTATTCAGTATCAGATTATATAAAAGCATCCTGCTAAAGCTACTAACTGGCTGAATAACATGTTGGTGGTATATAGAGTTTACTTTTTCTGTATACTTTATTTCTTTTTTTGTTACATTTTGTGTGTCCCACCAAGGAACTTGACCCTGCAATTATTTAATCATTTAGATAAAATAATAATTCTACTGTATTGCAATATAATATGCCAGTCACTAATATGCCTGGCAGGGCCTAGTAGGCTCTCTTACAATAAAATCCTGAGGTCCTTTTTGTACCACTGGCTACCATGGCAAGCGATCAGCATCCAGAGATCACTAGGGTGCTAAGGGGTTATAAAATAAGGCTGATTATAGACAGTGCAGCAGAATGTCAGCTGTATTTTACACCTAAAAGCCATTGGAACAGCTTTTGAGCCTACACCATCCATGCAGTCTACCAGCAATGCCAACAAGATAGATATACTGTATGTACACAATATTAAGTGCATCACTAGTCATATATTGTATCACATATTCTCAATGTACACCAAAAGTATACCTAGTGCATACAATAACTATATAGACCTACAAAACAACGCACCAGACAAACCACCAAATATTCTAAAACCATCAAATCTTAAAAAAAAAAAGAAGGGGAGAATAAATATACAAATGGTAAAACAAAATGTCCATTAGCATTATTGCTAAAATCACCAAAGTAAGATGGCCAGCCTAGACTATAAAAGATTGTAATGGTTAATGATAATGCACAAATAATCTAATACTTGCAGTAGTGCTCAGATTTGTGATATTAAAATTTGCTAAGCAAAGTATGCTGAAACTAAAACCATGCAATCAAAATGAGCATCAGTCATTCTATCTTACCCATGTTGCTCCCATGCTCCAGGATGGCACCTACCCCATTGTGCACTTCGGTGCTGCCTTCTTCCATGGAATATCTTCGATGTGACCCTAAGCTGGTGGTACCAACCCCACTATGTTAATGCATTAGGTAAGCACTTCGGAAAATAATAGCTGCATAAAATAAGCGTGCCTATGTGTCACGGCGCGGTGTGGGTGGTAAACTTCACACTGAACACAGGAGGGAAGGGAAAAGGTACTAGGCCTGGAAACTAGGGAAAGGTCACCACCTAGTGAATCCCTAAACCGAGCACTGACTACTATCAGTATGAACAAACCTTGATGGTAGGAATGTTCATACGCTGGAACCTAGAGTCCTATCTGATCCTAAAGGGCCCTGGAAATAGTGTCAGGACAAAAGATGACCTGTTCCTTCCCAGCTGAAGGAACAGGAGACTCCCTCAGGCCTAGTACCAAAAGATAGGGAAATATAACAAACTAGAGATAGGGAAAAGACACTTAACTCTGAAGTACGCGGATGAGCAGGAACTCAGAGAAGATCCAAACTCCAGCACTTCCACAACCAGAAAGGAGCTATCAACCGCATAGCATGATGGGTGAGACCAGGCTAAATAGAGGAATTGAAATGACCACTTAAGCTACACCTGAGACAAGAGGTGTGGTCACAACCAGCACCAACACAGAAACAAGTGAAACCAAAGAGGCTGTCAGATCACATCACATGCATCCATTCTCTTAGATCCCTGACCCCTGTCACGGGAGAGACCATGACAGTACCCCCCTTTCTACGGGTGGCCTCCGGACATCAAGGACTGACTTTATCTGGATGAGCTCTGTGAAAGGCTTTCACCAGATGACTAGCATAAACGTCGGCCGCTGGACCCCACATCCTCTCCTCTGGTCCATAACCCTTCGAGTGAATGAGATACTGTAGGGATCTACGGTGAGTTCGGGGGTCCACTTTCCTGGCGATCTCAAATTCCAGATTACCATCCACCATGACAGGAGCCTGGAGACAAGGAGGACTGTTCAACAGGTTTGACTTATCTCTTCAACGACTTATTGAACACATTATGAATCTTCAAAGCCTGAGGAAGTTCAAGACGAAAGGCTACCGGGTTAATAATGGAAGTGATCTTGTTCTGCTTCGCGTTATTGAACTGTTGTATAACACTAGTCAGACAGCTTAACAATAATTCAGAAGTCAAGAAACGTGAGACATTAGATCTGTATGTATTCTTTTTTCTGAATAACTTTGTAAAACTACAACATAAGCATAAACAAAACATATGTGTCAGTACATTAAACATAATTCAGCAGCCTCACTCCATCAGTGAGAGTACTCACAGACAATTCCATCATAAGTCCAGGAATAGATGAAGAGCTCCTCTGCATGCAGTCTGCTAGATCAAGGAGCAGTCATGAAATGGAGGAAATATAGTTCCAGGTTAAAGGTTACTGCCTCTGACTCAGAGAAAAATACACTTTTTGTAAAGTTCTGGCAAGGTAGTAACTAACTTTGACCACTAGATGGCAGCAACGTCAAACATAACATTGCAGTATAATCTTTTCAGCACATTACATACATTTACTATGCACAATATGGGCAGAACAGATCTTATATGGACCAATAATCCTTGGGCCCAACTTCCAAGAAGGTACTTTCAACTTAATGTTTCTTGTAGACAGCCACACAGAATCACACACTCTCAGGTCCGGACCATTCATACGTCTCTTGTTAGCCATACGTTTATTCTTGTTGCACATTTTTTTCTGATTATTTAGAATTTTCCTCCAAATAGATGACAAAGAAGAGGAAAATAATTCCTCCTCAGGTATACCAGAAGTCTCCGTACCAGAAAATGTGCCAAATTGCGGGTGGAACCCATATGCCCCAAAAAACTGCGACTTATCGGTGGACTCCTGTCTACGGTTATTTATAACAAACTCAGCTAAAGACAAAAATGAAGACCACTCCTCCTGGTTCTCCGAGACAAAACATCTCAAATAAGTCTCCAGATTCTGATTAGTGCGTTCAGTCTGTCCGACTGAGGATGAAAGGCAGAAGAGAAGGACAATTGTACCCCCAGACGAGTACAGAATGCCTTCCAGAATTTGGAAAAAAACTGTCCCCCTATCAGACACCACATCAGAAGGAATACCATGTAATTTCATGATGTTATCGACAAACACTTGTGCAAGAGTTTTATCATTAGGTAGACCTGGCAATTCTATAAATATCTTACTAAAGTGATCAACAACCACCAAAATCACAGTTTTTTCCTGAAGAATTAGGTAAATCTGTGATAAAGTCCATGGATAAATGAGTCCAAGGTCTGGACGGGATGGGCAACGGAAGTAAAAATCCGTAGGGCCGAGTGTGTGTCACCTTAGTACGTGCACAAGTACTACAAGAAGACACATAGTCCTCAACACACTTACGCAACCCCGGCCACCAGAATCTACAAGAGATGAGATCGACAGTGGATCTGCTCCCAGGGTGTCCTGTGAGAACCGTAGAGTGATGTTCCTCGAACACCTTGTGATGTAATTCAGAAGGAACAAACAACTTCCCCAGAGGACAAGAATCTGGTACATCTCCCTGGGCCTCCAACACCTCTTCCTCAAGGTCCGGATATAGGGCGGATATAACTACCCCTTCAGACAATATCGGGCCAGGATATACCGAATCACCCCTTACCCAGTAAAGCTATGTGACAAAGCATCAGCATTGACATTCTTAAGCCGTGGGCGATAGGTGACGATGAAATTAAATCTGGTAAAAAACAATGACCATCTGGCCTGCCTTGGGTTCAGTCATTTAGTAGACTCCAGGAAAGCCAGATTTTTGTGATCAGTAAACACAGTAATAGAATGGATTACTCCTTCCAACCAATGACGCCACTCATCAAAAGCCAACTTAATGGCCAGCAACTTTCTATTACCCACATAATAATTCCTTTCTGCAGCCGAGAGTTTCTTAGAGAAGAATGCACATGGGCACCATTTACTAGGTGAAGGACCCTGCGACAAGACTGGTCCTACCCCTACCTCGGATGCGTCAACTTCCACAATGAATGGCTGTGACACATCTGGTTGCACCAGTATAGAAGCAAAAGCAAAACATTCCTTCAACTCAGAAAAAGCTTGTAATGCCGCATCAGACCAGACTGAGACATCCGAACCTTTCCTAGTCATGTCCGTTAAAGGTTTAACCACAGTCGAGTAGTTCAAAATGAATTTACGGTAGTAGTTGCTGAACCCCAAAAACGGAGCAATGACTACTATCAGTATGAACAGACCTCAATAGTAGGAATGTTCATACGCTGTAACCTAGAGCCCTATATGACCCTTAAGGGCCCTGGAAATAGTGTCAGAACAAAAGATGACCTGTTCCTTCCCAGCTAAAGGAACAGGAGACTCCCTCAGGCCTTATACCAAAAGATAGGGGAATACAACAAACTAGAAATAGGGAAAATACACTTAACTCCGAAGTATGCAGATGAGCAGGAATTCAGAGGACAACCAAACACCATCACTTCCACAACCAGAAAGGAGCTATCAACCGCAAAGCATGATGGGTGAGACCAGACTAAATAGAGGAGTTGGAATGACCACTTAAGCTACACCTGAGACAAGAGGTGTGGTCATAACTAGCAACAACACAGAAACAAGTGAGGCTGTCAGATCACATTACATGCAGTCAGTCTCTTAGATCTTCTGACCCCTGTCACGGGAGAGACCGTGACACTATGTGTTTCAACTGGACTGTAGGGTCCAGTCTCCTTGGGGGAATAAAGGTACAAGTATGCAGGAAGATTGGATAAAGGTATGCTACCATACAGCCTACAGCTATTTAGCAAAATATTGTAAGTATAGCCAGGCAATTTTTACAGCCTCACTAGCTGCAAGTCCTTTTTTTTGTCAGAGTGTATGGCTGTAAAGGACCGAGCAAGAACGTAGTCTTGAGGTGTGTATGGCAGGTGCTCCCCTAATACATTAACATAGTGGGGTTGGTATCACCTGCTTAGATCATATGGATTGTCAAGGGGAGTTGCTCATTTTAGGGCAGGTTCTCCACCTATATGTATGTAATTACCATGCCAGGCCAAGTAGGGTGAAATTATGGAAAGTTACTCACCCTGCCTTGACCCACTCTGGAGCAATATGTGTCTCTCCCTCCATCTGACCTACATGGGGCAGTAAGACTGTTCTTTTGTAATGTATGTGCACTGGTTATCTCTGTCGTACAAATGGACCTATTATTTTGTACAAAGGGGATACAGGTGCCCTTAACAAATTTGGGCCTATCCACCTAAGTGTTTGATGGGTTTGTGTTTATTATTGATTCATTTTTGATCTTTTAATTGAGATTTATTTTAACTGGTGTGAAATTGTTAAATTGTTGAATTTCACTGTGGTTGCCCTCAAAGTAGTTCCCTAGCGCATCTTCCATATTTCAAAGCAATTTTGGAATTGGTTTCGTGGAATGGCCTTTAGCACCACTGTCATATTACGTTTAATGTCATCAAAATGCCTTCCTTTCAATATTTCCTTTATCTTTAGGTACAGAAAAAAGTAATTGGGGGACTAGATCCGGTGAATAGGGACAGTGTTTTTTGTTTACTAGCTAAAAACTCCCTTACAGACAGTGTCTCACTGTTTGTTGCCCTAAATCAAGCTCCGATCATCTGTGTGAGGAGATGGCACGCGCAGCGGACAGGAAGAGAGAAGGGAGATGGCACATGCACACTGCACGAGTCACCTACTCATACAGCTGATCGGCGGTGGTGCCGGGTGTAGGACCCTGGATGATCTGGCATTGATGACCTATCCTGAGGACAATCCCAATAAGAGATTGCTGTGTGTTTACAAAAACGCAGTTGTAAAACACTGATATGAATAAGGTTATGGAACAATATTCAAACCTCTGTATAATGCTGCCCACGAAAAATTCACCATGAGGAATTTGTAAACTTTGTTGCCAGAGCTTGTATGTATAGATAAAGCACCTCCAATGTCCACAGAAAGAACCTACTGAAGTGTTCCCCAAATGTGACCTTGACATTTGGGGCCCACTATTGCATCAGAGTCTGGCTGGAGGATCCTCTGGTACTCTGGCTGGCCAGTTTAGGGTCAGTACTGGGATCAATAAAATAAAATAGAGATGTCAGTCCTGTGTCCCAGAACACGGACAGTTACTTGCGCTGCTGGTTCCGGTGTAGTGTGGTGGGTAATTCACACTCGAGAGTCATACAGTAAAAGGTTTGAGACCGCGCTGCTTAAGATTCAGCCAAACGCTGCACAGGTGAAAGAATCAGGGTATTTGCCTTCATCCTCCTCGTTCAAGGGGTTCGATCCTCCTCAGACCTCCTCCTCTGTAGGATTAAATGACCGGCATATAGTGAAGTACCCTCTTAGTTGTTGGTAAAAAAGGTTTTATTCTACTCACAGACAATGGTAGATAACAGGCATGTCACAATAAAATCAATTCAAACTGGGCAGGAGTTTGAATTGATTTTATTGTGACATGCCTGTTATCTACCATTGTCTGTGAGTAGAATAAAACCTTTTTTACCAACAACTAAGAGGGTACTTCACTATATGCCGGTCATTAAATCGTACAGATGAGGCGGTCTGAGGAGGATCAAACCCCTTGAGAGAGGAGGACGAAGGCTAACACCCTGATTCTTTCACCTGTGCAGCGTTTGGCTGAATCTTAAGCAGTACTGGGATCAGGCAGCTCAGGGTCAAATCTGAGAACAGGCAGAAGTCAGTATGTAAGCAGATAAATGTAGAACAGCACACCTTTGCAGGACACTAGTGGACTACAGCCTATTTCTTGGGCAAATTCCTATAGGCTAGCCAGTCATTGGCTGTAAGCAGAAAGAGGCCTAGTCAGCAAGAAGCAGGCCACAGCCTGCATGGAAAAACAGAGCTACTCCGGTGGCCATGCCTGCTGGGAAGGAGGAGAGCGGGCTGGTGGATAGAGATGTCGCGAACATAAAATTTTCCGTTCACGAACGGCGAACGCGGATTTCTGCAAATGTTCGCGAAAGGGCAAACCGCCATTGACTTCAATAGGCAGGTGAATTTTAAAACCCACAGGGACTCTTTCTAGCCACAATAGTGATAGAAAAGTTGTTTCAAGGGGACTAACACCTGAACTGTGGCATGCCAGAGGGGGATCCATGGCAAAACTCCCATGGAAAATTACATAGTTGACGCAGAGTTGGATTTTTTTTTTTTTTTAAATATTTTATTATTATAATACAAAAATTTAAATCCATATTACATAATTAATATTATAGAGTCCATAAATCCGCCAATTCTAATCTGTGAACATAATTAACAATAATTTCATACAAGTATACATAATAGTGTCAACATTTAAAAATCAAATGGAGGTCTCCTACTGGGGAGGGTGACAGGACTCACCCGACATCCAAAGCTTAATAAAGCAGATGGACAAAAGTCCCTTTTAGCCCAAATTCTATATAGACTACAGGGATAAGAGGCCTGAAGTCCAGTCAGCCGCCAAGCAGCGAGCGCCGCTCGCGCACGCCCTCCCCCAGACACGGGTAAGTACAAACGGAAGGATTGGCACCCATGTGGCCGATCGCTTGATATTCCCATACTGCGAGCTTACAGCGATCTTTAATCGCAAGCATTTGATAAAGCAAATACCGGAAGGGGGGGGGGGGGGTCCAGCAGTCTTTTACCACAGTGGTGGAAAACCCACTCGCATATTTTACTGCCTCATCCCCATATGATTAAATTGAATATCCGGACCATGATTCGCCGTGCCTCGCGTTTATTCACATAGATATTTCGTGCGGCAGAGAACTCAAATCGAGTGTCACTCGGCAGTCACCGGCAGTTGAAAAGAATATAAACAGAAAACAGAGCCAGAAACCCGCTCTGTCTCCTTAAAGGAACACATAATAGCGTGCCCATCACGTGTGACACATCCCTGCCCGCAATCGAACCCCATGTCTGACGGGAAGAGCTGTACCCCGAGCCGCGCCCGGTCCCCGGACGCCCCCGGGTTCCAACCCACAGTCCCCTGCCCATATACCGCTCGATATTATAAATAGATGAGAATTCCCACCATTATTTAATGCCGGGAAGCCCCCCCTCCACCAGTCCTAGAGACCCTCCTGTGCTCGGATATACCTTCACATTCTTCATCTATAGAATACATACAGAAAAGCCGGACAAATAGAATTTCCCCCAGCTCACCCCACCAACCCCCCCCCCCCCACCTTGCAGGAAAAAAAAAAAAAACACCTGAACTGTGGCATGCCAGAGGGGGATCCATGGCAAAACTCCCATGGAAAATTACATAGTTGACGCAGAGTTGGATTTTAATCCATAAAGGGCATAAATCACCGAACAATCCAATTTTTTTTTGAACAACACGGTTTAAAACATCCAGTGTGTGTATACGATCAGGTATGATGTTGTATCGATCAGGTAGTGTAAGGGTTACGCCCCGCTTCACAGACATTGACAGACCAAACTCCCCTTTTAATGCACCGCAAACAGTCCATTTGCCCAACCGCAAACTTTCCATTTGCACAAGGTTTGATACCAAGCTAGCCATGTCCCGTTGATGTCATTGAAGGTTTCTTCCTCCACCCAGCCACGTACAACACCAAGGGTCCACGAAAGGTGAATTCAATAGATTTTTCCAACGGGGAGCTAAAAAAACGCTTGCTCCCTCCCCTTTGTTTGAATCCACGCCACGGTCACTGCGTCTGCGCCGTGCAATTTACTGTCACACCCGATATGAGTGTTATTTTCTGTAGTACTATTCTCATCAGTTCAATCCCTGTTACGTCCCATATCAGGGATTGCCTTTTGTGAAAAAAAATTTAGGCCGGGTACCTTCGACTGCCTTCACAGTGACAGACCAAACTCTGATACACCAAACTAAATTGATTTTAGGAACCGGGAGATGGAAAAAGCAGTTTGGTCGGTCCTCTTACTACCAAGTTGGGGCACTGCGCGTGCACGGAGCAATGTGCTGTGACACCCTATATGAGGGGTGTCTTAACTAGTACTATTCCTATCAGTTTAATCCCTGTTACGTCCCCTATCTGGGGACGTGTGTCGAATTGATTAATCATTGTCAAATTAACGACATCCTGAGATAATTTTGTTCTGAGCTTTGTATTGGAATTGATGGGAATTTTTTTAATTGTCTGCATTATTTCTAATAAAAAAATCATAATAAAGTCTCTTAATAGTTTATTTTATGTATTAAAAACCCATACAACTTAAAAAAAATAAAAAATAATGTTTTTTTTCTATGAAAAATTATCCAGCCGATCGCTTTTCATCTGATCATAATGAAGCAACGGCCTTATCTGGGGTGTGGCAACATTGCCAACACACTCATAGAGGTGATGATCGCTTCATTATGATACGCAAGCCCCTTCACCACAACAAGGTACCGATCAGGAAGGGGAATTGACACATGTATGTGCCTTTTTTTTTGTTTTGTTTTTGCAGCCACAGTGCAGCACTAGAGGCCAGAAAAATTAGGCATGTACACATGCCTGAAAAATTTGGTATTGTTGCAGCCGCTGCTGTGATGTTTTCCAGGCAGAAAGGTGACTAAAACATTGCGGCTTGAACCCTAGTTGGTGGCGGAGAATTCACGAAAGTCATTTTGAGGCCAAGGCATGTCATCAGGCCTTTTGTTAGTCGAAGGTATCCCCCACTGTCAGTCCCTTCGGGATCCATGCCTCATTCATCTTAATGAAGGTGAGGTAATCAACACTTTTTTGACCGAGGCGACTTCTTTTGTCAGTGACCATGCCTCCTGCTGCACTGAAGGTCCTTTCTGACAGGACACCTGAAGCGGGGCAGGCCAGAAGTTCTATCGCAAACTGGGATAGTTCAGGCCACAGGTCAAGCCTGCACACCCAGTAGTCAAGGGGTTCATCGCTCCTCAGAGTGTCGATATCTGCAGTTAAGGCGAGGTAGTCTGCTACCTGTCGGTCAAGTCGTTCTCTAAGGCTGGATCCCGAAGGGCTGTGGCGATGTGACTGAAAAAGCTCTGCATGTCCTCCTTTAACAACACATCTGTAAAGCGTCCTGTCCTTGCCGCCGTGGTCGTGGTAGGAGGAGGATTACTTTCACCTCTTCCCTTGTTAGATTCCCGTTGTGCTGTGACATCCCCCTTATAAGCTGTGTAAAGCATATTTTTTTGTTTGGTTTTGAACTGCTGCATCCTTTCTGACTTCTGGTAATTTGGTAACATTTCTGCCACTTTCTGCTTATACCGGGGGTCTAGTAGCGTGGCCACCCAGTACAGGTCGTTCTCCTTCATCCTTTTTATACGAGGGTCCCTCAACAGACATGACAGCATGAAAGACCCCATTTGCACAAGGTTGGATGCCGAGTTACTCATTTCCTGTTCCTCGTCCTCACTGATGTCATTGACGGTCTGTTCTTCCCCCCCAGCCACGTACAACACCATGGGTCCCAGATAGATGTCAACAACGAGCACCCTGGGATGCCTGCTGTGGTTGGTCTTCCTCCTCCTCAAAGCCACATTCCTCCTCTGACTCCTCTTCCTCATACTCCTCTTGCAGCGTTGCCGCAGGTCCGGCAAGCGATGATGACAAGGCTGTTTCTGGTGGTGATGGTGACCACCACTCTTCCTCTTCACGCTCATCTACAGCCTGATCCAGCACTCTTCGCAGGGCACGCTCCAGGAAGAAAACAAATGGGATGAGGTCGCTGATGGTGCCTTCGGTGCGACTGACTAGGTTTGTCACCTCCTCAAAAGGACGCATGAGCCTACAGGCATTGCGCATGAGCGTCCAGTAACGTGGCAAAAAAATTCCCAGCTCCGCAGAGGCTGTCCTAGCACCCCGATCATACAAATACTCGTTGACGGCTTTTTCTTGTTGGAGCAGGCTGTCGAACATTAGGAGTGTTGAATTCCATCGTGTCGGGCGCAAATCAGCCGCCTCACTGGCATGTTGTTTTGACGCTGAATGTCTGAAAAGTGCGTCATGGTCATGTAGGAACGCCTGAAATGGCTACACACCTTCCTGGCCTGCTTGAGGACGTCCTGTAAGCCTGGGTACTTAGACACAAAGCGTTGTACGATGAGATTCAACACATGTGCCATGCACGGCACATGTGACAACTTGCCCAAATTCAATGCCACCAACAAATTGCTTCCATTGTCACACACCACTTTTCCGATCTCCAGTTGGTGCGTTCAGGGCGGACAGGAGTGCTGGTCCGGTGTGCCTCTCTGCTTTCAGGCAAGTCAACCCCAAGACAGCGTGACACTGTCGTATCCGGGATGTGGAATAGCCCCTGGGGAGCTAGGGGGATTCAGTTGATGTGCAGCCAGACGCCGCAGCAGAAGAGGACTCAGCCGAGGATGTTATGGAAGAGGATGGAGTAGGAGGATAAAGGAGGTGGCAGGAGGCCTGCCTGCAAGTCGTGGCGGTGTCACCAACTCCACTGCAGAGCCACGCATTCCATGCTTGGCAGCCGTCAGCAGGTTGACCCAATGCGCAGTGTAGGTGATATACCTGCCCTGACCGTGCTTACCAGACCAGGTATCAGTGGTCAGATGGATCCTTGCCCCAACACTGTATGCCAGAGATGCCATGACTTCCTTTTCAATCACTGAGTAGAGGTTTGGGAATGCCTTATTTGAAAAAAAAAAATTCGTCCGGGTACCTTCCACATGGGTGTCCCAATAGCGAATTTTTATTTTGAAGGCCTCAGACTCCACCAGCTGGTATGGTAAAAGCTGGCGTGCTAAGAGTTCCGTCAAGCCAGCTGTCAGACGCCGGGCAAGGGGGTGACTCTGTGACATTGGCTTCTTACGCTCAAACATTTCCTTTACAGACACCTGACTGTGGGCAGATGAGATGGAACTGCTGAAGGTGAGAGGTGGAGTGGCGGGTGGTTGAGAGGGGGCAAGGAGGACAGCAGTGGTTGACGTGGTTGAAGATGCTGGACCAGGAGGAGGATGGTGGCTTTGAGCTTGTGTGCTGCTTCTACTCGTCATCATGTGTTGATCCCATAGGCGTTTGTGATGTACGATCATGTGCCTTCGCAAAGCAGTTGTACCTAGGTGAGTGTTGGATTTCCCACGACTCAGTTTCTTTTGGCACAGGTTGCAAATGGCATCTCTGTTGTCAGAGGCAGACACACAAAAAAAATGCCACACTGCTGAGCTTTGCAATGACGGCATTCTGGTGGTGGCAACAGCATGCGTTGATTGGCGTGCTGTCTGGCTGACCCCTGGTGCCGATACATGCTGTCTGACTGTGCCACTAGCTCCTTGCGACGACCTCCCCCTGCTTCCAACTCGTCTCCTCCTTCTCTCTGTCTCCCCTTCTGAACTTTCCCCCTCTTCTTCTTCTCTTCGAGCAGGCACCCACGTGGCATCCACGGACACATCGTCATCATCAACCACTTCACTTGTATCTGACACCTCAGCAAAGGAAGCAGCAGCGGGTACAACATCATCATCATCATCATCACCACACTGTACGTCCATGTGTGTAATGCTGCCTGACTGAGACATATCCCTGTTATCTACATCCCCTGGCAATAATGGTTGCGCATCACTAATTTAATCCAACTGATGTGTAAATAACTCCTCTGAGGGATCAAGTGAAGCGGCTGTGGTGGCTGTGGTGGTAGTGGTGGCGGCGGGCGGGAGAGTGGTAACTTGAGAGCAGGTGACCAAAGCTGAGCTGGAGGAGGATGGTGCGTCAAGGTTCTTAGCGGAAGCTGTTGAAGATTGGGTGTCCTGTGTAAGCCAGTCAACTATTTTTGGGTTCAGGGTACGTGGCCTCTGAACACTGGGCATTATTCCAGGGCCAGTGGAAATCACAGCACCACGACGGCCCCTGCGGGGTGGCCTGCCTCTGCCTGCCATTTTTTTTTTTTTTAGATAAGTGGTGCTATGCGTGCAAGGTACTGTGCCACCCTATATAAGTTGTGGGCAGTGGGCACAGTACAGTCTGTGTGGACCTGACATACACGGGCTTGCAATTTGCAAATGTGATAACATCACAGAAAAATTTTTAATATAATTTTTTTTATCTGCAAGGTATTTGAGTGAATGACACCCTGTAACGGTATGAGTGGAGGCCTAGCCAGTGGCCACAATACAGTCTGTGTGAGCCTGACACACACGGCCTTGCAATTTGCAAATGTGATTATATCACAGAAAAATTTTAATATCATTTTTTTTATATGCAAGGTATTTGAGTGAATGACACCCTGTAACGGTATGAGTGGAGGCCTAGCCACTAGCCAGTGGCCACAATACAGTATGTGTGGGGGCCTGACACACACGGGCTTGCAATTTGCAAATGTGATTATATCACAGAAAAATTTTAATATCATTTTTTTTATATGCAAGGTATTTGAGTGAATGACACCCTGTAACGGTATGAGTGGAGGCCTAGCCACTAGCCAGTGGCCACAATACAGTATGTGTGGGGGCCTGACACACACGGGCTTGCAATTTGCAAATGTGATTATATCACATACATTATTTTTTTATGGAATTCTTTTTTTATCTGCAAGGTATTTGAGTGAATGACACCCTGTAACGGTATGAGTGGAGGCCTAGCCACTAGCCAGTGGCCACAATACAGTCTCTGTGGGCCTGACACACACGGCCTTGCAAATGTGATTATGTCACAGAAAAATATTAAATATAATTTTTTTTTATCTGCAAGGTATTTTCTGTCACACCCTGTATGAATGGTGTGCACGCACTGTCTGTGACTGAGCCTGCAGGCTCTCAGACACGGGCAGCCAGGCAACTACAATATATATATATATATATATATATATATATATATATATATATATATATATATATAAAAAAGCACACTGATGTACCAGCCCTGAAAAGGGCTTTTTGGGGTGCTGTCAGGACGCTGTCCTTACAGCAGATGAGTCTGTGGACACAAAACAATGCCCTAGCTAACGCTTTCCCTATTGAATCAGCAGCAGCAGCACTGTCCCTCCTCTCACTGTGAATGCAGCTTCCGAATTAATCTAAAATGGATGTTGTCCAGGAGGTGGGAGGGTCTGGGAGGGAGGGTCTGCTGCTGATTGGCTGGAATGTGTCTGCTGACTGTGAGGTACAGGGTCAAAGTTTACTCAATGATGATGTATAGGGGGCGGACCGAACACCGCCGCGGCGAACGCGAACAAGCTATGTTCGCCGGGAACTGTTCGCCGGCGAATAGTTCGGGACATCACTACTGGTGGATCTGAGCTGCCAGAACCCGGCAACGCCGAAACATGAGAGGAAAGCGGTAGGTATGAGGGCTCATGCACACGACCATATGTATTTTGCGGTCTGCAAAAAATACAGATAGCGTTTGTGTGCATTCCGTATTTTGCGGAATAGAACAGCTGGCCCCTAATATAACAGTACTATCTTTGTCCGTAATGCGGACAATAATAGGATATGTTCTATTCTTTTATGGAACAGACATACAGAAACGGAATGCACACGGTTTTTTTGCGGCCCCATTGAAATGAATGGTTCTGCATATGGTCTGCAAAAGAAAAAAACGGAACAGACACTGAAAGATAATACGTTCATGTGCAAGAGCCCTTACAGTGTGGGTTGTAATGATTGTGTTATATATTTGATTTTTTTTAAACCCCATGATTGCATTGTTTGGGCAACTATTGATTGATAAAGGGCACAACCTCTTTGATACCACAGTAGTGATGCCAGGATCTGAATTATCACAAAACCAAATACAAGTACATGCTGCAGAATGGACGCACACCAATAAATAAAGATATATACTAGTTTATTGGATCAAACTTAAAAACTGTTAAGTTTTTTTTTAAATCGTTTTTAAGCTTGATCCTATAAACTTGTATATATCTTTATCTATTGGTGTGCGTTCGTTCTCTGGAATGTACTTGTATTTCGGAAATTGTGGTATAGTGGGCACTCAATATCTGCAGCTACACATAGGGTACAACACATTTATTACATGACATCATATAACATCCGATTACAATTCTATAAAATTGCATAAAATTTTGCAGTTTAGAGAATGACAATTAGTAAAAATTAATAAAAATCAATAATAATTCATATCCTATATTGTGAATTCATTAGATCAAAAATTATCCATATAATCTCCTAAAAGTTCCTTTAAAATATCTTCACACTGGTTGATATAAACAATATATTATAATATAATTCGATTCATCTGGTGCCAATATTCAATGTGCTGTGTCCATGTTATTCACAGGTACTGATTATCAGGGTGGTATTGGTAGATATGGGGTTAGTTTGATGCAGTATATTAGTCGTACTTACTGCTTGTAGTCCGGTCTTTTTCTGTTTCTGACTGTAATGGCGTCCCACTACAAGTCAGGTCACTCACCCCTCTTCTTCTGCCCGGTAACGTGTGCAAGTCTGCGGCTTGTCCTGATCACGATTACCACATTGCTTGGTGGAGTTCTTCCGGTTTCTGTTCAGCGTCCCACGTGTTGGAGATATCTCACGTGATCGGAGCTTGGAGAAATTCCACGTGATCTGCGCTCTGTTCCGGAGGCGGTACCAACCTCTATACGAACAATTTCTCTCACAGATATTCCATGAAACTTTTTCGCAATAATGCCGGTAGTTAAGGTGCCGGCATTATTGCGGAAAAGTTTCATGGAATATCTGTGAGAGAAATTGTTCGTATAGAGGTTGGTACCGCCTCCGGAACAGAGCGCAGATCACGTGGAATTTCTCCAAGCTCCGATCACGTGAGATATCTCCAACATGTGGGACGCTGAACAGAAACCGGAAGAACTCCACCAAGCAATGCGGTAATCGTGATCAGGACAAGCCGCAGACTTGCACACGTTACCGGGCAGAAGAAGAGGGGTGAGTGACCTGACTTGTAGTGGAGAGAGAAGTCGGCCGGCACACGCTACAATGCACGCCGCTCAGGGATAGGGTTAATTCCACGTGTAGTTGAAGAAAGATCCCAGCAGACGTGACTTTCAATGCTCTTGAAAATTTATTTGCACATAATAATATGTCCCATAGAAAAGGACGCGTTTCGGCTCATTTGCCTTTTTCAACAGGTAGATGTACATAACTAGTAGCTCGTATATATATATATATATACACACATCAATGAGTAAAGAAAGGAACCTCCCTGTGATGTCAACGCCCAAAAGGGGCGGTACATGCAGGTTAACATAGTAACAAAATAGACAATCAAAAAAGGCGGAACAAATATCAAAACACGTAATTATTTGCTAAATACCAGTGCAGCTGAGATATTCCTTCATTATGTAGTCGATGTCTAGAAAATAATAAGGAAGAATTATAATACAGTAAAAAAAATTGAAAATTTTTTTAAATTTATATTGAATGATAGTTAGAAGGCACTGACTAAGTTCAAATATGCATAATTTCGTAGTCTCTGTTAAGGCCCCTTGGATGCAGGATGTCAAGAGTGTGAATCCAATAGGCCTCGCGGCGCAAAATAAGTTTTTTAATGTCACCACCCCGCCTAGGTCTAGTGATCTGCTCTATGACTTAAAATTTTAGTTGTGCTATTGTATGATGATGTTTTTCAAAATGAGAAGGAACAGATAAAAGAAGATTCTTGGTCCTAATGGTGGATTTGTGTTTTCCAATGCGATCTTTTACGCTCTGTATTGTTTCCCCAATATATAACAACCCACAAGGACACTTCAATAAGTATATAACATTGGCTGATTCACATGTGAAAAATCCATTAACTGGGTATGTCTGTCCAGTATGTGGGTGGTAGATATTGGGCCCTTTGATTACGTTTGAGCACTGGAAGCAATGTAGACACGGAAAAGTGCCCTTCCGCTGTGTAGCCAGTACTCCCTGTTTGAGGGTGCCACGATTACTTCCAATATCCGCCCGTACTAGCTTGTCTCTATAACTTGGATTTTTCTTGTTACAAATAAGGGGTGGATTCTGGAATTCTTCAATCTGGGGATATGCTTTTCCCAACAAATACCAATGTTTCTTTACAATATTGTCTAGTTTGGAATTAAATGGATGAAACGTGTGAACCAACGCCACTCGTGAGCCTTTATCGTGTTCTTTTTCTATATCAGGGCTACAAGGGGTTTTTAATTCCTGAAGGGTTTTTGTTAGGGTAGATGATGGATACCCTCTTTCCTCAAATCTCTTGGTCATCTCCTGTATTCTACATTCCCGTATTGAAGGATTAGACACAATCCGTCTAACTCTTTGGTATTGGGACTTAGGGATAGATCGTTTTAGAGACGGTGGGTGGGCACTGGTATAGTGGAGGATACTATTCCTATCTGTCTCCTTGCGGAATAAATTAATGGAAAGGTTACCATTTGAATCTTTGATTACCCTTGTGTCCAGGAAGCTAACCGTGTAATTATCACTTATGACTGTGAATTGTAGACCAGTGCGTGCATGGTTCAGATGTGTAACGAAAGACATGAGGGTCTCATGTGGCCCCGCCCATATGCAAAAAATGTCGTCGATAAATCTCTTCCACAATAAGATGTGGTTGTGATACCAATCACTGTTGTATACAAAGTCATCTTCAAAACTTGACATATATGCATTTGCATAGGGCGGGGCCACATTCGACCCCATCGCGGTCCCCCGCTTCTGCAAGTAGTAAGAGTCTTCAAACATAAAATAGTTCTCATACAGTACCAGGTGAAGTAGTTGTACAAAGAATTCACGTTCTAAAATGGAGTAGTTACTTTTTTCCAAGAATGACTTCATAGCCTGTATACCTCCATTGTGTTCTATGGAGGTATACAGGCTGACCACGTCAATTGTCACCAGCATACTTTCTGGTGGAACTGAGCCCAATTGTGCAATAGTGCCTAAAAAATCTTGTGTATCTGCCAAATAACATGGAATATTTTTTATCAAAGGTGTAAGGATCTTCTCGAGCACTATTGCCAATGGAAACAAAATGGATCCCACGGAGGCCACAATGGGGCGACCTGGGGGGTCAATTAAGGTTTTATGCACCTTGGGGAGCACGTAAAACACTGGTGTTATCGGTGTATGGTTTAACAAAAAAGTACACATGTTGTTATCAAGGACACCTAATGTGGCAAAGTGATCTATGACCTTCATTATTTTACGTTTTATACAAAAAACTGGATCTGCAGTTAAAAGTTCATACGTGTCATGATCAGAGAGTTGGCGGTTCACCTCTGCCACATATTTAGTCCTATCCATAAGGACAATGGCGCCCCCTTTGTCTGCTGGCTTCAAGACGATTCTCTTGTCATCCATTAGTAATTTAATGGCAGTCCTTTCTTCAAATGTTACATTATGTGTGAACTGCAGTTCACCCCTCTTAATTCCATCTACTTGTGCCTTGATATCCCTGTTCACCAATTCGATATAGGTCTCAACCGGGTGATACAATTTGGAGACCTATATCGAATTGGTGAACAGGGATATCAAGGCACAAGTAGATGGAATTAAGAGGGGTGAACTGCGGTTCACACATAATGTAACATTTGAAGAAAGGACTGCCATTAAATTACTAATGGATGACAAGAGAATCGTCTTGAAGCCAGCAGACAAAGGGGGCGCCATTGTCCTTATGGATAGGACTAAATATGTGGCAGAGGTGAACCGCCAACTCTCTGATCATGACACGTATGAACTTTTAACTGCAGATCCAGTTTTTTGTATAAAACGTAAAATAATGAAGGTCATAGATCACTTTGCCACATTAGGTGTCCTTGATAACAACATGTGTACTTTTTTGTTAAACCATACACCGATAACACCAGTGTTTTACGTGCTCCCCAAGGTGCATAAAACCTTAATTGACCCCCCAGGTCGCCCCATTGTGGCCTCCGTGGGATCCATTTTGTCTCCATTGGCAATAGTGCTCGAGAAGATCCTTACACCTTTGATAAAAAATATTCCATGTTATTTGGCAGATACACAAGATTTTTTAGGCACTATTGCACAATTGGGCTCAGTTCCACCAGAAAGTCTGCTGGTGACAATTGACGTGGTCAGCCTGTATACCTCCATAGAACACAATGGAGGTATACAGGCTATGAAGTCATTCTTGGAAAAAAGTAACTACTCCATTTTAGAACGTGAATTCTTTGTACAACTACTTCACCTGGTACTGTATGAGAACTATTTTATGTTTGAAGACTCTTACTACTTGCAGAAGCGGGGGACCGCGATGGGGTCAAATGTGGCCCCGCCCTATGCAAATGCATATATGTCAAGTTTTGAAGATGACTTTGTATACAACAGTGATTGGTATCACAACCACATCTTATTGTGGAAGAGATTTATCGACGACATTTTTTGCATATGGGCGGGGCCACATGAGACCCTCATGTCTTTCGTTACACATCTGAACCATGCACGCACTGGTCTACAATTCACAGTCATAAGTGATAATTACACGGTTAGCTTCCTGGACACAAGGGTAATCAAAGATTCAAATGGTAACCTTTCCATTGATTTATTCCGCAAGGAGACAGATAGGAATAGTATCCTCCACTATACCAGTGCCCACCCACCGTCTCTAAAACGATCTATCCCTAAGTCCCAATACCAAAGAGTTAGACGGATTGTGTCTAATCCTTCAATACGGGAATGTAGAATACAGGAGATGACCAAGAGATTTGAGGAAAGAGGGTATCCATCATCTACCCTAACAAAAACCCTTCAGGAATTAAAAACCCCTTGTAGCCCTGATATAGAAAAAGAACACGATAAAGGCTCACGAGTGGCGTTGGTTCACACGTTTCATCCATTTAATTCCAAACTAGACAATATTGTAAAGAAACATTGGTATTTGTTGGGAAAAGCATATCCCCAGATTGAAGAATTCCAGAATCCACCCCTTATTTGTAACAAGAAAAATCCAAGTTATAGAGACAAGCTAGTACGGGCGGATATTGGAAGTAATCGTGGCACCCTCAAACAGGGAGTACTGGCTACACAGCGGAAGGGCACTTTTCCGTGTCTACATTGTTTCCAGTGCTCAAACGCAATCAAAGGGCCCAATATCTACCACCCACATACTGGACAGACATACCCAGTTAATGGCTTTTTCACATGTGAATCAGCCAATGTTATATACTTATTGAAGTGTCCTTGTGGGTTGTTATATATTGGGGAAACAATACAGAGCGTAAAAGATCGCATTGGAAAACACAAATCCACCATTAGGACCAAGAATCTTCTTTTACCTGTTCCTTCTCATTTTGAAAAACATCATCATACAATAGCACAACTAAAATTTCAAGTCATAGAGCAGATCACTAGACCTAGGCGGGGTGGTGACATTAAAAAACTTATTTTGCGCCGCGAGGCCTATTGGATTCACACTCTTGACACCCTGCATCCAAGGGGCCTTAACAGAGACTACGAAATTATGCATATTTGAACTTAGTCAGTGCCTTCTAACTATCATTCAATATAAATTTCAAAAAATTTTCAATTTTTTTTACTGTATTATAATTCTTCCTTATTATTTTCTAGACATCGACTACATAATGAAGGAATATCTCAGCTGCACTGGTATTTAGCAAATAATTACGTGTTTTGATATTTGTTCCGCCTTTTTTGATTGTCTATTTTGTTACTATGTTAACCTGCATGTACCGCCCCTTTTGGGCGTTGACATCACAGGGAGGTTCCTTTCTTTACTCATTGATGTGTGTATATATATACGAGCTACTAGTTATGTACATCTACCTGTTGAAAAAGGCAAATGAGCCGAAACGCGTCCTTTTCTATGGGACATATTATTATGTGCAAATAAATTTTCAAGAGCATTGAAAGTCACGTCTGCTGGGATCTTTCTTCAACTGACTTGTAGTGGGACGCCATTACAGTCAGAAACAGAAAAAGACCGGACTACAAGCAGTAAGTACGACTAACATACTGCATCAAACTAACCCCTGATCTACCAATACCACCCTGATAATCAGTACCTGTGAATAACATGGACACAGCACATTGAATATTGGCACCAGATGAATCAAATTATATTATAATATATTGTTTATATACTATCAACCAGTGTGAAGATATTTTAAAGGAACTTTTAGGAGATTATATGGATAATTTTTGATCTAATGAATTCACAATATAGGATATGAATTATTATTGATTTTTATTAATTTTTACTAATTGTCATTCTCTAAACTGCAAAATTTTATGCAATTTTATAGAATTGTAATCGGATGTTATATGATGTCATGTAATAAATGTGTTGTACCCTGTGTGTAGCTGCAGATATTGAGTGCCCACTATACCACAATTTCCTATATACTCCATTGTGGTTGGGGTGAACCACACTTTAGTGTGAGCACCTGTTCATGTTATCAGGAGGGGTGAGCTACTATATATATACAATCTCTATACTTGTATTTCGGTTTCTGATAATTATATACATGCGGATAGCACCCTAGTCTTCCTTTAATTTTGGTGGTGCTCTCCAAATGGCGTTTGAAACTAATTAGAATCTGAATTATCTCTGACAGATGTCATCCTCTGCCGATGTTGCAGGTATAGCTCTAGTGCAGGGGTCAGCAACCTCCGGCACTCCATCTGTTGTAAAACTACAACTCCCAGCATGCTTCATTCATTTCTATGGGAGTTCCAAGAACAGCCAAGCAAGTATGCATGCTGGAAGTTGTAGTTTCACCACAGCTGGAGTGCTGAACGGTGCTGATCCATACTCTAGTGCCTGCACCATTTCTGATTTGTACATTTATAGTGTAGAGTGGAAACTGCATCCCTTCTACATCATAAATGTCTGGGAAGGGGTTAAAAGCGAACTTACTCCAATGAAAAACAAAAATATTGCCAAGATTCAATGTTTTTGGGTTGGCTGTGTAGAATGAAAGAAACGCGACAGGAACATATTATTATGTTATCACGGGACAATCACAGCTTGGCTGAATAACTCGCACCTAACCTGCAACAAAAACACAAGTCTAAGAAACTGGACAGTGGGCGTTTTAGTGAAAACTAATGATATATGCACCGCAGTTCAAATGTACGAGCAACAGCAGCTCGGGAGCAACAATATAAATGCTACTTTCCCAGGTTTTATCATAAATAACCATCAAAGCTCCGCTCCAAAGCTTTCCTCAGAAAGGTCTCTCTGCTTCCTGTATTTGTATGAAACTTCCTACACATGTTCTTTTTGAGGCTATCCCTCAATAGTTACTACATGCAGACTGCAAGCATTCACCTGTCAGAGGGCACTACATTCATCTTCACAATAGTACCTAACTAACCCACAAATGGCTGGCAGTAGTAATGTGTGGCCTTTAGATGATGAAATAACTTCTTTGTTGCCATTATAGTTCTAACTTCACTGATAAGAAAGGAACCAAAAACAATATTGAGGTCATAGTTGTTTTCTTGGGTTTGTTAAAACAAAAGCATGAGTCTGAGAGAGTTTGAGCCCTTAAGAATGCTGACAGAGCTACAGAGGTGTGGGGAGAACGGTGTAGACATACCTGGTGTAATGGTCATGAAGGTTGACTGAGAAATCAAAGTTTATATCCCTCTCTTGTCTTGACCACAAGTGTTCCAGAGGTGGTTCCTTCATGTTCATTGTCCTGCATTGAATGGCGCCCAGCTCTGAGTGATCTGAATCTTGAGATTGAACACCAGAGCTGTCTCTCTAAGAGGGGCTGGGGAGCATTTAGTCGCTTCAGTAACTAAAAAGCATGCTCAGTCAGTAGACTGAATCAGTCATTAACCTCTTTAATGGGTATTCTAGGATACCCTATTCTCAGGATGGGCCATCAATATCTGAATGGGGGTGTCCAGCACCCTGCTTCGGGGTAGCTCCATCCATTGTGTAGTGGAGGGTGCTGGTTACTGCAATACTGCTCCCATTCACTTCAGTGGGATCAGGCTCTGTCCTCTACTCTATACAGTGGATGGAGCTATGTAGTTCTGGTGTTGACTTCTGGTGCCGGAGCTACTGCACTACAGCTGATTAAAGGTGTTGGAGGTGCCAGACCTCTGCTAATCAGATATTGATGTATTGCACGTACTCTGCCTGCCCTTACCTGGGCCCATCCCTGACTACCTTTTTGCCTGTCCTCTCTGCACCAATGTCTCTGACCCCTGTGGGTCAGCGGTCAATCATACAGAGACAACTCTAGGAGGTAGTGGCCTGGTGGTTCCCCTTTATCAAAGTCCAGATCCCTGTACAGGAGTTATAGGGTGAATGCTAAGGGACTGCCAGGATAGTGCCCTTATTTTATTCTGTTGACACAGTGGTTCCACACCAACTGCTATAACACAATTTTAATAGGTATTGCTAATGTTTTCTAACATTTATTGTCCCTTTAAACCAATCTATCGGTCCACCAACTTCGGGACATTTTTCCTTATGCTCAGTGATTTCTAATTTAGATGTACAGAGTAGCGCATAAAAAAAAAAAAAGAAGAGAACTGAATGTGAAAAACCTCACATTTAGGCCTCATGCACAAGGCCGCTGTTTGGGTCCGCATCCGAGCCGACGTTTTGGCGGCTCGGATGCGGACCCATTCACTTCAATGGGGCCGCAAAAGATGCGGACAGCACTCCGTGTGCTGTCCGCATCTGTGGCTCCGTTCCGCGGCCCCGTTAAAAAAATATAACATGTCCTATTCTTGTCCGCGCTTTGCGGGCAAGAATAGGCATTTACATTGCCGGCGCCCGTTCCGTTTCACAAATTGCGGAATGGAACACGGGCGGCTTCTGTTTTTTGCGGATCTGTGGTTTGCGGACCGCAAAAAACATCAGGGCTGTGTGCATGAGGCCTTAGGCTATATTCACACGACTGTGCCATGTTTTGCGGTCTGCAAATTGCAGATCTGCAAAACACGGATGCTGCCCATGTGCGTTCCGCAATTTGTGGAACGGAACGGGTGGCCCATTATAGAAATGCCTATTCTTGTCCGCAAAACAGACAAGAATAAGACATGTTGTATTTTTTTGGCGGGGCAACGTAACGAAGCAACGGATGTGGATAGCACATGGAGAGCTGCCCGCATCTTTTACGGCCCATTGAAGTGAACGTGTCAGCATCCGAGCCGCAAAAAATGCAGCTCCAATGCAGACCAAAATAACGGTCATGTGAATGTAGCCTAACTATGTGCTAACTCTAGTTAAAATTTTGCTGTAGATTTGCTTGAAGAATGTCACAATCATAATTAATGAATATAGATGCGAGAAAAAAAAATTATAACCCTAGTGTATAGTATAATGTTGGTTATATACTGTAAATGTCACCTTCGTTACAACATAGTTTTTTTGTGTATTCATTCTATATGTTACACGCAATGTTTTGGCTAAGGCTACTTTCACGTTCAAAATGGATCAGTTTTAATTGCGGTATTGAGATCCTTTGCCGGATCTCAATACGAGAATTACAAACGCAAGTGTGAAAGTAGCCTAAGTATGAAATACCTTCATTAAGAGAGAGAGTGAAACCTCTTTGAGACAACCACCCTAAATCACTATAAAAAAAAGGGTCCTTTACAGGGGTGGTCCTTTTATAGAAGAGGCCAGCATAAATGGCAGATATGGAAATTGAAAATCCATCACAAAAAATCTGGTCTAGATGGAGGGTGATCTTCTCAACGAGATGGTCTTTTGGAGAGGTTTCTCTGTATGTACTGTATATATTATTTGACAACACAATACATTTTTGAATTTCCTCTTATTGTTTATGCAGCCAATTCTGTCTGGAAAATGGTAGCTAAAATGGGTAAAATAATTCTATAAGTCATAAATCCATTTGCTGTATGTATATTATGTGCATTGTGGTTCATGTCTCCATAAATCTTTTTATAGTATTTTAAACAATAATCATTATAGTAATGGAATACAGTATTAGCAGTATACTGCTCTCTAAATATAGGATTTTTTATGTTTTAGACAAATCATTTTGAATTAATAGAACATATGAGATACCAATGAGCAATAAAACACAAAACTGGAATACGGTTGTACAACACAAATAGAACGCAAGTGTCGAAAATGAATAGCTCCTAGATGGGACAAACCCAGGCACTCAGCATATAAACAGATATAATACAAAAATGTATATAAAAAACTTTATCTTTATTGAAATCGATAAAACAAACAAAAAGATGCATAAATTGGCAAAGACAAACACAACCACATGGAGAGTGCACAAAACCCGTCTGGACATCAAGTTATAGCATTACATGCAGTGGAAAAGGTGGGATGGAAAAACAAGTATAAATAAATACAAAATCAAACTGCGTGTCTCCCCCACCTAGATAAAAAAACATGATTCACAACATATACACAATAGAGACCCAGCTAGTGGCACCTCCTAGAGACCCCGACACGTGTTTCATGTCAGCTTCCTCAGGGGGAGTAAAACATTCGTTGTCTGCTCTATCTGCCAGTGTAAATAGGCCCTAAGTGCGCAATCAAACAATTACATTTAGGGCTAGGGTTTTACTAGGAGGTGTCCTTCTTCCTTCCCTAGTTCTCAGGCCTGATTCCCTGTTTCCCCCTTCCCTCTTATGCTCGGTGTGGTGTATCCCTCCCACACTGAAGCGTGACAATCGCTGCATGTAAGTGCCGATCATGGAATTATTGCAAACTTTTAGTTGATTTCCAATGATTGCCTGAAACATCAGTCCGTGTAACAAGACCTTAACTCACATGAATGTATTTCATGTTCGTGTGCTGTCTGTTGTAACAGTGGACAGCACACAGATGACCCATATGGGTCAATAGACCTGTCTGTTTTTTCAACGGGCTGTGTATCCATTGTGAGAAACTAATTAAATACTCTATTCTGGGCCATTTTTGCAGACCAGGGACATAGGACATGTTCTACAGGAGGCCTAAGGCCTAGGACATGTTCTATCTTTTTGCGTAACGGAAGTACGGGACAAAACCCCATGGAAGCACTCCGTAGTGGTTCCGTTCCGTGCTTCCGCTCCGCATCTCCGGATTTGCGGACCCATTTAAGTGAATGGGTCCGCATCCGTGATGTAGAATGCACATGGAACGATGCCCGTGTAATGTGGTCCGCAATACGGCAACGGGACACCTACGGTCGTGTGCAGGAGGCCTAAGGCCTGATTTTGCGCTCTTGTGACCCTGGATGGAGCCAGGACAATTATGTAGTGGGTCCAAGCACCCGCAATCTATGATGTACTATGTATATTGTATCAATCTCTGTGCTGGTAAAGCCATCTGTCCTTGCTAATAGCAGGGAGATAAATACTTTGTCGGTCGGAGAGATTTACTAATCAAAATGCGCCAATTTGGCCACAGTTTGTGCAAAAAAAGTGCTTTATGTCACATTTATTGTACAGTTTTAGACACTTTTCTAACCTTTTTATGATGAGTCTGACATGGGGATGGTTTAGAGGAAAAGGGTGTAGCTTCAGGAAATGGGTATGGTCTAAATGTGGTGCAGTTTGCCAAAAGATGCACTAAGATGATTTACTAATGTGTCTGCACCCAAAATCTGTCTAAAAAATTGTGCGGATTGACACAATTTAGTATAAATAGGGTTGGTATAGAGTTATACAAAAGTGTCTATCTCTGTTTCACATTTATCATCCAGCCTGAGCCACTGTGATAAAGTGGTGCAGGTCTGGACAACCTGGCTAAATTTATGCCCCTAGAGGATTAGTAAATCTACATTTCATGGGCTGACACATCAGACAATTATCGGAAATGTTCCATTTGCTCCCGATAATTGACTGTTTGTCAGAATAGAGGTCTATTTACATATACAGTTGCAAGAAAAAGTATGTGAACCCTTTGGAATGATATGGATTTCTGCACAAATTGGTCATAAAATGTGATCTGATCTTCATCTAAATCACAGCAATAGACAATCATAGTCTGCTTAAAGGATAACTGTCACACTTAGACCCTAATTTAAATTTTTATATATGTAGCTACTAATAACATGATATTCCAGAATCAGTTACTATTAGACTGACTTACCCCATATTTAATAAGATTCAGCCCTTAGCAACCTGTCTGCATAAAACTGCAATTTCACTATTCCGTTAAGATGGCCGCCACTGCCCTCACCCTGAGGCTAATCCCGCCTGCCCTCACTAGCCGGTAACAATAGCCCCCCAAAAGTGTCAGTAACCAGAGCCCTCTCCCCTAAAGGGTTAATCTCCTGCAGCACAAAGGGGTCCTCTTACCACATGTTGCTTTCATTTATACACTGAGCAGACGGCAGATCTCCCTTCCCTGGTCTGCGCTGCTTCCACTCTGCATTCTCCAGCTCTGCTGAGTGAGGGAGCGTCTGCCAAGTGCAGGGACAGGGAGAAGCGCACACAGCCCAGGCACTATTATCAGCTGCTGGGGAGGACCTGGCTTTAATCATTTACACACAGTCCCTGGCTGTCAGGAATGTGACCTTGCACGCAACCTGCTTCTGCGTCCTCCGTCCTTCAACACATAGACAGTAGAGATGGGAAGTTCGGATCTTTTTCATGAATCGGTTCATTTGAATCAGTTCATTCAAAAGAACCGATTCATGAATCGGATCTTCGGTTCACTTCCTGAGCCGGCAGTAGCAAGTGAACCGTAGATCAATGCGCATGCTCAGCTCATCGAATCTTCGGTTCACTTTCTCAGTCGGCTCTCAATTGAACCGAAGGTACTCGCTCCTAGCAAACACAGCTCTGCTGCAGTGAATGCAGTGGAGCAGACTGTGATGTAATTACAATGTATAGTTATTCCAGGGACTCAGATAATTGTCTGGGAGTTTATTAGTTAAAAGAATCGAATGAGTCAGAGACTGTGTCACCGAGTCCCTGCCAGACTTCCTGCTCTGCTACATGCTACACTGCTGCATGCACCCTGTACACACACAGCTCCGCTACATGCTATCCCCCCCCCCCCCTGGACGGACTTGTCGGGAGACAGGGAGCCGCAGAGCAGGAAGCCTGGCAGGGACTCGGTGACTCGTCTCTGACTCATTCGATTCTTTTAACTAATAAAAGAGTCCCTGCATGACTCCCCCTGTGCTGTGAGTCAGTGCTGGCTGCCTCTGATTGGTTGGAGGGCGGGGCTAGCTTCCACTATAGGCTCCTATTACACTGCCTGCTGCTGCCTCTATGCTAATCTGACTGAGCGGCTTTACACGGATCAGCTCAGTCAGAGGAATCGATTTTTCCGGTTCAGTGAACTGAATCGATTCAAAAGAACAATTCGTTCATGATCCGGACATCACTATTAGACGGACCATGCCTAGCAACCCTATTTTAAGCAGAGGTAAAGTAGGCAGTACAGGGAACAAAACTGTGGAATTTAAGGGGTAATACACAGTGAAAAGTTTAAATAGGGCCACCAAGGAGATATTAATCACCACAATCCCCCCCAAAATATATGACAGTTATACTTTAAACTAATAGCACACAAAGAATTAAATGTTACCATGTTTTTATTGAACACACCATGTAAACATTCACAGTGCAGGTGGAAAAAGTATGTGAACCCTTGGATTTAATAACTGGTTGAACCTCCTTTGGCAGCAATAACTTCAACCAAACGTTTCCTGTACTTGCAGATCAGATGTGCACAACGGTCAGGAGTAATTCTTGACCATTGCTCTTTACAGAACTGTTTCAGTTCAGCAATATTCTTGGGATGTCTGGTGTGAATAGCTTTCTTGGGCTCATGCTGCAGCATCTCAATCGGGTTGAGGTCAGGACTCTGACTGGGCCACTCCAGAAGGCGTATTTTCTTCTGTTTAAGCCATTCTGTTGATTTACTTCTATGCTTTGGGTTGTTGTCCTGTTGCAACACCCATCTTTGTTGAGCTTCTTCAGCTGGTGGACAGATGGCCTTAAGTTCTCCTGCAAAATGTCTTGATAAACTTGAGAATTCATTCTTCCTTCGATGATAGCAATCCGTCCAGGCCCTGACGCAGCAAAGCAGCCCCAAACCATGATGCCTCCACCACCATACTTCACAGTTGGGATGAGGTTTTGATGTTGGTGTGCTGTGCCTCTTTTTCTCCACACATAGTGTTGTGTGTTTATTCCAAATAACTCAACTTTGGTTTCATCTGTCCACAGAATATTTTGCCAGTACTGCTGTGGAACATCCAGGTGCTCTTGTGCAAACTGTAAACGTGCAGCAATTTTTTTTTTTTTACAGCAGTGGCTTCCTCTGTGGTATCCTCCTGTGAAATTCATTCTTGTTTAGTGTTTTATGTATCGTAGATTCGCTAACAGGGATGTTAGCATATGCCAGAGACTTTTGTAAGTCTTTAGCTGACACTCTGGGATTCTTCTTCACTTCATTGAGCAATCTGCGCTGTGATCTTGCAGTCATCTTCACAGGACGGCCACTACTAGGGAGAGTAGCAGCAGTGCTGAACTTTCTCCATTTATAGACAATTTGTCTTACCGCGGACTGATGAACAGCAAGGCTTTTGGAGATACTTTTATAACCCTTTCCAGCTTTATGCAAGTCATCAATTCTTAATCGTGGGTCTTCTGAGAGCTCTTGTGTGTGAGGCATCATTCACATCAGGCAATGCTTCTCGTGAAACGCAAACCCATAACTGGTGTGTGTTTTTTATAGCGCAGGGCAGCTGTAACAAACAGTCCAATCTCATCTCATTGATTGGCTGACACCTCATTTCAATTAGCTCTTGGAGATGTTATTCGTCTAGGGGTTCAAATACTTTTTCCACCTGCACTGTGAATTTTTACATGGTGTGTTCCATAAAAACATGGTAACATTTAATTATTTGTGTGTTATTAGTTTAAGCAAACTGTGATTGTCTATTGTTGCGACTTAGATGAAGATCAGATCACATTTTATGACCAATTTGTGCAGAAATCCATATCATTCCAAAGGGTTCACATACTTTTTCTTGCAACTGTATATGGAGACAAGGGATTGGTGCTGTGATTTCTCAAACCCTTAGAGAATCATTGTTTCTAGGCAGCAGATTGCTGTTTAGACTGTGCAGTCTGCTGCCCAGAAACAATGATTTATGTGACTGCATCCGTGATACCCAGCGAAAAAGCTTGCTTGTTCATCAGGTGACCAGCAGCACCTTTGCTCAGGGCAATTATCTGGAAGGAACTTTCCTAGGAGCACTGCTTTCTAATAATTTCCTTAATTATTAGCCTTTGTAAAGAGGCCTTAAAGGGATATTCCGGTTGTTTCAAGTTATCCCCTATCCACAAGATGGGGGATAAATATTAGATCGGTGGGGGACCTACCTCTAGGCCCCCCACTGATCACAGCCCCCCATCATTTCAGGGGGATGAAGGGGGTATGGGGCCCCCATTCTTGTGATCGGTGGGGGTCCTAGAGGTAGGACCCCCACCGATCTAATATTTTACCCCTATCCTGTGGATAGGGGATAGCTTGAAACAACTGGAATACCCCTTTAAGTTGACACTCTTATCTTTAGACAGTATTAGTTAATGTAGACCATTGTATCTAGCTCTGCTAACCTGTAATCTGCCACTAAAGCTCTTTTTCTGATTACAGAAATTCTGTCCCTCTCCTCAGTAACACACCTATACTGTATGATAAGCCTCCGGGTGAGATATAGATCCAACGCTTTCCTGCTAGTAGTAAATGAAGTCTGAAGTTTGCCAGTCGGTCACTCCTGAGGATAGGCCATCACTTAAAAAAAGCTGGACAATGCCTTTAGAAAATCCATGTAGTATTTTGGAAAAAGAACTGCATGGTCCATTTGTGGTAAACCATAGGTGGCGCTATTGTACAGTGTAAATTCATTTTAATTCCTCAAACACAGGATCTTTTTCGTATCTAAAACTGAAAGGAGAATAATGACTCCAGTAACTCATTTGTGCAATTCGCATAATGATTGTATTCTATGTTTCATGTCTAGTAAGCCAGACCACTTTTTAATGAGCCATAGAAAAATGCACGTTGGCAAATATGTAATCTAATATAATGTAATATAATCCACACAATAAGAACAACGGTTAAACTGGTAAAATATTAATTGACTGTTGTTGACTGACTGCTGTACTATTATACTACATGCTTAATTAGTGTATATGTTATACTATATATCAAACTTATATGATCTAGCCTTCCGTCTGTCTGTGTATCTTATCTTCAAACAGCTAGACATCACTGGATGCTCATGAATACAACGTATTTCTTTTATATTTCTTGATATTTCAGCAAACTCACATTATATAGGGGTGAGCAATCATCCTCATAAAATATTTAAAATATTTATGAGTGTGATACAAAATCAAACATAAAATGCAACAGCACCCTGCAAAGATTGAATATATAAATTATATAGGGTAATGAATAAAAATACGACCACACACCTTTCAGCTGCCCTTTGCCACTCTATAGGATTTACACAGCTACACTATATGAGTCGGCCCTGTTACCCTTTCAAAGGACCCATTGAAAGTATAGTAAAGGTCTAAAAAAATGCTTCAAATGAATACACACATATACACCACAGAAAACAATGAAAAAAATAATAATCAGTAGGTGTACAAGTGTGTGCTGAGCCGCATCCAGAACTTTACATTCTCAGCATACACATTTAAGGATTTTGTTCCAGAAAACTTGTATGATGTGCACAGAAAGTTTTGGGAGTTTTATGCTCCTCACAAAAAAGTGGATAGGGTTTAGCGGGAGGCCTCCTACGGCCTTACTGTAATTATGCCAGAAACTGTAAATTAAAGCACAAATGTACCCCAGCTTTGCATGGACAGGTCACGAGATGCTACAAATTTACTAAGAGGTCTCTTAATAAATTTTTTGCACCTTAGGCTACTTTCACACTTTCGTTTACATTTTCCGGTATTGAGATCTGTCATAGGATGGTGTTCATGACGAATCCGTCATGGCTATAGAAGACATAATACAACCGGATCCGTTCATAACGGATACAGATGGTTGTATTATCAGTAACGGAAGCGTTTTTGCTCATTCCTGCCGGATCAGGCAAAAACGCAAGTGTGAAAGTAGCCTTACTCTGGTGCTCCTTGAACTGTCTTAGTAAAATACCCCCCATAGATTTAAAACATAACTTGCTAGTTGTCTAAGCTCACCACTAGAGGGGGTCTAGGGGCTTACTGCAGGAATATTGTTACTAGGGGTGAGCGAAGCAAGCTTTGGATCCTAGATCTGAAGGCATACTAATCTTATTGATTTTTTTGATTGGGTGACTAAAATAATAGATGGCAGAGGTGCAGTAGACATCGCTTATCTAGACTTTAGTAAGGCTTTTGATACTGTCCCACATAGAAGGCTTATCAATAAATTACAGTCTTTGGGCTTGGACTCCCATATTGTTGAATGGATTAGGCAGTGGCTGAGGGACAGACAACCAGGGGCGTAGCTATAGGGGGTGCAGAGGTAGCAGTCGCTACTGGGCCCAGGAGCCTGAGGGGCCCCAAAGACCCTTGTACCACATGAGAAGACACCTGTTTTATAGAAGGTACATGCTGGTCAAGTTACACCTCTGGCTGGAGGAAAGGTGTTAGGTCAAGAATTTGGCATGGTTGGGGGTGCAGTTTAAATTTTTGCCTCAGGCAGCAGGAAGGCAATGTGCTTCCCTGCCCCTGGCCACAAAGCAATGAGGGATGGGGGGCCCAAGCTAAACTCTTGCACCAAGGCCCATGAGCCTTTAGCTACGCCCCTGCAGACAACAGAGGGCTGTAGTCAATGGAGTATATTCAGACCATGGTCCTGTACCAGTGGGGTACCTCAGGGATCTGTTCTGGGACCCATATTGTTTAATATCTTTATCAGCGAAATTGCAGAAGGCCTCGATGGTAAAGTGTGTCTTTTTGCAGATGACACAAAGATTTGTAACAGGGTTGATGTTCCTGGAGGGATACACTAAATGGAAAATGATTTAAGAAAAACAAGAGGAATGGTCAAAAATCTAGCAACTAAAATTTAATGTTGATAAGTGCAAGATAATGCACCTGGTGCGTAAAAACCCAAGAGCAGAATATAAAATCAGTGATACAGTCCTAACCTCAGTATCTGAGGAAAGGGATTTAGGGGTCATTATTTCAGAAGACTTAAAGGTAGGCAGACAATGTCATAGAGCAGCAGGAAATGCTAGCAGAATGCTCGGGTGTTCAGGGAGAGGCATTACCAGTAGAAAGAGGGAGGTGCTCATGTCGCTCTACAGAGCACTAGTGAGACCTCATTTGGAGTATTGTGCTCAGTACTGGAGACCATATCTCCAGAAGGATAGTGATACTTTGGAGAAAGTTCAGAGAAGAGCTACTAAACTGGTACATGGATTGCAGGATAAAACTTACCAGGAAAGATTAAAGGACCTTAACATGTATAGCAGAAAAACTTCCACAAGAGGACATCGTTTTAAATTAGAGGGGCAAAGGTATTAAAGTAATATCAGGAAGTATTACTTTACTGAGAGAGTAGTGGATGCATGGAATAGCCTTCCTGCAGAAGTGGTAGCTGCAAATACAGTGGAGGAGTTTAAGCATGCATGGGATAGGCATAGGCCATCCTTCATATAAGATAGGGCCAAGGGCTATTCATAGTATTCAGTATATTTGGCAGACTAGATGGGCCAAATGGTTCTTATCTGCCGACACATTCTATGTTTCTATGTAAGGCATTGGGTGAATGCTGTATGAAGATCAGCCTCTGTACAACATTAAAATGTATGGCCTCTGACAAGGCAAAGTGAATTATTCCTGAAGTCTTGCAAGACTGCGGTGAATAACTTCGGTATTTGATTTTTAAACTGAAAAACCATTTTAAAACTGGGATCCACACTTGGCTTCAGATGCCATACATTTCATCAGAGGCCATACATTTTAGTGCTACATGGAGACGGATCTATGTAAAGCATTAAACTGAAGTTTTGAGTAAAATGACTTCGGATCTAGGGATGAGAACAATTAGGGATCGCTTCGCTCATCCCTAATTGTTACTCATCAAGCTCAGTAATAAACCAGTATGCAGTATGCTGCCAAGCTTCCTGTAGTGGTATTCCCATTAGCATGGCATCTTTTGAATCTATGTCTTTCCATGAGACTTTGGAGCATTTTATCCGAAAAACCAATCTCTGACTGCTATAGAGATATTATATTTTTTTAAAGACAAGATGGAAGTTCATAGATCTTATTATTTCCCTCTTCTCTTTCTTACACTGGAACTAACATATTATAAAATCGTATAATTTATAAGGACCATGACCTCCCTAAAACATCCTCATTCAGTTTCCCAAAAGCTGTACATAGATGTGCAGCGAGTTGCAAGGGAGACACAGGGCAGAGAGGATGGAAGTGGTGGTAGTGGCTATGATGGTGGTGGTAGTACTCACAATTCACGATGGCAGTCCTTACCCTGGCTCTCCCTGGGCCATGCAGTGAATAGAGGGTGCAAATTTTTTCCCTCGGGACGCACCCTGTTTTTTTGGGCTCCTGTTGGGTGTTAGGGGCAGTGCCCTTGATGTTACGAGGATTAGGAGTGCAAAACATGGCTCTCTCAATCAAGATGTAGGCAGTGCAATGGTGGTCCAAAGCAATAACCAGGCCTGTGTAAGGGTAAAAAATTTGGTGTTCTTTACTGAGGTAGTTTAGGCAGTTCATAGACAAAAACACTGGTAGCATTCATTTCAGACTCTGGTCCCACAAAGTCTACAAATTATGTACCTTTCTCTCTTAGAAGATGACGGACGTTGGTACACATGCAGGGTGAAGGTTCCTTACAGCAGGTCTCACTTCTGCACAGGAATATGCAGATGCTACCTCTCACTTAGACAGCTTGAGCTACTCTACCAAGCTCCTGACCCAGAGAAGAAGGGCCCACTTCCTCCCACTGAGCAGGGCAAGATAACTAACAGCGTGCCCAGTTTAGCTCTTGGATTACAAACATCACATGCAAAAAGTGCATTAACATTAATAAGATACATTAACCTATTTCGTAGCAAAATTAACCGCATAGCCCTCTGAGGTATTGCAAATGGAGGATATGAGATGAGCAACATAGCCCAGAAAGCTCTGACTATTTTACTTTAAGAAAGGTTTTGCAAATGGGAGCCCTGGCAGGGTTGTCGTCATCTCCCATTGTATTCTTCCTGCTACAATTTCTTCAGTTTTTATTACACTCCTCAGCATTGAAATTTCAACACCAGGAAGGAAAAGGAAATCACAGGATCGACAGACAAGTTAAAGGGGTATTCCCATCATAATGATCACTGTTAAATCTGTTAATGATTTGACAGTGATCATTTTTGTAAATCCCCACTTACCTGATTGTTGTGACTCGGTCTCCCCTGGTTACGACCACCGCTCTTCTCCAAAAGCCGGAAGGTCGCGCTTGCCCAGAAAACGACTCCTTTTCTCCCGGCCAGTCCGCTCGCTGTTCTGAACGCGCACGCTGCCGTGCATGCACGACGGTGACTTCTTCCCGGCCAGAATAGTACAGAGCTGCGAACGCGCACGCAGGCTCTGTAGGAATAAGTCACCATTGCGCATGCGTGGCGGCGTGCGCATTCAGTCCAGCGCGGGGCACGGCCGGGAGAAGACTTCAATCAAGATGAAGCCCGCCCCCAGCCAGAATCCAGGAAGTGAACGCGCGGTGGCAGCAGGTAAGTATAAAAACGCTAAGTGGGATAACCCCTTTAATATTATGCAAATTGTATACAAATGGAAACAAAATATTTAAAACATCTTGATTTATTTTGTATCAAATAGTAGCACCACATGCAGAAATACAATTACTTACACGCCTTGGCTAGAAGATTAATGGTTGTCTAAGGAATGTTCTGCCATGCTGATTGCACTTGGGCATGCAAATCATCAATATCCCCTGCTGGCAGGTCCCTTTGTAATTGCCGACCAATGATGTCCCAGATGTGCTTGATGGGAAATGCTGCAGGCCATGTTAGCACGTTTAGGCCATGTAAGCTGCTCACAGTAGCACAAGTAACATGCGGCCTTGCATTGTCCTGTTAAAAAGCTTCTTCCTGGACACTTTGGAGAAATGGCAGTACAACTGGTTCCAGAACCTAATCAATGTAGCACTGAGCTGTTAGTGAACCTGAAATAAAGACTAGAGGGGTCCGCCCACTGTACATTATGCTACTCCACATTAACCTTGGAGTAGGACCGATGTGTTGTTCTCTTTTGAAAGCCTCTTCATGGTGCTGCCCACATTGTCTCCAGACTAATCTCTGGCTATTATTGTGTCCAAGACAAAAGCAGGTGTTGCACTGACACCCCATGCCCACCTTGCTCCCTCCTGTAGGCACAGGTGCTACTCATGTTCCTGCTGTTCAGCCCCGCTCCTTTTCCCTCAGCTGTGGGGTTCAGGCCACTGGTATCCTCTAAGGACCTTCAGGTCTGCTCCATAAGGCGCACACGCTTACTCTCAACCTCCTAAATAGCCAGTGAGTGCGCACTCAAATCCTTCCCCAGCCAATGGCTGGTCATCCCTATGTATTTAAGGCACCCTCTGAAGTGGGCTTTAGGTTCCTAGTCTCTAGTTACCAGCAAAGGTATTTTCTTTGACTACCTGTGTAGTCTGACTCCAGCCTGTCAACCGACTCTGACTGCTAGCCACCTGCCCTGACTTTAGTCTGTTTCTTGTTATACACATTGCCACCTGTACTGACCTCAGACTTGTTTCTCGGATTATGAATGTTAATTGACCCCTCAGTGCTTGCACTTGTGTCTCTGACCCCCATGGGTTAGCTGCCAACTACAACCGGACTATCTCAAGAGGTAGCGCCATGGTGGCTTCTCTGCAGCGAAGACCAGAACCCTGTATAGGGGTTAAAGGGTGAAAATCAGGAGACTGCCAGGATAAAGCCCTTAGAGTTAGCCCACCCAGTTAGTTGGTACAGTGGGTCCAAATCCACTGCCATTACAGACTCATCTCTGAAGAGGATAGACCTCCATTCCAACCTCCTTTGCCATTTTGCTGTGTACCATGATAGTATTTGAGAGGATTCGGGTGAGGTCAGAGGAATACCTGTAGCTGGATGCCTGGATCCTAGCCCAATGTCATGCAAACACCTTCTGATGGTTTGTGTAGACACTGTTTGTTGCTCTAGGCTTGAGATGTGATATCCAGATTCACTTGCAGTACAGAATGGATCACTATGAGCAATTATTCTAATCAGATAATCCGTCCGCCAACCTCCATGCACCTTTTGCTGTCATTCCAGTTCGCCGTTGTTCTCTTAACCATTGGGAAAGGCCATGTTGAAAATTGCTGACATACCAGCTTAGGCATGTAGGAATCCGATGGAGTGATAAACTATGGTCTCTCATTTCAACGATTCTGTCCCTCTGTTTGTGACAAGTGGTGATAACTGGCATGTCAACAAACAGAAGGCATCACACAATCACCCCACATGACTTGATTTGATTTCTAAGGTTTCATGTGGCTAAAAATCTTTGCTTTCAATCTGTTTTTCATGCCCCTCCCACATGCCACAGATTGGAGCTAGGCGCTTGAAAATTGATCATTTGCAGATCTTAGTGATACCTGCTACTTCCTTGATTTGCCTAACCTTACGGCTTGTCCTTCTTGGTGTTGCAATTGCAATTTCAGTGTTGAGGAGTGTGTAATATTTCTATATCTGTTGTTGAAGGTGTTGGGGGGACAGATCTACTTACAATTCTTGTGCCACTGTATAATATTTATTTTCTGGCATTGTTTTTAATGGTATGTTTTCAATACTAATCAGGTTATATCACAATAACATGGTGGCAATTAGAAGAGATGTCCTTTTATTTTAATTTCTTTTCAACTTTATGTGAGCTTTTATTAGTATTCTGGTTGCATTACATACATACACACACAATAGCTGCACATGAAGCAGAAGTATTACCCTGTGAGATGTGAGAGAAGTTCCACTCCTTTTCATATTCATTTGGCATACTTGTCTACCTTGAAACGTTCTGACATTAAAATGCTTGGCTTTTGATCTGCATGAATTATATCCCAGAGGTGTCAAAATATAGATAACCTCTTTAGCTGACGTGACAAGTATATTAATCGAAGCAGTTTCATGAAGAATATCTACAAGAGTGAATGGAATAGGAGGCACACTGAAGGCAGGTGCTGCTTATCAGACCCTAAAGGAAATATCTTTTCCTGTGGATCAAGGGTCAATCTCTGTAACAACCATTCCTGTTCAATCCATCAGTTGGCCTTTCTCCATTTTACCCATGTCAGTTATTGGTTATACAAACTGAGGCATGCTACGTATAACAGCTTTATTTGCAGTCTATCAAATTCTTAATAACTTGAATGTCCACCTTGTCCAACATTCTATGTGGATTAATTAGTTTATATAGCTTTACAGTGATTGTAGCTTGTTTTATTTTCAGATACAGAACTTCACATGCATAGATGCATGACCTGAAAAACTCAGGGCCACCTGTAGCCACCATTAGAGGATGCATAGGAGGTAGACTCATGCTGTTTATTACTGAATTCAATGTATAACAGTATCTCCCAAGCTCCCTCTAGTGGTGGATGCAGTCAGTCAGCATTTTATCATTTATGCAGTGTACTCATATCATTGTACTCTGAATTAAATCAAATGCAACCACCTACTAATGGGCATCTTCTATGTCTTTTATGAGTATAATACTATCACTATTATGTTTCTTATATAAATTGTATATGTTTCTGGTTCATATTTTCAATGCATGATGTACTACAGAATAATCCACATCAAATATCTATCATGTATTCCTTAAAGGCATTGTATTTTTTTGTTTCTACCCCTCCACAGTGAGGAAATCTATATTTATCTGGTCTCCGCCACTCCATTTGAGCTTCATGGCTCCAGGACTGTCATTACTGGATTTTCGGCCCCTGTCTGTCAGCCACCAGACAGATGGGATCAATTGCGCCATTGCAGCCAATGACTGGCCTCAGCAGTAATATGTCCCCAAGCAGCACATCATTGTTAGGTCACATGCCATTTGAGTACCATCACTGCTGAGCCCAGTCATTAGCTACAGTGGTGCATATGACCTCGTCAGCCTGGAAGTTTACAGGAAGGGAACTGGAAGTCCAGTGAAGACAGGAGACAAAGACTTAGAACGGAGCGGTGGTGAGCAGTTAGTACAGATTTCTTCATAGGTACTGCTGGATGAGAAGGAAGAATTATAAAAAAATCTGGACAACCTCTTTAATATGGTATACATTACAAATTTCAGTACAAAATAATGCATTTTGTCCAGTTTTATTCACACTTTAGGTAAGTGACAAAACAAGCAGTCATAATCAAGCAAAAAGTCACCTTGTGGTGTTAGTGGCAATTCACACCATGCGGCAATTCTGCCTCGAAAGGGTCCTTGACCATAGCAGCACCAACCTGTTTTCACGCCAAACAGGTAGCAAGCCTTCATCCAGACACAAGGCTCCCAGATCCCATCACAGAGACCTGGCTTCTGAGCCCAGCTGCCTATTTAAGGACAGCCAGGTGCTGCCAAAACCAGGACTGGCACTTAAAATCCGGTCTAGTATTTGACCTCACCTGGCTGTAAATCAGCTCAGCAGCACATGCTGGGAGGAAAATACCTGTTTCCCAGACCAAACCTCTCACTGTGTCACATACCCCCCCCCCCCCTTTGTTCAACCCTGAGTGGGTGAACACACGCCAGACAGTGTAACAGGGACAGGGCATCCGCGTTTCGGAGGCATCAGTCTGTACTATAAACTCAATTTTGAAGTCGGGCATCACCAAAACCAGGGACCCGCACAGGGCCAACTTCAAAGCGGAGAAAGCCTCTTCTGCCCGATCATCCCAGCGAACCATCATTGACTTGTGTCCTTTCAAGAGTCCTGTCAAGGACACGGCTAGAGTAGCAAAGTGGGGAACAAACCTAATGTAATAGCCCACTATTCCCAGGAATGACTTTATTTGCCTAGTGGTGACAGGTCGGGGCCAATTCCGTATCGCCTCTATTTTGTTCACTTGAGGTTTGATGACTCCATGCCCAATGACATACCCCAGGTACTTAGTCTCTTCTAACCCTATCGCACATTTGTTTGGGTTAGCGGTTAGGTCAACTTTCCGAAGGGAGTCCACTACAGCCTGCACTTTGGGTAGGTGACTTTCCCAGTCGGTACTGTGAATGACAATATCATCCAGGTAAGCCAAAGCGTACCGACGATGTGCATGAAGCACAATGTCCATTAGTCACTGAAAAGTGGCGGGGGTGACATGCAGACCAAAGGGTAAGACCTTATATTGATACAGCTCCTCAGGCGTGATGAAGGCAGTTTTCTCTTTGGCAGCCTGCCAGTACCCTTTCGTGAGGTCCAAAACAGAAAAATACCGGGCTTGTCCTAACCTCTCGATGAGCTCATCCACCCGGGGCATGGGATACGCATCGAATTTGGAAACCTAGTTAAGTTTTCGAAAGTCATTACAAAACTGCAATGTCCCGTCTGGCTTGGGTATCAATACTATAGGACTAGCCCACTCACTTTTTGACTCCTCAATGATGTCTAGCTGCAACATTAGCTGCACTTCCTCTGATATGGCTCGTCGCCGAGCCTTGGGTACCTGGTATGGTTTTAATCGGACTTTTGCCTGAGGCGTAGTGACAATGTTATGCTGGATTATGGAAGTGCATCCAGGGAGATCCGAGAACACATCCGTGTTCCGACTAATGAACTCCCTGGCCTCCTGAGTCTGTTTTAGAGGAGAGGCTGCTGCTCTTGCATCAGACAGAGGGTCCGGTACCTCTTCTCCTAGAAAACCCAGCCGTGGGCTGTCTTTTGTACAGGTTTCCAGATCTTTCCACGGTTTGAGCAAATTCACGTGGTAAACCTGCTCCGGCTTTTGCCGCCCTGGCTGGTGTACCTTGTAGTTTACATCTCCAATTTTCTCGAGTACCTCATAGGGACCCTGCCACCTAGCCAGGAACTTACTGTCCACTGTCGGCACCAGATTTAAAACCCGATATCCTGGGTTAAAGATCCGGACCCGAGCCTGCCGATTATAGACCCGACTCTGGGCTTGCTGAGCTGCCTCCATATGCTCCCTAACAAGAGGCAACACTGTCTCTATCCGATCTTGCATCTGGGTAACGTACTTAATGACACTTTTATGTGGAGTGGGTTGTTGTTCTTACGCCTCTTTGACCACGTCCAAGAGAGTGTGTCAGCCATATAGCAGTTCGAAGGGCGAGAACCCAGTAGAGGCCTGGGGTACCTCTCGCACTGCAAACATGAGATAGAGCAGAAGGAGGTCCCAGTCCTTCCCATCTTTAGACACTACCTTTTTCAACATATTTTTTAATGTTTGGTTAAACCGTTCTACCAGACCGTCCGTTTGCGGATGGTAAACGGACATCTGTAGCTGTTTTATGTGCAGCAAATTACAGAGTTCCCTCATCACCTTGGACATAAAAGGGGTCAGAACCTCTTTAGGTAGTCCTACTCGGGAAAACATCTACATTAACTCCTTAGCTATGAGTTTGGCCGAGGTATGTCGCAGTGGCACCGCCTTCGGGTACCGAGTGGCGTAGACTAGGCTGTGTTGATGGCGGACTTCGATACTGGGCCTATGGGGTTCATAGCTATTCGGTCAAACGGTACTTTGATAATCAGGAGCGGTACTAGGGGACTGCGGAAATGTGGCTGGGGGCTAGTTATCTGAGCGGTTGGGCAAGACTTACAAAACTCTTCAACTTCTTTGAATATGCTGGGCCAGTAAAACCACTGTAAAATACGATCCTGAGTTTTCTGCAGCCCCAGGTGACCCCCGAGAATGTGTTGGTTGGCTAGATCTAACACAAGCTTGCGATGAACCTTGGGGACCACCAACTGTTCAATAGGCTCACCCCGTAGTTGGTTCTGATGAACCACAAAAAGTAATATCAGGAAGTGTAACTTTACTGAGAGAGAAGTGGATGCATGGAATAGCCTTCCTGCAGAAGTGATAGCTGCAAATACAGTGAAGGAGTTTAAGCATGCATGGGATAGGCATAAGGCCATCCTTCATATCAGATAGGGCCAGGGGCTATTCATAGTATTCAGTATATTGGGCAGACTAGATGGGCCAAATGGTTCTTCTCTGCCGACACGTTCTATGTTTCTTTAAAAAAACGGGGAAACACTGACTCTGCCCCAGGTTGTTGTGGTTCACCATCTACTATCAACACATTTTCCAAGGCGCGGGATAGGGTTGGGTCCCGATGTTGGGGCGGTACCAAAATTATCTCCGGAGATTGGGTCACTGTCACTAGTGGAGTACCTCAGTGGTCAGTATTGGGCCCTATTCGCTTCAATATATTTATTAATGCTCTTGTAGAAGGCTTGCATAGTAAAATATCAATTTTCGCAGATGATACTAAACTGTGTAAAGTAATTAACACTGAAGAGGACAGTATACTACTACAGAGGGATCTGGATAGATTGCAGGCTTGGGCAGATAAGTGGCAGATGAGGTTTAACACTGACAAATGTAAAGTTATGCACATGGGAAGGAATAATGCAAGTCACCTGTACATACTAAATGGCAAAAAACTTGGTAACGCTGACATGGAAAAGGATCTAGGAATTTTTATAAACAGCAAACTAAGCTGCAAAAACCAGTGTCAGGCAGCTGCTGCCAAGGCCAATAAGATAATGAGTTGCATCAAAAGGGTCATAGATGCCCGTGATGAGAACATAGTCCTACTACTTTACAAATCATTAGTCAGACCACACATGGAGTACTGTGTACAGTTCTGGGCTCCAGTGAACAAGGCAGACATAGCAGAGCTGGAGAGGGTCCAGAGTAGGGCAACTAAAGTAATAACTGGAATGGGGCAACTACAGTACCCTGAAAGATTATCAAAATTAGGGTTATTCACTTTAGAAAAAAGACTGAGGGGAGATCTAATTACTATGTATAAATATATCAGGGGTCAGTACAGAGATCTATCCCATCATCTGTTTATCCCCAGGACTGTGACTGTGACGAAGGGACATTCTCTGCTTCTAGAGGGGATAGAAGCAGAACATAGAAGGGGATTCTTTACGGTAAGAGCAGTGAGACTATGGAACTCTCTGCCTGAGGAGGTGGTGATGGTGAGCACAATAAAGGAATTCAAGAGGGGCCTGGATGTATTTCTGGAGTGTAATAATATTACAGGCTATAGCTACTAGAGAGGGATCGTTGATCCATGGAGTTATTCTGATTGCCTGATTGGACTCGGGAAGGAATTTTTTATTCCCCTAAATTGAGGAAAATTGGCTTCTACCTCACAGTTTTTTTTTTTGCCTTCCTCTGGATCAACTTGCAGGATGACAGGCCGAACTGGATGGACAAATGTCTTTTTTCGGCCTTATGTACTATGTTACTATGTTACTATGACATTGAGGTCTGCCAATTCAGGACCCAGCGGCAAGTCCTCCACGTCTCCCACCATCACACTTAGTGGGGTTGTCTCCCTCTTCCACCGAAGTGGCGGTCATCCCAGCCCAGAAATTCTCTCCCTATTATGTGTTCATAATGAACTTGAGAAAGGCTACTGCGTAGCCGAAATGGCGTACTTGTGTGTGCACTCTGGTCCCCAATAAAAGTCACACTGGACATGCTGCTGTGATATCTTCTGTGAACATTTCATGTCTATGGGACGGCGTTGGATTGGCTGTCCCTTCACAGCTGGTGCATTCCAGACAGGCCAGAAGGTCCATTTTGTGCTGCTCCACAAATACTGTTACAGCCACCTTGTGGGTCCATCTACCGGCCACCGTAGTTAGAGACACCAGCGCGGTGGGGTAGTCTTTTAAGTCTCTGTGGATGCACATCACTCCAACTTTCCGGCCAGTATACTCAGTGGGCCGCGCCAGGGTAGCCCTTACTAGGGTCACCAGACACCCTGAGTCCAGCAGAGCCTCCGCCAGAGTGTCTTCCACTTCCACCTGGCACAGGTGGTTTAGAGTTTTTGGGGTACCTGCTGCACACAGCTTGCTGGCATATAGCGACTGACGGTAGCCATAGTTAGTGTCCATGCGCTCAACTCGATGGGAACAATCAGCCTTTACATGGCCAGGCTCCTGACACCGCCAGCAGACTTTAGGAGCCAGGTCTGCCGTGGGTACATCCCGGGTGGGTTTTATCGGCTCAAATCTCCGGGCCTTGGGTTTGCCGACCCCCCTCCCGACAGTACCCTCCTTTTAGATTCCTGGTAGCTTCATAGCATTCCACCAGGTCCACCATCTCAAGGGCATTGCCAGGAGACACATGACCGATCCAGTGCTGTAGAGTGTATGACAAAGCCCTCCAGAACATATCAGCTAACAGACGTTCCAGCATAGAAGTGGGACTCAGCACGCCAGGCTGTAGCCATTTTTGCAAGAGGTGAAGTAAGTTAAAATACTGGGGTCTTGCAGGCTCAGCCGGGTTGAACCACAACTGATGCACCCGCTGGGCCCGGACCAACATATTCACCCCCAGTCTTTCCAGAATCTCACCCTTGACTTTCTGGTTGTCGGCCGCTTGATCATCCGACAAGTCAAAATACACCCGCTGGGATTCGGATGCCAGGAACGAATTGAAGACCTCAGCCCACTGGTCACTATGTAGCTTTTCCCTGATGGCCACTTTCTCGTACATGGCCAGGTAGGTTTCGATGTTGTCTGCGGGAGTCATCTTAGGAATCGTGGCACGGACTGCTTTCCGGGCATCGTAGATGCTCGGGCTTGCTCCTGCTGTCTGCAAGCTATAAAGTATAACTGATTAGTCTCCTGCTGCTGCTTATTAGCCTCACATTGCTGCAGGTTTGTCTCTTGCTGCTGCAGATTACCCTACATGAAGGCCTTCACAACAGCCTCCATTTTGTCATGGAGCACTGGTGGAAAAATGCAGAAAACAAAAATATCGGCGTTCACGCCAGCCTCACTGCTCTTGCCCACATCCTCCACCAAGGTAGCAAGCCTTCATCCAGACACAAGGCTCCCAGATCCCAACACAGAGACCTGGCTTCTGAGCCCAGCTGCCTATTAAAGGACAGCCAAGTGCTGCCAAATCCCGGACCGGCACTTAAAATCCGATCCAGTGTTTTGACCTCACCTGGCTGTAAATACTGTTTTTCCCAAGTTAAGTCAAAATAATAACATAAGTCAAAATAAATGCTCTCTAAATATTAATGGATCAACTGTGAACCTGAATCACATGTATGCAGAATAATACATAAAGGTCCCAAAAAGGGATACCAATCACTGCAATACAAACTCAATAAAAAAAAACATTATATGCATCATATGAAACATGGTTCACATAAAAAAGCAGTCAAGTAGGGCAACATACATATTAATTAGATGTGTGGCCCGGTGCAACTGACGCCGCTACTAACTCGACATGCGTTTTTGCCTACCCACTGACTTCGTCAGGAGGCAAGCATGATCTTAGACTATTATCTGCTGTAATATATGAGTAGTACTACAGATAACTACTTTTTATTTTCCTACTGCCCCCGTTGTCAAGTTTGCTGAAATGCATTGTTGGGACTGCTATGCATGTGCACAAGTTCTCTCCATAATGTTAGCACAGCGCAGCAGTCCTGACTGTATTCCTTACTCCTGTCCTTACCTGCAATGCTGCTCATATATTACTGCAGAATTAATTTATTACTGCAGATATATAATTTGATGGCTTGGAATACATGAACGATGTTGTTCAGGTTCAACAATAGTCTCCAGTATTAGACAGTAACTGCCAATGATGATAGACTAATGGGATGACTTTACATTGTTTTGACTTATCCCATCTAACGCCATTGTCATTCCTAGCCACTAGCTTCATAGCCACAATGTCAGCAAAGCACAAGATTTCTATAGCATGCAGTGGTGCATACGGTACATCAAGAACAAAACTCTGCCTTATATACCCAGTCTGATTACAAGCTATCAATAAGTAACACATTTAGATAGGCTGCTATAGACCTGGGTAAGTTCCACACATAAACATTCTTTATTCTGTTTAGTTTTTGTATTTTACTCATAAGATCCTGTTTCCACTAAATGTCAGCTATTGAATAATGTGCGCTATAGATGTAAAGGAACCATCTTCAGTAATGCTTATATTATCTCAGAGGAATAAACTATTTAGGAAGCTGTTGAGAAAAATGACCACAAAAGGCCAAGACCTCTGCAGATAAGAAATCCAAATGCTACGTTCTTGTGGCATCCACAATTATAAGACAATTTATTAATCAATTAACATGTGTTAATAAAAAAAGTGTGTAATAACCTCCTAGGTCTCCATATGAAAATTTATGTTGGCAAGACTCAGTGACAAAACAATCTGTTCACTCGGTGGGGGGTCATTTACTATGTCGCTGTATGCCAGAAACTGGCGTAAAAAAAGTTGCAAACTGCAGGTTTGCCACTTTCTAAACGCCATTGTGTTTAAATGTTTATTTTTTCGGAAAAATGAGTGTGACAGGGAGCAGTATGGGCAAGCCCAGTGGCTCCAACACATGTACCATCATTTACATCAGTTTATTAGCGTAAATGATGCTCAGAGCTAAATTATATTTCAATCTAGGCACATTGACTTCTGGATGATGTGCTTAATTTATACATTTTCTGAAATTAGGTGCATTCTCTAGGGATACAGGGATAACAAAGAATTGTGCCGAAACAGTTAAAAATGTGCCAGACCTGTAATTTTATTACATTACAGTTTTAGCATTTCAGAACCAAATGCTAAAAGTTTCCCACTCAAGAGAACAGCCACACATTGCATAAACGCTAGGGGTTTTCCGCTGTGGAACCACAGGAGGAAAATCTTCAGCATTTTACGTTAGTAGCGTGGGTGACAAATCTCATCCACATACTGTGCAATAAATCTGCAGTGGAGATTGACCTGCTGTGCAGATATTAAATCCACAGCATGTCAATGCTGCGGGTTTTCACTGTAGATATCATCCTTCCAATGGATTGGGTAAAATTCATGGCAAATCTGCAGAAAAATGTGATTCTCTAGACAGGTCATCAGTATTTGATCGGTGGGGGTCCAACACCCAGGACCCCAACAAATTAGCCTTCTCTCAGCTCTCCCTAGGCCAAGTGATGACATGTTCATGGGCCACCTGGCCTAGGCTCAGCTCAGCCTCATTGAAGTGAATTGGGCTGTGCTGCGATACCAAGCACAGCTATGATACAATGTATGGCACAGTGCTTGGTGAGCAGAGAGAAGGGTGCGGTGTTACTGCGAGCAGCGCTGTCTTCTCAAAAAGCTGATGGTGGGGGGTCCTTTGATGTGGAGAGCTTTTACTGTAGCGTAGCTGTCACTGGCAGGGGGTGGAGCAGTGTACTTGCACCAGTGCTGACCTGACTGTGGGGCCAATTTCTATAGAAGGCACTTGTATAACTGGCACTTCCTCCACATGTCTCTTAGTCTAACCAGACTGTATATTACTCTGTATTTACTCTAGCACCGTTCTATGGAAACAGTAGGTTTAAAGAGCACACCAAATAACTTCTTTATTAACTTTAACTTTTCTTCATATAACACTTGTAGCTTTCAATTTGTATCTGCAATTGGTGTAACTGTAAGTAAACACACATATAACTGGTTCAGTGTACAGTTCTGATCACTATATTAACAGTATGAACATTATATAACAGTTCTAAATACCTATTTTTGGCCTCTTGTTCCCATAAAAACACAGCTCTCAGTGGAGTGAATGTCTCTTCAGCTCCTGTCTCTGGTGAATAATGATTCTAGCAGCAGGAGCTGGGGGAATTCCCAATCTAGACTTCTGCCCAGTAACAACAGATTAGCCCTATGCTTTCTGTTGTTTCCGCTGTGTCACTGAGCTTACCTTACACTACAAAATTAATCTTAAAGGCATAATATCTTTTTATGCTTCTGTGAACACAAACTATAACAGTTATATGACATCCAAAACATGATGTCACAGTAAATAACTCTGCTCTTGTCTCACATAAACATAGAAACTGTATTAAGGCTATTGGCAGGTCTAGCTGTATACACATATAAGCTATACTAGCAACCTAGGACAGGTCTTAGCTGGCCAGCTACACTCCCACCAAAATTACCTATAATTCTATGTTCTTAGTGGTAGCACTTGAACATGAATTTAAGGAATTTTCCATCAGGTTCTCACCTCTCAAGTGTCTTTTATCACTCTCAAGTAAAACAACTAACTTCTGTATAGGACATTCCAACTTGAGTGGAGTAGTGAGACGTTTTCCTTTTTTGTCAAGTTTTGAGTCTCCTATTTGTAACAACACTCTTCTTACTAGTTTGTCTTCATCCTTTTGAACTTCTAGAACTTTGTCCAAATTCCATTGACTTCTAGGTAAGTCTTCTTCTTTTACTTACACTATGTCACCAACTTGGACATTTCTTCTGGGTGTTTGCCATTTACTTCTTAGCATAAGATTAGCTAAGTACTCTTTCCTCCATCTATTCCAAAACTGTTCTGATAGATATTGAACTCTTCACCATCTTCTTCTGGCATATAAATCCTCTTTGGTGAACTTGCCAGGCGGTGACCTTTCACTACTGTACAAACTAAAAACTAGATCAGTGGGCAGAGCGGCGCCCAGGGGTCCCCCTGCAATTACTAGTGTGTCTGGGCGCCGCTCCGTTCGTTCGGTATAGGCTACGGCAGTGATGGCGAACCTTTTACAGACCGAGTGCCCAAACTGCAACATAAACCCACTTATTTATCGCAAAGTGCCAACACAGCAATTTACCTTGAATACTACAGTCCAATATAGAATATCTTCCATGTACTTGATCATTTATCTACAATAGCCTGCCTACATTCCATGTGCTGCCTGTGCTGTTCATAGTGCGCCCTGCGCCGTTGACTGATAGTTTAAGTCTAAGGCATATTGGTACACCATAGACTTTTTCCAGGGTGTGGGTGCCCACAGATAGGGCTCTGAGTGCCACCTCTGGCACCCGTGCCATAGGTTTGCCATCACTGGGCTACGGTGTCTGCGCTCCCTCTGACTGATTTTTTGTAGGAGGCGTGTCCCTTGTTGCAGTGCTGGCCAAAGGCAGCGCACAGCTCATAGCCTGGCTATGAGCTGTGCGCTGCGATTGGCCAGCAGTGCAGCAAGGGACACGCCTCCTACAAGAAATCAGTCAGAGGGAGCGCAGACACCGGAGCCTATACCGGGTGAACGGAGCGGCGCCCAGGCATACTAGTAAGTGCAGGGGGACCCCTGGGCGCCGCTCTGCCCACTGATCTAGTTAGTTTTTAGTTTATACAGTAGTGAAAGGTCCTCTTTAAGGTGAAGTAGATGGTTGGGAGTTAAAGGGTCAAAACTTGTTGGATCGTTGATGTTATCAACTGTAAGTGGACGACTGTTAACAATAGACATTACTTCATAGAATAGGGTCCTAAGTGAAGCATCATCTATTCTTCCGCCGTTCTTTTTCAACACTGAACTTAACACATTTCTCACAGTACTGATTTGTCATTCCCAAACTCCTCCTGTATGGCTTGCATATGGAGCATTCATATGAAAATCAAACTGTTTCTCTAACAAATACTTATTTACTTTATCTTTATTGATCTCTTTTAGAGCTTTCTTCAATTCATTCTTTGCTCCGACAAAATTAGATCCTTGGTCAGATCTAAGCTCTGATAAATGCGTCAGTTGACATTAGGGTTGGATATAAAAAATATTTCCACGATAACGATATTAAGAAATTTATCACGATAACGATATATATCGCGATAAATGCCCATTTAGAAGAAAAAAACACTTGGGGTCACAAGGAGATATTATACTGTATGGGGGGCCACAAGGAGACGTTATACTGTATGGGGGGCCATAAGAAGACGTTACACTGTATGGGGGCAGCCACAAGGAGACGTTACACTGTATGGGGGCCACAAGGAGACGTTACACAGTATGGGAACAGCCACAAGGAGACGATATACTGTATGGGGGCCACAAGGTGACGTTATACTGTATGGGGCAGCCACAAGGAGAGGTTATACTGTGTGGGGCAGCCACAAGGAGACGTTTCACTGTATGAGGCAGCCACAAGGAGACGTTACACTGTATGGGGGCAGCCACAAGGAGAGACTATACTGTATGGGGGCAGCCACAAGGAGACGTTATACTGTATGGGGGCAGCCACAAGGAGAGACTATACTGTATGGGGGCAGCCACAAGGAGACGTTATACTGTATGGGGGCAGCCACAAGGAGACGTTATACTGTATGGGGGCAGCCACAAGGAGACTTTATACTGTATGGGGCCACAAGGAGACGTTATACTGTATGGGGCAGTCACAAGGAGATGTTATACTGTATGGGGGCCACAAGCAGATATTATACTGTATGGGAACAGCAACAAGGAGACACTATACTGTATGGGGGCCACAAGAAGACGTTATACTGTATGGGAAAAGACACAAAGAGACATTATACTGTATGGAGGCCACAAGGAGATATTATACTGTATGGGAACAGCCACAAGGAGACACTATACTGTATGGGGGCCACAAGAAGACGTTATACTGTATGGGAAAAGACACAAAGAGACATTATACTGTATGGAGGCCACAAGGAGATATTATACTGTATGGGAACAGCCACAAGGAGACACTATACTGTATGGGGGCCACAAGGAGACGTTATACTGTATGGGAACAGCTACAAGGAGACGTTATACTGTATGGGAACAGCCACAAGGAGACGTTATACTGTTTGGGGACAGCCAGGCAGTCACAAGGAGACATTATACTGTATGGGGACAGCCAGGCAGCCACAAAGAGATATTATACTGTATGGGGACAGCCAGGCAGCCAAAAGGAGATGTTATACTGTATGTGGCAGCCACAAGGAGATACTATACTGTATGGAGACAGCCAGGCAGCCACAAGGAGACATTATACTGTATGTGGACAGCCACAAGGAGACGTTATTGTTATACTTTTATATATCATATTTTTCACCATTTCGGGTATCTGTAACTAGTCGATTGACTTCTAGCAACAGCAAAAACATAACAGGGTTAATTCTGTACCAGAATGAGTAGTTTATAGTAATCTTGTGTATCATCTCCTACTAGAAGGTGTATTGCAGCCTGTAAGCAGAAGTGTTGGTGGCGCTCCTGTCCTGTCCTGCGCTGCGCAGCCTCGCCTGTCATCTGATTCCGACATCAGACGTCAGTGAGCGGAGCCTGAATGGAGGAGCCGGGGTAGCCGCTGCGGGCGGCAATTGGTATGGAATCATGCTGGGGCAGGCGGCCGCGAACGCAGATTCATGAAGCGGTCAGCGCACATGACCGCTTCTATGACGTCACAAAATACAGCGGTAATTAGGAAACAGCGATATCGCCATATCGTTGTTTCCTAATACCGCGGTATACCGTCAACACCGGTATATCGCCCAACCCTAGTTGACATATCTTCTAACATTTCCAGGTGAATTGCTCTGGAGCTTAGACATGTAGATATTAGTCTATATACTCATTGCGGTTCTGTTTGGTGATGAATGGGCCAAAACAATCCATTTCGCTATAAAGAAATGGTGGTGATGGGTTTACACGATCTGCCGGTAAATCTGCCATTCTTTGTTCTTCTGTAGGTCTACGTGCCTTTCTGCAGACTACACAACTACTTATATTCTTTGCTATAGCTTTGCTTCCTTTCACAATCCAGTAGCCACCTTCTCTCAAACAACTTTGGGTAAAGCTTCTTCCTTGATGCAAGGATATGTTTTGGTAGTGATCAATAATCAATCTTGTGAAGGTCGAGTTTTTGGGTAGAATTGCTGGATGCTTCACTCTGCTAGGTAACTATGCATTTTCCAGTCTCCCTCCCACCTTCAGTATACCATCCTGCAGAACGAGATTAAGCTTGTACAATGGGTTGTTGTTTGGAAGCCTTTTAAGGTTCTTGACTAAGTCTCTTCAACTCTTCACTGTAGAATCTCTGCTGAATGAGTCTTATGACTGTTTCTTCAGCTTTTATGCTTTCTTCTACATTCAACAATTCCTTCTTTCTGATTCCCTTTGCCAAATGTTGAATTTGAGCTACTATGTTTATGACTGTATTCCATTTTGAACATCTGGCTAGTCTTTCAAGTATATAATCTTGACACTTGGCAGCAGTTTTCTGTTTGTACAACTTTTACTTCTGGATCACCCATAGACAATTCTGTGTAACCTTTACTGGGCATGTTTTTCTGTTTTCCAAAGGAACTCTGGACCGGTGAACCAGTTCGAATTTTCCAATTCTGTTACATTCAGGCCTCTTAAAACATGATATGCTGGGTTATGCTTTGTGTCAATGTGATGCCAATGTTCCGGATTTGTTATTTTACAAATTTTCTCAACTCTGTTGGCGACAAATATATGGAATCTTTGAGCTTCATTGTTTATGTATCCTAGGACAACTTGTGAGTCTGTCCAAAAATATTCTTCATCTATTTTTAATTCCAATTCTTCTCTCAGAAACTTGCTTACTGATGCTGAAACTACGGCTGCTGTCAGTTCAAGTCTTGGTATAGTCTGAATACTAGTAGGTGCAACTCTGTCCTTCCCCATAACCACGACACAGTGTATCTTTTCTTCTCCTGTCACTCTGATACAGGAGCACTGACCATAACCATAACCACTGGCATTTCAAAAATGATGAAGTTCTATTTTCTTATACTTTCTGAAATCATGAGGTACAAAACATCTGGGTATCCGAACTTCTCAAGTTTTGCAAGTCTCTTATCCAACTCTCCCACCTTGGCCTAAAACTTTCAGGTATGAGCTCATCCCATCCCAACTTCTGTCTGCATAATTCTTGCAGTATTTCTTTTGCTCAGAGGATTACTGGGGCCAAGAATCCCAATGGATCAAATATATAAGCCACTGCGGAAAGAATGGTTTGTCTAGTTGCAACTTTCTCTTTAATAGAAACTTCAAAGAAGAACTTGTCGTTCTCTACATTCCATCCCAATCCAAGTACGTTCTGAACTGGAAGATGATCATAATTGAGATCTACATTCTTCATTGTTGCTGCATATTCAGAGTCACTGATGGATTCCAGTACCACTCTGTTGTTTGAGATGAATTTGTGACGGCGCAGGTTTCCTCTTGTGCATAACTCTTGGCTTTCTTTCACTAGTTTAATTGCAGATTCTGTAGACTCTAGACTTATTAGACCATCATCTACATAAAAGTTTTTCTTCATAAAATTTTATGCTGACGGGCAGTTCTTTTCATTCTGATTAGCCAGGTACTTCATACCATAAATGGCGCAACCTGGAGATGATGCTTCTCAAAACAAGTGTACTTTTCATTCTGTATTCTGCTGGCTCTGTATCTGTATCTCCGTCCTCCCACCATAGAGATCTCAGGAAGTCTCTATCTTTATTTTTCACATGAAACTGGTGGAACATCTTTTCAACGTCACATCGGTCATTGTTACGGGATTCTTTCTGAATCTACAGAGTATTCCAGGCAGAGTGTTTGTAAGATCTGGTCCTTTTAGTAGATGATCATTCAATGCAATACCATTGTACTCTTCTGAGCAATCAAATACTACTCTAATCTTATCTGGTTTCTTTGAGTGGTAAACACCTTGATGTGGGATGTACCACACTTCTCCTTCTTTAGGTTGGTTTTTAACTTTCTCTGCATGTCCTTCTTCGAGGATGCCTTCTATGAATTTCAAATAATCCTGCTTGAATTTGGGATCTCTTCTCATCTTTTTCTTCAAACATTTCAATCTTGCTAAGGCAAGATTTCTGTTATTTTGCAGTCGAGGTATTTCTCTAAAAGTTAAGGGCATTTCAAGATGATTTGTTGATTCTGCTGAATACTTTCTTCTAGAGTGTGTTCAAACTTTGTCTTTTTGAGATACACTCTTTTCTTTAGAACTTATATCTGCAAAGTTGGATTCAAGGATCTTGATTACTTTTGCTGGACTTACAGTTGGTAACTCTTGGACAGATATTCGAGGACACAATCCTGTAACCTGTCTTGAGTTTGCGATCTGGTGTTTTCCTCCAACAACACCCCATCCTAGATCAGTTTGAACAGCATAGGGTTCTTCCTTTCCTCCTGTGATTACCTTTCGTGGTACCAAGGCTTCGAGACAATCATAGCTTATCAACAGTCCAACACCAAACTCCTTCAGTGGGTACATTTCATGAGATAAGACAGATAGGTGCTCCTATTCATTGGCTGTTATACAGGTAGGTATGTGATCTCAATCTAGAGGCATATTGTCTTTTGTATAAGCTGGAGGTAGATCTAATGTGCAGTTTGAATGAAGTCCTCTAACTCTCAGTCCTTTGACCCTTTGACTGTTCCCTTATGTGTCTCTCCCTGTCATTGTGGTGAGTTTGAGCGTCACTGGTTCTGTAGCCACTTGTAATTTCTTGCTGATTTCTTGATCAATGAAGGTGACATCACTCTGGGCATCCAGTAGCGCATAGGCGTATACCTTCTTGTTCCTCCTTTTAGGATTTAATATGCACACTGGTACAACCATTGATGTGCCATTGCTTTAACCCTCCCTCACTCTGCAAGAGAATACCGACACTCTCCTTCCTTACTCAGCATCTTTAGGTATCAAGGATCCATCTTTCCCTGGACATTCTTCATGCAGTGGTGTAGGATGGCATCCCCTGCAATGCTGCATGTGGCCTTTTCCCCACACTCCTTAGTAAAATGGCCTTTTCTTAGGCATCCAAAACACAGTTGGTTATCCAGCACAAATTTTTTCTTTTCTTCTTGGGACTTCGCCTTCAATTGTTCGCACTTATGCATGGAGTGGTTCTCTCCACAGAACATACACTTGAAGGTAGTCTCCAGATTTGTCGGTTCTGTCTCTCTACTGATCCCAGTAGTGACTTTGGACTTACTCTCGTAGGTATCTGGACCTTTAGCTGCTGCGTTGGTTGCAAAGCTAGTTGCTCTTGCACGTCTTATCTCTCTTGCAGGCCTTTCTTCTAAGGATTTTAAGACGTAAGATGATGTGACTGGATTACATGCTATTCGTGCTTCCTCATTGACAAACTAAGAGAACTCTTTAAAACTTGGGAAGTTCTTACCTAGATCTAAATGTTTTGTCACATAGCAATTCCATCTAGAAGCCACTTCTTCAGGTAGCTTAGTTAGCATCCTGTGGTTTTCTAGATAGTCGTTCAGTGCTTCCAGTCCTTGAACATGTGGGATGGCATTGCTGCATGCTTGCAGGAAGTCACCATACTTTTGGAGTCTGAAGTATTCTTCAGGACCTATTTTAGGCCAGTTATTCAGTTTCTCTCTAAAGGCTCTTTGTACTAAGAAAGGATGACCATATCGTGCATTCAATTTTTTCCAAGCTTGTTTGTAGGCTTCTTCGTCTTTTCTATAGAAGTTACCTTCAAGAACTTCCTTGGCTTCTCCACCAACATATCTCTGAAGGTAGAATAACTTGTCAACTGGACTGAAGCAATGATGCTCAATGATCATTTCAAAACTTGCCTTCCACTCTATAAACTTCAGTACGTCCCCTGAAAATACAGTATGTTCCGGAATGGTAAGTCTAGCTAGGACTGTTCTCTGCGGTCTTGCTGGGACAATGGTTGTAACATTCTCCTGAGCATTGCTGTGGCATCTAGGAATAGAATCATCCGGTTCTATTTTCTCACACACCTTTTTCCTAACACTGGACGAGGCCTCTCTTATGAGTAGGGATGGAAGGATAATAACTTATTTATTCACTACATGCTGGAGATTTTCTTCTATTCTCCTGGGCATATGAAGAAAAGTAGGAGTCAGGTTCAAATCTGTACTAAGTGAAGAAACAATCACTCATATCCTCCTCATATACTCTGAGTCTGTCTTCTATGATCTTAACTTCTTTCCGCCTTTCCCCACTTTTCAATTCAATTCAGCTTCCATTTGATGGCGCTGTGCCTCCATTTCAGCTTCCATCTGATGGCATTGTGCATCCATTTCAGCTTCAAACTGATGGCCTTGTGCATCCTTTTCAGCTTGCTTTTCAGCCATCAGTTGACGCTGCGCCTCGATGGCAGCTTCCATCTCAATTCTGCTTTCTTAACATCAAGTTGTTCAGCTAATTCCTTTCTTTTGGCTGAAGTATTTGAGGACTCTGATATGTGGGTGGCACTTCTGCTAGCAAAGTAAGTCACACTTGAGATTGTGGTTCCCCCTAAGGACCTAGCATAGTCTCTCATAAAAAGCTTGTTCATTCTACTTCTTGCTTTAACTTCATCATAGTTTGCTGCACATGATTGTTCTCTCATGAGCTTTACTAAATCTTAAGTGACCGCAGTACATGTGTCCATGTCCCTTACAATATCCTGGGAAGGTGTCGTAAGTGACTGCAGGTTGACATATGTTGCCATAAGCTCTGATTCAGATTCTTCTACCGTCTCTACCATATCACTCAAGTTCCCTTTTATACCTTCTTGCTTTAGCTTTCTATGAATGTCTTTAATGTACGATTTCCACTGGCAAACTTTTTTCCTTTTAATGCTGCTTCTTGCTCCAAATTTTCCAGCATCTTTGGGGTCAGTATTCTGGCACGTGATTAACGTCTTAGTTCGTCTGTTTGGGCTATATTTGTTTGAGGCAAGACTAATGCTATATCAGACTCTTCTACCTCAGACAGGTTCCCTTGCTCTTCCCCCTCTACTCTATCTATCTTTGTATCCTCTAACAGTGGCATGGTAATACTAGGTTCAGACATTTTACTTTAAATGCAATAATGACAATCAATATGAATATTAAGAGTCCTTTCACTTTAAATGCAATACTGACAAATGCTGAAATATTTGATATCTCTGACTTTTAGTCTAACCAGACTGTCTGCTACTCTGTAATTACTCTAGCGCCATTCTATGGAAACAAATGCTTGAAATAACTTCTTTATTAACTTCAACTGTTCTTCATATAACATTGCCACCTCTGCACGTGTTGAAAAGATATCACAAAATGGCGGTATGATTAAAATGGTGGTTCAACTGTTCAATTTTGTCACTCAACACATTATGGTGGATATATTTCTCTATTCAGTATCTGTACTGTCACTCTAAGTTATTTAAGCACTTTATGATCTCTCTGAGAGGTATATCTGAGGTCTAACTAATAGTTCTACTTGCAGTATGCAGTTAGCAGTGACTATTTGCAGATTTGTTGAGTATGATCTGGTATGGTTGTATGCAATTTGGATTGCAATATGGAATCTGAATGCTTGCAATTTGTATTTGCAATTGGTGGAACTGTAAGTAAACACATATAACTGGTTCAGTATACAGTTCTAATCACTATATTAACAGGGAACATTATATAACTGTTCTAAATACCTATTTTGGCCTCTTGTTCCCATAAAAACACAGCTCTCAGTGGAGTGAATGTCTCTTCAGCTCCTGTCTCTGGTGAATAATGATTCTAGCAGCAGGAGCTGGGGGAATTCCCAGACAGGCTGTGTGTGAGGCTGGCTGTGATTGGTGAAAACTCTTGCTGTGTGAGAAGCTGGCTGTGATTGGTCTAGACTTCTGCCCAGTAACAACAGATTAACACTATGCTTTCTGTTGTTTTTGCTGTGTCACTGAGCTTACCTTACACTACAAAATTAATCTTAAAGGCATAATATCTTTTTCTGCTTCTGTGAACACAAACTATAACAGTTATATGACACCCAAAACATGATGTCACTGTAAAAAACTCTGCTTTTGTCTTTAACACATAAACATAGAAACTGTATTAAGGCTATTGGCAGGTCTAGCTGTATACACATATAAGCTATACTAGCAACATAGGATAGGTCTTAGCTGGCCAGCTACACCACATACTTTAAGGTGACTGGAATTCATACACCATATACTGTATATGTACGGCTGTTGCATGGCACTATTAAAAAGCACACACTTAGAGAAGGAAAACGCTATAGTCCAGTTGGAGCCTATTTTGAGAGGATGAGGGTAAATCTGATTACATTCATTATAAAAAATATTTTTAGGGCATTTGGAATCATGTTTAAACAAGTTATGTGAAAGTTTAGGTACACTATAAGTAGGAGTTCTTCTGGCACTTACAACGGCACCCATGCGTGATGAAAATCTTTTGTGTGCATGTCCCCCTATTCTTTAAAAGTTTAGCTTTTGTGCTTGTTGACTCTCAACGTTTGGCTTAACTTGTAGACAAACATTGGTCATCCAGTTAAAAAAGAACACTATTATAATGGCTTGTCGGAAAAATGGTTTGAAAAAAATAATAATCCATTTGTAAAAACCCCAGCATTAGTGGTGAGCTCACACATTGAACAGGAGTGAATCAGCAGTCTGGTTATCCAAAGTCCACTTGTTCTTGTCATTAGCTTTCTTCGTAATTGCTATTTCAGTGCTAGATCACTGCCTTTTCCTATTTTAATGAAATCTTCATGATTCTACAGAAACTATGTGGTTTTTTTTTATGATATATTAGCTGAGTAGATTGTAGAGTAGATAGTAGAGTTGATTGTCATTGTACTGTTGTTGTAGGATTGGATAGGTGCTTCTGATCTGCAACCAAACCAAATCTTCATCCCCATAACATACCAGGGCATGGGGCACTCTTAGGATTAAATGCTGGTGGACGCCTGGGCAGCCAGACACACGTAGTACATCTGTTAGCTGAAGATACAGATGATTGCTGTGACAGCTGGACCAGTACATCTATAGGTGTATGCATGCTTGGACTGGGCCACTGGGGAACATGTGAATCCCCCAATGGGTCCCAGAGCAAGGGTGGGCCCCTAGTCCCCACACCTTGCACATGTCACAGTAGATTTACTGGGTGGATTATTTAAGAGACTACCTAGTTTATTATTATTATAGATGCATCAGGTGGTGGAGAAGACTTCTAGCTACAGAGGCAGGCCAGTTAGTGTTCTCTTTCCCCAGTGGCCTGCCCTCTCAAAGTCAATGCCAGGACCCCATAATCAATAGTTTTGAGTGTCTTGCTGCTGTCTGCCACTGCGTGAGCAGGTAATGTTTGCATTTCGTCAGGCATGGGATTCAGCCAGTTTCCCCCAGTTCATCAGATCCGATTGTTAAAATTAAAACTGGATCGGAGAATCATGTTACCGAATGAGTCCCGATCTGGTGCTCTGGCAGCGGCAGGGCAGCTGGAGATGTTAACTTCCATTGCTTTGCGCACCACTGATACTTTAGCTCCTTAGTTGAGTGGTATGTGTGTGTAGTTTATATATATATATATATATATATATATATATATATATATATAGTGTATTTATGTATGTGTACCATGTATATGGTGTATTTATGTGTATGTGTGTTGCATATACTGTATATGGTGTATGTATATGTAAAAATGTGTTGTTACTGTGATGCCGAGTGTCCGCCGTTGAGTAGGGAACCTGTTGTTGAAAATTTTAATCCCACCCCTGCATATCCGTTTACAGTGGGCCCTAAGAATACATTTTACTGATGGGCCCTAGGCACTCCAGTCCGACTCTGGGTGTATGTGTGGCTGCCGCAGCAATCAGCTGGTTTCTTCAACTCAAAGGGGTGCTCGGGATGTCACAAGTCTTGTAAAGGGAGATGAGGATGACCGGTTACGTATACTGCCGATTCCTGTATTGTTCTCTCCCCTGGTCTGTATGTTCTCCTTCTGAGTCTGCCTGTTGCCTTGATCCCTCTCATATTTGGAGGGAATGTGAGATCAGCCGGAGCATCTGTGTTGTCCAACGAGTGCAGTGCATTGTGATATTAGCTCCCCAGATCTAAAGCTGGAGGTAGCCTTTGTCTGATATAGAGGATTGGTGGCCTAGAAGTTTAGCGTATTCACCAGGAGCTTACCCAGCACATATGCTGAATGTTTACCAAAAACTGTGTGAATGTATCCTAATACTGACCTAATTTTCAATAGAAGTTGAGTGTTGTGACAACTGCATTATCATATTGTATATAAGTTCATATCAGTAACGAATGTGTCAAAAGTAAGTTTATCACTTGCTGCTGAGAGCCTTGCCAGGGCAAATAATGATACTATGTACAGACTACAGTGTTGCAAGCAAAGGCGTGACCTCTCTGTGTCATTTGAGGCTATGGCTAAATGGGAGAATGGAAACTGGGTTAAAGACAACCGTTTAAAACTTCTTGGACACGTGGAGGTACCATAGGTGCCAGGTAGTTCATCTAAACCCAGCTGATGGTGAAAACCTTTTATCCTTAAGGTTTCTGTGTCATAGTGAGTGCCTCCCATAGTGGAATCAGATGGTGTAGCAAACAGAGTTAAGCCTAAAGCGTACCTGAGCTTTAAAAAATAAATAAATAAACATAATGGCTATGCTTATTTGTACAATCATAAATGTAAATGAACAGGTCTTTTTTGGGCTTCCCTAATGCATTTTTAGCCATATTATTCAGTTTCAGCTGCACAGCTAGATGCATTTCTCTCAGAAGAGTGTCTCCCTTCTGTGGAATCTGCCAGCACTGTACGGCTGAGAAGTCCTTTTCTTTTACTTCTCACTATGTTTGTTTTCAGCTCCAGAGCTTACAGAAAGGCAGGATACTCCTGTGGATTCAAAAGCAAGGTAAAAGCAGTTATTTTATCGGGATCTCAGCTACCTCTGACACCCCCCCCCCCCCCACTTCCTGTGAGCTGTCTTCTGTTATTAAGGAAAGATCTTTCCTGGCAACAGGCAGTGGACTCCAACTTGGAAGTGAGTGGCCATGACTTTACAGCTTTTTTGCAGGTGAATGCAGGCATATTTTTTAAATGAAGTGATTTAGAAATTTGATAGTTACACCATTGTCTATTGAATGAAATGAAATTGTGTGAATATACAGTGACTCTTTAAGATGAGGGTGGAAAACAGAATCTTTGCCCCAGGACACCACCTAGTGGTTCTCTAGTGATGACACTGGTGACAAAGGGACAGACGTGGTGGTAGTATTTAGACTAAATCATAGGAAAAAATCTTTGTTAGGTCAGCAGGGGAGGGTCTTCAGCATTCAAACAGCACAGAAAAGAATTTTCTCAAGTAGAAGAATTCATGCTGAGAAAATTCTTAGTAAAACCTAAGAAAAGTTTAATAAAAAATATATATATAACCCAGACTGCTGACATCTGTGATGACTGCAGAGTTTGATGCCTAGACATCTTTGGTTCCTCATTTCTGCAGCCATCTCCAGCCCCTATAGCTGCACAAATAAATTCTGACTCTTTACCAAACCCCTAAATTCAGTCTTCAGAAAAGATACAGACCCTGAGCAAACCCCTTAAAAAAATTCAGACCCCAATAAATAAATTCAAACCAGACCACATACATTTACTTATAACAGATCACACTGTCCTCCTCTGCCTCCTTGCTGCTCTCCCCTTTTGCTTCAGGACTTGCAAGGATATGGCTGTGCGACCTTATCTGTGTGTGTGTTTTTGACAGTAACTGCACTCTAATCTGTAAAGGTCCTTCTGCAGGTCCTGTGGATCATTGCACAAAACTGTTTTGTTGCAGGCTTTGCTATGACTTTTAACAAAAAAAAACAACAACTGATAAAACCGCAATGAGCATCAAATCTGTGTGCCAGGGATCATTACACAAAGCATTTTAAGTTTTTGTCATCATTCATGACAAATAATACAATCAAATCACATCTTTGGACACTTTTGGAGGCTTCTGGCTATGGGTGATAGCCCAAAATGTCCCTATTATAATCCACTGCATATATCCTCAAAATTAAATTAAATGTCTGTCCTAAGGCTTGAATTAATCTGAGGTTTGATTAATCTTAAGGGTCTGAAATTGGAATTAATTTTTGGTTTCTGGGGTCTAAATTAATTTTAGGTGTCTGGTCTGGGGTCAGAATTAGGGCTCATACATGGCTGTAGTTTTTGTTTCCAGTCTGTGTTTTTTGCAGATCGGATGCGGACCCATTCATCTTAATGGGGCTGCAAAAGATGTTGACAGCACACAGATGTTCAACGACCCTGCAAAAAAATAGAACATGTCCTATTCTTGTCTGTTTTGAGGACAAGAATAGGATATTTCTGAAGGAGAAAAAAAATTGGGGACAGGCTCTCGGCTGGGCGATTTGTGGATCTGTGATTTGCGGACCACAAAAACAGATACGGTCACGTGCAGGAGGCCTTATTCTGTGGTCTGATTAATTTTAGGGGTCTGGTCTGGGGTGTCAATTAATTTTAGAGGTCTAGTTTGTGGTCTGAAAGAGTTCTGGTCTGGAATCTTAATTACTTAATTTGGGGTCTTGTTTGGGGTCTTGTCTGGTTTTATCACCAATACTTAATAATAAATAATATAGGATAAACCAGGCACTCAAGTATGGAGTAAATTGATAAGGATATTTATTCCCACAATGACAATAGAATATAGCAATAAAATTCACCAATAAAAATCACCAATAAAAAACTATAAAATATAAAACACTTTAAACCGTAATAGCAGCAATATAAGGCATGTGCACTAAAAGTCAATGTGTTAATTGAATAGCAGCGGCATTTATATTAAATTTAATACGCAGCAGCAATAGACATATGCATTAATTAATATATAGCAGCATTGGACATGTGGCTTGTAGATACTGAAGTCATTGGGTTCAGAAGACAAGGAAAACGCAGAAAAACCGTAATTGGTAGCAAAGTCTTATAAGCGCTACTTTGGTTTCGGTAATGTTGAATTTGCACAGCAGTGGCGTCCCACCGATTTGAGCAACTCTGTTGCTTAGTTTTACCTGGCCAGTATGTCTTTATCCTACGTCCGGATCTGTGGAAATTTGCTGTGAGCGCGGTGTCACCTGGATGTCCTGCTCACCGAAGCAATGTCTGTGGCTTTATTAGGATTCCTCCGGTGTTCGTCGCTCTTAGTCACAGCTGATGTGGAAGGGGTCATTCAGAGAACCCCGAAACGCGTATGGTCTAATACCCTGTACCGGCATGCTGGAAAAATAGCTCCCCTGGACTTCCAAGAATTCATCAGCTGTGACTAAGAGCGACGAACACCGGAGGAATCCAAACATCCGAATTTTTATCCGATTTTTTTTATCCGATTATTCAAGTGATTTTTTATTGTATTATAAATTGACTCTACAACATTTATCTATAGTTATTAATATTCTATATTGTGTGCATAATTCATATATATTGTCATCTACCTTTTATTTTTTATTTTTTTATTTTATTATAATATATTGTTTATCATTTTTAAAACATTTTAAATACTAATAAATGTGTTATACATGTGTGAAATACAGATGGTGAAGTGCCTGCTGATTATTTTATATTTTCCGAAATACTACCTGTACCATGAGCCAAACAAGAAAGGCAGCGGGAGATTAGGGAGGTTAACAAGTGGCTCAAGAACTGGTGTAGGAAGGAGGGATTTCGGTTCCTGGACAACTGGGCCGACTTCTCTGTTGGCTACAGGCTCTATTGTAGGGATGGGCTGCACCTCAATGGGGAAGGGGTAGCTGTGTTGGGGGAGAAGATGGCTAGAAGGTTGGAGGAGTGTTTATACTAGGGACTGGGGGAGGGTAATTACATTATAGGATGGGAAGATAGTGCATATAGAGACCGGGGGCAAGGCAGTGGGACTGGGGGAGGAATGGAAGGAGGAACTAGAACAGTTCAGAAGGCAGGTGTATGGTAAAAACATAAACCTACATAAACCTCTTATTGTATGTATACTAATGCCAGAAGCCTGACTAATAAAACTGGTGAACTGAAATTAGTGATGTGAATTAGTGATGTGTGAGGAGGACTATGACATAGTTGGATGATAGCTATGACTGGGTGGTTAACATACAGGGTTACAGTCTGTTTAGAAAAAAAAACGGAGAGGGGGAGGGGGCTGCCTTTATGTAAAGTCCTGTCTAAAGCCCACAGTCCGAGAATATATAAGTGAGGGACATGAACATAAAAAAGAGTTTATTATAAACCACCTAATATACCAGAGTCCACAGAAAATCTATTACTAAACGAGATAGACGAGGCGGCAAATCATAATGAGGTGGTTATTATGGGGAACTTCAATTACCCAGATATAGACTGGAAAACTGAAACCTGTACATCTCATAAAGGAAACAGGTTCTTGGCAATAACCAAAGACAATTACCTTTCACAACTGGTCCAGGACCCGACTAAAGGGACAGCCATACTGGACTTAGTATTAACCAATAGACCTGACAGAACAGATGTGCAGGTTCGGGGACACAACAGAACTTAGTTCCGCCCAGGCCAGTGATACTAGTCGTGACGTCACTGGGCTGGCGGTAAACAGCGAGAAGGCCGTGGCGCTACTGCCAGCGCCGCTGGGTTTATGGAGAGCACCCGACTGGATAAGGAGGGTGATGAGGGACTGTTGGTCCTCTCTTCCCCTCTCCTTATGTTTCCCTTGTTAAGGGGGAGTATAGGCTTGGGTAGTGGTTTCTAAGGAGGATAGGAAGGGGTTAATAGAAGGGGAGGTGGAGTGAAGGAAAAGTGGGAGAGACGGTGGGAGGAGGAATAGGGTGGGTATATATAGGGGAGTTCAGGGAAGAGGACTTCCTCTTGACAGGGTAAGCGAGTTGGCAAGTACTTACCGCTGGCTTGACTCTTGAGATGGCCGCAGGTGACGATGCGCTGCACGCTTCTCTCCTGGCGCGTTTTCAAGCGGAGGGGGAAGGATGGCTGCGATCCTTTTTGCGTAGCTTCGATCCTTCCTCTGCCTCCGTTCCTCCTGTGTCTGCCCCGTTCTTCTGCCGGAGACGCCGCTTGGTGAGTCCCCCTTTGCTGTGCCTCAAGGGCCGCGGCGCTCGGCTCGTAGTCGAGCGCCTCTGTGTGCCGGCGTTGGGGTCGGACCCGGAAGTAGGCCGCATCTTGGCCCCTCCCCTTCCGGTTTCTTCCTCTGTGGGCACTGTTGTCCCGGCGTGGCAGGCGAGTTGTACAGCCGTTATGGGCGCCCGGCAATCTAGCGATGGGGCAGCAGATGACTGCCCCATCACTCCTCCACCCTCACAAGTGGTCCCTCCCTCCCCTGTTTTCCCCCCTTCGGCGGCACTAGTTGTTTCAGCTCCCTCTTTGGGGGCTGACATGGCTGGGGGCAGGGCCCCTCCTATGGGGGGTTCAACATTGGTACTTGGGTCTGCAGTTTTGGATCCTGGTGCCCCCGCCCCCCTATTCACAAATCTCTCCCACTCCTTTTGCAGCGGCTCCTGCAGTTGTAATGGGCAGACGCAGGGAGAGATCTTTGTACCCCACTTCCTCCAGAGAGGGCAGGAGGCGGGGGGGGGGGGGGGGGGCGCAGCCGCCAGAGGCGGCATTCCAATCGGCATTCCAGGTCCTCCCGGTACAGCAGGCGGTCCAGATCTTCCAGGTGGCGTTCCCCGTCCTCCTCAGAGGGATCCTCGGGCGTATCGGAAGAGTCTGTGAGGACACCGCGTTCCGGGCGTGGACGACTGGCGGTTGGTGAAGTGTCCAGGGTCCCGAGCCTGGCTTCGGTGGCAGTACACGGGGAGGCTGTGCCTGTACCTGCGGTGGTTCCGTCGGCGATCCCAGTTCCTGGTGAGTACCAATATGTGGGGGCGTGGGGAGCGGGTGGGGGTAGTGCGGGTTTAGAGTCTTTGCTGGATAGGTTGCCCGTGGTTTCGCCTGTTCCCCTTGCGGTTCCGGTTGATGGAGGGACGGAGGTTCCAGTGGTGGCCCCTCCGCAGGTGGCAAAGGCCTCTGTGGTGTTAGCGGGGATCCATAAGGATTCGTGTTTTTGTGGGGTCAGCCCTTTGGGGGCTCATTTGGAGGAGTCAGTTAGGGAGAAGATCTAGTCTCACCAATATGTGGACATATGGTCCTTGGTGTCGGTCGATCAACATGGGGTGGATAAGGAGAGGCGTTTTGTGGATAAGCCCTATGATAAACGGATGAAGGTTGCACGAACGATGAATAATTGGTTGCAGGCGTTTGCGGTGCTGGGGTGTGTTATGGGGCAGAAGCATCCGGAGCGTTGCGCGGAATTGTTTATTTACATGGATACTATTTATAGTGCGTATAAGGCGCATGGGGGTAGTGCTTGGTTGAAGTACGATGAAGAATTTCGTAGGCGTTTGGCGCTTCAGCCTGAGTTGGGGTGGGGGGTGAAGGCCACGGATGTCTGGCTCCTCTTGATGACGGCGCCTCGTCCTCCTTCCTTTCCAGGGGCGGCCACTGGCGCTGGGGCCTCGGCTGCCCAGGGTTCAGTGGCCGTTAGACGCCCGGGTGCATGTTGGTTGTACAATGAGGGACACTGCAAATACGCTGGATTGTGTAGGTACAAACACGAATGTTCTGCCTGCGGGGGCTCCCATCCCGCTGGTAGTTGCCCCAGATCCCAGGGTCGAGGGGGTAAGCCAGCTGCGTCCTTTGATCCAAAGGACTCCGGTCAGCGTGGAAAGGATGGCCCCTTGGTTAGACCAGTACCCCAATAGGAGGGCGGCGGACGTTTTGCGGAAGGGGTTTTCGGAGGGGTTTTTCATACCTTTTGTCCTTAATAGATCCCTGGTTCTTTCGGACAATCTTAAATCGGCGAGGGAGTTTCCGGAGGCCCTTAGGGAGAAGCTGCAGAAGGAGGTGGCAGTGGGCAGGATTAGGGGTCCCTTTGTTCATCCCCCTTTTACAAATGTAAGGGTTTCCCCGTGGGGTGTTGTTCCCAAAAAAGAAGCGGGCAAATTTTGCCTGATACATCACTTGTCTCATCCGAAGGGAGCATCTGTGAATGATGCTCTTCTTCAGGAGGAGGCATCAGTGTCATATGTATCTTTTGATCGGGCGGTGTCGCTAGTGCGTGATGCGGGAAGGGGGGCCCTCTTAGCTAAATCGGATGTGGAATCTGCGTTTAGGCTTTTGCCTATCCATCCGGATTGTTTTCATTTGCTTGGGGGTTGTTTTGAAGGTTTTTTCTATTACGATACCTGTTTGCCCATGGGATGCTCCATTTCGTGCCACTATTTCGAGATGTTTAGTACATTCTTGGAGTGGGTGGTGCGTGTTGAGTCCGGTTGTTCGTCGGTGATTCATTATCTCAATGATTTCTTGTTTGTAGCACCGGGGGGAGATGGAGCTTGTCAGGCTCTCTTGTCTTCCTTTTTGTCCTTGATGGAGCGTTTTGGGGTTCCCATATTGGCTGAGAAGACGGAAGGTCCGGTGACGCGGTTGTCTTTTTTGGGTATTGAGATTGATTCCGTGGCTATGGTTTTTCGTTTGCCTCAGGACAAGTTAGTTGGGCTTAAGGCTTTGAGGGGTTTCTGGTGGTCCGGAAGGTGACACTTAGGCAGTTGCAGTCGTTACTGGGTTTGTTGTGTTTTGCATGTCGGGTTATGCCTATGGGGCGGTTGTCGTTGGCGTCGAGGGGGGTTGTTTCTCCTCGTCATCGCATACGGCTGACGGCGTCTCTCCAGGCTGATTTGAGGGTGTGGCGTGAGTTTTTGAGTTCTTACAACGGCCATACCTGTTATATTTCCCAAGAAATATCCAGTTGTGAGTTGGAGCTGTGGTCTGATGCGGCTGGTTCCTGTGGATTTGGTACAGTTTTGGGTAAAGAATGGTGCGCTTCCCCGTGGCCGGAGGAATGGAGAGCTAGGGGTTTGGTGAGTAACCTGACGTTGTTGGAATTGTTCCCCATTGTGGTGGCGGTGGAGATTTGGCGGGTTAGATTGGAGAATCGTCATGTGTGCTTTTGGTCGGATAACCTGGGTACGGTTCAGTGTATTAACAGGTTGTCATCCTCGTCGCTGCCGGTCTTAGCATTACTTCGGCAGTTGGTACTACGGTGCTTGGAACGTAACATTTACTTTAGGGCCCGCCATGTGCCGGGGGTGGATAACAGGATTGCTGATGCTATCTCTCGGTTTCGTTGGCAGGTTGGCGGAGATGGATGGACTGGCTTGCCCGGATTTCCTGTGGCGGCTGGCTCTCAGCAATTGATGACGCTGGTCAGCTCTTCGGTGACTCCGGCCACTTGGCAGGCGCATGGTAAGGCCTGGGCTGAGTGGTTGGTGGTGAGAGGTAGTAGGGACGTGGCATCCAGGGATGACGTGCGTTTGGAGGTTACGGTGGAGTGGTTGTTGGGGCTGCGTGGACTGGGGGTTTCTGCTTCGGTGGCGCGGCGTAAATTGGCAGGGGTGGCTTTTTATTTTAAACTATGCGGGTGGCCGGATGTTACAAAGACGTTTTTGATCCGTCAGGCTATGAAGGGGTGGCAGAAGGAATATGTGGGGCGTGATAGTAGGCGGCCGATTTCATTCAGTTTGCTGGGTAGGTTGGTGGATGTGTGTCGGGTTGTGTGTTCTTCAGATTTCGAGCGGGCGTTATTCGCGGCGTGTTTTGGCGTTGCCTTTTTTGCGGCTTTGCGGGTGGGGGAGTTGGTGGCGCCTTCGGCCTCTCGTACTGGGGGTTTGTTGGTGTCGGATGTGATTCTCAATAATAATGCGTTGCGTGTTCGGGTTCGTTGTTCCAAGACTGATCAGCTCGGTAAAGGGGTGTGGTTGCCTATTCTTCCGGTGGTGAGTGGGGCTTGTCCTGTACGGTTGGTGGCGGAGTATAGGTCACTGAGGGTTAGTGGGGGGAATTTTTTCGCGCATGCGGATGGGTCCCCCCACTTGGGTTTCGATCCGGGCGAGTTCGGTACCCATTCCTTTAGAATAGGCGTAGCGACAGAAGCGGCTAGGGCGGGGTTGCCGGAGTCGGAGGTCATGCGTATTGGGCGTTGGAGGTCTGCCTGTTTTGCGCGGTATGTGCGGCCAGAGTTATTGGTGGATTAAAAAAAAAAAAAGGTGAGGAGGAAGGTGAGTTGGAGTTAGTTGCTTGTGTGGTAGGCTTGTGGTGTTTTTTACTAATTCTTTTTTCTTTCAGGAATCGCTCGTTCGGTGGTCTGGTTGTTGGGGCATTCGTACATCTTCTGGGCGGCGCAGAGGGCCGAATGCAGGCCGGGAGGTCGCAGCCTGGGATTCAGGGAAGTTGAGGTTCATTGGAGGGGGCTTCGGGGGTTGAGATGGTCTCAAGTGTTGCTGGAAGTGGTGGAGATTGGGCGTAGATCGGTGGGTCCGGTGATTCTGGTCCTGCATGCAGGTGGGAATGACCTGTGTTCCCAGAGGATGCTGGAGCTAATGGCCTTGATGAGGTCTGACCTGGAGCGCTTCCCTGCCTTTTTCCCGGAGCTAGTTGTGGTATGGTCGGAGGTGGTGCCGAGAGTGGTTTGGCATGGTGCCAGGGATGGGGAGGCTATGGAACGGTGTAGGAGAACATTGAATGCCCGAATGTCTCGCTTTGTGCGCTCCAGGGGTGGGGTGGTGGTTCGTCATTGGCAGTTGGAGGGCGATAATAGGTCTTTGATGAGACCGGACGGGGTGCACCTCATGGAGATTGGTCTGGATATTTTTTTGTCCGATTTGCAGGATGGCATCGAACAGGCTTTTAGTTTGCTGGGTGGTGGTCGGAGCCCCGTTTGAGATACGGTCCTCCTCCGTGGCGGCATTTGGAAAGCAAGTCGTGGTGAAGAGTGACTGGCGTACGTACGCCCTGGGGATCCAGGGTGGTATACCGCATAGGAGGAATGGTCTGTGGAGGAGGTGGTGTTTTGTTACCATTTTGTTAAAGAAAAATTTTGCTGTGGCCGATCATCACCCAGTAAAGGATTGGTTAAAGAGCTAAGGTGTCAGAGTTTTTATTTGGTTGGGTGAAAGGGGGGGGGGGGGGCTGGTGGTCTCCTCTCTCCCCCCTCCCCCTCAGTCATCTCCCTGCCCTATCCCTAGGTTAGTACCAGCAGTCCTAAATGGTAAAGCACTGGGTAACACTGACATGGAAAAGGACCTAGGAATTTTAGTGAACAGCAAACTAAGCTGCAAAAACCAGTGTCAGGCAGCTGTTGCCAAGGTCAATAAGATAATGGGTTGCATCAAAAGGGGCATAGATGCCCGTGATGAGAACATAGTCCTGCCACTTTACAAATCACTAGACAGACCACACATGGAGTACTGTGTACAGTTCTGGGCTCCTGTGAACAAGGCAGACATAGCAGAGCTGGAGAGGGTTCAGAGAAGGGCAACTAAAGTAATAACTGGAATGGGGCAACTACAGTACCCTGAAAGATTATCAAAATTAGGGTTATTCACTTTAGAAAAAAGATGACTGAGGGGAGATCTAATAACTATGTATAAATATATCAGGGGTCAATACAGAGATCTCTCCCATCACCTATTTATCCTCAGGACTGTGGCGAGGGGACATCCTCTGTGTCTGGAGGAAAGAAGGTTTGTGCACAAACACAGAAGAGGATTCTTTACGGTAAGAGCAGTGAGACTATGGAACTCTCTGCCTGAGGAGGTGGTGATGGTGAGTTCACTAAAAGAGTTCAAGAGGGGCCTGGATGTATTTCTGGAGTGTAATAATATTACAGGCTATAGTTACTAGAGATAGGTTGTTGATCCAGGGAGTTATTCTGATTGCCTGATTGGAGTCTAAGGTGCTGTCAGTTTGTATGCCACCAGGGGCTAGAGTACACTTGGAACTTTTTTGCAACTTTTTACAAAAATCCACAATGATAAATCTGGAGGCATGTCACAAAAAATGGAGCAAATACGTTATAAATTTGGCACAAATGCCTACTCTGCCCAAAAAAAAAAAAACAGGCAAAATCACTCATTTTTTTCTGGCGCCGTGGACATGATACATTGCCTCCTTTTTTAGTAGTTCTCAGCAAGGGAGAGTGTATTTGCACATAAAGGATTTCACAGGAGAAGGGTATGGCCTAACATGCAACATCATGCTCCAAATTTGCGCCAGATATATGCTGCAAAATTCTTGCACAGTTAAATCAACTAATAGATGGTTTCAACTTTGACAAGACAGTCTAAAAGTGCGCTACATTTAACATCTAGCATCAGCCACCGTGATAAATCTGGTACAATTTTAAACTGTCTAGTCTAAGTTTACATTGTCTATATCTTATACAGTTTTAGTAAATCTGCCCCAGTATTTCTTCCATCTAATTTATGAAACTAGAATTCCATGGATGAGGCATTCCCTTTAAGAAAGCACACTAATAGATAGATTCCAAACATCTGGCCATACAGATTTATTTCCTTGGCCTGGAGAAACTGAAAATATGTGTTATGAATTTTGTGGTCAGACCTGCTTGTGCCTGGTACTATACAATGAGTACATGTACAATAACATGTAGTATAAGACCAGTGGTAGTTTGTATTCGGCAGCATAACCATGGTAACTGCCAAGAGCTAAGAAACATAGGGATCAACCAGCTTTAGTTGTCTATTGTATGTAAAAAAAAAATTACAAGTAAAACATAATCTTAAAAGGAGTCTGTCATACTAACACAGTACAATACAGTAGTTTGTAAAGGCCCCCTCACATGGCCCGACACAACAGGCAAAATTTTTGTGAAAAATCAGTTTGTTCCCAATAACTGCCTGCACGTCAGAGGAGATGAGAGCTGCAGTTACATGCTGTAATCACCTCCACTGTATGGGGTTGAGGGTTTGCTACAGTGATCACTCGTCCCCGATAGAGAATCAGTGTTTCCGGGCAGCTGATTGCTGCCCAGAACTATTATTTAGGTGTTTGCACCAGTGATTCTTTCAGCCAATGAAAGAACGTTTGCTCGATCATCCGGAGATCAACAGCACCTTTGCACATGTGAGTTATAGGGAACGAGCATTCCTAAAACCTGTATTACACAGGCCGATTGAGCAAGCGATTGTCGGCAGGGAAGCGTTCCCTCCTGGCAATTGCTTGCTAGCGGAGGAGACCGCTGCTATTACATGCAGTGATCTCCTCCGCGGATTGGGGAGGAGTAATCGCTATACCATCGCTCATCCCATACTGTCTAGTGGTATGCCGGCAGCAGAGCACTATTAGACAGCACGATCTCTCGCCGGCAAGCGTGCTTAAGTATCAGAATTGCCTGATGAATGAGCGTTTGTTCATCGGGCAATCAGCGGCAGTATTACATGTTCATGCAAACGTTCTTTAGTGATTATCGGCTAAAAAAAACGGCCAGTGTATTATAGCCTTAAAGGGGTTCTCAGGGAATTAAGAAAATGAAAATGCTTAAATATTAGTTTATTATAAATATATTCACAAATACCTTTCATTAGTTAACATGGCTCGTCTTGTCTGGGGAGTGATCAATAGGAGAAATAAAATGGCCGCCATCCTATTAGTACACACAAAACCTGTCCTAATCACATAGCAGGACAAGTTACTTCACAACACTGAGCTAAAGAGCTGCCTCATCCTCCTCTCTGTTCTGCTATACTGCTGATAACATGAATCTCTGTAGGAATGAAGTTCATGAGGAGACATGAAGTACAGAGAGGAGGGTGGGATTAGGATAATGAGCAGCACTTGTATGCAGTCTCTATTACCACAGTCTGTCCTGTCCCTCCTCTCTGTACTTCATGTCTCCTCATGATCTCTATTCCCACAGAGATTCAGCTGAAGATCCTATTATCTGTATTCAGGATAATAACCCTTGACTGGTAGAGCATAGAGAAGGATAAGGAAGGTCTTTACCTTAGTGTTGTGAAGTAACTTGTCCTACTGTGTAATTAGGACAGGTTTTGTGTGTACTTATAGGACGGCGGCCATTTTATTTCTCCTAATGATTGCTCCCTAGACAAAACAAGCCATTCTAAGTAATGAAAAGTATTTGGGAATATATTTATAATAAAGTAATATTTAAATTTTCTTAATTCCCTGAGAACCCCTTTAATAACGCTCATTCCTAATCATTGCCCAGATTGCATTTATAAATACATTAAATGGCATAGTATTGAATGCTTTAGAAAAAATCAAGATGCATACAACTCACCCTGGTTCAGTCTAGCATTAACCTCCTCATATAAACTTATCAGATCCCTCATAAACCTGTGCTGAGATGGAGTTATCCACTTATTGAGATACTCCAGAGTAGCATCTATTAGAAAACCTCCAAAAGCTTTACCAACGTGAGGTTAAACTTATAGGCCCATAGTTTCTAGGATCCCTCTTTGACCCCTTTTTGAATATGGGCACCACATTTGGTAAGCACCAATCATGTTGAACAGACCCTGTCATTATAGAGTCCTTAAATATTAGAAATACTGATCTATTACTATACTTACCGGGTAATTGCCTTTTGATACAGGGGTGTATGCCATCTGAACTATGTGATTTGTTTATTTTAATCTTTTTAAGGTGGCGCTGCAATTCTTCCTTGGCCAGACAGGTAACTTTCAAATTTCACCTGTCATTTTCCTCTGTGAATAGAGTGGAGTAAAAAATGTTTAATAAATATGCTTTCTCCTCATCATTGTCTATCCTCATTACCCTTTAAAGGGCCGACACGATCAGTTTTAACCTTTTTACTATCCTCTATAATAAAATCCCTCTGTACCTGCGATGTGTCCGTGCGTGTGTGCCGATGTTAAATGCACATGCGCGGCGCGCCGGCCAGTAGAATCGCAGCGCACCACACAGCTGTCCGGACCTCCCACATCAGTGTGCCGCCGGCCAATACAAACACAGTGCACCTCAGGCCTCCTGAACCACCCACAGCAACAGCCTGGTAACATCAAAGCCGCCCCACACACCCCAGGTATCTCCCACAATTGTGCCGGCTGCCCACACCCACATGAGCGTTCCAGCAGCCAATCAAAACACGGTGCACCTCAGGCCACATGGATATATATGTTAGCTGTTTGTCCCTACAATATGCCCTTTACAATAATGGGAGCTAGAATTGGCTGGCGTGCAGAGTAATCGCTCCGGCCCATCAATGCCGCCGCCTACATGCTGTCCGCATTGCCCACACCGAACACACCCTGAGCGACAGCCGCTCAACACCACCCTCTCCATCCATGGAACGCGGTGTAATGATTTCTCTGCACGTCGGCCAATTCTAGCGCCCGTTATTGTAACGGGCATAATGTCTAGTTTATATAATAAAGAACACTTTAGGGTTAGTTTTACTCTGTTTGGCAATTAGTCTCTCTGTCTCCAACTTTATCTGTATTCTACATTATTTTCCCTATAGTTTTTTTAGTGGTTCTTCACTGCCTTCCTGCTTTAGTAATATACAGTGCTTTGAAAAAGTATTCATACCCTTTAAAGTTTTCTGCATTCTTTCACATTATACCCAGAAACTTAAATATATTTTATTGGCATTTTATGTGATAGACCAACACAAAGTAGCAAGTATGTGTGACGTGAAAAGAAAATAATAAGTGGTTTTTAGCATTTTTGGTTTTCATGGCACTGCTCAACAACCCATCTCCCCTGCTCTGCGTGACAGCTGTAGTATCCAACCAGGAGACCCTTAAATCTGACATTGGGAGCAGAGAGGAGGGGCTGTGAAACAGCTCCATGCAAAGAGCAATGGGGGTGAAAAAAACCTATTGGAACTATGATATAACTAAAGGACCTGATTATTTGCTGAAACTTTATAGGACTTTTTGTTTCCAATCAATGCCCCATTTAAAAGGCCCACCAATCAGCTAACAAACCAGCAAATGTTTGTCAGCTGATCGGATCTTTTATGTAACAGGTCTTCAAATGAGGTCTGGTGGACTTGCTGTATCTTTGATTGGATTCAGGCAAAAAATCCAGCTGGGTGAAAGGACTCTGTGAAAAGCCGGTAGAAACATGTTTTAGCAACATGACAGAAGAGTATGTATCAAATACTATTATGTATTATTTTTTTTTCGAACTAGTAGTTTAGCTTGAAATTACTGCGCCCAAAAGCAAGATCTACCCGAAGTTAGCCAAGTGTATGCAGGAACACTTATGCTTTTCTAAAGTTTTGATATGCTTATATTATATCCTCTTAGCAGTAACTAAACCTCTCAAAATGGGGAAGCAGTGCTGACATATTGCAAAACTACCTGTTATAAGATTTGCTTATTATTATTTCCATCCAATCTCCTTTAGGGTTTTCCTTTTTCAGTACTGCAATACATGGAATAGTTTATTGCTCCATTGAATCGGTGACAGTAGGAGAAAGTGCAGGATACCACATATGCTAAGCACCTGCTTCCTGCTATATTACATTTTACATTTCCTTCCACCTGCCATCTGTCAATCACCTTTAAAGAGGGCACATACAGAGCAGTCTGTATATCTGCACCCAAATGCATTGGGTACAATGGAAGGTAAAAAGTAAGATATATTGTATCTTAAAATGCAATACATTTTTATCTATTCATTTGGGCAGCTCAAAGGGAATTTTTCACAAGTGTTATGCTGCCCTATCTGACGGCACCATAAACCAGAGACCTTAGGAAAAACACTGGATCACTTTCTTGAATTGATCCAGCCGTTTTGCTAAAATCACTGCTGAGCAACTATATTTTGCTCAATGTATCTGTTACCAGTTGTTACAGATGTGGATCCACTGTGTCTACTGAACAGATTTGACTTGGAGCTACTTCGAAGGGTGTTATCTAAGTGGCCCTACTGGTTTTCACCCTTTAACCCCTATACAGGGATCTGGATTACACTGCAGGGGAATCACCAGGCCTCTATCTCTTGGAGTCATCTCTGTTGAGGTGACTGCTGACACACAGGAGTCAAGAGCACCAATGAGTCATGCTAAAACTGTAGTAAGGGACAAGCCAAGGTCAGGGCAGGCAAAATACCTGCAGTCCAAAAGTCTTGTTGAAGGTCAGGGCAGGCAGCTCAGGGTCAAGACAAGAAGGGATTCGTTGCAGAAAACTAAAGAAGTAGAATATATATCTCAGATGCCCTTCCACAGGGGAAAGTGCCCTGAATACCCAAGGGTGGCCAGCCATAGACCAGGGAAGATTAAAGGGGTTGTCCAGGTTCAGAGCTGAACCTGGACAGCCCTCCATTTTCACCCCGGCAGCCCCCCTGACATGAGCATCGGAGCAGTTCATGCTCCGATGCTCTCCTTTGCCCTGCGCTAAATCGCGCAGGGCAAAGGCATTTTTCAGAGTTCCGGTGACGTACCGGGCTCTCCATGGGGCTCACAGGAACCCCGGTGACGTCACCGGCACTGATGGGCGGGATTTGGCTCTGCCCTAGCCAGTTACCGCCCGGCAGTTTGTTATTAAAAACAAAAGAGCCTGTGCCCCGCGCGATCTAGCGCAGGGCACTGGAGCGCATCGGAGCATGAGATGCTCCGATGCTAGGCTCAGGGGGGCTGCCGGGGTGAAAATAAGGGTATGTCCGGGTTCAGCTCTGAACCCGGACAACCCCTTTAAGGGGTGTGCACAATGGCCCTGAGAGCATATGCCTTATGGGCAGTGAGGGGCCGAGCCAACAAGGTCTAATCCTGCGAAAGTAGGACAGGCAGTACTGCCCTGAGAATGAGAATGTTTATGTGCCTAATTCAGGCACAAAAAAGTCGCACCAACATATATATATGTGAGAAATAATATGAATTAGACAAGCAAGATGCAAGTGCCTCTTAAATAGGTGCAAAATCAGTTGATAAATGAGACTTAAAACTAAGACCATCAGAAACAGGCTTTTTTACTCCTGAAAAGAGGCGCAGACACTATAGTAAATGTGCCCCATTGTTTGCTGGTGGCAGATTATTCTGTACAAATGGGGATCTAATGGTGACAAATAATTCATATGTATGGAGTCAAACAATCGCAGTAGCAATCACTCATACCCATACAAATGAGATAATTGCTGTTTGTAAATGCAACTATCATCTCTGGTCAATGATCAGGCAATTTTTGGGAATAAGTGGTTCCTACCTCATCATTGCCTATATGTCAGACTCTATAAAGGGGCATTTAGAGGTAGACCAAGCATCTCTTAGGGAGCTCTCTAAGAGTGGGTCCAGCCCTTATTGGTCCTCTCCTCTTTGTTAATAAGTGGCAAGGGCATTTGTAGGACCTACCTATACAGAAGATATGACTCAGTTAGTTACTGACTTTATGTATTACTCACTGCTTGCCTTGACCCATACCCATTTTTTGTATTGCTTGAACTCTGCCAGCTCTGACCTCTGTCTTGAATGACTACTGTTCTGCCTCTTGTTTCTGTTATCATGCATTAAAATTATGTTTCAGTTAACAATCAGCATTTACTATTGGACACTACTCAAGGGACACACACAACTTATGAATTCCATTTAGGAAAGTATATACTTCCATAAGGATTTGGGGGATTAGAGTATAGGACAAGCAATCCTTTAGCTTAGACTCTGTCTTTTGATTTAGCTGTTTCGTAAACACCAAATTCTGTTGTTTGGCCTTTCCATGATAGCTGGATATATGGACTGCTACATACACAGGGAGCCAAGCTTTCATATTTTAATATCAATGTGAATTTGAATATCAGTGTGATTAAATATGCATTTGTTTGCACTCTAGTCACTTTTGTCATATATGAATGAATCATATTGCTTACATCACTCATACTAAGTCACACTTTCATCAGTCACTCAAATATTAGGAAGCAATGTCACATCACACACTGTACACATGAGCTCAATACTAGATGACAAATCCAATAATTCTGAAAGAAGAAACAACACCCAAGTGATCCTGATGAATGTTCTGCTATAAAATCCACCCACAATCTCTTTTATTACCCAATTTAGATAGTAAAGTGATAAGAATGAATGTCAATTAATCCTGTTAATCAATAAAATCTGGGTATTTTTACCCTCATTAAATTTTATGACAGGTATTGATGTCTAATAAGTAAAATAGTTACTTAGTGAATGAAATATATACAATGTGAGATAATGTAAAGTAACTAACAGCTTCATATTGTCAATCATTGAAAATTTTTACTTAATTGCCACCGGTTTTATAGCACTTAACATATTCTACAGCGCCGTGTGCCCAGATTGTAATCATTCATAAAAGTCTCTCACATTTTAATTTCCTTAACTCAGTGACATAAACACACAAATAATAATGTTTCTTACCCCTTAGTGAGCAGGCCTGGCATTATTTTGGAGCACAGTACAAATAGTTTATTAAGTTTTATTAATTTCTTTGGAGGGGAATAGAAAGAACTGCATTTCTGACATTGTTTTTTGTGGTATAAATATTGCTGTGTTCACCATGTGGCATAAACAATAGTCAGAATGATTATGGCGATACCAAATATGTCTAGGTTATGTTTATATTTTTCATAAAGATATATTTTTTATTTGTCTTAACACTTTTCATAAATATATTTTTTTTAAATAATTTGTTTTTGTGTTGCCATAATCTGACCTCTATATAGCAGGCCTGTAAGCTATTGCTAGGCCTAGTAACACTTAGGCCCCTTTCACACTGTGAAGAAGACCGGGTTCGGGTCTGGGTACCAAACATGCCGATTTTTCTCACACGCGTGCAAAACGCATTAAAATGCTTTGCACTCGTGCTGAAAAATCACGCATTTTCCCGCGACGCACCCGCATCCTATCCGGCCCTCACAAACGATGCCCGTGAAAAGAGGCCTTAGAGTTGTCATCTGGCTTGTAAACCACTAGGCTTGCCAGTATGAACAGCAGCAGGCTGGTGCTAGTATTTAACTTCTATCAGCTACATATGTAATTTTCAGTAGCCAAAGAGGTATGAGATACTGCCGGCTATATTTCAGGCTGTATAGCAGTGTTGCCAACCAAAATGTTTAGTTTTTCTGAACAATTTATCCCAAAATTATGGACAGCCAACATTTTTTACGGATAATTTGGTAAACTATACTGAACTATAATAAATATATGATTATAATAGGATTCATTAGAAAACTTGGCATTTTACCGAACGAAAAAAAAAATCACAGAATGCTGCATTATTTTATTCCATATTTTGGATGGCTTCTGATGCAGATGTGAATGAAGCCTAACAGATTTCTGTGCATGTAATCAATCTTATCCATCTATCAGAGAGCATGCTTGGGTCTTTTTTTCCAGAAAAGAAGTTAGACGATGAGCCCTGACCTCTCTGCATCTAATATTTCACATAAGCACTTAACTGTTCTGGGCAGAGAAGGGGGGGGGGGGGTGTCTGATTTAGCTGCTTATATCTCCTGATTGGTAGCAGCTAGAGACATGTACACCCATTCACAGAAACATCAATATCAATAAAGTTTACATTCAGCCTATCCTGTTCATTGCCAATCTTTGCTGTAAAAGACTCCAACCACTTGTCTAGTGATACCCGTTGCAAGCAACAGTAATAGTGATAATAATTATCACTACAGAGGGATATATAATATATTTCTAGAAGATGGAAAAGGTTTCTGTCAGTCAGAAAATGCATTTTGCTCGCCGACTACCTCCATCAACAACCATTTTCCGTATGACAAACCAGGGCAAATTGGTCTCCTGACTTCATGGTTTTTTGGTTCTCCATAAGAACTTATTCAATTACACCTGTTCACGCATGATGCATTTGCATAATTTTAGCTGCATTTTACTTCAAAATAAAGCTGCAAAACGTGAAATATAATCAAACCATTGGTGTCAAATAACACCCCGTGTTAAGTCACGCCCCTAAAATCACAACCCATTTTTACACCTATAAACAGAACCTATATGTTTTATTGGCTAGTATAAGGCTAGTTTCCTACCAGCGCAGCGGTTTTAGTAAGACCAATTATTTGCATATTTGCCAGGTTACGATATTTGCAGCCGGATCTCTGTTGGTCCCTATTATAGTTAATGGGGCCGGATGGCAATCATGTAGTTTCTGGCAATGCAGGATCCAGCGAGACACTGCAGGCTGTTCTCTACCGGAACAGCCCACTGAATCTTTCTAATGCTAATGTCAAACTAGTCTAACCCTCCAGATCCCAGAGCAAAACATTAGTGACTGACACCTCCATTGGTCCAACCCTACAATGTTAAGAGGCTAAAACTTATGGGAGTAATTTATTAAGACCTGCAATTTAGATGCTGGTCTTAATAAAGCCCTGCGCTGGCGGTGGAAATGTAAGACAGCTTCCTAAAACAGGCGTAAAAAATGGTAAATGAGATGGGCCTGCCAACCCATCCCCTTCCCTGCCGACACCACGCCCTCTTTGTTAGACCTGGTGTGAGCAGGGAGAAGTCACAGATTGCAGCGCAAAGGACTTTTGCGCTGCAATCTGCTGCAAAAATACACCTAATTTAGGCATATTTCTGTTTTAATAAATGACCCGCTATATTTTTCTCTTGGTACTTGTGATATTTATATAATAGTAATAATACCCATAATATATAGTATTTTTCATGAATGGCCATGAAGGACAGGAATAGACAGTACTATGTGAAGCTGTGTCTGTGTTGTTAGACAGAGCAGCTTAAAGGAGTTGGCCACTTTCTGGTTATTGTTGGCCAATGTGTTTGTAAGATCATTATATGGTACTTACTAATATAGCCCTTGTTGAAAATCTGCACCATATTCTATATTTCACATAAACTCGACTGTCTTGGACAGAAAGGGGGGGGGGTCTGATTTAGCTGCTCATATCTCCTGATTGGTAGCAGCTAGAGACATTCCAGGCTCTCATACAAAACTAAAATTAGCATTAGCACAACATAAGTGTGACGGTCACGTACACTACACACAGGGGGGAGGATAGTGACCACTGCGCTCCATCCTCACCCCTGGCCCTGCCTAATGACAGGGGACAACTAGACGGCAGTCCCTAACTTAGGATACGCGCTGGGAAGACAGACAAGACAAATAACGGAATGTGAACGGACCGGGTCAGAACCAAGAGAGCTACGCAGTACAAAGGGTTAAGCAAAGAATGGTCAGGAGAAGCCGGGTCAAATACCAGGAGAGTAGAGAAGTACCAGAGGAGTCTGCAAAGAGTAGTCAGGTGGGAGACGAGGTCACAATACCAGGAGGGATGCGCAGTACAGCAGGAGCAGGCAAAGAATCGTCAGGGAACAGGATCAGGTGAGAAATCAGTAGTCCAACAAATAGCCAGGAACCTAGAATTAACAAGCAACCTGTGGCCAGCAGGCTGCCTGTATTTATAGTGGGGTCTGAGGGTCATGTGACGTGGCCAGACAGACAAGTCGAGCAGCGAGTGATCAGCTCGGCGCTCAAGGCAGACCTAGGAGCAGGGAGCTAGCAAAGCTGCCCTGGGAACGAGGCCAAACACAGATCCTCGCTCCCGAAGCTAAGCAGCAGGTCTGCGGCTGATGGGAGACCGAGTGCGCCTTTGGCGCCCCGTGACAGTACCCCCCCTTTTACAAGGGGCAACCGGACCCAAGACTTCAGGCGATGGCTTTTCGGGGTGTTCTAAATGAAATTTTTAAACCAGTCTAGGAGCATGAACCTCCCTAGCAGGAACCCAAGATCTCTCTTCGGGTCCATACCCCTTCCAGTGAATCAGGTACTGTAAGGAATTACGCACTCTCCTGACATCCACTATCTTAGACACCACATACTCGACAGCATCATTAACAAGAACCGGCTGGCGGCGAGGTCTTTCGACGGTACAACAGGTTCAAAATATTTTTTAAGTACAGATTTATGAAATACATTATGAATGTGGAATGACTCTGGCAGCTCCAACTTAAACGATACCGGATTAATCACTTCCGTGATCTTATACGGTCCAATAAAACGGGGAGAAAATTTTCTAGAAGCTACCTTCAGAGATAGATTCTTGGAGGACAACCATACTTTATCCCCAACCTGAAAGTTTAGCCCCTTGGAACATCTCCTATTGGCCTTGAGTTTTTGGGAACTTTGAGCCTTTTCTAGGTTCGATTGAACCCGGGCCCAAACTGTGCACAGTTCGGAGGAGAGTTTATCCGCTTCAGGGTTAGAGGAGGAGACGGACGACCCAGAATTAAAACGGGGATGAAAACCATGGTTACAAAAGAAAGGTAAGTGTCACGACCATGGTCATGGCCATGACTCCTGGAACCGCATGCGGTTGCCTGCGGTCTTGTCTTGTTGTCAATCACAGGTGAGGGCTGTAGTATGTTGCCTCACCTGTGGTTGCCGCTGGCAACATTATGTATATGGCAGTATAGCAGCCTGAGCTGGTGCTAGGCAGCTTGCTGTAAAGTGCATGCGGGTGCACTTTTGTCGTTTTGGTGTGCACGGGATTTATGTATGAGTACACTTCCTCTTTAAGTGGCTGTCTTCCCTTGCCTGGTGTAGAAAGGGTTAACTCCCTTCTTTGTGTGAACACTGGGTGTGTCTGTGTGTGGGTGTGGCTACATGGGCTATTTAGCCTCAGTTAAGATCAGAAGTCTGAGGGGTACTCCAGCCTTGTTGTTTAGCTGGAGTCATCCTCCTGGTTCATTTACCATCTGCCAGTGAGGGCCACCCTTGGGGTCATAAATGTTTATATGTGATGTTAAGTTGATGTTGTTTTCCTTTTCATGTTTAATACAGCTGTGGATCTGGGTTCCTGTGTGTTTATGTGTGTGTGCTGTGTCCATTTATGTTTGGTGTGGACATCAGCTTGTGAGCATGGGATCCAGTTAGCAAGGCTGTGGCAGGTAGGTTTGGAACTAGAGTAGTTCACCTGCCATATCCATATGTCTGTTTATATTACCCTTCTCCTTGCAGCTTGGCCAGTGAGACTCCTGTTCCTCCGTGCCTAGGAGGAACAGGTCGTCTTACCCTGCTCCTAGTCCAGGGCCACCCTGAGGGCTAGTAGGGACTATAGGTTCCGGTGTATGAGCCCTCCTACCATCAGGGTTGGCTCATACGGTTAGGAGTCAGGGTCAGTGTTAGGGACGCCATAGGAGGTGACCTTCTCCCTAATTCCTGGCCGGGTTTCCCCCATTCTCAGCCGTGACAGTAAGACCCCAGCAGAAGAATTAACACGGTTATTCAAAGCAAATTCTGCCAACGGAAGGTATTTAACCCATAATTGCTGGTCATCAGCAACATACGACCTCAGGAATTGTTCCACAGACTGATTAAGGCGTTCAGTCTGTCCATTACTCTCAGGGTGGTAGGCGGAGGAAAAAGACAATGAAATATGACATCTTTGACAGAAAGCCCCCCAAAATTTGGACACAAACTGCACACCCCTGTCAGATACAATATTTTCCGGGATACCATGTACCCGTACAATTTCTTTCACAAAAATAGACGCCAGGTTCTTGGCATTCGGCAGTTTAGACAGAGGAATGAAATGAACCATCTTGCTAAACCTATTGGCCACTACCCAAACTACAGTCTTACCCTCCGCCGGCGGCAGGCCAGTAATAGGGGCTCATTTTTTGCGGGATGAGGTGACGGTTTTATTGGTACCATTTTGTGGGACATACGCGTTTTTGATCACTTGGTGTTGCACCTTTTGTGATGCAAGGTGACAAAAATTGCTTGTTTTGACAGTTTTTTTTTTTTTTTTTCGGTGTTCACCTGAGGGGTTAGGTCATGTGATATTTTTATAAAGCTGTTTTTTACGGACGCGGCAATACCAAATATGTCTATTTTATTTAATTTTTTCTATTTTAAAAAGTTTTTTTTTATTCCTTACTTGGGAACTTTTTTTTTTTACATGTGAAACTTTATTTTATTTTATTTTTTCAACCTTTTTTTTATTTTTTTTTATTTTACACTTTTCGTCCCCCATAAGGTCATACAAGACCTCTGGGGGACATTTGCTTCACTTTTTCTTTTTTTTTTCACTGTTGATTTCTCCTGTAACTGGGGCTGACATAGTAGCCACAGTTACAGAAGAAATGCACCCCCCAGAGAGGCTGTACAGCCTGATTCTGCGCTGTACAGCCTCAGAGCAGGGCTGATCGAGGTCTCTGTAAGACCTCACACAGCTCCTGCACGCTCCGGTCCCGGCGGTCACATGACCGCTGGGCCGGAACAGGAAGCGCATAGCGCTTCCTGCTCTGCAGACACAGCGCTCGGTGAGCGCTGTGTCTGCAGCGATCCGGAAGGCAGGGACACCTGGGCACTGTCCCTGCCTTCTCTCTGGGTTGCCCTGCTGTCACTGACAGCGGGCAACCCGATCAGCAGCTGCACGATTAGCGTGCAGCTGCTATTTCTGAAAGGACGTTTTAAAACGTCCATTCAGAAATAGAGGTCCACCCATAGGACGTTTATATCCTATGGGCGAACCTGAGGAGGTTAAGATTGCAGTTTTTTCATCTTTCCCCTTAAAAATAAAATAATAAAATGTTATTTAATACACTATATATACCCCAAAATGGTTACTAAAAACTAATCCTGCAAAATAAAATAAAATAAATTTACAAGAAAAAATTAAGTTATGTTATGACTACTGAAACATGAATAGGAAAATGTTACTAGTCCTTAAAGGGGTTGTGGAGTTATGAAAAAGAAATATATAGCAACAATCTCTGTCTCTCCCCCTGCTTTGCAAAGGGAGTGAATACAAGTGCTGCCCTGAGTGACATTTGTGCCTGCTGAGAGACTCAGCAGCATGTTGTATTTGTAGGACTACAAGTCCCAGCTGTACAATGACAATGCTGATGCACACAGGATCTTCTCCCTACCTGTTCTTGTGCAGAACTCCTCTGTCAGCTCCTGTGCCCAGCATTTGTCTCCTCACTGCCTGCAGCTACCCAGTAAATCCTTCAGCCCTGAGTCTGGGCAGCTGAAGGGGTTAATGTTTTTCCTCAAGAATCCAGGGAGAGAGCAATGAGCAGCAGTTGGCAGTGCAGGGGGGCGTGGCCAGCAGAGTGACATCTCGTGTACAGGCACATATCTATTCTCTCAGGCTTGTGCATGAAACATCATCAGAGCAGGGGAAGGGGCTGACATCACAGGTCATGTGACCCTCAGTGAAATCTGAGAAAGCAGCAACTGGAGATAAAGTAAGTGAATTGTAAAGTCCTTTAATTGTCCTAGTTAAAATATCTCAGACAACCCCTTTAAGGCTAAAAGGAATTATGTCACGAAAAGTAAAAAAATGCAATTGTGTCCCCTGAGGTGTGGACCAACCAGATTTACTTCGGTATGGTCCTGCACCTGGCACCCCCACCAATCAGCTGTTCTTGGCAGTCGTTGATACTGGAAACAAAACTTTGGACAGATGAGGAAGGATAAGGCTCTGTCCACTATGTACTGGTCCTGCTGGTGTACTGCAGCGCAGCTCTGATTCAACAGCTGATTGTGAGGGTTCTGGATGTTGAACCCCCACACTTTTATATTTATGACCTATCCAGAGGACAGGCCATCAATGGTTAGACTCAGGAAAACCCCTTTAACCCTTAGGCTACTTTCACACTTGCATTCAGAGCGGATCCGTCTGTGGTCTGCACAGACGGATCCGCTCATATAATGCAGACGATGGGATCCGTTCAGAACGGATCTGTCTGCATTATATTTTAGAAAAAATTCTAAGTGTGAAAGTAGCTCAGATGGATCCGTCCAGACTTTACATTGAAAGTCAATGGGGGACGGATCCGTTTGAAAATTGAGCCATATTGTGTCAACTTCAAACGGATCCGTCCCCATTGACTTACATTGTAAGTCTGGACGGATCCGTTTGCCTCCGCACGGCCAGGCGGACACCCGAACGCTGCAAGCAGCGTTCGGGTGTCCGCCTGCTGAGCGGAGGAAAAACGCTGCCAGACTGATGCATTCTGAGCGGATCCGCCTCCACTCAGAATGCATTAGGGCAGTACGGATGCGTTCGGGGCTGCTTGTGAGAGCCTTCAAACGGAACTCACAAGCGGAGCCCCGAACGCTAATGTGAAAGTAGCCTTAGAGGACCCTGAGATTTTCAATTTTTGCGTTTGTTTTTCACTCCCCGCCTTCCTATTAACTTTTTTACCATTCACACAGCCTTATAAAGGCTTATTTTTTGGGGGGATAAGTTGTACATTCTAATGGCACCATTTATGGTTGCATACCATGTAGTGGGAAACAGAAAAAAAAATCCAAATGGGGTAGAATTGGGAAAAAACGCAATTCTGACAAAGTTTTTTATTTTTTAGTTTTTTACACCATACAATATGCGGTAAAATTGACCTATTATCTTCATTCTCCAGGTCACTATGGTTACAGCAATACCACACTTGTATAATTTTTCTTGCGTTTTAATACAGATTTTTTTTTTAAACCGTTAAGGAAAGAAAAAACATTTTTGACAATATTCTGACCCGTATAACTTTTGTGTATGTGTACAGGGCTGTGTGAGGGCTCATTCTATGTGGGGCGATTTGTACTTTTTAGTGATGCCAATTTGAAATGTGTGTGACTTTTTGATCACTTTTTATAAAAATAATATTGGGGAGTCGAAATGACAAAAAATGGCAAATTGCTTTTTTTCCCCCTATAATGACATTTGCCGTATGCCATTAATATTGCTATATTTGAATCATATGGGCATTTTCGCACGCGGCAATGACCATGATGTTTATTTTTTATTTTATTTTAAGGTGATTTGAACTTTTATATTTTTTATTAGTCACCCTGGGTGACTATAACTGGCAATCATCACATTGGCCATTGTGTTCATTGATGGCTATATAGCCATCATTGAACACTTAATTTTCAATATAACAATACAGTGCTGCCACCTAGTGGCCTGCATTGGTATATTCATCTGCTTGAGGCTTCGGTCTATTAGCGCAATGTAACAGGTTCCCTGATCTCAACCTGGGAAAGCTGTTACCAGAGTGGAAGCACGCGGCTTCCGCTTCCAGACTACTCTGATGGTCACATTTGACCACAGCATTTGAAAGGGAAAACGTATGCGATCAGCCTTATCACTGATCACATACATGTGCTGTGGGTCTATGTTATTTAAAATAGCAGAAACCCGGTGGATATGGCGGACACCATGTTCAAAGACTGGACTACTGCCGTACATGTACGACGGAGGTCCTGAAGGGGTTAAAGGGGTAAGTTTTAAAACAAATAGTTATAGCAATAGGATGATCCGGTATTATGAGTGATCTGCCAGGAAATACTCATTAGCAGGGAGCTGGCTCCCAAAATTGTCTTTTTTCGGACTACACATTACGGGGGTGGAATTATCCCTTCATTGGGTCCAGTCATAACAGTATGACTTGACCTGATGAAGAGCGCATTCCGCCCAGTAATGCGTAGTCCAAATAAAGACAATTTTTGGAGATAGCTCCCTACTGATGAGTATTTCCGACCAGTGCAATCATGATTAGTGTTGAGCGGCAAGGGCAATATTCGATTTCACAATATTTTGCGAATATATGGGCGAATATTCATCATATATTTGTGAATTCACAAATTCGCCATCTTTGTTTACATTTTTTTATTACTAAAAACTCAATGTAAAATTTGCTTAATGCGCAAAAAGTGGCGTGGCCTAGCAACTGTTTTCGAACTACCTGAAGTTTGAGGCGATTGGAAAAGATGGTCCGAAGCAATTTTCGAGACAGTGAGGAAGAACTCCTAATTACTGTAAATAATTTCACATTACACCAGTGTATTTGATTACATTTCACATGCATGTCAGACCAATCGCTTTATATGCAGATAGTGTTATAAAATATTCGTGATTGCAAAAATCGCCACTTATGAGCCGAATGTCACTTCACTTTTTATCAGGTCTAAGTAGATATTACTGATTGGTACAGTAAGTATTGTTGTAACATCACAGCACTATGTTTGTAGGATGTACGTATGGACAGCATAGAAATATCTCTCACATGCACATTGCACATCCATTTTCCTGCCGCACGCTATATACACCCCCCCCCCCCTCCACAAACATAGATTAGATATAGATTAGAGTTTGTGTCCTGTTGGTCAGGACTCAGGAGAAGCTTTCTTTGTCTTACTGCCAGTATTTGCTGGTTCCTTTTGAGTTACCCAGGGTTCACCACGGGGTGGCGAACCAGCTGTACACCCCATACCGTACCGTCACTTCACTAGACAGGTACACCTCTGCTCAGCTGGCCAATATCCGATTGCTCAGACCCCACACACATACAATGGCAATACAATCTGATCTTATGGTAAAAAGAGTACAGCGGCTCACTAATAATTTGTATGGAAAGGTGCTCACCCTCAGGTCCTACCCTCAGGACCAAAGAAAGTGGTATAATGTATAAAGGGATGAGGGGGCACACTCATAAGAAGAACACTTACAGGGTGATGTACACTAAATTTAATAAGCAATAAAAGCAAACCCCTAAAATACACATAAAACATACATCAAAAATAAAAATAAATTATGAATATGCGATATGCAGCAATCAAATGCAATATATTACAACAGGATGACGCCAATGTCCCACTGGTAGATGTAATTGCTGTCGTGTTGTTGGTACACGATATGGTGATGATATGACCTTTAATGTTCCATTTGGGAATTTGTGGCGTCAAGCTTGTTGATAATAAGTGTCCCTCACTATAGGTGTAGCACTCTAGCCCCTTTGGGGTGATGTTATAGAGCCCGCACCGTGCTGTGTCTCAGGACACTATTCCAACTGGAGATTAGGTATCTCAGAGTTAAAGTCCTGTGCCTTTGAATACGTGTGGCACTCCGTTCACTTAAGATGTAAATAGTGACCCGGATCAAATGTTAGAGTCCAATATGTGAGTTGACAGAGATGCGTGTGTGCCCTCCAAGTTACTTACTTTGATTCTTCGCCGCTGTGTCTTTCTTTTCTTACCCCTTCCTGCTGCGTAGCTGCAGCGCTAGTCTCCCAGGTAGCCGTACACGGCTGTGGCGTCCCACGTGACCTGGTCTCTGGAGTTCAGGGTAGACGCTTGTGTATGACGTCACTAGTCTGCGGCAGTAACTTTGGTAATGGAGGTTAATCACTTTCGTTTTGAGATCGCTGATGTTTTTCGATCTTTGTAAAGATACCACAATCTGATCTTATAACAGTAACATTAAATCTAATATTTCCCCTTCGAAGACAAAATACTTTTTGATGTTTTGCTGAGGACATTATTTACAATACTTGTATTTAAAAAAATTGGGATTATATGCTTGCATCTTTATCCTGCAGCGCATGTTGGAGCGGGGCTGTGCCTGTCAGCCCATTCCTGGTGAAGTCTGCCCTGGGCTATGTGACACTACCCCCAGTGTGTAGCCAAGCCTCACAGCTAAAGGCTTATTCTGCAGCAGGACCTGCGATTGATAAACTGGGCTGCACACTGGAGGCAGCCGCCGAGGACCCCGCCAGCAGCCGGGGACCGTGACTGAGTGATCACCGAGGGGAGGGGAACTGATCGCGGCGGCAGAGCCGGGGACACTCCCACACCCGGGCCAAGGCAAGCTGGTTCCTCGCTGGCTTCTGTGCTCTGACGGGCAGAGGACGCCTGGGTGCTGCGATGGCTGGAGCATGGCGTGCGTGTGGTGCTGATCATGTATGGGTCATGCAAGCGTCGGTAACCATGACTCTTCACAGACAAAAGGAGTATGAGAGAGCCGCTGCTAAACCCCACCAGTCCTGCTGCACTCTGGCTAGGAGAAATCAGCACATGGCGCGGCAGGCTGCGTTACGCAGTGTTCTTCTCCAGACTCGATGTGTCCGATATGGAAACTGAGAGCAGAGCGGTGTGGGCAGCGTGTGGAGCGCTGCGTGCCAATTGGTATGGGAGAGGTCTATTTTCTAGTATGGTTTATGTATGGAGGGCATTGTCCTGAGATCACACAGAGGACTAAGGCCCCTTTCACACGGGCGAGTTTTCCGTGCGGGTGCGATGCGTGCGGTGAACGCACTGCACCCGCACTGAATCCTGACCCATTCATTTCTATGAGACTGTGCACACGAGCGGTGATTTTCACGCATCACTTGTGCGTTGCGTGAAAATCGCAGCATGCTCCTCTTTGTGCGTTTTTCACGTAACGCAGGCCCTATAGAAATGAATGGGGTTGCGTGAAAATCGCATGCATCCGCAAGCAAGTGCGGATGCGGTGCGATTTTCACGCATGGCTTCTAGGTGACAGTCTATTCACTGTATTATTTTCCCTTATAACATGGTTATAAGGGAAAATAATAGCATTCTGAATACAGAATGCATAGTATAATAGGGCTGGAGGGGTTAAAAATAATAAAAAAGTTAACTCACCTTCTCCTCTTGTTCGCGTAGATGCCGGTCTGTTCTTTATCTGTGGGCTAAAGGACCTGTGGTGATGTCAGATCACATGCTCCATCACCATGGTGATGGACCATGTGATTGGAGCATGTGATCTGACATCACCTCAGGTCATTCAGCCCACAGCTAAAGAACAGACTGGGATCTACGCGAACAAGAGGATAAGGTGAGTTAACTTTTTTATTATTTTTAACCCTTCCAGCACTATTATACTAAGCATTCTTCTGTATTCAGAATTCTATTATTTTCCCTTATAACCATGTTATAAGGGAAAATAATACAATCTTCAGAACATCAATCCCAAGCCCGAACTTCTGTGAAGAAGTTCGGGTCTGGGTACCAAACATGCGCGATTTTTCTCACGCGAGTGCAAAACGCATGACAATGTTTTGCACCCGCGCGGAAAAATCGTGCATTTTCCCGCAACGCACCCGCCTCTTATCCGGGCAAAAAACATGACGCCCGTGTGAAAGAGGCCTAAGGGTTACACTATACTAGGGCTAAAACGATTAATTAATTTAATCGAGTTATTCAACACAAAAAGCCAATGTGGTCAAGTTCCCTTGTCATTTAAGATCTACTGTTGCTACTAATGTTTATGCACTACTGTTCTAGCGCCCGTTATTCTAACGGGCTTAATGTGTAGTATAAATATATATATATATATATATATTTCAACAATTAGTTAAATGAATGAATAAATCAATAAGATGTTTAATAAGTTAATGAAAAAAAGTATAAATAAACTCATAGATTGAAAAAAATATATATAATTGTTCGCACAAAAAAAGGAAATAAATTCAACAATAGAGAAATATATAAATAAAGTCATCAATAAATAAATATATTAATAAATGCATCCATAAATACATAAATTCATCAATAAATACATAAATAAATTCATCAATACAGAAATCTATAAATAAAGTCCAAAATAAATAAATATATTTTAAAATGCATCCATAAATAAATAAATATATAAATAAATTCATCAAGAAATATATACAGAAGTTAAAAAACAACGATGTTTGGGAGGGAGAGCCAAGGAGTGGGATTGACAAGGGACCCTTCTGCGCCCGGAAACGACAGCGGGGGCCAAGAAGTCGCTGCGGATCCAGGACTCGTTCATTTTGATAAATGTCAGTCTGTCCACTGAGTCAGTGCACAGACGGGTCCGCTTGTCGGTGACCACCCCACCTGCCGTGCTGAATGTCCGCTCAGACAGTACGCTGGAGGGGGAGCAAGACTGTACTTCCAGCGCATACTGAGCGAGTTCACGGCAGATGTCCAGCCTGGCAACCCAGTACTCCACGAGGTCGTTGCTGCTCATGCTGTCAGAAGTACAGACGGAACCCATGTAGTCTGCCACCATGCGGGGCTGCCGCTGGTGGTGACTGCTGTTGCTGTTGCTACTGGATCGCGTAGACTGGTAGAACAACCTTATCTCACCCATAAGATCACCTACTCTGGTGGAGCGGCTTGGGCCAGCCACCTGCTGGGTGAGATAGGCGGGGAGAACTGGAGCATGAGACTGAGGGTTTGCCTGCTCCAGCTGGAGGATCAGACAGGCCCACAGGTTATTCATACGGGCATCCCTCCGGCTGGCTGGGATGAACTGCTCCAGATTCCCCTTGCAGCAAGGGTTTAAAAGGGTGGCCAACCAGAAATCATCCCTCTCCTTCATTTTCTTGATCCGAGGGTCCCTCCTGAGGCATCACAGCATGTGGGCAGCCATGGGGACAGCCCACTGTGACTCTTCTTGGCTGCCCGGGACCATGACATCTTGGTGCTGCTGCTGCTCCCTGTGGGAGCTGCCCCACCCCCAGACTAATGGTGCCCCCAGCACTGACTCTCCCTCCTGACCAGGCCTAGACTCCTGGACGTCAGCAAACTCCTCAACAAATTCTTCCTCCTCCTCGTCCTGGGCATGGTCTTGGTGGAGCATTGTTGCCTCTTCTTGCTCCACCAAGGCACTCTCCCCAGCATCAAGCAGGCGATCTAGTGTCCTCTCCAGCAGGAACACTATGGGGAGCACGTCATTGAGGCCGACATTCTCCCTGCTGACCATCTTGGTTGCCTGCTTGAATGGGGTCAACAAGTGGCAGACATGGTGTATCTGCCCCCACTCTGCATTGGTGATGTAGGGGAGTGGGTGTGATGGCCCGGAAGTGCCTTTATCCAGCAGGAATCTTTCACTGCCCGTCGCTGCTCACACAACCTCTCCAGCATGTGGAGGGTGGAGTTCCACCCCGTCACGCTGTCAACAATCAGCCTGTGAGGTGGCAGGCTGTTGTCCTGCTGCAGTTTGGACAGGGACACGTTGGCGGTTGGGGACTGTCGGAAGTGGCTGGCAATCCTACGTACACTTTGCACGATGTCGCTCAACCTTGGATATGTGCGTAGGAACTTCTGTACCACAAGTTTGAGGACATGTGCCATGTAGGGCACATGTGTTAGACTGCCAGCATTGAAGGCGGCAAGGAGGTTGCTGCCGATGTCACAGACAACCATACCTGCCTAGAGCCTTCGGGGTGTCAGCCACTTGTGGACCTGAGCCTGGAGATTGGCCAGAACATCAGGTCCAGTGTGTCTCCTTTCCCCTAAGCTCACAAGCTGGAGCACGGCCTGGCAGCGGACGTGCCCCAAACTTGTGTAGCTACGGGGACGCTTGCTGGGGCGCTCTGCAGCGGTGGAGACAGTGGCTTGAGGATGAGCAGAAGTTCTCCCCCGGAGGGGGTGGGATGGCTGCAGGAGAGTGGCAGGAGCTACTATCCCTTGCGCACTGCTGCTGGCGCTGCTGCGACCACCCTGCATCTGTTCCCACTCCCGCCAGTGGTTGATTCTCAGGTGCTGGGTAACGGCAGTGGTACCCAGCCGAGCAACAGACCTCCCTCTCCTCACCCTGGCATGGCACAGCTGACAGATGGCAATTGTCACATCGTCTGCTGCCAGGGTGAAGTAGGCCCAAAAAGGCGACTTACGCACCAACCTCCTGTCAGATTTGGTGTTGCTGGCTTACGCCTGTTTGGGCTCGGTGCACACAGGTGGAGGCGACACCTGCTGCTGCTGCCGCCGCCTCCTGCTTCCATTACCAGTGGGGCCCCTGCCACTGGACTCCCTGGTGACCTGGCGCACCGTTTGCCTTGGGTACCTACCTTCCTCATCAGTGCTACTGTCACATGACAAGGGAGGTGGCACCCACTCTAAGTCACCCTCCTCCTGCTCCCCTGTAATGTCATACCCAAGGTCGACCAGTGGTTGACTGAGGGGGACCACAGATGTGCAGCTCCTGACCTGGCTCCGCTGTCCTCTTGCTGATGCCTTGGTCTGACTAGGTGTGGGGGTTCTGTGGCTGAAACCACCCGCACCAGTTGTAAGGGATGTCACTGGGGTACTGACGGGCGGTACCCCCTCCTCCTCCATCCCTTCCAAAAGGTCCTGATCATCTGGACCAAGCTCTAGCTCACTCTCCTGCATTACCACCCCAAGATGTCCCTCTCACTGTTGCTGTCAAACAGCATCAGGGTCTATTTTTGGGGGCTGGTCCTGCAGGAGGCAGAGAGCTGCTGCTGTTAAGAGCCGGGGCAGAGGACTCAGCGTCACTAGCTTGTGTCACGAATGACACCACTGCCTCGGCGTTTTGAGATGAAATGGGGTGGCTGCCATGGCCCAAAAAAGTCACGGATGAGGCGGGCGCCCCAGGCACCTGCGCCCGCCCCTCCATGGGTAGAAGAGCGGCCCCGCGCTGGCAGCGGTCCAGCACTGGAACCAACTCCCCTACCATGACAACGGCTGCTGGCATGCCCACGTGCACTCATGATGTGTTTTTATATACAAAAAAAATATATAAGGAAAATAATGAGGGAATTTGGGCAAACTTTATTGGATTGGGGACAATGGGGCAAAAAGGTAAAATAAAATATATACGAAACCCTAAAACACAGAAAAAGTATTTTTTTTCACAGAGAAAAGACGCTGACACTAATCACTACCCACACGAAACACTAAAACACAGTAGCAAACATTTTTTTTTTCACACACGAAACAGACAGCAAAAGCCTACATTATACTACAAACCGGATTCCAAAAAAGTTGAGACACTATACAAATCGTGAATAAAAACTGAATGCAATGATGTGGAGGTGCCAACTTCTAATATTTTATTCAGAATAGAACATAAATCACGGAACAAAAGTTTAAACTGAGAAAATGTACCATTTTAAGGGAAAAATATGTTGAATCAGAATTTCATGGTGTCAACAAATCCCAAAAAAGTTGGGACAAGGCCATTTTCACCACTGTGTGGCATCTCCCCTTCTTCTTACAACACTCAACAGACATCTGGGGACCGAGGAGACCAGTTTCTCAAGTTTAGAAATAGGAATGCTCTCCCATTCATGTCTAATACAGGCCTCTAACTGTTCAATCGTCTTGGGCCTTCTTTGTTGCACCTTCCTCTTTATGATGCGCCAAATGTTCTCTATAGGTGAAAGATCTGGACTGCAGACTGGCCATTTCAGTACCCGGATCCTTCTCCTACGCAGCCATGATGTTGTGATTGATGCAGAATGTGGTCTGGCATTATCTTGTTGAAAAATGAAGGGTCTTCCCTGAAAGAGATGACGTCTGGATGGGAGCATATGTTGTTTTAGAACCTGAATATATTTTTCTGCATTGATGGTGCCTTTCCAGACATGCAAGCTGCCCATGCCACACGCACTCATGCAACCCCATACCATCAGAGATGCATTCTGAACTGAGCGTTGATAACAACTTGGGTTGTCCTTGTCCTCTTTGGTCCGGATGACATGGCGTCCCAGATTTCCAAAAAGAACTTCGAATCATAACTCGTCTGACCACAGAACAGTCTTCCATTTTGCCACACTCCATTTTAAATGATCCCTGGCCCAGTGAAAACGCCTGAGCTTGTGGATCTTGCTTAGAAATGGCTTCTTCTTTGCACTGTAGAGTTTCAGCTGGCAACGGCGGATGGCACGGTGGATTGTGTTCACTGACAATGGTTTCTGGAAGTATTCCTGAGCCCATTCTGTGATTTCCTTTACAGTAGCATTCCTGTTTGTGGTGCAGTGTCGTTTTAGGGCCCGGAGATCACGGGCATCCAGTATGGTTTTACGGCCTTGACCCTTACGCACAGAGATTGTTCCAGATTCTCTGAATCTTCGGATGATGTTATACACAGTTGATGATAATAGATGCAAAGTCTTTGCAATTTTTCGCTGGGTAACACCTTTCTGATATTACTCCACTATCTTTCTGCGCAACATTGTGGGAATTTGGTGATCCTCTACCCATCTTGGCTTCTGAGAGACACTGCCACTCTGAGAAACTGTTTTTATACCCAATCATGTTGCCAATTGACCTAATTAGTGTTAATTGGTCTTCCAGCTCTTCGTTATGCTCAAATTTACTTTTTCCAGCCTCTTATTGCTACTTGTCCCAACTTTTTGGGGATTTGTTGACACCGTGAAAATTTGAATCAATGTATTTTTCCTTTAAAATGATACATTTACTCGGATTAAACGTTTGATCTGTCATCTACGTTCTATTACAAATAAAATATTGACATTTGCCATCTCCACATCATTGCATTCAGTTTTTATTCACAATTTGTTTAGTGTCCCAACTTTTTTGGAATCCGGTTTGTATATCTCTATCTAATCTACACTACACCCTGCACTAGACCCTATCAGCTACACTATTCACTCACTAACCTACACTGACTATCTACAACTAACTAAATCAATGAAGAGAAATAGCCGGCACTCCACTATTAATGCGCGGTGCACGTGTCAAGGTTGGCGTCCCACAAATACACAAAGGAAAAGACCGGCACTCGCTGAAATAGATGCAATACTTCTTTCTTTTTATTGTCACATGGTTCACACGACCGTTGTTGTGTTCCGTTCCGCAAAATGGGGTTCCGTTGTTCCGTGATCCGTTTACGTTTTTGTTTCCGTGTGTCTTCCTTTATTTTTGGAGGATCACCAGACATGAAGGAAAGTTAAAAAAAGTGTAAGTCAAGTTTGCCATGCAAATAATAGGAAAAAAACGGACGCGGACGCAGATGACAATATTTTGTGCCTCCGCGTTTTTTCACGGTCCCATTGACTTGAATGGGTCCGCGAACCATTTTCCGTGAAAAAAATAGGACAGGTTATATTTTTTTGACGGACTGGAACCACGGATCATGGATGCGGATGACAAACGGTGCATTAGCCGAGTTTTCAACGGACCCATTGAAAGTCAATGGGTCTGCAGAAAATCACGAAAAACGGAACTACTGACACGGAATGAAACAACGGTCGTGTGCATGAGGCCTTATATATATGAGGTATCAGAAGTCACAGGAATTCAGCACAGCACAAAGATCACACTCCTCTCTCTCTCACAACTGCATGAAACAGCGCAAAATGGCTGTGGGGAGGTTCTCTCATATAGTAAGGGGTAGGCAACTTTCCTATTGGTTGCTAGGGAAATTGCTAAGCTCTCGCAGCCTTCTCATTGGCCCACAAGCTAGAAGCAGGGAGGGATCATGTGTACTGTGAAAAAAAACAAAAAACGAATATTCGATTTTTACGAATATATAGAGCTATATTCTAAATATTCGCAAATTCTCGAAGTGCCGATATTCGCGATTAAAATTTTCTATTCGAATATTTGCTAATCATGATACCGGATCATCCTATTGCTGTACCGATTTAATCCACTCCTGTGTTTGGTGTGTGGATCCGGGAACATGCGGCAGCCCTATACATCATGTTGTGCCCCATCGCAAGGTGAGCAGCCCATTATATTTTACATCATCCTACACTAAAACATATTAAACTAGGAGTGCAGTGTTTTTTGCATCTCTCTATAAAACCAAATAGTGACACATATCTTTTTTTCTAATCTGTTTTTATTTTCTGATTGTAGATTTTTAAATTTCTATTTCCTGTACATGACTATGGGGGCAGTCACCTTGCATGAGCTGTTGTTAACAGCATTTAGAGATAGACGTTACAGCAGCCACCATGGGCCATGGACAAAAGGGACAGCAAGGGACCTCATTGAATTCTATGGGAGAATTTTCTAAACATACTCTATTACCTGTGCAGAGGTCAGGAAAGAGTAGATAAGCTGTGATATCACCTATTGTGAATAGTGGATGCTTTGATGAGCGAATCAAAGCTGACGAAGTGGAATTCGATCCGAATTTCATGAAAAATTTGATTTGCACCGAATACGAATTTCCTCATGCTTCGTGGTAACGAATCGCATTTTTTCCTAAAATGGCTGCTGCGCGTGTGAGGACATGGAGCAAGGAACTCTGGGAAGGCGGGATCAACCCATAATGCCGTGCATGCAGCCAATCAGCAGCCAGCCCTGTGATGTCACAGTCCTATAAATAGCCTTAGCCATCTTGGATTCTGCCATTTTCCAGTGTACTTAGTGCAGGGAGTCTCTAGGGACAGTGCTCTAAAAAACTTCATTGTGCTAAAAAAAAAATATGATTTACAAGTGCAGGGAAAGATTATTCAAGGTGTAGGGAAAGGATAGGGAGAAATTATTCCACAGCATTTATGTTGAACAGGGTTCAGTAGGGGAGGTTACAGCCTGGGTAATAGACAAACCGTTCTTGTTATTGGGGTGTTGCAGCCATTAACAGGGTTTATTACAAGGAAATATTTATATGTCTTAATTGCCCTTGTGCGGTGCAGTTATATGTTCTAAAGCATTTTTCGGCTTGTATTAGTGGGAAAAAAAGGGCTTATTAGCCATTGTGTGGTGAAGTAAGAAAATTACAGCCCTTTTTGTCGTGTATTAGTGCCAAAAGTAAAATATATTTGCCTTTCAGCGGTGCACTTATATTTTCTAAAGCCCTTTTTGCTGTGTATTAGTGGAAAAAGTAAAATATATTTGCCGTTCAGCGGTGCAGTTATATGTTCTAAAGCCCTTTTTGTCCTGTATTAGTGACAAAAGTAAAATATATTTGCCGTTCAGCGGTGCAGTTATATGTTCTAAAGCCCTTTTTGCTGTGTATTAGAGAAAAAAGTTAAATATATTTTCCATTCAGTGGTGCAGTTATATGTTCAAAAGCCTTCTGTGGCGTGTATAAGTGGAAAAAATAAGGGCCTATTTGCCGTTCAGCGGTGCAGTTATATGTTCAAAAGCCTTCTGTGGCGTGTATAAGTGGAACAAATTAAAGGGCCTATTTGCCGTTTAGCAGTGCAGTTATATGTTCTAAAGCCCTTTTTGCTGCGTATTAGAGGAAAAAGTAAAATATATTTGCCGTTCAACGGTGCAGTTATATGTTCTAAAGCCCTTTTAGCTGTGTATTAGTGGGGGAAAAAAGGACTTATTATCTGTTGTGTGGTGAAGTGAGAAAATGACAGACTTTTTTGGGGTGTTTTCATTTCCTATTTATTTGATCTAACAGTATGTCAGACAGAGAAGTGCCAGGCCCTGCACAAGGGAGTGGCAGAGGCCTAAATCTTTCCGGCGCAGTCAGAGGTCGCAGCAGAGTAAGGGGCCATGGCAGCAGGGGTCACTTCAAGAGGCCTAAGCTCCCAGTGTCAGTTAGCAGTTGTGTTTTGACCAGCAACCCAGCAGTTCTTGAATGGTTGACTCAATCTTCGACTTCGTCGCAAGTGACATCAGACACCCCCAGCCAAGAGTCGTGAGTTTGTCAGACACAACCCCAGGTTGGCATGGCCCAGGAGCAGGCCCTGTGCCCTCACCTGCCTTCAACCTGCCTCTGTCCTTTTCTGTTCCTTCATCCAGAGAAGTATTGTATGCTGTGGGCTCAGCTCCACTATACAGTGAGGACGAGCTACTAGAAAACAGTCAGCAGCTACTGGCAAGCCAAGATGTGGAGGAGACATCCGCCCCTTCCTCCACTAGGCAGGCAAGTAGTGATGAGGAGAGTGGCGTGGGAGCTGGTGTTGTGAGCGGTCCTGAGCCAGATATTGTTGAGGAGGACATCAGTGACTTGCAGACAGTTCTCAATGATGATGATGTAGCTGATCACACTTAGGAGCCGGGTGACGAAGGGGCTTCATCATCAATATCGGGAGAAGAGGGTGACAGCTTGCCTGTGAGGCATCGGCAGAGCCAGCAAATTGCTAGCGTGGCCGGGAGTCAGCAGTGGGAGGTCAGGAGCCAAACATGCCTGGGGTAGACCACCTTCTTTGCAAGAGCCTACCTGCCCGGGAAGTAGCATTGCATCAGTTTGCGGAGGCAGCGATGGTAGCAGTCAGTCAGTGTGTAGTGTTGGGAGTAAAATCACCTACTCTGCGGTGTGGCAGTTTTTTGTTAAGAGGTGAACATGGCCATATGTAGAATCTGTGGGCAGAAGGTGAAGCGCGGCCAGGGTGTCAATGTTGGCACTACGACTCTGCGTCAACATATGCAGCATCACCATAAAGTGGCCTGGGAGAACTGTGGCTCCCATGTGGTGGTCCAGCCTGCCGCATCAGCCTGCTGCATCACCCAGTGTCACGCAGCCAATTTTAGGCAGTCAAGGCTCCACCACCTCAGCCGAAGGGAGCTGTCTGTCCTTCCCATCATCTGCTGGTCCTGATGCTCCTGCTCCTCGCCCTCCTACTCCTTGTCAGTCATTCCGCCAGCAATCGATCACCGAAGCAATTGCCAAGAAACAACAGTATGAGTGCACTCATCCATCGGTGCAGACGCGTAACGTGCTCCTGTCCAAGTTGCTGGTGCTGCAGTCCCTCCCTTTCCAAGTGGTGGACTCTGCACCTTTCAGAGAATCAATGGCTTGTGCCGAGTCGAGGTGGAGAATCCCAAGCTGTCATTTCTTTGCAAAAAAGGCAGTACCAACCCTGCACACACATTTAGAATAGAAGGTGGGCCAGTCCTGGAGACTGTCCTTGCCTGCCAAAGTGCACGGCAGCTCCGACGTGTGGAGCTGTAACTACAGTCAGGAACAATACATTGCTTTTACGGCCCACTGGGTGAATGTTGTTCCTGCACAGCCACACCAGCAACTTGGCCAGGTGATGCCGCTTCCCCCTCCACGTTCTCACACCGATGGTCCTGCGACAATGTCAGCCTCTGCCTCCTCATTCTCCACCATTTTTCTAAGCCTCCACTGCAGGGACAATTCACAGTGCCCCTCCAGCATATCTCATGTGCAGGGCACGGCGGTGTCACGCTGTTCTGCACTTCGTTTGCCTGGGCGAACGGAATCGCACAGGGGAGGAACTGATTCGTGTTCCTCCCAAGAAATCAAATCCTGTCTTTCTCTGTGACAACTCAAAATCGGAACCAAGGAGGGCTGAGCCATGCGCCCTGTTTGGTTGTCAAGCGGTTCCTGAAGTCTTCCACCCATCTGCAATACATCCTAAAAATGGGCAGGAAACTTTGCAAGCACTTCAGCCACTCGTACACCGCAAATCACACCCTCCTTGAGCTGCAGCGGCAGAACGGCATCCCCCAACATGGGCTGATATGCAACGTTTTTTACCCGTTGGAATTCCACCCTCCATATGTTGGACCGACTGTGCAAACAGAGAAAGGCCATAAACAATTTCTTAATGATCCAAGCGGACAGGAGTACTCCCCTGTGTAATTTCAATGTCAGCCAGTGGCAGTTCATGCGTAACACCTGCCGTTTGCTCAGGCCATTTGAGGAGGCCACGTTATTTGTCAGTAGCCAGGACTACGGAATGAACAGTGTTATTCCACTGCTTCATGTGGAACAGATGCTGGTAAATCTCGCTGGTCAGGGGACTGAAGAAGTGGCGCCTACTCTCATGGCCACATGAGCCCTGTGCGGGCTGAACTGGAGGAGGAGGAGGGCATTGGAGCACAAGCAATGTGTGGTTTTTATACATAGGTGACAGGAGAGGAGGAGCAGGCAGAGTTGCTACAGGGCGATGAGGAAGACAAGACAGAGGACCCAGACACACTGTGGCAGTATGCAGTGGAGATGGAGGCAGGGAGTCCCTCCAAGTCGCTTGCACAAATTGGCCCGATGCATGATCACTTGCTTGCGTAGTGACAGCCGAATTGTCACCATTAGGCAGAAGGAAGACTTCTGGCTCTCCACCTTGTTGGACCCTCGCTACCAGTCCAAAATGGGGGCCTTTTTTACACCCGCTGAGAAGGGAGGACAAACTGAACTACTATAGAGACATCCTATGTAGTCAGTTGGCCGCTCCCTATCTGCGCAATCATCCATCCCCTCGCAGGTCTGATCGGGGGGGCCCTCTGCGCTCAATTTCCAATGCCATGGCTGCTGGGAAGGGGTGGGTGGCAGGAGCAGTACCAGCTCCATCAGCAGCAGCCTGAGTCTAGAGTCACTGATGAGCAGCTTTATTCACCCGCATAGTGAAGAAACTACTCACCAGCAGCTAGACATAGAGCAGAACCTAAACCAGCAGGTGGTGGCATACTTGAAGTGCACCCTGCCAGCCGTCATTGAAGATCCGCTGGACTACTGAGCAGCCAAACTGAATTTTTGACTGAAACTGGCCAGTACTGTGCCATCAGAGCGGGTGTTTAGTGCGGCGGGGGCCATAGTTACCCCTAGAAGAACTCACCTGTCCACCTAAAATGTGGAGAGACTGACCTTTGTCAAGGTGAATCAGGCGTGGATCAGCCAGGATTTCCGCCCACCAATGCCTGATGCATCAGACTAGATCATTCACACACTTTGACAAAAGAGACCGGTTTCTTCTGGCTACCTGCCTCAGCTACTATTCTGATGCTGCCACCCACCTGATGCCACACATCTGATGCCAACTGCTCTTTCTTTCACCCACCATCTTCACCTGGTACTAGTATTGCGACCCACCTCCCCACTCAGTCACTGGTTCACTCTGTGGTCTCCTGATGCTGCTGCCACCTCCACACTATGTCACCTTACCACTCTTTGATCTCCTCATGCTGCTGCCACCTCCACACTATGTCACCTTGACATTTTGTGGCCTCCTGATGCTGCTTCCACCTCCATACTATGTCACTTTGCCACTCTGTGGTCTCTTCATGCTGCTGCCACATCCACACTATGTCACCTTGCCACTCTATGGCCTCCTAATGTTTCCGCACCTACACACTGTCATTGTGCCATTCTGTGGTCTCCTCCTGATGCTGCTGCTGCTGCTGCTACCTCCACACTGTCATTGTGTCACTCTGTGGTCTCCTCATATTGATTTGTCAGAAGAAAGGAAAAATGAGATGCACAACTGATCCTGTCTGTGTAGCAGCTGTAAGGCCTGTATGGTCCCATCAGAATTGGCTTGTGATTTGGGGCATTAGCAATACTGATGAATTACTGACCGAATGTAGATCGAGTAAAGGCTGATGCTCCAGCCCCAGGATCATGGAAGATATTACAGAGAGGTGCTGACCTGTATGGTTGTGAATAAAGCAGTCCACATGGTTTTGTGTGCTGCTGCTCACTCCTCCCCTTTCCCTTCTCCATAGACTTGAATTGACGTGTAATATAATCCTCCTGTGAAGCTGGTCTGTCTTGGATGGGATTAAAGCGCTTATTCCATGATTAATGTAAAAAATTCAGACATCATATAATACATGACAATATCTTTGTAACTAACAAAGTTAGGACCAGTCCTGTATTTCACATGGATCCAGGGACCTCCCCATTCATTGATCCAATTGCTCTGCTAATATTATATCAAGTTGACAGCTCAGGGGTTGTAATTTCTGCTGCAGCTCAGAGGGCATGTCCTTTTTGCTGAAGCTCTCTTCCTATCACAGCTCAGTAGGCAGTTGAAGAATGGCACTGAGCATGTGCGTCCACCTCAGTGAGGTGTACAGATAAATAATCAATAGAACAAATAACAGGCGCTGCTGATAGATTATAAACATACAATAACATAGTGGGTATAATAAATGTTTAATTACAAGCAAATACAAAAGTATTCAGATCCAAATGCTGATTTGATAGCTGTAGAATACTTTTCATGGGACAACCCCTTTAAGACATTTTTCAGTGAAAAGCAATTTGCAAGGGGGGGGGGGGGAGAGGTAAACAACTGATAACATGAGCACTAGATATTTCTCACTGATAAGACATATTACAAAGTTTCTCGTGGTCATTTGTACTATTGATCTATGCAAAGTTGTGTGAAAAGTTTACTGACCATTTAATGAATGAGGTGCTTTAAAAATTTAATTTGAATTCTATAGTAACCGATCCCAGCTGCAGTTCCTCAAGCTCAGTGTGTAAGCTATTCTACAGCCTCATATTTCTGCTGTGAGTGATGACTGTCACCCAACCAGGAGACAACTAAAGCAGTCACTCACAGAAGAGGGAGGTCCTGTAGAGCTGCTCATAAAGAGCCATGTCTTCAGGTTGGACGCTACAACCTTCACTCACAGTAGAAGCACCTGCTGGAGCAGAACCTGCAGCTTTCACAGTTCATTTTTACACTACTCCACCGATTAAAAGCATTGGCTGAGATATGTATTTCCTCCTGTCCCCTGCCCTTACCATGTCTGTCAGCAATTTTACATTGACAAAATTGCTAACGTGCTCTTTTTAAAATTATTTTCTGTGTCACCAGGCCCATTCTAAAGGCCCCAAAACTCATAAGGCTACTGTTTGTCAAAGGAAACACAATGTGTATTGTGAGCCTTGTCTCTTCCCCAACCGATAATGTCATGGTAGAGAAGGATCGTGAGTGCAGAATTTTTAAAGGGATTCTGTCACGAAGTTTTGGCCTATAGAGCTATGGACATGCACGGCTAGATCGCCGCTTGCATGTCCGCAATATACCTGTCCTATAGAGCTGTGTGCTTTTAATGTCTTTAAAAAAGGATTTTATAGATATGTAAATTAGTGTTGTATGTGTCCAAGGGGCTGTGCTAACCTTCGTGGAGCCCAGCCGTGCCCAGCCACACCCGCCTGTGAAGGAGCCCAGCACCGCCTATGTCCTCCGAATAGATTGCTGTAATCTCGCGATGCGCGAGCTTGTGCATGCGCAGTGCCGGTATAGTGTTCTTTCCCTGTGCTGGCATCAGCCTCAGGGAAAGAACTGCGCATGCGTGAGCTCGCGCATCGCGAGATTATGGCAATCTATTCGGAGGACATAGGCGGTGCTGGGCTCCTTCACAGGCGGGCGTGGCTGGGCACAAGTAAGATTCGTACAGCCCCTTGGACACATACAACACTAATTACATATCTATAAAATCCTTTTTTAAAGACATTAAAAGCACACAGCCCTATAGGACAGATATATTGCAAACATGCTAGCGGCGATCTAGCCGTGCATGTCCGCAGCTCTATAGCCCCAAAACTTCGTGACAGAATCCCTTAAAGCATGATCCTTTTGTTGTCCTGGGAGATAAGGCACTGCCAGAGGTGTCTGCCAGTGGTTTCCTCCTTTCTCCCCATTAGAAATACATACACAGTGTCTATGGAGAGTCACTAGAGACTGGCTGACAGCTATTGAAGGTACAGTGTATGGGCACTGTAGGAGTCACAGTTATCGTAAAAACATTGCAAACTTATATTTTATAGCACAGCTGAATTTAAGGGCCCATTTACAAGGGCCAATATCAGTGATCAATGATCAGGAACAAGCGTTTACATTAACATTTGTTCCCAATCACTGCCTGCTCGTTATCTGAATTTACATACAGCGATCATCAGGACTGTATGCGGATGAACGATTGTTACTATGATCGAATTGTCCTCATAGAGTTTCAGTGTCTGTGGGATTCACATCCCTCTGTACACGGGGTGATTTAATGTGATGCCTTTCATTTGTTTGTCGGGTAATCGGTGGCACATTTAAACAGACAATATTGGGAACAAGCGTTTACGATCATTCATTCCCGATAATAGGCCTTGTAATAGGCTTGTGTAAATGGGCCTTAAGAACTGTCTAGGACGGCAGAGGTGGAATGGCTATAGACCCTTTAGGGAAATTTCTGACAGTTGGGGATATAATGATATGATTCTCTCCTGCGCGCCTGTCCTGTGGTTGCAGGTGCCTTCCTGAATTCAACTGTATCGCCATCCTCAGGACAGTAATACAGTTGAATACTGTGGCGCAGGTGGCAGTATTCTGAGCTGCACTGTGGTATTTGGTTCTGCTGGGACGGTATATTGTGTTACACTACGCTATTGCTGGCCCTGCCTACTTGTGTAGCCCTGCATTCTGTCAGTTTGGACCCACCTACAATATAGGGCCACTTTTCAATTTTTTTCCAAGGCCAATTTACGTTCCCAGTCCCCCCATGTAGGAGGGTATTGTGATGATAAATGAATACCGTAGGATTACTTGCTGTGTAAGACTTCAGCTAACACGTTGTAATGCAGTTGTGCTGCTGCCAAAGGACAAACCTCTCCTCCACATCTGGGAATCTGACTTCTGCCACATCTGTATCTAACCTGAACTATATATAATTTTGCATGAAGGATTGTTCATGATGTTTAACAGAAAACTGTCACATAGACACAACTACGGCTCACGCTTACCAATGAATTTTCACTTTTTGGCTTATTTTCCTTTAAAATGCCACTTATCTGCTGTTAGACATGTTTATTAACCATTTGTACCAGAAATTAGAGGTATTTGTGTCATGCACGTCCGTTTGTGAAAATGTGAGCATTGTTTGCAGCTTGGCCAGAATTTAGACACATTTATGATTTTTTTATTTATTTTTTTATCTTGCAAAATGTTTGTGCCGTCTCATGCCAATAGATGGGTGGTGTAGAAACTGGAGAAGCATCTCAAGAAATATTTAAAGATGCGAAAATTGTGCAACATTTGGATAGGTTTGTTACAAATCACGACTATGCTGCCTACAGCAAAACTGACTTATAAAATACCACACATATTAGATTGTGTACATGTGTGTATGATATGATGAATTGTTCGCTACTTTACAAAGGAGCGTTCTTTTGTACAGCATTTTCCTGAAATCGTGAAGGGGAGATTTATCAAACCCGGAGCCCAGGAAAACTGGCCTAGTTACCCATAGCGTACCATGGTATACATAAATTAAAAATACCCATGCTCACCTCATGACTAGTGATGGACGAACATCGGCCGGGACGGTTCGCGAACGCGATCAAATGTTCGTGAACCACAAGTTCGCGGCGGGCCCCATTCACGTTAATGGCAGGCGAACCTGAAAAACCTTCAGCTCATATTTGCAGCCACCAAATACTTAGTAGAAGTGTACAAATAGTCCCACAACATGGACAGTGACATACAAGAGGGGGATCAATGACAAAAATTCAGGGGACATTTTTATGCGTCTTAAAAGGGAAATTTTCGGGAATGTGTCCTGTTGGACCCTAGAAATTTTTTATTTTAGGCCACGGGAGTACGTTGTTCCAATGTCATTTGTCACTATCTGTAGCTGAGGTAACGCAGCAAAACCGCAAACCAATGCTGCACTACCCAAATGCACTATATAGAAAGTATATAATTGGTATATAATACCGCTGCTTCAATCAGTTTTTTTGGGGGGCAACTGGTATTTCACACCAGTAGAAATTATTTGTTCCAATGGCGTTTGTCACTATCTGTAGCTGAGCTAACGCAGCAGAACCGCAAACAAATGCTGCACTACCCAACTGCACTATATAGAAAGTATATTATTGGTATATAACACCACTGCTTCAATCAGTGTTTTTGTGGGGCAACTGGTATATCACACCAGTAGAAATTATTTTTTCCAATAGTGTTTGTCACTATCTGTAGCTGTGGTAACGCAGCAAAACTGCGAACAAATGCTGCACTACCCAAATGCACTATATAGAAAGTATATTATAAGTATATTACACCCCTCAGTAAGTCACACCTATCGATAGCAACAGTACCCAAATAAGACAGCTCACAACCTTTTCAATGTCTGCACGGGAAAGGAGCAATCCCCATATGATGGATATGAAATAATCCCAGCAGACGAACTTGCTCTTCAGAATGTAGTTTATTAAACGGTTCACAGAACACACCTATGGATAGCACACCTATACCAGTCCTTAAAAGGACTTTTGTGGCCCTATTAGCTAGCGTTTGGTGTCCCTAACAGTCTGTCCCTGCTCCACACAGCAACCTCTCCCTACTCTGGCAAAAAACAGAATGTAAAATGTCTGCCAGATCGGGTCTATTTATAAGGTAGGGGGTATGTCCATGTGCTGAAACGTCTCAATTGGCTATCCTGAAACACCTGATGGATGTGTCATGGGTCAAAGTTCTTCACAATATAAAAGGCACCGGCGGACATCGCCATATGTTCGACCGTTCGGCAAATCGCGAACGAGCAAAGTTCGCCGCGAAACAACTGCCGGGTGAACCGCAGGGCCATCTTTACTCATGACTCCCCTTCTGGTTCAGGCTGCAGCTCCTCTGGCGTTCTCTACTTCCTGCTTTATTGATGACATCAGAATCATGTGACCATAGCAGCCAATCACATGTGTTACTGTGTTGGGAAAAAATGTATCAAAACAAAAAATATGCCACACTTGTTTTCCTTATGGCATATAGTAGATAACAGTGAAGCATACAACAAGCAGAATTAATTTATTTTAGACATATAAACTGTGAGGCCTCTTTCTCATGGACCTGTTCGGTTGGAGAAAAATGCTCTGTGTGAGCGTTATATTTTTCGGATAGAACGCTGATCCTCGAATCCGAACTCCCATCATTTCAATAACTTACAATGCTGCGAGTTCCTGCCTGACCACGCATATTCTGTACTGTACTCATATAATGACATGAGTACAGTGCAGTAGACCCATGGTCAGGCAGGGACTCAGACCATCATAAATCATGATAATGCTGTGAGTGTGGGTCAGAGGAACAGTGTTGGTCTAAGAAATGTGGCCATCACAAGGAGCATACACTGGCCTTGTAGTCAGGGTTGCCAACCATCCAGAAATTCCTGGACAGTCCATAAAAATAGGGGACTTTTTGCCGTATCCGTAAAAAAAAATTAGATGTGTCCTTAATATTTTGGGCGGTTGGTAGTACTTCAGCAGGTCACTTTGATTGTAATTCTCAGCATTTTAGACTTTACAGTAAACTCTGATAATGTGTTCAGTATTAGTATCTGATCTATAGACATGTTTGACTTATAATTTTTATAGTTCATTGCAGTTTTCCGATTTGTCCATAAAAAGTTTTAAATGTCCATGAGTTTTGGATAATTAGTTTTAGATAAATAAAAAATTTGGGTTGGCAACCCTACTTATAGTCTGATTAATATGAGAACTTGTTTGTGGTCTTCATATGCTTTTTTTTGTTGGTATAGAGTTGGTGTAGTATCATCATAGCATTTACTGTATTTTCCATATATCAACCTACAATGAAAAAAAAAAATTATTATATCAGTTGTAGTTTACAGACGCACTTTACCTTGCGGTCATGGTCACTTCTTGCCTTGAATACATAAGTCATTTCTAGTGACATCATCATTTGTGATATGTCTTTCTGCTGGAGAAAAGGTCAAGCACTTCTCTGTGTAAGTCATGAATGAGTCAGGAGGATGGGGCCTGCCGTGGAGCTTTGGCTCACCACAAACATTTTATTGTCTGTGGGATGTTTCCACAGGATGGGAGGAGCGGGCTCACAGTCGAAGTAAACAGAATCCATCACGGCTTGTTCACGTATTCCAGGGTCAATGTTCTATGGGAGTGTAGCTCGGAGTGCCTGGCACCTGCTGGTGTAAGGAGGTTGGCCAGCAACAATAAACCCACAATCAACCTTGATGACTGTGCTAAGTGCAGACTGTAAATAATAAAATCATTTTTTGTCCGAGCTGGGAACGGTGTGTTAGGGTAAACAGAATGAATTACAACACCCCTTGTACTGCAAACAGGTGAAGGCATGCACTTCTCTTTCCCTCTTTCTTGCCCTTTCTTCCTCTTTGGCAGTTACAAAATGCATTCATTTTAATTGAGGTCATTTTTACTTTCAATGAAACCATTCCTGTCAGACTCGGAAAATAGATCAAGGGGTGTAGCTATTTGGCAGCAGGTTATAAGGGGACTGCCATATACAGTAACATCATTATGATATCCCCTTGAGGAAACATCTCTGGGTGAACAGTGAACCCAGTTTAATTCTCCTGAAGAGACCATGGAGATGACCAAAGTGCAATGCCACATGGCAAATACTCTCTTTGATTTCAATGTCTAGGCCAAAATGACAACCAAAGTTTCAGGTGCAACTTTTAGAAGAAGTTATGGATATGAATGGGGAAACGTATAGTTTTTAAAAACTTTTTATGTAAATTAAAACAGTTAAGTTTTGTTAAAAGGGTTGTGCCTCAAAGGATGTTTATTTATTGAGTCATAGGCAGGGGCATAGCTAAAGGCCCATGGGCCCTGGTGCAAAAGTTCAGCTTGGGGCCCTCCTCCCCCACCTTCCCTCAGTGCTTTATGGCAAGGAGCAGGGGTGCACCTAGCCTTTCTGCTGCCTGAGGCAAAAATTGAAACGTTCCCCCCATGCCAAATTCTCAACCTAACCCATTCCCTCCAGTCCTGCTGTTAAAGGAGTTGTCCTCTTTTTACTACTGATGACTTATCCTCAAGATAGGTCATCAATATCAGATCGGCGGTCATCTCCCGGCACCCCCACCGATCAGCTGTTTTAAGAGAGGGCAGCACTCATATGCGAGCTGCTATCTCTGCTCTGTTCACCTGCTCGCTGCTACAATTGCAGTGGTGAGCAGGTAAACAGAGCAGAGAAGGCAGCATTTATACAAAAATAAAGTGGACAACCCCTTTAAAGACATACTTGGAAAACATTACATACAGCACTACAGAACATACAGGGTAATACAGCCCCACATACCTCTTACATCCAGTGATGTCTCCTCTGATGTAGATATTCTCTTTCTTCATCTTCTCCTTTCAGACTAGATTGCCATGATGATTTCTTTTAGCAGCATCTTGTCTCTTCAGAGTTTAACAGACATCTTACTTTCCTACTTTTCCATCATCCTCACCTTCTGAACACACCATCCTGACCACCCCCAATACTATACTGCAGAAACAGTCCCCCTGAAATGACTGGTACCCCAGATAGTGTGCCAGTACAAAAAATACCCCCTTACCTTTCAGATCAGACCCCCAAATCAAACCCCAGATGAGACCACCCCCACATCTCAGACCAGACCCCCTTTAGACCTCTGTCAGACCTCTATTAGACCTCCATGTTGTCATGGTCTTACCTTCTCACTGTTCTCCTTCGTTTGACATGTGCTGGCGGCCATCTTGGTTTCTGGGTTTCTTGTAGCCTCCCACCCTGCGGCTCCTCCTTCCCACTGGGAGGAGCTGGATGCCTAGCTCATATATATAGAAGGTCTGTGGCTTCAGTTCCTTGCTTGGTCCTCCTGTGTTCACATGCTTCTAAGACTGCTGCTGCTTCTGGTTCCTGATCCTGGCCTCGTCTGTCTACCCCGTTGGTTCCTGATCCTGGCTTCGTCTGACTACCCCGTTGGTTCCTGATCCTGGCTTCGTCTGACTACCCCGTTGGTTCCTGATCCTGGCTTCGTCTGACTACCCCGTTGGTTCCTGATCCTGGCTTCGTCTGACTACCCCGTTGGTTCCTGATCCTGGCTTCGTCTGACCACCCTCCTGGTTCCTGACCTCTGTCTACGCAAGACCCTGCTTCGGTTTAGCCATCCGTTTGGACTTTTGCTACGGCTTGATTTCCAATAAAGCCTTCTTATTTCCACTCATCTCTGTTGTACGTCTGGTTCATGGTTCCATGACATTAGGACCAAGCCATGAATTCTGACGGTACAGGGCCATCCTCGCTACCTACGCTGGTTGCCAGACTTGATCAGCAGGATCACCTGTTGGGTCGGTTCGCTGTGGCGTTGCAAACCCTGCTTGAACGCACGGCTCATTTCGCTTCCGTTGCCGATGGGTCGGTTGTCGCTCCTGGGCCCGCTCCTACTGCCGCTCCGGTTGTTGCGCCAGAGTCTACCCCGACACCTGTTGCTGCGCCTGCGGTGTCTCGGGGTATGACCGGTTCTGCCCCCCTTCCACAGCGCTTTGGGGGAGAGCCAACTCAATGCCGAGGTTTCCTTAACCAGGTGGGCATTTATTTCGAGTTGCTGCCACATGCCTTTCCTACTGAGAGATCAAAGGTGGGCTTCTTGATCTCGCTGCTCTCGGACAAGGCCTTGGCCTGGGCCAGCCCTTTATGGGAGAACAACAATCCGGTGGTTGCCGAGTTTTCCGGTTTTGTTGCTTCTCTTCGGAAGGTATTCGATGTGCCGGCTCGTGCTGCCTCTGCTGCGAAGCTCCTTATGTCCATCAGACAGGGTTCACGATCCGTAGCTGAATACGCCATTGAGTTTCGTACCCTGGCAGCAGAGGTGGGCTGGAATAATGAGGCTCTGGTCGCTGCTTTCTCTCATGGTCTCTCGGATGCCTTGAAGGATGAGGTTGCAGCTAAGGACCTACCAGTGGAGCTCGAGTCTCTTATTTCTTTCCTGATTTTGATTGACACCAGACTCAGGGAGAGACCTTCCTTTAAGGAGAGCCTGCGGAGGTCTCCTAACAGATTGGCGCCTACGTTTGCTGTCCCACCCGTGCCTCCCTCTCCTCCCACGCCTCCTGGGGATGACTTGTCTGGGGGTGAACCCATGCAGCGGGGGTTTGCTCGCCTGTCTGAGGGGGAGAGGGTACTCCGGAGACGCGAGGGCCGATGCATGTACTGTGGTCTCGGTGGGCATTTTCGGTTGGCATGTCCGAACCGTCCGGGAGAACGCTCGCACCTGAGGTCCTGTCGGGGGCAGATCTTGGGTGGAGTCTCCTCGTCCCCGGTTTCCCGTGTTGACAAACCACTGATCACGGTTGTCCTCTCCTGGGTCGGGGGCTCGGTGACGACCCAGGCGTTGGTGGACTCTGGTGCTGGTGGTTTGTTCATTGATAGAGTGTTCGTTGCCGCCAATTCCATTCCTCTGCAGCCTCGAGGTTCCCCACTGGCTCTTGAGGCGATAGACGGCAGACCCCTTCTGCCGCCACACGTGACTCATGAGACCCTTCCAGTGGGGATAGCCATTGGTGCCGTTCACAGAGAGTCGGTCTGTCTCCAGGTGATTTCGTCTCCACACTACTCGGTGGTCTTGGGGTACCCCTGGCTCCAGAAGCATAATCCGACTTTCGATTGGAGATCGGTCGAGATCCTCTCGTGGTCACCGCAGTGTGGGGCTAGTTGCATCCATGGGCCTGTCAAGTTGCTGTGTACTTCCTCGGACTCTCTGTTGCCTCCTGAATACGAAGAGTACCGGGATGTATTCGATAAGGTGCGCGCGGTTGCCCTACCTCCGCACCGCCCATACGATTGTGCCATAGAGTTACAATCCGGTGCCGTTCCTCCTCGTGGCAAAGTCTATCCACTGTCGGTAGCGGAGAATGAGGCCATGGAGGAGTACGTGAGGGAGGCGCTTTCACGCGGACACATTCGCAAATCCTCGTCCCCGGCAGGGGCTGGATTTTTCTTTGTGAAAAAGAAGGGCGGCGAGTTGAGGCCTTGCATCGATTACAGGGGTCTCAATCGCATCACGATCAAGAACGCTTACCCGATACCCTTGATTTCCGAGCTGTTCGATCGCCTCAAAGGGGCCACGGTCTTTACCAAACTCGACCTGAGGGCGGCATATAACCTGGTAAGGATCAAGGCGGGCGATGAGTGGAAGACCGCGTTTAACACCAGGACCGGTCATTATGAATCCTTGGTTATGCCCTTTGGGTTGTGCAATGCGCCCGCAGTCTTCCAGGAATTCATCAACGATGTTTTCCGTGACCTGTTGCAGCAGTGTGTGGTGGTCTATTTGGATGACATCTTGGTATATTCTGCATCCATGGAGGCCCACATTCTGGATGTCAGACGAGTGTTGCAACGCTTACGAGAGAACAAGCTGTTCGGTAAGCTTGAGAAATGCGAATTTCACCGATCCCAGGTAACCTTCTTAGGTTACATCATTTCCGCTGAGGGGTTCTCCATGGATCCTGAGAAGGTTTCGGCTGTCTTACAGTGGCCCCAGCCCAGTGGGCTTCGTGCCCTGCAGCGCTTTTTGGGCTTCGCCAATTATTATCGGAAGTTCATCAGGGACTTTTCCATGCTAGCCAAGCCTCTCACGGATCTGACCAGGAAGGGCAGTAATCCTCAGGTCTGGCCGCTCGAGGCCATCCGAGCTTTTGAGGCTCTAAAGTCCGCCTTTGTGTCGGCTCCGATTCTGTCGCATCCCAACCCTGGGTTGCCTTTTGTCCTCGAGGTGGACGCGTCTGAGACGGGAGTAGGCGCCCTCCTGTCTCAGCGTAGAACACCAGAGGGTCCTCTGCTTCCTTGTGGGTTTTACTCCCGGAAACTGTCTTCCGCGGAGTGCAACTATCAGATTGGTGACAGGGAGTTATTGGCCATCGTGCAGGCCCTTAAAGAATGGAGGCACTTGCTCGAGGGCTCGGTGGTTCCGGTTCTCATCCTGACGGACCACAAGAATCTGACCTACCTCTCTGAGGCCAAGAGATTGACACCACGTCAGGCCAGATGGGCTCTGTTCTTGTCACGTTTTAATTACGTGGTCTCCTACCTACCCGGCTCCAAGAACATCAGAGCGGATGCCTTATCACGGCAGTACTCCGAGCTGTCCGGGGAGGAGTCGATTCCGACTACGGTCATACCCCCGAATCAGATCCTGGCCGCTATTCGCACCAGCCTGACCTCTCCTCTGGGTGAGCAGATTTTGGCGGCTCAATCTGGTGCTCCCTCTGGGAGACCCAACGGCAGATGTTTTGTGCCTGAGGAGTTGCGCACTCGGTTGTTGCGAACCTACCATAACTCCAAGGCCGCGGGGCATCCTGGAAAGAATCAGCTGTCCTGGGCGGTTTCACGTCTGTTCTGGTGGCCTTCTCTACATTAAACCTCCAGACCCTTATTAGATCTCTCTAGACCACGTCAGACCCTTTAGACCCTCAATCAGACCCCCAATCAGACCCTTCAGACCCCCAATCAGACCCTTCAGGCCCCCAATCAGACCCTTCAGATCCCTAATCAAGCCCCCAATCAGACCCCTAATCAGTCCCTTCAGACCCCCAATCAGACCTCAGATCAGACTATAAAATAAATTAAAAAAATTGCCTCTCCTGCTCTGCTGCTCCTCTCCCGGTCAGGCTGTCTTCCCAGCTCTCATCTCTTCCCAGGGTCCACGCTGCTGTCACCTGACCTCCTGCAGCGGCTTAGGGGCCCATTCGCAACTGCAACCCCTATAGTTACGCCAGTGGTCATAGGATAGGTAACTGGCTGATTTTTGGAGGCTCCACTGCTGACACCCCCGTTATGGAGGCCCACTGTAAAGCTATATGAAAATATCTGCTCACACAGCAGCAGGAGAATACAAGATGATTACTCATGGGTATCCCTGCGGTGACTTTGAGAAGTCGGGATCCTTGATGAAGGAGGATGCTGTCTGGCTTGTCTCTGCCTAGAAGTAACCCAGCAACTTGATATGTCTATAATAATGAACTGTGTCGTTTTTTTGATAATCTACTCAGTTTTTATATAAACATGTTTATAGGCTGGTTGAGATGCTGTACATTGCCTATCTATATGTAGTGCGGTCAGTCTACTGTGCCATGTGCCCAGGGCCGTCTTTAATATTGATTGGACCCTGGGCAAAAATTTACTTGGGCCCCCTGGATCCCGCCTTCCCACACCTTAGCAGGCAATCACGCCCTCCACCACAACACACACAAAAACTCCACACATCTGGTAGAGTCCAGTGAATGACTGTAAATACTTCCAGTTCTGAAGACTCCAGCGGCTCAGGATCAGTGCTCTGGGCAGCTGGGCTCAGACTGGAAGTGGGCACCACTCTGAAGGAAGGAGACCAGGGCTCGGCTCACCCTAGTGTTACAGTGCACCCCAGTACCCCACAGTATGCAGTATAGCACCCTATAGTATACAGCACCCCACAGTATGCAGTATAGCACCCTATAGTATACAGCACCACACAGTATGCAGTTTAGCACCCCACACTATACAGTACCCCACAGTATATAGTAGAGCAGTATAGCAGCCCACAGTATACAGCACCTCACGGTATACAACACCTCACTGCATACAGTACCCCAAACTATACACGATACAGCCCCCCACACTATACAGTACAGCAGTATAGCACTCCCCCCCCACTATACAGCCCCCCACACTATACAGGCCCCCACAGTATACAGCCCACCACACAGTATACAGCCACCACCCCCCCCCCCCACACAGTATGCAGCCCACCACACAATATACAGCCCATTACACAATATATAGCCCACCACACAATATACAGCCCACCACACAGTATACAGCCCACCACACAGTATACAGCACCCCACTATACAGTAATTTACAGTATATTAACATAACAGCCCCTGTCACCTTTTTCTGATGTAATCTTTACACAAAAAAGCTCCACAGTTAACTTCTGCAATACTCAGTAGGACCTGTGATGACCTCATAGCCATGTGACCAGTAATTGCTAGGTTACTGGTCACATGGTAATGATGTCATTAAGGTCCTAGAGCAAAACTCATTAAGGTCCTAGAATTAAGATCATTAACACAGTACGATCATGATGCCTGTGTAGCCGACAGCCTGACACCCGGGGCAGTAGCTAGCAGGGCTCAAGAGGCAGCTGCCTTGGGCCCCCCAGGAGCAACTGGGCCCAGGGCAGCTGCCCCTTTTGCCCCTTGGTAAAGACGGCCCTGCATGTGCCACTTGTGCAGGAAGTGGCAGGCTAGGTGCTCACCCTGCACATGGGCCCACCGGGGGCTTCTCCTGTTCCTCTGTGAGTCAGTCCAAGCCTGGCCCTCATTATTAACTAGAACAGGGGTCCCAAGCCCCCATTCTTTGTAACTTCAATTTTGTAGGCTAGTGGAAAGAGTTGAGTACGTTGGCCCTATAGACACTGAATGAAGCTCATGTGTGACCACTGTTCCTTTCCATCTCCTCACTGTGGTCACAATGGAGGAAAATAGGTGATAATTGTCCTTTCTGGGAAAACCCTTTAAAAGGGAACCTGTCACCTGGATTTTGGGAGCTGAGGACATGGGCTGCTAGATCGCCGCTAGCACATTCGCAATATCCAGTCCCCATAGCTCTCTGTGCTTTTATTATGTAAAAAAAAAAACGATTTTATATATATATATATGTATATGAGGCTACTAACTTTTCCGAAGCCCAGCCACGCCCACTGTGAAGGAGCCCAGCACCGCCCCCGCATACTCCCAATCTCCTCCTTGCTCCCCGACGTCACAAAGCTAGAACGCCGTAATGTCGCGATGCGCGAGCTAGCGTATGTGCAGTGTCGGCATAGTGTTCCTTCCCTGTGATGGCATCAGCCTCAGGGAACGAACTGCGCATGCTCTAGCTCGCTCATTGCAAGATTACGATGCTCTAGCTTTGTGACGTCGGGGAGCAAGGAGGAGATTCGGAAGATTCAGAGCGGTGCTGGGCTCCTTCACAGTGGGCGTGGCTAGGCTCAGAGTCAGAGAACGCTGGAGGAGACAAGACTCATCTAAGGTTAATTTACATAGCTATAAAAAAAATTGACATAATAAAAGCACAGAGAGCTATGGGGACTGGATATTGCGGATCATGTGCTAGCGGCAATCTAGCAGCCCATGTCCTCAGCTCTATACCCAAAATCCAGGTGACAGGTTCCCTTTAAATGCAGAGTTACACTTTATGACGAAACTAACCTCACCACTGGGTTTTGGAGGGGCCTGTTTGCCAGCCTCTTGCCCCAGGATTATGGCCCATACTAACTTTGAAGGAGAAGAGAGACCGGCCGCACAGCCTAAATCTGTGGAACTATTTTGGGCAGGAAAGCCATGCTTGCGGTCGGCTAAATGTGACTTTCATGGAATTCGGGAACCCCTGCTCTGATCTGAGTGATTTTTGGATATGTTGTTCGCCCAGATCAGAGCTATCCATGGATGTATAAATTATAGGGATATGTGGGGTTTTGAGGTGTTTTCTGTGTTTTGGGAAAAAATTGTGTTTTCTGCCTGTGAGTGATTAAGTTAGCCCATTATGTTTGGTAATTGTATCACAGGCCGAGCCTATTGTGTTTTGTTGATTGCGTCACAGACAGAGGGGGGGGGGGGGGGGTTGTGTAATATTGCTGGGAAGGTTTCAATACTGTAAATGCATGTGATTGGCTAATGTATAAACTGTCACAGTCTTCTACAAGGTCCCCAGGGGGAGTGTCCCTTGCTGAAAGACCTGCATAAAAGGCTAACATAGCCCCATTAAAGAGTTCTTGTTTTACCCTCAACATAGAGCCTCGTCTCATGTGTTGGGGGGAAAGGCTGTATCTACACTGGGGAATGCTATATGCTGTATACTCCCCTGGCTATAATCACTTAGCTCTTTTCAGAGCTTGTTCCTGCATTGCTCTCTGAAGGAAGAGAGGTTTACCCACTGGAGCCTTGTCGTAGGTCCAGGGTAGGTAGGAGATGGCGAGACCCCAACCAAGCTTCAGCAGTTCGTGGGGTCTGCAGTGCTTACAGTGTCAAGTAGAGTGCTTGGAGCCCTCGAGAAGCACTAGGAGCATCCATCAACTGAGGTACCCAGTTGGGGTGCCAGGAGATCCTTACACACTTTACATGTAATTATGTATTGGGTGAACTGGCAAACGGGCTTCTTTAATCGGTTTTTTTTACATAATAAAAGCACAGAGAGCTATGGGGACTATGTATTGCGGATGTGCTAGCGGCCATCTAGCAACCCATGTCCTCAGCTCTATACACAAAATCCTGGTGACAGGTTCCCTTTAAGATGATTGTTTCACAGTTCTCTAATCATCACTTTTAACAGTTTTTCAACAGTATAATATATTTAATAATAACAACTTTATGCAAACTTTAGATCATACGGCTATCATAGAGAGGATCCTGCATTCAGGATCCCATCTGTCAGCAGAGATCCACTGAATAGGCACCATACTACATACCACTCACTGGAGAAGAAATGTCCAGCCTGACCCCTGGCAATTGTCTGACACCAACTAGAAGAAAACCATGCAGCATTTTTCTTTTCGCCGATTCTTAGCATATTTGTTGGAATGCGTCCGGATCTCCTCCAGTCCCCATTATAGTAAATGGGGCCGGACAGAGACTTACAAAGAGATCTGGCACGCTGTTCCCTGCCGGAACAGCCTGCCGGATCTCTGGTGCTAGTTTAAAACTAGTCTAATTGAGATGACAAATGAATGTTACACTTTGAAAGATGGGGCTGCTCCTTGAGCACAGGATAATGTTGGCATTAACATGCTAGGTTTGGATAGAGTACCAAAATGTGCTAGTGTTGGTTAGAAATACACTAGGAAACACTACAGCATAAAGAGATAAACTGCTTCTTCCCGAAGTTATTCCACATTTGACTCTAGAATCCTTGGTATACAAAGGAGTTCATGGTTGACTAGATGGCTGCAAGGTGCCCAGGTCCTGTGGTTACAAATAGAGATGAGCGAATATAAAAAAAATTAGATTCGGCCGGTTCGCCGAATAAAATATTTTTTGGGGGTTCAATCTAAATTTATTTATGGTGAATCGTGTTAAAAAAACAGCTATTTACTGGCTGCAGAGAGCCTTTATAGTAGTGTAGAAAATTGTGCCTTGCAGGAACACGCATAGGGAGTCTGCTGTGGTAGTGAAATAATACTAAGAGTCAGTATGACATGCAGATGACAGGCGTCGCTCTTAGAATCACTGCAAACTTCACTTATTTAGTCAGTCACAGGGCCAAAACTGACCAAATAACTCAAGTATGAACTTAGCCTTACAGGTCGATGTTAGCGCGAAGAAGAAGCGCAGTCCTTTTACACCGTCGTCAGCTGATTCCACATAGATGTCTACAGAATCTCTTCTATTAAACGCTTATACAAGTAGAGGCCCCCTCCTCCTGACAGAGCGAAGAGGGTGTCAGCAGTAAGTTTGTGTTGATGTCACTGATTATTTTGCCCTTCCTCTTAACTGTCAGAACAATAACCCCCAAAAAACTGATCCTGTCTGAGCATCCGCCTTCACTCGGTCAGCATTTGGTCAGTAATCCATCAATATTGCTAATGCCAAAAAAACCAAACAGGAGTGGATCCAAAACAGAGATGACACGTGAATGGAATCTTTGACAGTGTAGAGGTGGCGGCAGCATCAGGAGGAGGCCACAGAGAAGCACCATGACAGAGTGTGGAGGTGGCGGCAGCATCAGGAGGCCACAGAGTAGCACAATGACAGTGTGGAGGTGGCGTCAGCAGCAGGATCAGGAGGCCACAGAGTAGCACAATGACAGTGTGGAGGTGGCGGCAGCAGCAGCATCAGGAGACCAGAGTAGCATGGTGATATAGTGTGGAGGTGGCAGCAGCATCGGGAGACCACAAAGTGACCCGGTGACAAAGTGGGGAGGTGGCAGCAGCATCAGGAGACCACAGAGTGGCAGGGTGTAGTGTGGAGGTGGCAGCAGCACGCTTGCGCTGTGATTATACGATTATACTACTACATAGGCCTCAGGCCTACCAGGCCTGAAGCCTATGGCATTGATCGGCGGCAGGGCAGGTGCCCATAGCAACCAATCAGAGTCCACCTTTCATTTTCCAAAGGAGCTGTGAAAAATGAAAAGGTGGAATCTGTTGCTGTGGGCTACTAAGCCAGTTCTACTTTATACCAGTTTGATAAATTATCCCAAAGGTCCCTATAGTGTCTACAGCAGTTATAATGTCCCCTAGAGTGCCCCCAGTAATAATAACACCCTATATTTTGCTCCAGATAATAATACCTGTATAGTGTCCCCAAAAATAATGTCTCCTATGAGCCACGCCCCCACACTGCCCATATAGTAATTTCCCCCACACTGCCCCTATATAATAATTTCCCCCACACTGCCCCCATAAAGTAATTTTCCCTACACTGCTCCATATAATAATTTCCGCCATACTGCCCCATATAGTAATTTCCCCCACACTGCCCCTATATAATAATTTCCCCCACCTTGGCCCATATAATAATTTCCCCCACACTGCCCCCATATAATAATTTCCCCCACACTGCCCCCATATAATAATTTCCCCCACACTGCCCCATATAATAATTTCCCCCACACTGCCCCATATAATAATTTCCCCCACACTGCCCCATATAATAATTTCCCCCACACTGCCCCATATAATAATTTCCCCCAAACTGCCCCCATATAATAATTTCCCCCAAACTGCCCCCATATAATAATTTCCCCCACACTGCCCCATATAGTAATTTTCCCTTCCCTGCTCCATATAATAATTTCCGCCACACTGCCCCCATATAGTAATTTCCCTCACACTGCTCCATATAGTAATTTCCCTCACACTGCTCCATATAGTAATTTCCCTCAAACTGCTCCATATAGTAATTTCACCCACACTGCCTTCATGAAGTAATTTGCCCTCACATTGCCCTCCCATGAAATTATTTGCCCCTACACTGCCCCCATAAAGTAATTTTCCCTATGAAGTAATTTGCCCCCGCACTGCACCCCTATGAAGTAAGTTGCCCCATATAAAAATCTGCCCCAATGAAGTAATTTGCCCCTATGTAATAATCTGCCCCCATACTGCACTCCCTGAAGTGATTTTTCCCCACACTGCCCCCATGTCCTCCTCTGCCCCCCAAAATTGGCACACACAGAAAAAAACCTAAAAACTAAAGGCTAATATCTGTGTCTGGGATGGTGAGACAGACCGCAGGCGCGCAATCCTCATTGTCCTGCGTCTCGGCGCAGGCGCACGATCATGTCATCATGCATGCCTGCGCTGTGATTATACGATTATACTACTACATAGGCCTCAGGCCTACCAGGCCTGAAGCCTATGGCATTGATCGGCGGCAGGGCAGGGAACTATGCACTCCCGTGCTCTGCTGCAGTATGTGGGCGTTCGGGACGGCGTTGGACCCCCCCAGCGGTTCTGGGCCCGGGGATGCCGACCCGAACGCCCCTATGTTAATCCGTCACTGATGTCACCTCAGACATTGGTGGCATATATCTAGGATATTTGGGCTCCCAAATTAAACAAGAGTGCACATGTGGGGAGTGCTTTTCATTAATTTCTATGGGAGTTCCGAAAATAGCCAAGTGAGGGGGTCGCATTCTGGACATAGGAGCAAGTCCCAGAGGTGGGACCTGGACCTATCTGACAATGGTGGCATATCATAGCGATATGCCACCAATGTCTGAGGTTAGACAACACCTTTAAGATCCTCCTGACTTCTCCAATACTAGGATGTACCTTGTACTTCCCTGATCATGGGGGTCCGACTCCTGGCACTCCCACCAGTTTGTTCTCACAGCCGCCTCTACAGATGCGTTTAAATAAACAGTAAGGGGTTATCCAAGACTATAAAATGCTCCCCCATATGCTGGCCCCTCACATTAAATATACTTACCTGGCTCCCTGCTCCCTGTGCCGCTCCTGGTCCCTGCACTGCCACTGCTGCTTCTTCCCGTGCGCGGATGAAAACATCCGGTATCGGGGGGGAGCAGCCAATGACAGGCGGGGGGGGGGAGCCTCCTTAGTGTCACCCGCGATGCTAGGCTGTTTGTGCAGCAAGCCGCAGAGGAGTGCGTGTAGGATGGGAGTGGTAGTTGTGGCTCTGAGAGTGGTGGTAGTGCTCACAGTGGCTATCTCCACTCTGGCTCTCTCTAGGGCCATGCACTCGAGGGTGCACCCTTTCTTCCCTGGGGGGGCACACCCTGTTATTGGGACTCCTGCCTCGTGGCAGTTGGGGTACCCTTGAGGTTAGTTGGATTTGTTGGGTGAAAGGCAGAACCAGTGGATATTGGAGACAATAATCAGGCCTGTTGGTTGTAATAAATTCTGTTTACTGTATTGATAGGGATTGTAGCACAAGTAGCCGCAAAAGGCACATAGTATATCACAGTTCAATATTCTCCCAATAGCAGAGTATGGACAGCAACAATGATGGTGGTTATAGTACTTAATCTCTCTAAAAACACCTTGCAGTCTCTTAGCAGAACCATCAGAATGCGATAACGTTCTTGTAAGTCCTTCTGCAGTTCCCAGACTGAGGGGTGCAGAACTGAAAGACGAGTAGCCAATCCATCTCAAAGTATGTGGGATGCTTTTGCAATATTTTTTTCCACAGCAGCAAAACCTTTCTGCCATAAACGAGCACAATACCATACTGTCTGAGGTCAGTGCCTAGCCTTGTGGGTTCTAGACCTTCTAATCTCCTTCTCTCTGGACTACTAGGGTTCACTGAACTTGGCCCTAGTTGTGCAGGAGGTCTTCCACACATGTCTTTCCTCCAAGACTAGACTCTCTCTCTAACTAGCCAGGGGGCAGATCTGGTCCATCATCAGTGACATACCTTCAATAAAGGTGGACCAGGCGACTGCTATGGGGCCTGGGGCAAGGAGGGGATCTGATCTCTCTTTCTTCCATTTTGAGGTGAAAATACTGCATTTTCATGCAGCCACCACTAGGGGGCTCAGCACAAAGACATTATTAGGCTGCTTTCACACTAGCGTTCGCTGGTCCGCTCGTGAGCTCCGTTTGAAGGAGCTCACGAGCGGACCCGAACGCAGCCGTCCAGCCCTGATGCAGTCTGAATGGAGCGGATCCGCTCAGACTGCATCAGTCTGGCGGCGTTCAGCCTCCGCTCCGCTCGCCTCCGCACGGACAGGCGGACAGCTGAACGCTGCTTGCAGCGTTCGGGTGTCCGCCTGGCCGTGCGGAGGCGTGCGGATCCGTGCGGATCCGTCCAGACTTTCAATGTAAGTCAATGGGGACGGATCCGTTTGAAGATGCCACAATGTGGCTCAATCTTCAAGCGGATCCGTCCCCCATTGACTTTACATTGAAAGTCTGGACGGATCCGTACTAGGCTATTTTCACACTTAGCTGTTCTATGCTAAAAATAATGCAGACGGATCCGTTCTGAACGGAGCCTCCGTCTGCATTATTATGAGCGGATCCGTTCAGAACGGATCCGCCCGAACGCTAGTGTGAAAGTAGCCTTATAGCTTCCATTGCACTGTATAAACTCCTATGCACTGAGCTCCCCCTAGTGCTAGCTGCAGGCAGACAGTTTTCTAATATGTGAAGTGAAGCTGCTCAGAATGAGCACCATATTTTTTACACACCTGTTCCACTTTTTCCGATACCAAAATTGGATAAAGTGGGAGAGGCCAAGGGCAATTTTTTTTTATTACAAATGTTTCAAATTTAAATTTATACTGCTTAATAAAAAAAAAAATTCATTCATCTAAAATCGGGGCATTATGCTTTGCATTTCACATTTCCTGGGAGTGTTTGATGCACACGTACTGGGAAATTGGTGGTGCAGGGGGGCCCATACTTTGTTTTGCTACGGGGCCCTGTGAGAGCTGTGTACGCCCCTGTCCATCACCTTGACAACCTAACACAGTTTGTAAAATTGTTAATCATATGTTGTTCATACTGTGCTATTTAGTGCATATACATAACAAATCACATTTAACTTATGAAACATTGCAGTAACTATGTTAAATAATTAACCCTTTGCACTAGTCTTTATGGGGTGCTACATACGTACCTGACAACTGACCTCAGCATAACGAAAGACAGACGGCACATTTCCTACAGTGGAAAAATATGTTATGGTGATAACGACTTGAGAAGGACCTTGAATGAGGTTGAAACACTGCACATCTTTGTGTTAAAAGATAGAAGCTTCAGAAGCAGAGTACAATGAGATCTTTACTAACTTGTAAATTTATCCTCTTTAAAGCTAAAGTGCTAAAACTTGCTTGGCACCTGACCCCTATACTGTCTGGAGATTTCATGTGGTGCAGATTTAGTTAATGACTGCCCATAGCTACAACAATGTGGAAACCATATTGGAACAGTGAATATAGAGAAGTATCAAGTGGTTGTCCCAGAGGCATAGGTAGAGATTCAGTTTGGGGCCCTCCCAATCTAAAACTCACTACCCCCCTATCAATATAACATAGCTTTTAAAAATTTGTTTATTTGACATAAGCAATAATACAAAAGGACAATACGTAGCACACACTACCCAGTGATTACCACTGTAGATGAAAACCAGGACCTGAAACCTAGTATATTGGGGAGAGGGACAAAGCGTGTCTACAGGTACATCCCAATAAATTAGAATATCATCTTAAAGTTAACTTTTTTAGTAATTCAATTAAAAAGGTGAAACTCATATATTATATAAATTCATTACACACATTACAAACATATTTCAAATGTTTCTTTTAATGTTGATAATTATTATGGCTTACAGCTAATAAAAACCCAAAAGTCGGTATCTAGGAAAATTAGAATATTGTAAAAAATTTCGATATTGTAGACAAATGGTGTCACACTGTAATCAGATTATCAACACAAAACTCCTGCAAAGGTTTCCTAAGTCTTTAAATTGTCTCTCAGTCTGGTTCAGCAGGCTACACAATCATGGGGAAGACATAGACACCCTCCACAAGGTAGAGAAGCCACAAAAGGTCATTGCTAAAGAAGCTGGCTGTTCACAGAGTGAAGTTGAAAAGGTGTAGTGGTAGAAAAAGGTGCACAAACAGGGATCACCTCTGCCTTGAAAGGATTGTTAAGAAAAGTCCATTCAACAATTTGGAGGAAATTCACAAGTAGAGGACTGTGGCTGGAGTCAGTGCTTCAAGAGCCAACACACACAGACATATCCAGGACATTGGCTATGTTGCATGCCTTGTGTCAAGCCACTTATTAGCCAGAGACAAAGTCTTACCTGGGCTAAAGAGAATAAGGACTGGACTGTTGCTCAGTGTCCAAAGTCCTGTTTTCAGATGAAAGTAAATTTAGAATTTCATTTGGAAATCAAGGTCCCATAGTCTGGAGGAAGACTGGAGAGACACACAATCCATGTTGCTTGAGGTCCAGTATGAGGTTTCCACAGACCAGGTGTGGGGGGGTTCGCTAAATGTCAGAATAGGAGCAGCAGAAGATCAGTGAAGGGAATACTGATTAATTTTATTTTTTTAAACACTCTGAGCACGTTGCTAAACATTTTGAACATTTTATAATATACACTTAGAGAACACAGATAAACATCATGGGGAAGAGTTATCAAAATTGCGGTAAAGGAAAACTGGCTTAGTTACCCATTACAAATATCAGAGTCCACCTTTAATTTTTCAGAGCTTCTTTGGAAAATCAAACGATCAATTTGATTGGTTGCTAGGGGCAACTAAGACAGTTTTATTTTACACTGCCTTGAATAAATCTCCTCTCCATGAGATTCCCATTCTTCTGTTTATTTATATATATATATATATATATATATATTTTTTTTTTATATTTCTTTTACAAAACATAACATGTTGGACTCGCTTCTCCCTGTCCTGTTCAGAAAAAGTTACATTCATAAAGAATGAAACATCCCCTCCTCCCTCTATAAGCCCATACGCCTTTCCATATGCCCTTGGTGCAAATGTTATATCCATCATGTCTGCCATCCAATTTAGAATCTCTTCAACTACTACTTCTCAAGGGTAGTGATAAATCACAGCTGCCAAATGCTACCAGCCATCCTCATTCCTTGTCAGTGGACTTTTAGAGCCCACAATCTTACACCAATGCCCACTTTTAAATACTATTCAGTATATTTAAATGGCGTCACCATAAGTTCAATATCTTACCTGGTGTGAGATGCTAAAATAAACCGTCTCCATTTTCAGAAGAAAGGACCCGTTTTAGTAACCATATGTTGTAATGCATCAACCCTGTCATGGTGCATGTATAAAGCTAGTTGGTTAATGACCTAATTTACCGAGGGAACCTGTGGTTATAACCAATACTGTAGGAGAGTTTGTTTCACCACCAAAAGAGCTGCCACCACTATAAGAGAGAAGGGGCCAGAATCAGGAGCCGAAAAAAACAATAGCACCTGGGGGAGCAATGGTAATGTGACATCCCAATCCAATGTATGTTACAATATTTTGTCAGAAAGTAGATATCATGGGGCACTGCCACATGCAATGATAAAAATCAGCTGCTGGAAGAGAACATTTGGGCTATGCCACCAATCGGTTAAATAGTAAACCATTATTCATTAATGACAGCTTTCTGGACCCCAATCTTCCCCTCAATGATCTTTTTTTGGCAAATCAGCATCTTCTAAGATCCTACTCCAGGACTGGAAGGCTGACAATGACATAGCCTCCAACATAAGTGACATAAGTCCTCTATATAACATTGTAATTAACCTGGCCGCATTTCATATAATCATCAAATTCATTTGTTAACAATTCCTGAGACTGGTTTCATAAATGGTTCATACAAAATGTTTTAATCTGAACATAAAGTAAGTGACTATATGCTGGGAATTGATATTTGCGGTGGAGCTCACCTAAAGAGAGCCAACGGTATTCTTCCAGGTACCACAGATCCTTCAGTGTGGCTATGCCTCCCTCTTTCCATTTAATAAACATTCTGTTTGTGTCACCCTGAGAGAACCCTGGGTTACACCATAACAGCAGCTATTTTGAGATTTGAAATGGTAACTTAAATCGGTGCCTAACCTCCTTCCATGCTGCTATGGTATCTTTTAATACTAAGCATTTCTTTATGTCTCCTGGAAGCTCAGAGTAAGGGAGAAGTAAGAGCGCTGCCAAATCCCAAGGCATCGCAAAGTTACTTACCAGGGTTAAAAGTAGAGTGGGTATTCCTGTGACCTATTCAGTCAGATATGTGATGCATAAAGCAAGCCAAATTATTACCCCGGCAATGTGGAAACCCTATGCCTCCTTGTGTTTTCAAAAAAGACTTAGCCATAGATATATGGGGTTGCTTCCCTCTCCATATAAACACAGAGAATGCTGCCTGGAGTTGAGAAATGTCTTTATGCGTAAGCAGAAGACGGATCGTCTGCAGTGGGTATAATAATCGTGCAAACGATAACTTCTTTATTAAATAACAGTGGCCCAGAAATAACAGGGCTAAGGTGTCCCAGCTCCTAAGTTCCGCAAATATCTTCCTAAACAGAGGGGGGTAATTAAGATGATAAATGGATTCCAATGTCTTGCCTACATTTATTACCAGATATTTGATGTGCCCTTTAGCTAATAAAACTGAGATTTCTGACTGCAGTATCTCCACTGCTGTAAGGTTTTCTCACTGACGTACCGAAACATACGGACGTCCCGGTGAGTGACAGGAGATCTGTGAGACTGGCAACACATGGTTTGATCTGACAGATTTTCCTTGTGGATCAATAGGAGTCTGTGTTATTTCTGGTAATGGCCACACCCCTTGCCTCCAGGTGTTGCTAATGTGGTCATTTAACCTTACTTATTTATAGTCGCTTCTCCCATAATGCTGTGCGGTTTATAGCTTCTGCGCCTGTGGCTAGTTTGTGGTTGGATCTTGGCTGAGTTCCTGGTGCTTCCATAGCCCCTTTCAAGTTAAGTCTTTCCTTTCCCTTTTGTATTTTGTTTGGGTTCTGTGTGTTGCATTTCCCTATTGTTTGTATTAGGCCTGAAGAAGACTCCTGTTCAGTATTCCTTTTGGAGGAACAGGTAGTAGAGTCCCTGCCATTAGTACCAGGGTCCTATAGGGCTAGATAGGACTCTAGGTATTCCTGCGTATGAACTCACCTACCTTTGGGGTCTGTTCATACTGGTAGTCAGTCAGGATTTTGGTTAGGGTTTTCACTAGGAGGTGTCCATCTTCCTTCCCTAGTTCTCATGCCTGATTCCTTGTTCCCCCTTCCCTCCTATGCTCGGTGTGGTGTTTTCCTCCCACATCAAAGCATGACAGGCTTGCTTTTAAGAATAGGAGTTGGCTTTTAGAAGCATTCAAGTGAAAGCCTGCAACCCTCCTGAAAGAGTCCAGCAACTGGAAAACCCTTCCTAGACCTCTCGATGGATCGTTTAGAAAAAGAAGTATGTCGTCTTTCGTCAAGTGGAGCAATTTCCACCCGATGGTGATACCTGTAATTTCATCTTTCTTCAACAATTGCTTGGCCAAAGGTTTTAATGAAAAATTAAACAGTAAAGGAGACATGGGTCAACCATTGCGTTTACCTTTACCCAATGAAAAAAGGAGTTGATATATAGTTCCCAGTACACACCTGTCCCCGGAAGGACTGATATAAAACTACTAACAGAAGAACGGAAGCTGCTGGTGAATTTCATGGGGACCAACACCACCCCCAGCCATCCTCAAGAGATGTTATCAAAAGCTTTGTTTACGTCAAAAGTGAGTAAGGATGGCGGGGAGTGGCGCCCAGGGCGCATTTGCACCTCATCTAATACCGTCAGCACTTTCCTGATGTTAACAAGTGACGACTACCTCTGGACAAATCCCACCTGATGGGGCCCTATTAATGAAAGGAGATAGATATAAATTTAATGTCCAAATTAATTAACAAAATAGGCCGATATGACCCGGGAAGCAAGGGGTCATGGCCAGGTTTAGGCAGCAACTTAATGTGATCCAGACTGGCTGAGTACGATAAGGGTTGGCCCCATAGGAGCTCATTATACCATGACAGTAGGCTTCGACCAATCTGCCAATTCATTTTTCCATTACATTATACCCGTTTCGATGGTTACGACCACCCTGAAATCCATCAGTGGTGGCCGTGTTTGCACACTATAGAAAAAAGCACCAGCCTGGTCCCAACCACCAGAAAGGCTGGCACTTTTTCCTATAGTGTGCAAGCACGATCACTGTGCGGGATTGCAGGGTGGTCGTAACTAGGGATGAGCGAATTGACTTTGGATGAAACATCCGAAGTTGATTCGCATAAAACTTTGTTCCAATACTGTATGGAGCATGAGCTCCGTACAGTATTAGAATGTATTGGCTCCAATGAGCCGAAGTTATTGCTTCACGAAGTCTCGCAAGACTTCAGGTAATAACTTCATAAATTAATTTTTACTGTAAAAAAACATTTCCCGAAGGTACCACTTGGAACCAAACCCGAGTTTGGGAAAATGTTTTTTTACAGTACACATTAATTTATGAAGTTATTACGTGAAGTCTCGCGAGACTTCGCGAAGCAATAACTTCGGCTCATCGGAGCCAATACATTCTAATACTGTACGGGTGTTTTATGCAAAACGACTTAGGATGTTTCATCTGAAGTCGATTCGCTCATCCCTAGTTACCATAGTAACCATGGAAACAAGCAGTGTGTAATGTGAAGGAAAAATGAATTCAACCAGCAAAGAAAGTAATATGGATAATGACAATACATTAATATTGTAAGTTAGTAATAACTTTCTCTACATAATAAATGCCATTTGCTGAAGTGACACAATCCCTTTAAGGCACTTCAAATGTCTAAGGATCATTATGCAGTTTTGTGGGGACCTGAATCCCTTTACGTTCCAGGAGACAATCCACATGCCCGTGTAGTCAAAGATACTGTGGTGGCAGATGGTAGCACAGAAGATGGCAGCGTCTGGACCAATACCCCCCTCCATCTCCTCCCCCTATATACCTGCCCAACATAAATCATTTTGAACATAACACCAACCGAAGAGTGTATAGGTCCCTTTGCATGGGACAATGATTTAGCAGATTGTCGGGAAGATATATATATATATATGTATGTATATATATATATATATATATATATATATATGCGCTGGCCTTGCTCCTGTACCTCCTTCTAGAGATTCTGTAAGGTGGCTACCAACGTTCGTGTCAGGGTGTCAGAAATGTCCAGGGTGATACGTTTGGCCACCAGCACCGACAACTTTTAATAATTGATTGCTACCTGCTGGGAGTCCTCCACCTTTGATAGCTTTGATTCGGCCTGTGTCTCCTGCAATGAGTACTGAGACGCAGAAGGAGAAGGCGGTGTCATCTTGGTGAGTCTCCTTGATTTAGCTTGGTGTTGAGAAGCTGTTGTTTTAGCCCCTTTACTTCATGACAAAGTGATCCATATAACTTCAATCCCTACTAAGATTGTCATGGGCACCCTCAATGGGTGATTAAAAGAGACTGTGTGAGGAAATAACTAAGGATGGACTGTGATCGACACATAGCACCCTGTACTGGGCTCTTACATTGCTGGGGCTGGGACTAGAAGTCTCATTCTTCTTTTGTTCATTGCAACATACAAAATTCTTCTCAATCATTATTGCTAGTGTTGAGCAAATCGAAGTTAATGAAGTGGAATTCGATCAGAATGGCAGTAAAAAGAAAACTTCATCACCTCATCCATTTGAGGTGTGAGTAAATTACTGAGGATGGACCAGGATCAGCATGAAGCACCCGGCACTGGGCTCCTATATTGGCTGGGGCTGGGACTGGAAGACTCCGTCATCTTTTGTTCATTGCAACATACAAAATTCTTCACAATCATTATTGCTAGTGTTGAGTGAATCGAAGTTAACGAAGTGGAATTTGATCAGAATTTCAGGAAAAATTTGATTCGCCACGAATTCGGATTTCTTGGCACTTCGTGGTAACGAATCCATTTTTTCTGAAATAGCTGGGGGGAAAAAATCACTAATTATTGCTTAAACACTATGGGGAGAATGTATCACTCCCTTCAACCAGAATTATGGCTTTAAAATGTCACAAAATAGGTCTTTTGCAACTTTTTGGGTTTATTTGCACAGAATTTTGAGACTTTTTGCATTTTACACCACTTGCTCCAGTTCAAAAAGTGGGTAGGAAAGTGGGCAGGGTTTTCTATGGTAATTAGTTTCCTTCCAGATCCCCCAAAAAAGTTTCACACTCACTTCAGTAGGGGGCGGCATAGAAAAACTGGAGTATTTTTTCTAGACAAAAGTGTTCGATATGTGACAAATTTAACAAACAATGTGCGAAATTTGATAAATTTGACACAAAGTACTCCAACGCAGACTCAGGCAAAACCGACTTCAAATATTCCCCTCATGATAACTTCTCCCTATGATTGTAACAATTAACTGGTTGTTGTATTGGAACATACATGAAGCAATGTAGATATTATTATTCATAGTGTGAAATATCAGAATTCTAGTCAAATCAGGGTCACACCGGCTTCTGTATGGTCAGTTTGCAGAAGTGCATTGAACTAAACATTGATCGCAACTCTGTGGCCTAATTCTAGGACGGATAGGTATGCATGTAACTGCTGGGGGCGTTCTCGATCTGTAATACAATTTTGTCTTGTACTTTGTAACGCAGCCCCAGTGCATGAACACATTTGTTTTTGTTTTAAATTTTCCCATACGCACCAGTGCCAAGTATGGGTGACTGTTCTTTGCGGCTGAGCATGGTTTATTTGGAGCGAGGGATGAGATAATGTAATAATATGAACTTTCCTGTTTAGTGATGGAGGTGAATTGTGTGCAAATAATAGAAATATACAATAATGCCCTCTCTATAGTGAGGTTTACAAGACTTGGCACATGCAATAACTCCTATATAATGATTCCACCCTTGCTGTACCATATTAACATGTCCCAGACATGGGAATGCACAGAAGACTATACTGCAGATGTCAGTAACTGGTAATCTGACATCTGACTTCAATTCCGGATTAGCAGGAAATTGTCAGATGTTCTGACAAGTTCACAGACTACAGTCTCACTGTATTGACCTGTGTTGTCAGATGCTATTAGAAAAATGCCAACAGTAATATTTCGCAGAATTAAGAAGTGGAAAGCAGATATGTAATATATATTTATAATTTTATTGTACCTAGTTTCGTTGTTTGGTTAAAATATAATTAAAATTAAAAGTGTAGATAAAATATGATATTTATAGTGTAAATGAGGTAGATTACAGATACATAATAACAATACATGTAACAATCTGGTAAAAGAGACTTTCTCTACACCACAGGTTATCAGTTCCTCTGCAAATTGTGTACATAACTTAGCCCCATTTATTTAGATTTAGACCACGTCCACATTTCTGTTTTTCACTGACGTGTGCTGTCCGCAGAAAATGCAGATGCAGCGGGCGCCTCCACCCAGGGCCCTTTAAGAAGAAAAAAAAAAAGAGTACTTGTTTTTGTGATGCCAGTTGCAGTGAATCAACAAGGGCACAGGGCCCCTTCTTAGTGATATTGTGGTAGATGGTACCCAGGTGTTAGAATGCCATAGTGGTGTAGGGTAGCCTATAATGTCTCTCAATGTTGATGCACGTGTCCTGGTGCTCCTACATGGATACGCTGGACCCTAGGCATTGGCTCCACAGCAATGAAAAGGGGGTTAAGGATGAAGGGGATGAGGAAATAAATGAAGTCCAGACCATGTGATAAAGTTGATAACTTTACTCGAATAAACATTTCTCCAAACAGTTTACAGGCTTTATCTTGGTTCCAGCAGGCGTTACCATTAACTGTGGCAGGCAAACTCCCCTCTGCTACATTTGTTGCTCTCTGGCTCTGCTGTGCTGACAGGCTGGCTGTATAACTTAGCTTCAGCTGTAGGCTGCAACTTCTTTCTGTAGTCTGACTCTAAACTGGTCCATGGAACTTTACTCCTAGCTTCAGAGGCTTCAAGCTGTGGACTCCACATCCAGCAGAGCTGACGGTGCTCTAGCTGGCTTGGGCAAGGCTTGGGCACATCAAACAGCGACATGCCCAGCCCTTGCTTCCTTCCCCCTAGCAGGGGGTAAGCTAGATTAAGGCCGAATGCACACGGCCGTGTTCCATGGCCATGAGTGGTCCGTTGTATGACGGTCTGGATTCCTGCTGAGAGCAGGAGCGCACGGCGTCATTGGTTGCTATGACGCCGTGCGCTTCATGCCGCTGCTGCACTACAGTAATACACTGGTATGATCTATACGAGTGTATTACTGTAGTGCAGCGGCGGCATGCAGCGCACAGCGTCATAGCAACCAATGACGCCGTGCGCTCCTGCTCTCAGCAGGAATCCAGGCCGGGTTACCACGGACTGCTCACGACTGTGGAACACGGCCATGTGCATTCGGCCTAACTCTAACTAATCCCCACCCTTCCAGCAGGAAGTAGGACTCGCCCACTCCTCCACAGAGGGGGGTTAGAATGGAATGGTAAGCTCCATTCTCTGTACCTGTAGCTCTGCCATGTTTTCTGCCACCCGCAGGTGAACCAGGCACATTACATTAACATAACAGTTGCAAAATAGGAAATGCACATTGTGAAGGACTTGGAAATAAATACATAGGATGACATTAGGTTAACCATAGGAGATAGTAGCGAGGTGCAGAAGTGGTAATGCCTCTCTGGGGTGTTACACAGACAGCACGCGTCAGTGACAAACGGAAATGTGGACACACTTACCTATGGATTAAAATGTGTCTGTTCACAGTTCAGTATTTTCTACTGACCGTGGGTCAGTAACAAAATCACGGAGACATGCACTACATTGATCTGTGATGCGGACCAAGCACACCCATTGAAGTCTGTGGGGCGTTAAAATCACGGACACAATACGGATGGCATCTGTGTTGCGTCTGTTCTTCACTGAAGACTAATAGGAGATTCTTTGGAAATGAACTTTCAGTTGAGCAACGTCAGTGAATTACGGATGACATACGGATGGTAAAAACGGACACACGGACCAACCACGGATCCTTCACGGACATCTTCGCGAATGAAATGCGTACGCCTTTTTTCACGGACGTGACACTGACACGGAAATGTGGACAAGGCCCTAGACAGGGTTAGACTAGCCCTGATGATGACAAGAGGTCTAGGTTCTGACATGATAGCAAGTTCCAGTGACAGCCGGACCATGTAGCCCAGCATAGAACAATCTCATTAGGTACATGGTGCATTAGTTGCTTGCTACTTGGATTTTTTACTACTTACACGTCAGGTTGCCTGATGCAGTTTTGGAAGCCAAAACCAGAAGTGAATTAAAAAAAGAGAAGTCGGACCTGTCTTTTATACTTTTTCTCCTTTTATCATCCACCATTGATTTTGGCATCCAAAACTGCATCGGGAAACCTGACAGTGTGGCCTTACCCTTAGGCCTCATGCACACAACCGCGGATCCATGTTCTGCGGATCCAAAAATTGCAGATCCGCAGAACACAGATACCAGCCATGTGAGTTTCGCATTTTACGGAACGTCCGGCCCATAATAGAACAGTCCTATCCTTGTTCACAATGTGGACAAGAATAGGACATGTTCTATATTTTTGCGGATGCCAGGGAATGGACATACAGTTGCGGACAGGACACAATGTGCTTTCTGCATCTTTTGCGGCCCCCTTGAAGTGAATGGGTCTGCATCCAACCAACAAAAATGCGGATTGGATGCAGACAAAAAAATACATTCGTGTGCATGAACCCTTAGGGTAATTTCACAAGTCATTTTGTAGACCCTACTGACAATATTGTTTTTGTGCTCACTGGCAATAGAATTTAAGATGCAAATCTGGACAATATCTCAAATCTGTATAACTGGGAGCTCAGCCCTTGTAATGAATTTTAGATTTATGACAGCATATCATGCCAATTTTAACTGGATATACCAAAAGTCTCAACTAGACTGCCCTCTGCCACCTCTAATTTCCCCCAAGATAAGGTGTATCATATATGTCTTGCAGATGCTTATCTCTCTCCACAGTAGAAATAAAATCCCAGTTTTTTAGGCATGTTAAATGGGGAGCCAGTAAAGCTAGCTAAATGTCTGGTGACTATTTCACAGCAAAGTTATGTCTGTGGCTATTTTATCCCGGGTTCACATCACCACTTGTTTTCCGTTGTTCTGCTGTGTAAGAGGAGCAGAACAACAGAATAGTGTTGAGCGCGAATATTCGAATTGCGAATATTTTTCTCGAATATCGCGATTTCGAGATTTCACGAATATTTAGAATATAGTGCTATATATTCGCGAAATCGAATATTCGTGTTTTTTTTTTGTTTTTTTTTAATGCTCCATTCAGTGCCCGTTGCCGTGCTCATGGAGCGTCCCCATCACCATGGGGACGCTCCATATACTAGAATGTACTGTCGGATTAGAGAATTACGCTGAAATCACCATGCGATTATTTCGTGTTATATTAATCGCATCGCAATTTCAGCTTCGCACTGCTATATTCCATATATGTGTATTTTTTTACGAAATGTCGTACTATTGCTCTAACTTCGTCTTTTAGAATATTACGAATATTCTAAAAGACGAAGTTAGAGCAATATTATGAAATTTCGTAAAATACACATATATATAGTAATTTAGCTAATATAGTGCTATAATCATTTTTTTTTTCTTTCATTTTTTTTCCCTCTTCTGAACTTAAGTTTTGTAAAATATGTACACTGTTAAAAAAAATTAATATAGCAGTATATTAGCTAAATTACAATATATATGTGTATTTTACGAAATTTCGTAATATTGCTCTAACTTCGTCTTTTAGAATATTCGTAATATTCTAAAAGACGAAGTTAGAGCAATAGTACGAAATTTCGTAAAATACACATATATGGAATATAGCAGTGCGAAGCTGAAATTGCGATGCGATTAATATAACACGAAATAATCGCATGGTGATTTCTACTTAGTACTGCTATAGTCCATCAGTTGAAATCGCCATGCGATGAATATAACTCAAAGTATAGTACTGCTATATTCCATATTCGCCGAATATGGACTATAGCAGTACTAAGTAGAAATCACCATGCGATTATTTCGTGTTATATTAATCGCATCGCAATTTCAGCTTCGCACTGCTATATTCCATATATGTGTATTTTTTTACGAAATGTCGTACTATTGCTCTAACTTCGTCTTTTAGAATATTACGAATATTCTAAAAGACGAAGTTAGAGCAATATTACGAAATTTCGTAAAATACACATATATATTGTAATTTAGCTAATATACTGCTATATAAACTTTTTTTTAACAGTGTACATATTTTACAAAGCTTAAGTTCAGAAGAGGGAAAAAAAATGAAAGAAAAAAAAATGATTATAGCACTATATTAGCTAAATTACTATATATATGTGTATTTTACGAAATTTCATAATATTGCTCTAACTTCGTCTTTTAGAATATTCGTAATATTCTAAAAGACGAAGTTAGAGCAATAGTACGAAATTTCGTAAAATACCATTGCCTTATACTAGAAAAATCGCAACACGCGATTAAAATAATCGCATATTATTCGCGAAAAAATGAAATAATTACGAATATTCGATTTCGACGAATATAACACGAATATTCACTCGAATATTCGCGATATATCGCGAAATCGAATATGGCACCTCTCGCTCATCACTACAACAGAAAAAAAAAAAAAGTGCTGGATAAGGCACATAACTGACCCGAATGGATCTGAACAGACTCCATTGACTACATTTTGTGTGAGTCGGATGCAGACCCATTCACTTCAGTGGGGCTGGAAAAGACAGCACTCGGTGCCGCGCAGGGAGACACACACTGCTAAGCCACGCTGCCTGATGATGCAACAGCATCCTTAGCTGCAGGATGCAATGCTCTGTCTCTCCCCGCAACGGGCGTGTACTGGAGGAGGACAGGTTGCTCAGCTCCTCTATTCCTATGTGCTAGTGTTTGTGACTAATGGAGTGCCGAATGACCTATCAGGTTCTGATCCTGGAACTCGGTGCTGTATTTAAACCCCTTCCTGGCCATCGCCAGTGCCAGTTATAGTCTCTGATTCACTAGCTTTGTTTCTGGATCCTGTGCTTATTGGATTGCTCATTCCTCTGACCCTGACTTGTCTTTTGACCACTCTCTGTCATTTGGTACTGCGTTGTCCATCTGGTTCTGATCTGGGCTTGTCTTCTGACTGCTCTCTGTTTCTCATTTGGTACTGCATAGCCTGACTGGTTCTGACCCATTTATGTACAACCATGCTTTTGTCTTTGGACTCTTAGTGTTTGAATGTCTCTGCGTGTATGTAGCTCAGGAGCTGTCGACCAGTTGCGGTCTTGCTACCTAGGGCTTGTACTGCAAGTAGGTAGGGAAAACGGGCCGGGTTCTATGTCCATGTCTGTCCCTACCTACAGGCATTACAGGTGTGTTTACGCATCCGTACGTCCATTCTGTAGCACCTGAAAAAATGTGAACATCCCCTTATTCTGGTCCACTTTACGGCTAAGGATAAGACTGTTCTATAGATGCCAAGATGTTCTATTCCACATAATGCGTAACGCACATGGCCGGTATCCGTATTAAGATCCGCCATTCTTGGACCACAAAACAGGCTACGGTTGTATGCATGAGCCCTTACAAGGATGCTAGGAATTGATGGTTAAGGGGGCTGGAGGAAATAAAAAAAATATATAATTTATCTATCAGCTATCATGCAGAACCTTGAGGGACTGCTGACCCTTTTAACGAATTTCATCTGTATTAAAAAAAAAAAAAAGTATTGAGGAAATTCTTTGTAAAAGTGCAAGCGGTTTTGCATGTAGTACTTGACCGTGTAGCATACCGCCAGTACATGTCAAGTCATCCTGTCACTCTCTCAAACTATAGCCAAGTAATATTGGGAACAGCTGCCTGCCATTGTGTGCATAATATTTCACAGTTACATTCTGATTTAGCAGCAGTTTCACATATCAGTACCGCCACTGATATATGCAGAGCAGAGCTCATATGAATCACGGTAACTGCACATATATGTGTGGGTGTGAGTGACTCTGGGTTCTGTGACAACTTCCATACTCTCATTTTAGCACCTATCACACTCAGAAGGTCACTGGCCTCTCTGTTTGATCTTTACCCTAGATAAACTGGGAATTTTCCTTTTTATAGCCTTATTATAGGCACAGACTTTGAAGTATTAGATTTTGTCTGAATCTGTTATTGGTTGTCTATTCTAATCATATTTTTAGACAGAGGTATGTAACACAAGCGATCATTTTAAGGTGCATTTGAAAGAAGACCGAGGGCTGGGCCCACAGGTACCGAGGTACACGATGCCACACAGACAACGGTTCTTTCCCAGCAGTTGAGGTTACTGAACAATGTAGTGAACAAGAAGCTGAGAATATATGACACAGATTGGTACACGGAGAATAAACCAACAGTAAATGTAACACTGTCTAAGGGTACTTTCACACTAGCGTTAGAAATCCATATGCAAACGGATATCATTTTTTTTCCGGAGCCAATAGACTTTTGCATTTAAATACCGGATCCGTCTTTCCGGTATCATACTGAATAACGGATCCGGTATTTAATTTTTTTCACAGCTAGAAAGAACTGCGCATACGCAGACCAGAAAAGCTGATCCAGCGATGTAGCAATTTCCGGGATTTTGTCCGGAAAAATACAGTACAAGGGACGAAACGGAAGACTTCCTGATGCATACTGAATGGATAGCTTTCCATTCAGAATGCATTGGGACAAAACTGATGCATTTTTTTCCAGTATTGAGACCCTTTACCGGATTTCAATACCCGAAAAGAATAACGTTAGTGTAAAAGTACCCTAACAATAAACCAGTAAATGTGATGTTTTCCCCAAAGTCCATTAAGCAGCCTAGCTGCACTTGTATGTTCCTGGATGAGTTCCTCGTTGGGGTGCACCCTAAGTATTGCGCAATACTATTTGTATTCCACAGGGAAATGATGTCTGTCTCTTGTAACTTTAATCCTTACTCCAGCTCACAGCATATAACACCCTATGAGCAGCCAGTGAGATAGGAAGGTGTCAGCGTATGAGTCCCTTAGGGCTATGCATTAGCTTGCAGCCCATACACCACAACGTAAGTGTACTTGGAGCGTTATTGTATGTCCAAGTGCCACTTCAACAGTGTGGAGCAATGTGACGCGGCAAAGCCGCGCTTACAGTTCCTTGAGCAGGTTCTTGGTGCTTTTTCTTATTTCCTGGTCCACTTCAGAAATGGATCCTACAAACACAACACTCCTGGGGTCATTGCTGCAAACCTCCCCTTCGTGCTGTTGCCAGTCTCCACCATGAGCCGGTCCATTCCCTTCCAGATTCAGCAGAGATGATCCCTTGTGGTTTCCAGCAGCACCAAGCACAGCCTTCGTATCCTCACTTCCTGCTTCTAGAGGAACCTCATCCCCTTACACAGGGAGAGTGTAATGCAATAAGTCATTTGCTAAGTGCAGTGTCAAACCTGCATATTCAGTTTGCGATCACACTTGTAAGGGTCCAAAACAGCCCATAAATTAGCTATTTTCCAACTTTGCAAACTAAATAGGTTATTAGTATTCCTCTGATAGGCAGCTCCAATGTATACTTTTATCACTTTATCCTATGCTGCCATCTACTGACCAAAGTGAGATGTTGCAGTAATTATTTTTAATACATTCAAGGTCCCTTGCCCCACATCCTTACACATTCATGTGACCACAATATCTTTGACTGGAAATCAGTTGCATAACTCTGAATGGAGTTGTTCCTGCAGCATGTGATTGGATTTTTAATAACCTCATTCAGACGTATTGAACAGTCACAGAAATTCCAGCAACAAATCTGCTGCATGTGAACACACCCTCAAAAAAATCTAAAAATCTTTTGTTAGTCAATAGACAGGGGTTTTGATATATTTATAGTGCTTAAAGGGAATGTAAAAATATATATAAAATATTCTGACAGTTAAAACCAGAGAGTGACATGTATCCATTTTTGTAATCTGTTATTATTCTCTGATTAAACTTTTTTTTATTCTACTTCCTGACCGTGATTACAGGTTCATCCAACTTGCCTGAGCTGTTGTTAACAGCATTTAGAGATATGCTTTACAGCAGTCACCATGTACAATAGATATAATGGGCTGGAGCTGAACCTATTGACTTCTATGGGAGAGTAGTTTGCTAGGCATGCTCTGTGACCTGTGCAGATGTCAGGAAGGAGAAGATAAGCTGTGATATCATCTATTGTGAATGGTGGATCCTGTGTTATTTATATATAGATTATTTCTGTCTGTAATCCTGCCTGTAATGATAAGTAGATAACTACAGTAAAGTGATCTGTACAGACCAAGAAGTGGTGTCCATTCTTAGGCTTAGTGACCAGTGCAAAAACTGCTGTTATTTTATGGTTTATTTTAATATAGATATTGACATGGAAAATTAAAAATATCCACTAAAAATGTACAATTTCATTTAATTGAATAGAGAATGGTGTAAATAGCAAATTTCTAAATAATTTTATTTAAAAGATATGCCTGTATCCACCTGAAAAAAAGCTGTAAAGTCATGGCCACGAAGGGTTTCGCTTCCCCCTACTTTTCAGTCCACTGCCTGTTGTCAAGCAAGATTTGTCCCTAGCAACAGAGACACAGAAAATGGTTCACAGGAAGTGGGGATGTGCCAGAGTTAGGGTACTTTCACACTAGCGTTTTTCTTTTCCGGCATAGAGTTCCGTCACAGGGGCTCTATACCGGAAAAGAACTGATCAGGCATATCCCCATGCATTCTGAATGGAGAGTAATCCGTTCAGTTTGCATCAGGATGTCTTCAGTTCAGTCGTTTTGACTGATCAGGCAAAAGAGAAAACCGTAGCATGCTACGGTTTTTTCTCCGGCGAAAAAAACTGAAGACATGCCTGAACGCCGGATCCGGCATTTTTTCCCATAGGAATGTATTAGCGCCGGATCCGGCATTCAGAATACCGGAATGCCGGATCCGTCGTTCCGGCATGCGCATGCGCAGATCGGTAAAAATGTGAAAAATGTACAAGACGGATCCGTCGGTCCGCATGACAAGCGGAGAGACGGATCCGTCCTTGCAATGCATTTGTGAGACGGATCCGCATCCGGATCCGTCTCACAAATGCTTTCAGGCAGCAGCAGATCGGCGGATCCGGCGGCCAGTTCCGACGACGGAACTGCCCGCCGGATCACACTGCGCAAGTGTGAAAGTAGCCTTAGCTATAAACCTGAGCCTGATAAAATAACTGCTTCTACATTGCTTCTGACCTTTCTGTAAGTGTGATCTTGTCCTCTTTATCTGTGCAAACATAGTGGGAAGTAAGTGAAAGGACGTCACACCAGTAAAGTGCTGGCAGATTTCACAGAAGGGAGACACCTCCGGCTTCTTAGAGACAGCCATCTAGCTGTGCAACTGAAGAGAGGAATAATTAGGCTGAAAAAAATAACAACCCCCGACAGTTATGATTGTGCAAAGAAGCACAGCCATTATGTTAACTTTAAAAAAATAAAATAAACAGGTACATTTTTACATAAAAACATGATTTAAACAATAAGTCATTTTTTGAGGACACATTCTCTTTAAAGGGATTGTCTTGCCTAGGAGTTGACAAGCTCAGTGGTTGGAAAGAGTTCCCCATTAAAAAAATGGAAACCCACTTATCTGTTTGAGCTGCTGCCCCAGTCCTGGCTTGACCAGAAGTTGGTACTATGATTCATTGGCCTCAGTGGTCACATGCTTGAATGGCAAGTCACTGTTAGCACCGTGCTAGTGATGTGCTGTTCAAGGCCTTGCGACTGCTGAGGCCAATGACTGGTTGCAGAAGTCATGGGCCCAAGCTACTTCCAGTCCAGCTGGGAGCAGAAGTGGAAGGAAAAGTAGAAGTGGTGCTCGAACCACAGGACTGCAGACAGGCAAGTGTGTTTTCAAATGGGACACATCTTCCGACCAATGGGCACTTGTAATATGCAAGTTGCTATATAGATTGATATTGTGCTCTATGAAATGAGTTACCTTTGCCAGGAAATTAGGTAGTAAACTATTCTAGTGAATCAGGTTTATTTTCTAGCGAAAATGTGCCCTCCTTTCCGTCATGTGAAACAACAACAGCCACAATTAAAGGCTGCTCATTGCTCACAGTGACTCGTGTGGCCAAGTACAACAAATTAGCAGCCAGAAATTTGAATCAGATATTTAATCTTTTGAGCATGTAAGTGAGATTTAGTGTTGACAATGGCACTCGGCCAGCTTAATCTCAGGGAAGAAAGACTGCAAGCAGTGTCCTTGAAACTCAAGCAAATCCTCTGTAAGTGAGTTAGGTCCATCTGACCCGAACTAAGCCTGAAGACTGTACACTGTGTCTTGTATTCCTCAAAGTATTTGGAAATTTGCAAATAATCATATGCTTTATTATCTTGGATATGGGTCAAAACAAAGGCTAAGAAAACATGAAAATGATATCTGGTTTACTGGTTGTGAAGGCTGCAAGGCAGGATAGGTGAAATTCTGGTATTATAGCGGTTGCTGAATTGCATCAGCTCAGCTACTGCCTGACAATACTGATAACAGCTTTGAGATCTGAATGACGCAAAAAAACATTTGTGACCACACTGAAAAGTCAGCAAACGTATTCGTCTAAGGTCACGGATAAAGAAAGAAGCAGAGGGAACCTGACAAGCCTTATAACCTTCTCAGGCCCAAAGGCCACATGTCGCATTGTACCACTCTCACAGCTGTGATACAACTTAAAGGGATTTTCCCATCTGAGACATTTAAAGGGGTTGTCCGATAAAAAATATTCTACAGTTTTCAAACCAGCACCTGGATCTGAATACTTTTGTAATTACATGTAATAAAAACATTTGCATATCCACTGAGTTATTCAATACAATGTATCTGTATAGCGCCACCTTCTGTTAGTTTTTTTTCTTATTTCTTTGTCCTGCTCACTGAGTAGGCTGCACATGCTCAGTTTCATCCTTTAACTGCCTCCGGAGCTGTGATAGGGAGAGCATGGACACGCCTCCTGATCTGTGATAGGGAGAGCATGGACACGCCCCATGAGCTGCAGCAGATAAGACACTCCCCTTGAGATGTCAGCTTGATATTAATCTAGCAGAGAAATAAATGAGGAGATCTCTGGATCCATGTGAGGTACAGGGCTGGTTCTAGCTTTGTTAGAATGAGGTTGTCATGTAATATAAGATGTCTCATTTTTTACATTAGTCATGGGATAACCCCTTTAAAGCATATTGACAGTATATGACATTCTGATAGGTGAGTGTTCCATTATTTTCTCTCTCACCCATCAAGACAACATGGAAAAAGATGGACCTTTTCTAAGTAGCATAAACTACAGTTCAAAAGCAGCATGCATGCATAGCCAACTCTCTACATCATCTCCTCAATGGGGTGCTGAACAGGGAACAAAGGTCCCCCCATTCTCCTGACATTTAGTGGGTCCCATATTTGTCCATCAGAAGGACATGGCTAGTAAGGCATGTCTGTGTCCTGATGTGTGTAGACATAGAACTGCTTTCAGGCCACATATGCTTTACAGTTTAATACTGACTGTGAAACTACATCTTAAACCAGGCATGTCCAAACTGCGGCCCTCCAGCTGCTGCTAAACTACAACTCCCAGCATTCCTGGATAGCTTACAGCTATTAGGGCATGCTGGGAGTTGTAGTTTAGCAACAGCTGGAGGGCCGCAGTTTGGACATGCCTGTCTTAAACCCTGTCCCAAAATCCAGTGTACATGTATGGTGATCTCAGGAGTTTAAATATAGTGCTGCCTCAGGATCTGAACCTGCAGCATAGCTGGTCGGTGGCCCCTGTCAGCTATGAACACTTAGGCGCCACAGTCAATAGTGACTGCAGCATCTGACAGGTTGGTCAGAGAGCGAGTGTTCCTTCGGACCTTTCATGCCTGCCCTTCCCCCCTTCCTAGTAAAATCTAGGGATGCCCATCGGTTGCTGTGGCAGCCTGGGGCCTTCTGAAGGTTTTTTCAATTGCACCCGACAAGGAATTTTTTTCCAGTTTTCATTACACCCTCTTCTAGTAAATTTAATTGTGCTGCTGAAAAGTACAACTTGTTCCTAAAAGATATAGCCTCCTCCGTATGGCTATGTGAATGGAAAAGCAAGAAAATATATGGCTCTTGGAAGGTAGAGAGGGAATGGCTGTATCAGGAAGGGGTTAATTGATATTAGTTATACAGTCAACAAATGTAAAATATACATATTACGTTTTATATTTCAATTAGATTTTTTGGGTAAAAATATATCAGGCTGCTGGAAACCATCAACACGTTGCTGTTGATGGATCTGTTGTTACTGATTATGTTTGTCTGTTTAGTACTTATTATTCAATAGTGTAGACACAAATGACCTCCCTCTGCCTTTGGTAGATACCTAACTAGAGAGTACAATTTCTGTTCCAGTATCGATGGACATGTTGATATTTGGGCACGGTGTGGATTAATTTATTTGGGCAGTGCACAGTATTGTATTTGTATTGTGTTATACACACTGGTTTGACTACAAACCTCCACATACAGTACCTGTGTAAAATAACCTTATAATATCACAATATTGCTAAATAAGCACTCATGCACACAACCGCATCTATGTCCAATCCACATTTTTTGTAGATAGCACATTGACCCATTCATTTCTATGGGTCCTCAAAAAAATACAGTCCGCACGCGAATGTCATCCATGTGCTGTCCACATCCATATACTGTATCTGTTCTACAAATGGTCAAACATGCCCTTTTATCATCCGCATTGTGGTCAAGATTAGTAATGACAGGAGGGAAAAAAATGCTGATTGCAAACGGTAGGTATCCGTATTTCGTGCATTTGCGGTTTGCGGACACCAGTGATGGCTTTTCATTCAAGTGAAAAAAATCATGAACGTGAGACGAGGACCTATAAAGTCATCATTCTGCAAATTATTTTATACATGGAACGTGAAAACCATGGCACGGTTTTAACTAGATTATCAAAGAGAGATCTGCAGGAGCATTTTTCTCTATGACAGTTAGTAAATTCAACTTAAAGTAGAAACACCCTGTTTGTAAATGTGTCAGGGTCAACTTTTATAGCAGATCAAAATAATTTTATAGAAAATTTTAGAGGAACCCCTTAAAAACGCCAGGTAATATTTATCAGCCTTGGGTTGCAGACACATAGGTGTGGCATTTAAATAGGAAATCACGCCTGCAGTTTCTATCTGATCATATCACAAATCTCGCCCATTAAAGTTCTATTTGCTTCAGTTGAACAGTAATTTTCAGTTTAGGGTAACTAATTTCCAGTAGCTCTTCTTATTACTCCTTGTTTTAGGCATTAGGCCTGCGAGAGCAAGTATAGGACACATTTGGGCAGATTTAGAAAGTTTACATTTTGACTAGAAGGTGTAAAGATGCGCCAAATTTATCAAAGTTGCTCATGCTGGATGACATATTTGTTGTACGTTTATGCACTTTAGTCTCAATTTTTAAAGAGTTGTTCCAGACCAACAGCATGCTTTCAATCAAACTAATATTGCACCTCAAGTAATTTGCTTCCAGTTTGAAAGGTGCGTCATTCTTGAGATCTGTGACTGAATTTCACAACATCCACTGACATCACATAGATATTACCTGTCCCTCAGCCGCAGTGCATACAGAACATTATCAAACCATCTGACCAAGCAGGGGGGCATCCAGTACATTTCACGGCACTTGCGAGCTCTCTATTCCCTACAGTGCACATGCGCTGCTATGTCCCTCATCCGCACCTGCTCTTCTTCCTTAGTATGATTGTAAGTGGACAGGCTCTCATGGATGTTGGTGAAGAGGGAGGTGAGCAGCTGAGTTGCCAGCCCATCGCCATACGGGATGAAGTTGTAAAGCTTTCAGATAGTGGCAGAAGTGAGCAATGTACACAATGTGCAGAGAAATCACAGAGAAAAAGTGAAACACATACAAGAAAAAGGTCATGTTTAAAATCTGGTGGTGGTCAGAAGATGAGTCTCAGACAACCCCTTTCACATACTGTATGTTCTTCCTGGAGTTTTCATTGAAAATGTTTGAGTATGGCCTCATGCACACAACAGTATTTTTTCACGGTCCGCAAAACGGGGTCCCGTTGGTCCGTGACCGTTTTTTCGTCCGTGGGTCTTTCTTGATTTTTGGAGGATCCACGGACATGAAAAAAAAAGTCATTTTGGTGTCCACCTGGCCGTGCGGAGCCAAACAGATCCGTCCTGAATTACAATGCAAGTCAATGGGGACGGATCCGTTTGACGTTGACACAATATGGTGCAATTGCAAACGGATCCGTCCCCATTGACTTTCAATGTAAAGTCAGGAGTCCCTTTTATACCATCGGATCAGAGTTTTCTCCAATCCGATGGTATATTTTAACTTGAAGCGTCCCCGTCACCATGGGAACGCCTCTATGTTAGAATATACTGTCGGATATGATTTACATCGTGAAAACTCATATCCGACAGTATATTCTAACACAGAGGCGTTCCCCTGGTGATGGGGACGCTTCTAGTTAGAATATACTACAAACTGTGTACATGACTGCCCCGTGCTGCCTGGCAGCCCCTGATCTCTTACAGGGGGCCGTGATCAGCACAATTAACCCCTCAGGTGCCGCACCTGAAGTGGTTAATTGTGCGTATCATAGCTCCCTGTAAGAGATCAGGGGCTGCCAGGCAGCAGGGGGCAGACCCCCCTCCCTCCCCAGTTTGAATATCATTGATGGCCAGTGCGGCCCTCCCTCCCTCTATTGTAATAACAACATTGGTGGCACAGTGTGCGGCCTCCCCCGGCCCCCCCTCCCTTCCTCTATTGTAATAATAACATTGGTGGCCAGTGTGCGGCCTCCCCTCTCCCCCCCCCCCCGATCATTGGTGGCAGCGGAGTTCCGATCGGAGTCCCAGTTTAATCTCTTACAGGGGGCTATGATATGCACAATTAACCCCTCAGGTGCAGCATCTGAGGGGTTAATTGTGCTGATCACGGCCCCCTGTAAGAGATAGGGTGCTGCCAGGCAGCAGGGGGCAGTCATGTACACAGTTCGTAGTATATTCTAACTAGAAGCGTCCCCATCACTACTAACGCCTCTGTGTTAGAATATACTGTCGGATCTGAGTTTTCACGAAGTGAAAACTCAGCTCTGAAAAAGCTTTTATGCAGACGGATCTTCGGATCCGTCTGTATGAAAGTAACCTACGGCCACGGATCACGGATGCGGATGCCAATCTTGTGTGCATCCGTGTTTTTTCACGGACCCATTGACTTGAATGGGTCCGTGAACCGTTGTCCGTCAAAAAAATAGTACAGGTCATATTTTTTTGACGGACAGGATACACGGATCACGAATGCGGCTGCAAAACGGTGCATTTTCAGATTTTTTCAAGGACCCATTAAAAGTCAATGGGTCCTGCGAAAAAAAACAGAAAACGGCACAACGGCCACGGATGCACACAACGGTCGTGTGCATGAGGCCTATAGCAGACAGACATCTAGTATCAATGATCTTCCTTAGTTTTATAAAAAACTTTTATTATATTAGTATGAACATGAATTTGAGACTTCTCCTAAAAGTGTTGTCTAAGTCTTCACCCTGACCCCTATACAAGGATCTATACTCCACTGCAGGGAAACTACCAGGCTGCTACCTCCTGGAGTAATTTCTGTTTAGAGACTGATGACCCACGGGAGTCAAGAGACACTGGTGTGCAGCACCGTGGGATCAGGCAAAAACATAGTCAGGGAAAAGCTGAGGTTGGGTCAGGCAAAGTAAATGAAATCCAGTAACAGGCCAAAGGTCAAGGCAGGCAGCACAGGTATATATATCCATTAATTAGGTAGAGAGAAATCCCGGCAGATGTACAGTAGCATGCTTCAGAGGGTATACATACAGAGTGTATACTATCTGTATACACTCTGTATGCACTGCGTATATGATGCAATAAAAGTATAAACCTTTACGCACGCTACGTCTGCCGGGATTTCTCTCTTCTTGATTATTGGGATTTATCCCTTCTCACTGCAGCGCTTCTACGGACCAAGTGCCGGACGGTTTGCTAATAATTCCGGGAACTAGGCAGAGGTCAGCTCATCCAGCAGAGGGTCAAAATCCAGCAGTCAGGTAGAGGTCAAGCATGAGTAGTCAGATAGAATAGTAAATAATAATAATATTTATTTATATAGCGACACCATATTCTGCAGTTCTTTACAAATTCAGGGGGTTCATGTACAAAACAAAAAGACATCACAACATTAATGGCTAATATATAACTAAAACACTAGGAGTGAGGGCCCTGGGTGCAAGAGCTTACAATCTATGAGGAAGTGGGGTGACACAAAAGCTAGTATGCAGTGCACCTTGGCAGAGTTTAGGAGGCTAGAAAGCCTACGGGCAGTGAGAGGTAGGCGAGAAACAGGCCTCAGCCTATATAGAGTGGACAGAGAACCGGGAAGGAGCGGAGGGATGCTGGCGGGCATGGATCACTGGGAAGCAAAGCAGGAGGGCAGGTGAGCACTTTGGTAGTCATGCCCGCAGGAAAGAGATGGCAAGGACCAGTGCAACAGACTGACAGTTGTTCTGGATCATTGGTTCTTCAGATGAAGAGGATTTAACGCTGTTGTTGTTAATACTATTAATAATATATTCTCGATATCATTACATGATTTTAGTTTTGTTATTATTTACATTATTCATTATTCATTAATACTTGCACTTATTATTATTATTATTACTACTACAGTACATTTCAAAGTACTTTAAAAATATCTAAATACAAATTTGGGGCAAAGCAGATGTTCCCATCTTTGGCAATGGTCTGAACTGTAGACCACAGGTACCTACATGCAATGCGGTGTCACATACAATTTAGTAAAACAGCCCCATGATGTTACTGTTTATATGTCTAATTGTCGATTTACTCAGAGGCAAGTTGAAAAGAGAGTAATAAATGCTGACATAAAGTGGGGAGAAAGAAAGCAGATTACTACATGTCGCAGTTATTTTGTTACACAAATCTATGTGTACTGCGGAGTGGTGAATTAATGCTTCCCTGGGGATTTGTGGGAGAGCAAGCCACAAACCAATATTTAGCCAGCACTGGCAGAACTCAGGATTGTAAGTGACATTACATATGTAACCAAGTGACATGAAAAAAATCCACCCAGAGCAATTAGCAATTAGCCCTTTCCTCCGTTCAATAGGACACAAATGAGGCATGAACTTTGGGGGATGAGGGATGAAGTGTTCAGATGAATTCTAGTCCAGCGTCTGCTGGGCCTTGGAATGGGCCCGCTGGCTGCTCACTTGTGTTTGTTGTTATTGGTGAGGCTAGGGAACTTGGCAGGAGGAAAGCAGCCAGTTCCCACTTAGTCCCTCAGTCAGGAAAGTCTCACAGCCTGCAAGGAGACAGCCTGACTGAAAGCAGCCAGCTCCAGTGCAGATAAGTTAAAGTACACAGAGTGGACGTAAATTACCACGACCCTCAGCAGTGGGACATTGACCAGGTCCTGTCAAACTGAGGACATATATTGGCGGGGCCTTGCGTCTTACTGGCATTTGCCTGTATTTATGTAGACGGAAGGGATCCCCTATAGACTGGCTTGCCTGCTCCATTCGGTGTCAGCAAGGACATAGGTCTGGAAGAAAAGAGGTTAAATAGACAAATATTAGTAATAGGAATCATTCTTCAATAGCAGTCCAGACCCTGCAGGATGCAAATGAAATTTCCCTAGAAAAAGTTCACTGAGAAGCCAACATTTTATCCCTCTAAGGGCTCATGCACACGACCGTATGTATTTTGCGGTCCACAAAAAATACGGATGATGTCCGTGTACATTCTGTATTTTGCAGAACGGAACAGCTGGCCCTTCATAGAACAGTACTATCCTTGTCCGTAATGCAGACAATAATAGGACATGTTGTATTTTTTTGCGGAACGGAAATATGGACATATGGAAACGGAATGCACACGGAGTACCTTCAGGTTTTTTTTGCGGACCCATTGAAATGAATGGTTCCGCATACGGTCCGTGAAAAATAACAGAACGGACACGGAAAGAAAATACGTTTGTGTGCATGAGCCCTAAGGTGAATACCGGTGGCCTTTTCTGTTGCCTTGCGTTAAAATCACTGTCATGTATGTTCTAGGGGGACAGTTTTCAGGGACAGCTGCACAGCTATAGCGGTAAAAATGTATTGAGATGCGTTCCTGCCATCAAGCTCTAAATGAGTTAATTTTTTCATGAAATGGTAAAATGTCTAACATTCAACATCTGATACTGTATGTGTTATGTGATATTTTGTGAATAAAATATAGATGCATGAGATGTGCATATCATTGCATTCTGACTTTATTCACATTTATTTACTTTTTACACAGCTTTTTGGAATTTTTAGAATTGGAGCTGTATATACAGTGTACATTGTGGGGGACATTTATTATGAATTATACGCCACTCTTTGGAGTATTAATGTCGCAGATTTTGTTGCAATGTTTTTTTTTCCGGCAAAATCTGCAACTGCATCTGCGAGTACTGAGAAAATGGCGCGCGCCGTGGGTAGAGAACACCAGTTTTTTGGCACCAGCAGCTCAGAGGGACTAAGACCGTCATCTTAATAGCTGGACTTAATACATTTTCCCTGTATGTTTTTTTAAGGATAACAGCAAGTATAATTCATTTTTACGAGGCGACATCCACATTTACAATTGCCGGCCGAGCACACTGCTGCTTCCATCACTAGACAACAATGATGTCACACTCTGGTGAAATTACCCCCAAAATTCCTGAGGAACAGCATCAGATATTTTAGTAAATAATTGCTTTGCCTGTGAGTTAACAATTCTGGATAATCTTCTCTTATATCTCTATGTTGTGTTAGAAGTTTACGGATCATTTCTCTTACCAGTTGGAGGGGGGGGGGGGGGTCCAACTGTCCAATCAGTGCTGCTAACATGCAGTTGGCAATTTTATTCATTTATAGTAGGGATAACAGAGGAATGGCACTACATATAGTTATAACAGAACGTTTTTTGTTACTGTATCAGGGATAGAAATGTTTACTAAAACAGACATTTCAGGAGCCAGAGTCATACCTGTCTATGGGTTAAGTCTGGAATTGCAGCATAGCTCCACTGAAGTTAATGGGACTGAGCTGCAGTACCGCACACAACCTGTGGACACCTGTGGTGCTGTCTTTAGATGAAAGCAACTATTTCCTAATCTTGGACAACCCTTTTAAAGAAAACCTGCCACCATGAAATTAAATGCAATCTGAAAGGACTATGTTATAGAGCAGGAGGAGCTGAACAGATTGACTTTCAATAGGTCCGTTGAAAACTCAGATAATGCACCGTTTGTCATCCGCGTCCGTGATCCGTGTTTCCAGTCCATCAAAAAAATATGACCTGTCCTATTTTTTTCACGGACAACGGTTCGCGGACCCATTCAAGTCAATGGGTCCGTGAAAAAACACGGAGGCACACAAGATTGTCCACGCGTTTTTTTTCCTATCATTTGCAAGGCAAACTTGACTTAGATTTTTTTTTCACTTTCCTTCATGTCTGGTGATCCTCCAAAAATCAAGGAAGACACACGGAAACAAAAAAATGGATCACGGAACAACGGAACCCCGTTTTGCGGACCGTGAAAAAATACTGTCGTGTACATGAGGCCTTATACATTACAATCTCTCCTTTTAATGTTTAGGTCCTATCAGTGATTGACAGCTAAATCTGCATTAATAATCATACAGGGAATGCTATCAATCACTAAATAGTTTTACTGAATCTTTATATTTTATGCATCAATCTGCTCAGCTCCTCCTGCTCTTTAATGCTGCCTGCAGGTTGCACATAGTGACAGGATGCATCCCGCCCTGTGAGGTCAGGAAAGCTTTCTTCCTATCCTGTCCTCTCAATACAGGTCTTCTGCACAGAGCCATAGTAGTATGATCGAACAAAGCCTACAAGGAAAGTGAGAGAGAAAAGCTGTAAGCAGCATGAAAACAGCTCTGTCCGTGCACCACTAAGGCTACAGGACCGTTTCTGCTCACTCTTGTCTTTCTCACATGTAGTATTCCATAGCCGGGTGGAGTTTATGGCCATAGGCACTGATTTCAATATGACATCCACATTGGCAATATCTCATAACCTAGCCACAGAACAGTGCCAGTTCTGAGGGTATAATACCAGCGTGTCCATTTTCATTCTAGAGTTTCTTTTTTCTAATTGACGAGGTGCAAAAGGTTTGGGTCAGGAATTCAGCTGTAACCGCTCTCAGCAGCAATATTGTATTTTTTGTAAACCCGCCTAAAGAAGTACCCTCTGTGCTCTGAAAGCTTGCGAATATATATATATATTTTTTTTTTCTGGTTAGCCAATAAAGCCATCACAGCTAATATCCCTAATTTCCCTTTTAACACACAAGTGGATATTTCTGGTAACACCGGTACCACCCTATTTTTGCTATACAGCACATTGGGGAAAAATGCACCAAAGTAAAATAAAGATTTTCTTTGCTCTCAGGACACTTGTTGGGAAAGAGCCATACAGTCACAGATATTTACCATGATACAAGCAATGTTACCCATAAAAACATTGCTCCCCCTCATTGCTACACATGTATCTTTGACGAATATGACCTTATACAACAAAAGAGCTGAAAATAATTAAAATGCATACTGTAGAATAAGTGCTCTTACCAATAGAGCAGGGTAATGATGGAAAACTGAAAGTTTACTACCTTAACAACTTTACTGCTATAATAAATTTGATTTGGGTTAGATTCTGCCAAATTGGGTCCAAATCAATTCTACCAGGATGCAAAGTGCTCCCATTGTCCTGAAGATTTGTGCATGACACTGTGAGGTCTCCTAGGACTCATATTTTTTCTCTCGTCTCACTTTAAAATAAATATATATATATATACAGACGTGGACAAAATTGTTGGTACCCTTTGGTCAATGAAAGAAAAAGTCACAATGGTCACAGAAATAACTTTAATCTGACAAAAGTAATAATAAATTAAAATTCTATAAATGTTAACCAATGAAAGTCAGACATTGTTTTTCAACCATGCTTCAACAGAATTATGTAAAAAAATAAACTCATGAAACAGGCATGGACAAAAATGATGGTACCCCTAACTTAATATTTTGTTGCGCAACCTTTTGAGGCAATCACTGCAATCAAACGCTTCCTGTAACTGTCAATGAGACATCTGCACCTCTCAGCAGGTATTTTGGCCCACTCCTCATGAGCAAACTGCTCCAGTTGTGTCCGGTTTGAAGGGTGCCTTTTCCAGACTGCATGTTTCAGCTCCTTCCAAAGATGCTCAATAGGATTGAGGTCAGGGCTCATAGAAGGCCACTTTAGAATAGTCCAATTTTTTCCTCTTAGCCATTCTTGGGTGTTTTTAGCGGTGTGTTTTGGGTCATTGTCCTGTTGCAAGACCCATGACCTGCGACTGAGACCAAGCTTTCTGACACTGGCTAGTACATTTCTCTCTAGAATTCCTTGATAGTCTTGAGATTTCATTGTACCCTGCACAGATTCAAGACACCCTGTGCCAGACGCAGCAAAGCAGCCCCAGAACATAACAGAGCCTCCTCCATGTTTCACAGTAGGGACAGTGTTCTTTTCTTGATATGCTTCATTTTTTCGTCTGTGAACATACAGCTGATGTGCCTTGGCAAAAACTTCGATTTTTGTCTCATCTGTCCACAGGACATTCTCCCAGAAGCTTTGTGGCTTGTCAACATGTAGTTTGGCATATTCCAGTCTTGCTTTTTTATGATTCGTTTTCAACAATGGTGTCCTCCTTGGTCGTCTCCCATGTAGTCCACTTTGGCTCAAACAACGACGGATGGTGCGATCTGACACTGATGTTCCTTGAGCATGAAGTTCACCTTGAATCTCTTTAGAAGTCTTTCTAGGCTCTTTTGTTACCATTCGGATTATCCGTCTCTTAGATTTGTCATCAATTTTCCTCCTGCGGCCACGTCCAGGGAGGTTGGCTACAGTCCCATGGATCTTAAACTTATGAATAATATGTGCAACTGTACTCACAGGAACATCTAGTTGCTTGGAGATGGTCTTATAGCCTTTACCTTTAACATGCTTGTCTATAATTTTCTTTCTGATCTCTTGAGACAGCTCTTTCCTTTGCTTCCTCTGGTCCATGTCGAGTGTGGTACACACCATATCACCAAACAACACAGTGATTACCTGGAGCCATATATATAGGCCCAATGGCTGATTACAAGGTTGTAGACACCTGTGATGCTAATTAGTGGACACACCTTGAATTAACATGTCCCTTTGGTCACATTATGTTCTGTGTTTTCTAGGGGTACCATCATTTTTGTCCATGCCTGTTTCATGAGTTTATTTTTTTACATAATTCTGTTGAAGCATGGTTGAAAAACAATGTCTGACTTTCATTGGTTAACATTTATAGAATTTTAATTTATTATTACTTTTGTCAGATTAAAGTTATTTCTGTGACCATTGTGACTTTTTCTTTCATTGACCAAAGGGTACCAACAATTTTGTCCACGTCTGTATATATGTACTGTATATCTATATATATTTTTTCCTCCTCTCTTTCCCTCTGTTTCTCTCTCTCCCTCTCCAAGATTCGAGTCACCAGAAAATTCGAATTTGGATAAAACTCTAATTTTTACAAAATGTAGGTCCAATTTGATTAGTTTACTATCGATTTGTTCATCTCTAATGATAACAGCTATGTTACTGTAATAACTTTATAATTATATACAGTGCATAATTTGAATTAATTTTTATTTATTTATTTTATGCACATAATAATCTGTACATCTATCATTTTGTTAAAAAAGTGACCCATCTAAAGCCACATAAAACACTGCACGGTAGTAAAGCCCTTATAGGTCACAGAAATACATACAGTCGGCCTGTAATAGTGACTGATTGGAAATGTTCTACACTCTTATAGCTAGCCCTCAAAGATAAGGGAGCTCATTTGTATGAATACTCTGCAGTGTATAAAATGTTGACTATTTCAAGGTCACGTAGAATATAAAATGAGATAATGCAATTTCTAAAGTTTTCTTTCCCATTGTCTCGCTTTGATACAATTCTGATGTTTGTTCTGCTAATAGTGCTATATTAGTGTATTGGCTAATGTTTAACCATTTGGTATGGAACAGCAGCCCATTACTTTATCAGTTTCCTCAAGGTCACACATATAGTACAATGTGCAGCTAGTATGTTAAGGTGATAGCCAGCCAGAATGGAAGTGTGCTGAAAGGGGTTGCTCAACATGTATTTCATGATTTCCTTTTTTTTTTAAATGTAAATGTGGAGTTGGACACTTTTTGTTATGTGTATAAGGAAACTGTGAAATAGGATATCTGGACTTTAAGTAATGTTTCTTTTCAGCATTGCCTTCATAGTTTTATTAGGTGCCAGGTTATGATCAAGTAGAACAATGGGTTTGATTAAAGGGGTTATCCCATGATTGGTGAAAAAATAAAAATTAGACATCATATGACAATCTCTTTCTAAGGGCTCATGCACATTGCGGTCCGTTTTTCACAGATCATTTGTTCCGTATGTGAGTTTTTTATTTCTCTGATTTAAGTCCTCTTCCGTTCCGTTATTCCACAAAACATATCCGCATGGTTTCAGTATGCGATCTGTTTTTTGCGGATTGGAAACTGAAACAGTAACTTATTAATCACCAAACACATGAGCAATATGGGCTGGGCATAGAATTTCTACAGTATGGATTCTCAACCTACGGATGAAATATGGATGACATACGGATGTGTTCCATGTGCGTTCCCTATTTTTTGCAGACCCATTGACTTGAATAAGGCCTCGGACCGTGATTTGCGGAAAATTATAGGACATGCACTACTTTTTTTGTAAATGGAAATACGGAAACGGAATGCACACAGAGTACCTTCCGTTGTTTTTGCAGACCCATTGAAGTAAATAGTTCCGCATATGATCCGCAAAAAAATTAACAGAAAATACGTTTGTGTGCATGAGCCCTAACACAGCTAGAACCAGCCGTGTACCTCATGTGGATACAGAGCTATCCCCATTCATTGCTCCTAGATTTTTATCAAACTGGCACCTCAGGGGTCATGTCCTGTCTGGTGCAACTTGGGAGGTGTGTTTCCTTTCTGCTGCAGCTCTCTCTCTCATAGCTCAGGAGGCAGGTGAACAGCAGGTGGCGCTATACAGATACTTTTATTGAATAACTCAGTGGCTATACTACATATTTGCCAAATTGTTCAGAATCAGGTGCTGGTTTGAAAATTGTAGAATCATTTTCGTGGGACAACCCCTTTAAAGGTGCTCACAGTTAGTATTGAGCGAAGCAAAGTGGAATTCAGCCAGATTCTAAACTGATCCAAATTTTCTCACGCTTCATGGTAACGAATCAGGTTTTCTGAAAATGGCAGCTGCATTTGTTACAAAGTGAAACAAAGTATAGAGGAGACAAGCATGGGAATGCAAGATCACCCATAATGCCGTACAGCCAGCCAGTCTGTAGATAGCCATCCCCTGTGATGTCACAGCTCTATAAAACCCTGACCCCTCTCAGTCTCTGCCATTGTCCTGTGAGCTGAGCATAGGGAGAGACATGGCAAGCGCTCATGCGCTAGGGACAGTGTAGCTTAAAATGATTAATAGAAGAATATTGGACAGGGAGAATTCAGGGAGACTGCAGGGACAGTGCAGGGAGACGTATTCTGCATCAGATTTATTTATTCCTACATTTCCTTATTCCTACATTATCCATAAATGTAATTCAATACCGATAAGATCAAAGCCTTTTTTTATTCCGGTGCCAGCTTGCCAACCAATACCATCCAGTCTGCACCCCTTAGAGGGGCCAGGTCTTAATGATGACCTTTCTCATCTTTTTCTGGCTTTACTACTTCCAAATCATCCTTCAAAGTCTCCATGTCCTAAAAAAGTCAGCAAGAGAGAGAGGAGTTGGATGTTCCTGATGACATATTCTCATTGATATTAAATGATGTGAAAAAGTAAGAAAAGCAGATGGCAGAAGAAGGGCTCCCACCTGTAGGGCAGGAGAATGCTGGGGTTGGAGAAGTAGGTATGCCAGAGCTGATTAATATTCAGTGTTTACTGAATTGCAGCAAACAGGCCAGAACAGCAATAATATGCATATTGTCCTGCCACCTAACCAGCTAAACCCCATACCAGAAACAGTCCCTGTTTAAAGGTGCATTAACTCCTTAAGCACACGGCCATATTTCACCTTAAAGGGACACTGACAGGCCCAATAACCATAATTAGCTGTACATATCCATGTACAGGTCTTCTAATGTGCATTAAAAACCCTTGCTTTGTAACTGGAAAAAATTGATTCAAATGAAAAATCTGCCAAAAAAGTGAAAATTTGAAATGTTATCTCTATTTTCCATTAATTCTTATGGAACACCTAAATGGTTAACAAAGTTTGTAAAATCAGTTTTAAATACCTTGAGGGGTGTAGTTTGTAAAATTGGGTCATTTTTGGGTGGTTTCTATTATATAAGCCTCACAAAGTGACTTCAGACCTTAACTGGCCCTGAAATTTTAAGATTTGCTTCTAAACTTCTAAGCCTTGTAACGTCCCCAAAAAATAAAATGTCATTCCTAAAATTATCCAAACATGAAGTAGACATATGGGGAATGTAAAATAATTAGCAAATTAATTAGCAAATTAAAAAACTATCTCAGAATGGCCTGGATAAGTAAAAGCGTTTTAAAGTTATTCACACATAAAGTGACACTGGTCAGATTTGCAAAAAAAATGGCCTGGTCCTTAAAGGGACACTGACAGGCCCAATAACCATAATTAGCTGTACATATCCATGCACAGGTCTTCTAATGTGCATTAAAAACATATAAGTATCCCCCCTGTCCACATTATGAATACAGTAAACTGGGAGGCACTTCTAAACGGCGGTTGGGCTGATGCTGGCTGGGCGCAAGTGGAGCTGAAACCCCGCCCCTTGGGCAGAAAGAACAGGGATTACTTCAGGTTATAAAACGTGAGTTTACTGTATTCATAATGTGGACAGGGGGGATACTTATATGTTTTTAATGCACATTAGAAGACCTGTGCATGGATATGTACAGCTAATTATGGTTATTGGGCCTGTCAGTGTCCCTTTAAGGACCAGGCCATTTTTTTGCAAATCTGACCAGTGTCACTTTATGTGTGAATAACTTTAAAACGCTTTTACTTATCCAGGTCATTCTGAGATAGTTTTTTCGTCACATATTGTACTTCATGACAGTGGTAAAATGGAGTTAAAAACAATACCAAATTTAGCAAAAATTTGGAAAAATTTGCTAATTATTTTACATTCCCCATATGTCTACTTCATGTTTGGATAATTTTAGGAATGACATTTTATTTTTTGGGGACGTTACAAGGCTTAGAAGTTTAGAAGCAAATCTTAAAATTTCAGGGCCAGTTAAGGTCTGAAGTCACTTTGTGAGTCTTATATAATAGAAACCACCCAAAAATGACCCAATTTTACAAACTACACCCCTCAAGGTATTTAAAACTGATTTTACAAACTTTGTTAACCATTTAGGTGTTCCACAAGAATTAATAGAAAATAGAGATAACATTTAAAAATTTCACTTTTTTGGCAGATTTTTTATTTGAATCAATTTTTTCCAGTTACAAAGCAAGGGTTAACAGCCAAACAAAACACAATATTTATGGCCCTGATTCTGTAGTTTACAGAAACACCCCATATGTGGTCGTAAACTGCTGTACGGTCACATGGCAGGGCGCAGAAGGAAAGGAATGCCATACGGTTTTTGGAAGGCAGATTTTGCTGGACTGGTTTTTTGACACCATGTCCCATTTGAAGCCTCCCTTATGCACCCCTAGAGTAGAAACTCCAAAAAAGTGACCCCATTTTGGAAACTACAGGATAGGGTGGCAGTTTTGTTGTACTATTTTAGGGTACATATGATTTTTGGTTGCTCTATATTACACTTTTTGTGAGGCAAGGTAACAAGAAATAGCTGTTTTGGCACCGCTTTTATTTTTTGTTATTTACAACATTCATCTGACAGGTTAGATCATGTGGTATTTTTATAGAGCAGGTTGTCACGGACGCGACAATACCAAATATGACTACTTTTTTATTTACTTACGTTTTGCACAATACCTGCATTTTTTAAACCAAAAAAATGATGTTTTAGTGTCTCCATATTCTGAGCCATAGTTTTTTTATTTTTTGGGAGATTGGCTTAGCTAGGGGCTCATTTTTTGCGGGATGAGGTGACGGTTAGATTGGTACTTTTTTGGGGGCATACGACTTGTTGATCACTTGGTGCTGCACTTTTTGTGATGTAAGGTGAAAAAAAATTGCTTTTTTTACACTTTTTTTTTAATGGTATTTATCGGACGGGTGGATCATGTGATAAATTTATAGAGCCGGTCATTACGGATGCGGCGATACCTAATATGTGTGGGTTTTTTCAGTTTTTTATTATAAAATAAGGGGAAAGGGGTGTTTTTTTTTTCTTTTTTTACTTTATTAATTTTATTACTTTATAAATTTTATTAAAAGCCTTTTTTTTTTTTCCTTTTTTTTCCTTTCCTTTATTTCTGATGTTCACTTTTGGGGGTCTGATTCCCTCTGCAATGCATTACAATGCATTTGTATTGTAATGCATTGCCTGTTCGTGTACTACAGTAAGTAGGCTGGATCTCCTCGGCTCCCGTAGAAGGCAGGTCCCGATGCCGTGCAAGGCATTGGGCAGCCTCTGCACGGCATCTGGCTGCCTTCTGAGACATCAAGTCCCTGCCACAGCAGCGCAGGGACTCGATGCGCTCCCGCAAACACAAACTCCTTCTATGCCGCGGTAGAGGCATAGAGGGGGTTAATCCACTGCGATCACAGATACAGGGGCATTGACCCAAGGTGCCTGCTCAATGATTTGAGTAGGCACCTTGTTCCGATCAACGCCCGCCGCGCAGCCAGGACATCAGGGCGTACCTGTACGCCCTGTGTTCTTAAGAGGTTAAAGGTGCCTCGCAGCCATTAACAATGAAGCCCTAATGAAGCCACGTGGTTCTTCACCGCAGCATGGCTCTGCGATGGCCTGGGTATACCTGATTTATACCAATTTGTGATGAATTAATTCAGAAGGAATCTAATTACTTGGTGGACTTCGACGAAGTTGCCAAATCAAATTTTTCATAACTTCTGTCATCTCTACTCACAGCACATGGTAGTGACTACACTTTGTTATGCTACAAAAAAATATTGGCACTGATGAAAGTGCACCTAGAAGGCACCACAACTAAATCACCCTCGGGCAACTGTAGTCAATTTTTCCTCATGGGAGGAAGATCATTCCTGACCCACAAAAAATCCCTGGCACAATTGTTTAAAGGGATTTTCCAGGCTCCTGATATTGATGATCTTTCCTCATGGTAAGTTATTAATATGCGATTGGTGAAGGTCAGACATCCCATACCCCCAGCGCAAACTATGGAACCAATATCTAGACCAAAAGATACAATATGAACAATGAAGATGTTACAGTGCTTGCCCGAGTGCCACGGTCCCTTCAAACCGCTGATCAGCAGAGGTATTTTTGAATAATCTTCACATTTTAAACTATGTAGTAGTATATAAAAAAAAAATAGATGTTTTATCCTTGGAATTACATATTGTTAAAGTGTTTTGTTAAGAATATATGGAGATAACTCAGTGAGAAAGTCTTTGAAAAAGTAAAGAACAGGAAATGTAACATTAAGGATGACCTCACCATTTTGCAACAGAAAGATTTAATTTATCAAATCCCCCTATTTGTACTTATCATATTCCTTTGGGATGCATCAATCAGAAACCTTAGCATTCTTCTCAAATCAAACCTTATGTTTTGTTAGCTGTAATAGCCCTTCTTTTTAAGAAATATCCTTTCGAAAAATCCTAATTTTCACAACTAACACTGTCTGCCATCTATGTAAGTCAGTGCACATATAAAAAACATCTGTTGTACTGGAAGTCTTGCAAAACAATAATTATGGCAAAAGAGTTAAAAGGGGTTTCCCAGGCCGTAGGATAGACCATCATTGTATGATTGGAAGGGTCCACCCCCAGGACCCCCATGATCTACAGAATAATGGGAATGTGTGGTATTTATTGTATGGGATAAATATTTTTTTATTTTGATAGTTGGGCATTTTCAGGTGTGGCGATACTAATTAGGTTTATTTTTTGGCAATTTTAATTTGTAAAATTGAGAAAGGAGGTGAATTGATTGTTTAATTTTTTTTAATCTATTTTTAAAACTTTATTTTTTTGCTTTATTTTTAGTCCACCTAGGAGACTTGAACTGAAATGGTCTTTGGTAAAATCGCAATGTTCCTATTAGGCCCTGTTTGAGGCAGAGCTCAATAAGAAGTTTACTATTGCAGGCCTAGGAGCCTTCATAAGGCCCAGTCTGCCATACCAATAGAATGGCTCTTGTCCTAGGGAGGTGTTTGTCCACTGGAGCAAACCCCATCCAAATGACCCCTCAGATGCAGTGGTCGCAGTGCACTTTGGCATCTGAGGAGTTAAATGTCTAACAAGTTGCAGTGGCCAGGTTTATTGGGTCCCCTGGACACCGTTGAGGTGTCACCACGTGTTGCTGCTCTCTGTAGGGAATGGTAAGGAATGATACACCCCAATGGGAAATTAGTCCAGCGAGTTAAGGTTTGCAGTAAACTAGTACAAAATAATACAGGCAAGGCACACTGCTCTGGCTTTTCCAGTCTCCCCTCTGGTAGCAGAAGGTTCTGTGCTAAGGAAAGGCCTGAGATAGCTGTCCCTCTCTCAGAAGTCTGGTACCATGGTCAATGGGTTTGCTGGCCCTAAGTCTGTGCCTCAGTCATCTGGCTGGCTCCCTGGATAAAGGGCTAGTGCCCCAGGGTCTATGGCAACGTATCTCCATCTGAGCATCTCCTTCTGGTCATTTTTTCAGTCTAGCAGAGTCTCTCCTACTAAACACTGGTCCCTATCTGCAGACAACTAGGGTCTCTGACTGCTCTACTTTCTTACATTTTGTAATCAATCTAAAAAACTTCTAGTGGGAGGGATAAAGGTTGGTAAGTACAGCCTCAGTATAAGTCAATGGGAATGATTAAGCAGTTTTTAGATGTAAACAACCGTCTGAAAGCTAAACCAGATGGTCAAAGTTCACTATGTCTCCAAAACTCAGCTCTATATATTCCCTTATGACAGCAATTACCTGCTTCTCAGTGCACAAGCTGAAAATCCCAAAGTCTCTTATTATGAACTGGTTGTGCATGACCCTTTCCACCATTTAGTGCAAATTCAGTGCAAATACAGTGCATAACAGGATAGGTCATATAAAATGCAATTCAACAGTATAAAATAGTTTAAGTGCAAACAATGGCATGAATCACAGTGTAAGTTAACCCTTCAAAGTGCTCTAAAGTAGTCAGTTAATGGCTTTGCATAGCAGCAATAGGAGCACATGTCCAGACGCTAAAGTATTTTGCTCCAGGGCACAACATATGTAGTCACCCTTTTGCTATGGTGCCTGCTTAGATGATAACCCAGACATCTGTTGTACATGTATGGTGGAAGTCACCAGGGGGTTAAAGAGCAAGGGGCGTGCACTAAACAGTAAGTAGATACAAAAACCTAATCCATGTGTACTTTTGGTGTAATATTCTATATTTAGTGACATCTCCATATTTAGATTTGATCAGGATACCAACTTTGTTATGTGTAGAACCTGATCAAGGATCTTTACAGCCCTCAAAAAAGGCTTCTCTGACTTGATTGCCTTTGCTTGGTTCACCTCACCACCTAACTTCTCTTATATCAGGCCTACCACTCTCCAATGGTACTAGTATAGTAATTGTGCTAGTGTGAGTAGATATGATTGTAATGAGCAGGCATGTGTGTTATTAGTATTGGAGTGGTGGGAATATAGGTAGAAAGTGTATGAATGGAAGAGGGCACGTTTGTAGTGTGTGCATGCATGTATATAGTGAATTATTTGGACTTTGTATGGCTGGTATTGTTTCTCCATTGAAAGGTTTTGATTAATATGTTGGTATTGGACAGTGCTTTTATGATTATGTGGCACTATTATTTGCATTATAGAATAGCGCAGCACATACACTACAGCTTTGTCCATGCTTTAGTTTGATAATGGGATCATTAGTATAGAGATCATAACAGATCCCTCTTGTCTGTCATAGATCTTGTAAAAAAATGGATATCATGATTCTTGTGTGAATAGCAAATATGCATTTCAATGATTACAATTAGAGGTGGGATGACGAATCAGTCGAATCCCTCGAATTTTGCTGGATTCGTGGACTCGAATCCCGATGTAATTTACGAAATTCCGACTAATCCCTTTGCAAATGTACTAGTATTACTACCCTAAGTGTTGTCATTTGTCTACAAAATCACTTATTAATATGGTAATTACCTGAGTAAGGAGCCCAAGGGGCTGTCCCTCCGGCCGTTGGAGCCCAGACGCGCCCCTTCTCCTGGAGCCCAGCACCGCCCCACTGCTAATTTATTCACTCCTCATTGCCGGCTGGCACATGTACAGTGCGTCCTGTGAGGACGATTCCAGGCACTGACATGTGTATTCACGGTGTATGCTCGAGATTATGGCTCAGCAACACCGGACATAATGCGTTTGCTGAGCCATAATCTCGCGCATGAGGAGGAGTAAATAAATTAGTAGTGGGGCGGTGCTGGGCTCTAGGAGAAGGGGCGCGTCTGGGCTCCAACGGCCGAAGGGACAGCCCCTCGGGCTCCTTACTCAGGTAATTACCATATTAATAAAAGCTATTTTCTAGACAAATGACAACACTTAGGGTAGTAATACTAGTATATTTTAATACAAAACAAGCAGACTGATGTGATGATGTTAAAAGCTCTGTCACTAAAATCCAGGTGACAGAATCCCTTTAGGCCCCTTTCACACGGGCGTTGCGGGAAAATGCGCGCGAGCGTTGCGGGAACACCCGCGATTTTTCCGCGCGAGTGCAAAACATTGTAATGTGTTTTGCACTCGCGTGAGAAAAGTTGCGCGTGTTTGGTACCCAAACACGAACTTCTTCACAGAAGTTCGGGTCTGGGATCGGTGTTCTGTAGATTGTATTATTTTCCCTTATAACATGGTTATAAGGGAAAATAATAGCATTCTGAATACAGAATGCATAGTAAAATAGCGCTGGAGGGGTTAAAAAAAAATAAAAAAAAATTTAACTCACCTTAGTCCACTTGCTCGCGTAGCCGGCATCTCCTCTGTCTTCATCTTAGCTTTTTGTAGCAACAGGACCTGTGGTAACGTCACTCCGGTCATCACATGATCCATCACCATGGTAAAAGATCATGTGATGGATCATGTGATGACGTCACCAAAGGTCCTTTTTGATACACAAAGCTAAGATGAAGACAGAAGGAGATGCGGCCTGAGCGAGCTAGTGGATTAATGTGAGTTAAATTATTATTTATTTATTTTTAACCCCTCCAGCGCTGTTTTACTGTGCATTCTGTATTCAGAATGCTATTATTTTCCCTTATAACCATGTTATAAGGGAAAATAATAATGATCGGGTCTCCATCCCGATCGTCTTCTAGCAACCGTGCGTGAAAATCGCACCGCATCCGCACTTGCTTGCGGATGCTTGCGATTTTCCCGCAACCCCATTCACTTCTATGGGGCCTGCTTTGCGTGAAAAACGCACAAAGAGGAGCATGCTGCGATTTTCACGCAACGCACAAGTGATGCGTGAAAATCACCGCTCATGTGAACAGCCCCATAGAAATGAATGAGTCTGGACTCAGTGCGGGTGCAATGCGTTCACTTCACGCATTGCACCCGCGCGGAATACTCGCTCGTGTGAAAGGGGCCTTAAGGTTACTTTCTTTCTGTGTTGACGAATACTTTGTTAAAAATGAGTAAGGACTTTATTTTTTCATATTAAAAGAATATTGAGTTTGGATCACTTTGTTTCTTACACCGTTCACACAATTCTTATGTACAGGATTCGAGATTCGAAAGATTCAATATATTCGAGAACCTTTTCGGATTCGGATTCGAAAAAAATTTGATTCGTCCCACCTCTAATTACAATCTATGTTGCAGCTTATAAAATCTAATATTTTGACAATTATCAGCCCACATCATAAAGAGGGTTTTCCCATATAAAGATTGGTGTATATCGCTAGCATATGCCACCGCATTATAATTGTGGGGGTCCGACCTGCGATAGTTTAGCACTGCATCCCCTTCTTTCCCCTGCACAGCGACGCTCCCAGCTACCCCATATTGAAGGGAACTCTCATGGGACTGGCCTGCAGTTCCCTGCTCAATGGGGCACCATTATTCAAGCGAAAAACAGTGAAGGGGCAATCACTACACAAGCACTGCATATAGGGGGTCGCCAATATCAGACTCCCACCGATCATAAAGTAATTGCATTATACTCTCAGTTTATAAGATGGGAAACCCCCTTTAATTATAAATTAGAATATGAACAGGACTTTATAAAACAAGAAACTGTGGGAAAACCAGATTACTATTTACATTTATCTATTTCAAGTGCTTGATATCAATTGATCTGCGCTGAAAGCTTTGGTGTGGGAATATTTTCCAGATCTATCAGCTCAGCTTTCATGTATCCCACATTCATTTTCACATGGAAAACACTTTGATGATCAGCCTGATAGTTGTTTCCTTAAGATTTGATATGGTACTAGTTTTCCTGTACAGTGATCTCAGCTGGATATATCCCAAAACTGAAACAAACTGTATACCTATTTATCTCAAAATTAGAGATAGAGATATGAATGTTTGCAGGGGTGGACTTGGCATTTCTGGGGCCTTTAAGCGAAGCTATGTCTGATTGCCCTAACCAGGTCAGCCAGACAGGAATCACTATTCCAGTCAGCGGTTCCCTTTGTGCTTTCTTGGGCCAGAGATGCAGTTGAAAATTGTGGCATGGACCAATTCTAGCTTTCTGATGTAAAAATTTATATGGTGCCCTCACCCTTGTGTCAAATTATCAATCCAACCCATCTCCCCAGTCCTACTGCTAGAGGCATATTTGAATTAGACATTACATGCAGCACCACATACCTCTTACATCCAGTGATGTCTATTCTGAAATAGATGTTCTCTTTCCTCATCTTCTCCATTCAGCCCAGACCACCATGACAAAATATTTCAGCGATGTGTCTGCAAAGTTTGACACATCATAGATTCCTCACTTTTACATCATCTTTGTTCCCCAACTGTTTTATCTTGCTCCTACGCCCAATACTGTGCCCCCTGTTCTACCAAATGCCCCCAAATACTATACTGCATACAGATAGTCCCCAAATGCTCCCAAAAGTCCTGCCAATAGTAATAATTACATTCTAGATTGCCCTCACTAGTAGTATCCCCCCTATATTCCCCCAATAGTGATAGTGCCCTCCAAGAGTGTCCCCATTAGTAGCAATTCCCCTAAATATTGTGCCTAATAATAATGCCCCCACAGTTCCCCAGTAGTAATAATGTAGTTATAATGCCCCCTTATAGTGCCCTCGGTATTATAATACCCAAATAGTGCCCCTCATATGGTAAATGCCCCCAATATTTATAAGGCCCTCAATATTCAATTACCCCAGTATTTATCAGTATTTATACTTGCCCCCCTAATGCCCCCATTATGTTTAATGTCCCCAAACAGTGCTCCCTGTATTTTCAATGCCTACTCTCTATTGCTCCCTGAATTATGCCCCCAGCAGTGCCCTCTTCATTTATAATGTCCCCCTGTAGCGCCCTTTATATTTTTCTGTCCCCCAGCAGTGACCCCTGTATTTTTATAAAGTTCCCCAGTAGTGCCCCCTGATTGGGGGTCCGACTCCCAGGCACCCAGCCCCGATCAGCTTTTGCTCTCTGGCGAGTGCTGTGGCTGCTTCCTAGGCCAGTGACATCACATTTATGGGTCACATGGCCTAGGCGCAGTTCAGTCCCATTTAAAGGGGTTGTCCTACGAGAAATATTCTACAGTTATTAAACCAGCACCTGGATCTGAATATTTTTGTAATTGCATGTAATTAAAAAATTTGTATAGCTACTGAGTTATACAATAAAATGTATCTACAGTGTACAAAGTATATAGTGCCACTCAATTTATTTCTTTGACCGGCTCATTAAGAGTGCCGCACATGCTCAGTTTCATCTTTCAACTGCCTCCTGAGCTGTGATATGAAGAGCTGAGGCACGCCCCCTTAGTTGTAGCAGAAAAGACACTCCCCTTGAGCCGTGAGCTTGATATAAATCTAGCAGAGAAATGAATGTGGAGATTTCTGGATCCATGTGAGGTACACGGCTGGTTCTAGCTTTGTTAGAAAGAGATTATCATGTACTATATGATGTCTGATTTTCATGTTTTACATTATTCATGGGATAACCCCTTTAAGTGAATGTACAGTGCTGTGTTTGGCAAGCTGTGAAAAGGCTGCAGTGCTCAACAGAGCACCACGACCTCTTTAAACTGGTGATCCAGCAGGGGTGCCGATAGATGGACCCTCACTGATCACATACTGATGAGTCCTGAGTATAGCCCAGTGATGGCTAACCTCTGGCACTCCAGCTATAGTGAAACTACGACTCCCAGCATACTCCATTCATTTCTATGGAGTTCTGAGAACAGCCAAGCAAGTGTGCATCTTGGGAGCTATAGTTTTACCACAGCTGAAGTGCCGGAGGTTAGCCATCACAGGTATAGGCCGTCAATCTCAAAATCTCTGACCTCTTTAAAAAGTTCCCCAATATGTTCTTTACTGAATATATAGCTTATTCTTTGCAGCGTTTAATTTTTGGGTGTTTCTGGGTATTAACACACTCTGCTGTGTGCTGTATATTAGTCTTGTTATTATCGAGCTCTAATTTCTGCATGATGAAATACTAATAATCATGCCTCTTCCTTGTAGCAATAGATATTATATCTCCATCATTGTCTACAGAGTACCAACATATCATCTTACAGCGGACAGATTGTTTATTATTTATGCTACCATCCATCTTTATACCACCGTTAATGACATAATGGCTTGATAGCGATGAGACATATTAGCTTTTCCTCGTGTTACACATTGTGAGCATAAGGCATGTAATAGGATTTAGAGATAAACTTATTTGGTGCTGTTTGCATGTTCTCCAGTAGTTTTCTGAATGATGCCAAATGCTGTTTGTTACCATGGTTAGTGAGCTGTATACAGCATACAATGAACTGGGAATACCCTGGGTGAATCACTTAAGTGTCTATGTTGTGTGTATTGAAATCAAGCAAAATGTCAAGGGAAAAGTAGTTGATCAGCCTGGAGCTGAGGGGTTATCCATCATATTTTTTAGGCTTTGTTCACATCTTCGCCTTGTAAATTCAGTAGTCTGTTCCGGAATCAGAGTTACTCTATCCGGCATAGCCAGACACCGCCACAACCTGCTGGATTCCCACTGGCTATAAAGGGATCTGACAAGGATTTCTGGCATATGGGTGCATTCACACGTCCGTAAGTGTTTTGCGGATCCGCCAAACAAGGACACCGGCAAAGTGCATTCCGCAATTTGCCGACCGCACATCGCCGGCACTATAATATAAAATGCCTAATCTTGTCTGCAATTGTGGACAAGAATAGGACATGTTCTATTTTTTTGCGGAAATGGAAACACGGATGCGGACCCATTTTGCGGACGTGTGAATGGACCCTAAGGGCACTTTCACACGACTGTATGGCTTTAGTGTTTTAAGTTCCGTTTTTCACGGATCCGTTGTTCCGTTTTTTGTTTCCGTTGTTTCTGTTTCCGTTCCGTTTTTCTGTTCTGTTTTTCCGTATGGCATATACATTATACAGTAATTACATAGAAAAAATTGGGCTGGGCATAACATTTTCAATAGATGGTTCCGCAAAAACGGAACGGATACAGAAGACCTACGGATGCATTTCCGTATGTGTTCAGTTTTTTTTGCAGACCCATTCACTTGTATGGAGCAACGGAATGTGATTTGCGGGCAATAATAGGACATGTTCTATCTTTCAACGGAACAAAAAAATGGAAATATGGAAACGGAATGCATATGGAGTACATTCCATTTTTTTTTGCGGAACCATTGAAATGTATGGTTCTGTATACGGACTGTATACGGATTGCAAAAAGTGGCCCGCAAATGGGGAAAAAAAACGGTCGTGGGAAAGAGGCCTAAATGCTGGCTTTTTGCCAGACAAACACTCATGCATGCAGTGTTATTTGACCATCAGAAAGCCAGGATTTATGTTGGAAACCTACCGGATCCCCATCGGATCCCTTTATAGTCAACTGGTTTCCATCATTGGTGTGCAGCTCTGCCGGATAAAGTAGCTCCATTAGTCTGTTCCTCTGCTACAGATGTGAACGTAGCTTTAGAGTTACAAGAAAAGGTGGACAAGTTTCAATATGACAAATACAGTGGTTAGGTGTCACTGGATGTTTTGCAGAACACAGGCAAGTGCCAAACCAAATTATTCAGGCCATTTAACCACTTAGATGCCGTGGTAAAGCATGTAAAAAAAGACAAAGGCCCCCTTTCCATCTCAGGTTCCTTATTAGAGATAGTCTACTACATTATATAATAAAATTGAAAATGATCGATAAAAGACAAGTTGGACAAAAGGTACATATTTTACAAAAATTTATGAAAAACTCACACAGGTAATAGAACGGATACATTCTTTTCCCATAAAATAGTAGTTCTTAAATAAAAAGTATTGCAATGTATAAAAATACATATTTAGGGCTCTTTCACACTTGCGTTGTCCGGATCCGTCGTGTACTCCACTTGCCGGAGTTACACGCCGGATCCGGAAAAACGCAAGTGAACTGAAAGCATTTGAAGACGGATCAGTCTTCAAAATGCGTTCAGTGTTACTATGGCAGCCAGGACGCTATTAAAGTCCTGGTTGCCATAGTAGTAGTGTGGAGCGGGGGAGCAGTATGCTTACCGTCCGTGCGGCTCCCGGGGCGCTCCAGAATGACGTCAGAGCGCCCCATGCGCATGGATGACGTCATCCATGCGCGTGGGGCGCCCTGACGTCACTCTGAAGTGCCCCGGGAGCCGCACAGACGGTAAGTATACTGCTCCCCACTACACTTTACCATGGCAAACAGGACTTTAGCGTCCCGGCAGCCAGGGGCGTTGCTAGGGTCTCAAAAGATCCGGGGCACAAGCCCCAATAAATATGTTGCTCCCCCCCCGCACTTTGCTGTACTTACTATACAGCAGCACTTACCTGTCACATCCAGGGCCTCCAGGTGACGTCTTCTCTCTGTCATCATCTTCTCTGTAGATCTTCTCTCTCATCATCTTCTCCACTCGGTCCGGACACTTTTCTCAGCCGCCTCGTCTCTGCAGAGTGTGACACACAGACATCTTAGCTTCCTCACATTCTATCATTATCCCCGAACTGGAGTCCCCACAGTGTTACCCTGCTTCTCGCTGTGCCCCCCCCCCCCAGGGGTGTAACTATACGGGGTGCAGAGCTAGCAGTCGCTACCGGGCCCAGGAGCCTGAAGGGGCCCAAAGACTTGTGCCGCATAAGAAGACACACAAAGCACTGAAGGGAAGGGGAGCCCAAGCTGAACTCTTGCACCGGGGCCCATGAGCCTTTAGTTACGCCCCTGCCCCCCCCAATACCCCCAAATACTATCCTGAAGAAACATTACTGCCCCCCATAGTAATAGTGCTCCTCATAGTCCCACCAATAGTAATTCCCTTCTAGAATGCCTTCATTAGTAACACTACCCCAACCGTGATAATGCTCCTCAACAATGCCCCCATTATTAGAAGAGTCCTCCCATATTAATAATACCCTCACAGAGTACCCAGTAGAAATAAGGCCCCCTATTGTTCCCCCAGTGTTAATAAAGCTCCCTACAGACCCCTTAGTAGTAATAAGGCCACCATAGTGCGGTTAGTAGAAATAAGGTGGACCTATAATGTCCCCTGGATCTGCAGTGCCCCTGCAGTTATAATCCTCCCTCCACCATACAGTCCCATGTAAATAACATCACCTCCTCCCCAGCCGCCTCCAACGCACAATCCCATGTAAACATCACCCCCTAAGGCTACTTTCACACTTGCGTTCGTGCGGATCTGTCCTGTACTTGTACAGGACGGATCTGCACCGATATAATACAAACGAATGCATCCGTTCAGGACCGATTCGTTTGTATTAGATTTGAATTTCTAAGTCTCAATACGGATCCGTCCTGACTTACATTAAAAGTCAATGGGGGACGGATCCGTTTACAATTGCACCATTTTGTGTCAATGCAAAGGGATCCGTCCCCATTGACTTACATTGTAAGTCAGGACGGATACGTTTGGCCCTGCAAAGCCATGCGGACACAAAAACGCTGCATGCAGCCGTTTTGGAGGCGGACCCCAAAATGCTGCATGCAGCGTTTTTGTGTCCGCATGGCCTTGCAGGGCCAAACATATCCGTCCTGACTTACAATGTAAGTCAATGGGGACGGATCCCTTTGCATTGACACAAAATGGTGCAATTGTAAACAGTTCCGTCCCCCATTGACTTTCAATGTAAGTCAGGACGGATCCGTATTGAGACTTAGAAATTCAAATCTAATACAAACGAATCGGTCCTGAACGAATGCATTCTGAATGGATCCGCATCCATTCAGAATGCATTGGGGTTAAACTGATGCATTTGGGGCTGCTTGTGAGAGCCTTGAAATGGATCTCACAAGCGGATCCCCAAACGCGTGAACGTAGCCTAAACAATAATTCCCATGTACATAAACATCATTCCCCCCCACCATCCACTTTCAACATACAGTCCCATGTAAATAACATCACTCCATCCCCCAGCCACCTCAAGCACACAGTTCCATGTCAATAACATCCCTCCCTTCAGCCCTAACATACATCCCAGTTAAATAACTACAACTCCCAGCATCTGCCTCTCCCTTAACTTACCTCTCCTCATGTACAGATATCACCATTAGGCTCCTTCTCCTTCTCCTCCTTCTCCTCTTCATTCCGGTCCAATCCTGCACTGGTCACATGATGGTGACATCATCCAGGTCATCCTATCAGGTCATCCTATCACAGCCTGTTTTGCTGATCACATGACCTGTGATGTCACCACAGGTCCTTCGCCTCTTCCCAGTGTAAGATTCAATTGTATTGCCGTTCTGTGTACGGCAATACAGTTGTATCTAGCAGGCAGGCAGGACATTCGGGGCATGGGACAAAACATCCAGGGCCCAGGCCCCGAATGTTTTAACCTAGCGACGCCCCTGCCGGCAGCCATGGTAACCATTCAGAAAAAGCTAAACGTCAATGGGCATTAATTCCGGATCCGGCCTTGCGGCAAGTGTTCAGGATTTTTGGCCGGAACAAAAAGCGCAGCATGCTGCGGTATTTTCTCCGGCCAAAAAACGTTCCGGTCCTGAACTGAAGACATCCTGATGCATCCTGAATGGATTTCTCTCCATTCAGAATGCATGGGGATAATCCTGATCAGGATTTTTCCGGCATAGAGCCCCGACGACGGAACTCTATGCCGGAAAAGAACAACGCAAGTGTGAAAGAGCCCTTAGTAAGACAGTAACATAGGTTGTAAGGCTGAAATTAAGACAAAACGCCCATCCAGTTCAGCCTGTTATCCTGTAATGTTAATCCCTTAGGAGGCAAAAGCTAGTTTTTCTCATTTTAGGGGAAAAAATCTTTCCCAACTGCAAATATGGAATAACTCCCAGGACCATAACTTGCAATATTATTGCGCTGAAGAAAGACATTAAATGGGTTATCCAACCCTTATAATACCCGCCAAAATGCCTGAACCCCTCACTCAGGTTATACTTGCTTTGCTCCCCGGCACCCACGTCGCTTCTGATGCCTGCCCGGCCGCCGCTGCATCTCCCCTGTCGGGCAGATCAAAACATCCAGCACCGGAAGAGGGGGGGGGGGGTTGAGGGGGGTTAGTCCATAGCAGGCCGCAACGGGAATGAGCCTCCCTAAAATTGTGCGATGGGGAGATGCAGTGGCGGCCGCTGGATAACCTCTTTAAGCGTCTCTTTGATCTCCTTCAGTAAAATCACTACCACAACCTCCTCTAGCAGAGAACTCCATAGTCTCACTGCACTTACAGTAAAGAATCCTCTTCAATGTTGATGGAGAAACCTTCGTTCCTCCAGATGCAGAGGATGTCCCCTCATCACTGTCACAGTCCTGGGTATAAGTAGATCATGGGTGAAATCTCTTTATTGTCCTTTGATATATTATTAAGACTACCCTCAGCCTTTTTTCTAAACGATATAACCCTAATTTTGATCATCTTGTGGGTACTGTAGTCCACCCATTCCAATTATTACCTTATTTGAACCCTCTCAAGCTCTGCTTTGTCTTTCTTGTGCACAGGATCCCAGAATTAGTACACAATACTATATGTGTGGTCTGATTAGTGATTTGTAAAGTGGAAGAACTATGTTCTCATCATGTTCATCTATACCTCTTTTGCTGAAACCCCTTGATCTTATTAGCCTTGACTACAACTCACTGACACTGGTTGCTAAAGTTAAAGGACCTGTCCAGATACCAAAAATGGGGCCCCATGCCAGCAGATGCCATAAAATAAAGAAACATCCTGTATACACCTCTTTCTCCTGGGCTATAGCTCCCGTCCTCCTCTTACTTTGTGTATACAAAGCTGCAGTGGTGATGTTACTGTTCTAATCTAGGAATCGAACACGATGGGACAGATTAATTAATCAAATGAAGCCAGAATTCTGATGCACATGCCATGCACCAAATATGCTTTAGACACGTTTTGAACCTTCTTCAACAAGGGGTCATGGCTTAGCAAGAAAGGGTAATGTCTTACTAAAAAGAGGCATGAATTCAGATGCACTAATGTGCACCAAAATCTTGGCGCAAAGTAAGCCAGCTAATAGGAAGGGTAGCGTTACCTACAACATTATCTAACAGTGCGTTACATTTATTATACAGCACAAGCCACTGTGAAATATTTGGGACATCTTTAGATGGTCTAAGTTTATGGTGTTTACAGGATTTGTAAGTCTGCTTCCCCAATATGTATTGGACTTTCACATTCTAAAGAGTCATGTCCTGATAAAGATAGCCATGGATCTTAAAATAAATGAACAGCAGAAGTCACTCTGGTATTATGAGTTGATTTGGCATCATGACAACTTTTCAGCCTGCCAGTCTTTCTTATCTGCAATGTGTCGGAGCAGTCTCCAGTGTGTCCAACCAGCAAAGTGACTGTTTCTTTTGGGATGTCAAGGGGCATAGAGAAGTGTAAGTGACATGGGCTTATAATACAGGCAATGGAGCCGGCTGTCATGAACTGTCAGTCAACCTCCAACTAGGGCATGGCTTGGTTCAGACTGTCACCCTTAATAAAGTGCTCTTCAATGACACGGCCAATTAAGGCAATTCAACTGAAACAAAAACAACAGTTTAATGTGTTTTTCTCAATCATCTGTAGATGAAGAAGCTATTAAAGAGATGACCTTACATTAATCGCCACCTTTTATCATTGTGTCATTTTTAGAACTAACATTCTGAAGGGGATAATTTATGTATATATTTTTATATTGCTCGAAGTTTCATACATCTCATACAGAGCTCCAAATCTCTTACATAGATGTAGACTTAAAGGGCATTTCCCAGGACATACAGTACAGACCAAAAGTGTGGACACACCTTCTCATTCAAAGAGTTTTCTTTATTTTCATGACTATAAAAATTGTAGATTCACACTGAAGGCATCAAAACTATGAATTAACACATGTGGAATTATATATATAACAAAAAAGTGTGAAACAACTGAAAATATGTCATATTCTAGGTTCTTCAAAGTAGCCACCTTTTGCTTTGATTACTGCTTTGCACACTCTTGGCATTCTCTTGATGAGCTTCAAGAGGTAGTCACCTGAAATGGTTTTCACTTCACAGGTGTGCCCTGTCAGGTTTAATAAGTGGGATTTCTTGCCTTATAAATGGGGTTGGGACTATCAGTTGCGTTGAGGAGAATCAGGTGGATACACAGCTGATAGTCCTACTGAATAGACTGTTAGAATTTATATTATGGCAAGAAAAAAGCAGCTAAGTAAAGAAAAACGAGTGGCCATCATTACTTTAAGAAATGAAGGTCAGTCAATCCGAAAAATTGGGAAAACTTTGAAAGTAAGGGCTATTTGACCATGAAGGAGAGTGATGGGGTGCTGCGCCAGATGACCTGGCCTCCACAGTCACCGGACCTGAACCCAATCGAGATGGTTTGGGGTGAGCTGGACCGCAGAGTGAAGGCAAAAGGGCCAACAAGTGCTAAGCATCTCTGGGAACTCCTTCAAGATTGTTGGAAGACCATTTCAGGTGACTACCTCTTGAAGCTCATCAAGAGAATGCCAAGAGTGTGCAAAGCAGTATTCAAAGAAAAAGGTGGCTACCTTGAAGAACCTAGAATATGACATATTTTCAGTTGTTTCACACTTTTTTGTTATGTATATAATTCCACATGTGTTAATTCATAGTCATGAAAATAAAGAAAACTCTTTGAATGAGAAGGTGTGTCCAAACTTTTGGTCTGTACTGTACATATTGATGACCTAACTTCAAGATGCTTAAGATGACTACCATGTAGTCGAAACGTTGCATTTTCTTTGGCACATTTTGTACATTTATATGGACCCTTTGTTAATAAAGAACCCTTGAAGGATATGCTGCCATCGATTATTTTTGGAGTATCTATGTAGCAACCACAGTGTATCTGAGGTTGCAGAGTGGCTGGTGCATTCCTGGGGGCGTCTATATGGTACGTTGGTGCTGCTTTCAACTTGGGTTTTTTCTATCTTCAAGATAAGTCATTAATATCAGATCAGTGGGGGTCTGTCACCTGGCACCCCCACAGATCAACCTTTTCAGGCAGCTGCTGGTGGCAAAAACTATACAGCTGTATGGAGTGGAAGCAGAAGTCTCCATCCACTGTGTAGTGACCATGCCAGGGTACTGTAACTCAAACCCCTCTAAAGTGAAAAGGAACTGAGCTTCAGTACACTGACAGAACTACACAGTGGATGGAGCCTTCTGCTTCCAGCTCTGTCCACCCGATCCCGTGGCTGACGGAAACAGCTGATTGGTAGGAGTGCCAAGTGTCGGATCTACCCAGATGTGATATCGATGAGCTATCCTAAGTTCAAGAAATCACCTTTAAAAGGCAACTTGAGATAGTATCAGTTAGCTATCATACATTATTAAACTCTATAACAAACTTTCCCTATAAGCCTCCTATAAAGTGGGAATCCGACAGGAAAAATGGCTGGAATTATTATCCCTTATCTCTAGATTCTCCAGCTGTTCCAACAATTTGGAGAATACTAGAATAATCATCTATGGATGGTATCATACCCCTTCAAGACTAGCTAAACTGTTTCATAATTTATCTGACCATTGTTGTAGGTGCAACAAAAGTGGGGCAAACATGAAACATACTGTATCTGGTGGGGTTGCTCAATTTATTTATTTTTTTAAACTCTTTTGTTAACAGATAAGACATAGCAATGATAACATACATTTATGTCATAATATGAACAGATTAAAAGAGACTTTTGTTCAATTATTTTAAACATCCACTGCACTGTGAAATCCTTAATTCCTTGAGTGACTTTACAATGTATAGTATCTTCATGTGACCCCATCAAACCGACTGAGCCATGGATCCTCGAGCTGCTGACAATGCTTGCCGCAGTCTCGAGGTTGAGTACATCATGTGTGCAGAGCCACACCACAAGCCCCAAACCTTGTCAAATTTTTTAGGTTTATTGCGGTGTTTAAATACCAACACTATATACAGTAGAATCTGATTTATCTGTAATTTCCACATGGACAAGTTCGGTGTATTGGGGTTGTACCATCTCAAAGCAATACATTTACGTGCCATAAATTGTGACTCCTTCAAGAATGTTGTCGTGTAGTGATCACAGCTATCCTTGTTCAATATTCCCAGCAGGCAAATCTCGGGGGTGCAAGCCACCTGGAACGGCAGCTAGTTGGAAAGAAAAGCCGTAATTTCCCTCCAGAATTTAGCAATCGGGCTGCAACTCCACATCATGTGCCAGAAATCCGTCTCTAATACCCCACACCGTGGACATGCTGTGGATGATGCTCTACCCATTCTATATAACCTATTTGGTGTGAGATATGTTTGATGTATGATGTATAGTTAGAATCTTTTATTATTGACTGCTGGAGAGGTGTGTAAATGTGATTCCAATAAATCTGATATAGATTCTTCTGTAAGTGTGGGTATCAGTCTTTTCCATTTGTCTATGACCATGAGGGGTTTAGGTCTGACCTTTGCTTGTACTAGAGGTGAGTAAATTACTGATACTAGTCCTGTGGGTCCCTGGGTTTTAACAATTCCTATGAGTGGGTACTTAGAGACAGGGCCGGCCTTAGGTGTTCAGGCGCCCTGTGCGAGCTAACCTTGTGGCGCCCCCCCAAAAAAAAAAAAAAAAAAAAAAAAAAAAAAAATGCTTGTTGCTGGCATCATGGCATAGGCTGGCTGACTATCCAACCAAGTAGTTACCAGCCCTCACACCCCAAAGGCCGGTGTAATGTTATACTTCCCTAGTTCGTGAGATTTCCCTACCCTCGTCACTTCCGGTCGCACCGGACATGACGTGAGGAGGTGTGCAGCATCGCGCAGGCGCACAACGACAGGTTAGGGAAATTTCACAGCAGAATGCGCATGCGCCAGGAGCCTCGCCGGCGGTTAGGGTAGGGAAAAACTATGGGCCAATGCGCAGTGATCGGATGGATGTTTTCAGCTGAACACCGGCCGACACTGCGCATGCACCGGGAGCCTCACCAGCGGTTAGGGAAGGGAAAAATTTACGTACGGGCCAGTGCTTTTTCCCTACCCTAACCGCTGGTGAGGCCCCCAGCGCATGTCGGCCGGTGTCCAGCTGAGAAAATTAGTTTCCAATGTAGTATTAATAACTAATAGTGATGAGCGAACTTGTGTTTTAAGTTCGGCGTTTAAAGTCCGGCTTCCGGTTAGCGGAGAATCCCGATATGGATTCCGAATACCGTTGTGGTCCCTGGTAGCGGAATCAATAATGGCCGATTATTGATTCCGCTACCACGGACCACAACGGAAGTCGGAATCCATATCGGGATTCTCCGCTAACCGGAAGCCGAACTTTAGACGCCGAACTTAAAACAGAAGTTCGCTCATCACTAATAACTAAACAATTAAATAATAAACATATTGCATTGTCTACTTACCACCAGGACAATAAGATGATCTGGACTCTGGCTGCAGTCTGGCTCTGGGGACTCCATTGTCACTCTCTCCCCCCCCCCCTTCCCTCGTCACTCTCATTATTCTCCCCCCCCCCATCACTCTCATTATTCTCCCCCCCCATCACTCTCATTATTCTCCCCCCCCCATCACTCTCATTATTCTCCCCCCCCCATCACTCTCATTATTCTCCCCCCCCATCACTCTCATTATTCTCCCCCCCCATCACTCTCATTATTTCTCCCCCCCTCCATCACTCTCATTATTTCTCCCCCCCCATCACTCTCATTATTCTCCCCCCCCCATCACTCTCATTATTCTCCCCCCCATCACTCTCATTATTTCTCCCCCCCCCCATCACTCTCATTATTTCTCCCCCCCCATCACTCTCATTATTTCTCCCCCCCCCATCACTCTCATTATTTCTCCCCTCCCCCCCCTATCACTCTCATTATTTCTCCCCCCCATCACTCTCATTATTTCTCCCCCCCCCATCACTCTCATTATTTCTCCCCCCCCCCCATCACTCTCATTATTTCTCCCCTCCCCCCCCTATCACTCTCATTATTTCTCCCCCCCCCCATCACTCTCATTATTTCTCCCCCCCCCCATCACTCTCATTATTTCTCCCCCCCCATCACTCTCATTATTTCTCCCCCCCCCCCCATCACTCTCATTATTTCTCCCCTCCCCCCCCCCTATCACTCTCATTATTTCTCCCCCCCCCCTCCCCCTTTTCACTCTCTTTTCCACCTCTAGTGTAGCGTGGCCGAGCTCTGTTCGATCCGCGGTACAGGAGCATGTTTCCTGTACCCGGCCGGACTGACAGGAAGTGCACACTAAGTGAGCACTTCCTGTCAGTCCGGCCGGGTACAGGAAACAAAAGCTCCTGTACCGCGGATCGAACAGAGCTCGGCCACGCTACATTAACAGCACACAGCAGGCGCAGGCAGGCGCTCAGCCTCAGCCACTCAGGCGGCGCAGAATGAGGGGCGCCGTCAGCCGCCCGAACTTATATAAGCAAGTTTTTTTTTTTTAAACCGCAACGTGCGCCCCCTGCTGAATACAGGGGAGGGGGAGATGGAGGGGGAGGGGGAGATGGAGTGGGAGGGGGAGATGGAGTGGGAGGGGGAGATGGAGGGGGCGGGGCCCGCCCCGTGGGAAAACATAAGTGCCGCCTCGCCTGCCCATATTACATTGCGGGCTGTCGGCCGCCCGGCGCCCCTGTTGCTATGGCGCCCTGTGCGGCCGCACAGCCCGCACACCCCAAAGGCCGGCCCTGCTTAGAGACCATAGTGTTGGTGTTCGGAAATGTATTCTGCATGGCGGATCTGTTGTAGATATGAAAAGAAGTGGGTACAAGAGATGTTATATTTATGGGATAGTGCCTCAAACGTCATTAACACTCCCTGGTCATATATATCTCCAAGGGTTTTGATATCTGCCGATTGCCATCTATCTGCCCCCATTACCACCTGCAAATGCGGCAACAATTGGGTATCCTACAGAGGTACAGTATGTCGGCTACTACCTCCGTAAATTGTGTCAATAATTTATCCTCTTTCCAGACTGTTTGTGCCAATTTATGCAGCGGCAGCAGCAATTTCTGGAATTTAGGGGGTATCTCTAGGATAGGTCATCAGTATCAAAATCTCAGAAATCCTCTTTAAAGTGGCCCAGTATTTTCATAAAACTTTTTATTTTGGTTAAGATTTTGATATGTTATAGGACTTTTAGATTGGTGGGGGTCTGAGCGCTGAGACACACACAGAGTCTGTTTTTAAAATGGACAGCACATGGAAGAGAAAAACAGTCTCTTCCATGTGCTGTCCTCTTTCACACAAGTGATACGGATTATTTCAGGATCTATCAGGGAAAAAAAAATCACTGAAAACCCGGCAAGACACTTACTAATAGGCACTTTATTCTACAGTGTACAAGCATGGCCACCGCTGGATTGCAGTGTGGCCGTAACCTCGATATGAGATGGATGAAACAAGCCAGCAAAGGAAGCAATATGGTTAAGTTATTAAAAGTAGAGGCAACCACTTTTTCGTATAGGCAGTGTTCATTAGTCATGTTAATAATTTCAGCAAGTAGGGGGGATCGGAATCCTTGCAATAAAAGGCAATTAAAATTCTAGTAGCGATCAAGGTGTCAATTAGGATTGTTTATGGGAAAATGGGAATTTATTAAAATCAGGGGATAGTAACCATTGTTCTGCCAAAAGTTTGACTTAAAAATTATTGAGCAATATTTTTTATATAATAGACAGAGTTTGAGCTGGGCAACCAGTCAGCTAAACTACTGGCTCAATTAATCCATCATAACTCACCCTCTTCAACAATTTTAGCAGTCAGGAACTCTGCAGGACAAGAACTCTGCACGCAGGAAGCAATTCTTCACACTTGTACACACTTTTACCAAGATTTATATAGATCTAGCATAATAACATCTAAAACAGAGGTAGCTACATACTTGGAGGGCCTATCCCTTCCCAAACTCACTATAACACAAAGAGCCCAATTGGACTTGCCAATTAGCTTGGAGTAAATAAAGCAAGCCATATTAGATCTTAACAATGGGAAATCTCCTGGCCAAGACGGCCTCCCCAAAGACGTATATGACAAATATGCAGAGGTACTAGCCCCCCAACTATTATCTACCCTCCTCTCGGCCCTGGAGCTGGGACGCCTCCCGGAATCTTTTATGGAAGCCACTGTCATACTTCTACTTATATCTCATAAAGATACTTTAGAATGTAGCTCCTATAGACCCATAGCACTGCTAAATGTAGACCAGAATTCTGGCTACCCGCTTAAATCAGGTGATTCTGTCATTGGTTCACCAGGTCCAAACAGGATTTATGCCAGGGAAGTCCACTACTGAGAGCATCAGACGGGTCCAGGTGTTTATACAGGTGGGATACTCTCTGAATGCAGATTGGGCCTTGGCCTCCCTAGACGCAGCCAAGGCATTTGATTCTATAGAGTGGACCTATTTGACTAACTGCCTGAGAAGATTTGGTTTGGTCCACAGTTCCTTAGATGGATTACAGTAGCCCGGTAAGCAGGCTATTAATAAATGGGGAATTATCAGAAAGCTTCCCTTTCTACAGGGCTGTCCCCTGTCACCGCTGTGGTTTGCCCTGGCGGTCGAGACACTGGCAATTAGGGTGAGAAGTAGCAACAACATAACTGGAGTAACCATGGGAGAGAGAGAAGTCTGCATAGGATTATATGCAGATGATATGATCTTATACTTATCATCACCGGACACATCCCTTAGCAATGCAGTGTCTCTAATAGACGAGTTTGGGGAGTTCTGGGGCCTCAGAATCAACTGAGAGAAATCATTATACATGCCACTGGGCAGGGCAGATTGGACAGACCCATCCCATGTAGAACGACTAAAGGTGGTGGATACATTCAAGTATCTGGGAGTTAACATCACAAAGAAATACTCTCAGGCCCTGTCACTTAATATTTCTCCTTTAATGAACCATATAAGGAGCAAGCTCCAAAGCTGGAAGACATTGCCCATTTCAGTAGCAGGACGTATTAACTTAATTAAAATGATTATACTCCCCAAAGCTCTGTATGCCTTTCAACACTCAGAGGCTGGGCTGTGGAGTCGGAGTCGGAGTCAATTTTGGGTACCTGGAGTCGGAGTCGGCAAAAAATGAACCGACTCCGACTCCTACTAAATTTAAATTGGAATAAAAAAAAAAAAAAAAGCAAGTTTAAATGTCCGAATTCATAACAGTTATAAAAAAAATGAATAAAACTGTTGTTTTCATTGTGTTTGTCTTTTGCTTAAACTGTTCAATACAGTAGACTGTTGGCTTCCCAGCCAGTAGTCATTTGGTAATGACATGTATGTTGCCTTTCTTTCCTTCAAGGAATGTATAACATACATTTGCATATTAAATACAGAGGAGTCGGAGTCGGAAGTACAAAAAACTGAGGAGTCGAAGTCGGAGCATTTATCTACCGACTCCACAGCCCTGCTCAGAGGTACATATACTTAAATCGTGTTTAGAGAAATAGTCTCCCTCACTAGAGTTTTTATATGGGGCAGATCCCGCGCAGCGATAAAGCCCACCCATTTGTGCCGGTGACGTCATGGGGCTCACTGCTGGGCGGAATCCTCTGCCTAGAAGTCCCTAGTAAGAACCCAGTACGTCAAGTAATCTCCTAAAAATGCCTTTGCCCTGCGCATAAAATGCTCCGATGCTCATATCAGGGGGGCATAAGGGGTGAAGATGGGGCTATGTCTGGGTTAAGCTCTGAATCCGGACAACCCCTTTAATATTGTTATCTAGACCATTTTGGAATTGTCCTATTACTTCAATTAATTTACATATTTAGGAGGCTTTGTTTATTGGCACTCATAAATTTACACTTCATAGTTTTCTTGATGAGTTACCATGAAGTTTTGTTTGTTCCCTTTTTCCTTTTTTGTTTTAAACCCCACTTTCTGTTTTTAATTTGTGGATTGGACTGGTTTGGACTGGTTCATATAAACTTCTATATTATATTTCTGATTGTAAACATTGGATGTAGCATTGTCCTTTGGAAACAATAAAATTTATGTAAAAAAGGCTACTTGTGCTCGGATCGGCTCATGCTGAGAGGATACCCTACCTAAGCCTACCCTCCCCTGCCTACTAGAAGCAGCAGAGTTGTGCCGGAACTGCTTATAGAAGGGTAGCCTAAAGGGGGCTACCCCAATGATGAGCCCTGAAAGAAGGGAGGGCTCCTGGGTGGGTTGAAAGTGTTCAAACCGACAAGTGGGGGCAGGAGGGCCAGGTTTAAATAGTGAACGCCCCGCCTCCCCCTCACACAAATCCGGCACTCTCAATTGCCTACCACTTGTGCTCGGATCGGCTCATGCTGAGAGGATACCCTACCTAAGCCTACCCTCCCCTGCCTACTAGAAGCAGCAGAGTTGTGCCGGAACTGCTTATAGAAGGGTAGCCTAAAGGGGCCAAAAAGAACCATGCGTAGGAGTGTTGAAAAGCTTTAATAACCGAAATTACAACACCAACACTTGAAAAGCCAGTGACATTTCGTTATGCGGATCCGGGATATACCGCATGTAACATGCGGAACTCCAGCGACCCAACTGTTTAATAATATGTGCCGGCACCTTATGCAGGGACGCCGCGGCTGCCGCGCCAATGCGTAAGGAATGTCCTGTGATTGAGAGGGGATCGACCCCTGACCCTGCTAGCAGCACCCGCACGTATTTAAGAAAGACCGCGATGGTTAGCCGGGTATGGCCTAGTGCGAGTAGGGGAGAAGATGTCGGCTCGGATTCAATGCTGAGGAGCCAAGCATCAAAGGCACGTACCGGACACCACCTATTGGCCGTGGGGAAGTATCTGACCTCCACCGACTCCCCGGGCCATGTCGTTTTGGTTGAGGCCAAGGTGAGCACATAGATGGACCCGCGCCGGACGAGCTGACCTTTCTGCAAGCACCCGGCCAGCGTGTTGGCGCCCATTAGCTCACCTGGCCTGAGGAACCCATAGAAGGCCAGATACAATGCTGTTACTACCAGCGCGCTAACCTGTGGGCCGAATGGTTCGCCCTGTAGTTTGTCTGTCACCAACCTGAACAAGCGGCCGGTAAAGGGCTGACGCACCTGTCGTTTTGCGACAGACGTCTTGCGCAAACCCTTCAACGCCGCTTTGATAGGGTGGGCAGAGAAAAGTGACGGTAGTTCCGGATATAGGCTGTACCGGTGGTGCTGAATACCTGCCAGGTATAATTTAATCGTACTATAGGATAAGTGTAATTGAGAGTGGCAAAACCCAACAAAACCCAGTAGGTGAGTGATAGGTCCCAGGCCTGCGGCCGGGTAGGTATTTTCATATTTCTGGAACAGGCGCCACGCTGTCTTATATGCCCGCAGGGTATTGTGGGACAAGGATTTAGCCATCAGTGTCTTAGCTACGGTGAGATGCGAGACTAATCCAAGTGCAGCTGGGCCTGGTGCGGAATTGGTGTCGGCGAGAGATCTGCCCCTGGACAAACCTGAAAGAAAAGTGGAAAATTAAGGCGGGATAAGGCGTCTGCAGCGACATTGCGTTCTCCACTGATGTGCCTGCATATGAAACGAAAATTGTGCGTCAGAGACAACCAGACGAACCTCCTCACGAATGACATGACCAGTTTGGAACTAGACCTGCCCTTCATGACGATGTCCACAACTGCCGTATTGTCTGTGAGAAATAGTACCGTGCAGTTCCTCCACTGCTCGCCCCACGCCACTGCTGCCCCCACTAAGGGATATACCTCAAACAAGGCGGAACACGAAGAGAAACCTGGAATGGATGCGACCTCCGGTGGCCAAGGACCAGCGAACCAGTGGTAGCCGTACAGCGCGGCAAAGCCGACTGACGATGAGGCATCAGTGTGGACCACTGGAGACTGGTTCGAGACTACCGGAATGAAGAGCGACACGCCATTCCAGTGTGTCAAAAACCTGTCCCACATGATCAGGTCGGCCATGGCCTCTGGACCTAACCGTACCATCTCGTTCTGTGCGCGGGCCTGTGGGAGCAGCGCCAAAAGCCTAGAGATGAAGGACCTGCCTTGGGGAATGATGCGCATGGCAAAATTGAGCATGCCTAACAGGAATTGCAGGTCCGCTCTGGAAGCTACTCTCACTTGAGCCCACCTATGCACGGCCTGCCTGATTCTATCTAATTTATCAGGTGGGAGACTCGCCTGCATGCGCACCGAGTCTAAACGTATCCCTAAAAACGTGATGGTGGTGTCAGGGCCTTCTACTTTGTGAGAAGCTATTGGCACATTGAGGTCAGAAAATACTGTCTGCAAGCGCTGTAGGTCCTGAGGCTGCCGTGTCGGGGGCTCGACCAGAAGGAAGTCGTCCAGGTAATGCGTGACATGGCTGACCCTGAAGACGTCTGATAAGACCCAATGCAACGCGCTAGCCAACTGATCAAAGAGCCATGGACTTGCCTTGGACCCGAAGGTCAGTTTGCTGGCAAAGTAGTACAGCCCTTGCCACTTTATCCCATGCCACTGCCAGAGTTCCGGATGGATGGGGAGCAGTTTAAAGGCGTCTGTGATATCCGCCTTGGATAACCAGGCCCCTCTCCCGAACTTGAGTATGACCTCAATCGCCTCATCAATAGAGGCGTACCTCATGGAGAATTCTTCCGAGGGGATCAAAGAATTCAGACTGGGGACTGCTAAGGAATGTGGGGCTGACAAATCGTACACCAATCTTTTTTTATTGGAAAATTTTCCTGTCACCACCCCGACCGGGTTGACCCTCCAGCACTCAAACGGAGGCTGCCGCACTGGGCCGATCACATAAGCCTTATCCAGCTCGATTTGGATTAATTGGGTGACCGTCTCGGGATCTCTGATAGCCGACGCCAAGTTCCCGCACTCATGCGGGGCTTGCGGAAGAGCCAGCAAGCCTGTGTGGAAGCCGTACCGCAGACCGTTGAGCACGTATAGTACCCACTCTGAATCTGGGTGACCGGCTAAGAAACAGGCGAGGAGATCCACGTTAACCACGCTTAGTCATGCGTGATTCCCCCCTTTTTGCGTGCAAGCGACGCGGGGGTGAGCCCTGAAACACTGGGTACATAAGTGCAACAACCTGCATTGATTGTAGTGGCATATGGCATAATTAAAATTATTGCATAAAGGTGACTTACCGAGGTATTTCACCGGGCGCCCCAACCGCAACCAGCGCAAGCCGGGGCCTTGAGGCCCGCAAAGTGGCGGCAAAATAACTCGGTATCCATCCGAGACCAGTCTACGACATGTTTGCACTGAGCGAGTGTGGCCGCCGCCTTTGCCGAGAAAGAGCGGTGGTACTCATAGAAGGCGGTGCCTCCATACTTGTACCCTAGGTCGACGACCTTGAATAAATACAGGTCCAGCTCCTCCCTCCTAAGGGGGCTAGCAGAGCACACCACGTCTCGGTAAAGGCTGAATGCCAGCACAAACTCGGGAACATTGAGTTTCCTGTTGAGCCGTGCGTCCCTAGACTTGAGCACAACAGAGACCTCTCCGCAGGATATGGTCTTGTTGTCCGGGGCTTCGTGTGCTGGCACGAGCAGGGACGCCAAATTAATGTCTTTCCCTTCCAGAATATCCTGCCGGATATTGGGAGGAACAAAATGGGAAGGAGCTATGGTTGTGGAAAAGCTGGACCCACCCGGCGCTGCGGATGCTGATGAGCTGGCGACAGACCCTGTCTGCAACACTGTGTTGAACGCTGCAGGCTGGCCCTCGACAGTCTCCAGCCTAGCCTGCATGTCTGACACCGCTGTACCCATGGTGTTGACCGCAGCATGCAGCTCCATTAGGGAAGTCAGAATGGCACTGAGGGACCCCTCATCTCGGCTAGGAGCCGCTGGTTGTGAAGTCAGAAGGTGGTGAAGTTCCGCCTTCCTTGCGGCGGCCGTGAACGGTATCCCCCTTCTTGATAATTCTGCCGTCAGCCTAGGGACGGTCCACAACCTTATCGGCAACTCCGCTGATCTCACGGACTGCTGCTCCCCGCTGTCCCGAGACGATAAGGACCCCTCCGGAAGTAACTCCTGCGACATCTCCCTACTAAAAGAAATTCAAACTCACGTAACCACATCAATGCTAACCGTTATCTACTGGCCGGACCAGACCGGCTCTGCCCGGGGGGGGGGGGGGACCTAGTGTCTGTGGCCAAGGGCCGACGGCGCCCACGGTCGTGACCAGAAGCGCTGCCAGGTCTGCCGCCTGGTCGGGCAGGAATTCTGAAGTCCGTAGTCAAATGAGCAGGTCCGAGTATCGTAGTCTTTGTGACCGTAGCCGGGATGCGCGACTCCGCTGTTAACTGCCCGGCTGTATATATATATTTATTTATTTATTTTTATTTTTTGTGGCGTGACTGGGACCCGCTGGGAGACTGGGGCCTGACCGGGCCTAGCCTGTGACCGTGAAGTTGCATTCCCCGGCTGTGTCTGGGCTGCATGTGTGGCCGTGCCGCCACCTCCCGCAGCTGTCCCCACCCCGTGCCTGTGGTCAATGGGAGTGCGGCCGAGTCCGTGGATGTGACCGCCTCGCACCTGCAGCCCCGAGGGGACCCTGCATCGTAAGTAGCGGTACCGGAATCCCTCCTACCGCCGTGGTAGTATAGCTCACGAGTATGTCGTCGTGCGGTTACTGCGTGCCGTAGTGGCCGGCCTAAATAATGAGTCTGTAATCGCAACGGATTTGTGCCTGCAGTCGTGGCAGGGCTTTAGAGCGGGTCTGTAGTCGTGACAGACTGATGCCTGCAGTCGTGGCAGGGCTTTATAACGGGTCTGTAGTCGTGACAGACTGATGCCTGCAGTCGTGGCAGGGCTTTATAACGGGTCTGTAGTCGTGACAGACTGATGCCTGCAGTCGTGGCAGGGCTTTATAACGGGTCTGTAGTCATGACAGACTGTTGCCTGCAGTCGTGGCAGGGCTTTAGAGCGGGTCTGTAGACGTGACAGACTGTTGCCTGCAGTCGTGGCAGGGCTTTATAAGGAGTCTGTAGTCGTGACAGACCTGGCAAAGCAACATACCTCTCTGTACAAATTTATTTTATTTTTTTCCTCCCCCCCACCAAAGGCCACGACTGTAGGCGCCACCCTGTAATAGATGCGTCAGCGGCCTGGACCTAGTAGTCCACCATCCCCCGACCCCCAAGCCTAAGCAGGAGAAAAGAGGGGTTCAGCCTGTGCATGCACCACCCCTAACTCACCTGGCGGCCATGACAGCCACAAACCCCCACAGTGTCGTAAATTTAGCCAACCACCTGTGGACCTGGGTAAACAAGGACAGACATATGAGTGAGCGCATGCCGGCTGGGTGACCCTTCACTCATGCCGCCGCTCCCTAGCTAACCACCGGACTATGGCGACTGCGCTTTAACCAACCCCCTGCCGCACCGTACGGCCTTACGGGCGGCCCGGCTGCGTGCGCAAGTGCAGTGGCCAGCACCCCCTCCTTGAAACCCTCTATGTCTTTGCTTTTCATACATATTCCAAATATATTAAACACACACTTTTTTTTTTTTTCCCCTTTCCCCTGCCTTGTACCTGGCCACTGCCTTGTACCTAGCCACTGCCTGAGCAAGGGATGCCTGTACCTGGACTGCAGTACCAGTATGGGCCTGTAGGAGTCACCCACTAACAAGCCAGGAGCTGCTGGAGCGCAGCAAGAAAGTGAGCTGTGCTGTGGAGCCGACGGCCGGCGTGATCCGACGCTGCTGCGCCACAGGTGAGGGGTGCCCGCGTGGGGGACACTGTATGTGGGAGCGGGGGTGCTTGGCGCCGGGCCTGGCGCGGATCGGGGTGCCTGTATGGGGGTGCCTAGAGCAGGAGTGTGTAGTAACCACGAGTACACACCTAGAGAAAACCGGAGATGTCACTGGGGGTGCCGGCAGCGATCAGGAGCGCGGGTAGTCGCCAGCGCGGCTGGGGACCGGCGGCACGCTCGGCAGCCCCACATGTTAATACATAACACCCAATATGTTAATACATCGCAAGATGGGTGTGCGACCACCCTGCCTACCTAATCACCGTAGCGACGAGCCCGACGCAACCGATCACCCGATCCTCCAGTGACGCACACGCTTCTCTGGCACCCACCCACAAGCCGATTTGAAAGTGTTCAAACCGACAAGTGGGGGCAGGAGGGCCAGGTTTAAATAGTGAACGCCCCGCCTCCCCCTCACACAAATCCGGCACTCTCAATTGCCTACCACTTGCGTTTCCTTTGTGTTTCTTTTTTAGTTATTCACTGTGAACAGGCTCAGGGAAAAGCTAGAAAATGATTAAGGACATATTGATCTAATGATATGATATCTCATAATTGCTTTCAAACAAGCATGATAAACCTTTTTCAGCCAGGGAAGGCGGTTTTGTCTGCTGAAATGTTACACTGTAATATGGATGTAAGTGCATAAATAAAAGCAATTTGAACCAAGATGTTCCTCTGATGATCTTCTTTGCATATTTGGATTTTGTGGGGTTGGCGCTCCCGTGGTCACAAGCACCAGAGGACTGCACTTCTGTGCTCACCCTTTACTTGCACTTGCTCAGGTAATGTACAGTAGCTTAAGCAGAGTGTATTGTGTAGAAATACCGTAGACCAGCTAAAGTAGCATGCTCTGGAAAGTTCAGGACACTTTGTGTGTCACCTAAGGCCTCTTTCACACAGGCATTGCGGGAAAATGTGCGGGTGCGTCGCCGGAACATGCGCGATTTTTCCGCGCAAGTGCAAAACATTGTAATGCGTTTTGCACTCGTGTAAGAAAAATCGGCATGTTTGGTACCCAAACCCGAACTTCTTCACAGAAGGTTATAAGGGAAAATAATAGCATTCTGAATACAGAATGCATAGTATAATAGCGCTGGAGGGGTTAAAAAAAATAAAAAAATAATTTAACTCACCTTAATCCACTTGATCGCGCAGCCCGGCATCTCTTCTGTCTTCTTTCTTTGCTGTGTCCAGGAACAGGACCTGTGGTGACGTCACTCCGGTCATCACATGATCCATCACCTGATCTTTTACCATGGTGATGGATCATGTGATCGACCATGTGATGACCGGAGTGACGTCACCACAGGTCCTTTTCCTGCACACAGCAAAGAAAGAAGACAGAAGAGATGCCGGCTGAGCGATCAAGTGGATTAAGGTGAGTTAAATTATTTTTTTATTTTTTTTAACCCCTCCAGCGCTATTTTACTATGCATTCTGTATTCAGAATGCTATTATTTTCCCTTATAACCATGTTATAAGGGAAAATAATAATGATCGCGTCTCCATCCCGATCGTCTCCTAGCAACCGTGCGTGAAAATCGTACGTACGTGGAAATTTTCATGCAACCCCATTCACTTCTATGGGGCCTGCGTTAAGTGAAAAACGCACAAAATAGAGCAGGCTGCGATTTTCACGCAACGCACAAGTGATACGTGAAAATCACAGCTCATGTGAACAGCCCAATAGAAATGAATGGGTCGGGATTCAGTGCGGGTGCAATGCGTTCAACTCACGCATCGCATCCGCGCAGAATACTCGCCCGTGTGAAAGGGGCCTAAGAGTGCAATGCTGATGCATGATTTCATCTTCATCCAAGCAAAATATTATGTTGGCTGATTTCTATATCCAGAGCAGTTAAAAAACAACTTCATAAATTCACATGCATACTGATTATCACCGCAATTTTAATCAAGAACCGGGCAGAACCTATATTGTAAAGATTCAGGGCTCATTCACATTCAGAACCAATTAAGGTGTATTGGACTATTCAAATGGATGTTTTTATTTTTTTACGGGCAGTGAATAGCACCCATCAAAAAACTGGATATGTTCTATTTTTGGCCGTGAAATTTATCAATTTTTAATGGCTGTTAAAAACGGATGCAAAATGGCTGTTAAAATAGATAGACAGTCATAAAATGGATGCACATACTGATGCCATGAAAAACTGACGGTATGTCCATTTTTAACTGACTTTTTTTTTCACTCGCATGTGAATGCAGCCTAAGGCCTATTTCACACGATCGTTTTTTTTGATAGTGTACGGGCCGTTTTTTTGTGTTCCATATACGGTCCGTATACGGAACCATTCATTTCAATGGTTCCGCATTAAAAACGGAATGTGTTCCGTAAGCATTCCGTTTCCGTATTTCCATTTTTCCGTTCTGTTGAAAGATAGAACATGTCCTATTATTGCCCGCAAATCACGTTCCGTGGCTCCATTCAAGTCAATGGGTCCGCAAAAATAAACGGAACACATACGGAAATGCATCCGTATGTCTTCTGTATCCGTTTTGTTTTTGCGGAACCATCTATTGAAAATGTTATGCCCAGCCCAATTTTTTATATGTAATTACTGTATACTGTATATGCCATACTGAAAAACGGAACGGAAAAACAGAACGGAAATGGAAACACAACGGAACTCAAAAATGGAACAACGGATCCGTGAAAAACGGACCGCAAAAAACTATAAAAGCCATACGTTCGTGTAAACTAGGCCTAAGAGCCAGAAAGAACTATGACAATGACAATCGATCTTGGTACAGTACATCGCTCATGAGCAGGGTACATTTTTAATTCTATGAATTTAAGCCATATAGAAAGTATACTAGAAAATTGTATAACTTTTCATTATAACTTAAGAGTAAGATTTAACTGCTTAATCCATAATATCCCAAGAATACTGAAAACTAAATCTCAAATTCATTGAAGATTCAAAATGTGAATCTGTCATTAACCCACTGAAAATCCAATGTGTGACTTACGTCTTTCACTTACTTTAGACCAGGGTGTGTCCGTGATTATTTTGAGGCTGGTGGTGATTATGATCATTTTACAGCTCACAGTAAATGCAGGTATTTGAAGAAAAGGGGTTGACACTGCGGTTTGCACGTGGTGCACGCGTCCAGGGAAGGCGTCCCACTAGTATATAGCAAAGAAGGACCGGCACTCACTGCAGTTTGAAAAACATAGAAACATAGAATGTGTCGGCAGATAAGAACCATTTGGCACATCTAGTCTGCCCAATATATCTGAATCCTATGAATAGTCCCTGGCCCTATCTTATATGAAGGATGGCCTTATGCCTATCCCATGCATGCTTAAACTCCTTCACTGTATTTGCAGCTACCACTGCAGGAAGGCTATTCCATGCCTCCACTACTCTCTCAGTAAAGTAATACTTCCTTATATTAGGCTCAGGCTTGAGCAGAAAATAGTCACTGATGATGCTATTATGCCTTGAATAAATGTTGCTTCCTTATTTCTACTAAGAGCACTATGGGGGGCTTTATTACTACTGAGGGGTCTGTAGAGAGCTTTATAGCTACTGGGAAACACTAGGAGGCCTTATTTCTACTGGGGGCTCAGTGAAGGTGTTATTAATACTGGAGGGCTCTTCTACTAATGGGGGCACGGGGACTCTTGAGGAGCATTATAACGGTTGGAGGCACTGTAGGGGGCAGTATTACTATTGGGGGCATTCTGAGGAGCATTATCACTGTTGGGGGGCAGTATTACTAATGAGGGCATTCTAGAAGGAAATTACTATTGGTGGGACTATGAGGAGCACTATTACTATGGAGGCACTAATATTTCTTCAGGATAGTATTTGGGGGTATGGGGAGCACAGTGAGCAGCAGGATAACACTGTGGGGACTCCAGGTTGGGAGATGATGATAGAAATGTGAGGAAACTATGCCATCCGACTTTTTTTGCGGATCCATTGTAACAATGCCTAAAACGGACAAGAATAGGACATGTTCTATTTTTTTTGCGGGGCTACAGAACAGACATACTGATGCGGACAGCATGCGGTGTGCTGTCCGCATTTTTGCGGACCAATTAAAATTATTTGATCCACGTCCTATCCGCAAAAAAAACGGAATGGACATGGAAACAAACAACGTTTATTGCAGGCCAACCTTATTCGATTGTTCAATTGAATAAGGCTAGATGCACGCGACCGTATGTGTTTTGCAGTCCGCAAATTGCGGATCTACAAAAAATCGGATGACGTCCGTATGGCATCCGTTTATTTGCGGATTCATTGTAACAATGCCTATCCTTGTCCGCAAAACGGATAAGAATAGGACATGTTCTATTTTTTTGCGGGGTTACGGAATGGAGCAACTGATGCGAACAGCACGCGGAGTGCTGTCCGCATCTTTTGCGGCTCCATTAAAGTGAATGGGTCCGTACCGGCTCGTATGCAGAACCAAACCACGTTTGTGTGCATGTAGGCTAAGGCCTCATGCACACGACCGTATGTATTTTGTGGTACGCAAAAGTTGGATCCGCAAAAAATATGGATGACATCCGTGTGCAACGGAACAGCTGGCCCCTAATAGAACAGTAGTATCCTTGTCCGTAATGCAGACAATAATAGGACATGTTCTATTTTTTTGCGGAACAGAAATACGGACATACGGAAACAGAATGCACACGGAGTAACTTCAGTTTTTTTGGCGGACTCATTGAAATGAATGGTTCCGTATACTGTCCGCAAAAAAAATGGAACGGACACGGAAAGAATATACGTTCGTGTGCATGAGCCCTAAGGCCTCATGAACACGGATGTTGTGCGGCCATTCCGTGCATTGGGGACCACAATTGCAGTCCCCAATGCACGGGCAACATCTGTGCAGCGGGCCGGACTCATTAAACTTGAATGGGTCCGTGGTCAGTCCGCACCGCAAAAAAAATGACGTCATATGTTTTTGCGGTGCGGAATAACGGAAACAAACACCACAAAAGCACTCCGTAGTGCTTCCGGTGTTCTGTTCCGTGACTCCGTTCCGCATCTCCGGAATTGCAGACCGATTCAAGTGAATGGGTCCGCATCCATGATGCGGGGTGCACACGGCCGGCAGCTGTGGATTGCCGACCCGCGGTTTGCGGGCTGCAATACGGCCATGTGCATGAGGCCTAAGGTTGAGATTCGATACCAGACAATGCCCATTTACAAGAGTGGTGCTGGTTATGGAAACAGAAAAAATCGTATTCTCTATTATTCTATTTATATAATTTTAGATACATTACTAAGAAATTCTGAGGGCAATATTCCATTTTTCTATTAGATCTACTGTTGCAATTCATATTAAATATGACAAAGTTATTCAGTTAAATGGGTTATGCTACATTAGCTCAAATATATATTTTTGTCCTAAAAAAAACAGCGCCACTCTTTGCCTTGGTTGAGTCAGGTATTGTAGCCCTTTCCTATTCAAGTGAAAAAGTCTTACCTGGAAGACGGCCAATTTTTGTTCTAATCTCAGGCAACCACTTAAAACTGATTTGTGACCTGAAAGGGATTTTGATCACTGGAGTACAAAAGGCTACGGTCATTCAGGGGTTAAACACATACTACTTTACTACGGTGAACTAGTTTATAACACTGAGAGTAACATTAAAATGAAAAGAATTCTTCAGTTCATGTGGAGGAGTCGATGCCTGGATCATTTTTGGCAAAACTAGCAGTGAAGTCTGATTATAATGTATGAGACTGTTGGGCAGAGTCGGAGCCGTGTCCGCCATTATCTCGCTCAGAGTCATCTTGATGAATAGTTTTTCCTTGCTGCCGCCTCTTACCCATTGTTGTTATTTTAAAGTTAATGTAGTCTGAGTCTCGTAGTGAACCCACAGCCATCGTGTAACTTTTTTAACCAGTGTCGGACTGTGGTGCCAAGGGCCCACCAGTAGAAGTGACTCTGGGGGCCCACCCTATAGTTTCATACAAATATTGACACTTAAGGGGGTTTTCCGATTTGCATCAACATAAAATAATCCTTTACATAGGAAGCTGTAGTCAGGGGCGTAGCGTAGGGGGAGGGCTGTTGCCCTGGGCGCCAAATTGCAGGGGGAGCCAGACAGGGGAGCCTATGGCTCCCGTCCCCTCCGTTATACCTCATAGGCTTCAGACCACTCTATAAGGCAGTAGAGTGACGCAGGACTCGGTCACGAATCAATTACCTCACTGTGACCTCCTGCGTCGGATCTCGCGAGATGACGCGATGACGCGGCGGGGGAAGGCAGAGTGAAACGTTCGTGACCACCTGCACCGGGACTCCACAAGCTGTGATGGAGAAAGGTAAGTATTATTATTTTATTTTTTTATGTACCCTACCGCAATTAGAGAGGCACTGTGGGCACTATGGGGGTGGGGGAGGAGCAGAAAGAGGAGGACCACTGACAGTACTGAATGGCATAGTAATAAGAGTGGAGAGGCGCCATTATATTAATAATAAAGAGGGGGACATTATATTAATAATAAAGAGGCAGCCATTATATTAATTACAAAGAGGGGGGCATCACATTAATAATAAAGAGGGGGACATCACATTAATAATAAAGAGGGGGACATCACATTAATAATAAAGAGGGGGACATTATATTAATAATAAAGAGGGGGACATTATATTAATAACAAAGAGGGGGACATTATATTAATAACAAAGAGGGGGACATTATATTAATAACAAAGAGGGGGACATTATATTAATAACAAAGAGGGGGACGTTATATTAATAATAAAGAGGGGGCATTATATTAATAACAAAGAGGGGGACGTTATATTAATAATAAAGAGGGGGCCGTTATATTAATAATAAAGAGGGGGCCATTATATTAATAACAAAGAGGGGGACATCACATTAATAATAAAGAGGGGGCATTATATTAATAATAAAGAGGGGGACGTTATATTAATAACAGAGAGGGGGGCGTTATATTAATAACAAAGAGGGGGACGTTATATTAATAACAAAGAGGGGGACGTTATATTAATAACAAAGAGGGGGCCGTTATATTAATAATAAAGAGGGGGACATTATATTAATAATAAAGAGGGGACATTATATTAATAACAAAGAGGGGGACGTTATATTAATAATAAAGAGGGGGCATTATATTAATAATAAAGAGGGGGCCGTTATATTAATAATAAAGAGGGGGCCGTTATATTAATAATAAAGAGGGGGCCATTATATTAATAACAAAGAGGGGGACATCACATTAATAATAAAGAGGGGGCATTATATTAATAATAAAGAGGGGGACGTTATATTAATAACAGAGAGGGGGGCGTTATATTAATAACAAAGAGGGGGACGTTATATTAATAACAAAGAGGGGGACGTTATATTAATAACAAAGAGGGGGCCGTTATATTAATAATAAAGAGGGGGACATTATATTAATAATAAAGAGGGGACATTATATTAATAACAAAGAGGGGGACGTTATATTAATAATAAAGAGGGGGCATTATATTAATAATAAAGAGGGGGCCGTTATATTAATAATAAAGAGGGGGCCGTTATATTAATAATAAAGAGGGGGCCATTATATTAATAACAAAGAGGGGGACATCACATTAATAATAAAGAGGGGGCATTATATTAATAATAAAGAGGGGGACATTATATTAATAATAAAGAGGGGGACGTTATATTAATAACAGAGAGGGGGGCGTTATATTAATAACAAAGAGGGGGACGTTATATTAATAACAAAGAGGGGGACGTTATATTAATAACAAAGAGGGGGCCGTTATATTAATAATAAAGAGGGGGCCGTTATATTAATAATAAAGAGGGGACCGTTATATTAATAATAAAGAGGGGGCCATTATATTAATAATAAAGAGGGGGGCATTATATTAATAACAAAGAGGGGGACATTATATTAATAACAAAGAGGGGGCCATTATATTAATAATAAAGAGGGGGCATTATATTAATAATAAAGAGGGGGCCATTATATTAATAATAAAGAGGGGGCATTATATTAATAATAAAGAGGGGGGCATTATATTAATAACAAAGAGGGGGACATTATATTAATAATAAAGAGGGGGCCATTATATTAATAATAAAGAGGGGGCATTATATTAATAATAAAGAGGGGGCCATTATATTAATAATAAAGAGGGGGCATTATATTAATAATAAAGAGGGGGCATTATATTAATAATAAAGAGGGGGCCATTATATTAATAATAAAGAGGGGGCATTATATTAATAATAAAGAGGGGGCCATTATATTAATAACAAAGAGGGGGCCATTATATTAATAACAGAGAGGGGGGCATTATATTAATAACAAAGAGGGGGACATTATATTAATAACAAAGAGGGGGACGTTATATTAATAACAAAGAGGGGGACGTTATATTAATAATAAAGAGGGGGCCGTTATATTAATAATAAAGAGGGGGCCGTTATATTAATAATAAAGAGGGGACCGTTATATTAATAATAAAGAGGGGGCCATTATATTAATAATAAAGAGGGGGGCATTATATTAATAACAAAGAGGGGGACATTATATTAATAATAAAGAGGGGGCCGTTATATTAATAATAAAGAGGGGGACGTTATATTAATAATAAAGAGGGGGCATTATATTAATAATAAAGAGGGGGCCATTATATTAATAATAAAGAGGGGGCATTATATTAATAATAAAGAGGGGGCATTATATTAATAATAAAGAGGGGGACATTATATTAATAACAAAGAGGGGGACATTATATTAATAATAAAGAGGGGGCCATTATATTAATAATAAAGAGGGGGCATTATATTAATAACAAAGAGGGGGACGTTATATTAATAATAAAGAGGGGGCCGTTATATTAATAATAAAGAGGGGGCCATTATATTAATAACAAAGAGGGGGACATCACATTAATAATAAAGAGGGGGCATTATATTAATAATAAAGAGGGGGACGTTATATTAATAACAGAGAGGGGGGCGTTATATTAATAACAAAGAGGGGGACGTTATATTAATAACAAAGAGGGGGACGTTATATTAATAACAAAGAGGGGGCCGTTATATTAATAATAAAGAGGGGGACATTATATTAATAATAAAGAGGGGACATTATATTAATAACAAAGAGGGGGACGTTATATTAATAATAAAGAGGGGGCATTATATTAATAATAAAGAGGGGGCCGTTATATTAATAATAAAGAGGGGGCCGTTATATTAATAATAAAGAGGGGGCCATTATATTAATAACAAAGAGGGGGACATCACATTAATAATAAAGAGGGGGCATTATATTAATAATAAAGAGGGGGACGTTATATTAATAACAGAGAGGGGGGCGTTATATTAATAACAAAGAGGGGGACGTTATATTAATAACAAAGAGGGGGACGTTATATTAATAACAAAGAGGGGGCCGTTATATTAATAATAAAGAGGGGGACATTATATTAATAATAAAGAGGGGACATTATATTAATAACAAAGAGGGGGACGTTATATTAATAATAAAGAGGGGGCATTATATTAATAATAAAGAGGGGGCCGTTATATTAATAATAAAGAGGGGGCCGTTATATTAATAATAAAGAGGGGGCCATTATATTAATAACAAAGAGGGGGACATCACATTAATAATAAAGAGGGGGCATTATATTAATAATAAAGAGGGGGACATTATATTAATAATAAAGAGGGGGACGTTATATTAATAACAGAGAGGGGGGCGTTATATTAATAACAAAGAGGGGGACGTTATATTAATAACAAAGAGGGGGACGTTATATTAATAACAAAGAGGGGGCCGTTATATTAATAATAAAGAGGGGGCCGTTATATTAATAATAAAGAGGGGACCGTTATATTAATAATAAAGAGGGGGCCATTATATTAATAATAAAGAGGGGGGCATTATATTAATAACAAAGAGGGGGACATTATATTAATAACAAAGAGGGGGCCATTATATTAATAATAAAGAGGGGGCATTATATTAATAATAAAGAGGGGGCCATTATATTAATAATAAAGAGGGGGCATTATATTAATAATAAAGAGGGGGGCATTATATTAATAACAAAGAGGGGGACATTATATTAATAATAAAGAGGGGGCCATTATATTAATAATAAAGAGGGGGCATTATATTAATAATAAAGAGGGGGCCATTATATTAATAATAAAGAGGGGGCATTATATTAATAATAAAGAGGGGGCATTATATTAATAATAAAGAGGGGGCCATTATATTAATAATAAAGAGGGGGCATTATATTAATAATAAAGAGGGGGCCATTATATTAATAACAAAGAGGGGGCCATTATATTAATAACAGAGAGGGGGGCATTATATTAATAACAAAGAGGGGGACATTATATTAATAACAAAGAGGGGGACGTTATATTAATAACAAAGAGGGGGACGTTATATTAATAATAAAGAGGGGGCCGTTATATTAATAATAAAGAGGGGGCCGTTATATTAATAATAAAGAGGGGACCGTTATATTAATAATAAAGAGGGGGCCATTATATTAATAATAAAGAGGGGGGCATTATATTAATAACAAAGAGGGGGACATTATATTAATAATAAAGAGGGGGCCGTTATATTAATAATAAAGAGGGGGACGTTATATTAATAATAAAGAGGGGGCATTATATTAATAATAAAGAGGGGGCCATTATATTAATAATAAAGAGGGGGCATTATATTAATAATAAAGAGGGGGCATTATATTAATAATAAAGAGGGGGACATTATATTAATAACAAAGAGGGGGACATTATATTAATAATAAAGAGGGGGCCATTATATTAATAATAAAGAGGGGGGCATTATATTAATAACAAAGAGGGGGACATTATATTAATAACAAAGAGGGGACATTATATTAATAATAAAGAGGGGGACATTATAATATACAGGGGGAATAATATTATGGGGAATGAAAGCTATCTGTCTGGCTCTAGCACAATATTGGGGGGCAGCAGGATGAGTTGTTGAGACACCAGGAAGGAGAGGTTTATAGTAAAGTGAGGAACCTAAATTTTTTTCTGGGAAACTCTGCAGAGACGATAAGCGGCTGAAAGAAGGTGTCATGGCGGTCTTATCTCTGAATAAAGACATTGAGGCTGGGTTCACACCTGAGCGTATTCGATAAGCGCTTTTTACAGGCGTTTTTATCGGGCGTTTTTGAGGCATATTTTGGGGTGTTTTGGTATTTTGGAAACGCGCGTAGTACGCGCGTTCGTGTGATTAACTACAGAGGCATCCAATGAAAAACTGCCACAATACACGCGACAATACGCCCCAAAGAAGCTCCTGTACTTCTTGGGGCGTAGGGCGTTTTACATCGCATTCGTACGCGCTGTAAAATGCTCAGGTGAGAACCATGCCCATAGGGAAACATAGTTTTTTTTGCCTGTTGAGCGTTTTACAGCGCGTAGGAACGCGCTGTACAACGCTCAGGTGTGAACCTAGCCTGAGGAAAGTCTACATCACAGGAGATGTCACTGGATGTAACAGGTATGGTTCGGTATTCTACTGTAATAATAATGTCCATGCACATATCTGTTTCACAGTGGGGTTGGGGGAGGAGATTGAGAATATGGCCCACCCTGCCGCATCCTGGCCCCAGACTTCAGGTCACACTGTGCGTGTTCTGAATTCTGGGGCCTCACACCCATTTACCACATTATCTGTACTCAGAGAGTTATCACTGTGTTATCTGTGGTGTTACATAGGACTGCTACATTATCTGTACTCAGTGTTATCACTGTGTTTTCTGAGGTGTTACATAGGACTGCAGGGAACATCTATTACCTTATCTGTACTCAGAGTTATCACTGTGTTATCTGTGGTGTTACATAGGACTGCTAGGGATCTACTACAGTATCTGTTAAAAGGGGTAGGGGCGCAATTGTTGGCTTGCCCCGGGTGTTGGCAACCCACGCTATGCCACTGGCTGTAGTGTAATAGTGCACATGACCGCTGCAGCTAATCACTGGCCTTGGGGCTGTGCACCACTGAGGCCAGTGATTAGTTACAGCAGTCAGGTGCGGTACACAGGCATTTTACTGCAGCAGCCAAAACATTATGTCCCAGCTGCAGCCTGACGGAGAGAAGAGGGTATTGGTGATGGATCAAATAGTGATCAGGATGGTGAGTTTAAGTGTTTGTTTTTCCCATTTTAATTTTAACAGCATTCCTGTAGTTTGGCCTCAAAAATTTGAACTTAGGCACCCCCTTCAAGCTCATTATTTAGATACCATAAAAATACCAAGCTCAGTACTTAGATACCATAACAATACCAAGCGCTGTACTTAGATACCATAACAATACCAAGCTCAGTACTTAGATACCATAACAATACCAAGCTCAGTACTTAGATACCATAACAATACCAAGCGCTGTACTTAGATACCATAACAATACCAAGCTCAGTACTTAGATACCATAACAATACCAAGCTCAGTACTTAGATACCATAACAATACCAAGCTCAGTACTTAGATACCATAACAATACCAAGCTCTGCACTTAGATACCATAACAATACCAAGCGCTGTACTTCGATACCATAACAATACCAAGCTCAGTACTTAGATACCATAACAATACCAAGCTCAGTACTTAGATACCATAACAATACCAAGCTCTGTACTTAGGCTACTTTCACACTTGCGTTCAGAGCGGATCCGTCTGAGACGGATCCGCTCATATAATGCAGACGGTGGATCCGTTCAGAACGGATCCGTCTGCATTATATTGTAAAAAAAATTCTAAGTGTCAAAGTAGCCTCAGACGGATCCGTCCAGACTTTTACATTGAAAGTCAATGGGGGACGGATCCGTTTGAAAAGTGAGCCATATTGTGTCATATTCAAACGGATCCGTCCCCATTGACTTACATTGTAAGTCTGGACGGATCCGTTTGCCTCCGCACGGCCAGGCGGACAGCCGAACGCTGCAAGCAGCGTTCAGGTGTCTGCCTGCTGAGCGGAGCGGAGGCTGAACGCTGCCAGACTGATGCATTCTGAGCGGGTCCGCGTCCACTCAGAATGCATTAGGGCAGTACGGATGCGTTCGGGGCCGCTTGTGAGAGCCTTCAAACGGAACTCAAAAGCGGAGCCCGAACGCTAGTGTGAAGGTAGCCTTAGATACCATAACAATACCAAGCGCTGTACTTAGATACCATAACAATACCAAGCGCTGTACTTAGATACCATAACAATACCAAGCTCAGTACTTAGATACCATAACAATACCAAGCTCTGCACTTAAATACCATATCAATACCAAGCTCAGTACTTAGATACCATAGCAATACCACGCTCAGTACTTAGATACCGTAACAATACCAAGCGCTGTACTTAGATACCATAACAATATCAAGCTCTGTACTTAGATACCATAACAATACCAAGCGCTGTACTTAGATACCATAACAATACCAAGCTCTGTACTTAGATACCATAACAATACCAAGCGCTGTACTTAGATACCATAACAATACCAAGCTCTTTACTTAGATACCATATCAATACCAAGCTCAGTACTTAGATACCATAACAATACCAAGCTCTGTACTTAGATTCCATAACAATACCAAGCTCTGTACTTAGATACCATAACAATACCAAGCTCTGCACTTAGATACCATAACAATACTAAGCACTGTACTTAGATACCATAACAATACCAAGCTCTTTACCTAGATACCATAACAATACCAAGCTCTTTACTTAGATACCATATCAATACCAAGCTCTGTACTTAGATACCATAACAATACCAAGCTCAGTACTTAGATACCATAACAATACCAAGCTCTGTACTTAGATACCATAAAAATACCAAGCTCAGTACTTAGATACCATAACAATACCAAGCGCTGCACTTAGATACCATATCAATACCAAGCTCAGTACTTAGATACCATAGCAATACCACGCTCAGTACTTAGATACCATAGCAATACCACGCTCAGTACTTAGATACCATAACAATACCAAACGCTGTACTTAGATACCATAAAAATACCAAGCTCTGTACTTAGATACCATAACAATACCAAGCGCTGTACTTAGATACCATAACAATACCAAGCTCTTTACCTAGATACCATATCAATACCAAGCTCTGTACTTAGATACCATAACAATACCAAGCTCTTTACCTAGATACCATATCAATACCAAGCTCTGTACTTAGATACCATAACAATACCAAGCTCTTTACTTAGATACCATATCAATACCAAGCTCTGTACTTAGATACCATAACAATACCAAGCTCAGTACTTAGATACCATAACAATACCAAGCTCTGTACTTAGATACCATAGCAATACCAAGCTCTGTACTTAGATACCATAGTAATACCAAGCTCAGTACTTAGATACCATAACAATACCAAGCTCTGTACTTAGATACCATAACAATACCAAGCTCAGTACTTAGATGCCATAATAATACCAAGCTCTGTACTTAGAACCAAGCTTTGTGCATAGATATAGCAACAGACTCTGTTACACACATACTTCTACACATGCCGACACACACTGTCATACATGCATGTACTTTTACATATACACACTGTCATACATGCAGCACTCTTACATACACACACTGTCATACAGGCAGGCATCCTTTCATACACACACTGTCAAAAATGCAAGCACTTTTACATACACACACTGTCACACATGCATGTACTCTTACATACACACAGTGAAACATGCATGTACTCTTACATACACACACTGTCATATATGCAGGCACTCTTACATACACACACTGTCACACATGCATGTACTCTTACATACACACACTGTCATACATGCAGGGACTCTTACATACACATACTGTCATACATGCAGGCACTTTTACATACACATACTGTCATACATGCAGGCACTCTTACATACACACACTGTCATACATGCAGGCACTTTTACATACACATACTGTCATACATGCAGGCACTCTTACATACACACACTGTCATACATGCAGGCACTCTTACATACACACACTGTCATACATGAAGGCACTCTTACATACACACACTGTCATACATGCAGCACTCTTACATACTCACACTGTCATACATGCAAGCACTCTTACATACACACAATGTCATACATGCAGGCACCTTTTCATACACACACTGTCATACATGCAGGCACCTTTTCATACACACACACTATCATACATGCAGCACTCTTACATACACACACACTGTGATATATGTAGGCACCCTTTCATACACACACTGTCATACATGCATGTACTCTTACATATATATACACTGTCATACATGCCGGCACTCTTACATACACTGTCATACATGCAGGCACCCTCTAATACACACACTGTCATACATGCAGGCACTCTTACATACACTGTCATACATGCAGGCACCCTTTCATACACACACTGTCATACATGCAGGCACTCTTACATACACTGTCATACATGCAGGCACCCTTTCATACACAAACTGTCATACATGCAGGCACTCTTACATATACACACTGTCATATATGCATGTACTCTTACATACACACACTGTCATATATCCAGGCACCCTTTCATACACACACTGTCATACAAGCAACACGCTTACATATAAACACTGCCATATATGCATGTACTCTTACATACACACACTGTCATACATGCAGATACTTTTTGAAACCAATTACAATACATGTAGATTCCCTCCTCACCTCATGGCCCTCTGTGTTGCTAGTTGTGTCCCCAGGTCCTGAGCCAGGCTCCTCCCCCTCACTGCTCCAGACTGATCACATAGGCAGCAGTCCTTCTAGCAGAGCTGCCTCATTGGAGGAGAGGCTGTCAGTGCTATTGACTGACAGGTTTTAGTACAATCAGCACGCCTGGTCAGAGTAAGGCTGTTTCCATGTTATCTAATTTACATAAAATCACTGCAAAATGCCTAGTTTTTTTGCCACGATTTTATGAAAATCAGATCATGTGGAATCAGCCTTACTCTGACCAGGAGTGCTGATTACACAAAACTTGTCAGTTCCCATGAATTAGCGCTGGTGTGGAGCCCTCCTTCTCATTTAGCATGAATTGCAGACAGCATGCATCCTACTGTGTGCATGGGGCGAAGCTTATCACAGACAGCTTCTAAGCAAGGAAGTTCACTTACTGGTTTGGGGGCCCACCGAGGATTTCCCCGGCTCCCCGGTGGGCCAGTCCGAGCCTATTTCTAACTAATAGTAAGTGGGAAAGCTCCACTTTTGGAACCACTTGAAAAAAAGATATTAGAAAAGCATAACAATAGCAATGTAATCCAATCTCCTAGTAACTAAGACCCTTGTACAACACCTTTTTGCATGCTTTTGGGAATTTAGTTTTTTACCTAATGTTTGTTTTTTGACAAAGGTATATGTATGCAGTCTCCCAAATGTCAGGCATACTTTTCTTCAGTGCCTGCAAGTGAATTCAAACTATCATTTGCTGTAAAAAAAGAAATTTTAATATTGAAGTATATGTCTTTTTATAATATCATTCTCTGGCAGATGTATTTCAGTGTAAGCAGTCATACAGTGCATCCTGAATGTCTTCAGACCCTTTCACTTTCTCTTACATTTTATGTTGTGGCCTTGTGCTAAAAAAATTAAAATTCACGTTTCCCCCCATCATTCTGCACACAATCCCCCATAATGACACAGGGGTATTGAAAGGGAAAACAGGATGTACACAATCTTTGCTAATTTATTGAAAATGAAATACTAATGAAATACTATTTTGCATTGACATAAGTATTCATACCCCTTAGTTGAGGCACCTTTGGCAATGATCACAGCCTTCAGTTCTCTCAAGCTCTGTCAGGTTGGATGGAACCGTCAGTGGACAACCATTTTCAGGTTTCTCCAGAGATGATTAGGGTATGGCTGGGCCACTCAGAGTTGTCCCTAAGCCAAGGGTCATTGTCTTGTTGGAAGGTGAACCTTAAGCCACCACCATGCTTCACTGTAGAGATTATATTGGGCAGGTGATGAGCTGTGTCTGGTTCCCTCCATACACGATGCTTAGAATTAAGGCCAAAAAGAATCTTGGTTTCATTGGCTGCAATGAGATTGGACTAAAGGGCCCTTTACATGGCTTGAGAATCTGTAAGATAAGCGCTAACAAGCATTCATAGGAATGCTTGTTAGCGATGATCCAGTGGTGTAAGGGTGCCACCAATTACCCAATGAACGAGCAAAACACTCATTCATTGGGTAATAGATAATGCATGCGGACACAAAAATCGTTATTTTTACGCAGGAGATCATGCTGTGTAAACACTCTCTGCTGCCAGCAAACAATAATCACTACTGGGAAAAGTGATTGCATTAGTGTTCGTTCCTCTCCATACTGTGGAGGAGATTGCGCTATGTACTGTAAATGCAGCAGTCTCCACCACTGACGAGCAGGCGATTGTTGGGAAGGAACGTTTCCTTCCCGACAATCTGCTGCTGTATCGTCCTGTGTAAAGGAACCTTTAGAGAAGAGAATGTGCATTTGTTTTTGAAAAGCCAGAGACATCATGGGAAATGGCTGCATTAGGGGATTCATTTCAGAGAGGAAGAAAGAATGAAAATTTCAAATAATCAACTAAAACCATGTAGAAACAAGACCTTCTGGTTCAAGAATTATTAGCATTATCTGGGGAATGAACACTTACATGCTAACCTCTGTCTCATCTTTTCAGTTGTAGATCTGCTAATTCTCGTACTCCGCTTTGACCATCCAAGATGGCTTCACCACTTCAGAGTCTAGCTGATACACACTACCCTGCTCTTGGATTGGCCAGCACTGCTGACATACGTTAAGGGGATAGGTGTCTGATTTGCGGGGGTCCAACCACTGGGGCTACTGCTGATCACCAGAATGGGGGCCTGTGTTCCCCCATTTGAATGGCATGGCTGCCGCTCCATTTAACTATATGGGCCTGCCTGAGATAGAGTACAAGCGCTCTCCTATCTTCGGCATCAGGCACAGGATAGGGCTGTTGTGGCTAACCTCCGGCACTCCAGCCGTGGTAAAACTAAAACTCTCAAGATGCACACTTGCTTGTTTGTTCTCAGAACTCCACAGAAATGAATGAAGCCTTCTGGGTGTCGTAGTTTCTTTTTTTTTTTTTTAATTAACAATTTTTATTGTTTTTATATTTTCATAGCCAAGTATTGTAACAGAGAGCATTGACTAGTATACAATACAAAAAGCTGTACACATGTGATATTGACATTTGAAAGGCAAAAAATAAATTATGCATTTGCACAAATGGAGAAAGGCCTGGGAGGCCGCATAAAAGCAGGTATCAAACAAAGGTAAACAAAACATTAAGTTGATCAAACTTTGTGACAGGGTGGTGAGGTAATAGTATTGACAGCAACATTGACAGTGCTATTGACAGTAATATTGACAGTGGTATTGACAGTAGTATTGACACGGTGTAGGCACGAGAGCTATTAGTATGGAGATACGGCATTGAGACAGTGCACTAATACATTGAACTGAGCCATTGGGCCAGGGACTAGGGGGCAGAGGAGGGGGATTAAGGGAAGTTCCTGTAGGCTTTCCAGGGGGACCAGATCTGGAGGAAGGTGTGTCTGGTACGAGATTCCCAATGGGAGATCTCCTCCATTCTGTAAATCTGGTCGACTCTATTAGACCAATGTTCTACACTAGGAACATCAGAAGACAGCCAAAAAGTTGGTAAAATTAATCTGGCCGCAGCCATCAAAAGCGAAAAGAGGGTGTGCTTACGTGAGTTGACCCCCCCCAATCCCAAAGACAATAGAGCCATGTCCGGTGAGCAAGGGAAGGAAGTCTGACAAATCCGATTACACAATCCGATCAAGGTAAGCCACCACGGGTTGATCAGCTCGCAAGACCACCAAATGTGTAGGAATGAACCCTTAGTTTTGCAGCATCGCCAGCACCTATCTGAAGCAGTAGGGCTATATAGGCAAGTCTTATCTGGAGTCTTATACCACCTCATAAGGACCTTATAACTGTTTTCCTGTATACGCACACACCTGGAGATCTTATGCGGGGCAATTAAAGCTTTGGTTATCTCAAGGGGTGTCAGGGTTCTTTGGAGGTCTTTTTCCCACAGACCAATTATCGCAGGTTTGGGAACAGAGGGGGGTGACAACAGGTTCTTATAAATTGTGGAAATGATTTTAGGAGGGTATTTCTTATTACTGACCAATTCTTCGAACCAACAGATAGTGTCGGAAGAGGAGGTCTTTTTTGCGAGGAGGAGAGATTCGGTTTTAATGAAGCTCATAAGGACAGGGTTGTGGATCTGTGTGCCTAAGACATTACCAATTTCTAAGTCTGAGAGTAAACACCCATTTGGATCCAGGAGCCGAGATATAGGAATATCGAGGGAACGTAAAGCCAAAGGGCTGCTATCCCTCAAGTCCTTAGGAGCTAAATTCACAAGATCTCCTATCCGGAGGAGGGGAGAGGGCAAATTTAAAACCTTTGACGAAGACGAGAAACTTCTCCAAACCTTTAATGTGCTTCGGATAAGAGGATTTGAAATAGAACCAAGAGAGGGGGTTAATTTGTCGGCTAGTATAAGAGCCCTAATAGGGGAGGGTAGGAAGGCATTTTCTATTGTGAGCCAGGATTTATGAGAGGGAAATCTAATCCAGTCGACAACCCTAGAAAGCTGTATAGCTTTCATGTATGTCTCTGGGTCGGGAAGACCAATGCCGCCCCTAGCTTTGGGCTTGGTTAATGTAAGGAATGAAATGCGTGGGTGTTTACCACTCCAAATAAATTTTCTTATAAGCTTATTTAGAGAAGCAAAGAAAGACTTGGGGATTTCTATGGGGAGTACTTGCATTAAGTAGGTGAGCCTGGGGATGATTAAGGACATTAAAATATTTTTCCTTCCAAACCAAGAAAGGTATGGAAAATCTAGTGAGTCTATTTGGGTTTGTATAGAAGCTAGAAGAGGTTTAACCCCTTCCCGACCTATGACGTGTATACTCGTCATAAAGCACTGCTAGTTAGTGCTCCATGACGAGTATATTCGTCATGGCATTAAACTGTCACCATGTCTGCAGACATGGTGACAGCGCTGAGTGCCGGCTGTTACACACAGCCAGGCACCCAGGGTCAATGCCGAAGGGGGTCCTGTGACCCCCCGTATCGGCGATTGCTTCAAACCGCAGGTCAATTCAGACCTGCGGTTTTTTAGCGCTTTATGCCGTTTCTGATCCCTGCGGTCCCTGACCGCAGGGATCAGAAACTTTAAAATTCCCAAAATAACGTTTTTTTACCCCCCCCTGCACCCCTGAATGGTATTATGTGGGCGGGTGGTGCAGGGGGAGGGTTGCGGGCCGTGCGGGAGGCGGGCGGTGCGGCAGGCGGGATCGCGATCCCCCGCCCGCCTCCCCTTCAATAATCGTTGGTGTACAGTGGGTATACCAGGGTGCCAGCACATTGCTGGCACCCTGGTATAAACGGCTGACATCGTTGATGCGATGTCAGCCGTTTAACCCTTTCCATACAGCGGTCTGTACGGACCACTGTATGGAAAAGGTTAACAGTAAGAGAGAGCTCCCTCCCTCTCCGATCGGGGGGCTGCTGTGCCTTTGCAGCCCCCGATGGGAGAGGGAGAGAGCCCCCAGACAGCCCCCCGCCAGCCCCGTCCTCACCCTTCCCCGTCTGCGCAGTTGTGACAGACGGGGAAGGTTCCCATGGCAACAGGATGCCTTCTCAGGCATCCTGCTGTCCATGGTACTGAACAGATCTATGCTGAAAGCATAGGTCTGTTCAGGCAAACTGTAAGTAAAATACAGTGCAGTACTGTATAGTATATTGTACTGTACTGTATTATACAGACATCAGACCCACTGGATCTTCAAGAACCAAGTGGGTCTGGGTCAAATTTTTTTTTAAAAAAAGTGAAAAAAGTAAAAGAAAAAAAAAAACATTTATCACTGAATAAAAATAAAATAAATAAAAAACGCTACACATATTAGGTATCGCCGCGTCCATAATGACCTGATCTATAAAACAATCATGTTACTTTCCCCGCACGGTGAACGCCATAAAAATAAAAAAATAAAAACTATGAGGAAATAGAAATTTTGCCCACCTTACTTCCCAAAAAAGATAATAAAAGTGATCAAAAAAGTCACATGTACGCCAAAATAGTGCCAATCAAACCGTCACCTCATCCCGCAAAAAATGAGCCCCTACATGAGACAATCGCCTAAAAACTGAAAAAACTATGGCTCTCAGACTATGGAGACACTAAAACATGATTTTTTTTTGTTTCAAAAATGATATTATTGTGTAAAACCTAGATAAATTAAAAAAAGTAGACATATTAGGTATTGCCACGTCCGTAAGAACCTGCTCTATAAAAATACCACATGACCTAACCCCTCAGGTGAACACTGTAAAAAAAATTAAATAAAAACGGTGTCAAAAAAGCAATTTTTTTGTTACCTTACATCACAAAAAGTGTAATAGCAAGCGATCAAAAAGTCATATGCACCCCAAAATAGTACCAATCTAACCGTCATCTCATCCCGCAAAAATGATACCCAACCTGAGACAATCGACTAAAAACTGAAAAAACTATGGCTCTCAGACTATGGAGACACTAAAACATGATTTTTTTTTTGTTTCAAAAATGATATTATTGTGTAAAACCTAGATAAATTAAATAAAGGTAGACATATTAGGTATTGCCACGTCCGTAAGAACCTGCTCTAAAAAAATACCACATGACCTAACCCCTCAGGAGAACACTGTAAAAAAAATTAAATAAAAACGGTGTCAAAAAAGCCATTTTTTTGTTACCTTACATCACAAAAAGTGTAATAGCAAGCGATCAAAAAGTCATATGCACCCCAAAATAGTACCAATCTAACCGTCATCTCATCCCGCAAAAATGATACCCAACCTGAGACAATCGACTAAAAACTGAAAAAACTATGGCTCTCAGACTATAGAGACACTAAAACATGATTTTTTTTGTTTCAAAAATGATTTTATTGTGTAAAACCTAGATAAATTAAAAAAGGTAGACATATTAGGTATTGCCACGTCCATAGGAACTTGCTCTATAACAATAGCACATAATCGTACCTGTCAGATGAACGTTGCAAATAATAAAAAATAAAAACAGTGCCAAAACACCTATTTTTTGGGAAATTTTCAATTTTAATCCATTTTTTCCCGTAACAAAGCAAGGGTTAACAGCCAAATAAAACTCAATATTTATTGGCCTGATTCTGTAGTTTATATAAATGCCCCATATGCGGTCGTAAACTGCTGTATGGCCACACGGCAGGGCACAGAAGGAAAGGAATGCCATATGGTTTTTGGAAGGCAGTTTTTGCTGGACTGGTATTTTTGACACCATGTCCCATTTGAAGCCCCCTGATGCACCCCTAGAGTAGAAACTCCAAAAAGTGACCCCATTTTGGAAACTACACCCCTCAAGATAATTAAAAACTGATTTTACAAACTGTGTTAACCCTTTAAGTGTTCCACAAGAGTTAGTGGCAAATGGAGATGAAATTTCAGAATTTCTATTTTTTGTTACTTTGCCTCACAAAAAGTGTAATATAGAGCAACCAAAAATCATATATACCCTAAAATAGTACCAACAAAACTGCCACCTTATCCCATAGTTTCCAAAATGGGGTCACTCTTTTGGAGTTTCTAACCTAGGGGTGCATCAGGGGGGCTTCAAATGGGACATAGTGCCCAAAAAAACTGTCTAGCAAAATCTGCCTTCCAAAAACCATATGGCATCCCTTTCCTTCTGCGCCCTGCCGTGTGCCCATACAGCGGTTTGCGACCACATATGGGGTGTTTCTGTAAACTGCAGAATCAGGGCCATAAATAATGAGTTTTGTTTGGCTGTTAAACTTTGCTTTGTAACTGGAAAAAAAAAAGTAAAATGGAAAATTTGCCCAAAAATTGAAATTCTGAAATTTTATCTCTATTTGCCAATAACTCTTGTGGAACACCTAAAGGGTTAACAACGTTTGTAAAATCAGTTTTGAATACCTTGAGGGGTGTAGTTTCTTAGATAGGGTCACTTTTATGGAGTTTCTACTCTAGGGGTGCATCAGGGGGCTTCAAATGGGACATGGTGTCAAAAAAACTGTCCAGCAAAATCTGGCTTCCAAAAACCATACGGCGCACCTTTCACTCTACGCCCTACTGTGTGGCCGTACAGTAGTTTACGGCCACATATGGGGTGTTTCTGTAAACGGCAGAGTCAGGGCAATAAAGATACAGTCTTGTTTGGCTGTTAAGCCTTGCTTTGTTAGTGGAAAAAAATGGGTTAAAATGGAAAATTAGGCAAAAAAATGAAATTCTCAAATTTTATCCCCATTTGCCAATAACTCTTGTGCAACACCTAAAGGGTTACCGAAGTTTGTAAAATCAGTTTTGAATACCTTGAGGGGTGTAGTTTCTTAGATGGGGTCACTTTTATAGAGTTTCTACTCTAGGGGTGCATCAGGGGGCTTCAAATGGGACATGGTGTCAAAAAAACTGTCCAGCAAAATCTGGCTTCCAAAAACCATACGGCGCACCTTTCACTCTACGCCCCGCTGTGTGGCCGTACAGTAGTTTACGGCCACATATGGGGTGTTTCTGTAAACGGCAGAGTCAGGGCAATAAAGATGCAGTCTTGTTTGGCTGTTAACCCTTGCTTTGTTAGTGGAAAAAATGGGTTAAAATGGAAAATTAGGCAAAAAAATGAAATTCTCAAATTTTATCCCCATTTGCCAATAACTCTTGTGCAACACCTAAAGGGTTAACGAAGTTTGTAAAATCAGTTTTGAATACCTTGAGGGGTGTAGTTTCTTAGATGGGGTCACTTTTATAGAGTTTCTACTCTAGGGGTGCATCAGGGGGCTTAAAATGGGACATGGTGTCAAAAAAACTGTCCAGCAAAATCTGGCTTCCAAAAACCATACGGCGCACCTTTCACTCTACGCCCTACTGTGTGGCCGTACAGTAGTTTACGGCCACATATGGGGTGTTTCTGTAAACGGCAGAGTCAGGGCAATAAAGATACAGTCTTGTTTGACTGTTAACCCTTGCTTTGTTAGTGGAAAAAATGGGTTAAAATGGAAAATTAGGCAAAAAAATGAAATTCTCAAATTTCATCCCCATTTGCCAATAACTCTTGTGCAACACCTAAAGGGTTAACCAAGTTTGTAAAATCAGTTTTGAATACCTTGAGGGGTTTAGTTTATAGAATGGGGTCATTTTTGGGTGGTTTCAATTATGTAAGCCTCACAAAGTGACTTCAGAGCTGTAGTGGTCCCTAAAAATTGGGTTTTGGAAATTTTCCGAAAAATGCTTCTAAACTTCTAAGCCTTGTAACGTCCCCAAAAAATAAAATGTAATTCCCAAAATGATCCAAACATGAAGTAGACATATGGGGAATGTAAAGTCATCACAATTTTTAGGGGTATTACTATGTATTACAGAAGTAGAGAAACTGAAACTTTGAAATTTGCAAATTTTTCCAAATTTTGGGTAAATTTTGTATTTTTTTATGCAAAAAAAAAAAAAATTTTGACTTCATTTTACCAGTGTCATGAAGTACAATATGGGACGAAAAAACAATCTCAGAACGGCCTGGATAAGTCAAAGTGTTTTAAAGTTATTCACACATAAAAGTATAAATATAGGGCGGCTCACTACGACCCAAAGAATGGAATAAGGTGCTCTATCCGAACAGAGCGTACCCAACGCTTGTATGTGAGGAGTTTTAGGATAAGTATAGGGATGGCACTCTAGTCATAGGTACTGTATGTAGAGGATATTTTATTAGTGGGCTGGTATATGCCAGCTGTTGGGAAAAAGATAATAACTAGTATAAAATGTGGACAATATAATAACAATTCACAATTTGTGGATTAAAAAGCAACAGTGCATATAACAGTAAAAATGCATAAAAAAGAGTAGAAATGGATCCTAGGTAAAAAAATGGCGTTCTCCTTTGAAGTGGAAAAATGTAGAACAATAGAATAATAATGTATACGGTACATACAATAAATTGATGATAGTATGAAAAATGAGGTAGTCAAAATCCAATCTTGTCATGTAAGGAACGAATATAGATGAGAGGTGGGGGCCCCCTTTTTTTTTTTTTTTTTTTTATTTGAGGGAATTAGTGTCCGATCTGAATTTGCTCCCTTTGTTTCAGATGGGTATAAAGTCTCACCTCCGGTTGGTGATAATTTGTTTCAACAGTTGTCCCACAATAATGTTGTAATAGAGTACTGCTGTTTTTAGCAGGTACGTTACCCTCCTGTAGATGGGATGTGGGTTGGTGAGCGGCTCCTGGCGGGCTCCTGGCTTCCACGTGTCTTCTTCCCGCTCAAAGACTTACTTCCTGCTTGTGGAGCTGTATGCTCGGCCCGTCTGCTGCTGCGGCTGTGCGTGACTTCCGGTGACGTCACCTGCGCTTACTGACTCTCCCGCTCAATTTCCATCGGCGTTACACGTGCTGTCCGATGGCGGGAATAAGAGGCTGCGGTCTTTTTTTCAAAAGTTAGGCGTGTTCCGGAGCTGTTGGAAGTTCGGATCCTTTTAATTTTAGCTAGCTTGGTATGGGTATGGCTACCTCAAGTTACCCCATACGCGTTTCGGAGCTCACTGCTCCTTCATCAGTGGGAGTGGTTTCAATTATGTAAGCCTCACAAAGTGACTTCAGAGCTGTAGTGGTCCCTAAAAATTGGGTTTTGGAAATTTTCCGAAAAATGCTTCTAAACTTCTAAGCCTTGTAACGTCCCCAAAAAATAAAATGTAATTCCCAAAATGATCCAAACATGAAGTAGACATATGGGGAATGTAAAGTCATCACAATTTTTAGGGGTATTACTATGTATTACAGAAGTAGAGAAACTGAAACTTTGAAATTTGCAAATTTTTCCAAATTTTGGGTAAATTTTGTATTTTTTTATGCAAAAAAAAAAAAATTTTGACTTCATTTTACCAGTGTCATGAAGTACAATATGGGACGAAAAAACAATCTCAGAACGGCCTGGATAAGTCAAAGTGTTTTAAAGTTATTCACACATAAACTGACACTGGTCAGATTTGCAAAAAATAGCCTGGTCCTTAAGGTAAAAAATGGCTTGGTCCTGAAAGGGTTAAAGTTCAAGCTGAATAGGTCAGACAGGTGAGGGGAGATCCTGACTCCCAGGTACGTTAATAGCTGGGTTTGCCAATTAAATGGGGAGTTTATCCGGAGGGATGTAAGAGTTAGGGGAGATAAACCCGTGTGGAGAATTTGGGACTTCGAAGGGTTGACCTTGAAGTTGGATAGTGAGCCGAATAGGGAGAGTTTTGACAAAATTCTGGGCATGGAAATATGGGGGTTGGTAGTTAGAATCAGTAGGTCATCTGCAAAGGCTGCTAATTTAAACTCATGACGCCCGACCAACAGACCCTTGATTTCCTTGTCTTGCCGGAGAACTTGTAGGAGGGATTCCATTACTAGGACGAATATAAGAGGGGATAGAGGGCAGCCTTGCCTCGTGCCGTTTCTTATTGGGAGAGGATCATCCTGATGTATGTCCAGTCTATTCTATCAAATGCCTTTTCGGCATCCGTGCCAATCATGACCAGAGGGATGGCTTTATGGGAGGCATAAAACAGGGCATTGAGGATTTTTGTGGTATTATCCTTCCCTTCACGGCCTTTGACAAATCCCACTTGATCAGGATGGATCAGTTGGGGAAGTAAATTTTGCAGTCTTGTGGCAAGCATTTTTGCAATGAGTTTGAGGTCTACGTTGAGTAAGGATATGGGACGGTAGTTGGAACATGATGTGAGGTCTTTGCCCTCTTTAGGGATGATTGTGATTGTGGCTTTCGTCATGTCTGAAGAGAGAGGATGACCCATTAGTGTACGATTGCAAATGGGAAGCATAAAAGGGAGTAACAATTCCCCAAAGGCCGAGTAGTATGATATGGGGAGACCATCGGGACCGGGGCTTTTCCCTTTAGGGGTAGATTTGATGGCCAATGTTAATTCAAGAGGGGTAAATGGCTTGGAAAGGGATTCTTGCTGTGTAATGTTTAGTGACGGGAGAGTGAGGGTGTCCAGAAAGGACTTGATATTGGCTTCTCTATCTAAAGAGGGGTACGGAAGAGCAGAAGGAGGGAGGTTATATAATGACTCGTAGAACAGTTTAAACTGATCCGCAATTTCTTCAGCTTTGAAAAGCTGAGTACCTTGGGGAGATTTAATGCTTTGCACATAACGGGAGTCTCTTCTCTGTTTTATTCTACGCATCATGAATTTCGACGCTTTATTTCCATGAGCGAAAGTTTTTTGCTGGGCCGACAAGTAAAACTTGGCAGAGCGCTCGTTCAGCAAGTTCTTTAGTTGCGTCCTAAGAGAAGAGAGTTCCGCCAATTGGTGGTCAAGCAAGGACCTCTTATGAGCTTTTTCCAATATATGGATTTCGGCCAGTAATGCATTAAGCTGCTTCTCAGACTCCCTCTTTAGAAAAGAACAAAGGCTGATCAGCCTGCCTCTAATATAGGGCTTGTGGGCATCCCAGAGGATCTGGGGGGATATATCAGGGGTATTGTTCAATCTGAAATATTCCTCAAGGAAGGATGATATTTGTGTCTTATGTTTGGAGTTTCCCAACAGTGACTCATTCAATCTCCAGTTTGTGTGCCTACTGCTCTTAACTTCAGGGTGTATAAAACAATAGACAGGAGAGTGATCGGACAGTGTAATATCACCGATTCGGGCCGAGGAGCAGAGCTGGAGTTTCTCTTTCGGGGCTAAAATATAATCAATCCTGCTGTACGAGGAGTTGGCTGAGGAGTAAAAAGAGAAATCCACTGAATCAGGGTTAAGACATCGCCACACGTCAACCATACCCATGTTGAATAATTTAGTATGCAGTAGTCTGAGGGCTTTTGTAGAAGTTGATGACTTCTTTGACGAAGTATCAATAAGGGGGTTAAAGGCCAGATTAAAATCTCCTGCAATGACCATGAATCCTTCTCTTTGTGAATCTGCAAGGGACAGGATACTAGAGAGCCAACTCACCTGGTCTGAATTGGGGGCATATATATTAACAAACGTGTATAGGGCCTGCCCTATTTTGCCCTTGAGGATAAGGTAGCGACCATCTGGGTCCTGCATATGGGACATATACTGGAAAGGGAGCCCTCTACGGAAACCTATACTGACTCCTCTTGAAGCGGCACCCCCAGCTCCACAATGGTACCAGCTAGGAAATTTGGAGAAAGAGAGGTCAGGGTATTTATCGTGCTTAAAGTGAGTTTCCTGAAGGAAGACCACGGAACATTTCTCTTTATGCAACATGGAGAAGATTTGGCTTCTCTTAGCGGGAGACCTTAAGCCTTTAACATTGTAGGATACCAATTTAAGTTCGGACATTTTTGAATATGGAGAAAAGAGTGGAGCACAACTCAAATTACATACCAGCCAGGGGGGTACCAGCCGCCCATAGGAGGAGAAGGGGGGTGCCACCACAAGAGAAGCGCATTCGGTACCACCATCTCAAGTCGTTCCAAGGACATGTCTTCTCAACCAACACCATGTCAAGATTGCTCGTGGAAAGAGCAATCAAAGAAAACCTTGAGCACCTGTCATAACAACATAGATCAAACATAAAGAACAAAACAAGAAAAAGCAATCTTAAATGGTTAGTTAGATAGTTGGAAAAGGGGAACATGACAACCATAGTTCCCTGTATGGGTGATGTGACGTAGGGGGGGAAGGAAATATGGAAGAATATCATAGGGAGGTAGTTCCCTCTAAGGAATTAGTAGAACCGGAGAGTTAACTTGGAGTGTTTTAAGAATTGTGTCAAGCCAGAAGACAGTCAGTAATATAAAGTTATCAACTTCGTGGACATATGCAGGGGGGGAGAATAGATAAGAAAGATGAAGTGGAAGGGAGGGAAGGGACATGGTATATATGTTATCTTATATGGCACAAACTATTAATCAGAGATAAGGCTATAATAGCCTTCAGACAGATGGGACGTAAGTCCCCACTGTATCTTCCTTGTACCCTGAGTGGGGAAAAGGTATCAACAAGGGCAGTAAAATAACAAACTCCTAGTACACCACTCAGGGGTTAGAGCAAAATATGTTGGGGAGCAAAATTAAAGTTACACAAATACCATAATATCAAGGACTGAGACCTAAAAGATCTCATTTAAAGGGAAAGAAGAGGTAAAGGGAAGTAGAGGAAGAAGAAGAGGGATCAGAAGGGCATCAATTATCTGTTAACGACAGGCGTTTAGGAGTAGTAGCAACATTTCCCCGTCTAGATCTCTGGGATTTAGGGGTGCGGAGAGGCTCCCACTGAGTCACCGCAGGAAGGTTTGGCAAGGTTGACAGGTTTTGGGCCAAGTCCCAATTTTCTATAGGCAACGGCGGTATCTGGAGAAGGTCGTAGGCTCTACTCAGGTCGCTATAGGAGGCGATGTGGACACGACGCCCATCATGAAGAAAGGAGAGTCCAAATGGAAATGTCCATCTGTATAAGATCCTACGATGACGCAGCAGGTCAGTAAGTGGTTTCAACAGCTTTCGTTTCTTCAGGGTGGTCTGAGCCAGGTCTTGATAAATAGAAATGGGATTGCCCTCCCAGTCCACAGAGTCAGAGTTCCTAGATCCAGCCAGGATTGCTTCTTTCACCGGAAAATGCAAAAACTTGCAGATCACATCTCTTGGGGGTTCCCCGGCTTGTGGTTTGGGGCGCAGCGCTCTATGAGCTCTTTCAATTAGGACCTCGTGCGCAGAGTCAGGGCCCAGGAGTTTAAAACAGATCTGGACAACCGTTTCAGGAACTTCCAATGCAGAAACAGATTCCGGGATGCCTCTAAAGCGGAGATTGTTTCTCCTGCCCCTGTTCTCTTGATCTTCAATTGCAGTGTACAGGGCATTGATGTGGTTCTGGGCAAGAGACAAACTAGAGACCATTTCACTCTGGTGTTGCAAAACTGTGGCCTGGGTGTCTTCCAATACTTCCACTCTGCGGCCTATATGATGCATATCTTCTTTAATGGAAGAGAGGTCCTGACTGAGGGGTCCCAAAGCGTCGGCTAGGGCTTCTTTAAGAAAAGCTCTGGAGATGGGTAGGCGGTCTGTGTCACCGAAGTCATCTTCCGTATTATCGGAGCTTGTAGTTGCTGCTTGCTTGTAGCTGGAGCGAGGCGTTCCAGGAGTTGTTTTGGATTCTTTGCTCACTGCTACAGCCGCCGCCTTCTTAATAAATTTCTCCATTTCGCCAGATTGGCTCAGCGATCTGTTGGAACTAGCTTGGTCAGTGGGTTTTTGACCTCCGATCTTGACCATCTTCAGGTCCGGTTTGCTAATAATAAGGAGCTGCGAGGGAACTACTAGCGCTTCACATATTCATTTAGCACCAGTGCAGGTTCCACAGGAGAGATGAATCTAAGCGAGAGGGGCTCCTGGAAATAGCTTTTTTTTTCTTTTTTTTTTTTTTCCTATTATTTCTTCACTTCCCCCTTCAGGCAGTCTCACATCAATTAACTGCAGTACCACTTTAATATCTATGCCAATAATAAAGAGTTCCTTGCAGCGCTGCAAAAGACAGTGGCCGCAAGTGAGGTCTCGATTGAAAGCCCTGGCAGAGCCTGAATAGGAGTAGTGCAGGCAGTTGAAGTACAGGATCGGCGGAGCGATATGTCTTGTGATGCGGCTGCCAGGTCCTGTCTGCACAGCGATTCAGGCCCGGAAGGGCGTGCAAATAAAGTCCGGTGCTCACCAGGGCTGACTAGGCCGCAACTCCTCGCCGCCTCGCATCCACGAGATATTTATACCGCTTTGTTCCAGGCGATGTCCGGAGCTGGAAAAAGGTGCTTTAGGCAAAGTTGAGCCCAGATTAGCCACGAAAAACGGTTTAAAACCAACACTTTCTGCAGAGCTCTCACTAGCTGCTACTGGTTAGCTCTGCAGCTAGCTCCGCCCCCTGGGTGTCGTAGTTTCACCACAGCTGGAGTGCCAGAGGTTAGCCATCACTGGAATAGGGGATAGGTTGTTGTGATGGGACAACCCCTTTAATTAAAGTTGCCATATAAATATGACAGCAAATTCAGGTAAAGATCGATCTGAATTTCATGAAAATGTCACCTAAAGATTTTTACATTCAGTAAGTAAAATTTGCAGGAATGTCTTGCTTGCATTACTCAGTGGAATAGATAAACCACCTGAGAAATAACAGATTCTTGGAAATGTTGTACAATTTGTGTGCAATACAAGTTACTACGAACTCTATTTTGCAATATTTATAGCAAACTAATAGCCAGACATTTTCTATAAAGGTTATAAACTGCAAAGCAAAAGTTCATGCATGAAGTACACGCCTTATAAAATTCTGCCTGAAAATCAGAGCCAGTGAGGGTGGATCCTCATAAGTAATGGACTGACTGCGAACAAGGGTTCATGAACTATCTTCTTGGGTAGTAACAGATTACGTTGGAAACCAAACAGGAAGATGATCTAGCAGTGGAATATGCAATTTATTCACAATATACCTCTTTTTAATTCAGTTGTAGCTGAAACATTACAAGTTGAGCTTCCATTGGTTTCTCCAAGCCACGATTTCTAGTACCATTGCAGACTCCATTCCTAGATGACTTTGGATCAGACTGGGTTGACATATTGCTATTTGAAGAGAATACATATTTGCATTTCTTTTGTTTTCTTTCGTACTTGAAAACAACTACTGATTGGTTAAATAGCCTCAATGATAAAGGGGAAATAGCGAGATTGGGACTTAGCGCCTACCCCGTGTGGTTGGATGGTGCTTCTTTGTTTCTGTAACTCACAATGTAGTAAATAGGAGCTACGCAAACAGTGTAGTCATAACAAAATACACCACGTTTGTATCTCCAGGAGTTGCGGAAGTAGTATAGCTCGCTCTGCTACGCTGTAGCGCCAATCAAGGGACAGTCCCTTTAAAATTAGTATGTATACTGTATTTTATAATGTATGAACATTCATGTTAAGATACATTTTACCATAATTAATTATTAAATCTATTTAAAATATGAATTTAGAAATATATGATAATTATCATCCTCTCTGATCTTTTCTCATTACTGTTATACATGGATCTGTATTCCTTTACACTTGAACAAATAATCAAAGTTAATTAAGCATTCAAATATAATATAAATAACTGATTTCAGATTGATTTTATAATGTAAGTTTTTATCTCTCCTCTGTTGTCTTAGAAAAAAACCCACATAAACATGAGAGAACAGACATTTTCTCTTTACTTCTTGTAAGAAGGTACAAGGAATCATCGTGGATGATAAGTATGTGTCACCAAGGTTCCTGGCCTCGATGGAGTAAGAGCCGGTTTTTATGTGTCAGCAGCAGTTGCTGTTTGACACCTTGATACTTAGTATGGCTGTAATAGCTGATCCGGGACGGTCGGTATAGTCAAAGTGCTGGGTGGGTGACTACTCCCCATGTTCCAGGCCGGGTTTTGCCAGGCATAAAAAACAGCCAGCACTGCCAGGTGGGGAGGATTACCTCCGTCTAACAGTGGAGCTCAGGAGGTCTGTGTGCTGTGAACTGAGGGCTGTGTTGGGATCCGCGGCTTGAGCCGGGCTGGAGGGCTCAGACCCCTGTGAGGGCGAACAGGCCACCTAACACCTGCATGTGGACTTGACAAGGCAGAACTTCAAACAGGGTGTGAAGTAACACCAAGGTGAAAAGGTGACTGTTTTGTATATGGACTTCTCATGTGTGTGAACGATCACCAAGCAACGATCACCAAGCAACAATGACAACATTGTGTACGCAGTCCAGTGCAATGAAGAATGCTCAGAACCGTATATCGGCGAAACAGAACAACAACTACATCTGCATATGGCTCAGCATAGAAGAGCCAAAACCTCTGGTCAAGATTTAGCCGTGTACTTACATCTAAAAGAAACAGGTCACACCTTTGAAGACAGTCAAGTACGTGTTTTGGATAAGGAGGTCGATTGGTACAAACGAGGTGTGAAGGAGGCCATCTACGTAAAAATGGAGAAGCCACGCTTGAATAGAGGTGGGGGGTTAGACATCTGTCTGCCACATACAATGCTGTCTTGACACCTTTTTTCTGGGAGGTCATTATCACCTACTGACTCCAATTAGGATAATGGAATCAACATCTTTGGCCCCATGCTGGGTATAGTGACCTCTGACCCCATGCTGGGTATAATTACCAGATGTTGATTTAGTTACATATTTATTCCCAGAGAATTCTTGTACAGTCACTCAGAATTGAGAAAGCTCGTTGGAAGAACGAGTGAAACGTTTTCAAGAAATCTACAGTAAGTTCAGTTGCCTTGATTTATTCCTTACAGATGCACCCGCTAATCCTAACTACCAGAACGAATCCCCACATTCCTTATAATGGTGACCCCTGGTGCTTAATCTAATAATCTGTATAGTAATGTGGACGTCCACATACAGAGATGGTGTAGGGGGGAGGAACTTGCACTCCTGGTGGTAGGGAGAGGTGCTGTGGTATACAGCAGAGCCCGTGTATATTTGTAGCGAAAACCACGCACACTCTTGAGAGTTTAGATATGCCAAGTGGATTTATTGTGAATCGTACAATTCAAACTGTGCAGTAGGTGCCAGCAACAGTTGCAATAATAAGCAAGTAAATGATTCTGCTGGTAAAATTACAAGATACTGCCCCAGTCGGGCATTAATTGCTTCATTTTAATTAAAATAATGTTGCGCCGTGAGTCATGTGGAAAGTTGCGATGTTTCAGACGTTTCGGTCATATGAGACCTTTATCAATAGATCGCTCAAAGTGTAAAACATAAAATGAGAATCTGAGGCATATAAATGCAAATCGGTGATGAAGAGACATTTAAACGAAATATGCAGGTCCGACACAGATAGGTAAATAAAAATAGCTTGTGAGACAATGCCTGGATACAGGTAAATCATAAAGGAGGACAAAATCCTACTGTCTAGAGTAATTGAGCATATACTCAGAAAATAAGGGAAAAAGAGGACAATGTAACGGAATGCAGCTGAACACAAGTGGTGGTAGGAAAGTGGTACACAAATACATGATTGTACTCCAGGAATACTGTGAGGCCATAGAGATGGTTATAGGGTGTGAGGTGCCTATAGGAGTGGGGCCATAGAATCGGTAATGGGGTATGTGGTGTCTATGGGGGGAGCGTATGTGTGGGATAATGGTAAACACTGGAGTAATATGGAGGAGAGGTAAAAGGTGGGAAAGCGGTACACAAATACAGTTGCAAGAAAAAGTATGTGAACCCTTTGCAATTATATGGATTTCTGCACAAATTGGTCATAAAATGTGATCTGATCTTCATCTAAGTCACAACAATAGACAATCACAGTCTGCTTAAACTAATAACACACAAATAATTAAATGTTACCATGTTTTTTTTTAACACACCATGTAAACATTCACAATGCAGGTGGAAAAAGTATGTGAACCCTTGGATTTAATAACTGGTTGAACCTCCTTTGGCAGCAATAACTTCAACCAAACGTTTCCTGTAGTTCCAGATCAGATGTGCACAATGGTCAGGAGTAATACTTGACCATTCATCTTTACAGAACTTTTTCAGTTCAGCAATATTCTTGGGATGTCTGGTGTGAATCGCCTTCTTGAGGTCATGCCACAGCATCTCTGTCATGGTCTTACCTTCTGCTGTTCTCCTTCGTTTGACATGTGCTGGCGGCCATCTTGGTTTCTGGGTTTCTTGTAGCCTCCCACCCTGCGGCTTCTCCTTCCCACTGGGAGGAGCTGGATGCCTAGCTCATATATATAGGAGGTCTGTGGCTTCAGTTCCTTGCTTGGTCCTCCTGTGTTCACATGCTTCTAAGACTGCTGCTGCTTCTGGTTCCTGATCCTGGCTTCGTCTGACTACCCTGCTGGTTCCTGATCCAGGCTTCGTCTAACTACCCTGCCGGTTCCTGATCCAGGCCTCGTCTGACTACCCTTCTGGTTCCTGACCTCTGGCTTCGCAAGACCCTGCTTCGGTTTAGCCATCCGTTTGGACTTTTGCCTTACAGCGTGATTTTCAATAAAGCCTTCTTATTTCCACTTATCTCTTGTTGTACGTCTGGTTCATGGTTCCATGACAATCTCAATCGGGTTGAGGTCAGGACTCTGACTGGGCCACTCCAGGAGGTATATTTTTTGCTCTTTAAGCCATTCTGTTGTTGATTTACTTCTATGCTTTGGGTCGTTGTCCTATTGCAACATCCATCTTCTGTTGAGCTTCAGCTGGTGGACAGATGGCCTTAAGTTCTCCTGCGAAATGTCTTGATAAACTTGGGAATTCATTTTTCCATCGATGATAGCAATCCGTCCAGGCCCTGACTCAGCAAAGCAGCCCCAAACCATGATGCCCCCACCACCATACTTCACAGTTGGGATGAGGTTTTGATGTTGGTGTGCTGTGCCTCTTTTTCTCCACACATAGTGTTGTGTGTTTCTTCCAAACAACTCAACTTTGGTTTCATCTGTCCACAGAATATTTTTCCAGTACTGCTGTGGAACATCCAGGTGCTCTTGTGCAAACTGTAAACGTGCAGCAATGTTTTTTTGGGACAGCAGTGGCTTCCTCTGTGGTATCCTCCCATGAAATCCATTCTTGTTTAGTGTTTTACGTATCGTAGATTCTGTATCAGGGATGTTGGCATATGCCAGAGACTTTTAGTCTTTAGCTGACACTCTAGGATTCTTCTTCACCTCATTGAGCAGTCTGCGCTGTGCTCTTGCAGTCATCTTTACAGGACAGCCACTCCTAGGGAGAGTAGCAGCAGTTCTGAACTTTCTCCATTTATAGACAATTTGTCTTACCGTGGACTGATGAACAGCAAGGCATTTGGAGATACTTTTATAACCCTTTCCAGCCTTATGCAAGTCAACAATTCTTAATCGTAGGTCTTCTGAGGGCTCTTCTGTGCAAGGCATCATTCACATCAGGCAATGCTTCTTGTGAAAAGCAAACCCAGAACTGGTGTGTGTTTTTTATAGGGCAGGACAGCTGTAACCAACACCTCCAATCTTATCTCATTGATTGGACTTCAGTTGGATGACAACTCACTCCAATTAGCTCTTGGAGATGTCATTAGTCCATAGGGTTCACATACTTTTTCCACCTACACTGTGAATATTTACATGGTGTGTTCAATAAAAACATGGTAACATTTAATTCTTTCTGTGTTATTAGTTTAAGCAGACTGTGATTGTCTATTGTTGCGACTTAGATAAAGATCAGATCACATTTTATGACCAATTTGTGCAGAAATCGATATCATTCCAAAGGGTTTACATACTTTTTATTGCAACTGTATATGGTTGTACTCCTGGAATTCCGTGAGGCCATGGAGATGATTTGAGGTGCCTGTGGGAGTGAGGCCTAAGAGTTGGTTATGGGGTATGAAGTGCCTGTGGGGGGAGCGCATATGTGGGATGATGGTCAATGCCGCAGTAATAGGGAGGGGAGGCAGGATACGGGGATTGGGAGAGGCAGAGGTAAACTTGGGAGAGGCAGAGGTCACCCAAGAGCCACTAAAAGATCCCTACCTAAGTCCCAATTCACTAGAGTACGTCGCATCGTCTCAAACCCATTTCTTCACAAATTGGATTATATCCCGTATTTAATACACGAGCTCTGTATACATGTATTCATTTATTCATATAGATACAAGTCCAGATTTCTCCTCATATGATGTTGATTTGGTGTGTCTAACACTTGGTGTCTCTTTTTCCTCCTCAGACCCGCTGAATCCATTTCCTTATTCTATCAGAGGTAGTATTATTTACCGACTCCATTCCTATGTTTACTCCATCCCTCTTACCTTTTCTCCACATTAGGCCTACATCGCCCATGCCATTAACCAGTTACCTTGCCCTCCCATCTTTTCACATACTTCACACTGCGCTACATAACACTCTATCGTAGTTCTGAACTTTCTCCCCTCACCAAGATGGCTGCCGCTCACCTCACCACCATACAGCGCATGCGCAGCTTACTGTCCGATACATTCCCTCCATCAAGATGACCGCGACCCAACATTTCACTACACGGCGCATGCACCGCTCGGAGCCTGCAACGCACCTGCGCTGGCGCCTCATAGCGCGTGGGATTTTGCATTTAAACCCGGCCCACACACTAGACCGGCAGCTCCCTACCTACTCTTCCGTGCAGCCGTCCTGCCCTCTACCTGGTAAGTTTTCCTCTGCCTCTCCCAATCCCCGTATCCTTCCTCCCCTCCCTATTACTGCGGCATTGACCATCATCCCACATATGCGCTCCCCCCACAGGCACTTCATACCCCATAACCAACTCTTAGGCCTCACTCCCACAGGCACCTCAAATCATCTACATGGCCTCACGGCATTCCAGGAGTACAACCATATATTTGTGTACCGCTTTCCCACCTTTTACCTCTCCTCCATATTACTCCAGTGCTTACCATTATCCCACACATACGCTCCCCCCATAGACACCACATACCCCATTACCATTTCTATGGCCCCACTCCTATAGGCACCTCACACCCTATAACCATCTCTATGGCCTCACAGTATTCCAGGAGTACAATCATGTATTTGTGTACCGCTTTCCTACCACCACTTGTGTTCAGCTGCATTCTGTTACATTGTCCTCTTTTTCCCTTATTTTCTGAGTATATGCTGAATTACTCTAGACAGTAGGATTTTTGTCCTCCTTTATGATTTACCTGTATCGAGGCATTGTCTCACAAGCTATTTTTATTTACCTATCTGTGTCGGACCTGCATATTTCGTTTAAATGTCTCATCACCGATTTGCATTTATATGCCTCAGATTCTCATTTTATGTTTTACACTTTGAGCGATCTATTGATAAAGGTCTCATATGACCGAAACGTCTGAAACATCGCAACTTTCCACATGACTCACGGCGCAACATTATTTTCATTAAAACGGAGCAATTCGCGCCCGACTGGGGCAGTATCTTGCAATTTTACCAGCAGAATCATTTACTTGCTTATTATTGCAACTGTTGCTGGCACCTACTGCACAGTTGGAAGTGTATGATTCACAATAAATCCACTTGGCATATCTAAACTCTCAAGAGTGTGCGTGGTTTTCTCTACACCTACAGAGATGGTCACTCATGCTCAGTTACATCCTTCAGCTGCCACCAGATATATATATATATATATATATATATATATATATTTATACTTTACAGACATGATCACAACTCTGTTCCCAATGGGGCTCACAATCTAAGTTCCCTATCAGTATGTCTTTGGAGTATGGGAGGAAATGGGAGTAGAGTATCCGGAGGAAACCCACACAAACATGGGGAGAACATACAAACTCCATGCAGATGTTGTCCTTGGTCTACTGTCAGAAGCTGTGACAGTTATAGGGAGAGAGCTGTAGCAGAACGGAAGTGCCCCCTGAGAGAATACACCCCCTGATCTACCATCCTGAGGAGATTGTTTCACAACAGCTGGAGCAATGAATGAGGAGATCTCTGGATCCATGTGAGATACAGGCATTGTCATGTACTATATGATGTCTGACTTTTTAATTTTATTCATCAATCACCGTATAACCCCCTTTAGGTGACCCACAATGTATTTCAGGATGTCAGGTTATGTACGATGGATGTAATCCTACCTATTTGTATCCCTACGTACGGACAACTGTCTAATTCTACGACTGTAGTCTAGCTAGCACAGACAAAAGCATGCACAGTGAAAGTGTTTTTCTCTGCTGACATGTACTGATGTACTCTGGAAATCATCTTCCAATATTTCTGGTTTTGTATTTTGGCAATCACGCTAATGCATTTGGTGTGAAGATTTGAGAAGTGGTTGGACCTCAGTACAGAGTGCGTTGTCTTGTTTCATTTCCCTGGCAATGACTGGATGGAATGAAGTCTTTATAGAGTAGAAATGATGCAAAGGGTCAAGTGCAGGTTAAAGAAAAGACTAATGGTGGAGAGGAAAGGCGCACAAAGGACTGGCTCATTTATTTCTGCACTCTCCCGGGGACATGAACTTCACTTTCTTTCAGGTGTTTCAGGTTCAACCGTTGAGTTGCAGCAGTTTTACTGAAACCTCATGCACACAACCGTATTTTTGGTCCATGTCTGATCCGCATGTTTTGCGTATCACATTCGGACCCATCCTTTTCTATGGGGCCACAAAAAATGCGGACAGCATGCAGATGGCATCTGTGTGGCTGTGCTGCAAATTAAAGAACTTTTCCTATTCTTGTCCGTTTTACAGACAAAAATAGTCTTTTCTAGAATGAGGGCCGAGAAAAGTGTGGGATGCACACGGCTGGTATCCGTATTTTCTAGATATGCAGTTTGAGGACCATACAACATCCAGTTGTTTGCAGGAGGCTTTAGACTGGTAGAAGCAGAGATGTAATGCTCCGCACTACATTTCCATCTGTGCTCTAATTTGTTTCCTGTTTCATCACAGCAAGAGAAAAAGAAGAATTTCTCCTACAACTTCATTAAGTATATACGAAATATTAAAAAGTGAAGAAAGATGGTGTAATGTTGGGAATGGTTTTGCTTATTCACAAGGTCAAAAAGGTCAAAAAATCCAGTTTAATAAATGTTCACAGCTTCCTACTCCCACCACATACATAATACTGTTCCCGGCAGTGTAGGTTCTTATGGTATTGGTGACTATTTCTGATTGCAAAATCTTGATCTTCCTCTTCTGTGGAATCTCTGATTGCAGCAACATGATGCACAATATACTGACATAGGTGAAAGCATGAGGACCATGGATCTGAATGAACCTCACAGTCAATGTGCATGCACAGGCTCCTCTATGGTTTGTATGACTTATGAGGTGCGCAAAAACCACAAGTATTTACAATGTATGAGTTTTATGTACATTGATAATGGTACTGCCATTTTATACCCTAACTAGACTAAGGCTACATTCATATACACTGCCTGTCCAAAAAAAAAGTCACCACCTGGATTTAACTAAGCAAATAGTTATGAGCCTCCTATTGGATAATTACTGCATGGGCGATTATCTATCAGCTGGCAATACGTTATTTAACCCCAACTGGTGCAATGAGTTGCTTCTCATTTCTTAAACAACCATGTGGAAAGACACATCTCGTGGTCGTGGAAATGATGTTAGTCTGTTTGGGAAGGGTCAAATCATTGGCCTGCATCAAGCAGAGAAAACATCTAAGGAGATTGCAGAAACTACTAAAATTGGGTTAAGAACTGTCCAACACATTATTAAAAACTGGAAGGATAGTGGGGACCCATCGTATTCAAGGAAGAAATGTGGCAGAAAAAAAATCCTGATTGATCGTGATCGGCGATCACTTAAACGTTTGGTGAAATCAAATCTAAGAAAAACAACAGTAGAACTCAGGGCTATGTTTAATAGTAAAAGTAAGAGCATTTCCACACCCACAATGCGAAGGGAACCCAAGGGATTGGGACTGAACAGCTGTGTAGCCATAAGAAAACCATTAATCAGTGAGGCAAACCAGGAAAAAAGGCTTCAATTTGCAAGGGAGCATAAAGATTGGACTCTGGAGCAATGGAAGGAGGTCATGGGGTCTGATGAGTCCAGATTTACCCTGTTCCAGAGTGATGGACGCATCAGGGTAAGAAGAGAGGCAGATGAAGTGATGCACCCATCATGCCTAGTGCCTACTGTACAAGCCTGTGGGGGCAGTGCTATGATCTGGGGTTGCTGCAGTTGGTCAGGTCTAGGTTCAGCAACAGTATGTGCTCCAAGAATGAGGTCAGCTGACTGCCTGAACATACTGAATGAAGTAAAAAGGAAAGAGCATCCCTCGGCGCAAAGAACCAACCAATGGCGGATGATGTATCTTCAAAAGGTATTTATTGCAAACACACAACGCGTTTCGGGGAAAGAATCCCCTTCATCAGGTGAAAAATATTGCATAGATATTTCAGTATATTTCAGATTTCCAAACATTTTAACCCTATGGTGCGCCCTGTTTTTCTGTTTATACAGTAAACAACCTGCCTTTGAACATACTGAATGACCATGTTAGGCTACTTTCACACCTGCGTTTAGGTGCGGATCAGTTTGGTATCTGCACAGATGGATCCGCATCTATAATGCAAGCGCTCTGCGTTCAGAACAGATCCGTTTACATTACCATGAACAAAAAAAAAATATTATTTTTTGTTCATGATAATGCAAACGGATCCGTTTTGACTTACATTGAAAGTCAATGGGAGGCGGATCCGTTTTTCAATTGCACCATATTGTGTCAGTAAAAAACGTATCCGTCCCCATTGACTTACATTGATCCGTTTGGCTCAGTTTTATCAGACAAGCAGCGTTTTGGTGTCTGCCTCCAGAATGGAGGCTGAACAGAGGCAAACTGATGCGTTCTGAACGGATCCTTATCCATTCAGAATGCATTGGGGCTAAACTGATCCGTTTTGGGCCGTTTGTGAGAGCCCTGAAACGGATCTCACAGGCGGACCCAGAAACGCCAGTGTGAAAGTAGCCTTATTCCATCAATGGATTTTTTTCTTCCCTGATGGCACGGGTATATTCCAAGATGACATGGATTGGCCACCACAGAGTCCAGACCTTAACCCCATTGAGAATCTTTGGGATGTGCTGGAGAAGGCTTTGCGCAGCAGTCAGACTCTACCATCATCAATGCAAGATCTTGGTGAAAAATGTATGCAACACTGGATGGAAATAAATCTTGTGACATTGCAGAAGCTTATCGTAACAATGCCATAGTGAATGCGTGCCGTAATCAAAGCTAAAGGTGGTCCAACAAAATATTAGAGGGTGTGACCTTTTCTTTTTTTGGTGGTGACTTTTTTTTTGGACAGGTAGTGTATGTTGTAAAGGTAATCCGGTAGCCTGTTCCGGCAGAGAAATAGACTATTGGAGTTACCATATCTGGCATAGCTGGACACCGACACACAACTGCAGCGTGAAATCTGATCTGGTGGCTCTCTAGATGCCGGTTTTCAGCCGGTTAAATACCACTGTATGCAGTAGTATTTGTTTGGCCGAAAGCCGATCTTTATGCCAGAAAGCTGTCGGATCACATTATAGTCAATGGGAATACAGCAGTATCACCAGATAAGGCCTCTTGCACATGAACGTTAAGCATCCGTTCCGTGCATTGGGGGCTGCAATTTGCAGTCCCCAATGCACGGGCAACATCTGTGCGGCGGCCGGGCCAGATCGAGTCCCATTCAACTTCTATTTTTTTGCGGTGCGGAGGCACGGACAGAAACACCACGGAAGCACTCCGTAGTGCTTCCATGGGGTTCCGTTCTGTGCTTCCGTTCCGCAACTCCGTGATTGCTGACTCGTTCGTGTGCAAGAGGCCTAAGGTGAACTCCGGTAGTCTGTTTCTCTGTCAGAACAGACTACTGGATCATCTTTAACACAGATATAAACCTACCCTAACCAGTGTCTCAGTGTGGTAGTACTTTAATAAATGATAGTAAAAAAGTGACTGCACATGTAGCAAAGCCCATAGTATGCAGGCCGGTTCAATTCAAATCGGCTTTATTGATGAGACACGTTCAGTGTACGGCCACACGGTCAGATTTCCTGATGCAGTTTTGGATGTCAAAATCAGGAGTGGATTATAAAAAAATTCAATCCTGGTTTTGGCTTTCAAAGCTGCGTGAGGAAACCTGATGTGTGGCTGTGCCCTTATTCAGTGCATGACATTTAAGTAATTAGCAGAAATTGGGAAATTCAGATCACATATGAATAGATGGAAAGCATTTTGTCACCAAAAATATATTTCTAGGCAAGTACAACAAAAGTTCTAGTGGTTATGGTGGCATAGATGAAATTATAAGTACAAAGATAAAGGGGTTGGCCACGTTAAAGTAACATTACTTTTCCAATGACACTGCACACAGCACTGCGCATGCATTAGTCTTCGTGTGCTGTGTTATTCAATGGAAGCTGGTGCTGGACACTGCTGATGGCTATATCGGGGACTGGTGTGCTATGCGGAGCAGACAGGAGCAGACGGGGGCACTGCTCAGCAGGAACATATTAGTAAGTGGCTTCTTGTGCTGCTTCTGTTTGCAAAAGTAATGTTAAAGTGCTTTTAGTTGTTCAACATTCAACATTAGTCTTTTTCCTTGAAATAATGATAGTGATTAGGGATGAGCGAACTCGAACTGTATAGTTCGGGTTCGTACCGAATTTTGGGGTGTCCGTGACACGGACCCGAACCCGGACATTTTCGTAAAAGTCCGGGTTCGGGTTCGGTGTTCGTCGCTTTCTTCGCGCTTTTGTGACGCTTTCTTGGCGCTTTTTGAAAGGCTGCAAAGCAGCCAATCAACAAGCGTCATACTACTTGCCCCAAGAGGCCATCACAGCCATGCCTACTATTGGCATGGCTGTGATTGGCCAGAGCACCATGTGACCCAGCCTCTATTTAAGCTGGAGTCACATAGCGCCGCCCCTCACTCTGCTCTGATTAGCGTAGGGAGAGGTTGCGGCTGCGACAGTAGGGCGAGATTAGGCAGATTAACTCCTCCAAAGGACTTGATTAACTGATCGATCTGCAGCTGTGGATCATTGAGCTGCTGATCCTCAATTGCTCACTGTTTTTAGGCTGCCCAGACCGTTTGTCAGTCACATTTTTCTGGGGTGATCCGCGGCCATTTTGTGTCTTGTGGTGCGCCAGCACAAGCTGCGACCAAGTGCATTTAACCCTCAATGGTGTGGTTGTTTTTTGGCTAAAGCCTACATCAGGGTGAAGCTGTCACACCAAGTGCATTTAACCAGCAATAGTCTGTTCATTTTTTGGCCATATACAAAATCAGGGGCAAGCTGCGCCTGTCACCAAGTGCATTTAACCCTCAATGGTGTGGTTGTTTTTTGGCTAAAGCCTACATCAGGGTGAAGCTGTCACACCAAGTGCATTTAACCAGCAATAGTCTGTTTATTTTTTGGCCATATCCCAGTCTAATTCTGTCACTAAATCCATACCGGTCACCCAGCGCCTAAATACTAGGCCTCAAATTTATATCCCGCTAAATCTGTCCTTAGTGCTGTAGCTGGGCGAGTTATTTAGTGTCCGTTCAAGCACATTTCTTGTTCTGGGTTGAAATACAATTCCCAATTTAGCAATTTCATAATTTAGTGGTTTCTGCTATATCAGAGCTATTTGAAATCTATCCCTAAAAGGGTATATAATATTCAAGGTGCACATTGGGTCATTCAGAATAACTTCACACACACCCGCTACTGTGTATTTCCAAGTCTAATTCTGGCACTAAACCCATACCTGTCACCCAGCGCCTAAATACTAGGCCTCAAATTTATATCCCGCTAAATCTGTCCTTAGTGCTGTAGCTGGGCGAGTTATTTAGTGTCCGTTCAAGCACATTTCTTGTTCTGGGTTGAAATACAATTCCCAATTTAGCAATTTCATAATTTAGTGGTTTCTGCTATATCAGAGCTATTTGAAATCTATCCCTAAAAGGGTATATAATATTCAAGGTGCACATTGGGTCATTCAGAATAACTTCACACACACCCGCTACTGTGTATTTCCAAGTCTAATTCTGGCACTAAACCCATACCTGTCACCCAGCGCCTAAATACTAGGCCTCAAATTTATATCCCGCTAAATCTGTCCCTAGTGCTGTAGCTGGGCGAGTTATTTAGTGTCCGTTCAAGCACATTTCTTGTTCTGGGTTGAAATACAATTCCCAATTTAGCAATTTCATAATTTAGTGGTTTCTGCTATATCAGAGCTATTTGAAATCTATCCCTAAAAGGGTATATAATATTCAAGGTGCACATAGGGTCATTCAGAATAACTTCACACACCCGCTACTGTGCATTTCCAAATCTAATTCTGTCACTAAACCCATACCTGTCACCCAGCGCCTAAATACTAGGCCTCAAATTTATATCCCGCTAAATCTCTCGTTACCGCTGTCCTGTTGTGGCTGGGAAAGTTATTTAGTGTCCGTCAAAGCACATCTCTTGTTCTGGGTTGAAATACAATTCCCAATTTAGCAATTTCATAATTTAGTGGTTTCTGCTATATCAGAGCTATTTGAAATCTATCCCTAAAAGGGTATATAATATTCAAGGTGCACATTGGGTCATTCAGAATAACTTCACACACACCCGCTACTGTGTATTTCCAAGTCTAATTCTGGCACTAAACCCATACCTGTCACCCAGCGCCTAAATACTAGGCCTCAAATTTATATCCCGCTAAATCTGTCCTTAGTGCTGTAGCTGGGCGAGTTATTTAGTGTCCGTTCAAGCACATTTCTTGTTCTGGGTTGAAATACAATTCCCAATTTAGCAATTTCATAATTTAGTGGTTTCTGCTATATCAGAGCTATTTGAAATCTATCCCTAAAAGGGTATATAATATTCAAGGTGCACATTGGGTCATTCAGAATAACTTCACACACACCCGCTACTGTGTATTTCCAAGTCTAATTCTGGCACTAAACCCATACCTGTCACCCAGCGCCTAAATACTAGGCCTCAAATTTATATCCCGCTAAATCTGTCCCTAGTGCTGTAGCTGGGCGAGTTATTTAGTGTCCGTTCAAGCACATTTCTTGTTCTGGGTTGAAATACAATTCCCAATTTAGCAATTTCATAATTTAGTGGTTTCTGCTATATCAGAGCTATTTGAAATCTATCCCTAAAAGGGTATATAATATTCAAGGTGCACATAGGGTCATTCAGAATAACTTCACACACCCGCTACTGTGCATTTCCAAATCTAATTCTGTCACTAAACCCATACCTGTCACCCAGCGCCTAAATACTAGGCCTCAAATTTATATCCCGCTAAATCTCTCGTTACCGCTGTCCTGTTGTGGCTGGGAAAGTTATTTAGTGTCCGTCAAAGCACATTTCTTGTTCTGGGTTGAAATACAATTCCCAATTTAGCAATTTCATAATTTAGTGGTTTCTGCTATATCAGAGCTATTTGAAATCTATCCCTAAAAGGGTATATAATATTCAAGGTGCACATTGGGTCATTCAGAATAACTTCACACACACCCGCTACTGTGTATTTCCAAGTCTAATTCTGGCACTAAACCCATACCTGTCACCCAGCGCCTAAATACTAGGCCTCAAATTTATATCCCGCTAAATCTGTCCCTAGTGCTGTAGCTGGGCGAGTTATTTAGTGTCCGTTGAAGCACATTTCTTGTTCTGGGTTGAAATACAATTCCCAATTTAGCAATTTCATAATTTAGTGGTTTCTGCTATATCAGAGCTATTTGAAATCTATCCCTAAAAGGGTATATAATATTCAAGGTGCACATAGGGTCATTCAGAATAACTTCACACACCCGCTACTGTGCATTTCCAAATCTAATTCTGTCACTAAACCCATACCTGTCACCCAGCGCCTAAATACTAGGCCTCAAATTTATATCCCGCTAAATCTCTCGTTACCGCTGTCCTGTTGTGGCTGGGAAAGTTATTTAGTGTCCGTCAAAGCACATTTCTTGTTCTGGGTTGAAATACAATTCCCAATTTAGCAATTTCATAATTTAGTGGTTTCTGCTATATCAGAGCTATTTGAAATCTATCCCTAAAAGGGTATATAATATTCAAGGTGCACATTGGGTCATTCAGAATAACTTCACACACACCCGCTACTGTGTATTTCCAAGTCTAATTCTGGCACTAAACCCATACCTGTCACCCAGCGCCTAAATACTAGGCCTCAAATTTATATCCCGCTAAATCTGTCCTTAGTGCTGTAGCTGGGCGAGTTATTTAGTGTCCGTTCAAGCACATTTCTTGTTCTGGGTTGAAATACAATTCCCCATTTAGCAATTTCATAATTTAGTGGTTTCTGCTATATCAGAGCTATTTGAAATCTATCCCTAAAAGGGTATATAATATTCAAGGTGCACATTGGGTCATTCAGAATAACTTCACACACACCCGCTACTGTGTATTTCCAAGTCTAATTCTGGCACTAAACCCATACCTGTCACCCAGCGCCTAAATACTAGGCCTCAAATTTATATCCCGCTAAATCTGTCCCTAGTGCTGTAGCTGGGCGAGTTATTTAGTGTCCGTTCAAGCACATTTCTTGTTCTGGGTTGAAATACAATTCCCAATTTAGCAATTTCATAATTTAGTGGTTTCTGCTATATCAGAGCTATTTGAAATCTATCCCTAAAAGGGTATATAATATTCAAGGTGCACATTGGGTCATTCAGAATAACTTCACACACACCCGCTACTGTGTATTTCCAAGTCTAATTCTGGCACTAAACCCATACCTGTCACCCAGCGCCTAAATACTAGGCCTCAAATTTATATCCCGCTAAATCTGTCCTTAGTGCTGTAGCTGGGCGAGTTATTTAGTGTCCGTTCAAGCACATTTCTTGTTCTGGGTTGAAATACAATTCCCAATTTAGCAATTTCATAATTTAGTGGTTTCTGCTATATCAGAGCTATTTGAAATCTATCCCTAAAAGGGTATATAATATTCAAGGTGCACATTGGGTCATTCAGAATAACTTCACACACACCCGCTACTGTGTATTTCCAAGTCTAATTCTGGCACTAAACCCATACCTGTCACCCAGCGCCTAAATACTAGGCCTCAAATTTATATCCCGCTAAATCTGTCCCTAGTGCTGTAGCTGGGCGAGTTATTTAGTGTCCGTTCAAGCACATTTCTTGTTCTGGGTTGAAATACAATTCCCAATTTAGCAATTTCATAATTTAGTGGTTTCTGCTATATCAGAGCTATTTGAAATCTATCCCTAAAAGGGTATATAATATTCAAGGTGCACATTGGGTCATTCAGAATAACTTCACACACACCCGCTACTGTGTATTTCCAAGTCTAATTCTGGCACTAAACCCATACCTGTCACCCAGCGCCTAAATACTAGGCCTCAAATTTATATCCCGCTAAATCTCTCGTTACCGCTGTCCTGTTGTGGCTGGGAAAGTTATTTAGTGTCCGTCAAAGCACATTTTTTGTTCTGGGTTGAAATACAATTCCCAATTTAGCAATTTCATAATTTAGTCGTTTCTGCTATATCAGAGCTATTTGAAATCTATCCCTAAAAGGGTAGATCATATTGAAGGTGCACATAGGGTCATTCAGAATAACTTCACACACACGCTTCTGTGCATTTCCAAGTCTAATTCTGTCACTAAATCCATACCGGTCACCCAGCGCCTAAATACTAGGCCTCAAATTTATATCCCGCTGAATTTGAATACAATACATTGGGCCAAATAATATATTTGTTGTTGTGGTGAACCATAACAATGAGAAAAACATCTAGTAAGGGACGCGGACGTGGACATGGTCGTGGTGGTGTTAGTGGACCCTCTGGTGCTGGGAGAGGACGTGGCCGTTCTGCCACATCCACACGTCCTAGTGTACCAACTACCTCAGGTCCCAGTAGCCGCCAGAATTTACAGCGATATATGGTGGGGCCCAATGCCGTTCTAAGGATGGTAAGGCCTGAGCAGGTACAGGCATTAGTCAATTGGGTGGCCGACAGTGGATCCAGCACGTTCACATTATCTCCCACCCAGTCTTCTGCAGAAAGCGCACAGATGGCGCCTGAAAACCAACCCCATCAGTCTGTCACATCACCCCCATGCATACCAGGGAAACTGTCTCAGCCTCAAGTTATGCAGCAGTCTCTTATGCTGTTTGAAGACTCCGCTGGCAGGGTTTCCCAAGGGCATCCACCTAGCCCTTCCCCAGCGGTGAAAGACATAGAATGCACTGACGCACAACCACTTATGTTTCCTGATGATGAGGACATGGGAATACCACCTCAGCATGTCTCTGATGATGACGAAACACAGGTGCCAACTGCTGCGTCTTTCTGCAGTGGACAAGCTGACGTTCATAAAAATGAACCAGGCATGGATCCCACAGGACCTGTCCGTCCCTTGTCCAGATTAGACATTAACTACCTCCCCATAACCATATATTATTGGACTCCAGGGCACTTCCTCATTCAATCCTATTTTTATTTTCATTTTACCATTATATTGCGAGGCTACCCAAAGTTGAATGAACCTCTCCTCTGCCTGTGTGCTAGGCCTAAATATATGCCAATGGACTGTTGCAGTGGTGGCTGACGTGAAGCCTCATTCTCTGCTATGACATGCAGACTGATTCTCTGCTGACATGAAGACAGATTCTCTGTTACGGGACCTCTCTGCTCTGCCTGTGTGCTAGGCCTAAATATATGCCAATGGACTGTTGCAGTGGTGGCTGACGTGAAGCCTCATTCTCTGCTATGACATGCAGACTGATTCTCTGCTGACATGAAGCCAGATTGTCTGTTACGGGACCTCTCTGCTCTGCCTGTGTGCTAGGCCTAAATATATGCCAATGGACTGTTGCAGTGGTGGCTGACGTGAAGCCTGATTCTCTGCTATGACATGCAGACTGATTCTCTGCTGACATGAAGCCAGATTGTCTGTTACGGGACCTCTCTGCTCTGCCTGTGTGCTAGGCCTAAATATATGCCAATGGACTGTTGCAGTGGTGGGTGACGTGAAGCCTCATTCTCTGCTATGACATGCAGACGATTCTCTGCTGACATGAAGACAGATTCTCTGTTACGGGACCTCCCTCCTCTGCCTGGGTGCTGGGCCTAAATATATGCCAATGGACTGTTGCAGTGGTGGCTGACATGAAGCCTGATTCTCTGCTATGACATGCAGACTAATTCTCTGCTGACATGAAGCCAGATTGTCTGTTACGGGACCTCTCTCCTCTGCCTGGGTGCTGGGCCTAAATTTATGACAATGGACTGTTGCAGTGGTGGCTGACGTGAAGCCTGATTCTCTGCTATGACATGCAGACTGATTCTCTGCTGACATGAAGCCAGATTGTCTGTTACGGGACCTCTCTGCTCTGCCTGTGTGCTAGGCCTAAATATATGCCAATGGACTGTTGCAGTGGTGGCTGACGTGAAGCCTCATTCTCTGCTATGACATGCAGACTGATTCTCTGCTGACATGAAGCCAGATTGTCTGTTACGGGACCTCTCTGCTCTGCCTGTGTGCTAGGCCTAAATATATGCCAATGGACTGTTGCAGTGGTGGGTGACGTGAAGCCTCATTCTCTGCTATGACATGCAGACTGATTCTCTGCTGACATGAAGCCAGATTCTCTGTTACGGGACCTCTCTCCTCTGCCTGTGTGTGTGCTGGGCCTAAATATATGCCAATGGACTGTTGCAGTGGTGGCTGACGTGAAGCCTGATTCTCTGCTATGACATGCAGACTGATTCTCTGCTGACATGAAGCCAGATTGTCTGTTACGGGACCTCTCTCCTCTGCCTGTGTGTGTGCTGGGCCTAAATATATGCCAATGGACTGTTGCAGTGGTGGCTGACGTGAAGCCTCATTCTCTGCTATGACATGCAGACTAATTCTCTGCTGACATGAAGACAGATTCTCTGTTACGGGACCTCTCTCCTCTGCCTGGGTGCCGGGGCCTAAATATCTGAGAATGGACTGTTCCAGTGGTGGGTGACGGGAAGCCAGATTCTCTGCTATGGAACCTCTCTCCAATTGATTTTGGTTAATTTTTATTTATTTAATTTTTATTTTAATTCATTTCCCTATCCACATTTGTTTGCAGGGGATTTACCTACATGTTGCTGCCTTTTGCAGCCCTCTAGCTCTTTCCTGGGCTGTTTTACAGCCTTTTTAGTGCCGAAAAGTTCGGGTCCCCATTGACTTCAATGGGGTTCGGGTTCGGGACGAAGTTCGGATCGGGTTCGGATCCCGAACCCGAACATTTCCGGGATGTTCGGCCGAACTTCTCGAACCCGAACATCCAGGTGTTCGCTCAACTCTAATAGTGATAATGATTTTTTACTGACATGTGCTGTCCACATTTTCCACGAACAGCACACATACCCACTAATTCTAATATGTTCACACATCAGTCGTTTTTTACTGAACATGTGTCATGCACTACTTTGGTCTGTGATAGGGGCGAAACACTCCCTTTGAAGTCTATGGTGATGATGGCGACACAGATGGATTCCCTTCCCATGTGGCACAGGTGCTTTTAATTTAGCAGTAGTCTGCAAAGGGTCAAATAATTCCTACCCCATCTCAGTTGAAGTTCCTGAGAAGCTGTGAACAGGTGATCCCTTTGCACCAGTTCACATGCGGCGCTGGACGGTGGCCGCCGCTGCTTCTGTGCCGTGCTGGTGGAGTGATGGGATCCGAGGCCTAGGTGGCTCTGCCTCACGGTGGGGCCGCATTGTGGCTGTTGGATCCCATTGCCTGCTGGTGCGGTGTGGAGGCGCGGTGGTCGCCGCACGGCACTGCGCTATGGATAGAGTAGGTTCCCACTTAACAAGAGGCAACCTTGTCGCGGTAAGTGGGCCTATGCTCTTTGATCAAACTGTATACTAATGCCTCTTTTAGGGCACAGCAATTGTTTGATACTTGTGCTGTATAGCCATGTTTTATCAATAGAAATGCTGCAAAATACGTACAGTAGTCATTAGTATAGGAATGAGGAGGTGCGATTCAGATTCTCTCTACATTATACGAACAGATGGATTCCATGTTTGGTCCGCCTTTCACTGACCAGATGCTCTAGAAATGAATTTTCAGCTGAGCAGTGTCCATAGAATACAGATGACACAGACAGTAAAAAACGGACAGACGGTTCAAACACAGATCCTTTACGGACATCTTCACTGATGAAACACGGATGGATTTTTCCATGGACATCAAACAGAAATGTGAATGAGGCCTCAGTTAAACAATTAGAATACTATGTTATATCCATTCTTATGGTAAATGATTTGTTATGCTAAAACCATATCTGGGAATTTTCTTTCACATATGACCACACTTTGAACTCTATCAATTTACATTTGATGACTTCTCACATGAAAATAACTGTGATGCTCAGGCACATAATTATTTTTGTGATAAAAGTTAACATGCTTTACACAGAAACACGAGCACTAGCTTGTCCCGTCCATGTCTCTAATTTTGCTTTTCTTGACATGGTTGATAGATAGATAGATGGATAGATACAGTTGAAACCAGAAGTTTACATACACTGTATAAAAAGACACATATGCATGTTTTTCTCAATATCTGACATGAAATCAGAATAAACCTTTCCTGTTTTTGGTCAATTAGGATTACCATAATTATTATGATTTGCCAAATGCCAGAATAATGAGAGAGAGAGAGAGAGAGAGAGAATCTTTTAAGGCATATTTTATTGCTTTCTGCAAAGTCAAAAGTTTACATACATGTCATGACTAGAGTTGAGCGAACACCTGGATGTTCGGGTTCGAGAAGTTCGGCCGAACATCCCGGAAATGTTCGGGTTCGGGATCCGAACCCGATCCGAACTTCGTCCCGAACCCGAACCCCATTGAAGTCAATGGGGACCCGAACTTTTCGGCACTAAAAAGGCTGTAAAACAGCCCAGGAAAGAGCTAGAGGGCTGCAAAAGGCAGCAACATGTAGGTAAATCCCCTGCAAACAAATGTGGATAGGGAAATGAATTAAAATAAAAATTAAATAAATAAAAATTAACCAAAATCAATTGGAGAGAGGTTCCATAGCAGAGAATCTGGCTTCCCGTCACCCACCACTGGAACAGTCCATTCTCAGATATTTAGGCCCCGGCACCCAGGCAGAGGAGAGAGGTCCCGTAACAGAGAATCTGTCTTCATGTCAGCAGAGAATTAGTCTGCATGTCATAGCAGAGAATGAGGCTTCACGTCAGCCACCACTGCAACAGTCCATTGGCATATATTTAGGCCCAGCACACACACAGGCAGAGGAGAGAGGTCCCGTAACAGACAATCTGGCTTCATGTCAGCAGAGAATCAGTCTGCATGTCATAGCAGAGAATCAGGCTTCACGTCAGCCACCACTGCAACAGTCCATTGGCATATATTTAGGCCCAGCACACACACAGGCAGAGGAGAGAGGTCCCGTAACAGAGAATCTGGCTTCATGTCAGCAGAGAATCAGTCTGCATGTCATAGCAGAGAATGAGGCTTCACGTCACCCACCACTGCAACAGTCCATTGGCATATATTTAGGCCTAGCACACAGGCAGAGCAGAGAGGTCCCGTAACAGACAATCTGGCTTCATGTCAGCAGAGAATCAGTCTGCATGTCATAGCAGAGAATGAGGCTTCACGTCAGCCACCACTGCAACAGTCCATTGGCATATATTTAGGCCTAGCACACAGGCAGAGCAGAGAGGTCCCGTAACAGACAATCTGGCTTCATGTCAGCAGAGAATCAGTCTGCATGTCATAGCAGAGAATCAGGCTTCACGTCAGCCACCACTGCAACAGTCCATTGTCATAAATTTAGGCCCAGCACCCAGGCAGAGGAGAGAGGTCCCGTAACAGACAATCTGGCTTCATGTCAGCAGAGAATTAGTCTGCATGTCATAGCAGAGAATCAGGCTTCATGTCAGCCACCACTGCAACAGTCCATTGGCATATATTTAGGCCCAGCACCCAGGCAGAGGAGGGAGGTCCCGTAACAGAGAATCTGTCTTCATGTCAGCAGAGAATCAGTCTGCATGTCATAGCAGAGAATGAGGCTTCACGTCACCCACCACTGCAACAGTCCATTGGCATATATTTAGGCCTAGCACACAGGCAGAGCAGAGAGGTCCCGTAACAGACAATCTGGCTTCATGTCAGCAGAGAATCAGTCTGCATGTCATAGCAGAGAATCAGGCTTCACGTCAGCCACCACTGCAACAGTCCATTGGCATATATTTAGGCCTAGCACACAGGCAGAGCAGAGAGGTCCCGTAACAGACAATCTGGCTTCATGTCAGCAGAGAATCAGTCTGCATGTCATAGCAGAGAATGAGGCTTCACGTCAGCCACCACTGCAACAGTCCATTGGCATATATTTAGGCCTAGCACACAGGCAGAGCAGAGAGGTCCCGTAACAGAGAATCTGTCTTCATGTCAGCAGAGAATCAGTCTGCATGTCATAGCAGAGAATGAGGCTTCACGTCAGCCACCACTGCAACAGTCCATTGGCATATATTTAGGCCTAGCACACAGGCAGAGGAGAGGTTCATTCAACTTTGGGTAGCCTCGCAATATAATGGTAAAATGAAAATAAAAATAGGATTGAATGAGGAAGTGCCCTGGAGTCCAATAATATATGGTTATGGGGAGGTAGTTAATGTCTAATCTGGACAAGGGACGGACAGGTCCTGTGGGATCCATGCCTGGTTCATTTTTATGAACGTCAGCTTGTCCACTGCAGAAAGACGCAGCAGTTGGCACCTGTGTTTCGTCATCATCAGAGACATGCTGAGGTGGTATTCCCATGTCCTCATCATCAGGAAACATAAGTGGTTGTGCGTCAGTGCATTCTATGTCTTTCACCGCTGGGGAAGGGCTAGGTGGATGCCCTTGGGAAACCCTGCCAGCGGAGTCTTCAAACAGCATAAGAGACTGCTGCATAACTTGAGGCTGAGACAGTTTCCCTGGTATGCATGGGGGTGATGTGACAGACTGATGGGGTTGGTTTTCAGGCGCCATCTGTGCGCTTTCTGCAGAAGACTGGGTGGGAGATAATGTGAACGTGCTGGATCCACTGTCGGCCACCCAATTGACTAATGCCTGTACCTGCTCAGGCCTTACCATCCTTAGAACGGCATTGGGCCCCACCATATATCGCTGTAAATTCTGGCGGCTACTGGGACCTGAGGTAGTTGGTACACTAGGACGTGTGGATGTGGCAGAACGGCCACGTCCTCTCCCAGCACCAGAGGGTCCACTAACACCACCACGACCATGTCCACGTCCGCGTCCCTTACTAGATGTTTTTCTCATTGTTATGGTTCACCACAACAACAAATATATTATTTGGCCCAATGTATTGTATTCAAATTCAGCGGGATATAAATTTGAGGCCTAGTATTTAGGCGCTGGGTGACCGGTATGGATTTAGTGACAGAATTAGACTTGGAAATGCACAGAAGCGTGTGTGTGAAGTTATTCTGAATGACCCTATGTGCACCTTCAATATGATCTACCCTTTTAGGGATAGATTTCAAATAGCTCTGATATAGCAGAAACGACTAAATTATGAAATTGCTAAATTGGGAATTGTATTTCAACCCAGAACAAAAAATGTGCTTTGACGGACACTAAATAACTTTCCCAGCCACAACAGGACAGCGGTAACGAGAGATTTAGCGGGATATAAATTTGAGGCCTAGTATTTAGGCGCTGGGTGACAGGTATGGGTTTAGTGCCAGAATTAGACTTGGAAATACACAGTAGCGGGTGTGTGTGAAGTTATTCTGAATGACCCAATGTGCACCTTGAATATTATATACCCTTTTAGGGATAGATTTCAAATAGCTCTGATATAGCAGAAACCACTAAATTATGAAATTGCTAAATTGGGAATTGTATTTCAACCCAGAACAAGAAATGTGCTTGAACGGACACTAAATAACTCGCCCAGCTACAGCACTAGGGACAGATTTAGCGGGATATAAATTTGAGGCCTAGTATTTAGGCGCTGGGTGACAGGTATGGGTTTAGTGCCAGAATTAGACTTGGAAATACACAGTAGCGGGTGTGTGTGAAGTTATTCTGAATGACCCAATGTGCACCTTGAATATTATATACCCTTTTAGGGATAGATTTCAAATAGCTCTGATATAGCAGAAACCACTAAATTATGAAATTGCTAAATTGGGAATTGTATTTCAACCCAGAACAAGAAATGTGCTTGAACGGACACTAAATAACTCGCCCAGCTACAGCACTAAGGACAGATTTAGCGGGATATAAATTTGAGGCCTAGTATTTAGGCGCTGGGTGACAGGTATGGGTTTAGTGCCAGAATTAGACTTGGAAATACACAGTAGCGGGTGTGTGTGAAGTTATTCTGAATGACCCAATGTGCACCTTGAATATTATATACCCTTTTAGGGATAGATTTCAAATAGCTCTGATATAGCAGAAACCACTAAATTATGAAATTGCTAAATTGGGAATTGTATTTCAACCCAGAACAAGAAATGTGCTTGAACGGACACTAAATAACTCGCCCAGCTACAGCACTAGGGACAGATTTAGCGGGATATAAATTTGAGGCCTAGTATTTAGGCGCTGGGTGACAGGTATGGGTTTAGTGCCAGAATTAGACTTGGAAATACACAGTAGCGGGTGTGTGTGAAGTTATTCTGAATGACCCAATGTGCACCTTGAATATTATATACCCTTTTAGGGATAGATTTCAAATAGCTCTGATATAGCAGAAACCACTAAATTATGAAATTGCTAAATTGGGAATTGTATTTCAACCCAGAACAAGAAATGTGCTTGAACGGACACTAAATAACTCGCCCAGCTACAGCACTAAGGACAGATTTAGCGGGATATAAATTTGAGGCCTAGTATTTAGGCGCTGGGTGACAGGTATGGGTTTAGTGCCAGAATTAGACTTGGAAATACACAGTAGCGGGTGTGTGTGAAGTTATTCTGAATGACCCAATGTGCACCTTGAATATTATATACCCTTTTAGGGATAGATTTCAAATAGCTCTGATATAGCAGAAACCACTAAATTATGAAATTGCTAAATTGGGAATTGTATTTCAACCCAGAACAAGAAATGTGCTTTGACGGACACTAAATAACTTTCCCAGCCACAACAGGACAGCGGTAACGAGAGATTTAGCGGGATATAAATTTGAGGCCTAGTATTTAGGCGCTGGGTGACAGGTATGGGTTTAGTGACAGAATTAGATTTGGAAATGCACAGTAGCGGGTGTGTGAAGTTATTCTGAATGACCCTATGTGCACCTTGAATATTATATACCCTTTTAGGGATAGATTTCAAATAGCTCTGATATAGCAGAAACCACTAAATTATGAAATTGCTAAATTGGGAATTGTATTTCAACCCAGAACAAGAAATGTGCTTGAACGGACACTAAATAACTCGCCCAGCTACAGCACTAGGGACAGATTTAGCGGGATATAAATTTGAGGCCTAGTATTTAGGCGCTGGGTGACAGGTATGGGTTTAGTGCCAGAATTAGACTTGGAAATACACAGTAGCGGGTGTGTGTGAAGTTATTCTGAATGACCCAATGTGCACCTTGAATATTAAATACCCTTTTAGGGATAGATTTCAAATAGCTCTGATATAGCAGAAACCACTAAATTATGAAATTGCTAAATTGGGAATTGTATTTCAACCCAGAACAAGAAATGTGCTTTGACGGACACTAAATAACTTTCCCAGCCACAACAGGACAGCGGTAACGAGAGATTTAGCGGGATATAAATTTGAGGCCTAGTATTTAGGCGCTGGGTGACAGGTATGGGTTTAGTGACAGAATTAGATTTGGAAATGCACAGTAGCGGGTGTGTGAAGTTATTCTGAATGACCCTATGTGCACCTTGAATATTATATACCCTTTTAGGGATAGATATCAAATAGCTCTGATATAGCAGAAACCACTAAATTATGAAATTGCTAAATTGGGAATTGTATTTCAACCCAGAACAAGAAATGTGCTTGAACGGACACTAAATAACTCGCCCAGCTACAGCACTAGGGACAGATTTAGCGGGATATAAATTTGAGGCCTAGTATTTAGGCCCTGGGTGACAGGTATGGGTTTAGTGCCAGAATTAGACTTGGAAATACACAGTAGCGGGTGTGTGTGAAGTTATTCTGAATGACCCAATGTGCACCTTGAATATTATATACCCTTTTAGGGATAGATTTCAAATAGCTCTGATATAGCAGAAACCACTAAATTATGAAATTGCTAAATTGGGAATTGTATTTCAACCCAGAACAAGAAATGTGCTTGAACGGACACTAAATAACTCGCCCAGCTACAGCACTAGGGACAGATTTAGCGGGATATAAATTTGAGGCCTAGTATTTAGGCGCTGGGTGACAGGTATGGGTTTAGTGCCAGAATTAGACTTGGAAATACACAGTAGCGGGTGTGTGTGAAGTTATTCTGAATGACCCAATGTGCACCTTGAATATTATATACCCTTTTAGGGATAGATTTCAAATAGCTCTGATATAGCAGAAACCACTAAATTATGAAATTGCTAAATTGGGAATTGTATTTCAACCCAGAACAAGAAATGTGCTTGAACGGACACTAAATAACTCGCCCAGCTACAGCACTAAGGACAGATTTAGCGGGATATAAATTTGAGGCCTAGTATTTAGGCGCTGGGTGACAGGTATGGGTTTAGTGCCAGAATTAGACTTGGAAATACACAGTAGCGGGTGTGTGTGAAGTTATTCTGAATGACCCAATGTGCACCTTGAATATTATATACCCTTTTAGGGATAGATTTCAAATAGCTCTGATATAGCAGAAACCACTAAATTATGAAATTGCTAAATTGGGAATTGTATTTCAACCCAGAACAAGAAATGTGCTTGAACGGACACTAAATAACTCGCCCAGCTACAGCACTAAGGACAGATTTAGCGGGATATAAATTTGAGGCCTAGTATTTAGGCGCTGGGTGACCGGTATGGATTTAGTGACAGAATTAGACTGGGATATGGCCAAAAAATAAACAGACTATTGCTGGTTAAATGCACTTGGTGTGACAGCTTCACCCTGATGTAGGCTTTAGCCAAAAAACAACCACACCATTGAGGGTTAAATGCACTTGGTGACAGGCGCAGCTTGCCCCTGATTTAGTATATGGCCAAAAAATGAACAGACTATTGCTGGTTAAATGCACTTGGTGTGACAGCTTCACCCTGATGTAGGCTTTAGCCAAAAAACAACCACACCATTGAGGGTTAAATGCACTTGGTGACAGGCGCAGCTTGCCCCTGATTTTGTATATGGCCAAAAAATGAACAGACTATTGCTGGTTAAATGCACTTGGTGTGACAGCTTCACCCTGATGTAGGCTTTAGCCAAAAAACAACCACACCATTGAGGGTTAAATGCACTTGGTCGCAGCTTGTGCTGGCGCACCACAAGACACAAAATGGCCGCCGATCACCCCAGAAAAATGTGACTGACAAACGGTCTGGGCAGCCTAAAAACAGTGAGCAATTGAGGATCAGCAGCTCAATGATCCACAGCTGCAGATCGATCAGTTAATCAAGTCCTTTGGAGGAGTTAATCTGCCTAATCTCGCCCTACTGTCGCAGCCGCAACCTCTCCCTACGCTAATCAGAGCAGAGTGACGGGCGGCGCTATGTGACTCCAGCTTAAATAGAGGCTGGGTCACATGGTGCTCTGGCCAATCACAGCCATGCCAATAGTAGGCATGGCTGTGATGGCCTCTTGGGGCAAGTAGTATGACGCTTGTTGATTGGCTGCTTTGCAGCCTTTCAAAAAGCGCCAAGAAAGCGTCACAAAAGCGCGAAGAAAGCGACGAACACCGAACCCGAACCCGGACTTTTACGAAAATGTCCGGGTTCGGGTCCGTGTCACGGACACCCCAAAATTCGGTACGAACCCGAACTATACAGTTCGAGTTCGCTCATCCCTAGTCATGACTCATTAATATTTGGTACCATTGCCTTTAACCACTGAAAGACCACAGGTTTATACCCCCCTAGTGACCAGGCCCGTTTTTACAAATCGGCACTCCACAACTTTAACGGTTTATTGCTCATGCAACTTGGCACCCAAATGAATTTTACCTCCTTTTCTTCTCACTAATAGAGATTTCATTTGGTGGTATGCCCATGCCCCTCACGGAATACCTTGGGGTGTCTTCTATCCAAAATGGGGTCACATGTGGGGTATTTATACTGCCCTTGCATTTTAGGGGCCCTAAAGCGTGAGAAGTAGTTTGGAATCCAAATGCGTAAAAATGCCCTGTGAAATCCTGAAAGTACTCATTGGAATTTGGGCCCCTTTGCGCATCTTGGCTGCAAAAAAGTGTCATACATGTGGTATCGCCGTACTCAGGAGAAGTGGGGCAATGTGTTTTGGGGTGTATTTTTACATATACCCATGCTGGGTGAGAAAAATATCTCTCTAAAAGACAACTTTTCCCATTTTTTTATACAAAGTTGTCATTTGACAGAGATATTTCTCTCACCCAGCATGGGTATATGTAAAAATACACCCCAAAACACATTGCCCTACTTCTCCTGAGTACGACGATACCACATGTGTGACACTTTTTTGCAGCCTAGGTGCACAAAGGGGCCCAAATTCCAATGAGTATCTTGAGGATTTCACAGGGCATTTTTTACGCATTTGGATTCCAAACTACTTCTCACGCTTAAGGGCCCCTAAAATGCCAGGGCAGTATAACTACCCCACAAGTGACCCCATTTTGGAAAGAAGACACCCCAAGGTATTCCGTGAGGGCCATGGTGAGTTCCTAGAATATTATTTTTTTGGGCACAAGTTAGCGGAAAATGTTTTTTATTTTTGTTTTGTTTTTCTTACAAAGTCTCATATTCCACAAACTTGTGGAAAAATTTTTTTTTTTACATGAACTCACCATACCCCTCACGGAATAACTTGGGGTGTCTTCTTTCCAAAATGGGGTCACTTGTGGGGTAGTTATACTGCCCTGGCATTTTAGGGGCCCTTAAGCGTGAGAAGTAGTTTGGAATCCAAATGCGTAAAAAATGCCCTGTGAAATCCTCAAGATACTCATTGGAATTTGGGCCCCTTTGTGCACCTTGGCTGCAAAAAAGTGTCACACATGTGGTATCGCCGTACTCAGGGGAAGTAGGGCAATGTGTTTTGGGGTGAATTTTTACATATACCCATGCTGGGTGAGAGAAATATCTCTGTCAAATGACAATTTTGTATTAAAAAGACACCCCAAAACACATTGCCCTACTTCTCCTGAGTACGGCGATACCACATGTGTGACACTTTTTTGCAGCCTAGGTGCGCAAAGGGGCCCAAATTCCAATGAGTACCTTTTAGGAGGACATTTTTAGACATTTGGATTCCAGACTTCTTCTCACACTTTAGGACCCCTAAAATACCAGGGCAGTATAAATACCCCACATGTGACCCCATTTTAGAAAGAAGACACCCCAAGGTTTTCAGTGAGGGGCATGGCAAGTTCATAGAAGATTTTTTTTTTTGGGCACAAGTTAGCGGAAATTGTTTTTTTTGTTTTTTATCACAAAGTCTCCCTTTTCGCTAACTTGGGACAAAAAGTTCAATCTTTCATGGACTCAATATGCCCCTCAGCGAATACCTTGGGGTGTCTTCTTTCCAAAATGGGGTCATTTGTGGGGTGTTTGTACTGCCTTGGCATTTGAGGGTCTCCGCAATCATTACATGTATGGCCAGCATTAGGAGTTTCTGCTATTCTCCTTATATTGAGCATACGGGTAATGAGATTTATTTTTTTTGTTTAGCCTCTGGGCTAAAAGAAAAAAATGAACGGCACAGATTTCTTCATTCGCATCGATCAATGTGGATGAAAAAATCTCTGCCAAAAAATGTGCAAAAAAAAAAGGAGGGGAAAGGCGTCTGCCAGGACATAGGAGCTCCGCCCCAACATCCAAACCCACTCAGCCCGTATGAGCTGTCAAACGCGATTTCTCCATTCACATCAATCGATGTGGATGAATAAATCTTTGCCAGAATTTATTTTTATTTTTTTATACAAAGTGTTTGCCAAAGCATAGGAACACCGCCCCTCAGCTCATAAGCCTCGGCAAACATATCTTTTTTACTGCAGAGGAGAAATCTCGTCTTGCAGCGCCTCATACACCGACTTTTGTGTAATCTGACAGCGCAATGCTTCTGTCAGAATGCACATCAGTGCTGCAGCTGCTTGATCGCTTGGTCCACCTAGAATACGGGTGTCAAACACAAGGCCCGCGGGCCGAATCCGGCCCGCCAGACCTCGTCATGTGGCCCGCGTAGCCGCCGCCGGCTGCCAGCCTTCACCTTTTATTATCACTTCCTGCAGGAAGTGATAATAAATCGCATAATGAGCGGCAGGGCTTTTTTTCTGGCGGTACGCATCGGAACGGCGTTCCTGTCATGGTCTTACCTTCTTGCTGTTCTCCTTCGTTTGACATGTGCTGGCGGCCATCTTGGTTTCTGGGTTTCTTGTAGCCTCCCACCCTGCGGCTTCTCCTTCCCAATGGGAGGAGCTGGATGCCTAGCTCATATATATAGGAGGTCTGTGGCTTCAGTTCCTTGCTTGGTCCTCCTGTGTTCACATGCTCCTAAGACTGCTGCTGCTTCTGGTTCCTGATCCTGGCTTCGTCTGACTACCCTGCTGGTTCCTGATCCAGGCTTCGTCTGACTACCCTGCTGGTTCCTGATCCAGGCTTCGTCTGACTACCCTTCTGGTTCCTGACCTCTGGCATCGCAAGACCCTGCTTCGGTTTAGCCATCCGTTTGGACTTTTGCCTCACAGCTTGATTTTCAATAAAGCCTTCTTATTTCCACTTATCTCTTGTTGTACGTCTGGTTCATGGTTCCATGACATTAGGACCAAGCCATGAATTCTGACGGTACAGGGCCATCCTCGCTACCTACGCTGGTTGCCAGACTTGATCAGCAGGATCACCTGTTGGGTCGGTTCGCTGTGGCGTTGCAAACCCTGCTTGAACGCACGGCTCATTTAGCTTCCGTTGCCGATGGGTCGGTTGTCGCTCCTGGGCCCGCTCCTACTGCCGCTCCGGTTGTTGCGCCAGAGTCTACCCCGACACCTGTTGCTGCGCCTGCGGTGTTTCGGGGTATGACCGGTTCTGCCCCCCTTCCACAGCGCTTTGGGGGAGAGCCAACTCAGTGCCGAGGTTTCCTTAACCAGGTGGGCATTTATTTCGAGTTGCTGCCACATGCCTTTCCTACTGAGAGATCAAAGGTGGGCTTCTTGATCTCGCTGCTCTCGGACAAGGCCTTGGCCTGGGCCAGCCCTTTATGGGAGAACAACAATCCGGTGGTTGCCGAGTTTTCCGGTTTTGTTGCTTCTCTTCGGAAGGTATTCGATGTGCCGGCTCGTGCTGCCTCTGCTGCGGAAGCTCCTTATGTCCATCAGACAGGGTTCACGATCCGTAGCTGAATACGCCATTGAGTTTCGTACCCTGGCAGCAGAGGTGGGCTGGAATAATGAGGCTCTGGTCGCTGCTTTCTCTCATGGTCTCTCGGATGCCTTGAAGGATGAGGTTGCAGCTAAGGACCTACCAGTGGAGCTCGAGTCTCTTATTTCTTTCCTGATTTTGATTGACACCAGACTCAGGGAGAGACCTTCCTTTAAGGAGAGCCTGCGGAGGTCTTCTAACAGATTGGCGCCTACGTTTGCTGTCCCACCCGTGCCTCCCTCTCCTCCCACGCCTCCTGGGGATGACTTGTCTGGGGGTGAACCCATGCAGCTGGGGTTTGCTCGCCTGTCCGAGGGGGAGAGGGCACTCCGGAGACGCGAGGGCCGATGCATGTACTGTGGTCTCGGTGGGCATTTTCGGTTGGCATGCCCGAACCGTCCGGGAAACGCTCGCACCTGAGATCCTGTCGGGGGCAGATCTTGGGTGGAGTCTCCTCGTCCCCGGTTTCCCGTGTTGACAAACCACTGATTACTGTTGTCCTCTCCTGGGTCGGGGCTCGGTGACGACCCAGGCGTTGGTGGACTCTGGTGCTGGTGGTTTGTTCATTGATAGTGTGTTCGCTGCCGCCAATTCCATTCCTCTGCAGCCTCGAGGTTCCCCACTGGCTCTTGAGGCGATAGACGGCAGACCCCTTCTGCCGCCACACGTGACTCATGAGACCCTTCCAGTGGGGATGGCCATTGGTGCCGTTCACAGAGAGTCGGTCTGTCTCCAGGTTATTTCGTCTCCACACTACTCGGTGGTCTTGGGGTACCCCTGGCTCCAGAAGCATAATCCGACTTTCGATTGGAGATCGGCCGAGATCCTCTCGTGGTCACCGCAGTGTGGGGCTAGTTGCATCCATGGGTCTGTCAAGTTGCTGTGTACTTCCTCGGACTCTCTGTTGCCTCCTGAATACGAGGAGTACCGGGATGTATTCGATAAGGTGCGTGCGGTTGCCCTACCTCCGCACCGCCCATACGATTGTGCCATAGAGTTACAATCTGGTGCCGTTCCTCCTCGTGGCAAAGTCTATCCACTGTCGGTAGCGGAGAATGAGGCCATGGAGGAGTACGTGAGGGAGGCGCTTTCACGCGGACACATTCGCAAATCCTCGTCCCCGGCAGGGGCTGGATTTTTCTTTGTGAAAAAGAAGGGCGGTGAGTTGAGGCCTTGCATCGATTACAGGGGTCTCAATCGCATCACGATCAAGAACGCTTACCCGATACCCTTGATTTCCGAGCTGTTCGATCGCCTCAAAGGGGCCACGGTCTTTACCAAACTCGACCTGAGGGCGGCATATAACCTGGTAAGGATCAAGGCGGGCGATGAGTGGAAGACCGCGTTTAACACCAGGACCGGTCATTATGAATCCTTGGTTATGCCCTTTGGGTTGTGCAATGCGCCCGCAGTCTTCCAGGAATTCATCAACGATGTTTTCCGTGACCTGTTGCAGCAGTGTGTGGTGGTCTATTTGGATGACATCTTGGTATATTCTGAATCCATGGAGGCCCACATTCTGGATGTCAGACGAGTGTTGCAACGGTTACGAGAGAACAAGCTGTTCGGTAAGCTTGAGAAATGCGAATTTCACCGATCCCAGGTAACCTTCTTAGGTTACATCATTTCCGCTGAGGGGTTCTCCATGGATCCTGAGAAGGTTTCGGCTGTCTTACAGTGGCCCCAGCCCAGTGGTCTTCGTGCCCTGCAGCGCTTTTTGGGCTTCGCCAATTATTATCGGAAGTTCATCAGGGACTTTTCCATGCTAGCCAAGCCTCTCACGGATCTGACCAGGAAGGGCAGTAATCCCCAGGTCTGGCCGCTCGAGGCCATCCGAGCTTTTGAGGCTCTAAAGTCCGCCTTTGTGTCGGCTCCGATTCTGTCGCATCCCAACCCTGGGTTGCCTTTTGTCCTCGAGGTGGACGCGTCTGAGACGGGAGTAGGCGCCCTTCTGTCTCAGCGTAGAACACCAGAGGGTCCTCTGCTTCCTTGTGGGTTTTACTCCCGGAAACTGTCTTCCGCGGAGTGCAACTATCAGATTGGTGACAGGGAGTTATTGGCCATCGTGCAGGCCCTTAAAGAATGGAGGCACTTGCTCGAGGGCTCGGTGGTTCCGGTTCTCATCCTGACGGACCACAAGAATCTGACCTACCTCTCTGAGGCCAAGAGATTGACACCACGTCAGGCCAGATGGGCTCTGTTCTTGTCACGTTTTAATTACGTGGTCTCCTACCTACCCGGTTCCAAGAACATCAGAGCGGATGCCTTATCACGGCAGTACTTCCGAGCTGTCCGGGGAGGAGTCGATTCCGACTTCGGTCATACCTCCGAATCAGATCCTGGCCGCCATTCGCACCAGCCTGACCTCTCCCCTGGGTGAGCAGATTTTGGCGGCTCAATCTGGTGCTCCCTCTGGGAGACCCAACGGCAGATGTTTTGTGCCTGAGGAGTTGCGCACTCGGTTGTTGCGAACCTACCATAACTCCAAGGCCGCGGGGCATCCTGGAAAGAATCAGCTGTCATGGGCTGTTTCACGTCTGTTCTGGTGGCCTTCTCTACGTTCCGACATCGCCGCATATGTAGCGGCATGCTCCGTTTGTGCCCAGAGTAAATCCCCTCGGCACCGTCCGTTGGGCCTTTTGCAACCCATAGCCACCGGGGAGCGTCCATGGTCACACCTGGGGATGGATTTCATTGTGGACCTCCCTGCATCCCGAGGCCATACGGTCATTCTCATGATTGTGGATCGGTTTTCCAAAATGTGCCACTGTGTTCCTCTCAAGAAGTTACCCTCTGCACGAGAGTTGGCCACGATTTTTGCCAGGGAGGTCTTCCGGTTGCACGGTTTGCCCAAGGAGATTGTGTCGGATCGGGGGAGTCAGTTTGTGTCCAGGTTCTGGCGCTCCTTTTGCTCCCAGTTGGGGATTCATCTCTCTTTCTCCTCGGCCTACCACCCTCAGTCCAATGGGGCCGCAGAACGATCCAATCAGGCCTTGGAGCAATTCCTTCGTTGCTATGTCTCCGATCACCAAGACAATTGGGTTGACCTCCTGCCTTGGGCTGAGTTTGCCAGGAACACGGCGGTGAACTCTTCCTCTGGGACGTCTCCCTTCATGGCCAATTATGGGTTCCAACCTGCCGTGTTACCGGAGGTATTCTCTCCCCAGGATATTCCAGGCTGTGGAGGATCACCTTTCCGTCCTACGTGCTTCTTGGGTACAGATCCAGAGGTCCCTTGAGGTCTCTGCGCAGCGCCAGAGACTCCAGGCTGATCGCAGACGAGCGCCCGCTCCTTCCTACCAGGTCGGAGACCGCGTATGGTTGTCCACCCGCAACCTCAACCTTCGAGTGCCCACTCCCAAGCTGGCGCCTCGCTTTGTTGGTCCCTTCCGAGTGCTTCGCAGGGTAAACCCGATAGCCTATGCCCTTGCGCTTCCTCCTGGCATGCGGATCTCCAACGTGTTTCATGTCTCCCTGTTGAAGCCACTGGTGTGTAATCGTTTCACTTCCTCGGTTCCTCGGCCTCGTCCGGTCCAAGTGGGCAATCGTGAGGAGTATGAGGTGAGCAATATCCTGGACTCACGCCTGGTCCGCGGTCGGGTGCAGTTTTTGGTCCATTGGCGTGGTTATGGTCCAGAGGAGCGTTCCTGGGTTCCCTCCGCAGATGTCCATGCTCCTGCCTTGCTCCGAGCCTTCCACGCACGCTTCCCTCAGAAACCGTTCTTTACTCCGCGGAGGAGGGGCCCTTGAGGGGGCGGTACTGTCATGGTCTTACCTTCTTGCTGTTCTCCTTCGTTTGACATGTGCTGGCGGCCATCTTGGTTTCTGGGTTTCTTGTAGCCTCCCACCCTGCGGCTTCTCCTTCCCACTGGGAGGAGCTGGATGCCTAGCTCATATATATAGGAGGTCTGTGGCTTCAGTTCCTTGCTTGGTCCTCCTGTGTTCACATGCTTCTAAGACTGCTGCTGCTTCTGGTTCCTGATCCTGGCTTCGTCTGACTACCCTGCTGGTTCCTGATCCAGGCTTCGTCTGACTACCCTGCTGGTTCCTGATCCAGGCTTCGTCTGACTACCCTTCTGGTTCCTGACCTCTGGCTTCGCAAGACCCTGCTTCGGTTTAGCCATCCGTTTGGACTTTTGCCTCACAGCTTGATTTTCAATAAAGCCTTCTTATTTCCACTTATCTCTTGATGTACGTCTGGTTCATGGTTCCATGACAGTTCCGCCACCTTTTGACATCGCAGCCTGCCATGCTCCAGCATCGCAGGCTGCGATGTATCAGCGGGGAGGGACTGGGAGGAGGAGCTGGGGGCCGGTGCGTTCACTGTGCTCCCGCCCCCAGCTCCAGTAGTTATAAAATGTGTACAATTAATAAGGATTCTATTCATGAGGCCCCCTCTGCAGTAGAACATTCAATATAGCCACATCCTACTCACAGGGCTGTTATCTTAATGCTGGCCGGCCGGGCAGACGAGCGGCAGCGTCACGACTGACGTCATGTGCCCGGCCTACTTTCTGAATGAAGGAGGCGGCGCAGGCATGTGACGTCAGTCGTGACGCTGCCGCTCGTCTGCCCGGCCGGCCAGCATTAAGATAACAGCCCTGTGAGTAGGATGTGGCTATATTGAATGTTCTACTGCAGAGGGGGCCTCATGAATAGAATCCTTATTAATTGTACACATTTTATAACTAGTCTGTACTGGAGCGGCAATGGGGGGGGTCTGTGGATGGCACTGTTATGGGGTGGGGGGGTCTGTGGATGGCACTGTTATGGGGTGGTGGGTCTGTGGATGGCACTGTTATGGGGTGGGGGGTCTGTGGATGGCACTGTTATGGGGTGGGGGGGTCTGTGGATGGCACTGTTATGGGGTGGGGGGGTCTGTGGATGGCACTGTTATGGGGTGGGGGGTCTGTGGATGGCACTGTTATGGGGTGGGGGGTCTGTGGATGGCACTGTTATGAGGTGGGGGGGGTCTGTGGATGGCACTGTTATGGGGTGGGGGGGTCTGTGGATGGCACTGTTATGGGGTGGGGGGTCTGTGGATGGCACTGTTATGGGGTTGGGGGGTCTGTGGATGACACTGTTATAGGATGGGGGGGTCTGTGGATGGCACTGTTATGAGGTGGGGGGGGTCTGTGGATGGCACTGTTATGGGGTGGGGGGTCTGTGGATGGCACTGTTATGGGGTGGGGGGGGTCTGTGGATGGCACTGTTTTGGGGTGGGGGGTCTGTGGATGGCACTGTTATGGGGTGGGGGGGTCTGTGGATGGCACTGTTATGGGGTGGGGGGTCTGTGGATGGCACTGTTATGCGGTGGGGGGTCTGTGGATGGCACTGTTATGGGGTGGGGGGTCTGTGGATGGCACTGTTTTGGGGTGGGGGGTCTGTGGATGGCACTCTTATGGGGTGGGGGGGTCTGTGGATGGCACTGTTATGGGGTGGGGGGGTCTGTGGATGGCACTGTTATGGGGTGGGGGGGGTCTGTGGATGGCACTGTTATGGGGTGGGGGGGGTCTGTGGATGGCACTGTTATAGGATGGGGGGGGTCTGTGGATGGCACTGTTATAGGATGGGGGATCTGTGGATGCCATCCCCAGATCCCCCATTAACAGTGCCATCCCCATCTGGGGGGTTTCTTTGCTGGGCTGGACTTTTATAGCCCCCCCCCCAAATTTTACTTGCATCCCTGTTCTCTAAAGGGGCAGTTTTAGGGGGTGGGCAGATCCCCCATAAGTGTCACCCACAGATCCCCCATAAGTGTCACCCACAGATCCCCCACAGATCCCCCATAAGTCCGATACAACCGGCCCTTTGAGGATGACCAAACTGCTGATGCGGCCCCCGATGAATTTGAGTTTGACACCCCTGACCTAGAAGGTAAAAAAAAAAAATGATAAAAAAAAAAACAGGCTGCAACGCAATAAATTTATTAACATTAACTTTATATAACATTTGAACAGAACATTAACTTTTATAAACTTTATTGAACTTTTGAAACAGAACATTAACTTTTTTGCTTACCTGTGATTTTTTGTTTTGTTTTTTGTTTTTTACCTTTAGAGGACAAACCTTTCCTTCCCCATGGGACAATGTGCAAAGCGCAAATCGCCCAGAGATGTGGCGCAGTACATTATGCACTTTGTCCCAGGTGAAAGGAGAGGTTTGTGGCAGCTCTGTGTGAAAGGGCCCTAAGACCCCTGTGTGCCTGTCCTGTGTCACGCAATCCCTACACTAATAGTGTACCTGTGTGTGGAACTTCCGGAAACACTCCCCTATGCATAGGGCAGGCTGGTCAGGACAGTCAGGACAAAAAAAGGTGGTGTCACGCCTTATTCCACCCCTGCTACAGACACAACATCTTTTTCTTGGGGAACGTTGAGTTGGGGTACCAGGATAGACACTTGGGAAGTGTCTGCCATGTAGCCGGCTCACTACATCAGGGACTTGGGGCACGGACCCTCCTGTAACAGGATTTCCGAAATGATCTCTTCCTGGAATTTTAGGAAGGATCCTGCTCTCCCAGCCTTACTGTAGAGAACAAAACTATTATATACAGCCAATTGAATTAAATATACAGACACCTTCTTATACCAGAGTCTGGTGCGTTGGGAAACTAAATAGGGAGCCAACATCTGGTCATTGAAGTCCACCCCTCCCATGTGAAGGTTATAGTCGTGGACAGAGAGGGGTTTCACAATGACTCCAGTTGCCCTTTCAAGTTGGACAGTCGTGTCTGCGTGAATGGTGGACAGAAGGTAAACGTCCCTCTTGTCCCTCCACAATTCTCTTCCTGATATCTTGGCTGATTTCTTTAGACTTTCCCATTATGCTACACAAAGAAGCAGTGTGTTTCAGCAATGCATTTAAATATATCCACAGGTGTGTCTCTAATTAACTCAGATGTTGCCAACAAACCTAACAGAAGCTTCCAAACACATGACATCATCATATGGGCAGTCCAGAATTATTTAAGAGAAAGATAAGCGAATCGAAGTTGACAAAGTGGAATTCAATCAGAATCTTAGGAAAAATTTGATTTGATTCGCATCAATTGGCTTGTATTAGTGGGGGGAAAAAAGGGCTTATTAACCGTTGTGTGGTGAAGTGAGAAAATTGCAGCCCTTTTTGGCGTGCATTAGTGGCACAAAAATATATATTATTTGCCGTTCAGTGGTGCAGTTATATGTTCTAAAGCCCTTTTTGGCGTGTATTAGTGGCAAAAAAAATATATTATTTGCCGTTCAGCGGTGCAGTTATATGTTCTAAAGCCCTTTTTGGCGTGTATTAGTGGCAAAAAAATATATATTATTTGCCATTCAATGGTGCAGTTATATGTTCTAAAGCCTTTTGTGGGGTGTATAGGTGGAAAAAAGTAAGGGCCTATTTGCCGTTTAGCGGTGCAGTTAGATGTTCTAAAGACTTCTTTGGCGTGTATTAGTGGTAAAAAAAGGGCTTATTAGCCGTTGTGTGGTGAAGTGAGAAAATTGCAGACTTTTTTGGGGTGTTTTAATTTCCTTTTTATTTATTTATTTGATCTAACAGTATGTCAGACAGAGAAGCGCCAGGCCCTGCACAGGGGAGTGGCAGAGGCCTAAATGTTTCTGGCACAGGTCGCAGCAGAGTAAGGGGACGTGGCAGCAGGAGTCGCAGCGAGGGGCCTGAGCTCCCGGTGTCATCTAGCAGTTGTGTCTTGACCAGCAAGCCACCGGTTCTTGAATGGTTGACTCAGTCATCCACTTAGTTCCAAGTGACATCAGACACCCCCAGCCAAGAGTCGGTGGGTTCGTCAGACACAACCCTTAGTTGGCATGGCCCGGGAGCAGGCCCTGTGCCCTCACCTGTCCTCAACCTGCCTCTGTCCTTTTCAGTTCCCTCAGCCAGACAACTATTATATGCTGTGGGCTCAGCTCCACTATACAGCGAGGACGAGCTACTAGAGGACAGTCAGCAGCTACTGGCCAGCCAAGATGTGGAGGAGACATCCACAGCTTCCTCCGGTAGACTGGCAAGTAGTGATGAGGAGAGTGGCGTTGGAGCTGGTGTTGCAACAGTACTCGATGATGATGATGTAGCTGATCGCACTTGGGAGCTGGGTGAATTAGGGGCTCCATCATCATCGGGAGAAGAGGGTGGCAGCTTGCCTTTGAGGCAGTGGCGGAGCCAGCAAGTCGCTAGCGTGGCCGGGAGTCAGCAGGGTGGCAGCAGTGGTAGGTTGGTAGCCAAACGTGCCTTGGGTAAACCACCTACCTGCCCGGAAAGTAGCGGTGCAGGGGTTCACGGAAGCAGCGGTGGTAGCAGTCAGTCAGTGTGTAGTGTTGGGGGTAAAATCACCTACTCGGCGGTGTGGCAGTTTCCTTCATCCTTCATGAAGTGTCCTTCATCAAGAAATTGAATCCTGGCTTTCTCCGCGACAACTCAAAATTGGAATCATGGTGACCGATAACGGGAAGAACATCGTGTCCACGCTGCATCAAGGAGGGCTGAGCCATGGGCCCTGCATGGCACACATGTTCAATCTGGTTGTCAAGCGGTTCCTGAAGTCTTCCACCCATCTGCAAGACATTCTAAAAATGGCCAGGAAACTTTGCATGCACTTCAGCCACTCACACAGCGCAAAGCACACCCTCCTTGAGCTGCAGCGGCAGACTGGCATCCCCCAACATAGGCTGATATGCGACGTTTCCACCTGTTGGAATTCCACCCTCCATATGTTGGACCGAATATACGAACAGAGAAAGGCCATAAACGATTTCTTGATGATCCAAGCGGACAGGAGTACTCCCCTGTGTAACTTCAATGTCAGCCAGTGGCAGCTCGTGCATGACACCTGCCATTTGCTCAGGCCCTTTGAGGAGGCCACGTTATTTGTCAGTCGCCAGGACAACGCGATGAACAATGTCATTTCACTGCTTCATATCCTGGAACAGATGCTGGTAAATCTGGCTGGTCAGGGGACTGGAGACATGGTGCCTAGCTCTCACGGCTACATGAGCCCTGTGGGGGCTGAACCGGAGGAGGAGGAAAAGCAGGACCTTAAAGCACAAGCAATGTGTAGCGAAATGGGTGTTTTTTATACACAGGTGACAGGAGACGAGGAGCAGCCAGAGGAGCTACAGGACGATGAGGAAGACGAGGCAGAGGACTCAGACACACCGTGGCAGCAGGAACGTACATAGAAATCACTGGTCCCCGTAGCAAGAATCTAAATTGGGCCCCCATTCCCCTTTTATAGCCCCTCCCACTACCTATTCCAGGCCTCTCCCTTTGTTCCATGAACTATGCTTGATGCTACGTTTTATAATTTATGCCATCAGGGCCAGATTGGGATTACAAAACAGCCCTGGCAGACAAAAGAGGTATAATAGATACAGTGTGTACAGATGTATAGTATATACAGCAGTGTACTGTTATGTGAGGTACAAGGTATAATATATGCTGTGTGTACAGGTATATAGTATATACGGTAGTGTACTGATATGTGAGGTACAGGGTATAATATATGCAGTGTGTACAGGTATATTGTATATACAGCAGGTACTGACATGTGAGGTACGAGGTATAATAGATGCAGTGTTTGTAGATATATTGTATATACAGCAGGTACAGACATGTGAGGTACGAGGTATTATAGATGCAGTGTTTGCCCCATAGGCTCAATGTTACAGAAGGTATGGAACAAAATAAAGGCACTTATGCAGGTATTACATGCCCAGGAGTTTACCCCGTTATGGGATAATCCCTCTTTAATTGAGTTTTCAGCCTTAAATGACAATAATTATTGGACCCGGAGAGCGATTACGATGGTTTCACATATATGCACTGGGGGGAAATTGAAACCCATTGGGGAAATATTTTATGAGACACCAATCACCATTTTACAACACTATAGATACGCGCAACTTGGGCACGCACTTGCATATACACAAAATAAAATTTCTCAAACATTAGGAACGCAGACACTGTTAGAGTTTTGTTATAACTCAGTTGGGAAAAAGTTAGGGTTTCACAAAATTATAGTAGATTAATAAGGAATTAAGCACTGTTATTTTATTTAAAAGTGTTGGTAAATGGGAAGCGAATATAGGGGAATGTAACCCACTCCAATGGCGGGAGATATATCAAAATATTAAAAAGGCTTCTCTCTCACGCCAACACTGGTTGATACAATTTAAAATAGTACACAGAATATATCTCACTCCGGGTCTCCTATCCAAAATGTACGGAAAAAAGGAAAATAATTTTGCTGTCTGAAATGCTCCTTTCCTGATGCTGGATATATCCATATGCTATGGAGCTGTCCGGTCATCAAGACTTTCTGGCAAAGTATATTTCAGGGTATGGGGGCAATATCTGTAAATAGCCCCCCGTTAACTATTGAAGTGGCTATACTTGGACTTTTCTCCCCTGAGTTTAAACATAAAGTAATAAAAAGTGAACCTATCTGTTGGCTAAAGGGACTCCTAGTGGCCAAGGTATTAATCCTCAGGAACTGGGTGATAGACAGGGCCCCTACACTACAGGAGTGGGAAAGACTAATGCAAAGAGTAAAAGAATTTGAAGGCATGGAGGATGTAAAGGGGAGAAACATCGGATATAGTTGAAAGCTACACGGCTGAAGTGGAACTGATAATCGGGAATTCCAGATTCAATAGTGAATATCCTAACCACATTTAATTGGTAGGGGATGACTAGGCGGTAGTACTCGCGTATATTGGGTGAATATAGTATGATTTACAGCGGACTATGAAACAGCCGGAATGAGGGTGGAGTCTGCCGCCGCCCCCGCGACAGCCGTGGCCTGGCCGGGGGGGGAGGGGGGACAAGGTCGGATTAATAAGGGAGGAGGGAGATTAGCTACCACTTTGGGGCACTTCGTGTTTTTATATACTGACTGGCCTATTAGGCAAATGTGTCACAATAGCACTTTACTAACGTACATAGTTGAGTACATATCTGGAGATATAAAAGACATATGGACTATGCTCCTCCTCTCTGTATATATTCCGTATACTGTATATATTTGTACATTGTTTTTGTTTGGAAAAAATAAATAAAGATATTTGAATATAAAAATAAAATAGATGCAGTGTTTACAGATATATTAAAAAATAAAAAGTTTGGAACCGCGCTGCTTTAGACTAGATTCCCCGGTCACTGATGGATGGCATTGGGCTCCAAAACCTTTTCCTTATCACCCCAGCAAGGTCCGGTCTTCAACAGACAGTAGCCTCTATGAGGTTCAAAAGAATAGGCAAAATAGTGAAGCACCCTTTGTCAAATGATTTTAAAACGTTTTAATCTACTCACAAGAGTTGTTCAACAAAAAGCATATAACAGTATCGTTTATGATCGTCTCGTTCCTGCCCGACCCAGGTTTCGCTGCCTCGCTTCTTCAGGGGCGAACTGCGCATATGCGCAATAGGGCTCTTTAAATAGCCCAGCTGTCTCATTACATCACTCAGTGCTTATCCAGATCGTATCCGGAAATTACACAACACAGTTTTACAATGTACATTTTCAAAAAACAGCATTATTCTTATCAAGATATTTACTATAATCAGCCTGATCGTAATCCATAACCACTCTTTTGTTATACCACAGTCTCACTATAATCGGCCTGTTCGTAATCCATGACCACTCTTTTCTTATACCACAGTTCCACCTAATGGCTACATTTTCTCAAAACACACATTTTCCGAAAACTACTATACATTATTCTCTCATCTCATAGTTTTATTCGTCATCTTCTAATATCCCTTTTACCCATCAATATTCAGGTTGCTGTCATATAAGCTCCACCCTCTCCTGGAGCGTCATTTGAGTCTACCCGATCCCGCCTCCCGATCGTCATCTTCTAATCTCCCTTTTACCCATCAATATTCAGGTTGCCGTCATACAAGCTCCACCCTCTCCTGGAGCGTCATTTGAGTCTACCCGATCCCGCCTCCCTCATTACCTCTACCGCATCACATTGTAACGCCGCCCTATCAGGGCAATCCGGCCCCTTGACGTCACTCGAAGGTCCTCAAAAGGCGAGATGGGGAAGAATCAAATAGCGCAGCCAGGCTGAGTTATTTCACAATATACATGGTTTCAGATCAAATTCAATGTTTAGCCCACCTGGCTGCAGAGTCCCTAGCTGATAAATCCACTCCACCTCTTTTTTATTTATTTGTGCCAGTGAATCTCCTCCTCGCCAATGTGGCTTAACGATCTCAACTCCAGCGAATTTCAAACCCCGCGGGTTTTTCTCATGCGCAAGTTTAAAATGGGCTGATGCACTATGGGTAATTAGACCTTTTCTGATGTTTCGTAGGTGTTCCTGTATTTGAACCTTAAGCTTCCTTATTGTCCTGCCCACGTACTGGAGCCCACATGGGCACTCCAGTACGTATATGATGTTCTCATTTTCGCATGAACAATTCCCTCTTATGCGGAATTCCATTCCATTTTTATTGGATATTATGTTGTTACTATTTCTCTGGCGTTCCTTTGTATTCCGGTTTTTGCATCCTGCGCAAAATCCACACTAGGTAAATTTTCCTCCCTCCTTGTTTATTTTAATATTTACCGGAGGTATGGCGCTATGTACGAGCTTTGTTTTGATACTGGCCGCTTTTTTAAAAATAAAGGAGGGGTTGTCTGGTATGATCTTTCCTAAAACTGGATCGTTCTTCAATGTCCCCCAGTTTTTTTTCACCAGTTTTTTTATACTGTCGGACATGGAGCAGTATTTCGTCACAAATGAAAACTTATAGTCCCTATTCTCTTTTTTCACTATTCTTCTTGTACTTTCACTTTCTTCCTTTTTTTCTCTTTCCACAGTGTTTATGCATACGTCCAGATCCGCCTCATCATAACCTCTTTCAACAAATCTGTTTTTTAATATGTTGCTCTGTGTTCTATATTCTTCCATTTTTGTGCAATTACGGGCCATCCTCTTGAACTGTCCCTTTGGGATGTTTTTGAGCCAAGGCCCGTAATGGCAACTGGTCACATCAATGTAGGAGTTAACGTCTGTTTCCTTAAAGTATGAACTGGTTAGGAATTGGCCGTCCTCTATCCGTATGCATAAATCCAGGAAGTTAACTGAACTGTTGCTAATTTCCCCCACAAATTTCAGATTCCAGTGGTTATTATTCAACTGACAGATGAAGGACTCAAGACCTTCTCTCTCTCCTTCCCACACCAGGAGACAGTCATCAATATACCTCCTCCAGAAGGTCAGTTTACCTCCTGGGGTATCTGCTCCTAGTGTTGGAAGGATGGTGGTCTCTTCCCATGCCCCCATAAAAATGTTGGCAAAACTTGGGGCGAATTTCGCCCCCATCGCCGTACCGATACACTGTACATAATGTGAATCAATACACCAGAAATAGTTATGATCAAGGCAATAACTGAGGCATTCCATGATAAACGTTCCCTGTGGTTTCCCTATTTTCACATCTTTTTTAATCCTGTTTCCCACAGCTTCCATCCCTAAATTCTTCGGGATAACAGTATATAGAGATGCCACATCAATTGTGGCCATCCAAGTGTTAGTGGTGGGGGGACTTAGGTCTTTAATTAGTTGCAACACGGCCCCAGTATCTTTCAGGTGTGAGGGATTCTGCACCACATATCCCTGTAAATAGAAATCAATGTATTCAGTAACTCTGCATGTTAATGAGTTACAGATATATTGTATATACAGCAGGTATTGACATGTGAGTTACGAGGTATAATAGATGCAGTGTGTACAGGTATATTGTATATACAGCAGGTATTGACATGTGAGTTACGAGGTATAATACAGGTCCTTCTCAAATAATTAGCATATTGTGATAAAGTTCATTATTTTCTGTAATGTACTGATAAACATTAGACTTTCATATATTTTAGATTCGTTACACACCAACTGAAGTAGTTCAAGCCTTTTATTGTTTTAATATTGATGATTTTGGCATACAGCTCATGAAAACCCAAATTTCCCATCTCAAAAAATTAGCATATTTCATCCGACCAATAAAAGAATAGTGTTTTTAATACAAAAAAATCAACCTTCAAATAATTATGTTCAGTTATGCACTCAATACTTGGTTGGGAATCCTTTTGCAGAAATGACTGCTTCAATGCGGCGTCGCATGGAGGCAATCAGAGCCTGTGGCACTGCTGAGGTGTTATGGAGGCCCAGGATGCTTCGATAGCGGCCTTAAGCTCATCCAGAGTGTTGGGTCTTGCGTCTCTCAACTTTCTCTTCCCAATATCCCACAGATTCTCTATGGGGTTCAGGTCAGGAGAGTTGGCAGGCCAATTGAGCACAGTAATACCATGGTCAGTAAACCATTTACCAGTGGTTTTGGCACTGTGAGCAGGTGCCAGGTCGTGCTGAAAAATGAAATCTTCATCTCCATAAAGCTTTTCAGCAGATGGAAGCATGAAGTGCTCCAAAATCTCCTGATAGCTAGCTGCATTGACCCTGCCCTTGATAAAACGCAGTGGACCAACACCAGCAGCTGACATGGCACCCCAGACCATCACTGACTGTGGGTACTTGACACTGGACTTCAGGCATTTTGGCATTTCCCTCTCCCCAGTCTTCCTCCAGACTCTGGCACCTTGATTTCCGAATGACATGCAACAGTCCAGTGCTGCTTCTCTGTAGCCCAGGTCAGGCGCTTCTGCCGCTGTTTCTGGTTCAAAAGTGGCTTGACCTGGGGAATGCGGCACCTGTAGCCCATTTCCTGCACACGCCTGTACACGGTGGCTCTGGATGTTTCTTCTCCAGACTCAGTCCACTGCTTCCGCAGGTCCCCCAAGGTCTGGAATCGGTCCTTCTCCACAATCTTCCTCAGGGTCCGGTCACCTCTTCTCGTTGTGCAGCGTTTTCTGCCACACTTTTTCCTTCCCACAGACTTCCCACTGAGGTGCCTTGATACAGCACTCTGGGAACAGCCTATTCATTCAGAAATTTCTTTCTGTGTCTTACCCTCTTGCTTGAGGGTGTCAATGATGGCCTTCTGGACAGCAGTCAGGTCGGCAGTCTTACTCATGATTGCGGTTTTGAGTAATGAACCAGTAATGGGAGTTTTTAAAAGGCTCAGGAATCTTTTGCAGGTGTTTAGAGTTAATTAGTTGATTCAGATGATTAGGTTAATAGCTCGTTTAGAGAACCTTTTCATGATATGCTAATTTTTAGAGATAGGAATTTTGGGTTTTCATGAGCTGTATGCCAAAATCATCAATATTAAAACAATAAAAGGCTTGAACTACTTCAGTTGGTGTGTAATGAATCTAAAATATATGAAAGTCTAATGTTTATCAGTACATTACAGAAAATAATGAACTTTATCACAATATGCAAATTTTTTTAGAAGGACCTGTAGATGCAGTGTGTACAGGTATATAATAAATACAGCAGTGTACTGATATGTGAGGTATGAGGTATGAATTACAGTTCTTACCTCACATATCAGTCCACTGCTGTATATACAATATATCTGTACACACTTCATCTATTATACCTCGTACCTAACAGATCAGTACACTGCTGTATATACTATATATCTATACACACTGCATATACTATACCTCGTACCTCACATATCAGTACACTGCTGTATATACTATATATCTGTACATATTGCATCTATAATACTGTGTAATATATGCAGTGTGTATTGTGAGGCAGTGACAGGCCTCATAGCTGCTAGGGGATATTTATGGCAGGAGTTTCCATGTCTTCCCCATCAGTCATAATGTCTGAGGCAGCACCAGGTGACACAATCAGTCTGGAATAAGAGCCCATCCCAGACTGTCAGTCAAGAAGAGAGAGTCTTTGTGAAACAGAGTCCTGCTGTAGGCTCTGTACGAGTGGTCTCAGCCAGGCTGGCTGAGGGGCCATGGGGCTAGGTGCTAGCCGGGACGTTGGGGGACGCCATGATGCCTGTGAACAAGGGTCACAGGGCCAGAGTCGGGAGGACTACTGGGCCACAATCCCCCAAAAGGTGTTGATGGATCACCTGGACTGATTGGCTGAAAAAGCCGCATGTGATGACCGTGTGAATGGTACTTTAGGTGAGTCAGGGATATGACTGTGTTTAGGTAGAGCCCAAACGGGCAAGGTGTTTATTTATTGTTGTTTTGTTGTTCTATTTTTGTTGGGCTGCCACAATAAATGCATTGTTTGGACCTTGAACCTGGTGTCCTGAAGATAACTGTAAGAATGACCCCCGAAACAAGAGCTAATTCCTCACAGTATATTTATATATATATACAGAGCAGTTTGAAGAAAACAGAAGTATTGAGCAGCTCTCACCTGCCAGGGATTCCACTGGTATAGCACGGAACAGCTCCTTCACCCGAATCAGGAGAAATACGGAAGTGTAGAGGAAAAGAGATTTTGTCCAGCTTGTGGTTGTGGTAATCCAAGGCTTCTTTATTGAAAATTCAGTATAAAATCCAGGTACAGAAAGCAGAGTCTACATGTTTCGGGCACAATGCAATCTTAGCCCTTACTCATGACTCATGAGTAAGGGCTAAGATTGCATTGTGCCCGAAACATGTAGAATCTGCTTTCTGTACCTGGATTTTATACTGAATTTTCAATAAAGAAGCCTTGGATTACCACAACCACAAGCTGGACAAAATCTCTTTTCCTATATACAGAGCAGTGTATTGATGTGAGACATACAAGGTATAATAGTGTAGATGCAGTGTTTGCATAAATATGTGGTCAATTATACATTATGGTCACTGTGTGTGAGGTACATGAGGTAGTGTTCACTGTAACTGTCTGAAGCATTATACATGAGTGAGCAATGAGTAAAAACAGGGTATGGGGGGGGGGGGGGTTAAATGATAAGAAGTGGAGGACCTCCTCTTATCACTCCATTCCAGTCTGTATGGATCAATGCAGAGCTGATTGTGAGCTTCTGATACTTGCTGTTAGGGGTTGAAGGACCTGTGATGATGTCATCACAGGTCCTGGCAGATGTACCTTTCAAACCTAGGAAATACACCATTTTTAGTGCAGTTCCTTTGCTAGATACTGCTGGACCTGTGATGTTGAAGATAATGTCATCACAGGTCCTGTGAAATACACTTCACCTAGGAAATACACTTCACACTGTGCAGTTCCCTTACAGAACTTGTGATGACATCATAAAATGTACTTTTGCTTTAGAAATATAAACAGGAGCAATTAGGGGGTGGGGCCTCTCCACCACTGCGGGCCCCTCTTCCTCAAGTGCCCCATAGCAGCTGCGTGGTCTGCCTATATGGTAGGTACGCCACTGCGTGGCAGTATGCAGTGTAGATGGAGACAGGGAGTCCCTCCGAGTCACTGCATGCTCATTTGCTTGCGTAGTGACAGCCGAATTGTCAGCATTCAGCAGAGGGATGACTTCTGGCTCTCCACCTTGTTGGACCCTCGCTACCAGTCCAAAATGGGGGCCTTTTTCACCCCCGCTGAGAAGGAAGGACAAACTGAACTACTATAGAGACATCCTATGTAGTCAGTTGGCTGCTGACTATCTGCGCCATTGTCCATCCTCTTGCAGGTCTTACTGGGGGGGCCCTCTGCTCTCACTTTCCTCTGCCATGGCTGCTGTTTCAGGAAGGAGGGGGGGGGGTAGGAGCAGTTCCAGCTCCATCAGCAGCAACTTGAGTCTAGCGTTGCTGATGAGCAGCTTTCTTCACCCGACTAGTGAAGAAACTACTCACCAGCAGAAGCAGCAGCTAGACCTGGAGCAGGACCTGAACCAGCAGGTGGTGGCATACTTGGACAGCACCCTGTCACCCCAGATTGAAGATCCTCTGGACTACTGGGAAGCCATACTGGATTTGTGGATGCAACTGGCAGAGTTTGCCCTGGAAAAGCTGTCCTGCCCGGCCAGTAGTGTGGTATCAGAGCGTGTGTTTAGTGTGGCAAGGGCCTTAGTTACCCCAAGTGAAACTCGCCTGTCCACCCAAAATGTGGAGAGACTGACCTTTGTCAAGATGAATCAGGCATGGATCAGCCAGGATTTCCACCCACCAATGCCTGATGCATCAAACTAGATCATCCATGGTGCCACACCAACACTTTTATAAAAGAGACCGTTTTTTTCTGGCTACCTGCCTCAGGCTACTATTCTGATGCTGCAAACCGCCTGATGCCACATATGTGATGCCAAGTGCTCCTTCTTTCACCCACCATCTTCAGCTGGTACTGGTATCGCCACCCACCTCCCCACTCTGTCACCGGGTCACTCTGTGGTCTCCTGATGCTGCTGCCACCTCCACACTATGTCACCTTGCCACTCTGTGGTCTCCTGATGCTGCTGTCACCTCCACACTTGTCACCTTGCCACTCTGTGGTCTCCTTATGCTGCTACCTCCACACTATGTCACCTTGCCACTCTGTGGTCTCCTGATGCTGCTGCCACATCAATACTCTATCATTGTGCCACTCTGTGACCTCCTGATTCTGCCACCTCCACACTGTCATTGTGCCACTCTGTGACCACCTCCTGATGCTGCTGCTACCGCCACCTCCAAACCTGATGCTGCTGCTGCCACCTCCACACTGTCATTGTGCCACCCTGTGGTTTCCTCCTGATGCTGCTGCCGCCACCTCCACACTCTGTCATTGTGCCACTCTGTAGCCTCCTGATGCTGCTGCCACCTCCACACTGTGTCATTGTGCCACCCTGTGGCCTCCTCCTGATGCTGCTGCCACCTCCACACTCTGTCATTGTGCCACCCTGTGGCCTCCTCCTGATGCTGCTGCAGCCACCTCCACACACTGTCATTGTGCGACCCTGTGGCCTCCTCCTGATGCTGCTGCCACCTCCACACTCTGTCATTGTGCCACTCTGGGGCCTCCTGATGATGCTGCTGCTGCCTCCACACTCTCATTGTGCCACTCTGTGGCTTCTTGATGCTGCTGCTGCCACCTCCACACTGTCATTGTGCCACTCTGTGGCCTCCTCATGATGCTGCTGCTGCCGCCACCTCCACACTCTGTCATTGTGCCACTCTGTGGCCTCCCCATGCTGCTTCCACCTCCACACTGTCATTGTGCCACTCTGTGGCCTCCTCCTGATGCTGCTGCCACCTTCAGACTCTGTCATTGGGCCACTCTGTGGTCTCCTCATGCTGCTCCCACCTCACCATTGTGTCATAGGGCCACTCTGTGGACTTCTCATGTTGCTCCCACCCTCCCCCCTTCATGACTTGGCCACTATTTTGCCTTTTGGCCTGGCTGACATCATAATTTTTTTTACACTTCTGATCTGTCAGAAGGAAGGAAAAATGAGACTCACAACAATCTTGTCTATGTAACAGCTAAGGCCTGCATGACATGGTCCCCATTTTGCATCAGAATTGGCTTATGATTTAGTAGCCAAAAGCAGGAGTGAGTACAAAACAGAGAAGACATGCATATATTCCATTCACGTGTCATCTGTTTTGGATCCACTCCTGTTTTTTTTTGGGCTTTAGCAATACTGATGGATTACTGACCAAATACTGACTGAGTGAAAGAGGATGCTCCACAGACAGGATCCGTTTTTTTGAAGTTATTGTTCTGACGGATCAGAGGAAGGGCAAAATAATCAGTGACATCAACACAAACTTACTGCTGACACCCTCTCCACTCTGTCGGGGGGACTCTACTTGTATAAGTGTTTAATAGAACAGGTTCTATAGAAATCTATGTGGAATCGATGAATTGGTGTAAAAGGAGTGCGCTCCTTCACGCTATAGTAGGATCTTGGGCCTCTGCACGATTATTTATACCTGGCACTAACATTGACCAGTAAGACTGAGTTCCCACTTGAGTTATTTAGTCAGTTTTGGCCCCTTAACTGCCCAAATAAGTGAAGTATGCAGTGATTCTAAGACCGACGCCTGTCATCCACATATCATACTGACTCACAGTATTGTTTCACTAGCTCAGCAGACTCCCTATGCGTGTTACTGCAAGGCACAGTGTTGTACACCCCTATTAAGGCTCTCTGCAGCCACAAAATAAAAAAAAAATTATGCGATTCGCCACGAAAAAAATTCATATCGAATCAAATTGGCAAATAATTATAATTATGGTAATCCTAATTGACCAAAAACAGGAAAGGTTTATTCTGATTTCATTTCGGATATTGAGAAAAACATGCATTTTTCATAGTGTACAGTATGTAAACTTCTGGTTTCAACTGTAGATAGATAGATAGATAGATAGATAAACGCAGGCTCGGACTGGCCCACAGGGGTACAGGGAAATCCACGGGTGGACCCCTAGTCTCCCACCCCCTGCACAAGTGGCACATAACACAGTAGTCTTACTGCACTACATACATATATTCCATGTACAGCTCCTCAACCAGCCTATGTTCATATAAAAACTTGATAGATTATTAAAGAAACTCCCTAGTTTATAATTATTATAGCTGAGATGACTTCTAGGTACAAAGGCAGGACAGCCAGTATCATCTTTTCTCCAAGGACCTACCTTCTCAAAGTTGCCACAGGGACTCCCATATTTAATCATCTGATAATATTTCAATGTATCCGTATGGTGGGCCCCCAAAATACATTTTACTGGTGGGCCCTAGGTTAAACGGTTTTTCATTCTGAATCCAAACTGGACAGAACAAGAAGACCAGAAAGGATTGGGTGGAACGCAACCAGTGCAGCAGCCTGGAGAAGGTCAACAGAATATTTCCCAGCTGCACCTGCACATAGTACACCTTAAATTTTTTATTTATTTTTTACCATTCCTAATGAGAGTCCATCAGTATTTGATCAGTGGGGGTCTGAATCCCAGTTCCCCCCACCAATCAGTGAACCAGTGATGTCAAATTCATTGGTCACAGCTCAGTCCCATTCTAGTGACACAGTGGTTGGTAAGCAGCAAGGAGGTGGCGGCGCTCACTAGGGCATCATGACCTCTTCAGACAGCTGATTGGCAGGGGTGCCAGGTGTTGGACCTTTAGATCAGATACAGAAGACCTATCCTGAGGATAGACCATCAGCATAAAACACTTGGAAAACCCCTTTAAATGCTTTAGGGGACATCACTCCTTTTTCACCTTGGTTGTTTGAGCAGCACTATCAACATTTGTCCCTTTTGGTTTCACTGTAATAAATTTTGCGTTATTCACACCTTTGGCCAAGAAGCCTTACAACTTTTTATAGAATTTATAGTAAATGGCTTTGCACTTTTTGACTCTATCTGTGCATATGTAATTCTGAATGCTTAAAAGGGTCCTAAAGAGAAAAATTGCATGTCCCGCCCACAATCATAATGCATAATGGGATTGAGCTATGCAAATATACCTACTTTTAGAAAGATCTTGCTATGTTTAGCCTGACATATGGGAGTAGCAGGTTTCTTATCACGCTCATTATCTTATCTAGAGAAGTTATCTACTATACATACACAGTTCTGATTGCGAACTTACAACAGGAAATGATCAATTAGAATCAATAGCCTGGAGCTTGTGATTTATGCATTTTATTATTGTCTGCACACATAACTGAAATGCATAGTTGTCAGCGACAGCTTTAAAGGGACACTCAGCCTGAAATCGTTATCAATATCTACCATGCAGATGAATGCAGTCCGTTGCTTTCTGTAAGTAGCCATATCTGCTATCGTTCAGTCAGCAATGTGTGTGAATGTGGATTTTTTTTTTACCCTATTTATATGCCTTGGGAAAAGTTCACAAAGAAGATTTCACAATTTACAAACTGCCTAGGGTACAGCCACACATTCAGTTTTGAAGCCCTAATCAGGAGTGGATCATGCAAGGTGAGATGTATTAAAGTGGTTGTCCTAGATAATTAAACATCATGTACAACTCCTTGCCATAAAAAAAACATTATAAATACACCCAGTTCTGCAGTGCCATCCTGTGTGGCGCTGGTCTGGTACTCCCACCGCAGTTGTTTACAAACAGGAGTGGCAATGTGCCTGGATATGGCACATGACTGCTGCAGCCAATCAAAGTCCTCAACTGTAGACCACTGAGCTGCAGTAGTGAGGGCAGATACTACTTTTCTTTTGAATCCACTTCTGGTTTTTGCTTCAAGAACTGCATCATCATACCTGAACATGTGGCCATGCCCTTATGGTTGGTGTGTATTAGCTCAACTGAATTACAATGGTGCTAATTCTTATTGTCACAATGGAGGTTCATGGCTGCCACTGTCCTGTGTGTGCAGTAGGGCTTCAATTAATTGTACCTCTTTCTTCAGCACTGCTAAGGTTAAACTTCTATCTGTGAGCTTCTGCATGGCTGTGTCCAATTGAGAAATCAACTCCTCTTAGATATACCTGGTTCTTTCCTTAACCCTGGGTTCACGCCTGAGCGTTCGCGATGGAGCGCTCTGTATGCGCGATTGTACGGGCGTTTACAATCGCGCATACAGAGACAAGCGAACGCCCATTGTCGCGCGTTCCCGAAAGTCTATGTACGGGAACGCGCGACAAAATGCCCCAAAGAAGCTCAAGAACTTTTTTGCGCGTCGGGCGTTTTACAGCGCGATCGTACGCGCTGTAAAACGCCCAGGTGAGATCCATTCCCATAGGGAAGCATTGGTTTCTCCTTGTTGAGCGTTTTACAGCGCGTAGGAACGCGCTGTAAAACGCTCAGGTGTGAACCCAGGGTTAGTCCTTGCCAGTGTAAGGATCTTGCTGGGTCCATCTCCTTCTAGCTAGAGCCTCTAAAAGAGCTTTAATCCCACTATCTGCCTCATACCTGACCTGTGCCTGTTCATCATTAGTGATGAGCGGCAGGGGCTATATTCCAATTCCCAATATTTCACAAATATTTGGGTGAACATTCATCATATATTCACAAATTCGAGATTATTTTCTTGATCCCGAAAAAATTGGCAATTTGATTGGCACGGCAGAACATTAAAAATGGCTTTATATGCAGTTAGAGTGCTCCAATATATTTGCGATTGCGCTAATCGGCACTAACGATGCGAATATTTTGGCGCAATACGTCAAATCTCACATTTTAGCAGGTCTGCATGTATGTATGGACAGCAGAACCTATCACACTACCTAACACCCTGCACTGCAACAGCTACACTATATCAGGATATAACCTACACTAATTATCTGTATTATATATAAGCTATCTCTAACTATCTTATATAGTAAGGGGTAGGCAACTTTCCTATTGGTTGCTAGGGATGTTGCTAAGCTCAGACAAAGACATTGCAGCCTTCTCATTGGCCCACAAGCAAGAAGCAGTGAGTGTATTAATGAAAATAAAAACTAGAATATTCACAATTACGAATATATATCACGATAGTCTAAATATTTGCGAATTCTCGAAGTGCCAATATTTGCGATTAATATTCGCGATTCAAATATTTGTGATCAACACTATTCATCATACCAGTCCTGTGCCTCCTACCCTGACCTTTGGGTTGCTTCATGGATTTGTATGAACTCTGCCAGACAGGACCTTTGCCTGTTTCCTGACTGTATGTATTGACTGTTCCCTTGTCCCAATGTCTCTGATTCCTGTGGGTCAGCAGCCAACCACACAGGGACTATTTAAAGAGACAACTGCATGGTTGTTCCCCTGCAGCGTCCAGATACCTGTATAGGGCTTAAAGGGTGAATACCAGGGGACTGCAAATAATGCCCTTAGGTCGAGCCCAAAGTCAAACTGGTTGGTTTACACAGTGGTTCCATACCCATTGTCCATAACAATTATACGCATCTGCTGTTCAATCTGTGGATTAGCTATAACATCCATGTCATAATTGTCTAGTTATTAAAGTATATACATATGCTTGTTCTTGATAATTGGCCTGTATAATTGAGCAGCCAAGCAGCCGATGCACAAACGCTCGTTTTATCAGCTGAAGACATCTTTCATCAAGACAAAAGTTGCCCAATTACAGGTGCAGTAAGCCCCCGAGAGCCAGAGCAGAGGATGGGAATGGCCCTAATGATGATATGTCGCAATATACTCCCTCAGATCATCGCTCCCTATGGGTTGGTGCAGTGAAGGAGGGGCACCCTATGTTCCCTCAGTGCACTCCCTGTAGCTGTGGGCTTAGTGACTGATGGTGGTTATTGGTGCCAGGCTCAGACTGGCCCACAGGGGTACAGGGGAATCCCCCGGTGGGCCCCTGAGCAAAGTGGGCCCCTAGTATCCCACCCCCTACACAAGTGGCACATAACACAGTAGACTTACTGGACTTCATACATATATTCAATGTACAGCACCTCAACCAGCCTATGTTCATATAAAAAAACTTGTTAGATTATTTATTATATTTGAATGTATCCGTATGGTGGGCCCCCAAGATAAATTTTACTGGTGGGCCCTAGGTAGCCCAGTCCGACACTGATTGGTGCCCATTGTGTTAATATTGGTGCTAGGCAGGGCAAATGAGGAAAATGCAATGACAAGCATGTGGTGGTCAGAGACCAGGGCAGATTAAACTTAACACAAGTCTCTGTTTACTGTATGCAGGATTGAAGTTGTACATCCAGCAGTGGTTTTTACACAGTGCAAACTCCTACCAGATGTCCCAATATGAGATGAATGTGGTATTGATCCTCAGATAACTCTGTCTGAAATATCTGCTATAGGGATCTCTGGCTAATAGCTGTGCTCTGGCAACCAAGGCTGTAGTGTCCACAATTCTCAGGTGCATAGGTTGTCTTAACTTGTTTCCCCTTTGCAGCAGCTGGATCTTGATGACTTAAAGCTGGTTTACCTTTCTGTCTCTCTCCCTCCTACAGTAGACATTCAAATCCTCCTCCTTTAGTTCTTACTTGGTTGCATCTCCTGAAGCTCGTGGAGGTGATGGAGGCTGCAGGTCTTGGAGCTGGAGTATAGGGGAAAGGATCACAAGGAGACTGCTCCCTTTCTTCCCCCTCTCTACAGCTATACTCCACTAAAATCTTCTGGAACCAGAGGAGTTGAGCTAGCCCCCACTCTAATCTCCAGAGAAGTCCGGGTCAGGATGGTTAACCCTGGCTATGCCTGGCTCATGCTGGAACCACTGAGTATGTAATACATAGCATTTACATTACAAACATTACATAACAAGCCAAACCTTGCAGGGGTATGCTGCCGATAATCAGCAGAACTGAATGAGGGAGGAACGACTGCAGTAGCAATTGTTCTTCCTACATTCAATTTGCATCTGCATCAGGTTGGTGCAAATAAGCGTCAATGGATGTGTTATCATCACCCATCAGGACTCTCACTGGCGAACCATCAAGCAATGTAATATAGCCTTAAATCTGCTGAAAGGATGCATAAAGAATTTGTCATCTTTGGCACAGATGTGATATGAAAATCTGTTGCTTGAGAGGACTTAAAGGCCCAGCAATTCGTCTATTTTTACTTGGGCATAGAAATAGATAACACATTATTTTCCATCTACCTGCAGAATTTTTTTTATATTGCCTTATTCACAGTGCAGGTTAACAGTCTATAGCAGGTCACTATTGCAGCCAGTGATTGGCAGCAGCAGTCATATTTCCCTGTGTTGGGATGTCATCTATAGCAGTGTTTCCCAATCAGTGCGCCTCCAGCTATTGCAAAACTACAACTCCCAGCATGCCTTGACAGCCTTTGGCTGTGCGGGCATGCTGGGAGTTGTAGTTTCGCAACAGCTGGAGGCACACTGGTTGGGAAACACTGATCTATAGTGATCAGCAGCAGGGGTCATATTCAATATAGTGCTATATATTCGTTTTTTAGAATATTCGTCATTTTTTTCCATCTGAAGTCATGATTCCTCCCTGCTTAAGTTGCTTGTGGGCCAATGACTCATTGGCCCACACAAGCAAGAAGCAAGGAGGAATCATGTGTTCAGATGGAAAAAATGACGAATATTCGATATAATGAATAGATAGCACTATATTCGAAATATTCACGAATTCTCGAAGTGGCGATATTCGAGATAAAAATTCACTTTTTTAGAATATTCGTGCTCAACACTAGTCATCTTTGCGGCAGGAGGAGAATGGCAGAGGCCAGGCATCCTTGTATCAGGGTGGGTGGGGGATTAGTAAGTCGAGGATACATGTTTTTATTTATTTGCCCTATGCTGAGACATTTTAAATATATATTTTCACCCTGGACAACCCCTTTAATGAATGCATGTTAAAGGGGTTTTCTGAGATTTAAATATTGATCGCTGTATCTGATCGTGGGAGTCCGACACTCAGGACCCCTGCCAATTAGCTATTTGAGTATGAAGTGGCGCTCGCAGTAGCACCGCAGCCTTCTCGCAGCTTTTCCTAGGCCAAGTGACAACACGTTCATCTGTCACGTGGTCTAGGTGCAGCTCAGCCCCATAGAAGTGAATGAGTCTGAGTAGGATACCAAGTACAGCCAATAAACAATGTACGGTGCTGTGTTTGGTAAGCTAAGAGAAGGCTGCTGGTGCTTTTTCAAACAGCTGATTGGCGGGGGTCCCGGGTGTCGGACTCTAAAATCAGATACTGATGACCTATCTTGAGGATAAGTCATCAGTATTATAATCTTGAAAAACCCTTTTAAGTATTTAAAATTGGAAAAATTGGAAAACATCTTAGAAAAGAAATGATGATTGGAAGGGAGAGGAGTTCCAGGTAACAGGCTATATGATTCATAAAGATGATCCCAGCATTTGCACACACGCAGAACAGTGTAATAAAATATCCAGCTAGTTTAGATATGTATCGTTCAGTAGTTATCCTAATCAAGAGATACTTAAAAATGAAAATGCAGAATAGGGTAATTTGACTTTTCTTGTAGAGTTATAATGGCTAGCTGGGATTTTTCATTGGCTTTCCCAGGATCTCACAAAAAAATTTTCTTCCAGAAAGGAATATAATCACTGCAAGCAATGAATAATAGAAAATCTGTGGAATACGTTGTTCCATGATGCTATATGGTATATTTATAAATGAATGTTAAGAGAAAGCAAAGCTGTTAAATATTTTTTTCTCCAATGTATTCACTGAGGAAAATTAATTGTCAGATGACATGCAGAATGTAAAAATAAATTCCCCATTAAAAGTGTCCTGTCTGACCCAGGAAGAAGCATATCAGCGACTTAAAAAGATTAAAATAGACAAATCACCAGGACCGGATGGCATACACCCTCGTATCCTAAGGGAATTAAGTAATGTCATAGCCAGACCCTTATTTCTGATATTTGCAGACTCTATACTGACAGGGAATGTCCCACAGGATTGGCACATGGAAAATGTGGTGCCAATATTCAAAAAGGGTCCAAAAACAGAGCCTGGGTAAGTTTAACATCTGTTGTGGGTAAACTGTTTGAAGGTTTTCTGAGAGATGCTATCTTAGAGCATCTTAACGGAAATAAGCAAATAACGCCATATCAGCATGGCTTTGTGAGGGATCGGTCATGCCAAACAAATTTAATCCGTTTCTATGAGGAGGTAAGTTCTAGACTTGACAGCGGCGAATCAATGGATGTCGTGTATCTGGACTTCTCCAAAGCATTTGTACCGCATAAAAGGTTAGTATATAAAATGAGAATGCTCGGACTGGGAGAAAACGTCTGTATGTGGGTAAGTAACTGGCTCAATGATAGAAAACAGAGGGTGGTTATTAACAGTACATACTCAGATTGGGTCACTGTCACTAGTGGGGTACATCAGGGGTCAGTATTGGGCCCTATTCTCTTCAATATATTTATTAATGATCTTGTAGAAGGCTTGCATAGTAAAGTATAAATTTTCGCAGATGACACTAAACTGTGTAAAGTAATTAACACGGAAGAGGACAGTATACTACTACAGAGCGATCTGGATAGACTGGAGGCTTGGGCAGATAATTGGCAGATGAGGTTTAACACTAACAAATGTAAAGTTATGCACATGGGAAGGAATAATGCAAGTCACCCGTACTTATTAAATGGTAAAACACTCGGTAACACTGACATGGAAAAGGATCTAGGAATTTTAATAAACAGCAAACTAAGCTGCAAAAACCAGTGTCAGGCAGCTGCTGCCAAGACCAATAAGATGATGGGTTGCATCAGAAGGGGCATAGATGCCCGTGATAAGAACATAGTCCTACCACTTTACAAATTGCTAGTCAGACCACACATGGAGTACTGTGTACAGTTCTGGGCTCCTGTGAACAAGGCAGACATAGCAGAGCTGGAGAGGGTCCAGAGGAGGGCAACTAAAGTAATAACTGGAATGGGGCAACTACAGTACCCTGAAAGATTATCAAAATTAGGGTTATTCACTTTAGAAAAAAGACAACTGAGGGGAGATCTAATTAATATGTATAAATATATCAGTGGTCAGTACAGAGATCTATCCAATCAGCTATTTATCCCCAGGACTGTGACTGTGACGAGGGGACATCCTCTGCGTCTGGAGGAAAGAAGGTTTGTACACAAACACAGAAGAGGATTCTTTATGGTAAGAGCAGTGAGACTATGGAACTCTCTGCCTGAGGAGGTGGTGATGGTGAGTACAATAAAGGAGTTTAAGAGGGGCCTGGATGTATTTCTGGAGTGTAATAATATTACAGGCTATAGTTACTAGAGAGGGGTCGCTGATCCAGGGAGTTATTCTGATTGCCTGATTGGAGTCGGGAAGGAATTTTTTATTCCCCTAAAGTGGGCAAAATTGGCTTCTTCCTCACAGGGTTTTTTGCCTTCCTCTGGATCAACTTGCAGGATAACAGTCCGAACTGGATGGACAAATGTCTTTTTTTGGCCTTATGTACTATGTTACTATGTTAAGAGACTTGTCTGAAAGCAAAATGTCTAAACTCAAAGTCAATGCTTCATACAATTGCAAGAGTCCCTGCCCATACATATTAAGGTCTGCTGAACCCGCATTTTCAGTGGGACTGACAGTCTAATGTCTATTGGGGCCTCCCGATCAGGTGTATTTTAATATCTGATCCCTTTGTTCCCCAGGTCAGATAATTGCTCCAGCAGAGGTGTATGCAAGAATCTTTCATCTCTCTCCCCTGTGAAAACACATCCACCCATGGCCAAGTCAGAAAAGATAGCTGAAATGAACATTCGGCCAGGTGGGTCCTCCATCTATTACCCCCATTTGTCCTCATAGGGCACATAGTTGTTTAACCCCTTCCCGACTGCCATACGGCTAGATACGTGCTATCTGCACATGCCCCGTGCAGCTAGCACGTATACACACGTGCTGGCAGCGCTTTAATCCCAGCGCAATCTAGCAGAAGCAAGTCGGGTCCCGGCTGACAGACAAAGCAGGGACCGTGAGGAGAAGACAGGAGTGGTTTATAACCGCTTCTGTCTTCTCCTGTGCCAGCAGGAGAGCGTTACCTGAGCGCATCGTGGAGGGAGCAGGAAGCGGCAGTGCGGCTTCCTCTGTTACTCCCGGCGGTCACGTGACCGCCGGGGCAGGGGGGTGTCTGGAGCAGGAGCAGAGCTCCTGATCAGCAATGCCTGTGTGTCATGGCCCCACAGGGGCCTTTTTCCCCTGTAACTGGTGCTCCGGTTAAAAGTAAAAAAAAAAAAGTATTTTAATGACCTCCTGGAGGACATATTATGTGCCAATTTTTTTTTTTAATATAAGTGAAAAATAAATAAATAACTAAAATACAAATAAATAAAAAAAATGAGTAAAGAAAAATAATTCAAAACGCAGTCGCTAACAGAAACAGTCACTATAGTCACCCCGTTCTCTCAAACCTATACATGTTATATATGAAAACAATTGTCACAAAATAGGTATTGCAATAATAAATTTTTGTGTCAGTTTTAATATTTAAGAAATAAAAGCTATAATTAAAACAAAAATTACTTTTTAATAATAATTAGTGGTTTTCCTCCAAATTAAACCTAAAAAAAACTCTAAAAAAAATTCTAATAAAAAGTCCTAAGTGTCAAGTAAAAAAAAAAATCACAAAAATTATTTTCGTAGTCAATAAGAAAGCTACGGTCACTAAACCACCATGTGCACAAAATGACAAAAAGTTGCCTGGACATTCAGGCCTTTTTGGGCCCGGTCATGAAAGGGTTAAAGGGGTTATCCATGACTATTAAATGTCCCCTATGAATATACTTACCTGGATCACCGCTCCCTGCATTGCTCCTGGTTTCCGCACCGCCGCTGCTAGGGAGGCTCGTACCCGTCCCCGCCTGCCATTGGCTGCTCCCCCCGACACCGGATGTTTTCATCCGTGCACGGGGAGAAGCAGCAGCGGCAGTGCGGGGACCAGGAGCGCCACGGGGAGCTAGGTAAGTATATTCATTGTGAGGGGCTCGGGCATATGGGGGCATTTAATAGTGTTGGATAACCACTTTAATGTCCTGGAGAAGAACTACGTACATGTGACTTTCCACTTTTTAGTACCATGTTATTGTTAGGTCTGATATACTTGCTGTTTAATGTTATAACATTATTTTTGTGATAGAGAGCTACATGTTCCCTGCATAGACATAGCGATGAAGGATACAAATATTTTTGCCAGCAGCTGCCATAAAGTGGAGCTTATAACCTATAGTTTTGACGCTGAGTTCAGATAAACAGAGCTCAGATGCCAATAAACACAAATGCCAAAAAATACCCAAAAATGAATCATTAAAGAATTTTGGACTTATTTATATAGCAAATAATGCAAACACTGCTAAACAGTACAAAAAATGCAGGGCGTGCATGTGTCTTCAATGGGGATAAGAGAGAATGCTTATGTTTATGAGAAAAAAACTGTATCAGGCATGTTGAACTCCAACAGCCTAATCCTTGTGTCCCCTGACATCTGCTGTTGGGGCAGAGTTAGGAGGCCTTAGGAGAAATCAGATTTAGCCAATCTAACCTATAAAGTGGAATAAGTGTGCAGGTGCATGGCGTCATGTCTGGAAATACAAAAAACAAATGCTATGCAACAGCTTTCTGCACTCTTAGCAAGTATATTTTGAGCTAAATCATTTGTGCCCATCTACCACCAAGGTGTTCTCTTTCAGATAGCACTCTACCCTATATCGATACCTCTCAATTATTTGTGTCCATCTACTATGGCAAAGTGACCCCTTTAGATGGGACCCTACTCTATAATCATACCTCTCTTTGTGCCAACTGACCTCAAATGAATTCAGGGAGATCAGGCTCCAGCTATATACTGCATTGAATTAAAACAGTCTGTGGGACGATATATTTATTAGGAATACATGGTCAACATGGAGACAGCCACACCTCCAAAGTACCCATCTTCATTTGTATAGTGAATGTAGCATTTGTTGATATATTCTATGTTTGCATGGTGCTGTTGCATTGTGTTTGCTTTTACTTTTGTATTTTCAGCACCTGCACATTCACTTCATTGTACAGGATGTGCTGATTACATTTGTGTTGTTTTTTTTTTTTTGCAGCATGCATTTTAAGGTGTGGCTGCCTCCATTTTGGTTGTGCACTCCTAACCACCCATCCTTCCCACAGGAACTATCCACACTTTGGCTGTAGAATTTATTTTAATCAACTTTCAGAAAAGACAAATGTATCATTTTTCAACAATCTCCCTCATCACTGCTGTGGAGGTTTGAAAGTTTTATGTCAATTCATTAGTAATTGTGGTGCAAAAACAATGGCTGCCCCACTTCGATATTTATCGTAGACTTTGTGCACAGTATGGAGAAAGAGCTTTGTTACAAAGGAGGGTGTATGAATGGATAGAGAAGTTCAAGGAAGGTCGCACAAGTGGCAGCCTACAAAAAAAGCCGGATGCCTGTCCACATCCTTAACTAGTGACAACACTGAGCGTGCACGTGAACTGGTTCTGTTCAGTGATGGCCAGTTCGCAGTGTTCGCCGACGAACAGGGAAAATCTGTACCTGGGATTTTACTTTCCTTGAGTCCGAAGGCAGCACAGCATGGGTTAAGCTTGTCTTCATTCCCTTGGCTAGGACCGCCCACCTAGATTAAAATAATTAATTAATTAAATCATTAGTAGACACTATAAAGGCTGGTCTCCCACAATGCTCCTCTGTGTTAAAAAAAAAATAGACTTTCATTCAATGCAAAAATAACAATTTATTTCAGGGAGGGTATATTTGTGCTGCCTTTGGACTCAAGGAAAGTAAAATCCCAGGTACACACTTTCCCTTTCCCCTTTCGTCCTACGGCAGCACAGCATGGGATTTGTATAGATCATGAAGGGGGGGATTTTTCCTCAAGAACTGCACTTAATACCCCAGTGCCAATGGCTGAGCTTCTAGCGTTGATGTCTAAGCGATAATGCTTCATGAAGGTCTGAGATGAGGACCAGGAGGCAGCATTGCACATTTCTTCTATAGATACGTGCGCCTGTTCTGCCCAGGAGGTTGTGGCAGATCTTGTTGAGTGTGCTTTAATTGGAAAAGGAGAAACCATTTCTTCTAAGGAGTAGCATTCTTTGATAGTATCCTTTAGCCATCTAGCTAATGTATCCCTGGAAGGTTGTCGCCCTCTTCTTGGACCTGTGAACAATATGAACAAATTTTTCGGCTAACCGGAACTCCTCTGTTCTCTGGAGATGGATCTCCATAGCCCTTTTTAGATCTAGAGTATGAAGTAGAGTTTGTTCTTCATCAACCGGGTCAGGAAAAAACACGGGGAGAAAGGCTTCTCTATTATAGTTGGCAGTAGAAGGAACTTTAGGAGTAAAGGAAGGTATGGTGCGAAGAAGGACCCCATCAGGCAGGATTCTTAAATAGGGGTATTTAGAAGACAGCGCTTGAAGTTCACCTACTCTCTTTGCGGAGGTGACAGCAACCAGAAACAGCAAGTGTAAGCCTCCTCAAAACCAGAGAGAGGTTCCAGACTGGTGTAGGCTCTCTACAGGGAGTGCAGAATTATTAGGCAAATGAGTATTTTGACCACATCATACTCTTTATGCATGTTGTCTTACTCCAAGCTGTATAGGCTCGAAAGCCTACTACCAATTAAGCATATTAGGTGATGTGCATCTCTGTAATGAGAAGGGGTGTGGTCTAATGACATCAACACCCTATATCAGGTGTGCATAATTATTAGGCAACTTCCTTTCCTTTGGCAAAATGGGTCAAAAGAAGGACTTGACTGGCTCAGAAAAGTCAAAAATAGTGAGATATCTTGCAGAGGGATGCAGCACTCTTAAAATTGCAAAGCTTCTGAAGCGTGATCATCGAACAATCAAGCGTTTCATTCAAAATAGTCAACAGGGTCGCAAGAAGCGTGTGGAAAAACCAAGGCGCAAAATAACTGCCCATGAACTGAGAAAAGTCAAGCGTGCAGCTGCCAAGATGCCACTTGCCACCAGTTTGGCCATATTTCAGAGCTGCAACATCACTGGAGTGCCCAAAAGCACAAGGTGTGCAATACTCAGAGACATGGCCAAGGTAAGAAAGGCTGAAAGACGACCACCACTGAACAAGACACACAAGCTGAAACGTCAAGACTGGGCCAAGAAATATCTCAAGACTGATTTTTCTAAGGTTTTATGGACTGATGAAATGAGAGTGAGTCTTGATGGGCCAGATGGATGGCCCCGTGGCTGGATTGGTAAATGGCAGAGAGCTCCAGTCCGACTCAGACGCCAGCAAGGTGGAGGTGGAGTACTGGTTTGGGCTGGTATCATCAAAGATGAGCTTGTGGGGCCTTTCCGGGTTGAGGATGGAGTCAAGCTCAACTCCCAGTCCTACTGCCAGTTTCTGGAAGACACCTTCTTCAAGCAGTGGTACAGGAAGAAGTCTGCATCCTTCAAGAAAAACATGATTTTCATGCAGGACAATGCTCCATCACACGCGTCCAAGTACTCCACAGCGTGGGTGGCAAGAAAGGTTATAAAAGAAGAAAAACTAATGACATGGCCTCCTTGTTCACCTGATCTGAACCCCATTGAGAACCTGTGGTCCATCATCAAATGTGAGATTTACAAGGAGGGAAAACAGTACACCTCTCTGAACAGTGTCTGGGAGACTGTGGTTGCTGCTGCACGCAATGTTGATGGTGAACAGATCAAAACACTGACAGAATCCATGGATGGCAGGCTTTTGAGTGTCCTTGCAAAGAAAGGTGGCTATATTGGTCACTGATTTGTTTTTGTTTTGTTTTTGAATGTCAGAAATGTATATTTGTGAATGTTGAGATGTTATATTGGTTTCACTGGTAAAAATAAATAATTGAAATGGGTATATATTTGTTTTTTGTTAAGTTGCCTAATAATTATGCACAGTAATAGTCACCTGCACACACAGATATCCCCCTAAAATAGCTAAAACTAAAAACAAACTAAAAACTACTTCCAAAAATATTCAGCTTTGATATTAATGAGTTTTTTGGGTTCATTGAGAACATGGTTGTTGTTCAATAATAAAATTAATCCTCAAAAATACAACTTGCCTAATAATTCTGCACTCCCTGTATGCGTAGGTTTCAGCTTTCTTATTGCTTTGAAGAATCTGAAGATCAGTGGGTGATGTGAGAAATCTGTTCTCAGTCATAATATTGATAGCAGTCATGTGCGCTTTTAATGTGTTAGGCTTGAATCCCTTCTGGAAGCCTTCCTGAAGAAATTGAAGAATGGATCCGACATCAATCGTCGCAAGGTTCGCTTCAGCCAACCAGGCTGTAAACTTTTTACATATTCTAGCGTATCTCTTATTAGTAGAATCTTTTCGGGAACATAATAAGGTCTTAATTAGAGAATCAGAGAGGCCCATCTCCACTAATTTAGACCTCTCAACCTCCAGGCTGTCAGGTGTAAATGGTTCAGGCTCTGGTGATAGAGACCGTCTTGTAACAGTAGATCTGGAACTGGGGGAAGCTTCCAGAACTCCCCCTTGGATAGGCGGAGTAACAGAGGGAACCACGACCTCCTTGGCCAGAATGGGGCTATTAATATCGTCTGAGGCTTGTCCATCATTATCTTCCTGAGAATTCTTGGGATGAGGGGTACTGGAGGAAAAATGTAGACAAACAGGCGTCTCTAACTGAAGGAAAGGTATCCAGTATTGTGGGCTTGTCCAGCCTGTTCAGAGAGCAGAATTTGGGAACCTTCTTGTTCGATGCTGAAGCCATCAAGTCCCACTCTGGACATCCCCATCTGGTCACAATCGGTTGAAAGATTCTCTGGTTCAGCTCCCAATCTGCTGGTCTATCTTTCTCCGGCTCAGACGATCCGCTTGAATATTCAAGCAACCTCTTATATGCAAGGCTTTTAGCTCTAAAATATTGGCTTCCGCCCAACTGAAGATCTGTTTGCACAACTTCAGGAGGGAGCTGTTTCTTGTTCTACCCTGCTTGTTGAGGTAGTATACAGTTGCAAGATTGTCCGAACGAATCAGCACTGGTTTTCCTACTATAAGTTTCTTGAACTGGAGAAGTGCCAGTTGCACTACCTTTAGTTCTTTAAAGTTTGAAGACATCTTCTTGTCCTCAAGGGACCACAGACCCTGGATCCAACTGTCTTGAAGATGGGCTCCCCAACCTCGGCCAGACGCATCCGTAGTGATTACCACTGGGGGTAGATATTTGAAGATCTTTCCCTTAAATAGATTGCTGGATTGCAACCACCACCTGAGGCTCTGGACCGTTGAAGGCCTCAGTCTGACTCTTGCTTCCAGATTGTGAGAAGTGTGACGCCAGACTTGAAGCATATCTTGCTGTAGGTCTCTGGTATGGATTCTTGTCCAGGGTACCGCATCCGTTACTGCTCCGTTAGTGATGTGTCAGCCGACCTCCTACTTTGTGGCTTCTGGCGTCAGAATTCCTTCTTAGGCTACTTTCACACTAGCGTTCGGGCGGATCCGTTCTGAACGGATCCGCTCATAATAATGCAGACGGAGGCTCCGTTCAGAACGGATCCGTCTGCATTATATTAGCAAAAAAAAGCTAAGTGTGAAAATAGCCTGGGACGGATCCGTCCAGACTTTCAATGTAAAGTCAATGGGGGACGGATCCGCTTGAAGATTGAGCCACATTGTGGCATCTTCAAACGGATCCGTCCCCATTGACTTACATTGAAAGTCTGGACGGATCCGCACGGATCCGCACGGATCCGCACGCCTCCGAACGGCCAGGCGGACACCCGAACGCTGCAAGCAGCGTTCAGCTGTCCGCCTGTCCGTGCGGAGGCGAGCGGAGCGGAGGCTGAACGCCGCCAGACTGATGCAGTCTGAGCGGATCCGCCTCCATTCAGACTGCATCAGGGCTGGACGGCTGCGTTCGGGTCCGCTCGTGAGCTCCTTCAAACGGAGCTCACGAACGGAAACCCGAACGCTAGTGTGAAAGTAGCCTTAGAGGGTTTTCCATCCTCTGATTTGGGCTTTGATTTCTCTGAAGGCATCCAGGTTCTTCTGTCAGGTCTGCTTCTGTTAAAGCGTCCTCTTGATCTATATCTTCTATAGTTTTGTTCTCTGTAGGGATGAAAAAAAATCGTTTTTTCTTTACCCTTGAATTGGGGAAAATTCAGCGCTTTGTCTTCATTACTGGATTCCAGCAGTTTATCTAGATGGGATCTGAATAACTTCCCGGGCTCAAAAGGCAGTGAGCATAAATTATTTATTGATGCTGAGTCTCCTGACTATAATTTGAGCCAGACAGACCTTCTGACAGAATTGGAAAGCGCCATATTCTTAGCTACTAATCTTAAAGAATCTATAGAAAAATCACAGAGGAATTCTGCTGCTAGTTTCAACGTGGGTAACTGTGGGAGCAATTCTTCTCTTGACACACCGTCTTCTATGTCTCTGCCCAGGTGACTAAGCCAGACCCTTAAAGCGCGGGCTACAGGAACCGAAGCCATAGCAGCTTTATTTGTCAGAGACAGGTAGGAATGCAATCTTTTTAGGAGACCGTCCGCCTTTTTCTCCATTGTATCCCTGAGAAGTGAAGAATCATCGCTAGGAAACATGGATCTCTTGGCTAACCTGGCGACAGCAGGATCAACCCTAGCAGGAACTTCCCAACTTGTAGACTCAGCCGGGTCTATTTTGTATATAGACTTGAATCTCAACCCCAAGTTAAATTTTCCTACTGGCTGCTGCCATTCTTTACGCATAATAGTATTTGCATTACTCTTATTAAACAAAAAATTGTCTTCAAGGGAAGGTAGGTCAAGCTCTGAGTCTGAAGACACTTCCCCCTCAGACCTGGAAGACACTTCAAAAGATGACGGAGAGACATAATGCTTCTTTTTTGTTAAATGCTTTTTCTTTTTGGCTTGTGACAAAAAAGCTTTAAACATAGACATTAATTTTTTGGTTTCTGCATCAGACACTTCTTCTGGGTGCGAGCAATTTTCACATATATTAGATGGCGAGTTCAGGGGTAAGGGCAGAATACATGAAATACACAGACTATGCTTAGTCTTTTGCTTCTTATTAGACCTGGGTGGTGACCTTAGAGAGTCTACATTACAGGTAATACACAGATCTTCAGCACACTCATCAGGCAATGGCTGTTCGCAGGACTTGCACAGCCTATGCCTGCCTTTGCGGGATCTTTTTCCCCCTTTCTCAGAAGAGAAGGACATCTGCAGTGAGAGAAAGGGGGATCATGAGAACACATCATATATGTAAAAAAGCAAGGATTTGCCTCAACAAACAGGCTTTTTACCTTATTACTGCTAGAGCTCGGCTGCCAGGCACAAAGGGGTGCCGAGCTCTGCACAGAGCTGCATTAAATACTTAACTTAATTAGCTTAATTAGCTGTAGGGGCGCTTGTAGGGGAGGCAGCTGGCTGAAGACGCACTTCCTGCGTTTCACCGTGCGTTCCACGGCGAGAACCGGAAGTTCGGGGTTCTACTTCCGGTCCCAGACGCCGGCCTCCTGCGATCTGGAAACAGCATGCAGGAGAGTGAATCACTCTCCTATTCCGCGCCAGAGCGGCTAAGGATGGCAGCCAGGGAACCACACGTGGCGTACGCCGACTCTTTAAGACCATAGAACCTGGACACACCACGGTATGCGGTCATACAGGTGAGCTTCATCCTCAAGGAATGAGGACAATTAAAAAACACAGAGGAGCATTGTGGGAGACCAGCCTTTATAGTGTCTACTAATGATTTAATTAATTAATTATTTTACTCTAGGTGGGCGGTCCTAGCCAAGGGAATGAAGACAAGCTTAACCCATGCTGTGCTGCCGTAGGACGAAAGGGGAAACATGCGATCTGCCATCTTTATTCCCAAGCCCGGCGATGCAGAGGTAAGTCCTTACCTGTGCCTGCGCCGCGAGCCGCTCTGAAACACATGCGGTCACCGGGAGAAGGCAGTTCCGAGAACAGCCTTTATTGGGCTGTTCTCGGAACCGCCTGCTCCCGGTGACCGCATGTGTTTCAGAGCGGCTCGAGTGACAGTGGATTTTGTCACGAATCATTTGCAAATCAGCCATAGCTCAGCGGTTAAGATAGGTGTGCATTTGTGGTTCACAGCTCCGCCTAAAATTGGGTAATTAAAGTGGGCCTGGAAAAAAAAATGGTTGTAGGTGAGTTCAAACTGACGGAAGACGGGCCAAAACAAGTAGGCGGGGATAACTTTAGTAGGCGTGGCCTGCAATACTGTAGTGCAGTGCAGAATACCGCCCCAGCAGAACCAAATACCACAGGACAGCACAAAATACCGCTGCCCTCACCACAGTATTTATTCAACTGTATTACCATCATGAGGATAGTAATACAGTTGAGTTCAGGAGGGCATCTGCAGCCATTGAGCATCAAATCATTGTGTACCTGGCCTGTGGCCATCAAGAGGGCTTGAGTGGCCCCCTGGGCATCAGCCCACCAGGAAATTTCCCTGTAGGGTCTATGGCCAATCCGCCCCTGTGTATTTGTCTTTTCTGATCCAAACAAATTCTACAACCAGAGTGCGAATAATTTTTGACTCACCCTCGTATTTGATAAAATATTAACAGTTTATTAACATGCGAAAGGGGAAACATGCGATCTGCCATCTTTATTCCCAAGCCCGGCGATGCAGAGGTAAGTCCTTACCTGTGCCTGCGCCGCGAGCCGCTCTGAAACACATGCGGTCACCGGGAGAAGGCAGTTCCGAGAACAGCCTTTATTGGGCTGTTCTCGGAACCGCCTGCTCCCGGTGACCGCATGTGTTTCAGAGCGGCTCGAGTGACAGTGGATTTTGTCACGAATCATTTGCAAATCAGCCATAGCTCAGCGGTTAAGATAGGTGTGCATTTGTGGTTCACAGCTCCGCCTAAAATTGGGTAATTAAAGTGGGCCTGGAAAAAAAAATGGTTGTAGGTGAGTTCAAACTGACGGAAGACGGGCCAAAACAAGTAGGCGGGGATAACTTTAGTAGGCGTGGCCTGCAATACTGTAGTGCAGTGCAGAATACCGCCCCAGCAGAACCAAATACCACAGGACAGCACAAAATACCGCTGCCCTCACCACAGTATTTATTCAACTGTATTACCATCATGAGGATAGTAATACAGTTGAGTTCAGGAGGGCATCTGCAGCCATTGAGCATTAAATCATTGTGTACCTGGCCTGTGGCCATCAAGAGGGCTTGAGTGGCCCCCTGGGCATCAGCCCACCAGGAAATTTCCCTGTAGGGTCTATGGCCAATCCGCCCCTGTGTATTTGTCTTTTCTGATCCAAACAAATTCTACAACCAGAGTGCGAATAATTTTTGACTCACCCTCGTATTTGATAAAATATTAACAGTTTATATTAATTATCTGTTTTGTTCTCCTATTCTCCTTGTTCTCCTTAAATATTTATTTTTTCATCAGCCTGTACTTTCCCAACTCTGATTCTGTTTCAGCATACATATTCATGGGGCGAACGGTATGACAGAGGCTGATCGAATGAATAATGGTAAAAGTATGTGTTGCTTGTAAGCTCCTCTAAATTCCACATATTTGCTCTATACTCACATACTGTAAGCATTAATAGAAGAAAATGTAATGTGTCTATTTCCCAATTGAAGGGGTTTTCTGGTACATTTATATTTACGGCTCATCCTCAAGAAAGGCCATCGATATCTGATCATCCATGGTCCAACACCTTGTATCCCTGTTGATCAGCTGTTCTGCCATAGCTCTGGTGCCAGAATTACATAGCTTGATCATTTGCTTAGTGGACGGAGCCGGTTACTACAGAGCTGCTCCCATTGTATTGAATCTTGCAGTAACCAGCTCTGTCCGCTACACAATGGACAGAGCTACTGGAGAAGAGATGATCATCAGGGTGCCGGGAGTCGGACCCTCACCAGTGAAATATTGATGGCCTATCCTGAGCTGAATCTGAGGCATGTCATTCGGCCAGTCGGTATCCTACTCCATAATGATGAGGGGCAAGCGCCACAAAACAGCTGTCTGAAGATGTATATTTGGCTTGGCTACAGGGGTGCATCTAGCCTTTCTGTTGCCTGAGGCGAAAACTAAAAAGACCCCCCCCCCCCTTCCAATGACACATTCTCAACCTAACCCCTTCCCTCCAGCCTTACTGTTAAAGGCATAATGAAAGCACTCATTGCCCAAGGCCTTTCCGCTGCCCCTCACTTGTCCCTCCCTGGTGTCGCCTGAGGCAATCGCCTCACCTCGCCTCATTGGTGGTGCACCCCTGCTTCGCTATTTTCTCTTCTCTCTCTCTGGGAGATACCTATTTGCATAGATGCACATGTATAAAAGGTGTGGCATTTTGACTTTGTCCATGCTTTTCTCTTTGCAAATGGTTTTTAGTTATCTCAATGAATATATCTATCTGTCTATTAATTTAGTTTTGAACTAATTCCCTATCATTACTTTGTATTCATATGTCTGTACTCTGGTCATGGGGGTCATTGCATCCTTTTGTGTCATGCAGATGCCATTCGTTTTTGCTAGGCAGTGTATTGTCTTTTCTGCTAAATATCATGTTTTTCGATTATCGGTTATGTTGTGAACGAACAGGTTAATAAAGTGGCGATGGGTTAACCCTACATAGATTTTGATGACAAGCATAAATCGTAAATTTTGTGAACATTGTGCAACTCAGAATACACAACATGCCAGACAGAATGTTCTCAAGCCTCTGCGCTATGCTTGGAACTCGAATATCTCCGCCACTGCCAAGAGTCTGTCATCTGGGCCATAGTTTTCTTTTGTACGAACTGTGAACAAATAATAAAAATGTGTAAGCTCTTGAGAAGACTGGAAACAAACAGCTGTGATAATCACACAATTTCTGGAAGCACATGAATACCATTAATGTGTTTTCGGTATAAGAGATCCCTATTAAAATTTGTTATTGTTGGATCATCTGCAACCGTAAAATGCCCATAATGACTTTTTCTAACGACGGCATAGTGGAATTTTTCCTGCATATTATGAAGCTTTAAATAAGTCATCTCGGCAACCTCTGTTTGCTCTATGAGCCAGTTCAGGTGGCTAAGTGCCTCCTCCAAATATTAAATAGGGGAAGGGGAAAATGTACATCAAGCCCATGTTATTATCATCGGGAGTTCCAGGAGCCAGATCCATGGTAATCAAATGACCACAGAGAGGATTAGGGTACTTTCACACTAGGGTTTTTTAATTCCGGCAGGCAGTTCCGGCAACTGAACTGCCTGCCGGATCCGGCAAGCAGTGTACAAACGGAAAGCCTTTTTTTCCGAATCTGTTAGATGGATCCGGTGAAATACTGGATCCGTCTCATCTGGTATCATTCAAAATAAAGGAAGGTATTTAATTTTTTTCAAAGGTCAATAGCAAAAAATAGCTCCTCCTATGTCCCGGCGGATGCGCAGACCGTAAAACCTGATCGGGCCATGCGGCAATTTCCGAAACACTTGGTACCGAATTCAGCATTAATACATCTTTATGGAAATGAATGCTGGATCCGACAAGCGCGGTATTGTTCCGGGATTTTGGCTGGAAAAAATACCGCAGCATGCTGTGGTATTTTTTCCGGTCAAATACTGTACAAGGGACGAAACGGAAGACATCCTGATGCGTTCTGAATAGTTTGCTTTCCATTCAGAATACATTAGGACAAAACTGATGCGTTTTTTCCGTTATTGAGACCCGAATAACGCTAGTGTGAAAGTACCCTTAGCTAATGATGGGTTTTCCAAGATCTGGATGGATTTCAGTAAACCACTTTACCATGGTTGATATTGGGAAGTAAAAATCTCTTAAACAGCTATTTCTTACACCACCACATCCGGTGACATAACACCCACATAATTATGGCAGCTGATCATCATGGCACACAAAGATTTTTTCAAAACCTTATTAAAAGGTGGTTTCTTGATGAGACAACCCCTATAAGACACATATTCACATTTAGGTTTACATACAGGATTGCAGATACATTGCTTTGTTTACTTTACACTGACTGTGTATCATACTGGCAGTGATAGGAGGGCAAAAAACCCTCCAAGAGCAGATAGATGGATCTACGTTCCAAACCACGGATGATCCAGAAAATACTTTATTGAATCCACATATAATGGGCCAGATTTATCATGACTCTGACAGCTCACTCTACTTTCACATATGGCTAAAGTCAGTTTTAGCCAAGTCAGATTTATGATCGGCCCTTTAAGACTGTAATAAATGTGGTTTGACTGTAGCAGTTTATCCGTCAGTAAGCAGCTTTACAAAAGTCGCATGTCTTTACGAAAAAGTTGCATGTTTTATTAAAAAGTCTCATAAGATAAGCATGCTCCTCACTGGAGTGAAATAGCGAATTTTTTTGCGACTTTTTAAATAGTCGCAATAGTAAATCTGTCTAGATATTAATTTACATAAGAAAACACGCCCACTTTCAGAAAACTGGCGAGCATAGTGCAAAGCAGAAAAAAGTTGCTAATTTTGAGCGATTGCGCAAAACTTTGCGACTTTTTCACTCCATTATTCTGACTTGAGCTAATGATAAATCTGGCCCCTTATATGTGGATTCAATAAAGTATTTTCCGGATCATCCCTGCTTTGGCACGTGGATCCTTTTATCTGCTCCTTGAGTTTTTTTTTGCCCTCCTATCCCTGCTAGAAATTTGATGTCCATCTATCTCTGGTGACTTTTTTGAGCACCTTGCATTCTAAACATCCAGCAAGATCCTCTACAAACAGTTGAGGTTATTGTGGTCGTTGTGGACATAACATAAGGTGAAAAACTTTCAATTAAACCCAGAGGGGAGGCTTTGGTGTTTTGCACTGTAATACTACTCCATGTGGCGCTCAGCCCTGTTTTTTATTTTATTTTATAGCACATCAAGTGTCACAGTTCAAATGTACATTTACTGTTATGTAGGCTTCAGATCTAAAATCTTCCAGCATTTCTTGCTTCCTCAAAAACTGAAGAGAGATTACTCTGGAGATTTGCACTGTGGGAAGTATATTCTCTATAATAATAATAGTAGTAATTGTGCATGGCAGTGCACATGGATTATGACTGCATCAATAAAAATATATCTCAAAGAGGACCTTTCACCACTCCTATTTTAATAGTGCCATGCATTCCCCATGTGATAACAATTCTGGAACATCTATTCTTATGTCTGTATGTTTTGCCATTCCTTTATTATTCCTGCTAGAAGTTATGAATGACTTGCTAGCAGTCTGCAGTAAGGGTACAGGGGGGAGGTAACCAGTTGGCGGGGTGTACCTGCACAGACTGAAAATGGCAGCACTGATTGGATAGAGTGAGTCTGTGCAGGTACACGCCCCCAACTGGTTACCACCCCTCTGTACCCTTACTGCAGACTGCTAGTAATTCATTCAGAACTTCTAGTAGTAATAATAAAGGAATGGCACAACATAGAACTATAAGAATAGATGCTCCAGAATTGTTATTACATGGGGAATGCATGAAGCTATTAAACAGGCATGTCAGGAGAGGTGAAAGGTGCTCTCTAAGGCTTTTTTGGGTGTGTGAATTAAGAGAAAGATGTTCAAAAATATTATGTAATGTCATTGAATAGCTACATCATGTACCTAAGGCCTCATGCACACGACAGTATTTTTTCACGGTCCGCAAAACGGGGTTCCGTTGTTCCGTGACCAGTGTCTGTTTTTTCATCCGTGTGTCTTCCTTGATTTTTGGAGGATCACCAGACCAGAAAAGTGAAAAGAAAAATCTAAGTCAAGTTTGCCTTGAAAATGATAGGAAAAAAACAGACACGGATCACGGACGCGGATGACAATCTTGTGTGCCTCCGTGTTTTTTCACGGACCCATTGACTTGAATGGGTCCGCCAACCGTTGTCCATCAAAAAAATAGGACAGGTCCTATTTTTTTTGACGGACAGGAAACACGGATCACGGACGCGGATGACAAACGGTGCATTTTCCGAGTTTTCAACTGACCCATTGAAAGCCAATGGGTCCGCAGAAAATCACGGAAAACGGAACAACGGACACGGATGCACACAACGGTCGTGTGCATGAGGCCTAAATCTACTTTTAGGAAAATCAGATTTAGGCCTCATGCACACGACCGTTGTGTGCACCCGTGGCCGTTGTTCCGTTTTCCATGATTTTCTGCGGATCCATTGACTTTCAATGGGTCAGTTGAAAACTCGGAAAATGCACCGTTTGTCATCCGCCTCCGTGATCCGTGTATCCTGTCCGTCAAAAAAATATGACCTGTCCTATTTTTTTGACGGACAACGGTTCACAAACCCATTCAAGTCAATGGGTCAGTGAAAAAACACGGATGCACACAAGATTGGCATCCGTGTCTGTGATCCGTGGCCGTAGGTTACTTTCATACAGACGGATCCGAAGATCCGTCTGCATAGAAGCTTTTTCAGAGCTGAGTTTTCACTTTGTGAAAACTCAGATCCGACAGTATATTCTAACACAGAGGCGTTCCCATAGTGATGGGGACGCTTCTAGTTAGAATATACTACGAACTGTGTACATGACTGCCCCCTGCTGCCTGGCAGCACCCGATCTCTTACAGGGGGATATGATACGCACAATTTACCCCTTCGGGTGCGGCACCTGAGGGGTTAATTGTGTGGATCACAGCCCCCTGTAAGAGATCGGGTGCTGCCAGGCAGCAGGGGGCAGTCATGTACACAGTTCGTAGTATATTCTAACTAGAAGTGTCCCCATCACCATGGGAACGCCTCTGTGTTAGAATATACTGTCGGATATGAGTTCCAATCCGATGGTATATTCTAACATAGAGGCGTTCCCATGGTGATGGGGACGCTTGAAGTTAAAATATACCATCGGATTGGAGAAAACTCTGATCCGATGGTATAAAAGGGACTCCTGACTTTACATTGAAAGTCAATGGGGACGGATCCGTTTGCAATTGCACCATATTGTGTCAACGTCAAACGGATCCGTCCCCATTGACTTGCATTGTAATTCAGGACGGATCCGTTTGGCTCTGCACGGCCAGGCGGACACCAAAACTTTTTTTAATGTCCGTGGATCCTCCAAAAATCAAGGAAGACCCACGAACGAAAAAACGGTCACGGATCACGGACCTACGGACCCCGTTTTTGCGGACCTTAAAAAAAACGGTTGTGTGCATGAGGTCTAATAGCAGAGGCAGAGACAGGGAATGACATTGACTAAAGGCTCTTTTACATGGGACAACTGTTTGTTCATTGCCTAATCAGAAAGGGGAGAGAGCTGCAGTTACATGCAGCAATCATCTTCCTTAGGCTACTTTCACACTAGCGTTCGGGGCTCCGCTTGTGAGTTCCGTTTGAAGGCTCTCACAAGCGGCCCGAACGCATTTGTACTGCCCTAATGCATTCTGAGTGGATGCGGATCCGCTCAGAATGCATCAGTTTGGCACTGTTTGTCCTCCGCTCCGCTCAGCAGGCGGACACCCGAACGCTGCTTGCAGCGTTCGGATGTCCGCCTGGCCGTGCGGAGGCATGTGGCTGGCCAGCTGCGCTACCTGCGCAGTGCGCACATTAAATAACCCATACCCACCTACCCATACCCTCTCCGGTGCTGCGCCACGAGCTGTGACAGCGTCAGACCCGGCGCTGAGATCACAGGTCTCGCGGGATCAAGCGGCGCCGCAAAGGGTTGTACTGATAGAAGGCTGGAGCAGAGCAGAGTAGGTAAGTATTTTTATTTATTTATGTATGCACACACACATACGTGGGGAGATGGGGGCACCTGGCAGTGGCGGCAGTGTGGCACAGTGGCACCCCGTACTTGAATTTAGAAAGGGGAGCCCGCGCCGGCCATATGAGGGCAGGCCCACTGGCAGCAAATCCTTCATCATCATGAAATATATACAGAGAGGGGCAAAATCATGAAATGTATACAGAGAGGGGCAAAATCATGAAATGTATACAGAGAGGGGCAAAATCATGAAATGTATACAGAGAGGGGCAAAATCATGAAATGTATACAGAGAGGGGCAAAATCATCAAATATATACAGAGAGGGGCAAAAAACACCTACCTCTTCTATTTTAAATTGTACTACAATGCATTCAAACCTATAGTGGGAGGGGAGCCCAATTCAAAGTTTGCTCTGGGGCCCATAGAACTCTAGTTACGCCACTGGTGACAGGACCCAGCTCCCTGCGCTCCAGCAATGAGCGCTTCCATCTGTATTGATGGAAGCGCTCATTGCTTTTTAACTCTAACACCATAAATCACTGAAGAAAGTGCACCAAACGGATATGCTACTGACTATACTAGCTGGTCATACAAGCAGATATTAAAAGCTGAGACTTTAGCCAATATATTCCTGTCAGGAAGATATCGGAGCCCATCATGCACCACGTCACGGCTCTCAGCATGGCAAGGGGTCCTACCACTGTGCTAACTATGGTGTGAACACGGTCTGAAGGTGATGAAATCCAGCTCACAGCCAAGCTTCCACACAACCGCCTAGCAGGACAACTAGTGCAATGTGAACAAAGCCAGACTGTAAGCCACACCCATATCAGACCATGTGATGGAGGTTACCAGGTGCAAAAGAATGTTCAATTGCCAGATGAAGGCACATTCAATACTTATAAAACAAAATCAAAGACATATAGTGGCCAATATAGGGGAACTGCCCAAGCTCCAAACACTGTAGCGTGTTTCTCATTGGGCGAGAAGTCCCACCGCATGTGGACCGCAGCAGACGACCATCCCGAACAATTATCCGTACAAAGGAGGACGCCAGTGCAGTCCACATGCACCACAAAAGCATCTTCCTGACAGGAATATATTGGCTAAAGTCTCAGCTTTTAATATCTGCTTGTATGACCAGCTAGTATAGTCAGTGGCATATCCGTTTGGTGCACTTTCTTCAGTGATTTATATAATTGTATTGTCATCCGCACAATGCTCTGGTCTGTGCAGGATGCTTTTGTGGTGCATGTGGACTGCACTGGCATCCTCCTTTCTACGCATAATTGCTCGGGATGGTCGTCTGCTGCGGTCCACATGCGGTGGGACTGCTCCCCCAATGAGAAACACGCTACAGTGTTTGGGGTTTGAGCAGCTCCCCCATACTTGCCACGGTATTTCTGCGGTTCACATGCGGTGGGACTGCTCGCCCAATGAGAAACACGCTACAGTGTTTGGAGCTTGGGCAGTTCCCCCATATTGGCCACTATATGTCTGTGATTTTGTCTTAACTCTAACACCCCCTGAGAGCCGGCACCGTGAGGATAGGTTATCAGTATTAAACACTTGTACAATCCCTTCAAGATGCTAGCAAAACAAATCTTGTGGTCTTCTGTCATTGGATAAAGTGGAAAGTATGTATACATGGGCATTGCCTAGAGGCTCTGCTCTTTCTGCAACTGCCGAGCACCCTGCACTTTTAAAATTTGAAAAAATCATCATGTCTGCTAGGCCCTGTCAATCAATGTGCAGAGGACTCAGCAGTTGGAGAGAGACCAAAGCCACTAGGTGTAACGGCAAAACCCGTTGCTCCTAGAGGTTCATTTGCATATATAAAAACATTATTTTTCTCGGCAATGCAGTCACATATGAAGATGGGACCAACACAGATGCCTTCAGCTGCCAAGCGCACATGTAACAGATCAGTCATTTTTATAGGTACAAAACTGCTGACACATGTCCTTTAACCACCTCCGGACCGCCTAACGCAGATTCGCGTTCCAGAGGTGGCAGCTCTGCGCAGAGTCACGCATATATGCGTTATCTCGCGAGAGCCGTGATTTCCTGTGAACGCGCGCACACAGGCGCGCGTTCACAGGAACGGAAGGTAAGCGAGTAGATCTCCAGCCTGCCAGCGGCTATCGTTCGCTGGAAGGCTGGAGATGTGATTTTTTTTGATAACAGCGTCTAATATACCTGCTACCTGGTCCTCTGGTGGTCCCTTTTGTTTGGATCGACCACCAGAGGACACAGGCAGCTCAGTAAAGTACCCGAAAACACCACTACACTACACTACACCCCCCCTGTCACTTATTAACCCCTTATGAACCCCTGATCACCCATGATCACCCCATATAGACTCCCTGATCACCCCCCTGTCATTGATCACCCCCCTGTAAGGCTCCATTCAGACGTCCGTATGATTTTTACGGATCCACGGATACATGGATCGGATCCGCAAAACACATATGGACGTCTGAATGGAGCCTTACAGGTGGGTGATCATTCATTGCTGCTGACATTTTTACTTTTTTTGTTATTAATCGAAATTTAACGATTTTTTTGCAAAAAAAATGAAATTTTTCACTTTCAGTTGTAAAATTTTGCAAAAAAAACGACATCCGTATATAAATTTTTCACTAAATTTATTGTTCTTCATGTCTTTGATAAAAAAAAAATGTTTGGGTAAAAAAATAAATGGTTTGGGTAAAAGTTATAGCGTTTACAAACTATGGTACAAAAATGTGAATTTCCACTTTTTGAAACAGCTCTGACTTTCTAAGCACCTGTCATGTTTCCTGAGGTTCTACAATGCCCAGACAGTACAAACACCCCACAAATGCCCCTATTTCGGAAAGTAGACACCCTAAGGTAATTACTGATGGGCATAGTGAGTTCATAGAACTTTTTATTTTTTGTCACAAGTTAGCGGAAAATGATAATTTATTTTTTATTTAATTTTTTTCTTACAAAGTCTCATATTCCACTAACTTGTGACAAAAAATAAAAAATTCTAGGAACTTGCCATGCCCCTCACGGAATACCTTGGGGTGTCTTCTTTCCAAAAGGGGTCACTTGTGGGGTAGTTATACTGCCCTGGCATTCTAGGGGCCCTAATGTGTGGTAAGTAGTTTGAAATCAAAATGTGTAAAAAATGACCTGTAAAATCCTAAAGGTGCTCTTTGGAATGTGTGCCCCTTTGCCCACCTAGGCGGCAAAAAAGTGTCACACATGTGGTATCGCCGTACTCAGGAGAAGTTGGGGAATGTGTTTTGGGGTGTCATTTTATATATACCCATGCTAGGTGAGATAAATATCTTGGTCAAATGCCAACTTTGTATAAAAAAATGGGAAATGTTGTCTTTTGCCAAGATATTTCTCTCACCCAGCATGGGTATATGTAAAATGACACCCCTAAACACATTCCCCAACTTCTCCTGAGTACGGCGATACCAGATGTGTGACACTTTTTTGCAGCCTAGATGCGCAAAGCGGCCCAAATTCCTTTTAGGAGGGCATTTTTAGACATTTGGATCCCAGACTTCTTCTCACACTTTCGGGCCCCTAAAATGCCAGGGCAGTATAAATACCCCACATGTGACCCCATTTTGGAAAGAAGACACCCCAAGGTATTCAATGAGGGGCATGGCGAGTTCCTCAAATTTTTTATTTTTTGTCACAAGTTAGCGGAAAATGATGATTTTTTTATTTTTTTTGTATTTTCTCACTAAGTCTCCCTTTCCGCTAACTTGGGACAAAAATTTAAATCTTTCATGGACTCAATATACCCCTCACGGAATACCTTGGGGTGTCTTCTTTCCGAAATGGGGTCACATGTGGGGTATGTATACTGCCCTGGCATTTTAAGGGCCCTAAAGCGTGAGAAGAAGTCTGGAATATAAATGTCTAAAAAATTTTACGCATTTGGATTCCGTGAGGGGTATGGTGAGTTCATGTGAGATTTTATTTTTTGACACAAGTTAGTGGAATATGAAACTTTGTAAGAAAAGAAATAATAAAAAAAATAAAAATTCCGCTAACTTGGGCCTAAAAAATGTCTGAATGGAGCCTTACGGGGGGGAGGGGGGGGGGGTGATCAATGACAGGGGGGTGATCACCCATATAGACTCCCTGATCACCCCCCTGTCATTGATCACCCCCCTGTCATTGATCACCCCCCTGTAAGGCTCCATTCAGACGTCCGTATGATTTTTACGGATCCACGGATACATGGATCGGATCCGCAAAACACATACGGACGTCTGAATGGAGCCTTACAGGGGGGTGATCAATGACAGGGGGTGATCAGGGAGTGTATATGGGTGATCACCCCCTGTTATTGATCACCCCCCTGTAAGGCTCCATTCAGACGTCCGTATGTGTTTTGCGGATCCGATCCATGTATCCGTGGATCCGTAAAAATCATACGGACGTCTGAATGGAGCCTTACAGGGGGGTGATCAATGACGGGGGTGATCAGGGAGTCTATATGGGTGATCACCCCTCTGTCATTGATCACCCCCCTGTAAGGCTCCATTCAGACGTCCGTATGCGTTTTGCGGATCCGATCCATGTATCCGTAGATCCGTAAAAATCATACGGACGTCTGAATGGAGCCTTACAGGGGGTGATCAATGACAGGGGGGTGATCAGGGTGTCTATATGGGTGATCACCCCCCTGTAAGGCTCCATTCAGATGTCCGTATGCATTTTGCGGATCCGATCCATGTATCCGTGGATCCGTAAAAATCATACGGACGTCTGAATGGAGCCTTACAGGGGGGTGATAAATGACAGGGGGGTGATCAATGACAGGGGGTGATCAGGGTGTCTATATGGGTGATCACCCCTCTGTCATTGATCACCCCCCTGTAAGGCTCCATTCAGACATCCGTATGCGTTTTGCAGATCCGATCCATGTATCCGTGGATCCGTAAAAATCATACAGACGTCTGAATGGAGCCTTACAAGGGGGTGATCAATGACAGGGGGGTGATCAGGGAGTCTATATGGGGTGATCAGGTGTTCATAAGGGGTTAATAAGTGACAGGGGGGTGTAGTGTAGTGTAGTGGTGTTTGGTGCTACTTTACTGAGCTGCCTGTGTCCTCTGGTGGTCGATCCAAGCAAAAGGGACCACCAGAGGACCAGGTAGCAGGTATATTAGACGCTGTTATCAAAACAGCGTATAATATATCTGTTAGGGGTTAACAAAATCACATCTCCAGCCTGCCAGCGAACGATCGCCGCTGGCAGGCTGGAGATCCACTCGCTTACCTTCCGTTCCTGTGAACGCGCGCGCCTGTGTGCGCGCGTTCACAGGAAATCTCGGCTATCGCGAGATGACACACGGATGCGTCCAGGAGGAATGAATCAACCACCTTCCGGACGCATCCGTGCGTTAGGCGGTCCGGAGGTGGTTAATGAAGAATATGTGGTATACTAGTCAAAATGATAGATGTAATGCCTTTTTGGAAGATACCAGTAGGCTTATTTAGTATGCTGTGATGTATCTTGCAGTACAATGAATTGGTTTACATTTAAAGGTATAGGACATAGGGAATACCACAGGTTCACTGCTGCTGTCTCCTTTTCTACTGTCAACATGGTGCCAAGCAGAATTAGTTGAGACAGACTAGTTATTCATGGTTTACCAGCTGCAGCCTTTCATGTGAGGTTGTCAGGCAAAGTATCGAATTATTCTGTCTTGTAAATTGCTTCCGAGCTGGGGACCGAAAAAGGACAAGTGGACTTGGTCATCCAAAATTAATACTTATTTAATCCCATTTTATAATAATCACCTAAATTTGCTGTTTGCTAAATATTTGATAAAACTGCAAATTTTTCCTGTAAGAGCTTAGTGTAGACTACAGGTAGGGCTTTTGTGGTAATGACCCCAAATACAGCGCCCAGTACATAGCCATAAAATTATTGTGGGCCCTTGACACACAAATATGTTACAACATCCTTTTTTTAGTGTCTAACATACTAGCAGGTTAACTCCAGAATTTTACCACGCCGACATATGGACTCCTAAATATGATTATGTGCTGCACATGCTGGATTACTGCACCAGATATGACACCAGAATGCTCTGTACTTGGTTGTCAGCACTCCATTAATTCTATGGGCACAGAGCCGGATGCACTATACTAATACCCTAGACAAAAGGAATGCATGAGACTTGAAAGTTTATTTTTCTTTATTCTTATAACCTCAGCTCACATGATTTTGATCACTGTTATTAATCGGATGTAGTGTATAAACCATTACAAATCAAAGACAAGCCAAATCTCTATATTAAACCAATTGTATTGTAGGAAATTTGTCTACACTATTTAAATCTCAGCATTAAATCAGATTTTCCAGTGAAATGTAGGTAATTCAGGAATGTGGTTTTGCTAAAAATCTGGTTGACGAAAGTTAATTATGTATATTTTTCTATATAACATAGCTATAGAATCTTATCAAGGAACCTAAGAGTTAGCTCTGAAATCAATATAATATTTAATTCTGGTTTTCCTCTGGTCTCCTCCATTAAAGCAAATTTTAAAGGGGTTCTCTGAGTCTTAAGGACTAATGACCTATCCCGATGGTTGGACCCTGTAACTCAGTGAGTGTGGACTCACTGTACCACTAAAGGGATTTGACTTGGTTCTACTCCTTAGGGCATGTTCAAGGTGGTGCCCTAGTATTCACCCTTTCACCCCTGTACAGGCATCTGCACTTCACTGCAGGGACCACCAAGCGGCTATCTCTAGGAGTAGTCTCCATTCACAAGACACTAATGTGTGGCATGAAGGGGACAGAGAACAAGCCAAGGTCAGGACAGGCAAAGTTCATGCAATATGGTAAAATAGGCAATAGGTTAGAGCAGGTGTCACAGAGTCGATACGGAGACCAGGCAGAGTTCAGGACAGACATTAGTGGGTCAATATGGTTATCTGGCAGAGGTCAGGAACAGCAGGTCAGAATACACAATATTGGCACACTAGAGATGAGCGAACCTCTTGAGATTCGGTTTGTTTCAGGTTCGCCACATTTTTCAAAAAGTTCAGTTAGAGCGTGAATCAATTCTAGCCAAACCAAAGTTTCTGCAATTGCCCTGGTACATAACACCCTCTAGTCTCATAGGACATCAGGCAGAGGTGAGGACAGGCAGCACAGGGTCAGTACTGTTATTTGGCAGAAGTGAGGCATGGGAGGCCAAAATTCACAATAGTGGTACACCTGTGCAGGAACTGGGGGCAGATTGGTCCAGATGCAGCACAACTAAATTTATAAAAAGAAAGAGTATACTGCACATCTTTCAAGTGTTGGTGAGCAGACCAGGCAAAAAGAAAAATCTGGTAGACCCCTATATAAAACAATTCACACACAATGCCTATCGCTCAAAATAAACAAGATTAAGAACTTGGAAATAGGGTGCAAATCACATACACTTTTATAGGCAAAAGTCAAATAAATGGATGTTATAAGCTGTTCACACTTTTGCAGAGAGATCCTATGTATCTTTCAGAGTCCCTGGCGACTTCTGCAGCATGTCCAGTGTAGACCTTCAAGAAGTACCGCTATATTCCTTTTTTCCACACTGTACACAGAACCACCTCCAGAACTCCAGATAATTCTGTCTGTTTTGCCTCACTTTCAAAAATCTGCCACAATCTAATCACAGGCAGAAAAAATAGTGCAGACTGCTTCCAGCATAAAAGATGAAGTATAGCTAAAATAGTGTGGTACAGTGTAAGCCAAAACAATCTATGTGATGTTAAATACCTTTACTATTATAGTCAATTATGGGGATCTCATCTCTACTGATGTAATGGATTTACCTTTATTCTTTTGTGTATTTGTAGTGATTTTGTCCCCGCCCACCTGGTGACTCAAGCAAACGTCATACTGACGATTGACGCTGGGAGTAGGTGGTCCCTTTGTAATGACGACGTAGTGGACTGTCTGTCCTTCGGTAATGACGGCAGCAGTGGGCGGAGTCATGCGGCAAAGGCATCTTCCTATTGGACGCCAGCTAGAGGCTTGGCATGGAGATGGGAGGAGTTTTCTCCATTTAAACAAGCGCATACCTCGCGCGCGTCACTGCCAATATATGCCGGAGGCTCGTCGCTGCACGCACACGACATCAGAAGCGTGCAGCATCTCTAGTCAGTTAAATCTCCAAGTCCTTTGCACACTTGTTGTAAACCCACCATCAGGGATACAATATTTGGCGCCAGCAAAGTACTTGGTTAATGTGCTCCTGATGAACCAACAAACAGTTGGATAGGGAAACGCGTCGAGCAATCCACTGCAGAAATACATATGCAGACTGACTCTCGCTATTATACCTTGAGCCTAATAGTATCATCCTCTAAGGTTGGCATCCTGTGTAGGGTCCGCAACCCAGCACGCACTGCGATGTTGAGATCCTTTTAGGGTTACCGCACATTTTGTTCAGTTGGATTACACATTCTTTAATATAAGGGAGTGTGGATGCAATTGAATTTATTAGGGATTCGTCATCCCTGTGCGGTATCTAGCACTGCATGTTTTTAAGGGTCCACAGCCCTGCTAGTGTGGTGTGAATAACACTCTTGCGGATCAATAGAGGAACTATACTAGTATTACAACACTCCTAAATATAAAGGAGTTTTTGTGATGGGGTGTCTTTAGGAATCAGCATATTATCAGTCTGTTATATTCCAATTCACCCTATCAAGCCTATTTGTGTGGAGATCTAATTTTAGTAATATTTAATAAAGTGTTTTTAGCGTACTTTATAGGCAGTTAAACATATTTCAGAGTAGTACGTCTACAATATCAATATATCTTAGTGAACTACAATCTAATCACAGGCAGAAAAAATAGTGCAGACTGCTTCCAGCATAAAAGATGAAGTATAGCTAAAATAGCGTGGTACAGTGTAAGCCAAAAAAATCTATGTGATGTTAAATACCTTTGTCTTAAAAAAGACAAGTATTATAGCAGTGACACCTTTATTGGCTAACCCCAAATTTTTTTAAATGAAAATGACATAATGCTTAAAATATAACAGTACAAGCGCGCTGCTCTGCTTGACCACTGGTTTCACCATTCCAGGGCTTATCATTAATCTATTGCTTCTCAGTGCAATTTATAAACATCTTTATTGAGGCACTTAATATATGTTTTGATAAAAGTACGTAGGCCCACTCACCACATCAGGGTGACCTTTCATGAGTGGGTCCCTACTCTAATTTGGCGCAGTGCTACATGGCTACCACTGCTGCTACAACACAGCACCTGCCCACGTTGAGACTCAGAAGCCCAAAAAACAACCCTGATATCGGGCTTTTCCCCCACGGTACTGGGCAACACCAACCCACAACACCAACAGCCACCATAGTAGGTATCGCCGCATTCGTTAAAACCTGCTCTATACAAATATCACATGATCTACCCCCTCAGTTGAACGCTGTTGAAAAATAAATTAATAAAAACTGTGCCAAAATAGCAATTTTTTGGTCACCTTGCCCAAAAAAAGTGTCATATTGAATGATCAGAAAAATCATATGTGTCCAAAAATGGTACCAATAAAAATATCAGCTCTTCCTTCAAAAAACGAGCCTCTGAACAAGACGATCGACAGAAAAATAAAAGAAATGCAGCTTTCAGAAAATGAAGACACAAAAACATTATTTTTGTTTTCAAAAATGCTTTATTATGTAAAAATACACATACACATATTTGGTATTGTCGCATCCATATCAACCTGCTCTATAAAAGCAACACATGATCTAGTCAGGAGAACTCCGTAAAAAACAAAAAATAAAAAAAAGTGCCACAACAGCCATTTTTTGGTTACCTTGCCTCACAAAAAGTGTAATGTCGATAAAAAATCATATGTACCCCAAAATAGTACCAACAAAACTGTCACCTCATACTGTAGTTTACAAAATGGGGTCCCTTTTTGGGAGTTTCTACTCTAGGGGTGCATAAGGGGGTCTTCAAATGTGACGTGGCAACTTAAAATTATCCCAGTGAAATCTGCTCCAAAATCGATATGGCACTCCTTTCAGTCTGCTCCCTGCCGTGTACCCATACAGCAGTTTACAACCACATATAGGGTGTTTCTGTAAACTGCAGAATCAGGGTAATAAATACAGAGTTTTCTTTGGCGGTTTTCTTTTGCTATGTCACAGGGAAAAATAGATTCAAATGGAAAATCTGCAAGTAAAAGTTCAATTTTGAAATTTCACCTCCATTTTCCTTTCATCCTTGTGGAACACCTGAAGGGTTAACAAAGTTTGTAATTTTGAATAACTTGAAGGGTGTAGTTTCTAAAATGGGGCCATTTATGGGTGGTTTCTATTATGCCCCACAAAGTGACTTCATAACTGAACTGGTTCTTAAAAAGTGGGTTTTGGCATTTTTCTTAAAATTTTAAGAATTGCTTCTAAAATTCTAAGCCTTCTAACATCCTAAAAACGATAAATGCCATTTGCTGAAGTGACCCAAGCTTTTTAACAGTGTTGAGATAAGATGATTGTTCCAGCTATCCTATGAAAGTGAATATGTCCATTTCCTGTCTCAAATAGTGCATAAAATAGAAGAATGCTTCAGGTAATTGCCCTACTGTAAGCAGAAATTTCCAAGAACAGACTGTGGCCATAAACTGGTGAAAAACTATTTACTTGAGCAGATTAAAGCATCTAAAGTGATCTAACACAATTACAAACTTTCTCTAATCACCAATTTGCATTTAAATATGACTCATTAACTATGGGTCAAAGTAATTTATCTTATACATTATTAATTATTATTATTATTATTACAGTCAATGCCGGGGTGCTGAGCAACTTTTGCAGCAAAAGGACATATACAGGTGAAACTCGAAAAATTAGAATATCGGGCAAAGTTCATTTATTTCGGTAATGCAACTTAAAAGATGAAACTAACATATGAGATAGACTCATTACATGTAAAGTGAGATATCACAATTTTGAGGTACCCTTTGCTCAGGGGGTATGGATTAATTAGCTGACTAGAGTGTGAAACTTTGAGCCTAGAATATTAAACTTTTTCACAAAATTCTAATTTTAAGCTGCATTAATGCAATTCCTTTTAATTTGCATTACTGAAATAAATGGAGTTTTGCGCGATATTCAAATTTTTCCAGTTTCACCTGTATGCAGGAAGTCCTAGACAGGTCCTCATGATCAACTAGTCTCAGAGTGATATTCTTCAGTTGTAAATCTGAGACTTCTTATTTTACTAGTTACTTCTTATTTTAAAGTCTGATATCTCCAATTTGAATGCCTCTTTTGTATTTAAAATCCAAATGAGGACAATCAAGTAATTATACATTGATATTAGTGAAATATTGTAATGAGGAATTGACTTTCATTAACAATGCAATTATTTTTAATAAATACTTAAAAATACAAAAATGGAAGAGTCACAATAAAGACGTTAAAAGAATAAATCAGTAATAAATTAATAAAAGAATTTAAAAAATCCAAGAACTTCTGAAGCTCAATGTTGATGACAATTACTACAGACCTTTTATTATGCTAAAAAGGCTTCTTTGTAGAAAAAAAAACATTCTACCCATACTTCAGCCATTAGTACGTAAACATTCTGACATGAAATTTATGGGAAATAATAAAAGACTTTGAGATATGACAGAGAAAGCCCTACAAGACATTAATAGGACGTGCAGAGGTGACATAAATCTTCAGTGTCACAATCACTTAGGGTAGATCTGTCTTAAAGGCTTCTTGTTGCTCATCGTGGGTCCTTTGTGGCTGACCTGCATGATTTACTGGGCAGCAGGCTAATCTTTATCAGAGACAACCTCTTTCATTTTCTCCTCTTTTCCTACATGTCGCTGATCAAAGCAGTGCCAATGAACAAGAAGAGCAGGTCTAAAACGAATCAGTTGTGTGAAACAGGCCAGCAGACAAGCCAAACATCTCACTATCTCTGTCAGAGGCGCATCTCTTGCAGATAACACAGAACTTCTTTAAGTGATAGAGAAAAAGTCAGGAATGACCCTGTGTCAAGGAGTTAAGTGCTGTTTGGAAGATACTACTTGAGACATCCTTCTACAGACAAAAGGAACTCACATAATGATAGTTGAAAAGGCGCTGGAAAGATTTATTTAATGTCAAAATTGCTTGGACAGTTAGTTTGAAACATTTGCTTTATAAGATGGATTCTATCAATATGAATCACACACATGTCCACCAACCCATTCACTCCACCCACGCAGACTTTGGGGATGCTTGACAGTGACCTCATCATATTCCTTGTCTGAAGTTTTCTTTGAACTTTTCTTGGCAAACACATGTCGAAATGGTTTCATGTTTACAAGCCTTTGAAATAAAATGGTTTACAGGACACTTTTTATGGATATAAAAATATAGGAAATAATATTATTATGTGTTTTCTGACCAGTAGCCTACATGAATGAGCATTTCACAAGTTCAGCCATCACCCTCATATTTCCTGTGTGTACAAAAAGACTACATCGTTCCCTCTGGGTTAGTTGTTTTGATGTATTGTATTCTGATGTAAGGTCTGGACTCTTTCGCATGAGAAAAAAGATCTAAAGATGGTTTCAAGACATTATGGTCTTTAGGGAAACCTGAACATAAAATGTGTCCTACAATATCATTTTGTCTGTATATGGCAAATGCCAGTTCTACTTTTTGAAGACCACCAGCACTGAAGGATGCAGAGATAATACTTACAACAAAATGGACAATGTAGACATGTAGAACAGTTGGATTAATGTTCCCTCTCAAAAAAGAAGTCACTGAGCCAGTGAAAGACCTTAGATTAAAGGGGTTGCATGAGATTACAAAGGAGGGTCTCATTTTTGGTTTACTGACATATTCACAGAATGTGCCTATATGCTCTAATGGGCTTGATATGCCAAAAGATTATCCTTTTGGTGTATTTTCTAATGGTTGTTTTATTTTACAGTAGTAAAATGTACTCTATATTGAAGTTGGAACATTTTTTTTTATTAAAACTGGGCTTTAATATACCAGCTTAGCATTTTTACTTTCATTTTCCATACAGATGTACCATATCAGAAGTCTGGTCATTAAAGATGGTGCCTTTAAAGATTGTTCCTTTACACAGCTGATATTCACTGGACAGCCAGTGGATCAGAGAAATTTAACTCTGATCACCAACTTTTAACCACTTGAATACCATGGTAATGCCAACCATGGCATCTATGACTGGGACTGGAGTGCTTCCAATGCTCAAATGCATGCCCCCCCCCCCCCCCAAACCCATGACAAAACCAAGGGAGTCCTTTTAATGCCATGGCAGCCTGAGGCCTTTTGAAGGCTCCCTGTCCTTCTATACTAAAGTCCCTCTTCCTATATATTTCTCTTCTGAAGTTTCAGAGGCTGACTCTACTTCCAGTAATTTATATTATTTTTTTTCAGATTTGGCGTGAGATACAGTCCTCTGCTTCTATAAAGAGTGTTGCTGAGCCTGTTATTCACTACAGGTATTCCAGATGTCCTGCTTCTGTTGTCATTCCTATCAGCTGTTAGAGAATCCTGCAGGAGAGATCCTTGGAATCTTTGGAGAATTTTGATGCCCCTTTCCATCTAAAGAATTGTCAGGCCATTTGAGAAAGCGGTAGCGAAACGTGCAACGGGGTGTGCTCCCTGCTATCCAGAGGTCCGATCCCTTTACTGGCTGTTCACCAAGGTATTTTTTCAATATAATACTATATACTTTGTTTGTTTATTTACTTAGATATCCACAGTTGGGGCCTATGTATGAGCTCTATAGTAGCATTCAATATATAGGATACGTAGGTCGATTTTTGAACTACCTTGGGATATTACAGCTACTCGTGCCTCTTCACTGACCATTGAAGTGAGCATTCTGTAGGTTGTGGGGATCTGTTTCTCTTAGGTAGAGCAGGTGAGCTGCTTGTCGCATTGCTGCTATATTTTATCAATTTATGTATTAATTGTTTGTAATTCATTATTGTCTAATAAAGCTATTATTTGTAATGTGTGTCCCCTTTGTGGGTTTTTTCCTTCGGCAATAGTGTTTGAAAATGATTGTTTGAACGAAACATCACAATTTTGATTGTCTTGTGAATGAACACAATAAAATAAGCATTTATTTCACTTTACTATTTGGAGTGCTCAAGTTCTTATTTATCTAAAATTGAGTAAAGTCAAAAATTTTGGACAAAAATGCTCATGCACAAAAAAATTTCATACCAGCAAATTGGTGTATACTTGTACCTGTCCTTTCTCGAAATCTGTGACTCACAGACTGTCATGAGTATGAGTGTCGTACAGGCACATTTCCTTATTAGACCAATTTTTCTAATTCAGTCTAAATGCCCTTCTGACCTAGGAATGCTTAAAATACCTGCACTATCTGTACAAGGGACTGGTGACAAGTGTTGCCATATGGAAACAATCTCACTATGTTTCATTGTGAGTTAAATATAGCTAACACTGCCATATTGACATGTCCTTACTAATGTACATTTGATTATTTGCAGTGGGAAAAGGGTTAGGTAGCAGTCACATTTTCAATTAGTGTGAGGTTAATGTTTTGGGACAAATATATATATTTTTCAATTCTATATTTCTAAGTAAATTTCTGTAGATTATTTTTCATTCTTAATTAGTGCGTGATGTTGGCCATAGACATTAAATGAACTTAGGTGGATCTACCAGCAATCTAATGTGCATGTCGGGCTTCCGACTTTCCTCTGACAGTGGATATTAGTGGAAAGGAGGATGTGTCATGTTGGACTTCACATATATTATTTTCTCCTGCAAGATAAGCCAATGCTAGAATCTACATGTATTGTGGAGAGGTTGGGGGCTTGGTGTCAGTAATGTGGATGGCAAGCCTAACTTTTTTTCAGAAGGGTCCATAAATTTTTGGGGCTTAAATTAGGAGAGGGAGTTCTGTTAGTTATAGGTACCCATCTGTAGAAGCCGCCATAGCGTTGGCGGATAGGCACAACACATATTTGATTAAAAATGTATGCAAAGACCTACCATTTTTCATATATAGTAAGTATAGAAGCAAAGTAATTCAGATTAATCCCTAATCCCTAGTTTCATTGTTTACATGTATAACATTATGATTAGAGATAAGCGAACTTCTTAAAAGTTCGATTCGGCTGATTCGCTGAATTTCAGCTGCGATAGCGCTGCCCCCGTCATTGTACCCCTCAGATGCCGCGTTCATACATGAGTGTAAAATTAACAATACATTTTTTTTCTATCAAACTTACCGCTTCCATTTGCTCACAACAGGCTGGCCGCCCCCATCTTGCTTGAAGATCTCGGCCGAAATCCTGTGCGGCGGGAGATTATGTCATCACGCCGGTCGGCGTGAAGATGTAATCTTGCGCTGCACAGGATTTGGGACGAGATCTTCAAGCAAGATGGAGGCTGGCGGCCCGTCGTTAGCAAATGAAGGAGGTAAGTTTTAATTTTTTTGGTTTTCTATACTATTTCAGGTGAAATTGATTCGCTGACAAGAAGCATGAGGAATTTCGGCTTCTAGGCTAATTGAATTTATCCTGAAATTCGCTCATCTCTAATTATGATGTGATATACAATGCCATAGACATATTTGGGGCCTTAATGTACCTCTGGAAACTTTTGGATGTTTCTCTAGGTGATTCATAAAGAATTCACTAGAATAAGAATTGGGACATGCTCTCAGTGCTGAGTGATGTTCGAAAACAGAGTATGATTTTGGCAATGCCTCCTGTACAGGCTAGTAACATGCAGTTATTTTGTTATTGTGTTCCACAAGTTCAAGGAAAATTGAGATGAAATTTCTAAATTTCACTTTTTGGGCAGATTTTGCATTTTAATAAAAAAAAAATCTGTAACATATAAAGGGTTCACAGCCAAACAAAGCTAAATATCTATTACCCTGATTCTGCAGTTTACAGAAACACCCCACATGTTGTGGTAAACTGATGTAAGGCACACGGCAGGGCACAGAAGAAAAAGAGCACCGCATGGTTTTTGGAAGGCAGATTTTACTGGACTGGTTTTTAGACACAATGTCCCATTTGAAGCCCCTCTGATGAACCCCTACAGTAGAAACCCCATTTTGGAAACTAGGGGATAAGGTGACAGTTTTATTGGTATTATTTTGGGGTACATATACTTTTTGTTCGCTCTATATTAAGTTTTTTGTGAGGCAAGGTAACCAAAAAATTGCTGTTTTGGCACAGTTTTCATTTTTGTTTTTTACAATGTTCATCTGACAGGTTAGATCATGTGTTATTTTTATAGAGCAGATTGTAACGGATGCGACAATGTCAAATATGTCTACTTTGTTTCAGTTTTACATAATAAAGCATTTTTGAAAAAACAATGTTTTTGTGTCTCCATTTTGTGTCACCATATTTTTTGCAGGAAGAGTTGATGTTTTTATTGGTACCATTTTTAGGTAGATATGATTTTTTGATCATTCATTATTGCACTTGTGGGGATAGGTTGTATAATATTTTTATAGAGCAGGTCATTGCGCATGCAGTGATACCTAATACGTCTACTTTTTTTTATTTTTTTCACTTTAACACAATAATAGAATAATAAAAAAAAAGTCATTGCTTTTTTTTTTGTTGTCCGATTGTCTTATGTAGGGTCTCACTTTTTGCGGGTTCAGGTGACAGTTTGATTTGTACTATTTTGGGGGGCATATACCTTTTTGATTGCTTGGTGTTTGCGTGATCTGTTGCGTCATGTGATATTTTTATACAGCTGGTTGTTATGGACGCGGCAATACCTAATATGTGTGTTTTTTCTTTTATTTTACTATTTTTTATTATAGAATTAGGGCAGAGGGGCTTTTTTTTTAACTTTATTTCTGTCCCACTCTCGGACATCTTTTCCCCTCTGCAAAGCATTACAATTCATCTGTATTGTAATGCATTGCCTGTTAGTGTATTACACTGAGTAATACACTAACAGGTTGCCTAGGAGACCCAGCCTGGGGCTGATCTCCTCGGCTTCCATAGAAGGCAGGTCCAGATGCCTCAGTAAGGCATCGGGCTGCCTTCTCGTCCATCGGATCCCCGTCACCGCAGACCGGGGACCCGATAGGATTACTCACTGACTGTAAACACCTTCTATCCTGCGGTCAGCGCTTTTACAGCAATTCCGGTGGATACAGCAGGGGCCCGGCTATCAGTGACTGCTCCGGTACCCGCCCGATCACCACGACTTAATAGTACATCAAATTGTGGCAAGTCACCTGCCACCATGACCTACTATTATATTGTGTCAGGAAGGGGTTAAAGGAAATGTGTTATTAGAAGATGACCTATTATTTAAATCACGTTTTTATGTTTCAAATACTTTAAAGAATTTTTGGTGATTTTAGTTTTAATTTTCCATGTCAATATCTATATTTAAACAATAACCATAAAATCCTGCAGTTTTCCCACTGGTCACTGTCATCGTCACTCTAAGGTGCATTGTTCTGTGGTCAGATGAATCAAAAGATGTAATTCTTTTTGGACCACGGATGCTTTGTACTGCAGACTCAAGAGGAGAGGGACCATCCAGCTTGTTATTAGCGCACAATTCAGAAGCCTGCATCTCTAATGGTATGGGGCTACATCAGTACCTATGGTGTGGGAAGCTTATCAATCAACAAATGCTGAACAGTATACAGAGGTTTTAAAACAACACATGCTCCCATCCAGACAGCATCTTTTTCAGGGAGGGCCTTGCGTATTTCAATAAGGCAATGCTAAACCACATACTTTACTGCATCCATCACAACAGCATGGCTTGGCAGAAGAAATGACCCAGGCTGAACTGGCCAGACCTTTCACCAATAGAAAACATTTGGTGCATCATGAAACAATAAATTCGGCAAATAATACCCAGGGCTGTTGAGCAGCTGGAATCTTACATCAGACAAGCCTGGGACAACATTTCAGTTGTGGTCTCCACAGTTCCCAGACGTTTATAGACTGTTGTTAAAAGAAGAGGGGATGCAACACAATAGTAGACATGATGTCTATCTATCTATCGCTCTCTCTCTCTCATAACTATCTATCTATCATCAATCATCTATCTATCTAATACAGTGGTCCCTCAAGTTACAATATTAATTGGTTCCAGGGCGACCATTGTATGTTGAAACCATTGTAACTTGAGTAATCGGCTCCAATGCCCAAAAATGTCATTCAAGATAAGAGAAAATGATGATTTAAGAAACATAAGTCAGATAAAACTAGCCCTTAGATATAACAGTCAGGATTTACTGCTAACTAGCAACTAATACAGCTATGTTACCAGAGAAGTGGCCTTAATTGGTTGGATCTGAGTCTGAGGCATTGTATCTTGAGTCTAGTTTCAAGTTACGATGGGTCAGAAAAGACCATTGTATGTTGAAAATATTGTATCCTGAGGCCATTGCATCTGGGATCACTGTCTCTATATTACATATCTAGAATGGTACTGTAATTCTTGACATCTGAGTAATGTTTAAGATTAGTTATTGTCTGTATTCAATAAAAAGTGACAAATAAATATGTATATTTTTTTTAACTAAGCGAATATGTTGTTCATGTCATAGTAATTTTAGGGCTAATTTCCATCAAATTTATCTTCTTTTGTTATTTAACACTAAAACAAACAGTCTGCCAACTATTCTTCAGTCCTGGCTAGCTAACATTTGTCTGGTGGTATGACAACTTAAAGTGACGGGACAGGACACTGTGTTCCATTGTGAAATATAACATTGGAATTGGAAACCTGTTGGCATGTATTTGTGATCTTAGGCAAAAGACATTAATTAGCCCACAAGTCAAGTACAGTATGCTTCTCGAGATCACTAGACCCACATTCTTTTTAGTGATAAAATTTTATTTATTTTTTAAGCCATAGTCACTCAAGTATTAGGCTAGGTTCACGTCACCATTTCAATTATTGTATTCTGTTCAGCATAGGAACAGAACACAGAATTCCTGGATTTAGCATATGCCGATACCACCTGTGTCCGACAAGCACACAGATCACATTCCCTCTAATAGGGTCCGTCAGATTTCCAGCATGAATGGTGTTAAGGGAAATATGAATTATTGAAATTTAGGGTAATCTCAATAATTATTATTCATAAATAGGCGTGACTCATCTAGTGATGACTCCGCCTATTTATACTATAAAATTGAAATACCTCAATGTTAACTAGCTAATTGTCTAGCTAACTAACTACCTCTGTTGCCTCACACTACACTGAACTACGCTACGACTATACTATGGCGGCTACAACAAAAGACTATAAACAGTGCACTATGAATAATAAAGCATTTATTACACAATTCAATTATACAAGTCTAATAATACGCTATATCTATATATATTTATAGCTCAATGGTTATAAATATATATACATATAGACACACACAATACAATAATAGCACTACAATACACAGTATTATTAAACACGATACAAACCTAACTACACTACATAATGTACAATTCCCATTCCACCCCACACATTACACTTACCTACACACATACAAATATCAACCCACCCGCCTGCCTACTCACTGTCCCTACGGGGTACAAGGGGTAATGGTAGCACTGCAAGGGTAATACTTGCAGGCCAGGGATATCAACAGGGATGTAGCTGGACAGCTAGGGTTAACTGGGCAAGGGTAACCCAAGAAGGCAGCAGCAATGAAGGGGTTGTGGCTGCAGGTGTTAATGCTGGGGCTACACACAGGGAATACAGGGGTAAGTGCTCTGCAGGGACAGAGAAATGCAGGGGTTAATACTCTGCAGGGACAGGGCAATGCAGGGGTTAATGCTCTGCAGGGACAGGGGTTAATGCTGGGGAACACAGGGGTAAAATGCAGGGATAGGAGGCAGGGCAGGGATACTTAGCCAATCCAGGATTCTGTGCTCTTCTTCCTGTGGCTGCTCTGGGCTCTGCCTCTGCTCTTTGTAGCCCGCCTGCGCTTCCCTTCTGCCGGTCTTCGGAGGGGTGGGTGTAGGGCTTCTGGGGTCACTCCTGAGCGCCGGCTGTGCTCTCCATCTGAGGGATGTAGGGGTAGCGCAACGCTGCCTGCGCTCTCCTGGGGGGGGGGAGCCGGTCTTCTCCTGAGCGCAGCACAACCTCTGCGTCTTCAGGGAGGGGGGTAGGGATCCTGTCTAGCTCAGTGAGGACTCTGCTATCTTCCTGGAGGGGGAGCCGGTCTTGTGAGCACCGCACATGCTCTCCTGGCATCTGGGGGGTGCGGGGACCATGTGTCCCGAGCGCAGTGCCGCTGGGGTATTTAAATCCTGCGGCGCTCGCTGCAGGCACGCCTGCAGCTAGGTCCACGTGGGCTGGCGCGGTGATATAACATCACCACACCAGCCCGCGCTCCCAGGCGGGGAGATCCTTTTATCCTCCCGCCTGTGGAGATATCGCATACCCCTGGCACTGTAATTACAGTGCCGGAGGTAAGCGACACACAGGTACATGGGAACTCTTTGTACCCATGTCCCTGTTAGGCACACCATCTCCAGCGCTGCCAGAGATGTTAACAGAGGGCAGAGGATCTTTATTGATCCTCTGTCCTTAGAAGAGGCCGAAACTGGACATAATTGTCCAGTTTTCGGTCTCTCCCTCCTGCAGGCACATTCCAGAGGGGGGACGGGACATCCATGGGGGATCTTCTGGCCACATTTTAACCATATATATATATATATATATATATATATATACACAGTACAGACCAAAAGTTTGGACACACCTTCTCATTCAAAGAGTTTTCTTTATTTTCATGACTATGAAAATTGTAGATTCACACTGAAGGCATCAAAACTGTGAATTAACACATGTGGAATTATATACATAACAAAAAAGTGTGAAACAACTGAAAATATGTCATATTCATGTGCCTACTTTGGGGGACATGTGGGGGACAAACAGTAGGACATATTAAGAGACATCGAGTACATGCGGAGGGGGAGAATGTGGGGCTGTGGGGTCAAATTATTATGGGAGGGAATACTATGTGGGGACAACTTACTGTGTGGGGACAAATTATTGTGAGAGGGACTACTATGTGGGGGAAAATTACTATATGGGGACAGTGTGGAGGCAAATTATTATGGGAGGGACTACTATGTGGGGGCAAATTACTATATGGGGCAGTGTGGGGGCAAATTACTATATGGGGCAGTGTGGGGGCAAATTACTATATGGGGCAGTGTGGGGCAAATTACTATGTGGGGGCAGTGTGGGGACAGTGTGGGGGAAATTGCTATGTGGGGACAGCGTGAGGGTAATTTCTATGTGGGGACAGCGTGAGGGTAATTTCTATGTGGGGACAGTGTGGTGTAATTTCTATGTGGGGACAGTGTGGGGTAATTGCTATGTGGGGACAGTGTGGGGTAATTGCTATGTGGGGACAGTGTGGGGTAATTGCTATGTGGGGACAGTGTGGGGAAATTGCTATGTGGGGACAGTGGGGTAATTTCTATGTGGGGACAGTGTGGGGAAATTGCTATGTGGGGACAGTGTGGGGTAATTGCTATGTGGGGACAGTGTGGGGTAATTTCTATGTGGGGACAGTGTGGGGAAATTGCTATGTGGGGAAGGTGTGGGGAAATTGCTATGTGGGGACAGTGTGGAGTAATTTCTATGTGGGGACAGTGTGGGGAAATTGCTATGTGGGGAAGGTGTGGGGAAATTGCTATGTGGGGACAAATTACTATGTGGGGGCAAATTAGTATGTGGGGAAACTATTGTGTGGGGACAGTGTGGGGAAATTGCTATGTGGGGGCAGTGTGGAGGAAATTACTATGTGGGGGCAGTGTGGTGGAAATTACTATGTAGGGGCAGCGTGGTGGAAATTACTATGTAGGGGCAGTGTGGTGGAAATTACTATGTAGGGGCAGTGTGGGGAAAATAACTATGTAGGGGAAATTACTGTGTGGGGGCAAACTACTATATGGGGGCAGTTTGGGGGAATTTACTGTGTGGGGGCAAATTACTATGGGGGGATTACTATATGGGGCAGTGTGGTGGAAATTACTATATGGGGGACGTTGCTATTGAGGAGGCACTGTAGGGGCAATTATATTATTTTTGGGGACACTATACAGGGATTATTGCCTGGAGCACAATAGAGGGTGGTATTATTACTGGGGGCACTCTAGGGGACATTATAGCTGCTGTGGACACTATAGGAACATTTGGGGTAATTTATCAAACTGGTGTAAAGCAGAACTGGCTTAGTTGCCCATAGCAGCCAATCAGATTCCACCTTTCATATTTGACCGCTCTTTTGGAAATCCAGTTCTACTTTACACCAGTTTGATAAATGACTCTAATTATGTCTATTAGGGTCACAATTTTTTCAGCAGTATAGTACCTTGGACATTGGGGAGCAAAGGGGGCACAGTATTGGGGTGGCAGCAGGATGACACTGTGGGAACACCAGTATGAGGAGGTTGATGGAAAAATTGAGAAATCTAACGTGTCTGTGTTACAAACTGTAGAGATGAGATGCGGCTGAAAGAATTTACCATGGTGGTCTGGGTCAAATGGAGGAGAAGAGGAAAGAGAAGGTCTACATGACAGGGGATGTCACTGGATATAAGAGGTATGTGGTGCTGTATTTTCCTCGATGTCTTTTTTTATTATAATTATATGTATTTTAAATTGGCGACCAAATTTTTCAGTTTAGGACCCAATTTGGGGTATATTTTTTAGTCTGAAGATGTCATATGGCCTAGGAAGAGACTGTGGCACTCATGAAGCACCGCAGCCTCCTCATACAAAAAAAACTAAACTAAACTAAAATAGAGGGAGGGAAATCACTGACCAAAATACTGACATGTGGATAAGGTCCTAGTCAGGAACCAATTTTTTTTTTTTTTGTTGGCTAGATCGGGCTGATAGAATTATACTCTATACAGATGACCAATATTTTAGCTTCTCTTTGGATGGTTTCATGTATGAAATAGGCTTCTTTTAGTTATTTTCTGCAGTTAGAATAAATAAGGAGAAATCATTACTTCTGCCTTTGATTGCACTTTCTGTTATAAATGGATTCTAACACAGAGATAAAAATGTTGGATTGCTGCAAAATGTGGCAAGCGGCTATGTCTCGGGCAGATATGATTACATACTGGGTTTTTCTACAGTGTAAAAGTGCTGCCCTATAAAAAGACTCTCAGAGGCTACTTTTGGGTGGTGTACCTCTTAGTGAGAGATTCACTGCTAGACTTACCTCTACGATGCTCTAAAAGAGATTTTGTCCCATAGGGGACCACATCTGTGCACTCCGAGAAGCAGGATGGTTATTTTAATGATTTGCCAGCAGTCTGGCTGTTCTGACCTAGCTTTTAGGAGTGGTTGAGAGCAGTGGGTACATGAGGGCACTCACAGACAGCAAACAGGCTCTGGAAGGCCCGGACAGACCACCAGTACAGAGGATTGTTTGATCTGCCAAAAAGAATGAACAGCTCCCACAGTTTCATTGTCCACCATCCAGACACTGTGGAACCTTAAATACACACCGCTGTTTCTGACTGGACCATTTCAGTATAAAAAGTAAATTTGGTGTGATGGCGCCAATTTCATGTCCTGCCATTGACAGCCAGCCACCGTTGCCTTTTTTTTTTTGCAGTGGTGTCGTGAACAAAAAACCTGGACTACTACAGACTGGAACTGCATTGTCTTTAGCAACAATCCAGGTCCTGTTTGGCATCTGACAATGGTAGAGTTTGAGTATGGAGGCCTTTTGGTGAGTGTTTGAATCTTGCCTTTGCTGTGGAACAACACATTGCCCAAATGCTGGTGTCATGATCTGGGAAAACATTGCGTATGACAGTTGTAGTAGTCATACAAGAGGCACTAAAAGGTCAGCCTTATGTGTAAGACATCCTGTGTTGCCTCTCATGGCAGGGCTTCAAACTGGCATTTTTAGGCAGAATAATGGTCGTCCACACACAGCATGGATTTCCCAGGAATGTCTCTGACCGTTTGCAACACTTATTTGGCCTGCCCAGTCGCTGGATTTATCACCAATCCAGCATTTATAGGACATGCATAAACACTAGGTTTGGCAATCCTGTGCAGGATCTACAGGCCCAGCTGAAAAATCTGTGGGCAAATGTGCTGCATGATACCGTATGGAACCTGTATGCCCAGTCATATCTCATCTTGTATCCAGGCTAGAGGTGACCCAACAGTGTGCTAGAGTTTCCTTTCTGTTGTAAAGGTTTCCTCAATAAATGTATCCTATTTCTCTAATATTGTAATAACTTACATATATCATCATTATATTCTCACATAGAAAGTTTCATTCAATTCCAACAACTCCTTCTTCGGGGATTATTTTTTGTCAATGAGTGTATTAATCTTAATGTGCTCCATTTTTTAGGGAGGTCATACTAAGGGTAAAGTTTTGGGGAAAACTGCTTGTCACTGTGGCAGATTTTTATATATATTCATGAATAGTCAAACTTGGATAGATAATCATATATTTCAAGGGGTTGTGCAAGAACTGTAAAGGGAAGCTTACTTACCTGCTCCCCCTGTCTCCACCCGGCCTGCAATGCTCCGCTGAGCTTCCTCACTGAAAACATCTGATTTGAGATAATCGCAGCCAATCACTGGCTATGGTGGAGACAAGCCCCTTGCATCATGCACCAGTGATTGGCTGAAATCAATGGCAAATCGGATGTTTACAGCAATTGAGGCCAGCAGAGCAAAGAAGGCCAGGAGGAGAAGAAGGACATCAATATCAGATAAGCAGGAGTCAGATTCCCTCAGATCAGCTGCAAGAGGAGGCTGCAGGACTTTGTGAGTGCTGTGGCCTCTTCCTGGGCCATCATATTCCAGTAAATGGTGCTGAACTGCAATACCAAGCACACAGGGTTGCACCTAGCCTTTCTGATGCCTGAGGCAAAAACTGAAATAACGCCCCTCCATCCCCAATGCCAATTTGTTAACCCTTCCCCTCAGCCCATGGCCCTTCACCTGCCCCTCTCTTGCCCCTATTTGGTGCTGCCTGAGGCGATTGCCTCACCTGGCCTCATTGGGGGTGCACCCCTGCAAGCACAGTTGCTATCAAATATACAGCTCTGTGCTTGGTAAGCTGCAAAGAGAATGCAGCACTCACCAGAGCTCTATGAACTCGACTCTATGAAGCTACCAGAAATGACCGTGCATTTATACCTGGCTATCTCTTACATTCACATAGAGTTGAGTGACCACCACTCAGCTTTAATAGGAGATACTTGGTCCCTTTTTCTGGTGTTTAGCAAGGTTTTTACCACTAGGCCAAGACAACCCTTTTACCTCTTCCCAACCTCCCACCGCAAATATACAGCAAATGTCGGGTCTTTAAACATGGCGCCCTCTCAGGAGCTGAAGGGTTCGAGGGCTGCCATATTCCTGTAGCAGAGCTCCATAGAAACATAATGAGTCTCCCATACACTGCAGAGTTAAATCATTGCATTCTATGGAAGAAGAGTAAAAAAAAAAAAAAAAAAATTCCAATCACCCCCCTTTCCCTATGTTAAAAATAAACTATAAAAAATTAAGACCATTAGCATGCCATGTCCCAAAATGTTCATACTATTAAAATATAAATGAGTGAATCCCATATTTTTGAACACTGTAACGAGAATAAAAATCAAAATAGCTGATTCGTTGTATTTTGTCACTTCACCTCCCAGAAAAATGTAATAAAAAGTGATCAAAAAGTCAAAAACACACAAAAATTGTGCAAATAAAAACTACAGACTGCCCAGTAAAAAATGAGTATTAAAGCACAAGAAAAACTATATAAATGTGCTATAGCTGTAAACATGAATAAAGGTAACAGGTCAGTTTTACCGCATAAGGAACACCGCAGATATGAAATCCATAAAGCTATGGTGGAATTGCATTAAATGTTAAAATCCACCCCAATTGGAATTTGTTCCAACTTTTCACTACATAGTATGCAATATGTTCCAATTAAAAGTACAATTAAAAATACACTCTCATATAGTGTCGGACTTGGGTGCCTAGGGCAAACCAGTAAAATTTATTTTGGGGGCCCACCATACAGATACAGTCAAATATTACCTGCTCACACAGCAGCAAGATGCTACCAGATGACTGAATATGGGGTCCGTGCAGCAACTTTGAGAAGGTAGGTCCTGTGGAGAAGGGGACACTGGCTAGCTTTCTTCTAGAGCTAGAAGTCATCTCGCTCTTATTGTGTCTATAATAATAAACTGGGGAGTTTCTTTAATAATCTATTAAGTTTTTTATATGAACATAGGCTGGTGGAGGTGTTGTAGATTGAATATATGTATATAATGCAGTAAGTTTACTGTGTTATGTGCCACTTGAGCAGGGGGTGGGAGACTAGGGGCCCACCTTGCTCAGGGGCCCACTGGGGGATTCACCTGTACCCTTGTGAGCCAGTCTGAGCCTGCTCTCATATGACTATCTGACAAACAGAAAAGGCATATCTGATATACAGGTGAAACTCCAAAAATTTGAATATCGTGCAAAGTTAATTTATTTCAGTAATGCAACTTAAAAGATGAAACTAACATATGTGATAGATTCATTACATGCAAAGCAAGATATTTAGAGCCTTTATTTGTTATAATTTGAATGATTTATGGCTTACCGCTTATGAAACCCCAAAGTCTCAATTCTGAGGTACCCTTTGCTCAGGGGGTATGGATTAATTAGCTGACTAGAGTCTGACACATTGAGCCTAGAATATTGAACCTTTTCACAAAATTATAATTTTAAGCTGCATTACTGAAATAAATGGACTTTTGCACAATATTCTAATTCTTCGAGTTTGACCTGTATATACAGTGGATATCTAAAGTCTACACACCCCTGTTAAAATGTCAGGTTAAAAAATTGTAAATGTAAAAAAATTAGACAAAGATAAATCATTTCAGAACTTTTTCCACCTTTAATGTGACCTATAAACTGTACAACTCAATTGAAAAACAAACTGAAATATTTTAGGTAGAGGAAGGGAAAAAAATATAAAAATAAAATAATATGGTTGCATAAGTGTGCACACCCTTAAACTAATACTTTGTTGAAGCACCTTTTGAGTTTATTACAGCACTCAGTCTTTTTGGGTATGAGTCTATCAGCATGGCACATTTTGACTTGGCAAGATTTGCCCACTCTTCTTTGCAAAAACACTCCAAATCTGTCAGATTGCGAGGGCATCTCCTGTGCACAGCCCTCTACAGATCACCCCACAGATTTTCAATCGGATTCAGGTATGGGCTCTGGCTGGGCCATTCCAAAACTTTAATCTTCTTTTGGTGAACCATTCCTTTGTTGATTTGGATGTATCCCTTAGGTCGTTGTCATGATGAAAGATGAAGTTCTTCATGTTCAGCTTTCTAGCAGAAGCCTGAAGGTTTTGTGCCAATATTGACTGGAATTTCGAACTGTTCATAATTCCCTCTAGCTTAACTAAGGCCCCAGTTCCAGCTGAAGAAAAACAGTCCCAAAGCATGATGCTGCCACCACCATGCTTTACTGTGGGTATGGTGTTCTTTTGGTGATGTGCAGTGTTGTTTTTGCGCCAAATATATCTTTTGGAATTATGGCCAAAAAGTTCAACCTTGGTTTCTTCAGACCAGAACACCTTTTCCCACATGCTTTTGGCAGACTTCAGATGTGTTTTTACAAAATGTAGCTTGGCTTGGATGTTTTTCTTTGTAAGAAAAGGCTTTCGTCTTGCCACACTATGCCCATAGCCCAGACATATGAAGAATACGGGAGATTGTTGTCACATGTACCACACAGCCAGCACTTGCCAGATATTCCTGCAGCTCCTTTAATGTTGCTGTATGCCTCTTGGTGTCCTCCCACACTTTCCCAGTTTTCTTATCGTCTTTTCATCAATTTTGGAAGGACATCTAGTTCTTGGTCACTGTTGTGCCATATTTTCTCCACTTGATGATGACTGTCTTCACTGTGTTCCATGGTATATCTAATGTCTTGGAAATTCTTTTGTACCTTAATTCTGAACACAGCTACATCCCCAGTTATAAGAGGGTGTTTTTGCTTTTTTCCCTCTACCTAAAAGATTTCAGCTTGTTTTTCAATTGAGTGGTCCATAACAATCTTCTCTATAAAAACATGACCTAACCCCTCAGGTGAACGCTGTAAAAATAAATAAATAAAAACTATGCCAAAACAACCAATTTTTTGGTCACCTTGCCCAATAAAGTGTAATAATAAATTATCAAAAAATCATATGTACCCAAAAATGGTACCAATAAAAACATCAACTCTTCCTGCAAAAAACTAGCCTCTTCGTCTTGATTCGCAGAAAAAAAAAAAAAAAAAAATATATATATATATATATGGCGTTCAGAAAATGCAGACACAAAAACATATATTTTTTTTCCAAAAATGCTTTATTATGTAAAACTGAAACAAACAAAGTAGACATATTTGATATCATTGCATCGGTAACAAGCTGCTCTATAAAAATAGCACACGATCTACCCTGTCAGATGAATGTTGTAAAAAAATAAAATAAAAAAATTGTGCCAATACCTTGCCTCACAAAAAATGTATAGAGCAATTAAAAATCATATGTACCCCAAAATGAGCCAATAAAGCAGGCACCTTATCCTCTAGTTTCCAAAATGGGGTCACTTTTTGGGAATATCTACTGTAGGGGTGCATCAGGGGGGCTTCAAATGGGACATGGCATCTAAAAACCAGTCCAGCAAAATTTGCCTTCCAAAAACCATATGGCGCACCTTTTCTTCTGCGCCCTTTCATCAGTTTACGACCACATGTGGGGTGTTCCTGTAAACCGCAGAATCAGGGTAATAAATATTGAGTTTTGTTTAGTTGTTAACTCTTGATGTATTAAAGAAAAAAAAAATTAAAATGGAATATTTGCCAAAAAAGTGAAATTTATAAATTTAATCTCCATTTTCCATTAATTCTTGTGGAACACCTAAAGAGTTAACAAAGTTTGTAAAATCAGTTTTGAGTAACTTGAGTAATGCAGTTTCTACAATACTATGTAAGCCCCACAAAGTGACTTCAGACCTTAACTGGTCCTTAAAAAGTGGGTTTTGAAAATTTTCAAAACAATTTTAAGAATTGCTTCTAAAATTCTAAGCCTTCTAACGTCCTAAATAAATAAAATGACATTTACAAAATTATGCCAACATAAAGCAGTGGACATATGGGGAATGTTAAGCAATAAATATTTTATGAGGTATCACTTTCTGTTTTAAAAGCAGAGAAATTGAAATGTTGAAAACTGCAAATTTTTCAAAATTTCTGGTAAATTTGGGATTTTTTCATAAATAAAGGTGAAGTATATTGACTCAAATTTATGACTCTCATGAAGTACAATGTGTCACAAGAAAACAGTCTAAGAATGTCTTGGATAAATAAAAGTGTTCCAAAGTTATTACCACATTAATGCCCCTTTCACATGGGCGAGAATTCCACGCAGGTGCAATGCGTGAGGTGAACAATGCGACTGTGGACGCACCCACACTGAATCCGGACCCATTCACTCCAATTATTTTCACACATCACTTGTGTGTTGCAGGAAAATCACAGCAAGCTCTATATTGTGAGTTTTTCATGCAACGCAGGCCCCATGTTATCAGGGAAAATAATAAAATCTACACCACACCTTCTGTGAAGAAGTCCGGGTTCGGGTCTGGGTACCAAACATGCCAATTTTTCTCACACGTGTGCAAAACGCATTAAAACGCTTTGCACTCGCGCGGAAAAATTTTCCCGCGGCGCACCCGCATCTTGTCCGGCCCTCACACGCGACGCCAGTGTAAAAGAGACCTAAGTGAGACATGTCAGATTTGCAAAAAATTTCCTGGGCAGAAGGGTGAAAACTGGCTTGGGGTAGAAGGGGTTAAGGAGATGGGGTACTGTGAAGGTCACTAATAAAGTGGTGGACGCTGTGGAGGCCACTGTTAAAGGGGTGGGCTGATGTCAAGGTCACTGTTAAGGGGCGGGATGCTGTTGAGGTCACCATTAAAAGGGTTGGGCTGCTGTGGAGGGTACTGATAAGGGGGCGGGATGCTGTGGAGGGTACTGATAAGGGGGCGGGATGCTGTAGAGGCCACTGTTAAAGGGGACGGTCCGCTATGAAAGTCAGTGTTAAGGGGCTGGGTGCTGTAGAGGTCACTGTTAAGGGGGCGGGTTATTGTGCAAATCACTGTTAACGAGAATGGGTACTGTGGAGGTTACTAATAAAGGGGTCGCCGCTGTGGAGGTCACTGTTAAAGAGGAGGGCGCTGTGGAGGTTACTGTTAAGGGGGAAGGCCACTGTGGAGGTCACTGGTAAAGGTGCGGGGCTCTGTAGATGTCACTGTTATAGTGGATACTGACGACACACACAAACATTAAATAAAATTGATGAAATATACCAGTGCGAAGCCGGGTCCTTCTGCTAGTAGTTGGTATAAAGTTAGACATCAATGTCACCAATTTATCACCCAGCACGAGCCTCTGTGGTACATTTGGTGCGGGTCTAAACAGTCTGTGTACTTTTACTTCATTCTACCGCAGGGGTGGGGAACCTCCGGCCTATGGAATCATTTTATATGGTCCCCGGCTCCCTGCCCCCCTTTCAGAGCATACAGCGTCAGGACATAGTGCACGTAGGGGCGCACTTTGAACTGACGCTGTACGCTGTCAGGTCACATTACACAGCAGGACCCGGAAGAAGCAATGTGGAGAGTGGTGTGTTCTGGATCTGCAGCACTGTCCGGAGAAAGCGAGGTAAGTTTATTTATAATTATTTTTTTTTGTAATGTCTGAGGTCTGATCTGAGGTACGATCTAAGGCCAATGGGGTCTGGGGGTCTGATTAAATCTGATCTGGGGATCCAATCTGAGGTTGATGGGGCTGGGGAGGTCCGCTCTGAGACTGATTAGATCTCATATGGTGATCTGATCTGAGTCAGATGGGGGCTGGGGGGGCTGATCTGAAGCTAATGGTGGCTGGGGGGTCTGATGGGGTCTGATATGAGGCCGATGCAGGCTTGGGTGGTCAGATGAGCGACTGATTGAGCCTGGAGGTGTCTGATCTGAGGCTAAAGGAGCTTGGGCGTCTGATCTAATTTTATGTTTGATTAAATATAGCAGACTAATTTATAAGTTGAGAATTTTGTATGGCCCACAAACAATGTTACAAATATCCAAATGGTCCTAAGCAGCAAAAAGGTTGCCCACCCCGATCTACAGGATTAGGAAATCTGCCTCTCTTTGTAGCTGTTCTTCACTGTCTAACAGATCAAAATCCTGAACAAGTAAATGTGGCTAACTCAAGATGTTTTCTTCAATATGTTGTCATTATATTGGCTATTAAACTTATACACACCCTGTAAAATGAACACATATTGCGAAGAAAGCACCAAACATTCTACATAACACCAGAAGGCCTCTAGTTGAAATAAATTCCTCTAAATCCTAGGACTGCTTGCCACTGCTAATGAGAAGTAATGTGTGCTTATTTTCAGACCACCTTGTCATTTACAGCAGTTACTTGTGGTACTTGTTCAGTATCAGGATCTGGTTGGCATCAGCATTCTCCTAGAGAAAATATTCTCACATTTTTCAACACTAAGATTAATCACATTGAAACACATGTCAAGTATTCCGCTAATTCATGTCCTGACTGTGAGGGAATGTAGTTTGGGATATATATTGACCTTGCATCATTTGGATGTGTTAATGTTAAAAAGAACCTGTATCTGTGAAATGCAATGCAAACTGTGGGGAGCATATTATAGAGCAGGAGGAGCTGAGCAGATTGATATATATTGTGGGGATTCGCTTTGGTAGGCAGGGTAAGCGGACGCAGTACAGAGGCAAAAAACAAGGTTTAAATCAAAGTTCAGTGTTTATTCACACATAGCAAGAAAACAAGCCAAAAGAAAGTGTTCAGTTTTGGTGCCTGTTCACACCACACAAAGTTCACAGTGCAAAAGACGTCACCTGGTCAGCAGATGAGTTTCACCCAGAGTCCGCAGCAGTCTTTAGTGGCCTGTTTCCCCAGCCTATGGCTCACACAAACAGATGCCTCAGTGTATCAAACCACAGACTCCTCAGCATCTCTGTCATGGAGGATAATCCACCACCTGAACATGCTGGCTGGGTTTTTTATATTCCAGCCAAAACCCGGCCTGGAACCGTGGGGAACAGCCACCCACCCTGCTCTTTGGCTGCTCCCAATAAGAACCGGCCCGGATTGGCTTTACAGCCATTCTAACAGTTGAAGTGTCAGATTGCACTACAGACCTGACACTTCAGGAAAAAACCCGGTTCTTACCTCACCGAGGCCAGGAACCTCGGTGACACGTATCTTCCATCAAAGACGGCTCCTTGTTCCTTCTTACAATATATATAGGTGTACGGGGAAAGATTCAGTAAAACTTGCAATTTATACATTTAAATATCTGCATTTTTAAAAGTTATGTGTGCCCCCGTGTACAACTATCAGTGAGTGACAGCTATCTTTGTATTCACACATACACAGGGAATGGTATCAATCACTGATAACTTCTCCTCTGTGTACAACTATCAGTGACTGACAGCTATCTCTGAATACACACACAGAGAATGCTATCAATCACTGATAACACCTCCCTTATGTACAGCTATTAGTGACTGACAGCAACCTCTGTATACACACTTACACAGAGAATGCTATCAATCACTGATAACACCTCTCACGTACATCTATCAGTGACTGACAGTTCTCTGTATACACACTTACACAGAGAATGCTATCAATACCTGATCTCCTCTGTGTACAACTATCAGTGACTGACACTTACACAGAGAATACTATCAATCACTGATAACACCTCCCTCGTGTACAGCTATTAGTGACTGACAGCTATCTCTGTATACGCACTTACACAGGGACTGCTATCAGTCACTGATAACACTTCCCCTGTGTACAACTATCAGTGACTGACAGCTATCTCTATATACACACAGGTTATGCTATCAATCACCGATAACACCTCCCCTGTGTACAGCTATCAGTAATTGACAGCTATCTCTGTATACACACTGACACAGAGAATGATATCACCAGTAACACCTCCCCTGTGTACAACTATCAGTGACTGACAGCTACCTCTGTATACACACTTACACAGGGAATACTATCAATCACTGATAACACCTTCCCCCTGTATATCTATCAATTACTGACAGCTATCTCTGTATACACACAGGGAATGCTATCAATCTCTGATAACATCTTCCCTGTGTACAACTATCAGTGACTGGCAGCTATGTTTGTATACACACTTACTGAGTGAATGTTATTTATAACTGAAAACACCTTCACTGTGTACCACTGAAGTCAGAAAAAGTAGAGATATGAATGTATAAATTACAAGTTTTACTGAATCTTTTCCCACAAAACTATATAGCACTCCATTCAGCTCCTCCTGCTCTATAACATGCTGCCTGCAGATTGCACTGCATTTTGTGGTGACAGGTCCTCTTTAAACAACTTTATATAATTGCTAATGAGAAACAAAGTCTGCTTCTCCAACACATGGTACAATGGATTTCTCATATAAAATTCATCATGAATCTATGTCTATATCTTTATCTATAATCTATAATCTATGACTTTTGATACATCAATTGACTAAAGACTGTAAACTTATTTGTCTGAAAATAAATGTCCCTAGGTATCTTTACATCACCTCCTCTACAGGGCTAAAACACCATAAAGAAAACACTAGTGGCGAGCATATGCCCGATAAATGTGCCAAAAAATGTGGCAAAAAAAGCAACTGCCAAAAAAGACGCATGCCATTTTCCTGTTTTTTTTTTTTTTTTTTTTTTTTTTACTGGTGCTAGTGCAAAATTCACTTTTGTGTAAGGACCCTAAAGGAAGCAAATGACTTATACCAGTAACATAAACGTTCAAAGGGGGAGATTTATCATAACTCGTGTAAAGAAAAACTGTCTTAGGGTGGGTTCACATTCACGTTTTAAATTCCGTTATATAATGGAATATAATGGAATTTTAGGATGGAATGCAAAACAAAAGCCTTTAAGAGGCATTCCGTTTTGCTCTGTCCTAATTCATGTCTATAGGCACATATAACGGTTCAGTTTTTTTCCGCCAAAATGGAATGCCTCTTAAAGGTTTTTGTTTTGCATTCCGTCCTAAAATTCCATTATATTCCATTATAACTGTGTTATAACGGAACCCTTTAACGAAATTTATAACGTGAATGCGAACCCACCCTTAATTGCCCATAGCAACCAATCAGATTCCAACTTTCATTTTTCAGATCAATTTTGGAATCAATCTGATTCGTAGCTATGAGCAACTAAGCCAGTTTTCCTTTACAACAGTTTTGATAAATCTCTCCCATAGTGACAGTTAATTATGAACCATGTATGAATGTATTCTATAAGACTGTGGCACTAAAACAGTAATTTACAACCTATGGAAGTTGGAAAACATTTAGGGTTATAAGTATTCTTTATAAACTCATCCCCTATCCAGTCATCATTAGAATAGGGTTGCTGAGTTTATAAAGCCTATTTCCATATGCCTGATTAGTGTATTCTGAGATAATAGAGGAGATCCCATGTTCAGGACCCTCGTCAGTTGGCTAGAGTAGAAAGCAGCTACAAAGAGTGTCTCTCGGTCTGAAAGATCAGTCCTGTATCAGACACATAACCCATTTATTTCAATGGACGATGTGAAATATTTAGTTATCCCCTGTGGTGGCACTGCGGGGAAACTGAACAGTTACTGAGAGGTTTTCTCACAGCTGAACTGGATTTCCAGCTGAAGGACATTTTGTGATGTTGGGCTGCTGGGTTTCACTGTCTGCAGGTGCTGTGTTGTGGTGGCAGTGGTCGCCATGTCACGCTGTGCCATTTTAGATTAGGGACCCACTCAAAAGAGGTCACCTTGATATGGTGAGCAGGCTATGCATTTTGATCAAAAAGTGCCTAATTTACTATTTAGAAATTATGCTGAGAAGCATTAGATCAATCCATAGCATGTGGATGTGCGACTCTTCCTTTTTTTTTCAGAATATTTTGCTTATTCATAATAAAAAAAAATCATAATCTTTTAAAATATACAGACTGCTAGTCCTTTGTGAAATGGGTTCAATTCACATTAGACAAGTAAAACAAAGTTAGGGAATCACACTGCTCTCCTGGAATCCACAATAGTGAAGCACCGTAGGCACTTTCAGGCTAAAAGATAAATATATTCTACTAATAAGGGTTGATTAAAACAAGGCATATTAGATATAAAGTCCAGATTCGAAGAGTCTGTCTGAACTGGGTTTAGTCCCTCATTTTTCAAGGGTTTTACAAATGATTCCTAATATTATAGGTGGATCGAATTTAGAAAAACTGTGCACAGACAAAGCTGTATGAGCCAGTCAGCAGCTGGAATTTGTAGTACTTTTGAGTGCATGGGGTGTGGTTGAAACCATTGAGTGAAAAGGTCATGTTCTGATGAATAATATTGAAAGGGGTGAATGCAAAAGAGATACAATGCGTTCAGAAAGTCTTCAGACCCTTTCACTTTCTTCACATTTTGTTATGTTTTGGCCTTGTGCTAAAGTAAAAAATAAAGTATTTCCCTATCATTCTGTACTCAGTACCCCTTAATGAGAAGGTGAAAACAAAATATTTGAACTCTTTGCTAATTTATTAAAAAGGAAAAACCAAAATATTGCAGTCACATAAGTATTCAGACCGTTTACTCAGTACTTAATTGAAGGACCTTTGGCAGCAATTGCAGCCTCTGGTCCCCGTTGGCTATGATCCCACAAGGTTTGCACATCTGGATTTTCTACCATTCTTCTCTGCAAATCCTCTCATGCTCTGTCAGGTTGGATGGGGACCATCGGTGGACAGCAATTTTCAGGTCTCTCCAGAGAGGTTCGATTGGTTTCAAGTCAGGGCTCTGGCTGGGCCACTCAAGGACATTCACAGAGTCTTCCCTAAGTCACTCCTGTGTTGTCTTGACTGTGTGCTTAGGTTCATTGTCTTAATGGAAGGAAAACCTTTGGACAATTCAGCTGTCCAGAGCACTCTGGATCAGGTTTTCATTAAGAATATTTCTGTATTTGCACTACTCAGCTTTTCCTCAACCCTGACCAGTCTCCCTCTCTCAACCACTGAAAAACACACTCCAAGCATGATGCTGCCACCACCACCATGCTTCACTGTAGGAATGTACTGGGCAGGTGATGAGCAGTTCCTGGTTTCCTCCAGACATGACACTTAAAAGTGAGGCCGGAAAGTTCAATCTTGGTTTAATCAGACCAGAGAATCTTGTTTTTCACAGTCTGAGATACTTTTTGCAAACTCCAGGCAGACTTTAATGTATCTTTTAATGAGCAAAAGCTTTCTTCTGGCCACTCTGACATAAAGCCCGGCTTGGTGGAGTGCCGCAGTGATAGTTGACATTCCAAAAGTTTCTCCTATCTGCAAAAAAGACTTTTGCCGCTCAGCCAGAGTGACCATTGGATTCTTGGTTAGCTCTGTTACCAAGTCACTTCTTCCCGATTACCTAGTTTGATGGGGGAGGCCTGCTCGAGCAAGAGTCCTGGTTGTTTCAAACTTTTTCCATTTAAGAATTATGGAGGCCACTATGCTCTTGAGAACCTTCAGCACAACAAAAAATATTTTTGTTCGAAAAAAAAGAGAGAAAAAGGGAATAATGTATGGATTGCACATCCCCATGCTATGCATTGATCAAGGTCTCAATAAAGGAAAATGTCAAAAAAGTGAAAAGGTCTGTAGGCTTTCCAAATGCGACGTTACCTGATCATCCTGAGTAGTGTATTCCAGAGAACTGGGACAGCTTAAGTGAAATCATGGAGACTGGAGTGATAGGTTCAAGGTAAGGAGGATGTTAATTGTGAACCATTGTCAGTGTGGAGAGCACATGTAGGGTGGTAGACGGATGATAGAGAAAATACAGGGGGTGCTGTGTGACGGAGAGTTTTGTGGGTGGGAGTAAGAAGTTTAAATTGCATTCTATACTTTATGGGCAACCAGTGCAGTGGCAGGCACAGGGTGGAGGCATTGGTATAGCAGTTGAACAGATACTGTAGATGAGCCTGAATAGACTAGAGAGGGGAGAGTTTAGTGAGGTGGTAATGTATTGAGTTACAATAATAGAGACAAGAATAAAACAGGGACAAAAATAATAGTTTTTTTCACAGTTAGAAAATGTCAGATTCAATAAATGTTTTTGAGATGCAGGCTGCATTAGATTAATATAAGGGAAAAAGAAACATAACCCCAAGACAGAGAATGTGCTGCTTTGGAGTTATAGTAGTGCCACAGACTGACATGGAAATATCCGTTTAGGTAGGTTAGTAGTTACATAGATACATAGTTACATAGTTGAAAAAAGACATAAGTCCATCAAGTTCAACCGAGGGATAGGTGGGGATGCGAATCCCAGAAGGAAGTGAGACTCAGATTTCTACACGTTTTCATAAGCATTAATGTTTTTTACTTTTAAGAATTCATCTAAACCCCTTTTAAAACTGTCCACTGTTCCTGCTGTGACCACGTCCTGAGGAAGTCTATTCCACAGATTCACAGTTCTTATAGTAAAGAAGCTTTGACGCTTTTGGAGACTGAATATTCCTTCTCCAGTCGGAGGCAGTGCCCCCTTGTCCTTTGAGGGCATTTTACATGGAACAGTTTTTCACCGTATTTTTTGTATGGCCCATTTATATATTTGTATAAGTTAATGAAGTCCCCCCTTAGACGTCTCTTCTGAAGACTAAATAAATTCAATTATTTTAATCTTTCTTCATAACTAAGACCCTTCATGCCCTCTCCCTTCATGCGACCCTTTAGTCGCTCTCCTCTGTACTTTTTCCAGCTGCAGTGCGTCCTTTCTATTGACTGGTGCCCAGAACTGGACTGCATACTCCAGATGAGGCCGCACCAGCGCTTTGTAAAGTGGTAGTATTACATCCCTGCTCCGCGAGTCCATGCCTTGTTTAATATGACAATATCCTGGTGGCCTTAGAAGCAGCTTAATGACTTTGTATGCTGTTAATTAATCTACCATCTACAAGGACACCCAAATCCTTCTCTATAAGTGACTCCCCCAGTGTTACATCACCTAGGACATATGAAGCACGGAGATTATTACTACCAAAATGCATAACTTTACATTTATCCACATTTAACCTAATTTGCAAAGTTGATGCCTAATCACTCAGAGTGTTCAAGTCAGCTTGCAGTTTACGGACATCTTCCATAGACTGTACAGTACTACATGGCTTATTGTCATCTGGAAAAATAGAAATGGTGCTATTAATCCCGTCCTCGATATCATTAATAAATAAATTAAATAATAGAGGGCCCAGCACTGAACCTTGGGATACACCACTAATAACCCGGGACCATTCTGAATAGGAATCATTGGCCACAACTCTCCGGACACGGTCCTTCAGCCAGTTTTCAATCCAATTACAAACTATACTTTCCAAGCCAATAGACCTTACTTTACCTATTAAGCGTCTATGAGGGATAGTATCAAAAGCCTTTGCAAAATCCAGAAACACTACATCCACAGCTGCCCCTCTGTCCAAGCTACTACTCACCTCCTCATAAAAGCAAATCAGGTTAGTCTGACAACTTCTGTCCTTGGTAAACCCATGTTGGTTATCACTTATAATATTATTTACAGTCACATACTCCTGTATATAGTCCCTTAAGAGTCCTTCAAACATTTCCCCACAATAGAAATTAAACTAACTGGTCTATAATTACCTGTTAAGGACCTAGATACTTTTTTGAATATGGGCACCACATTTGCCTTGCGCCAATCACTTGGCACTGTACCAGTACCTAGAAAATCTTTAAAAATTATAAACAGGGGCACAGCAATGACTGAACTGAGCTCTTTAAGCTCTCTTGGGTGTAATCCATCTGGACCCCAAGCTCTCTTTTGCCACCTGCTGTTTTATCTCCTTTTTACAGATTTTATTAAGACCTTTGTAATCTTAAAACGCTACAGTTGACCCCTCAGATTTGTATTTTTTAAATGCCCTTTTTTGTCTTTTATTGCCCTTTTTACACTAGCTTAATTTTAGACGTTTATACTTGTTACCTAAAGGAATAATTTTTTCGGTGCAATTACTCAATGTGGATTTAAAGCTCTGCCATTTATCTTCAGTATTATTATGTGACAGTAGCTGCCCACAGTCTATGCCCTGAAATGCTGCCACCAACCCAGGGAAATTAGCCTTTTTGAAATTTGGTATCTTTGCTCTGCCTGACAGAGTTTGCTTCTTATAGTTTAGGGGGAATATAATTATATTGTGGTCACTATTACCTAGTGTTTCTCGAACAGTAACGATTCCAACAAGCTTTGCATCATTAGAAATTACAAGATCCAACAGAGCATTGCCCCTAGTGGGAGCTTCTACAAACTGGCCCATAAATTGGTCCTGCAGCAAGTTGAGGAATTTTCTCCCCTTTGCGGTTGAGGCAGAATCATGACCCCAGTTAATGTCTGAGAAGTTAAAATCTCCCATTATGACCACTGTACCAGCTAGTGTAGCCCGCTCTATTTGGTTATACAGTTGCATTTCTATATCCTCTGTGATGTTAGGGGGTCTATAGATTACACCAAGTTTTATTTTTTCAGTGTTTATATCCCTTTAAACTTCCACCCATAAGGTTTCCACATCCTCACCATCCTCACCCACAATTGCCTCTTTCACACTTGTCTTCAGATCACTCCTCACATACAGGCACACGCCACCTCCTTTTCTATTGACCCTGTCTTTCCTAAATAGTGTAAAACCCCCAGTATTTACAGCCTAGTCATGCGAAGAATCCAACCATTTCTCAGCCACACCAACTATATATATGTGTTCTTCTAGTACTATAGCCTCCAGCTCCCCCATTTTTCTAGCTAGACTTCTGGCATTTGTAAAAATACATTTTAAATTACTATTACCTGTAAAGTGAATATCTGGGATTTTTGGGTTATCTTGGTTGATGTTTGTATATAACAGGTTCTTGTTACCAGCAGTTCTATTTTTCATAAGTGTATCGTTCTGCCCAGTCTTCTCCCTACTTTCCTCACTAACCCCAGTCCCCACTAAATCCTGTCTCCTCCTATATCCCACTCTCTATCTACCACCTTGTTAGTATGACACCCCCCTCCCCAAGATCCTAGTTTAAAAAATCCTCCAGCTATCTAACCATTTTTTTCCCCAGGGCAGTTGCACCCTCCCCATGAAGGTGCAGCCCGTCCCTTCTGTAGAGCCTGTAACTGACTGTGAAGTCAGCCCAGTTCTCCATGAACCCGAACCCTTCTTTCCTGCACCAGCTTCTGATCCACTTATTTAACTCCCTAAGCTCCCGCTGTCTCTCTGGTGATGCTCGTGGTACTGGTAGTATTTTTTAAAACACTATCTTGGAGGTCCTGTGCCTTGAGCTTCTCTCGTAGTTCCCTAAAATCATTTTTAAGGACCTTCCATCTCCCCCTGACTTTGTCATTGGTGCAAATGGTGTAATAAATGGAGAAAGCAGAAGTTCAGTTTGTGAAAGGTTCAGTTTAAGATATTAAGATAAAGAGAGGACACGATGTTCAAGAAGGTCATCAGTGTTTTATAGTAGCACAAGGGTGACATCATGGCATGAGGTATGTAGTTGGCTATCATCAGTACAGAGATGGTACTGAAAACAAAATCTACTGATAGGCTGTCTCATAGGGGCTGTGTAAAAAGAAAAGAGAATACCTCGCACCGATCCCTGAGGAACCCCAAATCGGAAGAGGAGAAGTAGAGCTGCCAAATGATTCACTGAATGAGCAGTCAGAGTTAAGCATGCCGGGAAGGAGTTAGTGGTATACAGTGTCAAATGCTGTAGAGCAGGGGCCTAGTTTTAGGGAGGGCAGAGGTAACAGCCGCTACTGGGGGCCCAAAGACCATTGTGCCAGATAAGAAGACACTGGTATAATAGAAAGTGCACGCTGTTCAAGTTTCACCTCTGGCTAGAGGGAAGGGGTTAGGTCAATAATTTGACATGGGAGGGGGGTGCCATTTTAATTTTTGCCTCAGGCAGCATAAAGGCTATTTGCTTCCCTGGCCACAAAGCACTGAGGGAAGGGGGGCCCAAGATGAACTCTTGTACCGGGGCCCATGAGCCTTTAGCTACGCCCCTGCTGTAGAGAGATGAGATGAGTAGAGAAAAGTCACCAATGCATTCGCCCATCAGAAAATCATTTGACAATTTGGTAGGGGCAATTTCTGTAGCGTGTAGAAACCAGATTCTAAGAGTTCAGGGAGAAAGTTAACAGATTGATGAGGTTAGTGCTAACCAGCGTTCAGGAACCGTTCTAGCAAGCAGGGATTGTCTAAAGTGGAGAATGGCTTTAGGCCGTTATAAGTAACAGTACATGAAGGCAGAAGAGTGTCCTGTGTGCGCTAAGTCTGCTGATGACAAACAGTGATTCTGTATGGGGATGAGGGTTCGCAGTAGCAATCATCCCCATACAGATTAGAATTTTGCTGCATGTAAATGCAGCCATCACTTCTGTCCATGACCAGGCAATTACTGGGAAAGTTTGGTTCATTCCCAATAGTTCCCTTGCATCAGCCTATGTAAACGGTCCTTTACACTCATTTTCACCTCTTTACAATTTCATAAAATCACTGTTCAAAGGGAAAATAAATGTGATATAATAGCACCAGCGAAGAAGAGAGGCTGCCCTCAACTGCAGCAACTCCAGCAAACATTGCTGCAGACTAAGGCCTTGCACCGCCTGCCGTCAGTACACAGTGGAATGTCATTATGGGGTAATCATCATCATTCAGAATTTCCTATATCAATATTATAAACTGATAGTCTATTTCAGATATACACAACTACTGTATGTAGTGCATCATTGCTTCAGTAAATTGTAGAAAAAAATGACACTTCAGTGAATAAAGCTTGGTGGATCATTGCTCCTGATGGCTTAGCTCAAGTGCTATAAAAATAATTTCATGCTCTGAGTAAAAAAAAAAAAAAAATTAACAAATGTGTGTTATGGCAGAGCTACAGACCACAATGAGACATAGAGAACTAATGTGAAGGCCTATTACACTGACATTCAAGGAATCTGTACTCCCACTTCTATGGCTCCAACCCTTGAAAAATCATCTTCTCCTTGTCAGTCCCCGCTATTAAAAAAAAACATTTGAATAAATTCCCAGAGTGAATTGTTCCTTAGAATTAGTGAACCCTATGGAGGAAATCACATCATTATACAGAGTAAAGCCAACTTTGTACTGTTTCTCCAGGGCCTGCAACTGGAGCCAACAATCTGTCATTCCCTGCATAAACATCCACCTTATCATATCACAAACATTTATTTAACCCTTTTCTCCCAAGCTTTTTAAGAGGAGAAAAGGTGTCCAGTTAAGGCAACACTGTTTTCAGACTGCTTGGAAAGAAACACTGAAGGTCCTGTACATGGCAGTCAATCTGTCATGTGTCAAGCCGCACTTCTGTACAGCCCTATGTGAAATAATGCAGTCCGAGGCACTACATCACTGCATTCTCCAAGGCTGACTTTAACACCCACCTTCCTCCCCAGAGACAGGATCTGCATTGTTAGTTTCTATCTGGAGCCAAGGCTAATTAGTGGACGAGATGGGAAAGCTACATTGTTGTGTTATAATTTTGTCAAACAATATGATATGGGATGTAAAGAATGAATGATAGATCAATAAAAAGAAAGTTCATGGACGTGAATCCTTAGCTCAAACAATCTCCATGTTCTAGCTGCCATATTGATTTGATTATGAAGATTTCTTCTAGCTGTAACAGGACGAATGTGAAAAAATAATTTACATAAAAATGTTTCGCCATAATCATCTATGGAATTTTTACCGTTATGCAATATAAGCTGCATTGTGATGTACAACCCCTTACAGCCCACCTCTTGCAGGATAACACTATCACTTGTTCATTGTCATACATCTGACCTTCTGCTCATTTCATGCACTATTTTGTGTTCAACTCACTCATGATGATGATGATGGTGTGGTTGGAATAAATTTTAACTACATATGCTTGTGTATATATACCACACTGTTTAGCTAGTGAAATTGGGTGCATTAACAGCTGCTTCTGAGGACATGTCCTTTACCGGGCTATAGACAGGACATGACTTCTGCTGTGGACAGGTCCAGACCTGATGCATATGCAGATGAGGTGAATTCAGGAGTTTCCACATGAGGCAGGCAGAGGAATAGTTCTGGTCCCATCCACAGTGGAAGCGGCATCCCATCCATAGCCGCGGACAGAAATCTGGTAAAAACATGACTTCATTGACAGCTGGATTTTCAGGAGTGCCATATGACCAGGTTCCAGTGAGACCAATAAATGCAACTTAGGAACAGTAAATATATTACAAACTTTCTCCTCCTACAGATGTGTTATGTGTAATTAAGGTGAGTGTGCAGGGCCCACTGGGCCCCAGAAAACCTCAGTAAAGTCCATGCTGTCATATCTAAACCATCAAATGACTACTTTGTCATGTTGTAAATCTGAAAATAACTGCTTTGATCTATAAATGTGTTCAGAATGGTTGACATTGTTCTCCTAGCCTGGACGTAAGACTATATAACCTTATTGAACTCTTGATATGGTTCACACTGGAGCTATGTTTTAATTGAAATAAACTTTGTAACTAAAGCGTGAGAATTATTTATTTTATTTATTTTATCCACTTATATATCGCTACTAGACAGCTATCCTCAATGGGGCTCACAATCTAAGTATCATCCTAAGTAGAGACAGTATATTAAGGCCCTTTACGCATGCAGACGATTAGCTGAAGGATCATTCCCGTTCATTGCCTAGTGTAAACAGGACAGCAAGTAGTCTGGGCAGCCAGTTTGCTCATTTGTCAGCTGATCGGGTCTGGTTTACATGGCAATATGCAAACTGAGTGGGATGAATGACCATACTGTCATTCATTCCCCTTTCAGTTGGTATTTGGCCCTGTGAAAGGCCCTTTAAACAAGCACTTAGGATTTGTAATATCTTTCTTTGGAGCTCAAGGAGGCCATTCACATTAGATAGGAGTTGGGTGATGGTTGAACAGCAGTTGAACAAACATCTAGCGAACAATCGTTTAGCAGACATGACCATACACACTTCAGTCCATTTTGGGCGTTACAGTTGTTCAAACTGCCCATACATGTTCAATGAATCCGAGCAATGGATAAAGATCTTTCTGGGAATGTTCTTTCCAAGAAAACATTTTCATCCATGAACGACATCGAAAGTATTAAACATTGGCAACTTTTCAGATGATGATGATCTGTCATAAGTCAACTAAATCAATCGCTTGTTGTTCAATTTCAGACGATGGACATTCATTTTAGTTGACATTGTCTATTTTTATCAACTTTAGACGAATGTGTATGGCGACTTAAAATCTAAAAATCTAACCACCAACATTCAGTGCGTTTATTGCAAACATACAAGATAATGTAATAATACAGCATACATTGCTTAGTCATTACAGTATGTGCAATTTTCATTTGTTCAATGTAGCATACCACAATAATAAATGTATCACATCCACAATCATAACCACTGGCACTAATAATGTTTATGAGCAAAAGATCCAGCAATTTGGAGTTTCATCTTTTTTTACCCCAGGAAGTAAGCAATGTCTTTTTGTCTGGCAGCCTGTTATCTGACCATATTTTTAGGATGACATCATGGACATAGGTATAGGGGAAGCAGGGGAAGCAGCTGCTTTGGGGCCAAAACTCAGAAGGGGCCCACCCATGAGGACTAAAAGATTATATTGTCAGGAACCCTCAACAGTATTATAAAATTACATTATATACAGACACACTGCAGGAAAGAGATGGAGCGGCTGCTGGGCCTAGTCTAAGAGAGTGATCTTGACCAGCCACAGGAGTTGGGGTTGTATGGAAGGAGGGTGTTGCAAAGAGGTTGCTAGGGGTGGGGGTGCGGGGCTTTTCAAAAATTTTCTGTGGGGCCCAGTCATTTCTAGTTATGCCACTGGATGACATACACCTTCTGTCTTGGGAAATTTGCTTGTTAAAAGCTAAATAAAATAGATATTTTAGACCAGGGGTGAACAACCTGCGGCCCTTGATACCATTTTGTGCAGCCCCCAACCATCTGGTAACAGACATGTATGTCTATGTCTTGTGGTACCCCTTTAAATGTTATTTTTGACCCTTGTCATTGGTTCCGTCTGCCCAACCAGAAAACGTTATGTACCCTTCTTTTAGACCAACTGTTATTGTCTTTATTTGGTCAGTTTGTGGAAGAATTTATTTGAAAGGGTTTGATAAAGTTTTTTTCTTTGAAAGGTCAGAGATTGCCATAAAAAAGAATTAATAAGTCAATATACCCTGCTGCTCATGTTCCAACACTTCTCAGATCCCAGTTGGTCTCTATTTCATGGTCCCTCTCAAAACAGGAAGGAAATTACCACTCATCCAAACACTGTCTGCAGTGGTAACTCACCTAAACCAGTGATTGGCTGAACATTAGTGATGGACGAACATCTGCCGGGACAGTTCGCGAACGCGATCACGCAAACACGATCAAATGTTCGCGAACCGCAAGTTTGCGGCGGGTCCCATTCATTTTATTGGCAGGCGAACCTGAAAAAACCTTCAGCTCATATTTGCAGCCAAGAAATAATTACTAGAAATGCACAAATAGTCCCACAACATGGACAGTGACATACCAGATGTATTATTCGAATTTGCGATCTCCGTTTATAATTTTTTTCAATGCGAAATATCGGCAATATAATTTTCGCGTACGCACATGCGCAAATGCACTATACAGTACCCAAATGCACTATAAAGAAAGTATATTGGTATATAACACCCCGCTTCAATCACTTTTTTGGGGGGGCGACTGGTATATCACACCAGTAGAGATTATTTGTTCCAATAACGCTTGTCCCTCTATATACCTGCAGTATCGCAGCAGAACCGGACACAACTGCCGCACAATACAAATGCACTATAATATACTTTCTAACATAGAAAGTATATTATAACATTGTACAAGGAAGGCAATCTATTAGAATATACATAAAGATAAAACATAACCTTTAATAATGTTACTATGAGGGTCCATTCACACGTCCGTAAGTGTTTTGCTGATCCGCAAAACACGGACACCTGCAATGTGCATTCCGCAATTTGTGGACCGCACATCGCCGGCGCTATAATAGAAAATGCCTAATCTTGTCTGCAATTGTGGACAAGAATAGGACATGTTCTATTTTTTTGCAGAAACGGAAGCACGGATGCGGAAGTGCGGATCCACAAATGCGGATGCGGACAGCACATTCTGGCCCCATTGAAAATGAATAGGTCTGCACTCATTCCGCCAAATTGATGAACGGATGTGGACCCATTTTGCGGACGTGTGAATGGAAAAGATATCCCTCAAAATAAAAATGTATTAAATTATTAAAGTTAAGCAAAAAGCATAGCTGTGGTAGGCAATAACAAGTGCTCGGCGGCATTAAATCAGGTGCTCGGCGGCACCAAATCAAAAACCATATGTCTTACCACAATCCAGGGGGTTCCAGTGCACATCCATGAATCCAGAAGGGAAAGCAAAAAAACATCCATCCCTGGGCTAGATGATGATGTGGTATTGAAGGAAAGGGTGGGCAAAGAACTGTCCCTGATATTGCCCTACAGGGGGGTGCTATTCTGGCCCTGATAGCCTAACCACAGACCACCCGCCCTGATAAGACCCCATCCAGAACCTTAACCTATATAAAAATGGCTCTAGTAAGCCCCTAGCCCCTAACTTCCAGGTGATCACTATATAGATCTATGTGTTTTTGACTCATTATAAAAGTATATTATAAGTGTATTACACCCCTCTGTGTATCACAGCTATCGATAGCACACCTATACCAGTCCTTAAAAGGACTTCTGTGGCCCTATTAGCTAGCGTTTGGCATAACAGTCTGTCCCTGCTCCACACAGCAACCTCTCCCTACACTGGAAAAACACTGAATGTAAAATGGCGGCCAGATCAGGTCTATTTATAAGGTAGGAGGTATGTCCATGTGCTGAAACGTCTCAATTGGCTGTCCTGTACCACCTGATGGATGTGTCATAGGTTAAAGTTCTTCACAATGTAAAAGAATATGGCGGGCGCGAATATCTCCATATGTTCGTATGTTCGGCGAATCGCGAACATGCAAAGGTCGGGCCGAAAAGACCGCCGGGCGAACCGCAAGGCCATCTCTACTGAACATCATTGTCTGCTCATCAAGAAGGAATATGTAAAGGGTAGAGTAGAGACGAGAGGGGTACTGAGAAGCATTGAAGTGCAGGGTTGGTCAGGGGATTGTTAACACGATTACCACTTTATATTAGTGTGTAATTTTGTTTGACATTCTGACCCTTAAAAAAATTACTGTACAGACAACTGCTTTAATATTAAGCCCATAAGATCTCATAATAAAACAATGCAGATACTATACCAATCTTAATAAACCCCTAAGCTGGCGGTGGTTCTGTAGAAGTTATGAAGCTTCCTTGCTGTCTTACATTTAGACCATTTTCTACGCCTAAAACAGGCTTAAAAAATGGTAAATGAGATGGGCATCCTGGCCCGTCCCCTTCCCCACCCACATCATGCCCAATTATTTAGACATGGCGTGAGCGGGAAGAAGTCGCAGATTGCAATGCAACTACCTGTTGCGCCGCAATCTGCACCTGAAATACGCCTAATATAGGTGTAGTTAAGTTTAATAAGTGACCCCCAAGGTTTTGGAACTATATTTACATGTGTGAGAAAATGGTGCAAAGTAAGAATGCTTTATTAACATTAACAAAATGCAAAGTGAATGAACAAAAGAGAAATCTAAATCAAATAAATATTTGGTGTAAGCACCCTTTGCCTTTAAAACTGAATTCTTCACTTGCATACAGCTTTTGAAGGAACTCTGCATGGAAGTTGTTCCAAACATCTTGGAGAAGTGAATACAGATCGTCTGTGGATGTAGGCTTGCTGAAATCCTTCTTTTTCTTCAATGATGCTAAGATCGGGGTTCCGGGGGCCATATCATAATTCCTAGGACTCTGTCTTCATACTGAAGATAGTTCTTAATAAATGATTAAAACTTGTATTTGTGAAAGCATTCTTACTTTGCAGCATTTTTTCCACACCTGCCCGAAATCTTTGCACATTACTGTAAATATTAAAGAAAAAAATACCAATTACTGGTGCTATGAATTTACAATAGGAGCTAACAATGCCTAATGCTGTTTTCTTAAATTAGTTTACTCTCCCTGTGTTTGCTTTGGTACATTCTCAGTGTTAATAGAATTTAAAACCATATATACAGTAGGTCTTCCAAATAGCTCCAGTCTATAAAATAGCAAATTTACATTGTGAGCACCACTTCTCTGTACAGTGCTGCAGAGTATATTAGTGCTTTATAAAGAATGGACTATAATAGTAAAGTCTTTGATTTTTTGATCATGCTGTTAATAAGTGGAAAGTTAAAGGAAGCAGAGGAAATAGGGTGAATGGCCATCCCCATTTTCCCATAAACATAGATAGTACTATACCTGGCTCCAATAACAATTACAGAATGTCTTTTCCATTGTTAAGAGCAAGACCTCTGGCTTGTTTGTAGCTGTATTCTGTTTTACTAATGATGCTATTTTTCTCAGCATGTTTGCCTATTACCTAATACGCACTACATCAGGAGTTTTCACAGGATTCACTGGTACAAGATGAGGTCAGACATTCCCAAGCTTTTAAAGTGTTTGGAGAAGTCTTATTTTGTTATGCTTGGCTTTTATCCTAGAAATACAATTGACATAATGAAAATATCCTTATGTAAAATTATTATTCCCCTCGGGAGAGAGTTCATTATTTCTTCCACTTTGTCTCGAAAGATTATCCCTACTTTGGAAATACAAATACATTGATAATAGATGTGGACACTAGCAGTCAGCGTGATCTGAGCAGCAACAATGTCTAATTCTTTCTGATAGCACTGGAGTAAGGTTTAGCATCAAATTATTAAATGGATCAAAAAGCCAAAACAATTGTTCACATGTAGAAAAAAACAAAACCCCAAATTATAGTTTAAAAGTTCACAATTCCCAGCTACTGCTTGCTTACTTTGAACAAGTTCTTGGCATTAAATGTCCAATTGTTTATTTCACTGGAATGGTGTTCACCAAAGCAGTGTCTGTAATGACTCATGCACCATACTATAGAAAGATGGCTGGTACCAGGTGATGGGCAGATGTTGGGCTCCTTATGGGTATAAAGTTCCAACAATTATCTTTTGTCAACTTTAACTCGCTGGACAAGCAAAAAAAAAATGCATTCTATAACATTATCATATATCTATGGAAGTGATGATGTCAAATAATAATAGTGACACACGTCACGCCAATAAGATAATGGGTTGCTTCAAAAGGAGCATAGATGCCTGTGATGAGAACATAGTCCTACCACTTTACAAATCACTAGTCAGACCACACATGGAGTACTGTGTACAGTTCTGGGCTCCTGTGAACAAGGCAGACATAGCAGAGCTGGAGAGCGTCCAGAGGAGGGCAACTAAAGTAATAATTGGAATGGGGCAACTACAGTACCGTGAAAGATTAACAACATTAGGGTTATTCACTTTAGAAAAAAAGCTGACTATGGGGAGATCTAATAACTATGTATAAATATATCAGGGGTCAGTACAGAGATCTATCCCATCATCTGTTTATCCCCAGGACGGTGACTGTGACGAGGGGACATCCTCTGCGTCTAGAGGAAAGAAGGTTTGTACACAAACATAGAAGAGGATTCTTTACGGTAAGAGCAGTGAGACTATGGAACTCTCTGCCTGAGGAGGTGGTGATGGTGAGTACAATAAAGGAATTCAAGAGGAGCCTGGATGTATTTCTGGAGCGTAATAATATTACAGGTTATAGATACTAGAGAGGGGTCGTTGATCCAGGGAGTTATTCTGATTGGAGTCGGGAAGGAATTTTTTTCCCCCTTAAGTGGGGGAAATTGGCTTCTACCTCCCAAGTTTTTTTTTGCCTTCCTCTGGATCAACTTGCAGGATAACAGGCCGAACAAATGTCTTTTCAGCCTTATAAACTATGTTAAATGATGATTTGTGTGTAGAAAATGAATCTATTGTTAGCAAATTACCTGTTACTTTTTATTTTGTATATATGATATTTCCAATTTTTTGTGTCATCTGTTTAGACAAAATCCTGAAATGTAGCAGACTTCATGCTGGTCACTGAGCATGCACAATGGCTAAAGCTTCCTGTCTTGGAGATATCATGTGTTTCAGCTTGTGCTGTGTACACTGAGCCAAGGACAGTTACATCTCAAGCAGGATTGCAATGAAACATCAAACATCTTTATCGTAACATAGGACCACACAGTGGGCAATAGAACAAAGACACCGATCACCCCGTTTCTTTATGCTCCTCCCTACACGATGTCCTCTGCACATGTCACAGAACATGCCCAATTATACTCAAATGCTGAGTTGTTTTTTCCCCAAAAAATAAGTGACAATAACAGCAAATACTTCTCTAGAGTTCCCTGCAATATTGACATTTACAGTATGAGATCTGTTAGATCAAGCCTTGAGAAAGTGAGTATTGTTTTTTTATTTTAATTTTTTTTAAAGTTATCTCTGACTGTTATATGTCGTGTAAGGCTCTTCTTATTTTGACTTGAAAAAGGCTGTAAACAATATCATTTTATGTGAAAGATCTTGAATTCTGGATTATAATCTGGCCAAAAAAAAAAAAGTTTGTTATAGATTGAGCAAGAGAATTGAAGGGCACTCCTCTTGGAGATAGGCAGTGCTCAGTGGTAAAGGACACTAACAGTAATGATAGAAACCACGGCACTCCGAAGACATTTTTTGTAATATATTTCATTATTATTATTTCATTGTTTCAATCCATCCGCATAATTAATTACTGGCCAACGTTTTGGTCCTACGCGGGCCTTGTTCTAGTATAAATATGGACAAAGAAAACATAATATGAACAGCTGGGTACATGATTATAGGAAACAATAGAATACATGATTTTGCAATGCAAAATTAATAATGTGATTAGAACCGACATAAGGCATGGTCACATAGCAGCAGTAATGATATGAAGTACATTAAAGTACTGGGAAATGGGCTGATCGAATCACTTCAAGCGGTGGTAATTGGGAGACTGGAAGAGGAAGTCTGTGAAGTCCAAAAGTAAACTTAGGTAAGTATGAATGAAAAGAAAATATATCAGACAGGATAGTTATATGTAACTTATAAGGTAGTAACTTATGAGGTGGCAATGCTTCTTATAGATATGAAGGAATTAGGAATTTTGGTGAGCTTGTGCAAATTGTAGCCTCTTTTTCCTATTTGTAGTGGAGATGAGTGGTACCCGGTGGGGTCTTCTGCTGTTGTAGCCCATCCGCCTCAAGGTTGTGCGTGTTGTGGCTTCACAGATGCTTTGCTGCATACCTCGGTTGTAACAAATGGTTATTTCAGTCAACGTTGCTCTTCTATCAGCTTGAATCAGTCGGCCCATTCTCCTTTGACCTCTAGCATCAACAAGTCATTTTTGCCCACAGGACTGCCGCATAATGGATGTTTTCACACCATTCTTTGTAAACCCTAGAAATAGTTGTGCGTGAAAATCCCAGTAACTGAGCAGATTGTGACATACTCAGACCGGCCCGTAAGTCACCAACAACCATGCCACGCTCAAAATTGCTTAAATCACCTTTCTTTCCCATTCTGACATTCAGTTTGGAGTTCAGGAGATTGTCTTGACCAGGACCACAACCCTACATGCATTGAAGCAACTGCCATGTGATTGGTTGACTAGATAATCGCATTAATGAGAAATAGAACAGGTGTTCCTAATAATTCTTTAGGTGAGTGTAGATTGAAGTCCATATTTCGAAAACCTAGCTGGAATAAACAGATCATTATTTGGAAGAGGAGGTTTATGGGAATGGCCTTTATTTTCTCTACTGCAGTGCCTATCTCCAAATTTGGCACCATGTGTCTGGGAGAAAAGTACAGTCTGAGAAATAGGGTTGGGTGAGGGTCTATAAGAATACCAGGAATAGCTGAGATTAACCCTTTGGTGGAAGTGGTTACCTTACATATGCAGTGACTTGCTGGTTAGCTGCCAAAGGGTTAATTATGGGGTTCACTGGTAAAGTTAATTCAGTAGTTCACTGCTAAAGTTGTCAGGATGTTTACTGAAATGCTAACCCTCTGTGATACAAGTGGTTTATGTAATCATACACAATGCAACAGTTCTCTGCAGGTCAGAATATAGGAACTAATGCTATACTCACTATATGAATAAATGTCAGGTATTAGCAAATATATATTAAGCAAAATCATTTGTGCCCATCAACCACAACAAGGTGATCTCTTTGGATTAGAACCTATTCTAAATGCTATCAATTTTAGGGCCAACAGTCCTCCAGTGAATTTAGGAAAGGCAGGCCTACATATATACCGACCCTGCTCTGTATGCTACCGCTTCTTCTGTTGCCAGCTAGCCTTCAATGAATCGTGATGAGCGGCAGGGGCTATATTAGAATTCGCAATATTTCACGAATATTTGGGCGAATATTCGTCATATATTCCCGAATTCGAGATTTTTTTCTTGATTGCGAAAAATCGGCAATGTAATATTTGAGTAATGCGAGCGAAATACAGTCGTGGGTCACTTTTGCTACATTTTCCAAGCTGCTAGAAGTTTCCTGAGACTGGAGAAAATGGTTGGCACGGCAGAACATAAAAAATGGCTTTATATGCAGTTAGAGTGATGCAAATATTTTGGCGCAATATGTGAAACTTCACATTTTAGCAGGTCTGCATGTATGTATGGACAGCAGAACCTATCACTACTTAACACACTGCAATTTAACCTACACTGACTATCTCTCACTATCTGTATAACATATATATATATATAAGGGTACTTTCACACTTGCGGCAGAGGATTCCGGCAGGCAGTTCCGTCGTTGAAATTGCCTGCCGGATCCGTCGCAAACAGATGCATTTCTGAGACGGATCTGGATGCAGATTTGTCTCACAAAAGCATTGCAATACCGGATGCGTCTTTCCGGTTGTCATCCGGAAAAACGGACCCAGTATTTATTTTTTTCATAGATTTAATGGTCTGCGCATGCGCGGACGGAAAGAACGGATCCGTTTTGCCGGAACACTTGGGACTGGATCCGGCATTAATGCATTTAAATGGAAATTAATGCCGGATCCGGCATTCCGGGAGGTGTTCAGGATTTGTGGCCGGAGAGAAAACTGCAGCATGCTGCGGTATTTTGTCCGGCCCAAAAATGTAAGAGGGACTGAACTGATGCATCCTGATGCATACTGAACGGAATGCTCTCCATTCAGAATGCATTAGGATAAAACTGATCAGTTTTTTTCTGGTATTGAGCTCCTAGGACGGATCTCAATACTGGAAAACAAAAACGCTACTGTGAAAGTACCCTAAGCTATCTCTAACTATCTATCTAATGTAGTGTGGAAAGCACAGAACACAGCAGTGACACTGCTATCTCTCTCAGAACTTAAAAAAAACTGCAGAAAATGGCTGCTGGGGAGGTTCTTATATAGTAATGGGTAAGCAACTTTCCTATTGGTTGCTAGGGATGTTGCTAAGCTCAGACAAAGACATTGCAGCCTTCTCATTGGCCCACAAGCAAGAAGGGAGGTTACTGATGAAAAAAAATCTAGAATATTCGAAATTACGAATATATAGCACTATAATCTAAATATTTGCGAATTCTCGAAGTGCGAATATTCGCTCCCAACATTACCAGTGATGAGCGGCAGGGGCAATATTCGAATTCATGATATTTTGAGAATATTTGGGTGAATATTCATCATATATTTGAAAATTTGTGATCTCCAGTCATTATTTTCTTGATTGCGAAGTTTCACATATTGCGCCAAAATATTTGCATCACTCTAACTGCATATAAAGCCATTTTTAATGTTCAGCCCTGCACAACCAAGTGGCAAACAAAATCAGGTGTGCACTGCGCAACCCCATCTGTGGCAAGGTCCACATAACCACCGAAACGTGGACCAGTAAGCACGGGCAGGGACGTTATATCTCCCTAACTGCACACTGGGCAAATACAGTGGCGGATGGGCCTGAGATGGATAGCAGTTTATCGCATGTCCTTCCGCCACCGATGATTGCAGGATGTTTCTCGTTGCCTCCTCCTCCTACTCTGCTTCATCCTCTACCACCTCCTCATCCGGTCAGCGTAACACCTGCACCACCAACTTCAGCACAGCCAGGGGAAAACAACAGCAGGCTGTTTTGAAATTCATCTGTTTGGGGGGAAAAACCACACACCGAGCAGGAGCTGTGGACAGGCATGGAACAGCAGACCGATGAGTGGTTGGTGCCACTGAGCCTCAAGCCCGGACTGGTGGTGTGCAATAATGGGCGAAATCTTGTAACCGCTCTGGGCCTATCCTGTTTGACGCACATCCCTTGCCTGGCGCATGTGCTGAATTTGGTGGTGCAGAGGTTCCTGAAAAATTACCCCTACAGTATATGTCAGAGCTGCTGCAGAAAGTGCGGGCTGTCACTGCGCGCTTTCAGCGTTCTCACCCTGCTGCTGCTTGCCTGTCTGTGCTGCAGCGTAACTTTGGCTTCCCACTCACCACCTCATATGCAACGTACCCACAAGGTATAACTCCACCTTGCACATGCTGGAGAGACTGTACCACCAGGTGATAGTGGAGTTTAAGCTGCAGCATGCACGGGTGAGTCGCTCTGTGGAACAGCACCACTTCACCACCAACGATGGAGCTTCCATGCAGGTCTTGTGTGCCGTGTTGCGCTGTTTTGAGTACTCCACCAACATGGCCAGTGCCGATGACACCATCATCAGCGTTACTATCCTACTTCTATGTCTCCTTGAAAAAACGCTTCGGGCTATGATGCTTCGGGCGATGAGGAAGAGGATGTGGCACAGGAGGAAGAGGGGTAATTTCCACGGTTATCAGACCAGTCATTCACAAGTGGCTCAAAGGGTGGATTCCTGCACCAACAGAGGCCAGGTACACAACTGTCCAGCCAGGACACAGTTCTGGAGGATGATGAGGAGGAGGAACCGTGTTTACAGCAGGATGGCACCCAAACTAGCTCATGGCCATCACTGGCACACATGAGCGACTACATGCTGCAGTGCCTGCGCAACGACCACCGAGTTGCCCACATTCTAACCACTGTTGATTACTGGGTGGCCACCCTGCTGGATCCCCGCTACAAGGACATCGTGATCGAAAGATGTGCGTGTACAAGGGCAGGCTGGTAGACGCACTGCTGATGGCATTCCCACCTGACAGCGGGGGCTCAGTGGAAGCACAAGGCGAAGGCACAGGAGGCGGAGGAAGAAGTCGCCAACGCAGCTGGGGCACAGCCAGCACCTCAGAAGGGAGGGTTAGCATGGACGAAATGTGGAAAAGCTTTGTCAGCACGCCACAACAACCAGCACCACCAGCTGATATGGAACGTCTTAGCAGGAGGCAGTATTTCAGCAACAAGGTGGAATAGTATATGTGCACACGTCTACACGTACTGACTAATGGGTCTGCCCCATTCAACTTCTGGGTCCCCAAATTGGGCACGTGGCCTGAGCTTGCCCTTTACGCCGTGGAGGTGCTGGTCTGCCCTACGGCCAGTGTATTGTCCGAACGTGTGTTTAGCGTGACAGGGGGGGATGATCACAGACAAGCGCAGCCGCCTGTCCACAGCCAACATGGACAAGCTCACGTTCATTAAAATGAACCAGGCATGGATCCCACAGGACTTGTCCGTGCCTTGTGCTGAATAGACAAGTATACCGGCTGCACCCAGCAATTGTTAGACTCCAGCGCAGTTTCTCTTTGCATTCTCTTTTCTAGTTCCCAATGTTTTGGGGTCTTCCCAAATTTATAAAAAAAATAATAATAATAAAAAAATTTAAGGAAAACTAATTTTAATAAAAAAACACAAAAACAGTGTTGGTTAATGCCCCTCCTCCTTCGCCGCTTCCACCTACAACGCCACATCTACCGCCTCCTCAACCTCCTACTCCACTTTGACCTCCGCCTCCTAGTTCAAGATTATAATTTTTTTATTTTTTTATATTCTATGATATTTTAAGTCATTTCCCTATCCACATTTGTTTGCAAATGTCCTGCTCTTACCCCCATTTTGCTTCCTTTTGCAGCCCTCTAGCCCTCGCTATGACTATTTTACTGCCATTTTAATGCACCAAAGTTCAGGTCCCCATTGAATTCAACGGGGATCGGGTTCGGGTTCGAGAACAGGTCAATTTTAGGTCCCGAACCCGAACTTTGACCCGAAGTTCGGCCGAACCCAGCGAACCCGAACATCCACGGGTCTGCTCAACCCTACACACCACAAAAGGCTTTAGAACATATAACTGCACCGCTGAACGGCAAATAATATATATTTTTTTTGCCACTAATACACACCAAAAAGGGCTTTAGAACATATAACTGCACCACTGAATGTCAAATATATATTTTTTTGCCACTAATACATGCCAAAAAGGGCTTAAGAACATATAACTGCACCGCTGAACGGCAAATATATATTTTTTTGCCACTAATACATGCCAAAAGGGGCTTTAGAACATATAACTGCACCGCTGAACGGCAAATATAGATTTTTGTGCCACTAATACATGCCAAAAAGGGCAGTAATTTTCTCACATTACCACACAACTAGAGATGATCAAAAACTGAAGGTTGCTGCACGTGGAGAAAGGAACTCTGGGAAGGCAGGATCACCCATAATGCCATGCATGTAGCCAATCAGCAGCCAGCCAGCCCTGTGATATCACAGCCCTATAAATAGCGGTAGCCATCTTAGATTCTGCCATTTACCAATGTACTTAGTGCAGGGAGAGATGTCTGCAGGCACTAGGGACTGTGTTAGAAAAAAACATCATTGTGTTAAAAAAAACGATTTACAAGTGCAGGGAAAGATTATTCAAGGTGTAGGGAAAGGATAGGGAGGAATCATTCCACAGCTTTTATGTTGAAAAGGGTTCATTCGGGTAGGTTATAGCCTGGGTAATAGGAACAATCCTATTACACCTTGCTGCACTGACTGGGGATCCAAATTGCCATTATACAACTCTGTAATTCCAGCCAACCGTTCTTATTAGGGTGCAAGTGCTGTATGATACAGGCATTAACAGGGTTTATTACAAGGCATTATTTCTATGTCTTATTTGCCCTTGTGCGGTGTTTTTGGCTTGCAATAGTGGGAAAAAAGGGCTTATTGCTTACAGCCCTTTTTGTTGTGTATTAGTGGCAAAAGTAAAATATAATTGCCGCTCAGCGGTACAGTTATCTGTGGTAAAGCCTTTTGTGACGTATATTAGCGAAAAATAAATATATATATATATATATATATATATATTTGCCGCTCAGCTGTGCAGTTATCTGTGGTAAAGCCTTTTGTGACATCTATTAGAGGAAAAAGAAAAAATATATTCGCCGTTCAGCGTTGCACTTATAGTACCATAGTACATAAAGCCGAAAAAAGACATTTGTCCATCCAGTTCGGCCTGTCATCCTGCAAGTTGATCCAGAGGAAGGCAAAAAAAAAAAACTGTGAGGTAGAAGCCAATTTTCCCCACTTTAGGGGAATAAAAAAAATTCCTTCCCGACTCCAATCAGGCAATCAGAATAACTCCCTGGATCAACGACCCCTCTCTAGTAGCTATAGCCTGTAATATTATTACACTCCAGAAATACATCCAGGCTCCTCTTGAATTCCTTTATTGTACTACTCACCATCACCACCTCCTCAGGCAGAGAGTTCCATAGTCTCACTGCTCTTACCATAAAGAATCCTCTTCTATGTTTGTGTACAAACCTTCTTTCCTCCAGACTCAGAGGATGTCCCCTCGTCACAGTCACAGTCCTGGGGATAAATAGATGATGGGAGAGATCTCTGTACTGACCCCTGATATATTTATATATAGTTATTAGATCTCCCCTCAGTCGTCTTTTTTCTAAAGTGAATAACCCTAATTTTTATAATCTTTCAGGGTACTGTAGTTGCCCCATTCCAGTTATTACTTTAGTTGCCCCCCTCTGACCCTCTCCAGCTCTGCTATGTCTGCCTTGTTCACAGGAGCCCAGAACTGTACACAGTACTCCATGTGTAGTCAGACTAGCGATTTGCAAAGTGGTAGGACTATGTTCTTATCACGGGCATCTATGCCCCTTTTGATGCAACCCATTATCTTATTGGCCTTGGCGCAGCAGCTGCCTGACACTGTTTTTTGCAGATTAGTTTGCTGTTTATTAAAATTCCTAGATCCTTTTCCATGTCAGTTACCGAGTGTTTTACCATTTAGTACAGGGGTAGGCAACCTCCGGCACTCCAGCTGTTGAGAAACTACAACTCCCAGCATGCATACTTGCTCTGCTCTTCTAAGAACTCAAATAGAAATGAATGGAGCATGCTGGGAATTGTAGTTTCGCAACAGCTGGAGTGCCGAAGGTTGCTGATCCCTGATTTAGTATGTACGGGTGACTTGCATTATTCCTTCCCATGTGCGTAACTTTAGATTTGTCAGTGTTAAAGCTCATCTGCCACTTATCTGCCCAGGCCTCCAATCTATCCAAATCCCTCTGTAGAAGTATACTGTCCTCTTCAGTGTTAATTACTTTACACAATTTTGTGTCATCTGCAAAAATTTATATTTTACTATGCAAGCCTTCTACAAGATCATTAATAAATATACTGACCCCTGAGGTACTCCATATATGTTGAAAAGCCTTGTGTAGTGGAAAACTGGAAAAAATGAGGGCTTAATTGCCGTTCAGCGGTACAGTTATATATTCTAAAGCCCTTTTTGCAGTATGGACTGAATTACGTAGTGGTGGAAATTTTTTATGTGAAACAGGCTTTTCGGGGGGAAAATTGATGGGTGATTGTAGACTTTGTTCTGTATGAACCGATGGTATATGTTGAAAATCCTTTAGTGTAGTGTGAAAGTGGGAAAAAAGTGAATGACATTCAGGTTGTCAACTTATCAGCAAAAATTCTTACACAACCTCAACTCAAGAGGACTTACCTTTTCCCCTACCTGCCACTTCGATGTCTACTGAACTATCCTGGATGTCAACAAATTCGCACAAAATCTTACCATCAAAAAACACTTTGCGAACTCTGCTACGTCTGAGGACTGTTTGACATCCAGTTGTACATCCCCTGCACTGAGTGTGTCCCCACCTCTGCCACTAACCAATTTTTCTTTTCAGGAACTTGCTATTTTCATTTATGCAGCAATCTCGACCCTGCTCTGATTGTATTTCTTCATATGATTTTGCACATAATTTTGTCATGCATAATTGCAATTTTTACCCTATCCATTCATGCAGACCTGCATTGGATATGTTTCAGGAATTAGTCGAGCGGGATTTATTTGCCTTGGAGGCTTCTGTTCACTCTTCGGGTGTGTACAGGTCCTCTAAAAATTTAACTCATCATGAGCACCTTGCGCTCCAGGAGTTTGAGCGGTTGCCCGACATTGTCACTAAGCGGGCTGACAGGGGGGGAGATGTGGTAATCCTGGACAAGCTCATCTATAAATCTCAACATCTAGCAATGCTAGAAGATACCAATACATACAGAGAGCTTGCCCACGACCCCACACCCCTCTGTCAGCAGGAACTTTCCTCCATATTATGTATGGGTTTTCAACAGGGTTTCTTGGATCAGAAGTAAATTGATTTTATCTTTGTTCCTCATCCAATTACTCCCATATTTCGTTCTCTCCCGAAAATTCAAAAAAGAGGTTGGGCATCGGCTCATTTTCAGAGAGATTGTCAGCTTGGGTGGACAGCATTCTACAACCGCAGATCCAGTGTATTCCTGGTTTCCTAAAGAATACGAGGGCAGTTCTTCAAGCTTTCCATGGTTTTAATTGAAAATCGAATTACATCTGGATCACGGCTGATGTCACCTCGCTGTACACTGTTATCCCTCATGAGCTAGCCATTATTTCATTGCAATGGTTTCTCCGCATTTATGCCGATTTTTCTCTTGCTTTTCAGGATTTTATTTGCCAAGTGGTTATGTTTTTGCTGCAACTTAATTTTTTTATCTTTGATCACTGTTTTTTTCTTCAACTCACTGGAGTTTCTATGGGAGCGAAATTTTCCCCCTCCCTCGCCAATGTCTATATGGCATGGTGGGAGCATTACCATCTTTTTTCACACTAGAACCCCTGGGGGGCCTTCCTGGAGTGGTACGGTTGCTACATCAATGACCTGCTCTTTATTTGGTCAGGCGATGAGGCGGCCGTGCCTCTCCTGGGAGACTTCCTCAATGACAATACATGTGGTCTAAAATTCACTTTACATCATGACGCTTCCACCATTCCATTTTTAGATCTCCTATTGATTGGCAATACAAAGAATAATATGGTGAGGTCACGACCATGGTTATGGTGGTGACTCTTTGACCAGCATGCAGTTGTCAGCGGTTTGTTCTATGTAGTCAACCACAGGTGAGGGCTCTGGGTTTGTTGCCTCACGTGTGGTTGCTGTTGGCAACATATGGTTGTTGGCAGTGTAGCAGCTGGAGCTGTTTGCTAGGCGGCTCACTGTCACGGCATGCGGTTGCCTCTGGCAACGTGTGTGTGTGTGTATGTGTGCACTTTCCCTGTTTGGTGTGCATGGGGTTTATTGTGTGTGTATTTCCCTTTAAGTGGCTTTACTACCCTGTCTGGTGTTGGAAGGGTTAATTCCCTTTCCAGTGGGTGTCTGTGTGGGTGTGGCTACTTGGGCTATTTAGTCTCTGCTGGATGCCTGTAGCTGAGGGGTACTCCTGCCATGTTTATGCTGGAGTCATCCTCCTGGTTTATATACCATCTGTCCAGTGAGGGCCACCCTTGTGGTCATAAAAGTTTATGCATGATGTTAAGTTGATGTTGTTATCCTTTCTATGTTTTTGCAGCTATGGATGTCCTGATTTCCTGTGTGTTTTGTGGTGTGCTGTGTCCTTAGTGTTTGTGTGGACAGCAGTACTGTTGCATGGGTTCCAGTCAGCGAGGCTGTGGCAGGTAGGTTTTGAACTGGTGTAGTTTACCTGCCATATCCATATGTCTGTATATGTTCCACCTTCGTTGCAGCTTGGCCAGTGAGACTCCTGTTCGTCCACGTCCTGGAGGAACAGGTCGTCTTACCCTGCTCCTAAGTCCAGGGATTTCCTTAGGGCTAGTAGGGATCCTAAGTTCCAGAGTATGAGCCCTCCTACCATCTTGGTTGGCTCATACGGATAGAAGTCAGGGTCAGCATTAGGGATGCGATAGGAGGTGACCAGCTCCCTGATCCTGTGGTCCTGGCCTAGCAGCTACCAACCATCTTCTAGCATCGCATGGCTGAGGGTTTCGCCCCATCCTCAGCCGTGACAGGTGATCCCTCACACTTACCGCAAGGAAGCGGCAGGCAACACCATCCTCCATGCAAAGTCCTGTCATCCGCCACATGTGGTGAAAAATATTCCAAAAGGGGAATTTATTCGCACCATACAAAATTGCTCTGCGGATCGGGCACGTCGCATGGAGTTGGATGCTGTTGCCTACTGGATAGGAAATATTCTAGTGCTTTATTACAACAAACCAGAAAAAAAAAATTGCCGATATTTCTCGAGTTGTTTTGATTTTTCCTCAAACTGTGGGTGCTCCATCTAACAAAATTCAGCATGCAGGACTTAAAAAATTGAAAAAATCAACTCCTGTCTTTGTCACCAGTTACAGTCTCGAATTTTCTCGTATCTGTCAGATAGTGACTAAACATATGTCAGTCCTGAACACCGAAAGTCAGTGGTCAAATATCATTGGTGGAGGTACTAAATGCATTGCACGAAGGGCAATCACACTGGGGAACAGAGTAAGTCCCTCTATGTTCACAAAGGCTTGCGCTAGGCAACCTACCTGGCTTAGATTTATTGGCAGCTTCAAGTGTGGTCATAAAATATGCACCTGCTGTATTTGTATGCAGTTTGGTGGCCATGTTTGTTCAACTGCTCATAATAAGCCTTTTCACATTAAACAGTATATAAATTGCAACACAACTTATGTGGTTTACTGTATTACTTGCACCTTGTATTGTCTCCAATACATCGGCTGCACTTCCAATAGTCTAAAAACTAGACTCTGCAGACACATCTGATATTCCACATGCTTTGACCAGAAATGTCTCTGCAGCCAGTTCACATTACACAGCGTTTCATGGAGGCAACACGAAGGGTATGCAAGTCTGTATCCTGGAAAGAGTTAATCCACCGATTAGAGGAGGTGACCATAGGAAGAAACTGCTGAACAGGGAATTATACTGGATCTTTCGAATGGGTTCCTGCATTCCGAGTGGTTTAAATCGCAGACACGATTTAATATTGCATTATTGATTTTTTAAATTTTTTCTGCATACTTGGTTATTTTACCTCTTTTTATACAGTGTTTTTTATTTGTCTTGATGTATTATTAGTCAATTACCTTGTGCGGAGGTGTGGCTATGACTGATTCTGGCCACCTGCCAGTTTTCAGGGGGCCTCTATTTAGTCTTGGTTCACACAATCTCTTTCTTGTCATGAGTAAGGATCTATATTGTCAGATCCGAAATGCGTAGACCTGGATTGTTTATGGTTTTATCACACTGAATTATTAAAAGATTCCACGTTATTTGGAAGCTGGACCTCCTTTCTTTTCTAAAGGCAAAGTCTGCTGGTGTGTTGTCATCAGCGTCTTCATTATGTTTGCTGCTGGACCCACGGCGACGTAATTAGGTCCTTACAGCAATAGGAGGTCTACAATCACCCATCAATTTTCCCCCAAAAAACTGCCTGTTTTACATAAAAAATTTCAACAATATAAGGATAATGGAATTCATTCATTCGGTTATTGTTCTGACGGATCAGAGGAAGGGCAAAATAATCAGTGAAGTCAACACAAACTTACTGCTGACACCCTCTCCACTCTGCCGGGGGGTTCTACTTGTATAAGCGTTTAATAGAACAGGTTCTATAGACATCTATGGGGAATCAGCTAACGACGGTTTAAAAGGCGTACGCTTCTTCTTGGCGCTAACACTGACCTGAAAGGCTGAGTTCATACTTCAGTTATTTGGTCAGTGTTGGCTCCGTGACTGCCCAAATAAGTGAAGTGTGCAGTGATTCTAAGAGCGACGCCTGTCGTCTGCATGTCATACTGACTCACAGTATTATTTCACTACCACAGCAGACTCCCTATGCGTGTTACTGCAAGGCACAGTGTTCTACACCCCTATAAAGGCAGCCAGAAAATAGCAGTTTTTTTACATAATTCACCGCAAATTTATTCAGATCGAAACAATTTTTTCCCAAAAAATTTGACGAACCAGTGAATAGAATTTTTTTAAAATTCGCTCATCTCTACATACAACGGCAAATACTTTTTTTTGTGGCACTAATAAACGCCAAAAAGGGCTTTAGAACAGATAACTGCACCGCTGAACAGAAAATTGGCCCTTACTTTTTTCGACTTATACACGCCGCAAAAGGCTTTAGAACATATAACTGCACCGTCGAATGGCAAATATATATTTTTTACCACTAATACATGGCAAAAAGGGCTTTAGAACATATAACTGTACCGCTGAATGGCAAATATATATTTTTTGCCACTAATACACACTAAAAAGGGCTGTAATTTTCTCACTTCACCACACAACGGCAAATACTTTTTTTGTGCCACTAATACATGCTAAAAAAGGCTTTAGAACATATAACTACACTGCTGAAAGCGGAAATTATATTTTTTGCTACTAATACACGCCAAAAAGGGCTTTAGAACATATAACTGTACCGCTGAATGGCAAATATATATTTGTTTGCCACTAAGGGCAGGTTTTCCGTGTGGGTGCAATGCGTGAGGTGAACGCATTGCACCCGCACTGAATCCGGACCCATTCATTTCTATGGGGCTGTGCACATGAGCGGTGATTTTCACGCATCACTTGTGCGTTGCGTGAAAATCGCAGCATGTTTTATATTGTGCGTTTTTCACGCAACGCAGGCCCCATACAGGGAGTGCAGAATTATTAGGCAAGTTGTATTTTTGAGGATTAATTTCATTATTGAACAACAACCATGTTCTCAATGAACCCAAAAAACTCATTAATATCAAAGCTGAATATTTTGGGAAGTAGTTTTTAGTTTGTTTTTAGTTTTAGCTATTTTAGGGGGATATCTGTGTGTGCAGGTGACTATTACTGTACATAATTATTAGGCAACTTAACAAAAAATAAATATATACCCATTTCAATTATTTATTTTTACCAGTGAAACCAATATAACATCTCAACATTCACAAATATACATTTCTGACATTCAAAAACAAAACAAAAACAAATCAGTGACCAATATAGCCACCTTTCTTTGCAAGGACACTCAAAAGCCTGCCATCCTTGGATTCTGTCAGTGTTTTGATCTGTTCACCATCAACATTGCGTGCAGCAGCAGCAACCACAGCCTCCCAGACACTGTTCAGAGATGTGTACTGTTTTCCCTCCTTGTAAATCTCACATTTGATGATGGACCACAGGTTCTCAATGGGGTTCAGATCAGGTGAACAAGGAGGCCATGTCATTAGATTTTCTTCTTTTATACCCTTTCTTGCCAGCCACGTTGTGGAGTACTTGGACGCGTGTGATGGAGCATTGTCCTGCATGAAAAATCATGTTTTTCTTACCTTGCAGACTTCTTCCTGTACCACTGCTTGAAGAAGGTGTCTTCCAGAAACTGGCAGTAGGACTGGGAGTTGAGCTTGACTCCATCCTCAACCCAAAAAGGCCCCACAAGCTCATCTTTGATGATACCAGCCCAAACCAGTACTCCACCTCCACCTTGCTGGCGTCTGAGTCAGACTGGAACTCTCTGCCCTTTACCAATCCATCCATCTGGCCCATCAAGACTCACTCTCATTTCATCAGTCCATAAAACCTTAGAAAAATCAGTCTTGAGATATTTCTTGGCCCAGTCTTGACGTTTCAGCTTGTGTGTCTTGTTCAGTGGTGGTCGTCTTTCAGCCTTTCTTACCTTGGCCATGTCTCTGAGTATTGCACACCTTGTGCTTTTGGGCACTCCAGTGATGTTGCAGCTCTGAAATATGGCCAAACTGGTGGCAAGTGGCATCTTGGCAGCTGCACGCTTGACTTTTCTCAGTTCATGGGCAGTTATTTTGCGCCTTGGTTTTTCCACACGCTTCTTGCGACCCTGTTGACTATTTTGAATGAAACGCTTGATTGTTCGATGATCACGCTTCAGAAGCTTTGCAATTTTAAGAGTGCTGCATCCCTCTGCAAGATATCTCACTATTTTTGACTTTTCTGAGCCTGTCAAGTCCTTCTTTTGACCCATTTTGCCAAAGGAAAGGAAGTTGCCTAATAATTATGCACACCTGATATAGGGTGTTGATGTCATTAGACCACACCCCTTCTCATTACAGAGATGCACATCACCTAATATGCTTAATTGGTAGTAGGCTTTCGAGCCTATACAGCTTGGAGTAAGACAACATGCATAAAGAGGATGATGTGGTCAAAATACTCATTTGCCTAATAATTCTGCACGTAGTGTAGAAGTGAATGGGGCTGCATGAAAATCGCAAGCATCCGCAAGCAAGTGCGGATGCAGTGCGATTTTCACGCATGGTTGCTAGGAGACAATCGGGATGGGGACCTGATCATTATTATTTTCCCTTATAACATGGTTATAAGGGAAAATAATAGCATTCTTAATACAGAATGCATAGTACAATAGGGCTGGAGGGGTTAAACAAAATAAATTAATAATTTAACTCACCTTAATCCACTTGTTCGCGCAGCCCGGCTTCTCTTCTGCCTTCATCTGTGAGAAAAAGGACCTGTGTTGACGTCACTGCGCTCATCACATGGTCCATCACATGATCTATCACCATGTACCAAACATGCCGATTTTTCTCCAGCCCTATTGTACTATACATTCTGTATTAAGAATGCTATTATTTTCCCTTATAACCATGTTATAAGGGAAAATAATACAATCTACACAACACATAACCCAAACCCGAATTTCCGTGAAGAAGTTTGGGTTTGGCTACCAAACATGCCGATTTTTCTCACGCGCGTGCAAAACGCATTAAAATGTAAAATCGCAAATTTTCCCGCACATGACGCCTGTGTGAAAGTGGCCTAATACACTCCAAAAAGGGCTTTAGAACGTATAATTGCACCGTTGAACGGCAAATATATATTTTTGGCCACTAATACACACCAAAAAGGGCTGTAATTTTCTCACTTCACCACACAACGGCAAATACTTTTTTTGTGCCACTAATATACGCCAAAAAGGGCTTTTGAACATATAACTGCACCGCTGAACGTGAAATATATATTTTTTTGCCACTAATACATGCCAAAAAGGGCTTTAGAACATATAACTGCACCACTGAACGACAAATATATATTTGTCTGCCACTAATACACTCCAAAAACAGCTGTAATTTTCTCACTTCACCACACAATGGCTAATAAGCCCTTTTTTCCCACTAATACAAGCCAAAAAATGCTTTAGAACATATAACTGCACCGCACAAGGGCAAATAATACAAATAAATATTTCCTTGTAATAAACCCTGTTAATGGCTGTAACACCCCAATAACAAGAACGGTTTGCTGGAATTACAGAGCTGTATAATGGCAATTTGGATCCCCAGTCAGTGCAGCAAGGTGTAATAGGATTGTTCCTATTACCCAGGCTTTAACAGTGGCGGATCCAGAGCCTGGTCTCGGGAGGGGCACTTCCAGATTATTTTCTGTCCGCCGCCACAAGACTATGTGTAGAGGTATACTGTATATTGTGTGGCACAGTGTAGAGGTATACTGTATATTGTGTGGCACAGTGTAGGCTATATGTGTATAACAAACATATTTCACATGAAAACTTACCGTTACTTGGCTTGACCCTTGGAGATCTCGGACGCCACTTCAACACTTTGGCCGGGGGATGGGTGGAGCTGATGTTGTGTTTTATCCTAATGAGACAGATTTCATAATATTTGGAGAAGGACAGAGGCAGGGCCGTTTCTAGGGGTGGGCGGGACGGGCAGCCGCCCGGGGCGCTGTCAGAAGGGGGGCGCCGGCAGGGGCGCCCTCTTGTCGTTTCTCGGCCGTGCGCCCTGGCTCCCTCCCTCTGACATCTCGCCTGACCTGCGCCGGAGTGCCGAGTCCTCTCACTCTTCAGACAGTGCGGGCGGCACTTACTGACGTCACGCGCCTGCTCCTCCCACTAGGCGGCACAGGCGCGTGACATACAGTGAGTGAGTGAGCGCCGCACTGCCTGCCTGTTACCGCCCGCCCTGAGCCCCTGAGCAGTGCTGATGCCTGCTGTGAGGCAAGTGATGGTCTGGGGGGGCATTAATTACAATGGGGGGGGGGGCATTAATTACAATGGGGGAGCATTAATTACAATGGGGGGAATTAATTACAATGGGGGGGCATTAATTACAATGGGGGGGCCACTGTGGGAGACATGAAAATGGGGGCCACTGTCACTGTGGGGGACATTAAGTTTAATAAGGATCACCATGGACATTATTTAGAATGGAGGCTGCTGTTGGTGTCATTACTCATTATAACTGTATAATGTCTGATAGGCCTAGTCCTGAGCTGAGTTATATTACCCTGCCCATGCCCTGTATAATAATGTACCCATCCCTGATACCCCTTAGTTATATTACCCCGCTGGAGTAATATAACTAAGGGGTATCAGGGTACATTATTATACAAGGCAGGGTAATATAACTCAGGACTAGGCCTATCAGACATTATACAGTTATAATGACATCCACAGCAGCCTCCATTCTAAATAATGTCCATAGTGATCCTTATTAAAAATAATGTCCCCCCACAGGCAGGCAGTGCGGGCGGCGGCGCTCACTCACTGTACCTCACACACCCCTCTAATTTGCCAGTAACAAGAGGCCCCCCCTAATGTGCCAGTAACAAGAGGCCCCCCCTAATGTTCCAGTAACAAGAGCCCCCCTAATGTGCCAGTAACAAGAGCCCCCTCTAATGTGCCAGTAACAAGAGCCCCCCCTCCCCCCAATGTGCCAGTAAAACTATTGTACATATAAAAAAAAAACACTTACACTCCATGTCAGCGATGTGATGCAGACCTCTTCTGGCCTGTGTCCAGCTGTACGGCGTAATCGCGCCGCCGGCGCAAGCCTCTGATAGGCTGCTGGCCTAGTGCCTGCAGCCTATCAGAGGAAGGGGAAGGGACACGCCTCTCCCTCCCCTGCCCGTTCGCTCTCGCAGCACAGCCATCTGTATGACTGTCCTGAGGACGGCGATACAGATGATACAGATACAATGGAAGCACTCTTCGACCTGTGCCCTACGGCCGCCGCCCCCACCTCTGAGCAGCTCGGGAGGGGGGGGGGCAAATGCCCCGTTGCCCCTTCCGCTGGATCCTCCAGTGGGCTGTAACCTCCTCTGAAGGACCCTGTTCTGCTTTAATATTGTGGAATGATTCTTTCCTATCCTTTCCCTGAACTTCTATACAGCAAAATAAGTTTTAAAGTCTTTCCTACCACTGTCCCTAGCGCCTGCTGACGTCTCTCCCTGCACCAAGTACACTGGAAAATAGCTGAATCCAAGATGGCTGAGGCTATTTATAGGGCTGTGACATCACAGGGCTGGCTGACTGCTGATTGGCTGCATGCATGGCATTGTGGGTCATCCCTCGTTCCCAGAGTTCTTTGCTCCATGTCCTAACATGTGCAGCAGCCATTTTAGGAAAAAATGTGATTCGTTACCACGAAGCGGGAGGAAAATGTGATTCGGTGCGAATCTAATTTTTCCTAAAATTCGGATCGAATTCCACTTTGTCAACTTCGCTCATCTCTAGTCATCACTATAAGATTGGTGGGGGTCTAACACCCGACACCCCCGCTGATCAGCTGAATGAGCTGAATGCCTTCTACTGTCTCTCTTCCTGCTCGCCGCTACTATTCTTCTCTTCATACAGCTGATATTAATTTAACCATACTGACCCACAGAATAAGGTTGTCATTTAATTTTTAATGCACAGTAATATAAAAGCAAAACCCCAGAATTGCCAACTTTCCAATTTCTCCGCACTTTTTGTACCCCCATTTTCGAATGCAAGCTATGGTAAGATAAATAGTGCCATAAAAAAAATACAACTTGTCCTGCAAAAACCAAGCACAGGACCTTAGATACTAATGAGGTCAGCTGATCAGAATTGCTCAATAGATGGCGGCAAAACCTCTGTTTTACACATTCTATTCCATAGTGTAATATATGTCCATCCCATCCTACCAAAGGTACATGACTTTCCCAGAGTGTCAGTATGTTGTCATAGTCTCAGTACTTATGGGGTATTTCCCCCACAGCAGTGCATATACATTTACCATTCCCTCGCTGACATCCCACAGCAGCTTAAAGGCACAGTACATGGTAACTCAAATATCATCACAACATGGCACATCACATTAGTGCAAGTGCTGGGGATATGATAGAATGTATGAAAATTATTGCAATGCTGACATTGTTATAGTTCACCTAGGTAGTATTACCACCACAACAGACTCAAAAGGTAACCTACACTCACCTAAAGAATTATTAGGAACACCATACTAATAGGGTGTTGGACCCCCTTTTGCCTTCAGAACTGCCTTAATTCTACGTGGCATTGATTGAACAAGGTGCTGATAGCATTCTTTAGAAATGTTGGCCCATATTGATAGGATAGCATCTTGCAGTTGATGGAGATTTGAGGGATGCACATCCAGGGCACGAAGCTCCCGTTCCACCACATCCCAAAGATGCTCTATTGGGTTGAGATCTGGTGACTGTGGGGGCCATTTTAGTACAGTGAACTCATTGTCATGTTCAAGAAACCAATTTGAAATGATTCGAGCTTTGTGATATGGTGCATTATCCTGCTGGAAGTAGCCATCAAAGGATGGGTACATGGTGGTCATGAAGGGATGGACATGGTCAGAAACAATGCTCAGGTAGCCCGTGGCATTTAAACGATGGCCAATTGGCACTAAGGGGCCTAAAGTGTGCCCAGAAAACATCCCCCACACCATTACACCACCAGCCTGCACAGTGGTAACAAGGCATGATGGATACATGTTCTCATTCTGTTTACGACAAATTCGGACTCTACCATTTGAATGTCTCAACAGAAATCGAGACTCATCAGACCAGGCAACATTTTTCCAGTCTTCAACAGTCCAATTTTGGTGAGCTCGTGCAAATTGTAGCCTCTTTTTCCTATTTGTAGTGGAGATGAGTGGTACCCGGTGGGGTCTTCTGCTGTTGTAGTCCACCTTTCCTTCCCATTCTGACATTCAGTTTGGAGTTCAGGAGATTGTCTTGACCAGGACCCCAACCCTACATGCATTGAAACAACTGCCATGTGATTGGTAGACTAGATAATTGCATTAATGAGAAATAGAACAGGTGTTCCTAATAATTCTTTAGGTGAGTGTATATTACCAGTTACTATAAAGGATACTATATTCCTTGTAAGATGTACAGGGCTGATTTCAAACCCTCTTACACACTGAGATCATTGATTGACTTCAGCGGTCATGGGACCAAGCCAGTTTCTGATCTGGCATCACAAGAAAATGGCCACAGCATGAAAAAGGCAGAACTTCGGACAGATGAGGTTTTTTTTCTAATTGGGCACTGGTTCCAAGGAGTGGGTTGGTTGGCTCTTAGGTTGGACACCACTTTAAAGTTAAATAAGCCTATAAAACACAAGTCCTTTATATAACTTTGGGACTGTTGTTTAAGATTTTGTATATATTCAAGGGACATCTAACTGGCAGGGCCACTATAGCATTATGGAGCGACATAGGATCCCATGTGGTTTTCGAATAGTTGGACCATCATTTGTTTTTCAACAGGACAATCGCCACAAACACACCTCCAGTCTTCAGGCTATGTGAGGACTATTTTACCAAGAAGGAGAGTGATGGTGTACTGCATCAGATGACATGGCCTCCACAATCAATTAACCAAATTGAGATGGTTTGGGATGAGTTGAACCACAGAATGAAGGATAAGCAGCCAGAAAGTGCTCATCACCTGTGGGAACTCCTTCAAGACTATTTGACAACCATTCCAGTTGATTACCACAAGAAGCTGATTGAGAGAATGCCTAAGTATGCAAAGCAAAAGGGGGCAACATTGAAGAATCTAAAATTTTAAATATATTCTGGTTATTTTACCACTTTTCTGATAACTACTTAATTCCATATGTGTTCTTTCATGGAATGAGTTTGACTGTTCAGTAACATTTAAGAACTGCATCTCTCATGTGAGAAGACTTTGGGGCAAATTTACTAATGCTAAAGACCCAAATATTTCACAGTAGCTTAGACCCGAGGACTAGTGCATGGCTAGACACTTGTATCTAATGCTATGCCAAGTATTTATTGGCTTAGTTTGAGACTGAAATTTATTCAAGAATGGTGGAGCAATTTTGTTACAAAAGACCACATATTGGGCAACACTACCCTTTTTACAGGAAGCAACTACCCTTTCCCAGTAAGCCAAACTCCCTTGTCAGAGTAGGCACAGATAATTTTTCTAAAGACGGGGCTTTAAATTGCACTATATTTTGGTGTAATTTATGCTAATATCTAAGTGCACTCACATTGGTAAATGTAACAGACAATGGATGTGGATCCGTTGTTCTAACTGATTTGACTTTGAGATAGACCAAAGGGTGTTATCCTGGCAATCTCCTGGCTTTTACTATTTAACCTCTATATAGAGATCTAGCCTTTGTTGCAGGGGAGCCACCAGACTGCTACCTCTTAGAATAGTCCCGATGTAGTTGGTGACTGAGCAATGGGGGCAGAGACACTGGTGTGAAGCAAAGAGGGACAGGCAATACTAGTGGTCAATAAACAGATAGAAGTTGGCTACATAGGCAGACAGACCAAAAGCACACCATTACTGGTAAACTAGCAAGCTAGGAACTTAAATCTCATGCACCTTTCCCTTGAGAAAGGCGCCTTAAGTACCCACACATATCCAGTCATTGGCTGAGGTTGGAGCAATTGTGCACTGGCCCCTTAAGAGACAGGAATCATGCACATTTCAGAAGACAAGAAGAGGCCTTGCAGTCTAGTGCAAGGACACAAAATTTCAGTGGCCATACCCTCTGCTGGAAGGCAGAGGGCGACCAAGTGATGACCAACCCGGGGCAAGAGCTAAGTGAGTGATTCGACGTCCGTGTCTGCCCCAGATAGAGGGAGAGCGGCAGGCACAGGGCACTGCCATTAAAATAAATATGGGCTTTGTGTTCACATTGTTGGCTGGGCTACTGTCCTTAAAGGGGTCATGCCATGATTGTTATAAAAGTGAAAATCAGTCATTACATAGTACATGGCAATCTCTATCAAACAAGTCCCAGTACCTCAAATGGATCCAGAGTTCTCTCAAATTGCTCTGCTAGATTTTATTCATTCTGGCAGTTCAAGGGGCATGCCATTTTAGGGGGCATGACCTTTCTGCTGCAGCTCTCTCCCTGTAAATGTTAAAGCTTATAAGAGTCAATACAGCTGGTAGCATTTAAAGGATGGTATAGAGAATGTGCATCTATGCACATCCCGCTCAGTAGGTGGACATGCACAATACAATACAGGTTAAACACCAGGGGGCCCACCTGTAATGAAGTAACTAATTTTTCCTTTCTGAATTATATGAAACATTTAAATTTGGCACAAGCCTTTTAATTAGCCACTTGTTAACCTGCTGTACCACTTAAAGTTCACTATTACTTGCTGTACCTGACTGCCTGCGGGCCATTTGTACTACGACTCACCTGCATGCTTACATCTGAATTGTCCTACACTTACATATAGCATTAGTCAGAAAAAGCTGCTGTAAAACTGTAAATCACTTTCTATATCAGAAAAATAAAATGGAGTCAACTGTCTCGCTCATCCTGACCCCACATATACTGCGCAGTAAGCACATGGGCTGTCAATCAGTGCAGACATTTCCGCAGTTTAACTAATGAAATACCCAGCCACTCACATGTATCACAGATCAACAGTGTTTTGCTTCTGGGTTTACACCTGGTTTACCAACTGGGAGAGCCATATCTCCTTGCAGGGTGTCTTTAGTGGCAAATCCAGGTTATGTTTGGGATCCCACAATGGTCAAGTTCGAGTATGGAGACCTTATGGTGAGCGCCTCAATCCTTCCTTTGCTGTTGAGGAACATACTGCCCCAACTGCAGGTGTGATGATCTGGGGACTCAATGCATATGACAGTCGGTCACCTCTAGTAGTGATATGAGGGACACTATGAGCTCAGCGATATATGCATGACATCCTAAGACCACATGTGTTCCTCTCATGGCAGGGCTTCCTAATGGCACTTTTCAGCAGAATGATGCTCACCCACACACACCAAGATTTCCTCAGGAATGTCTATCCTAGATTGTCACACTTCCTTGGCCTGCCTGGTCCCTGGATTTATCATCAATCAAGTATTTCTGGGACCAGCTAGAACACAAGCTTCAGCAACCTATGAGCATGCAGGATCTACTGGCTTAGCTGAAACATTTGTGGGCAAATGGCCCAGGATCCCATTTGAACCTGTATGCTTCCATGCCCAACCATATCCTATCTTATATTCAGGCTAGAGGCGGCCCAAATGGATACTATAGCCTCCATTCAATTGTACAGTTTTTCCCAATAAACATCCCCTTTTGTTCTAATATTGTAATCACTTATATATATATTTTTTTTATCAATGAGTGCACATGCAGAGGGCATGGTGAAGCTCTCAGATAGACGTGTTAAGATTATTATTACCTGACCAGTGTGGCCACTGTAGCCTTGACCATTTTGAACACAGGCATCAGGTTCTTTGTAGGACATATTTATAGATTGCTTGATGGTAGATGGATAAATAGATAATACTCTAATAGGACAGTCTAATATTAACTATGGGTCATATTCTGCATACAATGAATGCTCAGAAGTGTCCCCATGACCTGAACTCAGGATCACTTTTTCAGGAACTATAAAGAATGTGGTTAAGGAGGCTTCAACATTCATTGATCATATCAAACTAAACAAAGTGCTTCCAACCACTGGGAGAAGGCAAGTGTTTGCTTTCATGTGCTTCAAACCTGGTACAAAGGTAGCTTTGTGTACACAACAACCACCTCTCTCACCACTTGGCATAAGAATGTTTATCTGCAGACATCATAGAAGATGACTTTATTTAGAGACAAAAATACTGGCAACTATTTTGACTGTATGAGTAGTAACAGCGCAGACATTCTGGTAGTCAGATAAAATAAAAATACCTACTGGTGATACCTCCCCAGGTTTCTATTCTGAGACTGGATTCATTTTTGGTTGTATGTTTTTGACATGTGAAACGTATTTTTTTTTAAACATGTTTCACCTGTGAAATCCTAAGCTAATAACCACACCACAGAAGTGGCAGAATTCAAGACAAAATATGTGAGCTCAATGCTTACAGAACAATAATTTCACATGAAAACTGAAATACTAGAGTCTCATGTTAATGTATCATATGGTTTGTTATTTTCCCCTTTAGGCCTATTTTAGACTTTTAGACCTCTTTCATATGCCCAATAGCAAGCTTGTCTGTGTTCTGAATTGTGAACACGAGGCGAGATTTAAAATGGGCCGCACATGATATGGAGTCCATTTGAATGAATGAGTCTTGTTGGGAAAAAAGACAAATATAGAAAATTCTGCTCTTTTCTCTGTATGAACTGATGGTCCATGTAGAAAAATCATCCATGTGAAGTTCCCCATTTAATTGAAAGAGCCTGTGTCCAGTATGAGTGCTTGCAGCAGCTTAGAAGTGAGTGAAGGATGGGAATAGTGGTTTGGGGTCTGTGGATGGTAGTACTCATAGACCACGGTAGCTATCTCCACTCTGGCAGTCCCTAGAGTAGTGCAGTGACTGGAGGGATCACCCTTTCTTTCCTCGCGGCACACCCTAGTTTGATAGTTGGGGTGCCCTTAATATTGGATGATTTGCTAGTCAGGACCAATGAATGCTCAGGCCTGTTAGTTGTAATAAATAAAACCACTAAATTTACTAAATGAATGATAGTGTCACATACTTAGCTGTTTGTGCTCCTGCGGCGAATCTGGTTGCACTATGGTGACGCTGCCATAGTCGCTGTGTTGCTATGGCTGGTTGACCTATCAATGACCAGGGACACTGGGTCAATCAGGTTCAGCGCTGGTGTAATATATATACATATGGAGCCAGTATTTCAGGTGTCAGGGGCAGTAGGTGGTTGACATTTTGTTTATTTAGTGTAGCTGTGAATAGCTGATCCGGGACGGCTCTTACTGGGAGCAGTCATAGTGCTGGGTGGGCGACTACTCCCCACGTTCTAGGTTGAATCTTGACTGGCCTACAAAAAAAAGAGCCAGCAGTGTCAGGTGGGAGTGATTACCTCTATGACAGTGGAGCTCTGTGGAGTGCTGTGTGGGATCAGAGTCTGAGCTGGAGTTGCAGTGCCTGAAAGACTGAGGACAAAGCAAGGTCCACATACACCCCATGGGGTTACAGTACTGTGCAAAAGCATACCTGTGTGATTCTATAGATATGGGACTTTATTGTTTCTTTAAGGCCGGCTGGAGCAAGCCAGTCGCTACCGTTTACTGCCTTGTTTTGTCAAGAATAAAAGACAACTGTTGCTTTGCTTTCACCGCTAAAAAGCTGCTGCTGTGTTCTTATCTGAAGGCTACTATTGGGGCAGATCCCTAATATATATATTAATAGAAGCAGGTAAGGACGGGTGCAAAGTCCAAGTACGGTAACTGGAGCTTACCCACTTGTAGATAATGAAAAAAAATCGGACTGCACTCCAAACGGTTCTTCAGTAAAACAGTAAGTTGTGTTTATTCACCCATGTGGTGGCAAAAAAGCGACGTTTCGGCTCAACATGAGCCTTTCTCAAGGCTTGAGAAAGGCTCGTGTTGAGCCGAAACGTCGCTTTTTTTGCCACCACATGGGTGAATAAACACAACTTACTGTTTTACTGAAGAACCGTTTGGAGTGCAGTCCGATTTTTTTTTCATTATATATATATATATACACTGAACAAAAATATAAAAGCAACACTTTCGGTTTTGCTCCCATTTTGCATGAGCTGAACTCAAAGATCTGAAACATTTTCTGCATACACAAAAGACCCATTAATCTCAAATATTGTTCACAAATCTGTCTAAATCTGTGTTAGTGAGCACTTTTCCTTTGCCGAGATAATCCATCCCACCTCACAGGTGTGGCATATCAAGGTTCTGATTAGACAGCATAAATATTGCACAGGTGTACTTTAGACTGCCCCCAATAAAAGACCACTCTGAAATGTGCAGTTTAATCATACAGCACAATGCCACAGATGTCGCAACGTTTGAGGGAGCGCGCAATTGGCATCCTGACTGCAGGAATGTCTACCAGAGCTGTTGCCCGTGCAATGAATGTTCATTTCTCTACCATAAGCCGTCTCCATTGGTGTTTCAGAGAATTTGGCAGTACATCCAACCGGCCTCACAACCATAGACCATGTGTAACCACACCAGCCCAGTACCTCCACATCCAGCATGTTCACCTCCATGATCGTCTGAGACCAGCCACCCGGACAGCAGCAGCAACAATCGGTTTGCATAACCAAAGAATTTCTGCACAAACTGTCAGAAACCGTCTCAGGGAAGCTCATCTGCATGCTCGTCGTCCTCATCGGGGTCTGGACCTGACTGCAGTTCGTTGTTGCAACTGACTTGAGTGGGCAAATGCTCACATTTGATGGCATCTGGCACGGTGGAGAGGCGTTCTGTTCATGGATGAGCCCCGGTTTTCACTGTCCAGGGCAGATGGCAGACAGCGTGTGGATTAGGGCAGGGCATTGTGTGGGTAAGCGGTTTGCTGATGTCAACGTTGTGGATCAAGTGGCCCATGGTGGTGGTGGGGTTATGGTATGGGCAGGCGTATGTTATGGACAATGAACACAGGTGCATTTTATTGATGGAATTTCTAATGCAGAGATACCGTGACGAGATCCTGAGGCCCATTGTTGTGCCATTCATCCACGACCATCACCTCATGTTGCAGCATGATGATGCACGGCCCCATATTGCAAGGATCTGTACACAATTCCTTGAAGCTGAAAACATACCAGTTCTTGCATGGCCAGCATACTCACCGGACATGTCACCCATTGAGCATGTTTGGGATGCTCTGGATTGGCATATACGACAGCATGTTCCAGTTCCTGCCAATATTCTGCAACTTTGCACAGCTATTGAAGAGGGGTGGACCGACATTCCACAGGCCACAATCAACAACCTGATCAACTCTATGCGACGGAGATGTGTTGCACTGCGTGAGGCAAATGGTGGCCACACCAGATACTGACTGGTTTTCTGACCCCCCCAGCCCCCTCCCTGCCCACAGTAAGGAAAAACTGTGCACATTTCAGAGTGACCTTTTATTGTGGGCAGTCTAAGGCACACCTGTGCAATATTCAGGCTGTCGAATCAGAACCTTGATATGCCACACCTGTGAGGTGGGATGAGTTATATTGGAAAAGGAGAAGTGCTCCCTAACACAGATTTAGACAGATTGTGAACAATATTTGAGATTAATGGGTCTTTTGTGTATGTAGAAAATGCTTCAGATCTTTGAGTTCAGCTCATCCAAAATGGGAGCAAAACCAAAAGTGTTGTGTTTATATTTTTGTTCAGTGTATATAACAAAACAATATATGTAATAAGGTTACATAAAGGCTCAAAAGTTTCCATACGCATTGTTAGTATTTGGTGTCATTGCCTTTTATTTGCTTAAAGGGGGTTCTCTGGGAATTAAGAAAATGAAAATACTTAAATATTACTTTATAATAAATATATTCCCAAATACCTTTCATTAGTTATAATGGTTTGTTTTGTCTGGGGAGCATTCATCAGGGGAAACAAAATGGCTGCCATCCTATTAGTATACACAAAACTTGTCCTAATAATCACACAGGAGGACAAGTTACTTCAGAACACTGAGGTAAAGAGCTGCCTCATCCTCCTCTCTGCTCTGCTTGTTAGGGATTATGATCCTGAATAAAGTGGTTTACAACTTTAGCCAAATCTTTGGGAAATTTAATACAGAATGGATAGACAGACTGTGGTAATGTGAGGCTGTGGTAATGGAGACTGCATGCAAGTACTGCTGCTCATTAGCCACATCCCCACCCTCCTCTCATGTATTCTTCATCATCTCCATTCCCACAGAGATTCACCTGTATTCGGGATCATAATCCCTGACAGGCAGAGTAGAGAGGAGGATGAGGCAGTTCTTTATCTCAGTGCTGTGAAGTAACTTGTCCTGCTGTGTGATTAGGACAGGTTTTGTGTGTACTAATAGGACGGCGGCCATTTTATTTCTCTTAATGATTGCTCCCTAGACAAAAGGAGCCATTATAACTAATGAAAAGTATTTGGGGATATATTTATCATAAAGTAATATTTAAGTATTTTCCTTTTTTTTATTCCTGGAAAACCCCTTTAACTTGAGTCTAACACTTGGGGCATCTTCTAAAAGCTCCTCGCAATACTTTTCTGGATTTTCTTGCCATTCCTTCGGACAGAACTGGTGTCTGTCAGATTTGTGAATCTAATTGATTTGCCTTTTTTTTTTTTCAATCCAAATTTCTTTTTGGATTCCGATACTGGCTACTCCACTAATTCTGTCATTACTTTGGAGGTATGCCTAGAATCTTTGTGCTACTTGTAGCAACAATGTTTTAACTTTGGGTTTTGCTTCAGAATTAATAATACTGCTTCTTTATGATGCCTTCTATTTTCTGAAAGGCACCAATCCCTTTTCCAGCAAACCCAACCCTCCTCAGGATAGATCATCAATATCAGATCCCTCTTCCTACTCGCCCTGCTATGTCTACAGCGAGCAGGAAGAGAGACAGGAGACAGAACTCACGCATGGCGCATTTTCATCTCTTCATACAGCTAATCGGTTTCAGACCCCGCCGATCTGATGTTGATGACCTATCCTATTTACCTCCTTCACGAATTGCCTTTTTTACAGTAATATGTTGTAATTTTGATTTCCTTTTCAGTGAATTACACTTTTGGGGGATCTGATGCCACAGAATAACTCATTCAGTTCCCTTTTTTTCTATTGGGGTTGAGCTGAACATTCTCGATAATATGAATGATTATTGGTTGGTCTAAATCCACTTAAAAGATGCATTTACATGTGCCAACTGTGTAGGCAATTATCGGTAAGGGACTATTCTGCATTTACATGCAGCAATCACCTCCATTGTATACTGATGAGCAATCACTCGTCCTCATACAGATTCATTGTTTATGAGCAGCAGATCTATATTTACAATGATTTAGGTGTCTGCATAAATGATGATTTCACCCATTAATCAAGGGTTTTGCTTGTTCATCAGGTGATCTGTGGCCCTGGTACAAGGATTATCAGGATTGAGCGATAGAAAATCCAATAGAAAAATACTTATGATTGAGTGCATGAAACCCAGGCCATATTCACATACATGCAATATTTGTTCTGGATTTTTGGAGCAATTTCCATTGCAAAAATTCATTACAAAGTCCAAAATAATGCCTTAGAAAGCTAGTTTTTCCCCATGCAGTGAAAAAAACTATATACAGTACTGTAGGTTTGACAGCATGCTGCAAATTTTAAAAGCTGCAGTTTTATCTATTCTTCTGCACATTCTGCTCATTGGTGATTTTTTTAAATTAGGGAAATGAAACAATTCCATAAGATGGTGCTATCCAGACCATTATACAGCAGCACAATGAGTGCTTACATGACCCCATACATTACTCTGTTATTGTGCATGAGTCCTGTATTCACACTTGTCATTTTTGTTGTGGTTTTCCTGTGGTTTACTGTAGCAGATAAACTACAGGTTGGTATGGGAAAGGGTTTTTCCAGCTGTGCAAGCATTCATTGCATGACAGTAGCATAGTTCAAGGATTCAAGAAAAGCACAAAGAATGATAAAAACAATAGGCTTTTTTATTATTTTTAAAGCTCTATTATGGCAACGTTTCAAACAACATCCCATAAAAATGGCGAAAAAATAACATAAAACCAACTTAGCAATGTGCCAGTCACACAAGTGTGGTTCTTTACCTTATGTACATATTTAACACATAAACATTTAAAATTTAACATGTGTTGCACTTTGCACACATTCAACAGCAAATAGGTAGTGGGGTTATTTGCATTCTCTATAAAGTTCAATAATAAAGACCATTTTCCTGAGAATATTTGTTCTTGAAAGAAAATTACAATTAAAAAAAATAAACACAAAATGTTCATTTAAATCTTGTTGAGGAAATGGGATTGGGGGAGTAGGGGGCGCCTGTCAAAATTGGGGGAAAGTTAAAAAAATGCCAGCTTAACATTATTATTAAATTATTAAAGTACCATTAAGTTAAAATGTATACATTCCATACAAAAAGTTGTTAAATCTGACGTAAATGATTTAACACTGATTGCTGCAATGGCAATTGCACTTTTCTCTTTACAAAAATATTGTATTGTGGAAGAAAAAGTATCATTTGCTACCCTGTATGCACATAGGGACTGAACAATCCAGTCACATACATAAACCTCAAATAATGATAAACCCTCCACCCGAATGTTGTTTTTGGTAATTGGTACACTGAAGAACCTTAGATCGTGGTGCTTGATATCCCTTAGGCTTGGTTAGGAAGATCCACTCTTCTTTCCATCTTTGTAATCATAAATGAGAACAGGCCCTAGAAAAGGAAACAAGGTAAACTCTCCTCCAGAACCCTTCTAAATGTTTTGTATTGTCCACTATCGAGGAAGCCATTCTCATCTGTGGTGACAATGTACAGAGTGGTAACTTAGTCTCCTTGTCATAGACCTGAACCTAATTGACGTTGGTGTTGCGATACTAACAGAACTGATGTGATATCGTCATGTTTCAAGAAATAGTATATATTGTCCTTAATAGCTGCTACTATGAGATAGTTACTATAACTTTGACTTTACACATAAGGGGTGGTTGAAACATTTGTTTTGTCTCTTCATGAGAAAATAAAGGAGATGAATTGTGACAAAAGATGAAGAAAGTAAATAAGGATGACCCACATGATTGGTGGTAATCTTGGTGCAAATGTTGGCAGATGTTGAGTTTAGTGGGGTATAAGTCTTAAGTAAGGGTGTAATTAACACTTGCTCATGTACTACTATCTTCATTATATTTATGAAAGCTACTTTACTCTCACAAAAATTTGTATAATCCACATTTGGGAGAAGACAAATCTGATGGAAAACCGACCCAACGCCATTCCTGCTCACACGACTCTCATCAGCCCTAAACACATGAATATTTTTTTTATTGTGTTTCAGTTTTGTATGTGTGCATACACAATAGACAACCCAACAACCAGGAGGATATGCAGCTATTTATCCTCAAGACCATTTGGCATTCTCATAGCTAGCCTAGTTTGGCAACCAATGAATGATATCTGGTTTCAACAATCTGCCAAAGTCAAGTAAAGCTGTGTTTAATGTTGCTACAAGGGGAATCAGGCTTGAATTGTAGAAAATATAATGTGATCTCCTTCTACTGGATAGAGTAGGACAGGAGTGACAGAAGCAAAAACTTCTTGAGATGATTAGAAAAGTTGAAATAGTGGATTTAGGCATTTAAGATAGATGAGGGAATAAAGTGAGATTCACCAACTGGAAGCCTGTAAAGTAAAACTTGGTTCAAGTGTCTTTTCACAAGGCAGCATGTGTGATGGAGTATAAAGGCCTTCTTCTAATGAGGAGTAAATGCATCATCCATGTTAGGAAGTTCATTCAATAGTGGCTTCTTAGAACATGATCTCGAAAGATATTGGTCTCAATCCTCTTGCATAGATGTTTTACAAAGTTCTCCATAAATCTCCACATAAACCAAGGCACTAAGGATTATAAAGTCGTCTTCATGGAAATCTGCAGACTTGGCTTTAAAAAGTACAAGGAGGAGGTTTACTGAAGCAAAAAAACATTCCAACAGTTATCAAGCCAAGGCCAGGGCACACCAAGAATCTTGTCGGACAGAACCGCCAACTTCAGAGGGGGATCCCAAATTGACAGCTGAGTACAGCCCATCTTGCCCTGGGTACTTTAGTGCGTTGTTAGCTGGGCTTGTGCTCCCACTTTGCTGAGAAGACATTAACAATGATCCAACCTTAAAAAAGAACATAAAAAGGACACATATTAAAAATTTGAAATAGGTGATAAGACAGTAAGCAGTAAATATATTAACTTAGTTAAGACACGACATTCACAGGCTGTGGTATAGATGTTGTATCTATTCTGTCAACTATGATAATATAAGGGTAAAATGTGTAGAAAAGTGAAAATAGAAAAAGATACCTACAATCTAAACAGATGTAAGTATTTGCATTTCTAATGTGATTTCTTAAGTCAATGAGTTAAGCAGCTTTCTGTCTTATAAACAGGTGAATGACTCAACAGATCCTGAATTTTTTCCTAAAGTCTATATAATATTAATTTTGTAAAATAGTGGTAACAACGTAGGAACAAGTTTCTTCCTGGGTGAATGCAAAAACAGTTTTTTGCTATTTCATAAGAATATATACATTTTATAATAATAACAGTCATAGTAATAAAATTATTTACTTTGAAGGTTGCAAAAAAGTGAAAAAAAAATAGGTTGTGGACTGAAAATCATTGATTATAGTCTAAAGAAAAAAAAAAAGTTAATTACTTTATAAAGACACTGGATTATAATGGTGCAAATATGTCATAAAATATGGTGCTCAAACATCTGCCATATATTTACACATAGGGACAGATTTATCACTTCGCTATAAAACAGTGCCAGGCCCAATCTGATATTCTTTCTAGCCTATGCCACATTCATCAACAGGATATGTGCCTGCACACTGTTTGTATGGCATGCCCAGATTAATAAATCTGTCCCATTGTGCTAACAATCAACAGCTTTCTCTTAAAAAATAAATAAATAAAGGTTTGTTTGAAATAGACACAATACATCCACCGTTATTTAGACCACAATATGACCGCCTAGACTGACACACAGGATTTCCCTAAGGTTATGTTGCATCAAATAAAGTATCATGAGTGGTAAATATAATAAATATATGTGCGAGTTAGAATATGACCTATTATCTACATTTATTTATATTTATGTTCCTCTAAATATAGTTGTTAAGTTGCTCAACAATATCTGATACTTCAAGCAAAGGATTCCAAACTCAGAACTTCAAGATAGACGTGTTTTTTTTCCTCTCTGAGGAGCTCACAGAGCCAGACATATCAGGCGCTCTCTGCTAGGAATTCCATGCGGCTATACTTAAGTTGTCACTGTAAATTATGGCATCAAGATTTGAAAGAAGGATCTACTAGCTATGGAATTGCAGCCATCGGCCAATAATATGAAGTCACATAGTGCCATTTATAGGTCATTGATTAACTGTATTCCCCCACCCAAGTTCAAAAGGTAAAATAGTTACTTAAAGGGGTTGGCCACTTTCTACTTACTATTGACCAATGTATTTGTGAGATGATTATACGACACTTACTAATATAGCCTTTGTTAAAATTCTGCAGCATTTTCTATATTTCATAAGAAATCCTCCATGTTTACAAAGTCTTCTGTGCCGTCCACATAGAGGTCCTGTCCATAAAATGGCTGCTGATGGAGGGTCATGTGACCAGGCAGGTCACCTCCATGTGATGTCTCCTTCATTCAAACACATGGCAGGTGCAGTGTATTGGACTGGTGGAAGCATCACATGGATGTGATCTGCCTGGTCACATGACCCTCCATCAACGGCCATGTTATGGACAGGACCTCTGTGTGGACAGCACAAAAGACTGTGTAAACATAGGGGCATACATTATAAAATATAGAAAATGGTGCAGAATTTCAACATAGGCTATGTTAGTAAGTGTCTGCATTGTAAACGGCCCCTCTGCACCTTCAATACAGCGCAGCCATTAACAATGCAGACCAACTAAACAGCACGGTCTTCATTGGTTAACAAGATGGCATTCTACCACAGTGCCTTGCGGTTGTTCCCTAATGACCAGGCCTGGAAATGCTTTTTCATGATTTAACACATGTGGTGGTTTAACAGTTCTTACTTTTTTATTGTGTGACTACCAAAATAGTTTTTGTGTAATTTTTTATTTTATTATTATATTTTTCGGAGATTTTATAATTTTTTTTTAAAGCTTTATTTACAGTAAAATGTATACTAAATCCAAAAGTCAAAAAGTCTTTTTTTTTATTATTCAAACTATAGCTCTTTATTCTTTCAGCCCTGGATTATTATTATTTTTTTTTTTCATTTTTGCCTTTTTTTACATTTTTTACTCCCTGCCTTTCTAGTGCCATAACTTTTTTATTTTTCCGTTCACATAACCATATGAGGGCTTGTTTTTTGGAGGACAAGTTGCACTTTCCAATTCCACCATTTAATATTACATACAATATAGCAGGAATCTGAAAGAAAATCCCAAAGCATTCTCTTTACAGTAAAACTGACCAGTTACTTTCATTCTCCAAATAAGTTTGATTACGGCAATACCACATATGCATAGTTTTTCTTGGGTTTTTATACTAGAAAAAAAAAACTTTAAATGTTTTTTTTTTCGTTTTGTCTCCATATTCTGACTTTTTTTTTGTTATGTTTATGGAGCTGTGTGGGGCTCATTTTTCGTGGGTGATCTGTACTAGTGATGATCGAGCATGCTCGGCCGAACATTAGTTTGGCACTTCGCGGTATTCGGCCGAATACCACAAGTGCTGGAGCGCAATGCTCGAGTCTCTGCCCCGCAAGTTTCTACGCAGCCAATAAACGTGCAGGTAAGTACTGCCTTCACTGTAATGTCGCAGCCATGTTGGCTGCTGCCATTACAGTGATTGGCTGGCCGGAACGTGTCATCCGGTGCTATATAGCACCCGATGACACATGTTCGGCTCATTCTTAGTCAGGGAGTGCTGTGCTGAGGAAGGGACAGACAGTGTAGGGAGTGATTTAAGAAAATGTATACCACCAAAACTTTTCTGGGACCCAAAAGTCCTTTTCAGGATTATTGTGTGTGGCAGCAGCAATCTATATTTTTAGCGCAACCTGTGCTAAATAGCTAAAACTTTACAGAATCAAAAGTCCTTCAAAGGACTATTATGTGTGGCAGCAATATCTATTTTTATCGCATCCTGTGCTAAATAGCATACAATAGTTAGGCCGCTGCAGACAGCGACATTAGCTGCGCCAGATCTCCAGTGTAAAATGTGCGCATCCAAAAATAATCGATGACATCCAGTGTACTTTTCCCGTAAACGGTATCCGCTGCGGACAGTGACATTAGCTGCGCCACATCTCCAGTGTAAAGTGTGCGCATCCCAAAAATATCTGTGACATCCAGTTTACTCTTTCAATAGACGGTGTCAGCTGCGGACAGTGACATTAGCTGTGCCACATCTCCAGTGTAAAGTGCGCGCATCCAAAAAATATCTGTGACATCCAGTGTATTTCTTCAATAGATGGTGTCCGCTGCGGACAGTGACATTAGCTGCGTCACATCTCCAGTGTAAAGTGTGCGCATCCCAAAAATATCTGTGACATCCAGTGTACTTTTTAAATAGACGGTGTCCGCTTCTGACAGTGACATTAGCTGCGCCACATTTCCAGTGTAAAGTGTGCGCATCCCCAAAATATCTGTGACATCCAGTGAACTTTTTCAATAGACGGTGTCCGCTTCTGACAGTTATAGCCTACAACAACCCCAATAGCAATACCTAACTCCCCAACCTACTACAACTTATACAACAAAAGAGCGAGGATGTATCATGGTAAAAAATCGCATTTTATTCAATTCAAATGACATAATCAATACAAGTGAGAGCAAAGGGGACAGGACATGGAGATTGAGCCACAATAGGGCTCTACAATGTGGAGAATCAAATTTGGGGATGATGTGACCAAAAACAGCAGGTAAAACAACAATTTGAGCAGAGGCTATAGACACTGGAGTGGTTGCGGATGCAAATGCTGTTCCCTGGTAAATTACAACTGACTTACTCTCAGTCTTAGCATCTGACATATAGACACTGTGGGGTATTGAAGGACGGTGGAGTACTAATCATAGAATGGCATTATACAGATAATTCAAACCACTCGTCCCACCCTGCTACAGGTACCATGTTACCTACCCATGTTGCTGCTGTGAACAGGTGACACAGATCTCCAAATGCATCAACGTTGATCATTCTATGATTAGTACTCCACCGTCCTTCAATACCCAGTGTCTATAGCCTCTGCTCAAATTGTTGTGTTACCTGCTGTTTTTGGTCACATCATCCCCAAATGTGATTCTCCACATTGTAGAGTCCTATTGTGGCTCAGTCTCCATGTCCTGTCCACTTCTGACAGTGACATTACCAATGCCACATGTCCAGTGTAAAGTGTGCGCTTAAAATTTTTATCTGTGACATACAGTGTACTTTTTACGTAGACGCTTTAGACAGTGACATTACCGGTGGTACCTCTCCTGTATAACGTTTCCTCATCCCAAATACCTGTGACATTCCCTGCAATTTTTTATTAGTTGCTGTCGACAGCATTGACATTATCTGTGGTATATCTCCTGTGTGACGTTTCCACATCCCAAATACCTTTTAAAAATGTTTTGCACATACGCTTCCAAATCCTACGCTACTGTACGTGTGACATACTTTCAAGCATATATAACATTTAATATGAAGAAGGCGAGCAGTAAGGGACGGGGAAGAGGCCGTGGCCCTGGGAATATTGAAACTGTGCCTGCTGCCAGAGCACAAGAAAAACAATCATCCACAATACCTAGCTTCATGTCCCAGTTTGCAGGACACCACTTTTGAAGTCAAACCAGTGCAACCAGGTGGTCGGTTGGATTGCAGCAGATAATGCTTCCAGTCGCTTAAGCACCACCCTGTCTTCCACCAAGTCCAGTCTCAGTAGCCAAGAGTCTGCTCAACCCAATCCTGACCCTGATCCTCCTTCCTCCCACCATGGAGAGTCTGGGCAAACAAGTGATTCCACACTCGGATATTCTGAGGAGCTATTTTCTGCGCCATTCCTTGATTTGGCCCTCTCGCCAAACACGCCTGTAGAGGGACAGATCTTGTGCCCTGATTCCCAAACTCTTGAGCATCCCCAGTCACAAGAAGATGACAGTGGGGAACAGCAATTAGTGTTTAATGAGGTGGATGATGATGATGAGACACAGTTGCCAATAAGTCAACGGCAATTACTTTCTCAAGAGGTCGATGAAGAGGATGAGACACAGTTGTCAATCACTGAGGTTGTGGATAGGTAAACAAGTCACGAGGATGAGCAGAGTGAGGAAGTGGAAGAGGAGGTGGTGGACGATGAAGTCACTGACCTAACCTGGGAAGGTGGAAAGCCGAGCGAGGACAGTAGTACAGAGGGGGAAGGATCTGCTGCACCGCAACAGACTGGAAGAGGCAGTGGGGTGGCAAAAGGGAGAAGACGCGTTCCACACCAAACAGGCCCGCAACTGTTCCACGGAGCACCCCCTTGCGGAAATCTACCTTGCCAAGGGGTAGGTGTTCTGCAGTATTTTTTGAGGAAAGTGCAGACAACAAAAGAATAGTACTTTGCAACCTGTGCCACACCAAAATGAGCCGGGGCATCAACACTAGCAACCTCATCACCACCAGCATGATCCGCCACATGGCATCTAAGCACCGTAATAAGTGGGCCGAACGCCTGGGTCCACAGTCTGTGTCTGCGGGTCACACCACTGCCTCCTCTTGCCCTGTGTTACCTGCTGGCCAATCCTCTGTCAAAGGCGCAAGCCCGGATGCATCCCGCCCTGCACCTGGACCTTCGCAAGCACCATCAGCGACCACATCCACTTCCGTGTCCCAGCGCAGCGTACAAATGTCCTTACCGTAGGCATTTGAACGCAAGCACAAATACCCAGCCACCCACCCACAGGCCGTAGTACTAATTGCACAACTTTCAAAATTACTGGCCCTGGAAATGTTGCCATTTAGGCTTGTGGACACTGAGGCCTTCAGCGGCCTGATGTCGCAGTCCCCAGCCGCCACTATTTTTCAAGGTGTGCCATGCCCGCCTTACACCAACATGTGTCCCGTAACATCACACGTGCCCTGACCAACGCAGTTACTGGGAAGGTCCACTTAACCACGGACACACGGACAAGTGCATTCGGCCAGGGATGCTACATTTCACTGACCGCACAACATTGTGGAGGCCAGGGGAGCGAGTCGTACCCTGGGATGGCACGGGTGCTACCGACACCAAGGATTGCGGGCCCTAATTCCATCAGGGTTTTCGCCGCCACCTACATTAGTGGCTCCAACCCCCACTTCTCCTCCTCCACCTCCTTCTCCACTTCCACCTCTAAATAATCTGCGTGCAGCACCAGTCAGCCATCAGTCGGTAGCTGAAAGCTGTGTAGCACTGCAGTGGGGAAGTGTCAACAGGCCGTGCTGAAGCTGATCTGCTTGTGTGACAAACAGCACACCGCCACAGAGCTGTGACAGGGGATAAGAGACCAGACTAAGCTCTGGCTCACCACTCAACCTCGGACCACGCCACCATCCACACTCGGATGTCTGTATTTCCGTTCTGCAAAAAGAATAGAACATGCCCTATTATTGTCCGCATTACGGACAAGGATAGAATTGTTCAATTAGGGTCCAGCTGTTCTTTCCCGCAAAATATGGAAAGGACATGGACGTAATCCGTATTTTTTGCAGATGTTTTTTGCGGACTGCAAAATACATATGGTCGTGTGCATGAGCCCTAACGCTGAGTTCACACCAGTTATTTGATCAGTTATTTCCATCAGTTATTGTGAGCCAAAACCTGTAGTGAAGCCTACTTAGAGATAAGGTCATCCAAAGGAGCCCTGGTTACAGAGAAAACAGCTCTCCCTGTGGGAGCATTTGACACAGGCAGAGCTGATCAGGGTCTGCTAAGACCCAGCAGCTCTCCTGTGCCTGAGACATCCGGAAATCACATGATCACTGGGTCCAGTAAAGGAAGCGGCTTAGCCGACTCATCTAATCATTGCTTAGAGCTCATTGAGCACTATGCACCAACTGAAGGAATATATAGAAGTGGTAATAACACTGACAGCAGGGTAACAGTTACATAATCCCACGTTATACAAGTATAGCGCCCCCAGTTTCTAGCAACTAGTATCAGGCAGCTGCTGCCAAGGCCAATAAAATTATGGGTTGCATCAAAAGAAGGACGCATTATAGTCAATAGGGTCGGCGGCATTCCCGTAACATCTGCCAATGCCAGATACAGATAGCTCCGGTAGGCTGTTCTCTGCTGGAACAGCTTGCTGGAACTACGTGAATAAAGTTGGTGCATGGCAAGACATTTTTGTCTAACTTTATGCACCTACTGGTCGGCTTCCTTTGGTACAGAATTTTGTGCCAAAATTTTGGTGTGAAATGTTGCATCCTAATGGGCCCCCACACCCCTTTCCAGCAAGTCACACACTTTGATGGACAAGGAACAGTGGAATATACTTTTTGGCTCATTTGTCTCATGAAAAATGTTTAAAATAAAGTGCACCAATTTTTGGCACAGGGATGCTATTCAGGTGCCTATATACCCTGCTTTACTCTATTATGCGTTACTATAATACTGAGATTAAAGGCACACAGTCAATAGTCAGTGTGTGATAAGTGATTTCCAGTAGTGATTGTGAAACAAAACCAGGTACAAGTAAAAAACAGAAAACAGGAGCAAATCTTTCCATTATACCTTATCTCTGTCTAGCCTCTATTCCTGGTTTTGGTGCACAACCTTTGATGGAAATCATGGATCAAACACTGACTGTGTGAAAGTGGCCTTAGTGTGCCCTTTAGCAGGGTTGGTGCATTTTATTTTCCACCTCGAGAGACAGAAAGAATTATCAATAATCTTAATAATGTAACCATCTAAGTTTTAATGTAAATAATTCAATGAATTATTTTAATTATTGTGATGATGATCTCCTGCTGTTTTAATATGGATCAACATACAGCAAAAATCTATATTTTTGCCTTGGATACACAGCGAAGCATCATAGTGAATATGGTTTGGGCGTGTAGATAAAATATCTGTGGTATGAAGATAAAATTGCTGACACAACTTTCTAGTGAATAGATCTAAGCCAGAGTCCTTCAGTACTTGGAACTGTTTTGCAATAAATCCATTTAGTGCCCTAAACACTGAATTCTTTTAGCATTCCTTTACTTTTACTGAGCTCTGTTATTTGTATATGTCCATAATCCTGAGAGTCTCTATATGTATGAATAAAAAGCGTTACAGAATGGAATAAAACATGGAAGCATCACACTAAGGCCTCATGCACACGACCGTGCAGTTTTTTGCGGTCCGCAAAAAACGGAAGGCGCCCGTGTTGCCTTCCGCAATTTGCGGAACGGAACGGGCGCCGGCAATATAAATGCCTATTCTTGTCCGCAAATCGCGGACAAGAATAGGACATGTTATATTTTTTTTGCGGGGGCCGCGGAACGGAGCCACGGATGCGGACAGCACACGGAAGCGGACCCAAACAACGGCCGTGTGCATGAGGCCTTAATATAACTAGCCAATATACACATTGTAAATATAATGATGAATCATTTTTCTGTTTCTCTCATTGTCTACTTGTGCGATTCCTTATACAACATTCTGGATCCCCCAGGACAAGGGTGCCCCAGGTTGCATCCACATAGTCAGAATTTCTGAAGTTTTGGAAACCAAAATCAGAGGGGGATTAAAAAAAAAGGAGAATCCACTCCATACCCTTATAGTGTTATGGCGGTTCATCTCAAAATATTTGCTTCCTAGTACGTGATTTGGTTTGCTGATGACCTCATATAAGAATCATATCTATCTAAGGTCCCATATTTTTGATCCGCATCCGATCCACATTTTTTGCTGATTGGATGCAGACCCATTCATATCAATGAGTCCGCAAAAGATGCGGACAGCACACAGTGTGCTGTCTGCATCCATATGTCTGTAGTCCCACAAAAGATAGAACATGTCCTATTCTTGTCAATAGGTATTGTTAAAATGGATCCACAGGAAAAAAATGCAACATGAACGTCACATGGATGTCATCAATATTTTTTGTAGACCGCAAAATACATGTGGTTGTGTGAATGCACCCTAAACTTGCAATGAAATGTTTCTTAGTTCTCGTTGGTTATACAGTAGTAAAGATTTCTTAAAGAGGTTCAGATTCTTAAATTCAGTCTGTTATAATTTATTATAAACATAGAGCATTCATCTACTCAGTAGGGGACAGGACCATTAGTTCCCTTTCAGGTTAGAATCCAGCTAGCCCTGGAACCTGCTTAGGGGTTCCTCAGAAGACAGGAGCAGTAATAAATGTTACATTTGCAATAGGGTTTCCTCCATGATAAATCCATTTTAAAAGAAGTAAAAACCCATGAAAAGGATTGTGTCAAAGGTCACAATGTATCTAACAAAACCATGACTGTTTTAAAATAAAATATAGAAATAAAAAATGTCATTGTGTGTATGACTAGCAATCAGGCACTTATCTTTTAGATACAACTTAACCAAATTGAAACAGAATCCTACTTTTTATATTGGCTTTGTTATGACTTATGATTTTCTTGCATTCATGCTATCAGACATTGAAAGCTAAATGTTTGCGGAGATAACTTCCTCAAGATAAGATAGTGGGAAAGATAAGACGCTGTGTTGTATTCTTATGTTATCATATGACACTTACCCCAGAAGCTGTGCTCTGATTGTTAGGAGAACCGTTCTTTACACAGTCGTCAGAGTTTGTGGATGACGTTGTGGAAGTCGGAGTCATAGGGATTTGGTGGTTACCAGTACCTAGAAATGACATACGCTATAATAAGATTTTGATGTACGTGGTGGTTTATAGATATATCACAGGAGCTACAGGAAATTCATATATTTTTTTTATTTTGTCACCACTGTACATGGCTTAAAAGGGTTTTCCAGGATTTTAATATCGATTGCCTACCCTCAGGATAGGTCATCAATATGAGAATGGCAGGGGTCTGACTCCCGGCACCCCTGCTGAATCCTCTAGTGAGTGTTGCTGCATCCTTCCCGCCTACCAAGAACAGCGACGTCCATTTGATAGCAGCTGAGCGCCATTCACTTCACCTGCCATGTGACTGATTAACGTGAGCTCTACGGACTCTTTGAATAGCTGATCGGTAGGGTTACCGGGAGTCCGACCCCCACCGATCATCTTGAGAACCTATCCTGAGGATATGCCATCAATATGAAAATACTAGAAAGCCCCTTTCATCAGATAAAATGTGGCCAATAGCTTTGAACTTGAGTGCAGAATAATAGGTATGATTTACATGGGTTCTGACATTTTTGTATGTATATTTTTTCTCCAGCTATTCTGCCCCGATACCCTATCCTTCTATTTGCGTAGGTTTAGCACTAGAGAGATCAGTTGGAGATTATGAAGGCAAACCATCCATGTCAATACAAAGTGAAGACCGAGAACTTCCTCTGGTGGCAGCAGCATCATCATGCAAACTGAATTATAGGATGTCACAGTTCTTTAACAAAGGATTGGAACTGCAAGCTTCAACAATTTAGTAGGAGTAAATTATTTTAAAAAATGTTTCAAAAGGTTCCCTATTTTCATTAGTTTGCTTTGACGTGATATGTTTTGCTGGAACAATGTAGGTTTCAGTATTATTTTGGTTAGTTTTATTTTCTCTTCGTTGTATTTGCATTTAAATTTTTTCTACAAATTGTTTTTACATATTTTGTATTTCTTTACATAAAATATTCCCCATAAGAGGTCATAAACTAAATTCACACTTTATGTTTTACCATGCAGAGGAAAGAAGACGTCTACTGGGGCATTACTCTCTGACAACAATGTAAGATATTTCACTCCAATAACACACTTTATGTGATTATTTGTGAACTTTTTTTTATTTAATTCCATTCATTTTATATATATATATATATATATATATATATATATATATATATAAACGAAAAAATTCAATAAACGAAAATTTTTTATATATATATTTATAGTCTGAAAAAAGATCAGCAGCGCTCACACCTGCTATAATCACTTAGGAAGCATGGAAATGCCTAGACTCGGGCATACAAGGCAACTTGAAAATGAAGAGATTGAATCCAGCTACCAATAAAAGCCATGACCTTTATTCCTCCAAGCAGTAAAATTCAAGATAAACACAAAGCACAAACAACGTCTACGCATTTCAGATCATGGATTTAAGACCCTTACTCATGACACCGCTTTTAGTGGAAGATGGATTCAATGTCTTTATTTTCAAATATATATATATATATATATATATATATACACACACACACACGTACAACCTACCATTACTAGAAGAGGACTTTGACTTATTTAGATTCTTTGGCTTTCGCTTTCTAGTTTGGATCCCTTCTTTCTTCATAGCCAGTGGTCGAGGAACCTGCAAGAACAGGAATACAAGATTATTCTTCCTAAATATATAAAAGGGAATATAAATCTACAATATATTCTGCTTCCTAAATATATAAAATGTCTGGTTTTCCACAAATTGACTTGTAACCTGTCAATTCACCTTTGCAAAGCTTACACCCTGGAAGGGCTCTATTTTTCCCATAAAAATCACTATAAAAAGATTATATTAAATGTTCCCTAATTTTTTTTACATGGTCTTTGTTATGGATCATTTGGACTTCTACTCCAGGGGGGCAACATTGCTGATATGTCTTAAATCTCTACATTTATACAGAGCGTATTTGTATCAATAGTTGCTTATATACAGAGGTACATATTAAATATAGGAGGGAGGCACTGCTTAGATTTTTAATGACTTCCTACAGAACATGAAGCACAGACCCCAAGTGTCCAGGTGTAATACCTAGTAAATGTAGAAGAATCGCATAATTGACAATATTGAAAAAATTCAGTTGAACAAGTGATCACTAATATCATTTTCAAAAAAATTGGGAGTTAAAGGGGTTTTGTGAAACTTTTATACTGATGATCTCTCCTTAGAATAGGTCATCAGTATCTGATCGGTGAGAGTCCAACACCCAGGACCCCTGCCAATCAGCTGTTTGAGAAGGCACCGCTCACAGTCGCGCCACTGCCTTCTCTCAGCTCACCAAGCATAGCATAGTACATTGTATACTGGTTGTGCTTGGTATGGCAGGTCAGCCCCATTCACTTCAATGGGGCTGAGCTGTGCCTAGGCCATGTGACTGCTGAACATGACATCACTGGTTTAGGAAAAGCTCGAGAAGGCCCCGATGCTACTGCCAGTGCCGCGGCCTTCTCAAATAGCTGATCGACGGGTGATCATCAGTTAAATTTTTTTTCGATAAAACCTTTAACAGGCTCCAACAGCTATAATATGATATATGTTGAAAATTAGAACTTATAGCAAAAGAAATTTAGCAATAAAAAGTAGAACATACCCCATGTAACTTCATGTACAGGCCACAGGCATTGCATACAGGCTCACCCTCTGTATTCCTGCGCCATAATGTCGTAGTTGATGTGTGACAGTTGGCACAAGACAGCCCAATCCTCCTTGAAGAAGGCTGCATAAACAGGTAAGAAATAAAAGAACTTCCGTAAATTTCAGATTTCAACTGATTAAAGAGACAATCATTGGGCTATAACATTTGCTGCCAGGGTCTTAAATATTTCCCATAAATCTAATTAACAGCAGTATAAAGATCAATGGACCTGTGAGTAATAATGTATTAAGATATGTTATCGCTGTCTGTAAAATTAATGGTTGTTTTTAAAACCCAGAGATAAAGGTTGTAATGTAATAAAGAACAAACAAGGATTGATCTTATGCAATAGGTTACCAAGAAAGAAAGCAAATAATGGCACCACGGGTGATCACAAGGCCAATGCACCTCTTTATAATGAGAAGATCTCCAGACAGACCTCCTGATAATACAACATTTAGTCCTTTGACCCCTTATTTTGGTAATCTGTAGTCCAGGCTTATAAACCTTACCAGTGTTAGGCTAGGTTCACATCTTTGTTTGGTAGAGGAGTAGACTACCGAAATTACCGTATGTGGCACAGTTGGACACCTGTGGGCACCACCACACCCTCATTCAATATAATGGGATTTGGCAGGGAACTGGCATAAATTATAGAAAAAATACTTTCTGAAAGAAAGTTGGCATTGATACTGGAAATCCACCAGATACCTGCTGGATCCCTTTATAGTAAATGGGGATCTGGCGGTGGCCGGTATTATCCAACTATGCCAGATATGGTAATTCCGGTAGTCTGCTCCTTTGCTGGAACAGACCACTAGAATACCAAACCAGAGATGTGAACCTAGCCTTAGGCTGGGTGTACATACATCAGTTGTCTCCGACCACGATCACAGGTAATGTACCAGATTCATGAACAATCCTATAGAAAACTATGGGATCAGTTCTAGCTTCAGTTTGCCTCTGGTATTTTCTGCACCACCCTAGAAGGAAACTAATATGGATCACTGGATATAACTGAAGGGGCACCTAGTCTAAAGATCATAGATGGTGACTGCTGGCCTTAGGTGTCATAAAGGAATAGCAATGTAAGTAGCAACAGACCTCTTGTTTGCTGCTAGAACATTACTATAGGACGTGTGTTACACATTAATAACTATGTTGCATTTTACAAAAAGTAGACAGCTTGTTATGAAGCAAAGAATAATAAATGCCATATGGACAATGCATGATCACTTCTTAATCTGTTCTCAAACTACAAATGAACTTTTGGCAGCAAGGTCCACGTTGCAAATAAGCCCTTTATGACTCTATATCCCGCACTTTGAAGCCAAGGTAGAGCAGTCTCATATTAAAAGCAGCCATATAACAAAACTAAACACAGCTTTATTAGTGCCAGTGTGTACAATGGACAATGACTCTCTCGCAGACATAAAAGCAAACGGGTGTAATAACGATGGCAAAGGTACAAAAGGACATATTAAAAACAATTGGGAAATAACATGAACAATTCCTCATTTTATCTTCATGTGCTCTACTATGGAGTTATTTCATTACCCTCCACTGCTTACTCGTTAAATAATGGGATCATATCATGAACATAGGCAGCGTGGCATTTGTCCTCATGAATACGACTAATAGACCAAGGGATTTTCTGGGACTTTGTCACTGATAGCTTATCTTAGTATAGATAGGTCATCAGTGTTTGATTGGTACAGATCTGTCCAAAGGGATCTAAAGCTTTAATTATACTAAAAGACGGCGTCTCGCAGGTTGGTCCTCCACTGCTCAGACACTGATTGATTGGCCTATCCTAAGGTTAATGAGGTTGTCTGAGATATCGTAATTCAGGAGAACCCAGAAAATAGCTTAAAATTAAAGTGATACTTATCTGTTTCTCCAGTGCAGTTCTCTGAGGCGCTGGTCCGGTACTCCTCGGTCTGTTTGTCGATAAACAGCAGTGGTGATGTGCCTGGATAAGTCACATGACCACTGCAGCCAATCACTGTCCTCGGCAGTCTAGAGCTGAGGAGATTGACTACTGTGTTCTGGCACATCGCTGTACACATCACAGGATTTGGCACATCACCACTGCAGCCAATTACTGTTCTCTGCTGTTGACAATGATTGGCTGCAACGGTCACGTGACTTATTCAGGCACGTCACTGCTGCTGCTTGTCAACAAACAGCATGATGAATTCCAGACCAGTGTTACCGAGAACTTCACTGGAGAAACAGGTCACCCCCCCTTTTTTTTTAAGCTACTCTAGGGGGCTTAATACAACCCCTTTATGATACATATACAGTGGTCCCTCAAGATACAATTGCCTCAGGATACAATATTTTCAACATACAATGGTGTTTCCTGGACCATCTTAACTTGAAACCAGACTCCACATACAATGTCTCAGACTCAGACCCAACCAATCAAGACCACTTCTCTGGTAAAATAGATGGATTCGTTGCTGGTTAGCAGCTATTCCTGACTGTTATATGTAAGGGCTAGTTTTATCTGTCTTATTTTTCTTAAATCTTCATTTTCTCTTATCTTGTGTGACATTTTGGGGCTTTGGAATCGATTACTCAACTTACAATGGTTTCAACATACAATGTTCGTCCTAGAACCAATAATTATTGTAAGGCTACTTTCACACTAGCGTTTTTTGCGGATACGTCATGGATCTGAACGGATTTGATAGTATTATGTCTTCTATAGCCATGACGGATCTGTCAACAACACCACTGAAAGTCAATAGGGTACGGATCCATTTTCTGTTGTGTCAGAGAAAACAGACCCGTCCCCATTGACTTACATTGTGTGGATCAGTTTGGCTCCGCTTCGCTGCAGGCAGAGTTTTGGTGTCCGCCTCCAAAGCGGAATGGAGACTGATCGGAGGCAAACTGATGCGTTCTGAGCGGATCCTTTTCCATTCAGAATGCATTAGGGCAAAACGTATCCGTTTTGGGCCGCTTGTGAGAGCCCTGAACAGATCTCGCAAGCGGAAAGCCGAAACGCGAGTGTGAAAGTAGCCTAACTTGAGGGACCACTGTATGTGATAACTTCAATATTTTGTGTCACAGCTCTGCCCTAAAGCACCATTCTGTGGAACTGTGGCTGCAGGAGATATGGACAGTGCTTTCTTTTATACTCTCCTATTCAGATAAGGTATGATTCTGAATTCTACGAATTGTATGTCCCCTGCGTACATCTCTGACTTCATCTTCCATGTAATCTCTGCTCCTCACAGACCACCTTCTTTGCTCTCCTCTTGTTTATTTCTTACATCACATCATTGTCTCCAGGTTTTTTTCCCATGCATGCCCTGTACTGTGGCTGCCCCACACATCTAACATGTCTTCCACCACCGAACCTTCACTAACAACCGGAAAACCCAAGTCTTCCGAAAAGTTAAAAAAAAAAACAGTAACCCTGCTGCTTCTACCCTCCCTACCCCTCTGTCCCCCTCCCCTTATAGATTGCAAGCCCCGCAGGCACCGTCCTCTCTGTGCTACGCTGTCATTCATTTAGTTTGTTTCTTGTTGCTTCAGAATTAATACATAAAATAATAATAAAGGAAATGTTTTTTTTACAATAAATAAAATTATTATTATTAAAGGTATGTGAGCAAGTTACAAACAAATGTTACTAATGATACAATTAATGCTACTTGAATTTTAGCTTGTACATTTCATCATTTAGCTGCATGTCTTGAAACGGATACACACAATACCATGTGCCCCCAATTCAACTAGCGTGATGGTAGCATTCTGGTAAATGGGCATGCTCTATCATTTATTTCAATGTCTTTTTTTTGGTACAATATCAGATTATAAATGGAGATTGTAGAATTTAATTATAACAAACACAATAAAAAAATTGTAATATTTCCATATCCTGTTGTGACTGGGGGCACAGATTCTGATCGGTTGTAACTGCCTGTCTACGTAAAGAGATGAAAACTCTAATCATTGTCAGTTGTCTTTTCCAGTCAACTCATCATGTCAAGACATTGATCCTAAAACTAATATCCACCCCTTGAAGTACTTTGGGTGTTGGTTCAGCCTCCACTGTGTGCTGCTCCATTTGACCTGTATTTGACGACATTCCTCCATGGGGATTGCCCGCTGTATCTCTGGCAGAGGAGTATGCCAAAGGTGAACATGGCTGTCAGTTTTGGTTCATGAAAATGCAGGCCGACATCTGAGATCACCTCTACAAGTTCTGATCAAACAGACATTGCTGATATCACCACATATTTTACACTTTGCTCAATATTGCACATACCCTGTGAAACATAAAGGGGTTCTCCAAGTTAATTAAAAGCAATTAAAGGTTCTAAAACAAAAAAAAGGAGCCTATACTCAACTGTTACTCCCCCTGCAGCACCCACCGGTCCAGCTCGATGGCGCTTCATGTGCAAGGCTGCCGCACTGAGGTACCCGTATAAGGCACATGACCGCTGCAACCAACCACTGTCCTCAGCGGTCTTGTGCCATGTACCTCTGAGGCCAGTGACTGGCTGATCATATATAATGTCATATACAGCTATGTCCCTGCTAAAGCCTTGCACACAAGCACAGGTGACAAGGACCAGAGCTGTGGCACCACAAATATTGAGAGAGTGACGGGTAGCTATAAGCTGATTTTATTAAATTTTAGGACATTTGGAGACTTTTGGCAAGTATTTAACTCATATAACCCCTTTAAAGAGGTTTTCCGATAACATTGATTTTTAAGCAAGCGCCCGCAGCCTGCCCCCTGAAATAGAAGATTCATACTTACCTGCTCCATGCTGTTCTAGTCCTTTTCGCTGCCTCCATCTTCTGGTGCCCGCACTGTTTACCTCCAGCAGTGCATGGGCATGGTCACCTGCGCCACTCCAGCCAATGAATGGCTTCAGCAGTGATGTGGCCACAAGTGGGCAACAGAAGATGGGGGCAGCACAAAGGATCGGAGCAGTATGGCGCACCCTGCGGGCACTTGCTTTGAAAGCCTCTTTAATGATTGCACGTTATACAGATGTCGGCAGGAGCACAGGACTAAGATACTCCCAGAGGTGACAGAACTTTTATAATGCCATCTAAAGATGATGGCTTTATAGACCTAATCAGAATAAAAAAGTACATAATGTACATCTTAAAGCTCGGTTGAAACAAGGGTATTTTGTGGCATTTTTCAGCATTTTTAGCTTTTTTTCACTTGCATTTTTTTCTGATAAAAACACCCCCTCTAGATGTTAGCTGAATGTCTATGAAGGACACACAAGCATTTATTGGCTAGTGCCATTGTTTTTGTAGTTGGTGGCGTTGTTTGTGCCTCTGGCATTTTGAAAAACATGCAGTTGAGTTCACACATTTGTTTAAAAAAAAAAAAAAGCTCAGGCAGTGTGGAAAACACAATTCAAGTGTTTTCTAGGGCATTTTTTAATGGCCAGACAATGCCTGTGTGTAGGCTTCTTTCACACACAAATTTACTCTGACTTTATTTGACCACAAAAAAAACATCCATAGAAACCCCTTATGTTTTTTCCATACCGCATGCATTTTTGCAGTTTTTTTTATAATTTTTTGAACTATGAGGTTTTTTTCACACACTATTTTCCATATAGAGAAACGCCTGAAAAAAACATCATTGCTTCAAGATGCTGCATGAAAAAAAATGCCATAGACACAAAAAAGCCACACATTTGAAAAAAATAAATAAATAACATAGCAGTAGCAAAAAAAAAATCTTGTCTCCTGCCTTTCATATTTTCCAGTCAACTAAGGCCAAGTTCACACTTCAGTTATTTGGTCAGTTATTGTGAGCCAAAGGCTTCTTTCACACTACAGTATGTCCATTTCAGTGTTTTGCGGTCCGTTTTTCACGGATCCGTTGTTCCGTTTTTTTGCTTCCGTTGTGGTTCCGTTTCCGTTCCGTTTTTCCGTATGGCATTTTCAATAGATGGTTCCGCAAAAAAACGGAACGGATACGGAAGACATACGGATGCATTTCCGTATGTGTTCCGTTTTTTTTGAGGAACCATTGACTTGAATGGTGCCACGGACCGTGATTTGCGGACAAATATAGGACATATTCTATCTTTCAACGGAACGGAAAAATGGAAGTACGGAAACGGAATGCATACGGAACACATTCCGTTTTTTTGCGGAACCATTGAAATGAATGGTTCCGCATACGAACCTTATACGGAACGCAAAAAACGGACCGCAAAACGGAAAAAAAAAACTGTAGTGTGAAAGAGGCCAAAACCTGTATAGTAGTGAAGCCTGTATAGGAGAAGATTTGTAAGTATTTAGTGTTTTTGACCCCCACCTGGTTTTGGCTCACAATATCTGATGGACATAAATGTCCAAATAACTGAAGTGTGAATTCAGCCTAACATGTGGAGCTGGTGTTTTTGCAAGAAAAAATGCAGATCTAAAAAAAAAAAAAATCACTAAAAAATGCTAAAGTGCTATAAAAAAAACTGCCACAAAATATCTACAGTATGTGGGAATCCAGCCTCATGCTTCATTTTTGCAAAGTATTTGATAGCAAAAACTAATGCAGCATACAATGCCGAAGGGTTCCTTCTGGTGTCATAGGTGTCTATCATGTGATGGACACGCCATTGCTTCATAGTTTCCATTATTCACATAACCACTGACTACCAGAATAAAATGGTCTGACTCTGGGAAACATTGTAAGTGCCCTCTGGCGTGGTACTGAAAATAGAGTCACTTCCATACAGGTGAAACTCGGAAAATTAGAATATCGTGCAAAACTCCATTTATTTCAGTAATGTAACTTAGAATTAGAATATTGTGAAAAGGTTCAATATTCTAGGCTCAGTGTCCCACTCTAGTCGGCTAATTCCATACCCCCTGAGCAAAGGGGACCTGAGATTGTGACTTTGGGGTTTCATAAGCTATAAGCCATAATCCTCCAAATTATACCAAATAAAGGCTTGAAATCTCTCGCTTTGCATGTAATGAGTCTCTTATGTTAGTTTCACCTTTTACGTTGCATTACTGAAATAAATGAACTTTGCGCGATATTCATATTCGAGTTTCACCTGTAGTTTTCTAGGAGGTGTTCATATACATCCAGAACATCAGTTATGATGCCAGATGGCAAATAGCTCCAGACAGAAAAATGCTGCATCTTGCGTTTTTCTGTGCGCAAAGTGTACTTACACGTATCAGTTGTGTCCGGCTCTGCAAAAAAATAACTGGCCGGACGCGACAGATATATGTGCACTAAGACAGGAACACGTTGCAGATTCTGCAGCCTCACAATAAGGGCTCATGCACACGAACGTATTTTCTTTCCGCTTCCGTTCCGGTTTTTTTGTGGACCGTATGCGGAACCATTCACTTCAATGGGTCCGCAAAAACAACGGAAGGTACTCAGTGTGGATTCCGTTTCTGTATTTCTGTTCCGCAAAAAGGTAGTGCATGTCCTTTTATTGTCCGCAAATCACGGTCCGAGGCCCCATTCAAGTCAATGGGTCCGCAAAAAATACGGAACACACATCCGAATGTCATCCATACTGTAGAACTGCTATGCCCAGCCAATATTGCTCATGTGTTTGGTGATCAATAAGTTACTGTTTCCGTTTCCAATCCGCAAAAAACGGATCGCATACGGAAACCATACGGATATGTTTTGTGGAATAACGGAACAGAAGAGGACTTAAATCAGAGAGAAAAAAAAATTCTGATACGGAACAACGGATCCGTGAAAAACGGACCGCAAAATAACAACAGTCGTGTGCATGAGCCCTTAAAGCAAATGTGTTAGGCTACGTTCACGCGCTCAGGTTTCCCGAATCCCGCTGCAGTTTTGGAAGCCAAAATTAGGAGTAGATCATAGAAGGAGAGAAAGTTTACAACTTCTCTTTTTTAATTCAATCCTGTATTTGGCTTCCAAACCTGAAGGTGCACCCTTACACATATGATTGATTGAACCTCGGAATCCTATTTACTTCTGCAGGCTTGTCGGATTGTTAGCACGAATCCCAGATGGATTTGCTCATCTCTGAACTGAATCCCATATTCTAAAAGTTTAAGCTCAGCCCCAAATATTTCACAATAGCGCGCCGTCCAGTATTCATCCTCATCCGAACACAGACACTCCTCAACAGGGACAGGTCTAGTCCAGCTGTCAGCCGAGGAGGCCACTGTTCATACACTGTGGGGCACGGTGACCTGGAGACAATATTCCCATTAGCGGGACAAAGCACAATGGCTGCTGATACATGGCAATGGAGGTAGGACCACACCGTAAGGATTCCTCATGAAATAGAAAAAGTATAAGGGACAGATATGAAAAAAAAAAACATTCCCTGCTGTTTTTTTCTTCTAAAACTACATCAGGAAACCTGAAAGTGTGGCCATACCCTAGGGGCTGATGCACCCACCGTAGCCTGTTTTGCAGTCTGAAAATTGCAGACCCACAAAACATGGATACCGACCGTGTGCGTTCCGCATAAACAGAACGTCCTGCCCGCTATAGAACGGTCCTATCCTTGTCCGTAATGCAGACAGGAATAGGACATGTTCTATATTTTGTTGGGCCATGGAGCGGACATACGGATGAGGACAGCACATGGACTGTTGGCCACATCTTTTGCAGCCCCATTAAAGTCAATGGGTCCGCATCCAACCTGCAAAAAATGCAGACAAAAAACACAGTTGTGTGCATGAGCCCTAACGAGATGCTTTGCATCAGAAATACAGTCATTTCTATCTCTGTGTAACTGCTGTTTATCCAATGTATATAATGGGTGCAGAACGAAAAGGGCCCCAGAAACATGACTGCCGCCTGTCAGAAAAATGTAAGCAAGAAGGACAGAATATATGAACCTGCATGAAAGAGCATACCTGTATCCTTCATAGAGAAGAGGCAGGAATATGGGCATTGCATGGCTGATATTAGATATGGCAGTACAGTAAGTGCCCCTTGATATGGCAGCACAGTAAGTGCCCCTTGGTATAGATATGGCAGTACAGTAAGTGTCCCTTGACATGGCAGTACAGTAAGTACCCCTTGATATGGCAGAACAGTAAGTGCCCCCTGACATAGATATGGCAGCACAGTATGAGGACTTACCACTCTCTTCTGCGGTTTGATGAGGGGCCGGCTCAGGCCGTTCATCTTGCTGTACAGGCCGCAGGCATTACACAGGTAGTGGCCGGTCCCGTCCCGTCTCCACAGCGGGGTCTGCACTGAGCCGCAGTTCACACACTCGCGGCTTTCCGGCAGCTCGTCCAGCACGTCTGCGGGGAGGGAAGACGTCAGTATGCACAGCGCTCCTCACAGCCATCAGCAGGCAGATGGCACAGTTCACACCACAGAAAACAGCCGCAATCAGTGCAGAAACCGATCTACAATTCATTATAGGAGCGTCCTTCTAGTTCTGATCACATTCAGGGCAGACATTGTGATATTATAGTATTTCCTGCATAAAACATGTCTAATAATTATGTGAAGTAATATTTATCACCTTCTATTAGGCGGGATCAGTACAACATAAACCATAGGAGCCCTCTGCTCTGCCACATGTAAGGAGCAGCTCTCTACCTGATCCTACAACTAGGTTTCTTATTCTTATTTCTTTCAATCTTTATTTGTTTTTTTCTTTTCTTTCCTTTCTTTCTTTCTCTTTCTATCTTTATTTGTTTTTGGTTTTTATATCTCTTTTCTTTCCTTTCTTTCTCTTTCTATCTTTCCTTTCCAGGTTTCTTTCTATTTTTTTTTTTACTTCTCTCTGGTTATTTCTTTTAGATCTTTAGTGTTATTATAGATAATACATTCGGGGCATTAGATTATGGTGACACAGTGTCACAGAAGCCACTGGTGACCTCCAGTATTTATATATAATATAGGTTCGCTCTTATGATTCCAGCCATTTACTATATCCTAAGGGGGAAGGAAATAGTTTTTGTTTTTCATCAAATAACACAACTTCGTTTGAGCTTTTACTATCTAGAACATTGCAGACTCCAAGGACACTGGAATTAACCAGTTAACTGCCGCAGTCTGGGTGAGTCCCTGCTGTGTTGCACAATGCAATGACTAATAACATAGAACCAGTTGAGGAGCTACAAGAAGTTGACCTTTTGAGCAGTAAAGAAAAAGTTATATTCATTGTTCAATGAAACATAATCCAAAATATGACTTCACACCGTTCTCCATAGTTTATTCTTCAAAATTAATGTAATTCATACTTAAACATCTATCTATGAATCTATCTACAGTATCTATCTAATGCTATCTACCTCTAATCATCTACCTCATATTAGTAATAAATTACCATTATGTCATTATTATTTATTTATTATTATTATTCATTTTAACTATAAATATTTTTTATATTATACTATTCAAAATACTCATGCTCAAAACACAACAATATTGTGATATAAATCATACAGAACATTTTAAGCGCAATACACTTATTAGTAAAGCAAAATATGAATTTTCTAATCTGTAGTTATTTTATTAGAAACTATGTTACTAGAGAACTGTAATGCAATAAAAAAATAAAATGAAATGAAATGGGATAGCATTGTGTTACTGAGCTATGTAGATGGGGGCTGTGTGTCCAGGACAGTTGGCCAGGGCTTGAGAACTACAGGTGAGTTATTTAAAATAATATTATCTGCACTGAAGGGAATACAAGATTTCCTGTGATCTTAATCTCTAATCTGTAACAGAAGGAAAATGTTTTCTTTTAAATTGTCTGCTCCCTTGATCCTGCCTGACTGTAAGAAGAATCTCGGAGGAATTTTATGATAAACAGGCTGTCAGTGTGCTCCACATTAATAAATCTCTGGAAGTGGCACTAGACTCTGCAGTGTGCTCCTCCATCCTGTGTGCTCTATCACTGCGCTCCCTCCTTCCTAGCACATTGTGGTGAAGTCCCAAAAGTACAGGAGGGTATGAGATGAAAAAAGACTGAGATTCCTCACTGGTCGATCCCTGACTGAAAAGATGACTATATTGCCTGTAGTGTCCTGTAGTACAGGCTCTGTGCATAGCTTCAGATCCAAGATCCAAAGTCCCTTTTCTCTGTTTGGGGCAGCACAGTGGCTCAGTGGTTAGGACTGGTGCCTTGCAGCGCTGGGGTCCTAAGTTCAAATCTCATCAAGGACAACAACTGCATGGAGTTTGTATGTTCTCCCTGTGTTTGTGTGGGTTTCCTACAGGTACTGCGTTTCCTCCTACACTCCAAAGACCTACATACTGATAGGGACCTTAGATTGTGAGCCCCACTGGGGACAGTTGGTTGCTAATGTCTGTAAAGCACAGCGGAATATAGTAGCGCTATATAAGTGTGAGAAATAAATAAATAATACTATATGGGGATCAGTCTCTGTACAGCATCAGGCCTCTTGCAATCGACCATGTGGCTTTTTCAGTGTGCATTCCAATTTTTTTGTGGAATGGTACAGCTGGCCCCTAATAGAACAGTACTATCCTTGTCCGTTATGCGGACAATAATAGGACATGTTCTATCTTTGAACGGAACTGAAAAACTAAAATTACGGAAATGGAAGGCATACAGAGTACCTTCATTTTTTTTTTTGTGGATCCATTGAAATGAATGGTTCCATATACAACCCGTATACGAAACGCAAAAAAAGGAACGTAAACAGAAAAAAAAAACGTTTGTGTGCCTTAAATTGTATGAGTTATCATCGAAGTCTTGTAAGGTGAATATCTTCAGTATTTCATTATTAAACTTGAAAACAATTTTAAAACAGGTATCTGAAGTCAGCTTTGGCCCCAACTGGTACCTCGGTACAGAGGCCGACTTCGGAACCAAGTTTTAAAATGGTTTCCAAGTTCAAAAATCCCGAAGTTATTCACAGAAGTCCCGCGACTCCGCCTTGCATACAATTTAATGCTATACAGAGACAAAAGCATTAAAATGAGTTTTGGAGTAAAGCGACTCGGATCTTGGATCATCCCTAATAGCGAGTATTGAAGGTGATTAGAAGTCTGAGTCCTTTGGGAATTAAATTCTCTTTCTTGCTCTTGGATAAAAAGAAAATCTCAATCTGTTTTCATCTTATATTTACTCGCTAACACAGTAGAAATTTATATTTATTACTTTAACATTGGGGTATATAAAAGCTACCAGTAGGTGGCAACCTCTAGTACAGGGCCCTTGTTATATGGCGAATCAGCTATCATTTCCACTTCCCCATGGGCATGCCCAGACACCTAGGCCAAATGGGGGATATCATTTTTTGGAATGAGGGAGGTAAGTTCTTCACAATAATTACTAGTGCAAGATGAAACAAAGTTTCAGAGAGCATAAAGCCAACCTATCCAATCCCTCTTGGTAGACTGTCCAAAAATTTTGAAATCATATAGAAGGTATCAATAGGTGTGTTTATAGAGATTTGTTTTATATATATATATATATATATATATATATATATATACACATATCCCTTCATAGATAAGACATTATATATCATTCATCATTCTTATTGTGATGGCGGAGTGTTATAATCATACAGTCAAGGGTATCCTCAGACAACCTAGTGACTTCTTCAGCTCCACTGAATGGAAGGATAATTCCCAGTGTTTATACCTAATTGTGTGATTCATCAGATTTATTAATGTTCTACATACAAAGACAATAGGAAAAGAGCCTTGTAACCCATCTGTAAAACATTTTTTTTAAGCTGCTAAGAAATAAGCCCCGCTATTATATAAAGCTGTTTTATGTAGCAAGCCATGTAAGATATTGGTGTATTTAATCCAATTGCCATGGTTATGTCTATGGACTATGTATGCATATAAGGGTAAGTTCACATGTGACAGAACTGACTTGTGACTGCAGAAACCTCTACATCTTACAGAGCTTTAAGAAATCCAGGCGCACGCTGCAACAACTAACCCATCACTAGCGGCAGGGGCAATATTCGAATTTGCGATATTTTGCGAATATTTGGGCGATTATTCGTCAAATTTGAGAATTCGTGATCTCCAGTCATTATTTTCTTGATTGTGAAAATCGGCAATCAGAAAATTTGCAATCAACACTATTCTTAAAGTCAAAGATATTGCAGCCTTAAAATTGGCGGACAAGCAAGAAGCAGTGAGGGTTCATAGGCCCTGATGAAAAAAAAATCTAGAATATTCGTTATTACGAAGATATATTCTAGATATTCGCGAATTCCTGAAGTGTCAATATTCGCAATAAAAATTCACAATTAGAATATTTACAATCACCACTATCCATCACATATTTAAAAAGGATTACTTTTGTGTGTGAATATACCTTAATTCAGATTTTTACTATAAAATATACATACACAGACACAATTAGTGGTGATACTATATGACCCTGGATGGAATCATGACAACTGGGATAAAAACGTTTTTTACATTGCCAACATATTTTACTGAACTGGAAAGAAAATGCTACACAGTTGGGGAAACTGTTATATTACACAGTTATATATTTATTATATAGCCAAACGGCTCTGAAAAAATATGCCTTTAAGCCTGGGTTAAGGGCTTAAAAAAACACCTGCAATTTCTAGCACATTTTTTTCAGGCATTTTTATTGTGTTCTGTTACATTTTTTAAATAGCTGTTTCTATGTAGGCTCTTTTTTAGGAGTTGAAATTAAGATTTGTTGAAAATCCTAAACCCTAAAAAATACTGCAGCAAATGCTTCTTCATGCCTAAAGTCAATGAAATACTGGATACTTCCCCTATCGTTCAGTGGAGCTAAGGAAGCCTTTTTTTTTTTTTTTTACATTATATTTATTTTCTGTATTTTGCAAATGCTTGGCAAAAAATTGCACGACAAGCATTTTCCATAGCGTGTTTTTTTTCCAAGAATTTTATGTGATTTTTTATTTTATTTTTTGTGAAATGCTCCCATGGGAATAATGGAAGAAAATAATACTGTCCCCAGGACAGGTTGCAAAAAAGCCACAGACCAAAAATGTTGTTAAAAATTATAACAAAAAAAGCTACAAAACGATGCGTGAATCCAGAATTTGCCAACTTTGCTAACCAAGGCGCCAGGTCCCCATTTCCCAGCACAGGCTGGGTGTTCAAGTGTAGTCACCCTCCATTAAAGTACATGACAATGGATGGAAACCTTTATTGTGAAGCCCCCTTAATCTACAAACGTGTTACAAAAATATGGTTTTACGAAGGGACCACACGTTTTCTGACATAGGATGCAAAAAAAAGTTTGCGGCCAGCTCACCCTTCTTTGTGCTCCCAGGATCCTTGCTGCACGGACTCCACTTGTAAACGTGGAAAACTAAAGTATAAAATAGTCCAGCATCTCTGAATCAATAGATATACAATACAATTCATAGATTGTAAGCTCTTGCGAGCAGGGCCCTGACTCCTAGTGTTTCAGTCGCATATTAGCCAGTTACTTTTGTTTTGTATATGAACCCTATGAATTTGTAAAGCGCTGCGAAATATTGTGGCGTTATAGAAATATATATATATTTTTATTATTATCAATAAAACGGGGCTTTATTCAAGAAAATTCATACATGACACATGGTTACAAAAAGATCCAAACAATTCCTACGCGTTTCAGACAACTTCTGTGTCCTTAAAGGCAATGCCATGAGTTAGGCCGCGGAAGTTGTCTGAACCGTGTAGGTTTTGTTTGGATCTTTTTACAGTCACATGTTATGTATAGATTTTTTTGAATAAAGCCCTGATTTATGGATTCCGAGATGCTGGACTATTTTATGCGACGGTTAGGACATGTCTGCACTAGCACTTTATTGCAGTATGTCTTATGAAAATTGCAAAGGGAAGGCGGCATTTTGCCCTTTAAGAATATATAGGATATATCAAAATAACCAGTGTCGGACTGGGGTACCTAGGGCCCACCAGTAAAATGTATTTTGGGGGCCCACCGTATGGATACATTCAAATATAATAAATAATTTAACAGGTTTTTTATATGAACATAGGCTGGTTGAGGTGCTGTACATTGAATATATGTACGTAGTGCAGTAAATCTACTGTGTTATGTGCCACTTGTGCAGGGGGTGGGAGACTAGGGGCCCACCTAGCTCAGGGGCCCACTAGGGGATTCACCTGTACTCCTGTGGGCCAGTCCGAGCCTGATAATAACCTATAACTATAGAATCAACTGGAGTCTTTCGAATTGATATGAAAATGCTAAATTAATGTTTTTAAAATAATCATTTACTGTTGGGCACATAAACAATGCACTTAGAGGTGTATTAGTTAACTCATGAATTCACAGGCCGGAACACAAAGACATATGTACAGTCATCTAGCCATAGGCATGAGACGGCTATCTCCATTGACCTCCCTATAAACTACTCACTTGATTGAGACTAGAATGCATGTTTATTTCAATAGGGAAAAGGAAGACAAGCCACATCCAGACACTTTGAAATCCAACATGCCCAGTCCTTGTTTCCCTAAACATTGCCTTTCAGGGAACAGTCATAAATCAGGAGTCTAATGCGTTTCAGTAAAAATATATCCCATCAAGAACCTTTTGTTATGTACATTGAAGGGGCTGTATATATAACAGTGACATTTGTGCTCCACTCTTTTTTTTATGGCAGTCCCCTTGATTCAGCAAAATGTCTGCATGCCACGTCAGAAATCTGTTGCATCATTCACTATGGTATAGTCTATGGCACAGGTGAGGTTTGCTGGATTTGCATGCATTTGGTATACTACTGTCATGCTGGGGGGAATGAATGTCAACATATTAGTAACAATTTGCCCTCTAAGAAATAGAGGAAAATTGTTGTATGACATTGTTACTGTATGACATATGTTAGGAATCAATGGCGTTATTTTCACTTTGCATTTTTTGGGCCGTACTTAGATGTTACCTGTAAAAATCAACCACCGGAGAGCACAGTGGCTCAGTGGTTATCTGATACCTTGCAGCGCTGGGGTCCTAGGTTCATATCTGACCAAGGACAATATCTGCAGGGAGTTTGTATGTTCTCCCCGTGTTTGCGCGGGTTTCTTCTCACACTCCAAAGACATACTGATAGGGAACCTAGATTGTGAGCCCCACTGGGGACAGCGTGATGCTAATGTCTGTAAAGCGCTGCGGAATATAGTAGCGCTATATAATGGAGTAAGGTATTAACCTACAGATTTCTGACCAGTCTTACAAATCATGAAATTGGCCTGAGTGGTCCACATACACACAGCTACCACTCTCACCCATTACGATTTCCTAAAATAAGATCTTTCTATTACACACTACAATGCAATTTGTATTGCACGCTACATTATAATCATTATGGTTGTCAGACAAGTATTACGGATCTGATATTACTTTAACTGAGAAAGCCAGTGGGATAACTGGCGAAACGTCTTCAAGAAAAAAAAAATACAGCAAGTTGAGTTTTTCTGACTTATTAATACTGATATACCATGACCTGGAGGAATGAGAAACAGACACTTCACAGATGCAAGATCAGTTTTATAAAAACTATTTTAAATTGACAGATATTGGTCAGTTATCTGCAATGCTAAATAATTCTCTTGTCCAAAGGTGGCCATAGACAGCCGATCTCTGGTGGAATCCACAGATTCAGGTGGTATAATAACAACATAGTTACATAGGCTGAAAAAAGGCACAGGTCCATCAAATTCAACCTTGCTCGATATATGATTTTGTGGCCTAGTGGACAGGTCACTGGTGACTACTGTTGATGGGAAAGGGGGAGAGTTTATTTTTTTTTTACTTGTACAATTTTATTTTCTCCTTTGAGATAAGCGGTGTCTACGATGCCGCTTCTTTCTTTTGCCCTATTGAAATAACATGCAGGTTCAGTTCGGCCAAACGTATTACTGGCTAAGAGGGGGATAATAAATTGTCTATGCTAGTTTTAGACTTTGACCTAGTTAAATTGAGTTACTATTTTGCTTTTAGATAAATTGCTGCCCATTGCAAAGCAAAGTCTGGGCTTTCCTGATGTGGCATGGTTCTTCCAATACTACCAGTAATATTACTTCCAATGGCAATTAGAAGAATAGTAATATGAACAATTATTTTTAGATAATGAATGTATTAAGATTAATATGAACTATTACAACTTTGTATGTCTATTACTATTCCAGAGTGATACCATGGTCAGTTAACAGGTGACAGCTGGAACTGAGTGCACTCAGCCATGTGACACATGGCACCATGGAGAAGCAGCATAACAAGGTCTTGGAGAAGTAACATCACTAGGTGGTGATGCAAGTCTCCATCCCTTCTGTTATTCTATAGGATCTTCTAGCAGAGTGGTCTTATCAGTCTGATTAGACAACACCACATGATAACAGAGCAGATGAAGAATGCCCTGACTGTCACTGGAAGTTTATATTGCTCCTGGCTCCACTTACTTTACAACCCTGGGTACACATCACTCTATTTTCAATATATTTAATACTTTTGTAGGCAACATGTGATTTCAGGGCTGTCAAGAGCCTACAGGAACCAACCTACTGTTTTGCAATTTGCAGTTCAATAACATTTAAATGAATTGATATTTATTATTAAAAATAATAATTTTGTACTGCAGCTGATAAAATATATGTGCAGGTCATGGAATCCACTAATAATCCCCTACAACACATCTCAGTTCACTTTCATCTCTAAAACTTTGCACCCTCCCCTTTTTACAGTTATAACATTGGGCAATTTCCTTTGACCATTGTGCAGTATAATTTGCCTAAGCAGCTAGGTGCCCATTATGCAACTGGCTTAACTATTAACATAAAACACTTTAACAGGCCATGTTGCAAATGCTCTATACAAATCAACATTAGACAGCCATAGTCTGTTTAGCCACACTGATTATATTTGAAGATAAGGTTAATGATATGATCATAGGAGCAAAATATTTTAGTAGAAGGGCAATGGCCTTACCTCCAGGATGTCCTCTCATCTGGAGAGGTGTTGTTCTTCCTTGAAGACTGTGGAGCATGGAGTTGTCAAAAGGTCCAGCAGGCCAGGCTGTAGTCAGAGGTGGTGTCATGTAAGATGTGTAGGGGTTAGGGTAAGATCCACTGAGCGATCTAGCAAGAGGTGCGTATTGATCTCTGCCATTCACGTTCATAGCATTGTTGTAGCCAGAGTCCCTATTGCTTCCATTGGCCATGGGAGGACTAGGAGAGTAGTGGTATCTGCTGGACGTGTGTGGACTGTTGCTGCTGTATGAGTTCTCCGAGGCTGCCTGGGACCACACTGGGTGACTGTTCACAGAGTGGGAGGCCTGGGAGGGTCCGCTCCCTTGAATATAGGAGATGCTTGTAAGCATGGGTCCAACTCTGGTGGTGGGCACATAAACTGGAGAACTGGCAGCGGAGTGCATGAAACTTCCTGGAGATCCATCGTAGCTGACCGGTCCCTGAGCCGCAGTGATGGCCAAAGTTTGGTACATATCCCCTTGTGGTTCAGGCAAAACGCTAAACCTGGAGTCTCTGTTGGGTAGGATCAGTTTGTTGATGTGATCTAAATCCCTAAAAAGTATAATATCTTCCGGACCGGGCAAGCTGGAAAGATGAGTGACCCCAAAGTGGTGGGCAGAGGTGGACGACCTGCCCTCCTGTACAGGTTGGTTCCTTTCCGTGTGAGGCTGGTGGTGGGGTTTGGAGGAACTCAGTTCTCCAGCTTGAGAGCTGGAAGATGGAGATGAAGACGAGCTGTCAGTTCCTTCGACTTTGATGGGATAGAAAGAGCTCCCCACACTGAGTCTCTTGACATCGGACCAGGTGTCCTCAGGAAGGTCCATCCAGGTCGGAATCTGGTAAGAAATGGGGACTTGGAACCTGGAGTCCTTTAAGCACAGCACGTAAGGAGGATATATAAAAAGGGAAACATAAGCACAAGGTTAGAGAGCAACAACAAAAAAAGGACAATTAAATCCCTTTAATTAAATTAATCAGGCTGCTTCTAGACAAAAGTCAGACGTGTACTATGCAAAAGAAGGGTTAAATAACAGGATAAGACTCATTAACCATGAACAATGAGGAACTTCTGGAAGTGAAATGATTATGTTAACACGCGAAGTCCTGAATGATCATTGTCAATTCTACAATAATCTAGAACCCATCCAGGGGCCACCACATCTTCCCACCACAGTCTTTACCATATGTAGTCCCTGTAGACAGCTTGGCTCTTCTCCCCTTGTGTAGGAGAGAAGCTAAGTGTTCAGCTTTCATCCACACTGACTCAGTCCTATGGGAGGAGGGAGGCAGGGAAAGCCAATCTTCAGGAGAAGGTCCGTGCCAGTCAGCACCATTTACTTAGGGCCTCCCAACGTTTACATTTGGTTACATGTTCCAACACACCTTACGGATGGCAGCTCTCCACTGTCAACAGTATGAGTCTCAATGAGAGGGCAGCTCTCCTAGATCACCCATGGGTTAGGGCTCTGGTGTGAGGTGAGGTCTCACCTGAGAGAAAGGAACAAGCAGAAGAAGGAAGTGATAAGTGTGTAAGTCACAGGCAGCTTTATCTCACTATACTTTAACCCCTAACCTCCAACACAGCAGTCACCTGGTCTTTACACCAACCAGAACCCAGATCCTATGCATCTATATAGACAAACCAGGACGCCTTAGTCATTGGCACCTCTCTCACTGTAATAACCTGTAGCCCTCTACGTAAATATCCACCCCACAGGAGACAATGCAAGGAAAACGGCAAACCTAAAGCAGAGCTGTGTCCATGGGTCTTGTGAGTGCAGCCAGAGCTTCAGTGTGACAGAGGAGATGTGTCTGGATAGAGCTATCAGAGCTACAATGTGAGGAGGAGGCGCCTCTCACAGATCTGCCTGAGCACTGCAGCCACTCAGGGCTGGACTCCTGCAGCTCTGAGCAAACACTGCTCTCCCCAGGGTGCCAGTCTGAGCTCTTCACATGCCACATGCAGACTGACTGCTGGACACTGTGTGTATCTAAACCAACAAGGGGCTACACAAACACCAGCCTCTCCTCAAACACATTAATGACTAATGATCAAAGGTATTATAATAGCTTTACTGCCCACTTACTGCTGTTCTAAATATTTATATACCTACAAATACACATGTGGCACACTACTATAGCTGCAGACATTCATAAATTCTATACCACCAGAACTGCAAACTTATTTTTAGAGGAAAATTTTGGAAAAAAAATGGTTCCTATTACAAGTTGTGTGCAGTGGAATATGAGCTCCTCCCAGTGACTGTGTACAGGTAAGTCATAGGGAGGTCACCATTATAGACTGCTGCTTCCCTGACACCTGGAGGAGCTACTAGTTATCTCTCATGTGGACACTGATACCATGCACACCAGGAAAGTGGTTGCATATAAAGTGACTGAGGTTATCATAGTAGATCTGTCACTAGCACAGGAGGATAGGTCTGTTAGGACATGGTCTCTACATAAATCACAGGCTGATATTACCATGATACATAAATGAGGGGTGAGTATAAGGAGCACAAGATCACAGGCAGGTATATGCAGTATACAGCACACCTCTGTACACACAGTCTAATATAAATGTCATCGTTCATGTCTGCCTTATAGCACTGCTGTATTTGTAATTCATGTGTAGTATCTTACCGTAAATTGCTTTACATTTCTTCCTATGGGATTAATGCAAATATCGCTGACACTTTTTGATCTTTTGATGTTTGGCATTTGTCTTGTTTATGTGTATTGTACCTTTTGTATTTTTGCAGGTTCGATCTGATTATTGTAAAGCTCATTTCATGTTGATTCAGGGTTTGTTGAGGCAGCAAAGGAAATAAATCAATAAAACAAAAATAAAATTAATAAATAACATAATTCCATAAAATAAAATAAAAATGATTGAATAAAAAAGAAGGAATGACTAAATAAAATATATAAATAAAAGAAATGAATAAACAAAATAAAAACTTAAATGAATAAAATAAATGAATAAATAGTTGGCATTCTGTGAAAGAAAAAGAAAAGTTGAAGGAAAGCAGCAATTTATTCCACAAATGTCCATAATGCTATTGTGATACCCCTATTAATTGATTACTAATATGGTTTGTTTCATGGTTACCAAGGTTACAGGAGAGATATGAAATCGGCGAGTCAGTGTGATATTTTTATATACTATTAAATTAGTACAATGGGAAGGACAATACACAAATAGGTAAACCTCTCATTTGCATTTACGGATTGCAGTATGATTCGTTTGTCCATAATAATTTCTGAATTCAAACTCTCTCTCTCTCTCACTATATATATATGATATGATATGTGTATGTGTCTAGTCGATGGCCGATCCTATAATTTCATTAATCACTTGTATTGTTGATTTGCAGACTGTCCACATGGAATTAGCCATTTGTATCTAGACTGGAGATAGGCAGCTAATTCACTCACATGGGGAATAATACACTAATGGCATTGTGACACCGACTGCTAAACAATTGGATTACTGCAGTTGTCATTTCTAGAAGTAACCTAAAACTACAACCCTCATAGAAGGTGAGGCAGACAAGGCAGGCTTGTTTCAGCCCTAACAGTTTAAATACAGTGATATAGAGGAGAATAGTAATAGTACTAATAATAATTAAAATAGTACTAAAACTACTACTACTTCTACTAATACTACTACTTCTATTACAACTATTAATAATAGTAATAATACTACTACTAATAATAATACGTATATTGCTAATACTAGTAATAATACGACTACTAATAATAATGGAAATGATACGACTACTATTACTACTAATACTACTACTACTTCTATTACTACTGCTAATAATAGTAATAGTGCTGTCTGTGCTTTTGGAAGAGTACACTACCTGTCACATTAAAGAGAATCAGTAATCTGGCATATGGCAGAAGCTCTGGGAGCTTTAACCCCTTTGCTTCCCCCTATTTATTGGACAGGGTTATTCCAGCAGGCACTGTGCATACAAGACTACAAGCTGCAGGTTCTACCTTTATTGAGCTTTTCTGAGAGATCAGCAGAGCAGGATCTCCTGTGTTCATGGAGCTGAAATAACGTCTTATAAAACACTTTGCCCTTCTACTAACAAACAATGAAATGTACACAACCTGTAATATTAGAATACCATTTTATTACATCTTCGTGGACATATCTTCTGTACAACTTTGCAAAGTTTCACAGAATGGGGTAAAGACAATGCAAAAAACAGTTTTAATAATTAATAATAATAATGTTATCATTATTATGATGATTATTAGTTTTACTATTATTATTATTATTACTTTTTTTATTTTTTATTTTTGTAGTAGTAGAAGTTTAAGCTGTAATTCTTTCAGATTTCAAATGCTTTAGTAATGATACACACCATCCATAGTTGAACAGGGCAAAGATTGTAAACTGGTTATATTGGGAAGGATAGTCTTGTCCACATGAGCTTACAATCTATGCCGGACTGATAGTAGTAGACGTGGGCGAAGTAATTGTAACCTTGTCAGACAGGGGGCACAGGGGAAAAACAATGATCTTACTAACAATAATAATAAAAGGATAATACATTGTGATAGAAATAGTCAGGCATCGGGTGACAAGAATAATGAGGGGAGGATATTTTACTCCAGTTTTAATTTAGATCCATAAGTTACAGTTACGGCCTCTTCAGTCATTCAGAATTTACTATTAAAAAAAAAAATATATATATATATATATATATATATATATATACACACACAGAAACACATATAATATTATTACACACACATATGTTATTATTCTTCTACACACACATATATGTAATTATTATTACACACACACACACACATATATGTAATTATTATTATACACACATTTCTATTAATAATAATAATAATAATAATTATTATTATTATTATATTACACATATTTTGTGTGCAGATCTATACAGTTATTATTACATTATTTAGGCTGATAACACCCATATACTGGATTATTTGCGGTACAGTCAGGAATCTGCTATGATGTGAGGTTGTCATTAAACAAGTAAATACTATTGTCCCGTTGCTGTCGTCTGGGTGTCTCCAGGCCGGTGATAAATCCTGGTCTATAGGGTCTGACTGGCTGCTGACCCCCCTGTTATCTGCAGACACCTCCATCCATACACGGTCAGTCAGGGCTGATTAGCAGTCTGTTTACCAGAAATTACCATATACCAGGTTTAAAGGCAAATGTCACTGCAATGTCACCAGCCTGCCCCTCTCCAGAGCTCAGCAGGGGCCCTGACTAATGCAATTGTCACCCTGGCGCTGGAGTCTCTACCTGATGGGACTGGGACTATCACTTCATCTGTGATCACAGACCCCCCCATATACAGGTCTGGCACCCCTCCCCCACTGCCCATCATCTGACACATGCCACAATACACACATACATCTATCAGCTACACTGGCCAAACCTCTCCGCACATGACTACTGCCCTCAACATGTTTCCTATTGCTACTGTGGACTCACAATTATTTAACTATTCAGAAGAAGGCATAAATCTATGTCCGATTTCTTTGTATCATGTGTTGTATCCTCTATTCACTAAGGGATGGATGAGCATAGCCAGTAGCAGGGGTAAATGATACATGTAATCCTTACCTATGGGAAATATATTATTATTATTATTATTTCCCAATCATCATCATTCAGATACTGAGGCAATAAAAGAATGGTTATTTTCCCATAGATTGCAAGCTCTTGGGATCAGGGCCTTCACTCCTATTGTCTTATTTTGTAGGCACTGGCACAATGTGATTTATAAAGCGCTGCTGAATATATTGGAGCTGCATACAGATTATTATTATTACTATTTGTAGTACTATGCACCTGACTAAATGGTAATACCCACACATGCACTGGGCTATTGGAGGTACATATATATTTTTGCAGATGATCTAGGTCTAGTTTTGCCTGTGTGCAAATCGGTCCAATGAAATGAGTCGTATGAAATGATTGAGGCCACTAATGGCAGAGATGAGGAGAGCTGTCAGGAAGACTGGGGTACATGGCATTCCCTCCATGCTGTGTTTATGTAACTCCATGTACTTTATACACTGCGGCCAGGCTGATAAGAGCTGACTCCACACACTGTCTCCCCCTCCTCCACACATTTTTCTTCTTATTCCTCCTGCTCCCTTTTTTTTTTAAATCATTTTTCACTGGGATTGTATGCAGAATGAGCAATGACTTTGCTATCTGGTAACAGAGGCATAGCTAATAAATGAGCTGTATGTAACATGCATGACACAAGTAGCTTGGTGGTAATTGTGGCAGTGTAACAGTTGTGCAGCACTTATTCTGCAGACCTTGTTACTGTGATGTAGATAGTGACATGCCATGCTGTGGTTACCATCCCAGCAATAACTGGTTTCTAGTCACTGGTTCCCTGGCTGATGAGCGCATACTGCCATGTGATAGGACATCTAATGTAGTGTGATTGTCAGCCTGGAGAAGATAGATATCATTTTAAAGGCCACCACTACTACTATTGCTGCTGCTAATACAATGTATAATAGCAGCAACAATGCTAACATGTCTTAGGCTGGATATCACAAATCAGAGGTGTGATAATAACTACATAGTTCATAATAGACAATTATTTATACCTCTTTTATGTATTATTATTGCTTGGATAAAATATAATATGGCTATTATTTTAATAATAATAACAACAATAATAATAATAACAACAATAATAATAATAATAATAATAATCTTATATAATGATAAATGATATCATTCATTTAGTTAGTTTTAATACAGCGTAAAATTAAAATAAAAACTACAAAAGCGGTATTTGTCCATTGCTTGTGAGCTATTTAGGGGTGTACAATAGTCCGGTATATAACACAGCTCCCATGCTCCTGAGCCCCAGTTGGCCACCCTTTTAGGGCTTGTTCCTATTTATCCAGAGGTCTGTTATCTATTGGTAGTGAAATGGCAAATGCAAACTGATAACAGAATTGATCCCATTGAGATACTTTCTGGCATCCAGGGCATCAGTAGCAATGCAGAATGACTCCCTGTGCTACCCCTTTTCTGTCCAGCTCATAAAAATGTATTCAGTTAGGGAAGGCTTAGGCATCAAATAAATGGCTGGACACAACTGATATAAAGTAGATGAATCTAACCTTAGAGGTTTGGTATTTAGTTATACAGCAAAGGAATGGAGTAAATATGTGAACAAGATGGAGAACAACTTTCATAACAGTGAACAAAAAATAAATAAATAGGAAAAGCATGTTTTTTTTATATAAACCTTAATTTTGTGAATTTCAGGTCACCGGAGTATAGATTGGGCAAGCAATCCTTTGGTGGAGTTCATGCAGTTCTTCTGGCTGAGAATTGATATTCGTGTACATTATTTTTTGGAGCAGGTCTGCTAGGATGCCAAAATCAAATGTGGTGTCTTTTGGACCCAGGAAATGTGATTACATAAAAGAATTGAAAAAGGATTACAAACTGATAGAGTTTCATGCTTTTCCCCCCTAAAAAGTGTCCCAATGCTAGCAGTCCTGCCTGAGGAAACATTGTGTCATAAAGTTCTTAGGCAGGACTGTACAGCTATTGTCCTGCTGGGTAGCAAAAAAACATATGGGTCTGCTATAAACATATGGAAGGCTATTTTACAGGCAAAGGAAATGGATCCCCCACCTCATATATGTGCCCCTCAGTTGGCAAAAAATGCAACCCCCCCCCCCCAAAAAAAAAACGGTTCTAGAATTGTCATACAAAGTTTACTATATTTTCCAATTGTCATGATTGGTAATTTCACATATTGTATTCATTTAAATGGGAATCAAACTATGTCAAACTGATGCATCTGTTTAGTTTTTTTTTACAGATCAGTTTATTTATTAGCATTTAGCACAGAGCAAAAAAAAAATATAAAAAAAATACTGTAAATAAGTCCTTATACACAGCTCTTAGGCTACTTTCACACTAGCGTTTTTCCTGGATCCGGCAGGGTTCAGCAAAAACGCTTCCGTTCTTGACAATACAACAATCTGCATCCGTTATAAACGGATCCGGTTGTATTATCTTTAACATACCCAAGACGGATCCGTCATGAACTCCATTGAAAGTCGGTGGAGGACGGATCAGTTTTCTATTGTGGCAGAGAGAACGGATCCGTACCCATTGACTTGCATTGCTCCGCATCCCAGGACGGAAAGCAAACTACAACTTGTTGCTGTTTGCTCTCCGGTATGGGAACGCAACTAAACGGAACAGAATGCATTTTGGAGCATTCCGTTCTGTTCAGTTCAGTTTTGTCCCCGTTGTCAATGAATGGGGACAAACCGGAAGCTTTTTTTTTCCGGTTTTGAGACCCTATGACGGATCTCAATACCGGAAAATAGAAACGGTAGTGTGAAAGTAGCCTTATACATAGTCCTCATGTCATGTTCATATTGTCAACTTGCAGTCATCACACGTGTTGTAGAAATGACACAATTCACTATTTAAGTAGGGCTGCCAACTGTGGAACCCGGGCTTTCAGTAAAAATATGCAACTTTTTTCCAGGGAAAAAATTGAAGTATAAGTGTAGTGTTTTTTTATGCATGTATTTTTTTATTTATTATTGCTATTATTATTATCCTTATTGTTTTATTAGCACAAATATCAGAGCAAACAGCACAAAATACAAAAGTATGATAAACATTTATAAGCTAATTCAAAGACTCATTGGAATGTTTTATATGCATTATCCAGACAATTTAGCAATTTATTTTAGTAATCCACTAGTAAGGCACGAGCCCAAAACATATATATAATGTCCCCACATCTTTTACATCTACAAGGAACATTTTATTAAGATTTCCTGAAGTGCATGTTTTTTATTTATGTAAAAAACTGAACTGTTGGAAGACTTGAGTTTCAGAGATTTTTTTACTGACCTCCACTGTAGTTGAGATTTAGGCCCTAAGACCTGTTCCTATTTAAAAGGCTTCTGTCACCCCACTAAAGTAATTATTTTTTTTCCGGCTACTTAAATTCCTTATACTGCGATATATCAATATATAATGCTCTTACTCATTTTCCTTCAGCAGTTTCTTCAAAAACTGACTTTTATAATATGTAAATGACCTCTCTACCAGCAAGTAGGGCGTCTACTTGCTGGTAGCAGCCGCATCCTCCTTTAATAAAGACGCCCCCTCCTCATGTTGATTGACAGGGCCAGCGAACGCGCTCGTCCTCTGGCTGGCCCTGTCTGCGTTCAAAATCTGGCGCCTGCGCCGTACCTGGCAGGCGCCAGATTTTGAACGCAGACAGGGCCAGCCAGAGGACGAGCGCGTTTGCTGGCCCTGTCAATCACCATGAGGAGGGGATGTCTTTATGAAAGGAGGATGCGGCTGCTACCAGCAAGTAACCGCCCTACTTGCTGGTAGAGAGGTCATTTACATATTATAAAAGTCCAGTTTTTTAAGAAACTGCTGAAGGAAAATCTTACCCTCTTTGAAAAAAAATGACTTACTCTATATAATCAAAACTTTACCTACAAGTGATCATCTTAAATCTTCAGAATTTCTAGAAAAAGGCACCATCCCAAATAGGGGTAAAAGATAGGGAACCATGAAACAAGCCTAAATCTTGCAACTTTTGCCAGCATAGGTAAAGCTTGCCCAATAGACGGTCTCTTGTTAGGGTCTCTTGCACACGAACGTTGTGTGCCCGTGGCCATATTGCGGCCCGCATACGGTGGGTCCGCAATACATGGGCACCGGCCCGTGTGCACTCCGCATCACGGATGTGGACCCATTCCCTTGAATGGGGCCGCAATCACGGAGATGCGGAACGGAAGCATGGATCGGAACCCCACGGAAGGACTACGGAGTGCTTCCTTGGTGTTTCTGTCCGTGCCTCCGCATCGCAAAAAAATTTAACTTTTTCTATTTTTTTGCGTTAAATGGGTCTCGATCCGTGCCGGCAATTTGCGGTCCCCAATGCACGGAACGGATGCACAGCATTCGTGTGCAAGAGGCCTAAAGGGGTTTTCCAGGATTTGGATGTTGATGAGTTATTCTCAGATTGGTGGGATTCTGACAACCAACAACCGCACCGATCAGCTGTTTTGGGAAGTCGTCAGCACTCATCACCAGTAACTGTGCAGTGGACAAAAGGCTCCACTGAGCTGCAGTAACCTGGCATGGCCACTATCCACTGGATGGATCTTCTGCTTCCAGCTCTGTCCACTTTCTAATTCCTGGAGCTGGCAGCTGGCTGAAACAGCTGATTGGTGGCAGAGGATATGTCATAAAGTATGATACATTTTTGTGCTCCATAAATAAGCCTGTGGATGGATCTTCTGCTTCCAGCTCCGTCTACTGTCTAGTTCCTGGAGCTAGCAGCTGCCTAAAATTGCTGATTGGTGGGGGTGCCGGAGGATATGTTATCAATACCTAAGTTCCAGAAAACCCCATTTCCAACAGTTTCTTAAAGTTTGACACATTTTTGTGTTTCATAAATAACCCTGTAAAGAAGAAGCATTTAAGCCTCATTCATGTGCGTGCTCAAATCTGCGAAAAGGTGGTCAGTGATACCTCCATGAAGATGTCTGTCTGTGTGTCCATTTTTTATGCTTTTCCAAATACATCTTAATTGAAATATAGGCTTAAAGGTGTTGTGCTGAGATTTAATATTTATGACCTATCCTCAGGATGGGTCATCAATACCTGATCGGCGAGGGCCCGACACCCAGCAGCCCCAGCGATCAGCTGTTTGAAGGGGAGGCGATGTTCCATGCGAGTGCTACTACCTCTTTATTACACTACATGTCGTCTCCCTTGCAGATCCGCCATAGTGTAATTACAAGTACTTGTTCCATTCAAATTAACGGAGCGAGTACTTGTAATTAGACTGCACTTCCAAGATGACGGGCAGTGTAATGAAGAGGAAGCAGCGCTCACTTGGAGCGCCACCTCTTCAAGCAGCTGATCGGTAGGGATGCCGGGGATAAGTCATCAATATAAAACCCCTTTAAATAAATCAAGTTAGGTAAGTAATACTTCTAGTATATTTTTAATTCATTCTTGTTGGACAGCATGTAAAGAAATACAGCCACCCTAAAAATCGGACCTTTTTTCCAGTGTTGTTGCGTTTGCGATTTTTTAAAGCTGGAGCAGTTTGTGTAGCTGGTGTTCATATCAGTATCCTGAGCTATAGACACACATATAACTTATAATCTTTAGGATTTATTGTGCTTTTCTAATTTGTTCGTAAAATATTAGCTGTCTGCAGAAAAAGAAATAATCAGATTGACAACCCTGCTATTTCTTGCTATGATCCCAATCTTCCCAGTTATCAGAGCGTGGTAGTCACATTACCAATTAACCCTTCAGTGGTGTAGTCAGGGGTGAGTCAGTGATTTGGTGTGAAGCAAAATTCTATTGCTATTCATTTACTACTTTTTGTTTTACCATGATTACAGCCAATATACTTATAGACTCTCACATTTCACATGCAGATATATCAGTTACTTGGTTTATAAATGTCATTTATTTTACCCTTGTTTAGCATGAATGTCGTGTATAAGTATTGCCACAGCTTTTACCAACACAACTTTTTAGTGTCCGTCCAGGCTGTTTTTTGGAATTATTTTTTTTATTTATAATATTTTTATTTTATTTAATCCAATAAAGTACAAAAAGAGCAGTAGTAATACATTTAACAATTACATAATAAAAACATCAGGCATCAGCCAAGAGGAAGTAAGAGTGCTTAATACAATTGCACCGACAGAAGTAGTAGGGTATTCGTTCCCCTGCCACTAAAACACCCCCTACATGGAGATACCGGACCTATCCGGTACATTACAGTAAATAGCACATTACTTATATTACCTTTAAACATTTATTCCTTATTTCCCCCCTCCCCCCATGCCACCTTTCCCAAGCCCATATCCCCCCACCCTATATCCACCGGGGGGCGGGGAGGGGGGAGGACAATAAATAAAAAAAAATGAAAAAAAAAATATATATATCTATATCTATTTATTTATATGTTTTAGCCACAGATTTTTTGGGGAATTTATTCTCTTCTTCTTAGAAAAGCAGTGGTGAAACTCGGTTCAGTAGTGATGATTGTATTCACCAAGGTTTATATGCAGTATTAGGTAATATAGCCCTCACAACCCGATAATGCAGACTAGCATATCACTCAGCCAGTATGACAGTCTTATGTCTTCAGTCGCTGTGTAACTAAAAAGAGCTCTTTCCCCATTGTGCCTAGAACATCCCTGAGCCTTGTTGGTGTGTATACTTTTATGGACAAATAAACAACCATTTATTCAAAGTAGAAGTCCCAACGTGACATCTGAAGCAGTGCCTGATCTTCATTCCACTTCTTTCAACATCTAGGGCAGTATACGTTTAAGGTGGCCATAGACACTGCTATCAAATGTATGACACATTGTGTATCTGAACTTTTGCCCATTATAGGTACCTCCAATCGATTCCTAAAGGCAGGGCAATTAATGAAAATAAAAACATAGCAACCTGATTTTGGGCACAAAATAACCAAAAAGGCAAATCCGAATTTCAAAAGAATGTTTAGGAGTCAAGATGAAAGCACTTGACAAAACTCAACTGTTGGCAGATACAGCCAGAAATATTAGTTCTGGTTGATAATTCTCTAATAATAATGGTAATAATAAAAAAGGTTATGCCACCAAAAGTATCACTATGCAATGAACGGGGCATTTTTAATTAAGTATTATTGTAATACACATGCAATAAAAATATTGTAAGGCTTTCTATGTACATTTTCTTATCTGGTAGGGCCCCTGTTGTTTCTCCTGTGGTTGAAATTCTAGTCCACCTTCTACAGCAGGCACCCCTTCCCTCCATGCCAGTGAAGTGATCGCATAATGAAGTGACCCACACACCATTCATTCAACTAGACAATCATTGAATGTGTATGGAGGTGTTCCTACTGGTCCCACTACCAGGATTATGGTGTGGGGTGGCATAATATATGATAGCCGGACCCTTCTAGGCTTAATTTTAAGGTACACTAACAGCGTTATATTGATTTGGTTGTGGAACTAGCGGTACGGTCATTTTTCCAGTGGAGAAGTGTTCCAGGAGCCATTTTTCAACAGGACCCCTGTTGTTTCTCCTGTGGTTGAAATTCTGGTCCACCTTCTACAGCAGGCACCCCTTCCCTTCATGCCAGTGAAGTGATCGCATAATGAAGTGACCCACACACCATTCATTCAACTAGACAACCATTGAATGTGTATGGAGGTGTTCCTACTGGTCCCACTACCAGGATTATGGTGTGGGGTGGCATAATATATGATAGCCGGACCCTTCTAGGCTTAATTTTAAGGTACACTAACAGCGTTATATTGATTTGGTTGTGGAACTAGCGGTACGGTCATTTTTCCAGTGGAGAAGTGTTCCAGGAGCCATTTTTCAACAGGACAACAAGAGGCTGTATGTTGCTTGTGCTACTGTGAGTAGTCTGCATGGCCTAAATGTGCTACCATGGCCTGCGCAGCATCTCTAGAATTGTCTCCCACCGAGCACATCAGGGATGTCAATGGTCGTCAATTGCAAAGGGAGCTGCCAGAAGTGGATCTTGATGATTTGCATGCCCAAGTGCATTCAGAGTGGAAGAACATTCCTTAGAAAACCATTAATAATCTCATTATAGTATGCCAAGGTGTGTTAGTGTGTGTGTTTTTGCATGTTGCGCTCATACTCCATACTGAATAAATTGAAATGTTGTTTACATTTCTATCGATCCTGTGAGTTCCATAATTCCACAGCTTTTCCTTTTTGGTGTTGCAATTTCAATGTTGGGGAATGTACAAATCAGAGTTTACTAACTTAATCCTCAGTTTTTCCTGAGAAAACAAAAGTTTTGAGTATCCTGGAAAACAATCTGTTGGATCCTTGCTTACCCTAATGGGAAGAGTTCAAAGATCATTGGCTAGGTGTTCTAGACATCACATTGTTGACAAAGCTGAAAGAAAATGCTAATGGCCTTAATTAAAGAGGCTTACAAGAAATATTAACTTTTAAGGGAAGACCCCCCAGTCCGCACCGACTTTCAAAACATTCATACTTACCTGACTTGGGGACACATCACTGCTAAAGCCAGTCATTGGCTGTAGTGGTGCGCGTGGCCATGTACGTGCTACAGTTGGAAGAAAACACCCATAGGCCAGAAGATGGAGGAACGGAAGCCATGCGTAGGACCAGATCAACAGCGACCAGGCAAGCATGATTGATGAAGGTTTGGGGCTTTTCCTGAAAAGTTTATATTAATAGAAAACATCTTTCAGCTTGTTAGCAAACTCAGCTAAAACTGGACAGATTGACTAAGTTTATGGCTACTGTGAAAACAATTTACTTGGTCTGATGGAAAGTGAACAGGTATAGCAATAATCTCTATTTCTTCTTGCATAAGACAATCATTTTTATCCATAGGTTAGTCAGCATGCTGACAATTCACTTTTTAAACTACTTTTCGAGTCTCAGTAACAATGATACCAAAAAGGCAGGTAGGGTTGTTCAGGGGGATACCAATTCTGGAGTGGTCTAATATAATGATATAACACCATAAGGTCTAAATTAACTTAAACTGCGGTGACTGGGATACTCAAGAATTCATATCTATACACCACAAAAGAATGAGTAAACTGATTTCCCATAAAAGTACTGTTTATTAAATAATGCCATTAAAATCACATAGTATTTTTAGACAATAAGTACATATTGCATTTTAACACTAGTAGAAATATCTAATATCTAGCGCCACCTTCAGTAACGAATAATAAATAATGACCAGCTATCTAGGATGATGTATGAAATGAATAGTCAAAGCAGGCTGAAGTGACAAAATCAGCTCCTGCACCCATCTATAAATGTTCAAATCCTAATGTCTGCTGTGTAATTTTAAAGAGTAGTAGTAAGGCACATCATACCTTTGCAGTGATTGGTGGAGTGGCCGCTAGCTCCTCGACGCGCGTTTCGCCGTCTCGCTTCCTCAGGAGGAGTTACAATGTTTCGATAGTTGATATATAATGATATCAACTATCAAAACCCTAAAGGGGTTGGCCGATCTCAGACTGATGGAATATTGCTGAGATATGTCATCAATGTCAGACAGGTGCGGGTCACTCCTCTGGGCCCTAGTCCTTTCTCTAGAATGGGGCCTAATAAAATGCTCTCCATTCACTATTATTGGAGTTCCGAAAATAGCGCTATTTTCGGAAGAACTATAGTAGCAAATGAAGAGTGCACCATGAGTGCACGGCTACCTCTCCAGTCACCCCAAAAGGACTTCTGGAAATAGCCAATCCAGTGCTTAGCTATTTTCGGAACTCCCACAGCAGTGAATGTAGGTGGCCGCGCTTGCACGGCGCACTCTCCTTCACTTTGGGGGGGACCTGTTCTGGAGATATAAAGGGGTCAATGTCTGAGATGGGAATACCCCTTTAAGCTGCCCATACACATTCAGTATCTGTTGAACAAACATTAGTTCACCTGACAGCTGTCTCTCCCAACTTCCCTATACTGTTCAGCTGAGGGTGTTATATTTTTTAATAAAGAGAGAGGAGAAAGCCGCTGCCAGACACCTCCCAAGAGGACAAAGGAACCGGGCACTGAAATTCAATGCACTCAATCCTTCTCTTCCCTGGGGTAGAGCAAAGAGCTCCCCTTACACGTTAGATTGTTGGCCGGCCCATCCCCAAAAAATGGATTCAGCTGACAATACTCTAATGTGTATGGGGGCCTTTAAGCACTAAATTAATATGTACTAATGGTGACAAATACATAGTCAGTTCTAAGACCTATTATTATGGTATTTTTCAAATGAATTTTGCAATCTTCAAGAATCCAGCATGTCATTTACTTCAACTAGTGCAGTGGCGTAAATACCGGGGAAGCAGGGGAAGCGCCTGCTTCGGGGCCCAGGCTGACAAGAGGCCCGGCGCCCGGCAGCATGTCAGTCAACTCAACTTAGCTGCCTTTAAGTTAGTTTTTCAGGCTAGGCCCCTTCACAGTGCGGCACCGGCGATATTGTGGGCCTGGACTGTGACCTGTCAATCATCATCCAATCCCTCCCGGGCCCCCCCCCACCGTGACAGGATTCAAGCCGGAAGCCGCTCTGTTCTAGTGAGGCACAGCACAGCGGGGGAAAAGCTCAGCCAATCAGGCAAGAGGAGCAACACACAGGAGCGCAGATCAGTGACTGATTCACTGGGCTTTTCAGGTATGTGTGCCTGCTGCCTGTCTGCCCCCCATTGCCCATGTGTGCCCTGTGCCCACTGCCCGCTGCTTTTGTACCCCCTTGCCCAAGTTGCCCTGCCGGGCCCCTGTGACTGTGCCTCCCTAGGCTCCCTGCATAGCTCTTTTAGTAGAGCAGTGACTGAGGCTGACCATTATGTGTGCCTCCTTTGTCCGTGCCCACCCTGGCCTGTGGCCCCTGTGCTTGCTGCCTGTGTGCCCCCCTTGCCCAAGTTGCCCTTGTCAGCGCAGCCCTACCTGGCCCCTGTGACTGTGCCTCCCTGGTTGGCTCTTTCAGGAGAGCAGTGGCTAACCATTATGTGTGCCCCTGTGGCCTTTGTCTGTGCCCACCCTGGCCTGTGGCTCCCAGGCCATGGGCTGCGCCTTCCTGTCCCCTGTCTGCGCCCCTGGGCCCTGGCCCTTATCTGTGTCCCGTCCCTGGCCCTTGTCTGTGCCCCTGGCCCTTATCTGTGCCACCCTGGCCCTGGCCTGTGCCCTCTCGGCCTCTGTCTGCACCCCTGGGCCCTGGCCCTTATCTGTGCCCCCTCCCCCTGGCCCTTGTCTGTGCCCCTGGACCTTATCTGTGCCCCATGCCTGGCCCTTATCTGTGCCTCGTCCCTGGCCCATGTTTGCCCCCCCTAGGCCCTTGTCCGCACCCCCCGGCCCTTGTTTAAGCCCCCCCCAGTCCTTGTCTGCGCCCCGCACAGCCCCTGTCTGTGCCCCCCTGGCCCCTGTTTGCGTCACCCTGCTTGCTGTTCTGCCATCTGCTACTGCTTAGGGCTCATTCACTCAAACGTGTGCTGCCCGTTGCCGCATTGCGGACCGCATTTGCGGATCCGCAATACACGGGCACCGAACTTCCATGTGCATTCCGCATCATGGATGCGGACCCATTCACTTCAATGGGTCCGCAAATCCTGAGATGCGGAATGGAACACTACGGTAGCACTAGTCACAGGAGTGTGGGGGTTGCATTGGAGGAGACTTAAGACTTTGACAGGGACCCCACAACAGTATTATACAATGACAATACATGACAGACAGTGTGTGTGTGTGTATATATATATATATATATATATATATACCGTATATACTCGAGTATAAGACAAGTTTTTGGGCACATATTTTTGTGCTCAAAAATGCTGCTGCATTTCCCACCCTAGTCTTATACTCGAGTCAATAATTTTTCCCATTTTTTGGGGGTAAAATTAGGGGCCTCGGCTTATATTCGGGTCGGCTTATACTCGAGTATATACGGTACATACAGTCCTGATCAAAAGTTTAAGACCACTTGAGAAATGGCAAAAAATCATATTTAGCATGGCTGGATCTTAACAAGGTTCCAAGTAGAGCTTCAACATGCAACAAGAAGAAATGGGAGTGAGACAAAACATTTTTTGAGCATTCAATTTAATGAAAACAACGAATAAACTGAAACAGGGTGTTTTTCAGCTGATCAAAAGTTTAGGACCACATGCCTTTAAAAGGCCAAATCTGTGCAAAGATGTGAATTCATTGTCATTTTCTGTAAGGTAGTCACACGTTGTGATGGCAAAGGCAAAAAAACTCTCCCTTTTTGAACGTGGTCAGGTTGTTGAAACTGCATAAGCAGGGTCTCTCACAGTGCGCCATCGCTGCTGAGGTGGGACGCAGTAAGACAGTCATTTGGAATTTCTTAAATGATCCTGAGGGTTATGGAACAAAAAAGTCAAGTGGAAGACCCAAAAAAATTTCATCAGCACTGAGCCAGAGGATCCAATTGTCTGTCCGTCAAGACACTGGACGATCCTCGACCCAAATTAAGGCCCTTACTGGTGCTGACTACAGCCCCATAACCATCAGACGGCATCTGAGACTGAAGGGCTTCAAAAACAAAAAACGTCTTCAAAGACCTGGTCTCCTTGAACGCCACAGAACTGCTCGTTTGGACTTTGCAAGAGAGCACCAAACATGGGACATTCAAAGGTGGAAGAAAGTTTTATTCTCTGATGAGAATTTTTTTTAACCTTGATGGTCCTGATGGTTTCCAACATTACTGGCATGACAAGCAGATCCCACCTGAGATGTTTTCTATGCGCCACAGTGGAGGGGGCACCATAATGGTCTGGGGTGCTTTTTCCTTCAGTGGAACAATGAAGTGCAGGGGCGTCAAACGGCCGCTGGCTATGTCCAGATGTTGCAGAGAGCATTCCTCTTGACTGAGGGCCCTCGTCTGTGTGGTAACGACTGGGGTTTTCAACAGGAGAATGCTACAGTACACAATGCCCGCAGGACAAGGGACTTCTTCCAGGAGAATAACATCACTCTTTTGGCCCATCCTGCGTGTTCCCCTGATCTAAATCCAATTGAGAACCTTTGGGGATGGATGGCAAGGGATGTTTACAAAAATGGACAACAGTTCCAGACAGTAGATGGCCTTCGTGCGGCCGTCTTCACCACTTGGAGAAAAAATTTGCTGTGGGGCCCAGTCACTTTTAGTTACGCCCCTGAACTAATGATATTAAAGACCTCGTCTTAGGCCATCAATTTCAGATGGTGGGGGACCAACTCTTGGCATCCTTGGAGATCAGTTGTTTGAAGGGGCCATGGTGGTCATGCCAGTGCTGCAGCATCGTCAGTGTTTACTTCATCCCATACACCAGAGCTCCATACTTAATACTTGTGAACCCAGGAGTGGGTCTGCAAGTACTTGAAGGCAAAAACGGAAGTGGGACCTTAGACCCACATTAGACCCACACAAATTTGTTGTGGTGTTTCTTGCGCACTAAAAAATGCCCCCTAGGGGAATTTTTTTGCATCTTTGCAGCTTTTGTGACATTTTTTGCATGTCATTTTTAGTGGGGTTTCTGAAAAAAAAAAAATGCCAGCTTCAGATGATGCCCTCTGGCCGCCACGGACCATGAGAGCAGAGCCCGGTCCAATAGGAAGGTCCTTCCGGGTGACGTGTACACATACCTAGTTAGGTAAGGGTTTTGACTGGTCCAAAACGATCGCTAAGCAATCCGGAAGTTTTAAATGCCCTGGCCCCGCCCCCAATTTTCAGTACCTGTGCTGTTTTCCCCTGAAGAAGCCGAATAGCTTCGGCGAAACATGTAGGGAAGCAGGTCTATAGCTTTTAGGCAGGAAGGGTAGATTCAGACATACGTATCATTAAAGTATCAGAGTGCGGTCCCCTTCCCCCAATGGGGAGGATATGAATGCACATGTGAAACACGCATCAGCAGCAGATTCATTCACCCTGGAATCTACCCAGACCTGATAGTTTTAAATGTTTGTCCCTAAGTGTACATTATACATTTGTGTAATCTAAGGATTTCAATAAAGAATTATTATTAGATTTAGTTTAAGTTATATTATCAGAGAGGTTGCAGACACACGCTTCAGGTCCAAGAGACCATTTAAATTTTATGTTTATCAAAAATTAGCGTGGTAACCTCCTGCGGGATTTTTTGTTTGTTAATAATATCAGCTTCAGATGTTAGCTCAAAGCTTCCGGGAATAATGAAATTCAGGACATAGACGTGTTTTCTTCGCAGTGGTGTTTTTACAGGTTGGCGGTTTTTGTGTCTCTGGTGTTTTTTTGTTTTTTATACAAAGGCATATGTTAAAGCAATACTACTTTTTCAGGTTTTTTTTATCTTCTTCTCTAATGAGATAAAATGGCTGACAAAAAATATCATCCCCACATAATTTTTTTGAAAAAATACATCAAAAGCGCATGTGGTATAGAAAAAACACAAGCAGTTTTTACAGCTTTTTACAGTAAAATAACATCACAACAATTTTGGGTGTGAAGGAAGCCTCATGGAAATAATTGTGCCTATTCGGTGTCTTGGACCCACTCACTAAACACACTAGGGAAAATCCTGACCAAATCCTGACCACATAAAAGTGGTCAAGGAAAGTTCTGGAACCTCATCCTCTACAGCAGATGGGATAATTCGGGGATTGGAACCTGAGAGCAAGTGTTCATTTTCCCTGTAGCAAGCAAATAAAGCATTGCACAGTTACTATCGATGGGCTACACGCATGTGCTGTATTCTCTAATGTTACACACTTTAAAACTCTGGGTTAAGATGTTTGTCTCAACCGGAGACCATCTTCTTCTATCAACTCATAAAACCCCCACCGATCGCTAAAATGAGGAGAAAAAAGTTCTCACATAGAACGTTGTCTTTTTTCAATACAAAATAAATCTATGTGGGTTATTTATTAAAGACTGGCGAATACGCCTCTTTAATAGCCTCTACGCTGCCAGAGGAAGCGCCTAAGGGAGAGAAAAACGGATTCTGTAAAAAAAAAAAAAAAAAAAAAAAGATCCTGTGCATAAATTATGTGCATTTAGCATCCGTTTGAGCCATTTCCATCTGAGGTCCGTTTTTTAGATGGGGAAAAAGTACTGGATGCAGTAGTTTTTTTTTTCATCTAAAAAAACGGATCTCATGCGGAAATGGCTCAAATTGATGCCAAATGTGCAAAACTGATGCACAGAATCCGTTTTTTTACAGGATGCTTTTTTTTTTTTTTTTTGTTCTTCGATGGATCAGAAGAACTGAAAAATAATAGTGATGTGAACTCTCCCTGATTCCGGACCAGGCGTAAATTAGGTGCGTCCCCCTGCAGTGCATGCGCTTAGAGTGAATGCTACTTTAGTCTCTGACTGGAGAAGATTTCTGACATTATTTATGCCTGTTTTATGCCGGAATTTGCAAGGGCCAATGGCATATGAAAGGTTTTTCAAAGTGCAGGTGACGCTTTAGGCTGAAGATCATGGAGCACCTTTATCAGTAAGTCACTAAAAATATTAAATTAATCACTCAGAGAATGTCAAACAAGTGAGACATTGGAGGGAGGATAAGGTGCATTGTCCCACAAGAGAATAATCCCAGTCTGCATTTCCCATGTCATCACCCTTGTGGTCATCTGCATGACTTCCTTGTAATACACACTCTGGTATCTGGAGGACTTGTGGAGTTATTTATTATACTGCTGTCTGAGGTGTGTCCCACCACCCCAATTAGCCATGTCCATATCACTAGAGAGTCACCAAGGTCAGCAGTATTGCTTTCTGTTCAGTAATGTCCATCTCTTCTAATCCCACCAGACATGTGTCAGTATATTGATAATAGCAAATTACCAGACTGCATAGCTGTCTGTAAACCTAAAACTGCTAGCAAATTTTGCTTTGTAGTACAAAAAAATGCTAAAGGTACGTGCAACAGAGGCGGTGTCAACAAGGGGTCCCTTTAAGATGAGATAAGTGTTTTGTGATGCCAGTTGCCAGAGTCCCTTTAAGAAATGGTGTTGGTACCCAGGTGTAGGAATGGCCGAGTGGTATAGGGTGGCCTATAATGTCCCTTAATGTTTTGTGTACGTGTCACGGTACTCCTACTTGGATACTCTGGAACCCTAGACGTTGGCTCTGAAGCAGACAAAGGGTAGTTGAATTGTGGGATGAAGAATAAATTGAGCCCAGAACTTGTGATGAAGTTAAAAAGCAGCTTTACTTTCAATAAACGTTTCTCCAAACGATTTACAGACTTTATCCTGGTTCCCAGCAGGCTTTAGCATCAACTCTCGCAGGCAAACAAACTCAACTCTACTACATTGGTTGCTCCCTGGCTCTGCTGTGCTGACAGGCTGACTGAATAACTTTGCTTTAGCTGTATGCTGCAACTTCTCTCTTTGTAGTCTGACTCTAGCTTAGTCTAGGGAACTTTTCCTCCTGGCTCCTTAGGCTCCAAGCCGTGACCTCTATATTCAGCAGAGCTTAGGGTGCTCTAGCTGGCTTGCTTTGCTTGGCTAGGCACGTCCAGCAGGGACGTGCACCTGCTGCACACCCTCCCTTGGCAAGGGGTAAACTCAAACTGACTCTTACTAGAACTCCACCCTCCCTGCAGCAAGTGGGACATGCCCACCACACCACAGCGGGGGGCGTTAGAATGGAAAAAAGGGTACCATTCACTGTAAATGTAGCACTGCCATGCTTGCTGCCACCTACTGGTGAACCAGGTAAATTACATGATAACATAACAGTAACAAGAAATAGGAATGCACATTGTGAAGGACTTGAAATAAATATATATAATGACATGAGGTTAACCAATAAATACAGTACCTGGGTGCAGAAGTGGAAACACCAGTCAGGGGCATTACATATGGCCACACAGTCAGGTTTCCTGATGCAGTTTTGGAAGCCAAATTCAGAAATGGATCATAAAAGGAGAGAACGTATAAGGGACAGATACAACTTCTCCTCTTTTTTGAATTTACTCCTGGTTTTGGCTTCTGAAACTGCATCCAGAATCCTGACTGTGTGGCTGTACCCTAAGGCTACCTGTACACGTTGAGAATTACGCACAGTTTTTATTAAGTTTTTCATTTCAAACCGTTAAAGAAAGTACATTACAGTTTGATTTATTACAGTGTCAAGCAGAATACCATTATAATCAGGTAATCAAAAGAGATTATAAGTTCCAAAATAATAAAATTAGTCAGATAACATTCCTTATTTTATGTAAAGCATCATCCTATTCTTTATTGTGCTTCAATGAAGAAACCTTCTATTTGGTGCTTGGAGCCTGCTTCGTGTGGCCAAACAGGTATTGTATACTGTATGTATAGTGTAGAAGAAAAAATAAACTGGTAGATGAGGATAGAGATGAAATAAACCAAAAGATAGATAACTAGAGAGAACCTATTTATGTCCCTTATGCAAAGGAATGTGAAGTACCTCGATGTAGACCATGGTGTCCAATATTTTCTGTATTTAAGTGTATTGTTGCTTCTGGCAATCATTTTTTCAAAGCTACAATTGACATTTACCTTCCTTATTATTTGAGACATGTGAGGAGTTGATGAGGATTTCCAAATGTGCGCTATACATTGGAGAGAATCTGTTAAAATATGACAGAGAGCAGTCCTTTGAGGGACTGAGTACCTATTGATATCAAGTCTTAACAAAAAAGTGTCAGGGTTAAATGGTAGATTTAAGATCAATCTACAATCTATCAATCTATGCACAGTTTTTCCATGTGGATTGTGATGCGGACAAACTGCAGCGTAATATAGTATAAGAAAAGTATTTGAGATTAGACAAATCTCATGTACAATTCTAAATTAATCAGCAGGCACTCACCATCTGGATTTCACACATATATAACACATTTAATAAGATTTGATAAAATTATCGTAAATATTAAAACTTAAAACTTAACAATCACTCTACATATAAATTATGACCATATATCAATTACAAGTGGATAAGAGTATCGAATAGCATAAAAAAATCAAATAAAAATCGGTTAAAAAATCGAATATTTTTGATGGATAAGATTTATCAAATAAATTCAAATGAAGTTTCATACATTTACTTATCGTCAGCTGTGTCTATATATATTCCTGTTGAAAATTCCTGATAAGTCAATACAAAAGTTCCTTACGAAGAATATGAAGTTGCAATGTTTGATAGACCACGGACTAAAGGAACCAAACTATTTAACAAATATATCCTGCAGGACCAAGAAGTGTACACTTGGAAAAGGCGCAATCATCAAGGACAAACTCCATTATTTCGTCTTGTTCTCCGGTTATCTCGTCCATAGAAGCAAAGCACGGATTTATGCCACGTGAGACGCCGACATCCGAGCATTATAACTACATCAAACGAAAAGAAAAGACAAAAATCCCGGGTTTGGGTGAGTAGCTTCACTGTGAGAGGGACGCCTCTGCAGTAAACACTATCGAAGTTTACACCAACCATTAATTATTCGATTTTATACAAGACATTCTATAGTGTTAATTCGAAAAGTGTTAATTCGAAAATAACTCATCGAATATAATTGCACAGTAATATTGTCCTAACCGCAAACAGTAGACACCTCAGAGGACAAACTAAAGATATCAGCGTTAAAGACTATATAAATTGTGGTCTATCAAACATTGCAACTTCATATTCTTCGTAAGGAACTTTTGTATTGACTTATCAGGAATTTTCAACAGGAATATATAGACACAGCTGGACGATAAGTAAATGTATGAAACTTTATTCGAATTTATTTGATAAATCTTATCCATCAAAAATATTCAAAAAATATTCAATTTTTTTACCGATTTTTATTCGATTTTTTTATGCTATTCGATACTCTTATCCACTTGTAATTGATATATGGTCATAATTTATATGTAGAGTGATTGTTAAGTTTTAAGTTTTAATATTTACGATAATTTTATCAAATCTTATTAAATGTGTTATTGTCAGGACTGGAATAGTGGATCAGGTATGGAATCCTTTGGCAGGGACAAAATAATCCCAAAAATTAGCGTAGTACAAAAAAGGTCAATCCAATCGGGTAGTCGGTTCCAGTTCCGGGTCGTGGCGGGCAGCAGAAATCGTAATCGAGGAAACAGGCAAGGAGTCGGTAGCTGGGAAGTCAGATTAAACAACAGGTTCACAGGAGGGAGCTGGGTGTTCACCATAAGGTTGAATAACTCAGCAATGAGTCAAGGCTCTGACTGGCTTTAAGTACACAGGGAACCCAGGACCGCCCCCCTGGTTGCTGGGCAACCAGGAGGCTTCCTTAGTCAGAAGCCAATCATAAGGCTGAGGGCGGTGACGGAGGCTGAAGCCCTCCCCTAGCCTTAGTAGCACCTGTGGTCTGGAATGGAGCATGTGCACTACGCTTGTATCCCCGCGCACGCGGCTTGTGTACCGCGCACCCGGCGTCCGACTCGCGCAGGCGCACTGGCCACATTGACGTCAGGTGTCCTGTCAGGAGGAAGAGGAGGAGCTATCTGCGCCCGCCGCCCGCGCCTGCAAATCCGATGCGAAACGGCCCCCCTGGTTCCCTGACAGAGCCCCCCACCAAGGAGCGGCCGCCGGACGCGAACCTGGGATGGCCGATCAGGATGAGCCCTGTGGAATGCGCGGACCTTGGCGTCTGCATGAAGGTTACCTGCTGGTTCCCAGGAACGCTCCTCTGGCCCATATCCCTTCCAGTGGACAAGGTATTCCAAGACTCCACGGCGTCTGCGGGAGTCCAAGATCCCCTGGACTTCATATTCATCATTGTTATCCACCTGAATGGGAGCGGGTGGCATCAACACTCTGCCCACAAGGGTGTTGGCACGGTAGGGTTTCAGTAGTGATACATGAAACACCGGATGGATGTTAAATGAAGTGGGCAGGTTTAGTCTCGCCGCGACGTCGTTGACCATTGAGGCGATGGTGAATGGTCCCAAATAGCGAGGGCCCAATTTCTTGGACGGGCAGGTCAGTTTAAGGTGCTGAGAAGATAACCATACCCTATCCCCACTTCTGTACTTGGGGCTCTCGGTGCGTTTCCGATCCGCCTGAGTCTTTTGCTGTTGCTGGGTAATGTGGAGCTTCTGCACTAGGGTACGTAGCAAACCCCGGAGACGACGGAGGCGCTGGGCCACTTCAGGTACGGGAATGTCCACCGGAAGGTCTGGAAGCGTCAAGGGATGGTACCGTAATTCGCATAAAAGGGTGAGAGTCCCGTAGAGGTATGCTGCTGTTGATTGTATGCATATTCTGCCAGAGGGAGAAGGTCCACCCAGTCGTCTTGTAGGTACGACGAATAGCAGCGAAGATACTGCTCCAAGGTTTGGTTCGTCCTCTCCGTCTGGCCGTTGGACTGGGGATGATAAGCAGAGGACAGGTTGCGGGTGATGTGGAGGCAGCGGCAAAATTGGCTCCAGAAACGGGAGGTGAACTGCGAACCCCGATCAGATACAATAGAGGAGGGGAGTCCATGTAGGCGGAACACGTGCTGTAGAAACAATTTTGAGGTATGTTGGGCTGTTGGAAGGCCGGTAGTTGGAATAAAGTGGGCCATCTTGGTACATCTATCTACTACAACCAAGATCGTAGTGTGGCCCTGTGAAGGAGGTAAGTCCACCACGAAATCCATTGCGAGGTCCCTCCAGGGCACCATAGCCACGGGTAGAGGTTGTAGTGGGCCGACTGGCCGGGTGTGGGGTCTCTTGCGCATGGCACAGATAGTGCATGAGCCCACAAAGGACCGTACATCTGCCGCTAGGGAAGGCCACCAGAACTGCCTCTGCACGTACTCTAAGGTATTGCGTATTCCCCTGTGACCTGCGGTTGGGTGGTCGTGATGATGTTGCAGGATCGGAACCCGATGGGAAGTAGGCACGTAGATTTTTCCCTGATGGTAACGTAGACCCTGCCTTTGTGGCAGGTGTGCTGCTTCAGACGGTACGGTCACGCTGGCTTGTCGGATCTCTTCGAGTAATGAATGTTGTGTGGCCAAAAAGTAGGTGCTTGGAAGGATGGTTTCTGGAGGTGAAAACACGGCATCGGTGTCATGAAGACGGGAGAGGGTATCGGCCTTCCCGTTCTTTGATCCAGGACGATATGTTATCTGGAGGGTGAAGCGGGAAAAGAAGAGGGCCCACCTGGCTTGCCGGGGCCGTAACCTCTTAGCAGTACGAAGGTATTCTAGGTTACGGTGATCAGTATAGACAGTTACCGGGTGCTTGGCTCCCTCCAGCAGATGCCGCCACTCCTCCAGCGCATTTTTTATGGCCAGTAGTTCCCTCTCGCCCACATCGTAGTTTCGTTCCGCCTTGGTTAACTTGCGGGAGTAGAACGCCACTGGGTGTAGGAGTTGTTTGTCCCCTTGTCTTTGGGAGAGAACTGCCCCGACAGCTTTCTCTGAGGCATCTGTCTCCAGGTAGAAGGGGAGAGCAGTGTCAGGCTGCGCCAATACCGGAGCTTGTGTGAAGAGCCTTTGGAGGGTTTGGAAGGCCTTATGAGCGGCAGGGGTCCATACAAATGGAACGTTGTTCCCGGTTAGGACCGTAATAGGAGCGCATATGGCCGAGAAATTCCGGATGAAGCGACGGTAGAAATTCGCGAAACCGATGAACTGTTGGACCATTCGTCGGTTTCGTGGGATAGGCCATTCTAGGATGGCCTGCACCTTCTTGGGGTCCATCTCCACTTTTCCGGGGGACAGTATGTATCCCAAGAATTCAATAGAAGGAACCTCAAAGATGCTCTTCTCCAGCTTCCCATAGAGTCGGTGTGTCCGAAGGCGCTCGAGGACTACCTTCACATGTCTCTCATGCTGCTGAAGTGTGTGGGAAAAAATAAGGATGTCATCCAGATACACTACCACATATGTGTCCAGAAGGTCGCGGAAGACATCGTTGATAAAGCTTTGGAAGGTAGCTGGGGCGTTGCAAAGCCCGAAGGGCATCACCAGATACTCATAATGGCCGAATCTGGAACGAAAAGCCGTCTTCCATTCATCGCCCTCACGGATCCGCACAAGATTATAGGCCCCCCGGAGGTCGATTTTGGAGAACACTTTGGCATCCTTCACTCGGTCCAGGAGATCAGGGATGAGAGGGAGAGGGTATTTATTTTTCCTGGTGATGTTGTTAAGGCCCCGGTAGTCCACACAGGGCCGAAGATCCCCGTCCTTCTTCCCCACAAAAAAGATACCTGCACCGACTGGGGAGGTGGACGGGCGGATGAAGCCCTTCGCCAGGCTTTCCTCAATGTAATCCCTCAGCGCCTGGGTCTCGGGCTCAGACAAGTTGTATAACCGTCCGTATGGCAGCGAGGCCCCGGGGAGTAGATCAATGGGGCAGTCATAAGGTCTGTGGGGAGGTAAGGTGTCTGCCCCTGCTTTCTCAAAGACATCCGCATATTCTTCGTATTTAGCAGGTAATACCCGAGGAGATGAGGCCAGGACCAGCAGAGAGCCAGGAACGGAGGAGATGCAGTGGGAGATGCAATAAGAGGACTGAAATGTGACACGTCCCAGGGCCCAGTCAATTTGGGGGTTGTGCTTTTTAAGCCATGGGATGCCTAAGATAACAGGAAATAAAGGAGAGGGTACAATGTCCCACACGATCTCTTCACGGTGGTGGCGACCAATGGAAAGGGTAAGAGGGTGTGATTCCAAAGAGACAGGTCCGGTTTTTAATGTACTGCCGTCCACCATGTGGAGTCGGGATGGGTGTTCCTTGGAGTGCAAGGATATTCCTAGATGAGTGGCAAGTTTGGAATCAAAAAAACAGCTGCTTGCGCCCGAATCGATTAAGGCCGTGAGTTCATGGCCAGTTCCGTTCAGCTGCAGAGAAACACATAGAGTTAGATGTGAAGAACCGTGGTATACAGGTATGTTCAGGAACACAGCGGAACTGACAGTCCTACCTGTAGGTGGTTTGACAGGACAGTCTCTCAACATATGCCCGGATTTGGCACAGTAGAGGCAGAGATTGAGAGTCCGCCTTCTGGACCTCTCAACTGCTGAGAGTGGACCCCTGACTACTCCGACCTGCATTGGTTCGTCTGGGGTGAGGTCTCCCACTGTGGAGGATTGCCCAAGGACTGAAACGGGAAGAGGATTGGATCGCCGTACAGGAGGAGTTAAAGTGTGCTGTCTCTCCATCCTTCGTTCCCGGAAACGGCGGTCCAGTTGGGTAACCGTGCTCATCAGCCCTTCCAGGACCTCTGGGATCCCGATACGGGCGAGTTCGTCTTTTAATTGGTCCGACAGTCCGATCCGGAACTGGTCGATAAGGGCCACTTCATTGAGTCCGGTATCTGGTGCGATCTCCCGGAACTCCGTAATGTAGTCCTCCACTGGACGCCTTCCTTGTCGCAGGGCACGGAGAGTGTCCCTAGAGGTGGAAGCGCGCAGGGGGTCGTCAAAGAGTGCCTGCATGGCGGAAACAAAGGAGCCCCAAGAGGACAGCACTGGGCTATCAGTTTGCAGGAGCTGATGGGCCCAGGTCTGTGGGGGTCCCGTGAGCAGGGAGATAGCTGTCCGTACTTTGACATAGTCCGAGGAGTAAGTGCGGGGTTTCAAGGAGAACAGTAGCTCGCAGGAAATAATAAACGAACTGTATTTCTTCCTGTCTCCAGAAAAGCGTTCTGGTAGGGCTACTGCTGGTTCACTGTTCACCACTTCTAGTGAGGTGCGTGGAGCGGGAGGAGGTGAGGGTGGTAGTGCAGTGAACTGGGCTTGGCGCAGCTCCTGGGCACGCATTCTCCCTAATAGGTGTGCATGGCTGGCCTGCATGTCCTGAAGGGCTTGCGCCATCATCGTCAGTTGTTCGGACAAAGAAGGGGCACCGTCTGCAGGTCCCGCGGATTCCATGGTTGGGCTGAGTTATTATGTCAGGACTGGAATAGTGGATCAGGTATGGAATCCTTTGGCAGGGACAAAATAATCCCAAAAATTAGCGTAGTACAAAAAAGGTCAATCCAATCGGGTAGTCGGTTCCAGTTCCGGGTCGTGGCGGGCAGCAGAAATCGTAATCGAGGAAACAGGCAAGGAGTCGGTAGCTGGGAAGTCAGATTAAACAACAGGTTCACAGGAGGGAGCTGGGTGTTCACCATAAGGTTGAATAACTCAGCAATGAGTCAAGGCTCTGACTGGCTTTAAGTACACAGGGAACCCAGGACCGCCCCCCTGGTTGCTGGGCAACCAGGAGGCTTCCTTAGTCAGAAGCCAATCATAAGGCTGAGGGCGGTGACGGAGGCTGAAGCCCTCCCCTAGCCTTAGTAGCACCTGTGGTCTGGAATGGAGCATGTGCACTACGCTTGTATCCCCGCGCACGCGGCTTGTGTACCGCGCACCCGGCGTCCGACTCGCGCAGGCGCACTGGCCACATTGACGTCAGGTGTCCTGTCAGGAGGAAGAGGAGGAGCTATCTGCGCCCGCCGCCCGCGCCTGCAAACCCGATGCGAAACGGCCCCCCTGGTTCCCTGACAGTTATATATGTGTGAAATCCAGATGGTGAGTGCCTGCTGATTAATTTAGAATTGTTTAAACTAAGAGAGTAGGTGAATCACTTACAGCAGGGCACCATTACCACCGTGACCAGAGGGGTGAGCCACTATAAACAATAACTCTAGTATATAAAATCTCATGTACACTTAGTTTTTTTCTTCCAGACAGAAATTGACTTGGCGTATGGAGTTTGAAAACCTTAGCATGCGAGCAAGGGTGAGATCTGAGGCAAAACTGCATCAAATCCCCAGCAAAAGCTGCAAGTCACACATGCGGTTTGCGGTGCAGATTTGGTGCAGAAATGCCAGAGATCTGCACAGAAATCTGTGCTTTCAAGACTGCAACACAAAGGTTTTTTTTTTTAAACGGTATGTGAAATATGTTCCAATACCTCATTACTATAAAGCTTAAATGTAAGCACTATTAAATGTATGCCAGTATCACCATCATAATTAATAAAGTAGTAGTTGGCTTCATTATAAATTACTAACAACTATCATGACATGTGTCATGTCACTAAACTCCATGTGTATTGTCTATAGTATCGTGTGCATAATGGTCATTACATTGTGTTTTTATTTTTTTTGGGAGATATGTATTATAAAAACCAAAATGTTGAATAAAGTTTTTCAATTGGCTTATATTGTTTTTAACTAAATTAATATTTATGTCTGTAAATGATTTATAAATCATGTTTTTATAGTTACGTGTATTTAGGTTATATTAATTAATAGTAAACGTGTACAATTATTATTGTGTTCCATGTGTTTGTGCTACATAAATATAATTATTTAATGTGTATAATAAAGACATCAAATAATAAAATGGATGAAAAAAAAAACTCTGTTTATTTCGCCACAGAGTACACAGAGTAGGAATGTATTTTTTTACACAAATAATAGAAATAAATTATATAAAGGAAAAAAAAAAAAAAAAACTGCTTGGAGAAACTGGTGGACCTTGAAACTGCGGCCCATGGTAGGACGTTTAAGAAGGGGGGACAGAATGCTAGAGGGGCCCGCTTGTAAGGAGGAGGGGTCAGGCTGGCCTATGATGTTCTTTACTACTATGATATTGTAGCCGCCCGTGTGGAACCTGGGGAATTTGGCGGCGACAAGACATGTGCCCATAGGTGCGCCAATTTTCCAGGGTCATAAAAATGTCTGACGAATCATTTGGAGGAGTGGCAGCATCCACAATTATGCCGAGAGCCGCTTTAGTTCTCAGCATTCGTTCTGGCGACACACTCCTCAAATGATGCGCCAGACTTCGGGCAAAATGGTCGAAGTGGTCCTTCTGCCGGGCTCTAGCCAAGTAGTCTAGGACCTGGCTATTGACTAGAGTCTCGGCAGGAGGCATAAGGCGTCCTCTTGCCTGGCTGGCTATGGGCAAAGGGGGAGGGGGGGAATCAGCTCCCGAGGCAGCGGGTTGCGTGGCTGCTGAGGTGGAGGGTCTCACAGCACTATCTGTAGGTGGCCCAGAGGAAGTCTCCTCCTCACATGTACTTGAGTGCTGGGGAGCGGACTCGTCAGCTTCCTTCTCAAGGTTGACCTCTGTTCTTCACAATAAAAAATTAATTAATTAAAAATAGTCGTCACATATTACATCAAAATACATTTAGCACATAGTACTACATTAAAGAGGACCTTTCGCCACTTCTGACATGTCTTCTTAAATTTTTTCATACATTCCCCATGTAGTAACAATTCAGGAGCATCGATTCTTATAACTCTATGAAGTGGCGTTCCTTTATTATCCCTGCTAGAAGTGATAATTGATTTGCTATTAGCCGTCAATAAGGGTACAGAGGGGTGGTAAAAAGTTGGGGGGGGGGGGGGGTGTACCTGCATATCTAAACGTGACAGCACAGATTGGATAGAATGAGTGTGTGCAGGTACACACCCCAAACTTGTTACCAACCCTCTGTACCCTTATTGAAGGCTAATAGCAAATCAATTATAACTTCTGGCAGGAATAATATAGGAAAGCCACTACAAAGAGTAAGAATAGATGCTCCTGAATTGTTATTACATGGGGAATACATGAAGCTATTAAAAAAAGCCATGTCAGGAGTGGTGAAAGGTCCTGTTTAAAGAAGCTACATATTACATATGTGCTCATGTAACTACATTAGGGAAATTTGAAGTGGCATAGCTGGCCTTTACAAATAATCCTATTCTACTTGTAATGTTTTTCAACTACTTATGCAAATACAAGCAGGAATCGGATTGGTTGCTATCGTCAACTATGACATTTCTAATTTACACATTGGTACAAATTACATTAGCCACATAGTCAACATAGTGTGTATTGATAAACGCTGTAGTCATTGTTTATAATGAACTTACAGACGCAGCTCTATTAATGGATGGAGGAACATAAGTTGGTCCCGGAAAAGATACGGCTTTTTCTTAATTGCCTCAACTAGGACCCGGACCCACTGTGGCCTTGCTGCTGTATTTCTTTGCGGAACTGGTCTTGGCAGCTCCGCCAGTGATTCTTTACTTTATCCACTTTTACAAAAAATACAACAAACAAACATTTACCAAACAATACAATCTTACAGAGGACAGCTTATGCCATGTGCTATGGTAGGGAGGACAGCTAGGATCAAACATGTATAGATTGGCCACTTACCCAACCTCTGGCGACTGTGGCTTTGACTTTTCTCCCATATTGGCGAAAAAAAGATCCTGGGCTATTTCTAACCATGCTGCATCCTTTTTGTACCAGTCGTGGTACTCCCCCGACCTGATGTCCCAAAGACAGGGCCTCTCCTGCACAAGAGTAATCATCCTCTCAACATCAATGGCTTTTGGTGCCTTGTGCCGCATGTTGAAAAAATCGCTCCGCAAGGGCAGAAAGTGTGCTAATGTCCTCTCCCATGCACTGCCTAGAGCCACACACTTGAGAAACTGAACTTCCTGTCTTTTAAACCCTTCACAGTTGCTAAGTTACTTGCGTTTTAAACGCAACGCAGTGCATCCGGATGCAATGCGTTTTTTACGCAGCCCCAATCACTTCTATGGAGCCTGTGTTGCGTGAAAAACGCAGAATATAGAACATGCTGTGATTTTCACGCAACGCAGAAGTGATGCGTGAAAAAAACGCTCATGTACACAGACACATTGAAATGAATGGGTCAGGATTCAGTGCGGGTGCAATGCTTTCACATCACGCATTGCACCCGCACAGAAAACACACTCGTGTGAAAGGGGTCTAACACTTTTTTCCCAGTCTTTAGCATCTGTTCTCCTAGTTTAGGCAACGATCAGGTAATATTTTACTATCTATGCAGTACCACAGACCAGGGGATATCTGCAATTGTTTTTATGTGCTATTTGTTGTTATGTTATGTAGGAGTGAGCTGGTCCTGCTTCCTGCCAGGAGGTGGAGTTTCAGAGAACAGAGTGGGGAGATAGGAGGCACATGTCTGAGCTCCTTCTCCAAGGGACCGTATCCAGTTCTTCAGTTAGACCATCACAGGACGATAGACAGAACCTAGAACACTGCTTCAAAAAAGCATCAGTGTGCCAAGACAGCAAAGTCACCAGTGACATGACAGTTTTACAGACCCTGCTGCCAGTGAGGGTCAGACACCCATCACCTAACATCCAGGCCACTCGCACACCAAGCTTGTATTTCATAGTAGACACCTATATCCACAAATACCTGCTAGTGCCATTTAATGGCCACACAACCAGCCACCATACCTCTTCATCTGGTGCCAGAAACTGCACATTTATTATTTGTGGATGTCCCACAAGTTAGATTTTGCGAGTAAAGAGAGTCTTTTATACGTTTACTTCTGTCAATATGTCAGTCGTTAAGTGGACCTTCCCAATAACTGTGTTGGACAGGGCACGGGTGATGTTACGGGACACATGCTGGTCTAATGTGGGGATGGCACACCGGGAAAAATAGTGGCGGCTGGGGACTGAGTAACGAGGGATGGCGGCCGCCATCAGGCTGCGGAAATCTTCAGTGTCCACAACCCTAAATGGCAACATTTCCAGGGCCAGCAATTTGGAAAGCTGCACATTTAGTGCTATGGCCTGTGGGTGGGTGGCTGGGTATTTTTTCTTTCGTTCAAAGGCCTAGGGTATGGACATCTGTACGCTGCACTGGGACACATAAGTGGATGTGCTAGCTGATGGTGCTTGCAAAGGTCCAGGTGCAGGTCAGGAGGCATCCAGGCCTGAGTCTTGGACAGGGGATTGGCCAGCACATAACACAGGGGAAGAGGAGGCAGTCGTGTGACCCGCAGACACTGATTGTGGACCCAGGTATTTTGCCCACCTATTAGGGTGCTTTGATGCCATGTGGCGGATCATGCTGGTGGTGGTGAGGTTGCTAGTGTTCACTCCCCCGCTCATTTTGGTACGGCACAGGTTGCAAATGACAATTCTTTTATCGTTTGCACTTTCCTCAATAAAGCGCTAGACTGCGGAACACCTTCCCCTTGGCAAGGGAGGTTGCCGCAAAGGGGTGCTCCGGGGAACAGTTGCGGGCCTGTTTGGTGGGGCCCGCCTTCTCCCATTTTCCACCCCACTGCCTTTTCCAGCCTGTTGCGCTGCTGCGGATCCCTCCCCCTCTGTACTGCTGTCCTTGCTTGGCTTGCCACCTTTACAGGTTGGGTAAGTGATTTCATCTTCCACCACCTCCTCTTCTACTTCCTCACTCTGGTCATCCTCCTGACTTGTTGATCTAACAAGAAACTCACCTAATGACAACTGTGTCTCATCCTCATCATCAACCTCTTGAGACACTAATTGCCATTGACTTATTGGCAACTGTGTCTCATCATCATCATCATCCACCTCATGAAACACTAATTTCCGTTTCCCACCGTCATTTTCTTCTGACTGTGGATGCTCAAGAGTTTGGGAATCAGGGCACAAGATCTCATCATGTCCCTCTTTAAGCGGGTTTGGCGAGAGGCCCAAATCAAGGAATGGCGAAGAAAAGAGGTCCTCGGAATATCCGAGTGTGGGATCACTTGTTTGGCAAGACTCTCCATGATGTGAGGAAAGAGGATCAGGGTGAGGATTCTGTTGACCAGACTCTTGGCTACTGAGACTGGACTTTGTGGAAGACAGGGTGGTGCTTAACTGACCGAAAGCCTTATCTGCTGCAATCCAACCGACCACCTGGTCGCACTGGTGTGACGTTGAGAGTAGTGGTGTCCTGCACCGCCCTGCAAACTGAGACATGAGGCTAGGTATCGTGGATGAGTGTGTTTCTTGTGCTCTGGCAGCAGGCAGAGTTTCACCGCGCCCAGGGCCACGGCCTCTGCGTGCACCATTAGCAGCACGGCCACTTCCCCGTCCCTTACTGCTCGCCTTGAGCATATTAAATGGTATATATTCTTGCAAATATGTCACACGTACAGTAGCGCAGGTTTTGTAAGTGTAGGCACAAATAAATGAGACTGAATGTAACAGAAATTTAGGATGCGCAAACGTTATACAGGACATGTAGCATAGGTAATGTCGCTGCCACCTGCAGCGAAAAAATGAGACTGAATGTCACTGATATTTCATATGCGCTAACATTATACTGGAGATGTAGCGCAGGTAATGTCGCTGTCACCAGCGGCCAAACAATTGTGCTGAATTTCACAGCGCAAATGTAACATAACAGATGTAGCAGAGGTTGTGTCACTGTCAGCAGCGGCCAAACAATTGCATGCAATTTAGCTCAGGTTGCGCTAAAAATATATACAGGTCCTTTTCAAAAAATTAGCATATTGTGATAAAGTTCATTATTTTCTGTAATGTACTGATAAACATTAGACTTTCATATATTTTAGATTCATTACACACCAACTGAAGTAGTTCAAGCCTTTTATTGTTTTAATATTGATGATTTTGGCATACAGCTCATGAAAACCCAAATTTCCTATCTCAAAAAATTTGCATATTTCATCCGACCAATAAAATAAAAGTATTTTTAATACAAAAAAAAGTCAACCTTCAAATAATTATGTTCAGCTATGCACTCAATACTTGGTCGGGAATCCTTTTGCAGAAATGACTGCTTCAATGCGGCGTGGCATGGAGGCAATCAGCCTGTGGCACTGCTGAGGTGTTATGGAGGCCCAGGATGCTTCGATAGCGGCCTTAAGCTCATCCAGAGTGTTGGGTCTTGCGTCTCTCAACTTTCTCTTCCCAATATCCCACAGATTCTCTATGGGGTTCAGGTCAGAAGAGTTGGCAGGCCAATTGAGCACAGTAATACCATGGTCAGTAAACCATTTACCAGTGGTTTTTGCACTGTGAGCAAGTGCCAGGTCGTGCTGAAAAATATAATCTTCATCTCCATAAAGCTTTTCAGCAGATGGAAGCATGAAGTGCTCCAAAATCTCCTGATAGCTAGCTGCATTGACCCTGCCCTTGATAAAACACAGTGGACCAACACCAGCAGCTGACATGGCACCCCAGACCATCACTGACTGTGGGGACTTGACACTGGACTTCAGGCATTTTGGCATTTCCCTCTCCCCAGTCTTCCTCCAGACTCTGGCACCTTGATTTCCGAATGACATGCAACAGTCCAGTGCTGCTTCTCTGTAGCCCAGGTCAGGCGCTTCTGCCGCTGTTTCTGGTTCAAAAGTGGCTTGACCTGGGGAATGTGGCACCTGTAGCCCATTTCCTTCACACGCCTGTACACGGTGGCTCTGGATGTTTCTACTCCAGACTCAGTCCACTGCTTCCGCAGGTCCCCGAAGGTCTGGAATCGGTCCTTCTCCACAATCTTCCTCAGGGTCCGGTCACCTCTTCTCGTTGTGCAGCGTTTTCTGCCACACTTTTTCTTTCCCACAGACTTCCCACTGAGGTGCCTTGATACAGCACTCTGGGAACAGCCTATTCGTTCAGAAATTTCTTTCTGTGTCTTACCCTCTTGCTTGAGGGTGTCAATGATGGCCTTCTGGACAGCAGTCAGGTCGGCAGTCTTACCCATGATTGCCGTTTGGAGTAATGAACCAGGCTGGGAGTTTTTAAAAGCCTCAGGAATCTTTTGCAGGTGTTTAGAGTTAATTAGTTGATTCAGATGATTAGGTTAATAGCTCGTTTAGAGAACCTTTTCATGATATGCTAATTTTTTGAGATAGGAATTTTGGGTTTTCATGAACTGTATGCCAAAATCATCAATATTAAAACAATAAAAGGCTTGAACTACTTCAGTTGGTGTGTAATGAATCTAAAATATATGAAAGTCTAATGTTTATGAGTACATTTCAGAAAATAATGAACTTTATCACAATATGCTAATTTTTTTAGAAGGACCTGTATATCAGCCAGGTAAAACAATAGTCCTTAAAAGGACTTTTGGGTCTCTAAAACCTTTCACCAGTAAACCCCGCCTAAAAAAAAAAATAATAATTCCTGTCCCACTCCCTACATTATCTGTCCCTTCTGCTGCAGCTCTCACTGACTAAGACTGAACTGAACCCAATGACAGCCAACAAACATGCGGGGAGGAGACTCGAGCATCGCTCTTCGAGCACAAGCGGTGTTCGCTGAACACCGCGATGTGCCGAGCATCGCGATGCTCGAGTAAAAAAGTGTTCGGCCGAGCATGCTCGCCCAACACTACTGCACATCTTTATCTAAGGCTTCTTTCACACTGCCGTTAGTAGTTCCAGCAGGCTGTTCTGGCAGCGGTTTTTGCATGCAATGGTTTTAGTCTGGTTGAATCCCTGCCAGACCCCATAATAGTCAATGGAGTCAGTGGGCATTCTGGTAACATCAGGTAATATCGGATCCAGCGAGCCACCAAAACTACTAACGGGAGTGTGAAACTAGCCTTATAATAATATTAAAAATAATGATATCATGAAGCGCACCTATCTTTTCAGGTGAAACCATTGTGCGTGTAATTGAGTAATATTGGCATTTCTGCTTATAATTTTATAATCACTTTTTCCCTCTATAGGCTCCATCTCTAATTATCAGTTTTTCCTGAGTTCAGCGCCAGAAGGAGCAGACACCAGTTGCTGTGATGTTCTCGCACACTCAGATGTATGACACACCACCCAAGTCCATAATTCTGGTCAGTGTCCTGGGGAAAGTCCCATGTTCTCCAATGGCAGAGCTGGCACTGACTTCACACTCCCAGTGGGATGAAAACAAGACAGAATGGGTGTGCTAACAGTCAGGACATTGTGACTATTCATCACTCCAGAACCTCGAAGATGACTATTAGAGAGCAGCACGCGTTGTTTTATAACAGTTTTTCGCTCCCTTATAATGAAATGGATAACATAAAGCTTATCTACACTTTCAGATTACTTTTCAGAATAAGCCATCATGAATGTACGCAAGAAGTAACACTATATCTGGCCATTATATGACTTGTATCTGATATTTTTTTGCAGTTTATCCCTCTGCAGGCTCTCTCTCTAATTCTTAGGTCTCCCTGAGCTAGTGAGCGGAGACTGGTTGTTATGATGTCTCCCATAGTGTACACAGGAAGAAAACAGGAGATACTGCTCCCTATATCTCTCTCACTTACTCAAATCACTCAGAATCAACATCTAAAACATTACAGAGAAGTACTGACCGAGCAGTATAAATGTGATTAAACTACTAGGGGTGAGATATAATACTTTTAGCTGCTGCAGCCTGTGTCTTCATAATTGAAATGGTTGTGTCACAGTGCAGTTCACCGTGACACTTGTTGCCGTGCAGGCTGGATGCATGCGCTCTGCGTACTGGCTGTGGGCTGTTACTTGTGTATGCTGGTTGCCTGGGTGCTCAGGGGTGTGGAATTCCTATCGCCCGACGCCCGGGACATGCAGTTCCGGGCGCCGGGCAGGTAGTTTGTGCAGGCAGCAGGGCTAGGGTTGTGCCGTGTTTTCCTCTAATACACAGCCCCGTGCAGCAAGTCCGGGCTGCTTACCGCAGTGTTCACAGACAATGCAGACAGAGACGCTCACCGCACGCTGGCAGCAGGGAGCCTGAGGGAGGGACGGGGAGGAGCCTAATATGATCTTAGAGTGGAAGCTGGCTTCTGCCAGCCCCTCCCCTCCCCGCCCACCAACCAATCACCGACCAGAGCTGAGGGGGCAAGGCAAGCACAGCACTAGCAGCTCTGACTCGAGTCACACAAGTGCAGGGAGTTTAAGAATAGAAATGAATCGAATGAGTCACAAGTTAAAAGAATCTAAAGATCCGACTTAGTTTGTGACTCATTCGATTCATTGAGTTAAAAGAGCCGTGAGTCAGACTCTAGAACAGTTTACACTGAGGCTGAGGCTTTTGTTGCAGCAGTGATAAGATTAAGGGACAGGAGCAGAGAGATAAGAGAAGGGACAGATGACAGAGTTTAGATTACAGGTTGAATTAAATTAACCCTTTAGAATCAAATTGGCTTCTCAGGAGATATATATGTTAAAGGCATCTCATTCAGTAGCTATATAACTAAGGGTGGGTTCACATCACCTTTATGGATTCCGTTATGGCTTTCTTTTATAAAAGGGTTATAACAGAAAATAACGTAATCCATAAAATGGAATGCAAAACGGAAACCTTTAAGAGGCATTCCGTTTTGCTTTCCGTCATCGTAAAAGTCTATGGAAATCATAACAGATCCGTCTGGGTCCTGTCATGTCGACAGGACTTAGTTTTCCGTCTTGCATAACGGGACCCAGACGGATCCATTTTGATTTGCATAGACTTCTATGAGGACGGAAAGCAAATGGAATGCCTTTTAAAGCCTTCCATTTTGCTTTACGCCATAATACAAGTCTATTGTCCTCCTGTCCGGCGTCAGCCTCAGCTTCCCTTTACTATAATAAATCACTCTTCCTGACTCACTCTATACTAATCAGAGTTCAGAGAGCTGAAGAGCCGACTGCACTGAGTCAGCAGCAGCAAGTGAATCGAATGTGTATAGCATCTGCGCATGCGCACCGGCACCTAGAGTCTTTGGTTCACTTGCGAATCAGCTCAGCAGTCTGACTCACCAAGTGAACCGAAGATCCGATTCATGAATCGGTTCATTTGAATGAGCTGATTCAAATGAACCGATTCACCTAAAAGATCCGAACTTCCCATCACTAGTTATCAGCGCTCCTGTGCAGGCCGGAAGTCAGCTCCCCAGCGGAGGCACACGTTAGTCAGCGGCTGTAGTAGGAGCTCCTGACATGGTGGCAGCCCGTGCCGTGATAGATAGCCCAGCAGGTAGTGTGTGTGGTGACTGCTCTGGGTCAGCTATGCTCTGCTGTCAGGCTGCCGCTCTGCTTCTTCTCCCTGGCATTGAAGTGTCAATAGGAGTGCTGCCAGGTTCCAACTTCCAGGCACTCACCCTCCATGAATAGGGGGGGGGGGGGGGGGACTTCCCCATACTGGCATGTACATCAAGGGGATTCACTGCCCCAGTATGGCATGTACATTAAAGGGATTCACTGCCCCAGTATGGCATGTATATTAAAGGGATTCACTGGCCCAGTATGGCATGTACATTAAAGGGATTCACTAGCCCAGTATGGCATGTACATTAAAGGGATTCACTTAAATATGGTTTTGATTTAAAATTACTTTTTGTATCAGGACAAGTAGATTGTCATAAGGGGCAAGTAGATCGAGCCCCAGCTTTAGTCCTTCGACAAGTAGTTTTTTTTAAAATTTCCACACCCCTGGTGCTGCATACTGGTTTTGGCTTTCTGTGTGTGAACGTAGGCTTGTAAATGTGTATACTCCCTATGTTTGTATCACAGGGCTGTTTACTTTGTCACGTGTAGCTGTGCATGCTGGCTGCCTCCACCCTTGTGTACTTGCTGTGGGAGGTCTCCCGTGGATGCTGGTTGCTTGGGTGGTACATGCTGGCTGTGGCCTTCTGTGTGTGAACTGTGTCCTGTTTATCTGTGTATTGCTTGTCTTGTATCACAGTATGGTTCACTGTTACACTGTGTTGCCATGTAGATGGTTGCCTGTACTTGCATATCAGCTGCGGTTGACTATTCCCATGTATGCTAGTTGTTTGTGTGGTGCATGCTGGCTGCGGTGTTCTGTGGCTATGTGTGAACTGCCTCCTGTGACCATTATGCTCTGAGTTTGTAGGGTTATGTCTCCCTGGTCTTTGTGTGCTTGATTACCAAGTGGTCAGGTGCTCTTTTTGTCCAGATATTTAGAACTGTGAGCTGTTTGCCTGAGGCGGTCTGTCTCCAGCTTGGCCGTGTGCAGGGTGTATGTTTCTGACCTGGGTGTTTGCCATTCTTTCCTGATCTGTGTAGTTGTCTGGTAATTCATCTGGTAATTCATCGATGTCACCATGTCTTTATGTCTTTGGCCTTGTCTGACTGGGAAGGTCATGCATCTGTTCTGCATGGGTTCCAGTGTAATGTCTAAGCAGCTCTGTCTGTGACCACCATACATCCGTTCTGCATGGGGTCCAGGCATCTGTCTTTGTTTGCCTGTGTTTGCCTTATGTCCTGTATTCTGTTCAGTATGTGGTTTATGTCTGAACTGTGTCCTATGTTTCTGGTTGTTTGGGTTCCTGTTTCTTGCAGGTTTCAGTAAAGTGCACCAGGACCATCTCAGGAGATGGCGACCTGGTGAACCCTTGGGAAAGTCTATCCCCACCATCAGGGGTACTTTAAAGATCGAAGGTTCACTTAAACTACACCCGTAGAGTTTGGCCCCAAGTCAATCCAGTGCACTTGGTCCAGTGGTGATTCATCTGCCATTGTCTACCTTGCCCATTTGTCATGTTTTATAAATTATTGTTTTGTCTTCTTTGATCCGTTTTCCTGGTTTTTGTATGCTTGTGATATGTTCAGGGGTTCTGTTCACCACTGGAATATGATAGGTTGTCTGTGCTAGCCAAATACTCAGATATTTTGTTAGGGTGGGAAAAAAAATTAAAGTTAATCCCTGCTGTTTTCTGTTCTGTTCCGTCTACGGTTGTCACAACCAGACAGCTGAGAAGCTCTGACAGAGGCCTTTCAGAACCTCCTCCTTGAGTTCTCTTTGTTATGCTGTTCAGTTCCTCATCTCGTTAGCCTCTCTCAGCTGTCATAGAGTTGGACTGATTGCTTCCCTTTAAATTCCTCCCCATGGTGCATTACTGGGCGGCTTATACTTCTTCCTGGAGTGTGTGTGCATGCTGATCTTGTTTTCCAGTCTGCTACAAAGTTAAGTGCTGAACATTTATCTGTTATTTTCTGTTTGCTGGATCCCAGGTGACCCTGACTCCCTTTGTGTCTGGTGTAGGGAGCCGGTGGTCGTGTCCCCTCACTATTGTAGGGTGTTCAGGGGTTATATAGTCGAGGTACGTGGATATGCAACCTTCCACCTTTCGGATCTTTGCATAGGCTGAGCAGCCAGGGACAGTCTCAGGTCTTGTGCAGGGGTCTCCCTTTTGGTTCCTTAGCTTTGGATCCACTCAGTCATATATGCATGTTGCTTTGTCTTGTTTCCTGTACACCGTCCGTGACATTATTGTCATGGTCTTACCTTCTTACTGTTCTCCTTCGTTTGACATGTGCTGGCGGCCATCTTGGTTTCTGGGTTTCTTGTAGCCTCCCACCCTGCGGCTTCCCCTTCCCACTGGGAGGAGCTGGATGCCTAGCTCATATATATAGGAGGTCTGTGGCTTCAGTTCCTTGCTTGGTCCTCCTGTGTTCACATGCTTCTAAGACTGCTGCTGCTTCTGGTTCCTGATCCTGGCCTCGTCTGACTACCCCGTTGGTTCCTGATCCTGGCTTCGTCTGACTACCCTGCTGGTTCCTGATCCAGGCTTCGTCTGACTACCCTTCTGGTTCCTGACCTCTGTCTACGCAAGACCCTGCTTCGGTTTAGCCATCCGTTTGGACTTTTGCTTACAGCTTGATTTCAATAAAGCCTTCTTATTTCCACTTATCTCTTGTTGTACGTCTGGTTCATGGTTCCATGACATTAGGACCAAGCCATGAATTCTGACGGTACAGGGCCATCCTCGCTACCTACGCTGGTTGCCAGACTTGATCAGCAGGATCACCTGTTGGGTCGGTTCGCTGTGGCGTTGCAAACCCTGCTTGAACGCACGGCTCATTTCGCTTCCGTTGCCGATGGGTCGGTTGTCGCTCCTGGGCCCGCTCCTACTGCCGCTCCGGTTGTTGCGCCAGAGTCTACCCCGACACCTGTTGCTGCGCCTGCGGTGTCTCGGGGTATGACCGGTTCTGCCCCCCTTCCACAGCGCTTTGGGGGAGAGCCAACTCAGTGCCGAGGTTTCCTTAACCAGGTGGGCATTTATTTCGAGTTGCTGCCACATGCCTTTCCTACTGAGAGATCAAAGGTGGGCTTCTTGATCTCGCTGCTCTCGGACAAGGCCTTGGCCTGGGCCAGCCCTTTATGGGAGAACAACAATCCGGTGGTTGCCGAGTTTTCCGGTTTTGTTGCTTCTCTTCGGAAGGTATTCGATGTGCCGGCTCGTGCTGCCTCTGCTGCGAAGCTCCTTATGTCCATCAGACAGGGTTCACGATCCGTAGCTGAATACGCCATTGAGTTTCGTACCCTGGCAGCAGAGGTGGGCTGGAATAATGAGGCTCTGGTCGCTGCTTTCTCTCATGGTCTCTCGGATGCCTTGAAGGATGAGGTTGCAGCTAAGGACCTACCAGTGGAGCTCGAGTCTCTTATTTCTTTCCTGATTTTGATTGACACCAGACTCAGGGAGAGACCTTCCTTTAAGGAGAGCCTGCGGAGGTCTTCTAACAGATTGGCGCCTACGTTTGCTGTCCCACCCGTGCCTCCCTCTCCTCCCACGCCTCCTGGGGATGACTTGTCTGGGGGTGAACCCATGCAGCTGGGGTTTGCTCGCCTGTCCGAGGGGGAGAGGGTACTCCGGAGACGCGAGGGCCGATGCATGTACTGTGGTCTCGGTGGGCATTTTCGGTTGGCATGTCCGAACCGTCCGGGAAACGCTCGCACCTGAGATCCTGTCGGGGGCAGATCTTGGGTGGAGTCTCCTCGTCCCCGGTTTCCCGTGTTGACAAACCACTGATCACTGTTGTCCTCTCCTGGGTCGGGGGCTCGGTGACGACCCAGGCGTTGGTGGACTCTGGTGCTGGTGGTTTGTTCATTGATAGTGTGTTCGCTGCCGCCAATTCCATTCCTCTGCAGCCTCGAGGTTCCCCACTGGCTCTTGAGGCGATAGACGGCAGACCCCTTCTGCCGCCACACGTGACTCATGAGACCCTTCCAGTGGGGATAGCCATTGGTGCCGTTCACAGAGAGTCGGTCTGTCTCCAGGTGATTTCGTCTCCACACTACTCGGTGGTCTTGGGGTACCCCTGGCTCCAGAAGCATAATCCGACTTTCGATTGGAGATCGGCCGAGATCCTCTCGTGGTCACCGCAGTGTGGGGCTAGTTGCATCCATGGGCCTGTCAAGTTGCTGTGTACTTCCTCGGACTCTCTGTTGCCTCCTGAATACGAAGAGTACCGGGATGTATTCGATAAGGTGCGCGCGGTTGCCCTACCTCCGCACCGCCCATACGATTGTGCCATAGAGTTACAATCTGGTGCCGTTCCTCCTCGTGGCAAAGTCTATCCACTGTCGGTAGCGGAGAATGAGGCCATGGAGGAGTACGTGAGGGAGGCGCTTTCACGCGGACACATTCGCAAATCCTCGTCCCCGGCAGGGGCTGGATTTTTCTTTGTGAAAAAGAAGGGCGGTGAGTTGAGGCCTTGCATCGATTACAGGGGTCTCAATCGCATCACGATCAAGAACGCTTACCCGATACCCTTGATTTCCGAGCTGTTCGATCGCCTCAAAGGGGCCACGGTCTTTACCAAACTCGACCTGAGGGCGGCATATAACCTGGTAAGGATCAAGGCGGGCGATGAGTGCAAGACCGCGTTTAACACCAGGACCGGTCATTATGAATCCTTGGCTATGCCCTTTGGGTTGTGCAATGCGCCCGCAGTCTTCCAGGAATTCATCAACGATGTTTTCCGTGACCTGTTGCAGCAGTGTGTGGTGGTCTATTTGGATGACATCTTGGTATATTCTGAATCCATGGAGGCCCACATTATGGATGTCAGACGAGTGTTGCAACGGTTACGAGAGAACAGGCTGTTCGGTAAGCTTGAGAAATGCGAATTTCACCGATCCCAGGTAACCTTCTTAGGTTACATCATTTCCGCTGAGGGGTTCTCCATGGATCCTGAGAAGGTTTTGGCTGTCTTACAGTGGCCTGCGGCGCTTTTTGGGCTTCGCCAATTATTATCGGAAGTTCATCAGGGACTTTTCCATGCTAGCCAAGCCTCTCACGGATCTGACCAGGAAGGGCAGTAATTTCCAGGTCTGGCCGCTCGAGGCCATCCGAGCTTTTGAGGCTCTAAAGTCCGCCTTTGTGTCGGCTCCGATTCTGTCGCATCCCAACCCTGGGTTGCCCTTTGTCCTCGAGGTGGACGCGTCTGAGACGGGAGTAGGCGCCCTTCTGTCTCAGCGTAGAACACCAGAGGGTCCTCTGCTTCCTTGTGGGTTTTACTCCCGGAAACTGTCTTCCGCGGAGTGCAACTATCAGATTGGTGACAGGGAGTTATTGGCCATCGTGCAGGCCCTTAAAGAATGGAGGCACTTGCTCGAGGGTTCGGTGGTTCCGGTTCTCATCCTGACGGACCACAAGAATCTGACCTACCTTTCTGAGGCCAAGAGATTGACACCACGTCAGGCCAGATGGGCTCTGTTCTTGTCACGTTTTAATTACGTGGTCTCCTACCTACCCGGTTCCAAGAACATCAGAGCGGATGCCTTATCACGGCAGTACTCCGAGCTGTCCGGGGAGGAGTCGATTCCGACTTCGGTCATACCTCCGAATCAGATCCTGGCCGCCATTCGCACCAGCCTGACCTCTCCCCTGGGTGAGCAGATTTTGGCGGCTCAATCTGGTGCTCCCTCTGGGAGACCCAACGGCAGATGTTTTGTGCCTGAGGAGTTGCGCACTCGGTTGTTGCGAACCTACCATAACTCCAAGGCCGCGGGGCATCCTGGAAAGAATCAGCTGTCCTGGGCTGTTTCACGTCTGTTCTGGTGGCCTTCTCTACGTTCCGACATCGCCGCATATGTAGCGGCATGCTCCGTTTGTGCCCAGAGTAAGTCCCCTCGGCACCTTCCGTTGGGCCTTTTGCAACCCATAGCCAGGGCCGGTGCAAGGATTTTTGCCAAGACAAGCGAAGCTACATTTTGGCGCCCCCCCCCCCCCCCCACGCTTCTCCTCTCTGTGGTCCTGGTATCTTCTCTCTGCTTCAGACAATGGCTGGTTTGAGGACCCTATTTTTCGCCCTCTAAGACACACCTAGGTTTTAGAGGAGGATAATAAGAAAAAAATATTTTCCATTACACCTCAGGTCAGACCAGCAATCAGACCCCCAATGTTAATCAGACCTCAGCTCACAGCCCAATGTCAGACATCATCCCCCAGCCATCAGACCCCAATGTCAGCCATCAGACCCCCATGTCATATTTCTCCCCCTCCATGTCACATTTTTCCGCCCTCCCCCAGGGTGCGCCCTAAGGCGGCCGCTTGGTCTGCCTTATGGTAGCACCGGCCCTGCCCATAGCCACCGGGGAGCGCCCATGGTCACACCTGGGGATGGATTTCATTGTGGACCTCCCTGCATCCCGAGGCCATACGGTCATTCTCATGATTGTGGATCGGTTTTCCAAAATGTGCCACTGTGTTCCTCTCAAGAAGTTACCCTCTGCACAAGAGTTGGCCACGATTTTCGCCAGGGAGGTCTTCCGGTTGCACGGTTTGCCCAAGGAGATTGTGTCGGATCGGGGGAGTCAGTTTGTGTCCAGGTTCTGGCGCGCCTTTTGCTCCCAGTTGGGGATTCATCTCTCTTTCTCCTCGGCCTACCACCCTCAGTCCAATGGGGCCGCAGAACGATCCAATCAGGCCTTGGAGCAATTCCTTCGTTGCTATGTCTCCGATCACCAAGACAATTGGGTTGACCTCCTGCCTTGGGCTGAGTTTGCCAGGAACACGGCGGTGAACTCTTCCTCTGGGACGTCTCCCTTCATGGCCAATTATGGGTTCCAACCTGCCGTGTTACCGGAGGTATTCTCTCCCCAGGATATTCCGGCTGTGGAGGATCACCTTTCCGTCCTACGTGCTTCTTGGGTACAGATCCAGAGGTCCCTTGAGGTCTCTGCGCAGCGCCAGAGACTCCAGGCTGATCGCAGACGAGCGCCGCTCCTTCCTACCAGGTCGGAGACCGTGTATGGTTGTCCACCCGCAACCTCAACCTTCGAGTGCCCACTCCCAAGCTGGCGCCTCGCTTTGTTGGTCCCTTCCGAGTGCTTCGCAGGGTAAACCCGGTAGCCTATGCCCTTGCGCTTCCTCCTGGCATGCGGATCTCCAACGTGTTTCATGTCTCCCTGTTGAAGCCATTGGTGTGTAATCGTTTCACTTCCTCGGTTCCTCAGCCTCGTCCGGTCCAAGTGGGCAATCGTGAGGAGTATGAGGTGAGCAATATCCTGGACTCACGCCTGGTCCGCGGTCGGTTGCAGTTTTTGGTCCATTGGCGTGGTTATGGTCCAGAGGAGCGTTCCTGGGTTCCCTCCGCAGATGTCCATGCTCCTGCCTTGCTCCGAGCCTTCCACGCACGCTTCCCTCAGAAACCATTCCTTACTCCGCGGAGGAGGGGCCCTTGAGGGGGAGGTACTGTCATGGTCTTACCTTCTTGCTGTTCTCCTTCGTTTGACATGTGCTGGCGGCCATCTTGGTTTCTGGGTTTCTTGTAGCCTCCCACCCTGCGGCTTCTCCTTCCCACTGGGAGGAGCTGGATGCCTAGCTCATATATATAGGAGGTCTGTGGCTTCAGTTCCTTGCTTGGTCCTCCTGTGTGCACATGCTTCTAAGACTGCTGCTGCTTCTGGTTCCTGATCCTGGCCTCGTCTGACTACCCCGCTGGTTCCTGATCCTGGCTTCGTCTGACTACCCTTCTGGTTCCTGATCCTGGCTTCGTCTGACTACCCTTCTGGTTCCTGACCTCTGGCTTCGCAAGACCCTGCTCCGGTTTAGCCATCCGTTTGGACTTTTGCTTACAGCTTGATTTGCAATAAAGCCTTCTTATTTCCACGTATCTCTTGTTGTACGTCTGGTTCATGGTTCCTTGACAGGAAGTTGCACCTGTCTTCACTAATTGTGGTCACATGACTGCAAACACCCTCAAAAAACGCCTTAAACAACACTTCAATATAAAAAAATAAAAAACATACAATCAATAAAGAAATCCATGAGCTATATTAGCTTGAGAAAAGTTATTTAAAGGAATCATTTATGAATATGGTAGGCTACAAGGACTCTCTCTATATAGACTATTGCTGTAAGATTAAATCTAAGCGTTTATTTAAGCCCTCTGGTTGACGTGTATTTAGTTAAAAAATCCAGAAGGATTCTCTATTTAGTAATTTCCTTCTGTAGTCTCTTCCTCCTCTTTTAGGCATTATAACCCTTTCAATGCCCTGTACCACCAGATCTGATGTGTCCCCACCATGGCAGACAGCAAAGTGCAGACTAGCAGCAGAGATATTGCGGCTGCCATGGTGTGGCACATCGGAAATGTGTTTGCGTGCTCTGGCTTTAATGGCATTAGTAGTACATCCCACATATTGCAATTTACATTTTCCACATGTAATTAAATAAACCGCACAAGTGGTATTGCAATTGAGAAATGATTTCATGTGAAAAAGTTTGCCATTTGATGTTGAAACAAAAGTAGTTGATACTGACATATGAGTGCAACAGATGCATCTATGATGTCCGCATCTGTAGCTCCCCTTAGTCGTTAACCATACAGGCTGCGATTTTTTAGGATGAATAAGAGAACTCCTCTCAATATCCATCACTTGCCGTATTGCATCTTCCACTTTTTAGCATAGGCTCGTTTAGATAATCTATGGGGAATATTTTCAGCTTCAATCCTGAAGCTCTTCACATCTGTGTAATTCCTTAGCTACAACATGTTTAGGATGACAAGATGTAGCATAGAGAGTAGTATTGCCAGCCAACGGCTTTTTTTATATGTAGACGTATGAATTTTGGTGGTAAGGGGATCTCCCCTCAGGCGCAAATCCAAAAAAGAGATCTCCTGCGTGTCATGGTGAAGACTGAAGAAAATTGTCTCCACACAGGAATCTATATAACAACCAAAGGCTGGTATGGCCGCCACATCGCCCATCCAAACAAGGATCAGGTCGTCGATGTAACGACCATACCACCTAATGCAGTGCCAAAAAGGATGGGTGTCGATGAGGAGAAAGCTCCTCTCCCACCATGCCATGAAAATGATGGCTATGAAGGGAGAGAACTTTCCCCCCCATCGACACCCCCGATATCTGCAAATAAAACTTGTTGTTGAACATCGACAACCTGATCCTTGTTTGGACGGGCGATGTGGCGGCCATACCAGTCTTTGGTTGTTATATAGATTTCTGTGTGGAGACAATTTCCTACAGTCTCCACCATGACACACAGGAGATCTCTTTTTTGGATTTGCACCTGAGGGGAGATCCCTTTACCACCAAAATTCATACGTCTACATATAGAAAGCCGCTGGCTGGCAATACTACTCTCCATGCTACATCTTGTCATCCTAAACATGTTGTAGCTAACATACCAAGGGGTGAGATAATTTGTACAAGAAGGAATTGCACAGATGTGAAGAGCTTCAGGATTGAAGCTGAAAATATTCCCCATAGATTATCTAAACGAGCCTATGCTAAAAAACAAGTGGAAGATGCAATACGGCAAGTGACGGATATTGAGAGGAGTTCTCTTATTCATCCTAAACAGGAAAATTGGCCTGAAAGTGATGAGCTTCATAGTACAAATAAAAATAAAGATAAGAATACTAAAAATAAAAACAAAAGTAACAGAAACAAAATCAGTAATTTATTTGTTACACAATACAGCATGGAGTTTACACAAATCTGTTATATCATCAAAAAACATTTTCCCATCCTAGCTTATGACAAGGAGAGGATTGATATAGTCGCTGATGGGGTTAAATGTACAGCTAGAAGGGCGCCCACTATTGCCAATTATGTCAGTCCCAGTTTATACCAGGAGAAGAAAAAATCGCAGCCTGTATGGTTAACGACTAAGGGGAGCTACAGATGCGGACATCATAGATGCATCTGTTGCACTCATATGTCAGTATCAACTACTTTTGTTTCAACATCAAATGGCAAACTTTTTCATATCTCAATTGCAACACCACTTATGCGGTTTATTTAATTACATGTGGAAAATGTAAATTGCAATATGTGGGATGTACTACTAATGCCATTAAAGCCAGAGCACGCAAACACATTTCCGATGTGCCACACCATGGCAGCCGCAATATATCTGCTGCTAGTCTGCACTTTGCTGTCTGCCATGGTGGGGACACATCGGATCTGGTGGTACAGGGTATTGAAAGGGTTATAATGCCTAAAAGAGGAGGAAGAGACCACAGAAGGAAATTATTAAATAGAGAATCCTTCTGGATTTTTTAACTAAATACACGTCAACCAGAGGGCTTAAATAAACGCTTAGATTTAATCTTACAGCAATAGTCTATATATATAGAGAGTCCTTGTAGCCTACCATATTCATGAATGAGTCCTTTAAATAACTTTTCTCAAGCTAATATAGCTCATGGATTTCTTTATTGATTGTATGTTTTTTTTTTCATTTTTATGGTGAAGTGTTGTTTAAGGTGTGGCGTTCTTTGAGGGTGTTTGCAGTCATGTGACCACAATTAGTAAAGACAGGTGCAACTTCCCCTACAAATATCGCCATTTTAATGTCTTACGATGTCATGAGTAAGGGCTTGAATTGTCTTTGGTAGCCCGAAACGCGTAGACAAGACTTTTTGTAAATTGGATGTGTTTTTACTGCAAGCAAAAATAAATGAATTCCTTTCTGAAGTGGAGCTGGATCCTTGAACTCTTTGGATTTGTGTTTGCCCGGCTCCTGACACGGGCCTGCCGTGCTCACAGGTGAAGGTGGGGCAGGTGAGAGCTGCTGAACTTTCCTTTGAATATATAGCACTATATTCTAAATATTCGCGAAATCTCGAAGTGCGATATTCACGAAAAAAAGCGCTTTTTGAATATTTTCGCTCAACACTACACACTAAGAGTCAAGTACTTGCGCAGCATAGTGTAGCACTACATGTACAGTACTTGTCAGCAGTTCCTGTGTGGCGTAAGCTTGCTTATCTTCCGGTAACTAGCCCATTAGAAGACATCACTTGGACTGCAAGCTTTACTCAGAACAACAAAGCTGTTGTTGCTGGTGGTATTATTCCAGCACTACAGGTTTTCTTTCCATACTAAACAGTGAGTTTAACAAGCAGACCAACAATGGCAGTACTGTTACTGGTGATATAGCACCTAATAAGCATTTATTATGAAGCTGTTCTCTAATTTACACTTCCCTTGCCAATTGTGTTGTTTTTATCAATATTATAAAAGCCGTTTTTCTCTTAAAGGGACGCTTCAGTCAAATTATTTTTTATCACATGTTAACAGCCTATATGTTAATATTCTAGTTATTTATTTTACAAAAGTGGATGGTTTTCTGGATGTAATTATTTGAAATCACTCCATGTATTCTACTCCCTGTCCTGGCTCTTAACTTTCTCCACAGTAAACAAGCTTGCTTGACTTCTCAGTCAGACCACTCAGTCCAGCCAGATAAGGAAGGGTGGTGATCAACTCAGTTACAGGTGCATCTCAATAAATTAGATTATAATTGAAAAGTTTTTATTTATTTCAGTAGATCAGAAAAAAAAAGGAAAACTCACATATTATATAAATTCATTACTCACAGAGTGATCTATTTTAAGCATGTATTTCTTTTAATGTTGATTATAATTTAAAGCTAGTGCAAACCAGTAGCGTACATAGAGAAGTAAGGGCCCCATAGCAAGGATCAATTCAGGCCCCCCACACAGGACAGAAGGGTTTCCACCTAAACCCCTTTCAATGACCCTTGGGCCATTTTTTTCCACTGCCTCATTTGCTAAAAGTTGTTCCTTTACAGGGTAGAGTCCTGACCAAGTTTTCACCTCTAGTAGAAGAGGGGATTATCCTAACTAAGACTGGGATCCCTCTTGCCCTTGGCCTCATAGCAGTCGCATGGTCTGCCGCTATGGTAGTTACGCCCCTGGTGCAAACCTAAAAGCCAGTATCTCAGAAAATTAGAATATTGTGAAAAATGTCAATATTGTAGATTCATGGTGTCACATTCTAATCAGCTAATAAACACAAAACACCTGCAAAGGTTTCCTAAGCCTTTAAATTGTCTCTCAGTCTGGTTCAGTAGGATACACAATCATGAGGAAGAGTGCTAACTTGACAGTTGTCCACCAAGAGGGTAAGCCACAAAAAGTCATTGCTAACAAAAGCTGTCTGTTCAAAGAGTGCTGTAGCCAAGCATATTAATGGGAAATTGAGTGGAAGGAAAACATGTGGTAGAAAGAGATGCACAAGCCACAAGGATAACTGCAGCCTTAAAATGGTTGTCAAGAAAAGACCATTCAAGAATTTGGAAAAGATTCACAAGGAGTGGACTACAGCTAGAGTCATTGCTTCAAGAGCCACCACACACAAAGACGTTTCCAGGACATAGGCTACAACTGTTGCATTTCTTGTATCAAGTCAATTATGGCCCAGAGACAATGTTAGAAGCAGTGGTCCAAAGTCCCTTTTTAGATGAAAGTACATTTTGCATTTCATTTGGAAATCAAGGTCCTAGTGTCTGGAGGAAGAGTGTACAGACACACAATTCAAGTTGCTTAAGGTCCAGCAAACTTGCCTGACCTAAACAGTCAGTGAGGGTTTGGGGAACCATGTCATCTGCTGGTGTTGGTCCACTGTGTTTTATGAAGTCCAAAGTCTGAATAGCCATCTACCAGGAAATTTCAGAGCACTTCATGCTTCCCTCTGCTGACAAACTTTATGGAGATGCTGATTTCATTTTCCAGTAGGACTTGGCACCTGCCCACACAGCCAAAAGTACCAATACCTGATTTAATAATAGCGGTATCACTGTGCTTGATTGGCCATGAGACTTGCCTGACCTAAAACCCATAGAGAATCATACATTTTTCAGTTTCCTTCCTCTGCACTTTCCCTGCGAGGCTCTGCAACTTACTAATGTACTTGTACTACTTTTTCTGTTTTACTCTGGAGATCGAGTAAAGTCAAGTGACTGCGCCCTCTGTAGAGTCTGCATTTCCTCCTATGATGCCCATCTAAATGGTTGTCATGTTAAAGCCATGTGATCTTAGAATGGACTGGTTGATAATTCAAAAGCAGGGTAGGCGGAGTGCACTGCTTGTCATATTAAGGCAGTGTGGGAGGCATTGGCGGATCCAGGGGGGGCAATTTATCCCCCCGAGAATATAGTGATTGCCAGGGGCAGACTGACCATTCCGGCGGCGGTGGCAGGGAGAGATGAGCGCTTCCATTGTTGAAGCACTCATCTCTATATTCATCTGATGAACGGTGTGGGACAGGGGAGAGGTGTCTCCCTTGCCCGTTCCTCTGATAGGCTACAGACACTAGGCCTGCAGCCTATCAGACGGCCGAATCAGGTGGCGCGAAGAGGCCTGCATCGCATCGCAGTGTCATGGAGGTAAGTATAAGGCCCCTTTCACACGGGCGAGTTTTCCGTGCGGGTGCGATGCGTGTGGTGAACGTATTGCACCCGCACTGAATCCTGACCCATTCATTTCTATGGGGCTGTGCACATGAGCGGTGATTTTCACGCATCACTTGTGCGTTGAGTGAAAATCGCAGCATGCTCTATATTGTCCGATTTTCACGCGACGCAGGCCCCATAGAAGTGAATGGGAAGCGTGAAAATCGCATAGCATCCGCAAGCAAGTACGGATGCGGTGCGATTTTCACGCACGGTTTCTAGGAGACGATCGGGATGGAGACCTGATCATTATTATTTTCCCTTATAACATGGTTATAAGGGAAAATAATAGCATTCTGAATACAGAATGCATAGTAAAACAGCGCTAGAGAGGTTAAAAAATAATTTAACTCACCTTAGTCCACTTGATCGCGAAGCCGGCATCTCCTTGTGTCTCCTTTGCTGAACAGGACCTGGGGTGAGCATTAAATAGAGGTTAAGGACCTTTGATGATGTCACTCCGGTCATCACATGGTCTTTTACCATGGTGAATCACCATGGTAAAAGATCATGTGACGTACCATGTGATGACCGAAGTGACGTCATCAAAGGTCCTTTACCTCTATTTAATGCTCACCCCAGGTCCTGTTCAGCAGAGGAGACACAAGGAGATGCCGGCTTCGCGATCAAGTGGACTAAGGTGAGTTAAAAAAAAAATTCTTTTTTTTTAACCCCTCTAGCGCTGTTTTACTATGCATTCTGTATTCAGAATGCAATTATTTTCCCTTATAACCATGTTATAAGGGAAAATAATACAATCTTCAGAACATCAATCCCAAGCCCGAACTTCTGTGAAGAAGTTCGGGTTTGGGTACCAAACATGCACAATTTTTCTCACGCAAGTGCAACGCATGACAATGTTTTGCACTCGCGCTGAAAAATCGCGCATTTTCCCGCAACGCACCCGCCTCTTATCCGGGCAAAAAAACTGACGCCCGTGTGAAAGAGGCCTAAGTGTTTATTGTTTTAATTATTTTAGTACAGTATGGCAAGAAGGGGGGTGGGGCCCTATATACTGTCACATTATGGGGGGAGCACTATAGAGAAGGGGGGGAGGAGTACTATGGGGGCATCTAATGGGGGCCCTATATACTGGCACATTATGGGGGGAGCACTATAGAGAAGGGAGGGAAGGAGCACTATGGGGGCATCTAATGGAGGCCCTATACACTGGCACATTATTGGGGGAGCTCCATGGAGAAGTGGGGGAGAGCACTATGGGGGCATTATATAGGGGCATTTAATACTGGCACCCATTTTGGTGCCACTATGGGGAATGGGGAGAGAAGCATTATGGGGGCATCTTTGTGGGGCAGTCTTTAGGGGCATTTTATACTGCCACATTATGAAGGGCACTATGGGGACGGAGGAGGAGCACTATGGGGGCATCTTCTGGGGGCACTATATAGGATGGGGAGGAGCACTATAGGGGCATCTTCTGGGGTCACTATATAGGACGGGGAGGAGCACTATGGGGGCATCTTCTGGGGGCACTATATAGGAGTATTTTATACTGGCGCAAATTATAGGGGCACTATGGGCACCTTAGCTCAACTGGGGGCATTAAGTGTTTTTTGTAGGGGCACACAGTACGAGTCATTGGATCACATGAGGGGACATTGACTCTACTGGGGGCACTAAGAGGAGTTTTTTTGTTTTGTTTTTTTACTGCCACACAACGGAGGATTTTTTTGTACTGGCGCACATTATAAGGGGGCTTTATTACAACTGGGGGACTATGGGAGCATTATTACTTCTGGGACACAATTACTGTTGGGGGCACTGTAGGAGCACTATTACTACCAAGTGCACTCTGGCACAGAATTATTACTATTGTTGGGATTTTGGGGAGCACTATTACTGTGGGGGCGCCCTGGCACAGTATCAGCTTAGCACAGGTTTTTTTGCGAGACATTATGGCTATACTATTAGTGTCAGGGATACTATTTGCTGGGTGCAGTTATTTTTTAGAGCATTGTGTTCGAATAATTATTGAATGGGGCTCTATCTGTGTGTAACTTGTATTTTCAGGGGGTTTATCTGTTTCTACAGTATAGTTTTGGGGGGCACAGCGTCTCAGTATTGGGGGTGCATGATGGGATGTTGAGAAGGTGGGAGGAAAAGTAGGAAACTAAGATCTGTCTGTCTGTCAAACTCTGCAGAGATGAGAGATGGCTGAAATAAATCATCATGGTGGTCTGGTCTGAATGGAGAAGATGAAAAAGAGAACATCTACATGAAAGAAGACGTCACTGGATGTAAGAGGTATGTGTGCGATATATGGGTGGGGCTGTGTGTGGGTGTGGCTTAAGGATGGGCAGGGACACAATATTCTTTTATTGCCCAGGGAAGTGCCCCTCCCGAGACCAGGCTCTGGATCCGCCACTGGTGAGAGGAAACATTAGGACGAAGCAGCAAGGGAATGATGGAGGGTATACTGGGCAGACTTTTCAGCCCATGGAAGGGTGTAGTAGTGTTGTAGCTGCAGCTCATCTACGTCCACAACACAGAAGTTCAGGCTGTAAACAATTAAGTGCAGTGGGAACATGGAGATTGAAGAAAAGTTGACTGATACACTATTATGCTGTGTAGGAGACTTGATGAGGTTTACACAATTAAATTACATTTTAGGATCCTACACCACCTCTTTAATTGATTTCATGTACCTTGACTTGGACATGTCAGAATTTGATAGTGTTCTGCCATCAACCACACAAGCATTGGGTAAATAGTTTTGATAAGTAATATTAAAAGAGGTCATGGTTTTGTAAAAACGTTCTGCATCATAACACTCAAGTGCTTGTTTGGGTACGTCAGTAAATATGTGAATGGTGGAGGTAAGCCAAAATAAACTTTTATCGCTATGCTGAAACAAATTACGTCTGTAGTACATCAGTCCATAAATCTCCATTATGATAATTTGTAATTCAGTAGAATAAGCCTACATTCACATTATCTGCCGTGACACGCCCATAAAAAATCTAAAAAGCTGGTTTTATGGCAAATTTAACTTTGTAAAAATAACATAACAGTCGTCTTCCTATTTTCCATAATTGCGATTCAAGTTCTTGGAATTATCGGAATATTACTAAGACAGAAAATCAATGCAATGTCTGACTCTCAAAATCATTCTCTGTTCACATCCAGTTTTTTTCATCATACACTTAGGATACACTGGCAAAGAACGCTCCTGGCACACACACTAAATTTTTCTAGAGGCTCCCATGCATCCAGCATATTAAAAAAAAGTGTTCCTTTGGCAAACACTGGGTAAGTATGTGTCCTCATAGCTTTTTACCTTTTGTACTGTATAAGAAATTATAGACCACTGCTCTATCCTATATAAAAGGACACAGTAAAAACCGCAGTAGATTCCATTTTTTTTTTTTATGGAAGGCACTGGTCAACGTATATCACTGAATGCCTATACTGTGGCATATATTGGAGGCTTCCACTGGAGGTGTAGTTCAGGGAATTCTTCTAATTTCATAGTAATGCTTGTTATCGATGACCTGGCAGTGTACTTCCGCCGCTGATCGCTCGTTTATCGGGCAATCCAGATTTTTAAACACGCTTAAAAATCATTGTTTGCCAGCAGCAGATTGTGCTGGCTAATCACGATCTGCTGCTGGAAAACAGCTAGTATGGGAACAAGTGATAGCATTAGAGATGGCTCCTCTCCATACTGTGGAGGAGATTGCTGCATTAAATAGCAGTGAAAAACGGTGAATGCAACAGCACTCTGCAAACTAAATAAAGTACAAAAAAGTATTCTAATGCTAATGCTATGCTTATTAAATACATTTGAGATTCTTGGCAAATACATTTTGTACAAAATTATTTGGGTCCGTCTGCCACACGTCAAGGCGATCTCTGTAAGACCGGAACCTAACACTAAATTCTACCTGCCATGACGGCTACCATAAAATTCAGGTAGTGTAGTTCCATATGCATGCTGGGCCCACCTTAATTTCTTTCATTTTTGGTGCCAACATGCATACCAAGCCCACTCCACACCTCTCCTGCTGCCAGATGGCCCCCAACAAATGCACTGAGAGTCCACCCTGTACCTCTCCTGGTGCCAAAAGGCTTCCAGTGAGTGCAGGGAGAGCAGGCTACAGCTTTATACTTACACTAATTAAAATCAGCCTATGGGGCAAACAGGCTGGTCAGGAGTGCACGACTGAAGAGTCAGCCACACCTGCGGTACAAACAGTTTTTTTTTCTTATTTTCTCTTATCGAATTTTCTCTTAACATATATGTGGCGAAAATAACCTCACCACTGGGTTTTGGAGGAGCTTGTTTGCCAGCCTCTTGCCTCAGGATTATGGCCCATATATTAACTGTAGGAAGCGCAAGGGTCCGTCATTGACGGAAGATATGTGTCACCGAGGTTCCTGGCCTTGATGAGGTAAGAGCCAGTAATTTTAAGTGTCAGCGGCAGCTAGCGATGACTGGCACTATTGGTTATTTAGTGTGGCTGTAAAGCCAAGATCCGGGCCGGCTCCTACTAGGAGCAGCCAAAGTGCAGGGTGGGTAGCTGTTCCCCACGTTCCAGGCCAGGTTTTGGTTAGGGATATAAAACCCAGCCAGCAGTCTCAGCTGGGTGTGGATTATCCTCCATCTGACAGGGAAGCTGTTGAGCCTCTGTTTTTTTAGAACTGCATGATGTGTGCCGTACTAAAGGGCTGAGAGTCGCGTTGCTGGGAAGCAGGCCCTAAAGTCTGTTGAGGACTGCTACTGCCAAAATCGCTGACAAGGTAAATGTGTTTTTTTCTGTGGACTTGCCATGGAATGAACACTAAGACGACGAGCTGTCATTTTTGTTTGTGTGAATAAACACTGCACTGTTTAAGTCAAAGACTTTGTTTTTGCCTCTGTACTGCGTCCGCTAATCTGCCTACCAGAGTGAATCCCCACATAACTTTGAAGGAGAAGATAGACTGGCCGCACAGCCTAAGGCCTCATGCACACGAACGTATTTTTTAACGTCCCGCAAAACGTGGTTCCGTTGTACCGTGATCCGTGCCCGTTTTTTCTTCCGTGGGTCTGCCGTGATTTTTGGAGGATCCACGGACATGAAAGATGAAAAAAAAATCTAAGTCAAGTTTGCCATTGAAATGATAGGAAAAAACGGACACGGATCACGGACACGGATCACGGACACGGATGACAATCTTGTGTGCATCCGTGATTTTCACGGACCCATTGACTTGAATGGGCCCGTGAACCGTTGGCCGTGAAAAAAATAGGACAGGTTATATTTTTTTCACGGCCTCGAAACACGGGTCACGGGCGCGGTGTAAAAACGGTGCACAAGCCGAGTTTTCTACGGCCCCATTGAAAGTCAATGGAGCCGCAGAAAAAAACGGAAAACGGCACAACGGCCACGGGTGCACACAACGGTCGTGTGCATGAGGCCTAAATCTGTGAAACTGTTTTGGGCAGGAAAGCCATGCTTGCAGTTGGTCAAATGTGACTTCAATGGAATTCGGGAACCTCTGCTCGGATCTAGGTGATTTATGGATATGTTGTTCGCCCAGATCAGAGCTATCCATGGATGTATAATGGGGATATGTGGTGTTTTTGGGGTGTTTTCTGTGGTTGGGAAAATGTGTGTTTTCTGCCTGTGAGTGATTAAGTTAATTGTGTTTGGTAATTGTATCACAGGCAGAAACCATTGTATTTAGTTAATTGTGTCACAGGCAATGCCCTTTGTATTTGTTGATTGCGTCACAGACAATGCCCATTGTATTTTGTTGATTGCGTCACATACAATGCCCATTGTATTTTGTTAATTGTATCACAGGCAGAGGGGGGTTTGTGTACATTTGCTGGGAGTGTCTAACTGAACAATATTGTGTTGTTCGGCTGTTGTGGCTTTGTGTCCTGTGCTCTACAAGGTCCACATGAGTGGTAACCTTGTGGGGAAAACTGTATATAAGCAGTGGCGTTGCGAGGGGGGTGCGGGGGGTGCGGGCCGCACCGGGTGACACCAGTCTGATGGGGTGTCACCCGCCGGCCGCCGGAGTTCTCCTTGACTGATCCGAGCCGTTTTGAAACGGCTCAGCTCAGTCACACAGAAAATGCAGAGACGCTGGCAGCAGGGAGGAGCCTGAGGGAGGGACGGGGAGGAGCGTAATATGAGCTTAGAGTGGAAGCTGGCTTCTGCCAGCCCCGCCCCTCCCCGCCCACCAACCAATCACCGACCAGAGCTGAGGGGGCAAGGCAAGCACACTGGCAGCTCGGTCTGTCACACAAGTGCAGGGAGTCTAAGAATAGAAAGGAATCGAATGAGTCACAAGTTAAAAGAATCTAAAGATCCGACTTTTAGTTTGTGACTCATTCGATTCATTGAGTTAAAAGAGCTGTGAGTCAGGCTGTAGAACAGGTTACACTGAGGCTGAGGCTGTCTGGCTGCTTTTGTTGAGGCAGTGATAAGATTAACCCTAAGTTCACACCTGAGCGTTTTACAGCGCGTTCCTACGCGCTGTAAAACGCTCAACAAGGAGAAACCAATGATTCCCTATGGGAATGGTTCTCACCTGGGCGTTTTACAGCACGTACGATCGCGCTGTAAAACGCCCGACGATCAAACAAGTTCTTGAGCTTTTTTGGGGCGTTTTGTCGCGCGTTCCCGTACATAGAGATATTCGGGAACGCGCGACAACGTGTGTTCGCTTGTCTCTGTATGCGCGATTGTAAACGCCCGTACAATCGCGCATACAGAGCGCTCGTTTCAGAACGCTCAGGTCTGAACCCAGGGTCAGGGATAGGAGCAGAGAGATAAGGCTAGTTTCACACTAGCGTTCGGCTGTCCGCTCGTGAGCTCCGTTTGAAGGGGCTCACGAGCGGACCCGAACGCTTCCGTCCAGCCCTGATGCAGTCTGAATGGATGCGGATCCGCTCAGACTGCATCAGTCTGGCGGCGTTCAGCCTCCGCTCCGCTCAGCAGGCGGACACCTGAACGCTGCTTGCAGCGTTCGGATGTCCGCCTGGCCGTGCGGAGGCGTGCAGATCCGTCCAGACTTACAATGTAAGTCAATGGGGACAGATCAGTTTGAAGATGACACCATATGGCTCAATCTTCAAGCGGATCCGTCCCCCATTGTCTTTCAATGTAAAAGTCTGGACGGATCCGCTCAGGCTAATTTCACACTTAGCTTTTTTTTGCCAATATAATGCAGACGGATCTGTTCTGAACGGAGCCTCCGTCTGCATTAATATGATCGGATCCGTTCAGAACGGATCCGATCAAACGCTAGTGTGAAAGTAGCCTAAGGCCCCTTTCACACGGGCGAGTTTTCCGTGCGGGTGCGATCCGTGCGGCGAACGTATGGCACCCGCACTAAATCCTGACCCATTCATTTCTATGGGGCTGTGCACATGAGCGATGTTTTTAACGCATCACTTGTGCGTTCAGTTGAAATCGCAGCATGCTCTATATTTTCCGATTTTGACGTGACGCAGGCCCCATAGAAGTGAATGGGGTGTGTGAAAATCGGATGGCATCCGCAAGCAAGTACGGATGCCGTGCGATTTGCACGCATGGTTGCTAGGAGACCATCGGGATGGAGACCCGATCATTATAATTTTCCCTTATAACATGGTTATAAGGGAAAATAATAGCATTCTGAATACAGAATGCATAGTAAACCAGCGCTAGAGGGGTTAAAAAAAAATAAAAAATAATTTAACTCACCTTAGTCCACTTGCTCGCGAAGCTGGCATCTCCTTGTGTCTCCGCTGCTGATGAACAGGACCTGGGGTGAGCTACTCCATTAAATAGAGCTTAAGGACCTTCGATGACGTCACTCCGGTCATCACATGATCTTTTACCATGGTGAATCACCATGGTAAAAGATCATGTGACGTACCATGTGATGACCGGAGTGACGTCATCGAAGGTCCTTAACCTGTATTTAATGGAGCAGCTCACCCCAGGTCCTGTTCATCAGCAGCGGAGACACAAGGAGATGCCGGGCTTCGCGATCAAGTGGACTAAGGTGAATTAAATTTTTTTTTATTTTTTTTTAACCCCTCTAGCGCTGGTTTACTATGCATTCTGTTTTCAGAATGCTATTATTTTCCCTTATAACCATGTTATAAGGGAAAATAATACAATCTTCAGAACATCAATCCCAAGCCCGAACTTCTATGAAGAAGTTCGGGTTTGGGTACCAAACATGCGCGATTTTTCTCACGCGAGTGCAACGCATGACAATGTTTTGCACTTGCGCAGAAAAAATCGCGCATTTTCCCGCAACGCACCCGGCTCTTATCCGGGCAAAAAAAATGACGCCCGTGTGAAAGAGGCCTAAGAGAAGTGACAGATGACACAGAGTTTAGATTCCAGGTTGAATTAACCCTTTAGGATCAAATTGGCTGTCAAAAGAGATGTCACCGTTCATGTGGGAGACGGAGTGTGTTATATCTTGATCTTACTCTATATTGAGCCTGTGAGCCATGGCTACTGCTCGTCCCCCTACAGAATCATTGTTTCTGGGCAGCAGATGACTGTGAAGACCACGCGATCTGTTGCTCAGAAGCCATGAGATTGTAAGGCTACTTTCACACTAGCGGCATGACGGATCCGACAGGCTGTTCACCCTGTCAGATCTGTCCTGCCGTTATTTCGCCAGACCACCGTTCCGTCCCCATTGACTATAATGGGGACGGGGGTGGAGCTCCGGCGCAGCACGGCAGTGCATGGCGAAAGGCCGCCGGACTAAAAGTCCTGAATGTCCAACTTTTTAGTCCGGCGGCCTCTCACCGCAAACTGCCGTGCTGGAGCTCCACCCCGTCCCCATTATAGTCAATGGGATCCGGGGACGGAGCGGTGGCAGGACGGATCCGACAGGGTGACAATCTCTCTTCAGGTTTATTAGAAAATCGTGCACAAATTGCACACTAGTTATTTTCCTGAGTGATGACTGTGGGGACTATTTTATTATCAGCCAGTGACTGTGTTACTGTAATACTGTTATCAATTCAGCACATAGCTTTCCCTGTGCATTCACATTTCACTTCACTTGGTTCATTGTACTACTGTCAGTGTCAGACTGTTGTCACTGTGGGTAACAATGCACATTGCACACCACAGTAACAGCTTCTGACTCCTGCGTCCTCCTGTCCAGCGTCAGCCTCAGCTTCCCTTCACTATCCCTATAATAATTCACTCTTCCTGATCCTGACTCATTACTAATTAGAGAGCTGAAGAGCCGACTGCACTGAGTCAGCAGCAAGTGAATCGACTGCATAGCATCTGCGCATGCGCACCGGCACCTAGAGTCTTCGGTTCACTGGCGAGTCAACTCAGCTCAGCAGTCAGTGACTCAGCAAGTGAACCAAAGATCCGATTCATGAATCGGTTCATTTGAATGAGCTGATTCAAATGAACCGATTCACCTAAAAGATCCGAACTTCCCATCACTACTCCTTACTCACTAGCAAGGATGTCGGTCCGGCCGTCACGTGGAGAAGGGGGTGTGACTACCTGGTGAGTAGCGCCGCCGCGGCTGCACTGCAGGAGCAGCCTGCAGGCCCAGGACTGGAGTCTGGAGCTAATGGATTGGGTGGTGACTCACTCACACAGCCAGACCTGCCACTGCCGCGCCTGAGGGAGGAGGAGGTGTGGTAGGTAGCGCAGAGAGCGCATATTGACTTTATATTTAGATTTCATTTAATACCCCATTATAGTATTTATTATATTTAGGGGGGGCAGGGGGTTGGGGCCTCCAGGTCCAGCCAGGGTAAAGCTTGAACAGAAGGTGGAAATGCACTTTAATGCTCCTGGAAATGCCGCAAACTACATAATGGAGGGCAGTGTGGGGGAAAAAGGGGTTTTGCACTTTGTTTAGCATCTGATCAGCGGGGGTCCGACACCCGAGACCCCCGCCGATCAGCAGTTTGAGAAGGCAGCAGCGCCGCTGGCTCAGTGACGTCACGACTAGTATCAAGTGGCCTGGGCGCGTCTAAGCTCCATTCAAGTAAACAGAGCTTAGCTCCTCCCACGCTAGTTGATACTAGTCGTGACGTCACTGGGCCAGCGGTAAACAGTGAGAAGGCCGCGGCGCTGCTGGAGCGCCGCTGCCTTCTCAAACAGCTGATTGGTGGGGATCCCGCGTGTCGGACCCCTGCTGATCAGATGCTGATGATCTATCCAGAGGATAGATCATCAGTTAAAACAAAGTTCAGAACCCCTTTAATGTGGGGCAGTGTGGGGGGGCATATTACTTAATGTGGGGCAGTGTGGGGGGCATATTACTTAATGTGGGGCAGTGTGGGGGGGCATATTACTTAATGTGGGGCAGTGTGGGGGGCATATTTTTTTATGTGGGGCAGTGTAGGGGGGCATATTACTTAATGTGGGGCGCATATTACTTAATGTGGGGGGGCATATTCCGATCCCCCCACAAAAAATTCCCCCCCCTGTTGCCAATCTGTCTGCCTAGCCCCCCCCCCCACGTCAGCGGTTTGTTTACTATCCAAATTCCCCCCCCCCCCCCCGAGTTACCGCTTGGGTCGGTCGGCAGGCTCAGTGAAGGGATGTCAGCAGGCGCGGCGGCGGCAGGGCGGAGCTTGATGGACGTCCCCTACGTGACTCGTCCCAGGGGGGGTGACACCATTTTCTACCGCACCGGGTGACACCAGCCCTAGCAACGCCACTGTATATAAGAAATGCCTTTGTGCTCATTAAACAGTCCTGCTTAACCCCTTCTTGAAGTATTGGCTCATGTTTGGGGGATGGGATAACTACACTCTTGGGGATTGCTATATCACAATACTCCCCTGAGTATAAGCTCTTGTAAGAGTTTGTTCCTGGTTCATGCTGTCTGGATTTAGGAGAGGTCCACCCACTGGAAGCTAAAGCCCGGTCTTGGGCCCAGCGTGGGTGGAGGATGACGAAACCCCAACCAAGCTGCAGCGGTTTGTGGGGTCTGTGGTGGTTACAGGTGTGAAGTGGAGTGCTTGGAGCCCTTGGGAAGCACTAGGAGCATCGATCAACGGAGGTACCCAGTCGGGGTGCCAGGAGATCCGTTACAATATATTTAATTAATTTTAACAATTTTGTTTTTCAATATTCACTTTATATTGCTTGATAGAATTTTTATCTATAAAACTGCCTTACCAAACCTCTGTTAGAGCCAGTCCCTTTCTTGTGTTTTGCAATTTTATGTAGCTGCATTTTTGCTGACAAGCATTGCTTAAAGGGGTTGTCTCATAACAGACAATGGGGGCATATTGCTAGGATATGCCCCCATTGTCTTAAAGGTGCAGGTATCACCACTGGGACCCGCACGTATATTGAGAACGGAGACCCGAAAGTGAAGGAGGGCGCACTGCGCATGCGCAGCCGCCCTCCATTCATTTTCTATGGGGCCGGAGATAATAGCCAAGCGCTGACTCTACTATTTCAGTTGAGCCATATAAGTGAATGGGAGCAGTGTCCAGTCTTGCACAGTGCGCTCCAATTCACTTCTATGGGGAGCCGGCTTGGTGGTGGTCAGACCGGAGTTCTCCAGCCACCACCTTGCGGGGCTTCGTTCTTGATATAGGTGCAGGTCCCAGGGGTCGGACCTGCACCTATAAGACAATGGGAGCATATCCTAGCGATATGCCCCCATTGTCTATGATGAGACAACCCCTTTAATGAAATCACAGATCAACCTTAAATCAGTGGAAAGGCACTGCTGGATTTAAATATACTAAGCAAAAATAGTAAAAAATAAAGCACTGACAGAACTGTGAAGCGCCTACATAATTGCATGCAAATTGTAATTAATTTGTGAACCAAAATCTTACTATCACTCTTACATTGGGACCATTTTCTAAGCTTGTGAGAGCTGGAACATTGCAATTGTAATTTTATATCCAAATAACTTCTCATTTGAATGCTACTGAGTGGCTGCTTTCTTCTCTATATCACTGGTCTACCCATCAGTTTACTGGTCCTGTCATTGGCGTTGTGACTGACCACTCCTGGTTCAAGTTTTCTTTTGGTTGCAGCTTTAGTCCACCTTGGGTTCATTTTATTACACTTTTGACTAATCTCTGCTTTTTTGTTTAATATATCCCAAATTGTTGGCCTAATATTCTAGATCTTCACGAATTCTTGAAGTGCTGATATTTGCAATAAAAATTTGTGATTAGAATATTCACAATCAACACTACTGAGGAGTTTCCTTTATAGTAAGACATAGGCAACTTTCCTAGTGGTTGCTAGGGATGTTGTTAAGCATAGACAAAGATATTGCAGCCTTCTCATTGGCCCACAAGCAAGAAGCAGTGAGGGATCATGGGTACTGATGGAAAAAAATCTAGAATATTCACGATTGCGAAGATATAGCACTATATTCTAGATCTTCGCGAATTCTCGAAGTGCCAATATTTGCAATAAAAATTCGCGATTAGAATATTCACGATCAACACTAATTACAATGCTTTCACTGCCTCACAGATTTGTGCAGGACCCACTGACCAACTATGCGTATGTACATGGGGCCTCCTAGCTCTCCATTAATGGCAGATGTCCGGGGAGATAAGAATTGGTCAAATTGGATTTCAACTGCCTGATCTTTTTGTTCTCTGGGAGATATGCCTCTTCCTCCCCCTCTTTCTTCTAAGAACACATGATTAGGGATTATCGAACCTATGGATGTTCGGGTTTGCCGGGTTCGGCCGAACTTCAGGTCAAAGTTCAGGTTCGGTACCCGAACTTGACCCCGGACCCCATTAAAGTCAATGGGAATCCATACTTCACTTTATTATTTTCTGTTATAACATGGGCGAATATTCATCATTATTTTCTTGATAGCGAAAATCGGCAATCGGAAAATTTGCGATACGAAAATTTGCGATCAACACTACTTCTAAAGTCAAAGATATTGCAGCCTTCTCATTGGCCCACAAGCAAGAAGCAGTGAGGGATCATGGGTTCTGATGAAAAAAATCTTCTAGATATTCGCGATTTCTCAAAGTGCCAATATTCGCAAAAAAAATTGTGCTTAGAATATTTGCAATCAACACTATTCACAATAGGTGATGGTCAGAGTTTATCTATTCTTTCCTTGTACAATGACCTCTGCACAGGTCACAGAGCATGCCTAGAAAACTCTCCCATAGAAGTCAATGAGGTTCACCCCTGACCATTGTGTTTATGGACCATGGGGCTGCTGTAAAGCAATTTTCTTTAATGTTGTGTAAATGCTGTTAAGAACATCTCAGGCAAGATGGCCACTCCATAATAATATTCAGAATAAAAATGGAGATGTGTAAAATTTTTGGTGGCACATTTCCTTTAAAGGGCTTCTGTCACCCCCCCATTTAGCAATTTTCAGTTTCGGACATTAGCTATTTGCTAATGTCAGTTGAGTCCATATATATATATCTCTCTTACCTCTCTCTGTGCTTTAATTTCTTTAAATCGTACTTTTATAATATGCAAATTACTTTACTACCAGCAAGTTGCGCGGTTACTTGCTGGTAGCTGCCGCATCCTTGATATAAACATGCCCCCTCCTCCACTTGATAGACAGGGCCAGCGAGCGCTCTCCTCCTCCCGTTGGCCCTGTCTGCCCATGAAAACCCGCGCCGTACCGGTCCTCATTCGGCGCAGGCACTCTGAGAGAAGGACGCTTGCTTGCCCGCTTCTTCCTCAGTGCGCCTGCACCGATGACGTCAGCCTACACCCGGAAAAGCGTCCTTCTCTCAGAACACAATTCTGGAACACTTGCCGGAATGCCGGCATTATTTTCCATTGAAATGCATTAATACCGGATCCGGCACCAAGTGTTCCAGCAAAACTGATCCGGTTTTCCGGTCTGCGCATGCGCAGATCTTTAAATATGCAAAAAGATAAAAACATAATACTGGATGCTTTTTTCCGGATGACACAGTTGAGACGGATCCGGGGTTTCAATGCATTTGTTAGACGGATCCGCATCCGGATCCGCATCCGGATCCATCTACAAATGCTATCCGTTTGCACACAAATTTCCAGATCCGGCAGGCATTTCCAGCGACGTAACTGCCTGCCGGATCTTCACAACGCAAGTGTGAAAGTACCCTTACTCTGAAAAATTACCTGAACAACAACGACACCTTACCATACCATGGAAAACCCCTATATGCATGGTTTGACTGAAACCTGTATTGGTTGTCTGACGTCTTTATTTGCCCGCTCCTGATAAATACTTTATAATGGTTATAGCTAATATTAACCATTCAGTATAGTTCTATACTGACTCAGGTTAAGCAAAGAATATTTGCACCTTGGCCTGTGTTAAAAGGAATTGCCTCATTGAATCACCAATGTTAGCAGACTGAGAAGGGACAGAGTTAGGGACGTATTTAATAAGGGTTTTGTGTTTTTTGCATATGTTTGGTTGGACTTGTTAAATCTTGTTAAACAGGAAGCAGGTTTTAAGGCAAAGGGTTTCTTACAGTTCATATTCCAGCCCAACAAGAAGCAGAGACTTACAGGAAGCATTTAATTAGATACGGAAGCTTCTAGCTTCCATGACCTTGTTACATTTTGTCTGCAGGACAAAGCATTCTCCACAAGTGACATTGGTAATTTATTTCAGTCTTCAAGGGAAAGGTTTGTAGACTTCACATCACACTAACACTGTATGAATGGGGATCGGCAGATGGCATGTGCTGGGTATTAATTATCGGTAATCATAAGTAGTGTACTAGAACAATTCAGCAGAAAAGCACGGATATATTTATGAGCCTTCTATCAGTTCCGTTTACACATAATGGACACTTATTAAAGGAAGGAAAAGTCGCCTACTTGTGTGCATAAAAATGAAAAAGAAATAAACTGAAGCACAAGGTCCGGAAATAATAAAGTAAATACTGGATTTCCACAACACGTGTGAAACACTAGACCTGCTTAGTGTGAAGGTGGCCAAACACATTGGATTGAAGTAGGATGATGGTTGAACAGCAGCTGAGTAAACCATCATTTGGTGAACGATTGTATCGCAGACACCGCCACACAAATTTTTGTCCTTATTAGTCGTTACAGTTGTTCATACTGCCCATACATGTTCAATGAAACCGGGTGATGGACAACAGATCTTTCTGGGAACATTCTTCCCTAGAAAGATCTTTTGTCCACGAATGAATTCTTTCAGCAGGCAATGGAGGTATGTCATCTGTTGGCTACAGCGATCCTTGTTTAAATTTTAATGTAAAGGATCATTTTAACGTACAGTCATTTTGGTTGAAATCAACTAATGAGTATGGGTACCTAAAATGTGTATGGGTACCTTACCTTATATGCAGGTTCAGTTTGGCCAAATGTGCTTGTGTTCTCAATAAGGAGAGGGGAATAGCCCATTGTCAGACTCCTCTGGCGGTGGTTAATGTACTTTGAGAACAAAAGATCCGACATGTTGAAATTCAACATGCTTAAACTTTTTTCCCTGATTTCAGCTGAATGAACATTGGTCAAACATTGAATACAAATTAGACAGTCAGCCGATCCCTCCAAAATTGGTGTGATCAGTCGACCTTAATTTAACGGGTGTTGACACCTTTGGAGTAGGACCTCACTTTTTGAAGAAATCTAAAGACAGATATAATTTATTGTAAAAAAAAAAAAAAGAAGGATGATGGGGAAAACATTTCAGAAACTTTGAAAGATAAGGTAAAGAGACAATAATATATAGACCAAGGTACACAGCCATTTAAACAATTGATATTTAAAGATTAATATTATATACTTAAATTGTCGATAAGACTGAATAAAGGCAGGGGTTCATTAATCCTACAATGTTGATCCCAAAAAATATGCCAATTGCTTCATATTAAGGGAGAAATTCTGTACCAACTTGAATCATGTCTTTTAGAATAAATCCCCAGATCAACATCCCACAAAAGTTGTTGCCTTTCGAAACATGAAAGTAAGAATATGGATGGAGAACGTTGGAACATGAAATTGAGAATATGGATGGAGAATGACAAAACTGACATAAAGCATTAGTACTGTGCTTGAAATTTTAAGGTATTGTAGCAATTATTTTTTGGGGGAAATGAGAATGATAACATTAAAGAGGTCATCTCACTTCAGCAAATGGCATTTATCATGTAGAGAAAGTTAATATAAGGCACTTACTAATGTATTGTTATTATTCATTTTGCTTCATTTGCTGGCTTGATTCATTTTTTCATCATATTAAACACTGCTTGTTTCCATGGTTACGACCACCCAGCAATCCATCAGCGGCGGCCGTGATTGCACACTATAGGAATATGCGCTGGGACCGTAGGAGTGTGTTTGGGCTGGTGCTTTTTCTTATAGTGCGCAAGCACGTCCACCACTGCTGGATTACAGGGTGGTCATAAACGGAAACTAGAAGTGTATAATGTGATGGAAAAATTAATCCAGCCAGCAAAGAAAGCAATATGGATAATAACAATACATTAGTAAATGGCTTATATTAACCCAGTCTACATGATAAATGCTATTTGCTAAAGTGAGACAACCCCTTTAAATGGAAAGAAACTATTCAAATATTTATGATGGGAAAACACTGAGACCTTACATCTTTTCAATTGACTGGAATGTTCAGTTTGAGAGCCATAATATGCTTAGTCAGATGATGTCACTGGATCTTGCAGAGGCCATATTTTTTTAAATAGTAAGAACTAAAGTAGGTCCTGTTGTAGACAGCCACCTGGAGTTTTCTAAGCGAGAAAAGACCAAGCTGATGGCAGCAAATAAGTACAGGTCAGTGAAGTAATATATACTGCAAATAACCTTTCATCCTAAAGAGGTTGTCCGAGGGTTTTATACTAATGACCTATCCTCAGGATAGATCTGATCGGTGGAAGTCTGACTCCAAGTTCTCCCACTGATCACCTTCTTGAAGAATCTGTGGCACTCCAGTGAGCACCTTACCCTATGCCAGTGACGTAACGCTCATCGGTCATGTGGCCTAGGTGCAGCTCAGTCCCATTCAAGTGAATGGCTGCTATCCAATGAGTGGCACTGTGCTTCATAGGGAGCTGCAAGGAGCTTTGTAGTCTCCTCAAACAGCTGATCAGTGGGGGCCCAGGAATTGAACCCCGGCCGATTAGATAATGAGGATAGTTCATATAATAATATATAAAATAAATAGCAACATAATAAATATAATAAAATACTCAGAATACCCCTTTAAGGGAAACAACTGCCATATATAAAATACTTTTTAAACAGATACTTTTTTTCTTTTTCATTTTGGCAGTAATAAAAATTAAGTACAAAATATCGTCCTTCTCCAGTGGTCAGCACAGACATAAAACTCCTATATAGATAGGTAACCCATTGTTAAGGCTTTATTACAGCTCGGTGTGGCAGATGATTGTCGGGAAAGAAGCGTTCCTTCCCATTAATTGACTGCTAGCTAGCAGAGGAGACAGCTGCTATTAGATGCAGCCAGTGGCGTACCGCCCATAGAGGCAGACCACGCCACTGCTATGGGGCCCGCGGCACTGGGGGGCCCGTAGCGCAGAGAAGGCCCCGCCCACCCGGTTTGGCCCCGCCCACCCGGTTTGGCCCCGCCCACCCGGTTTGGCCCCACCCACTCATGACGGGCGGGAGAATCGGCTCGAACTTCGCCGTCGGCCGTCACCCCACCAGAGTCAGTGCCTGCCCTGCCCTAAGCTGAGGAGAGACGAGCTGACAGACTGAGCCAGAGGGAGGAAGTGGCCCTGGGGAGACGTGAGCAGGCAGGTAAGTGTGCCAGGTATGTGGACGAGCTGTCTCCCGCCCCTCTGCTGCAGAATCCGCTCTCTGCTCCTCCCGCTGTGGAACTTTTCTGTGTGCAGCCACGCTGACTTCAGCCGGGATGGCTACCTGCACTTTCTTACTTGTCCCTGTTTCAGTGCGGGTTCCTTCAGGCTACGTCTCCTCCTCCCAGCAGGGCTGGTCTCCTGCTCAAGTGCTCATGCAGCCCCCTGGACACATCGGGCTGGGGCCCACCACTGGCACAAGGACTCTGTGGGGGCAGGTGCCCACAGCAATGGCAAGGATGGGGCAGGTACCCACAGCAAGGGCAAGGATGGGGCAGGTACCCACAGCAAGAGCAAGGATGGGGCAGGTGCCCACTGCAAGGGCAAGGATGGGGCAGGTACCCACAGCAAGAGCAAGGATGGGGCAGGTGCCCACTGCAAGGGCAAGGATGGGGCAGGTGCCCACCTCTAAGGCAAGGAGCCACTGGGCAGGTGCCCACTGCAAGGGGAAGGACTAATATGGCAGGTGCCTACTACTAGGTCAAAGAATGGGCAGGTGCTAATCGCTAGGGCAAGGAGCTACAATTGCTATGTGAGGGAAATTACCAACCGCCCCCCCCGTGGAGGCATCAGGAACGACGTGGGAGAAATAATAGGGAGGGGGCATGACAGGTGGTGGGATGGGCCTGGGATGGGTAGTGGGCGGAGTTAGGGGCCCAATTCAGATTCTTGCTATGGGGCCCAATGACTTCTATGTACGCCCCTGGATGCAGCGATCTTCTCCGCAGCATGGGGAGGAGCGATCACTAATGCCATCGCTTGTCCATATGCTGTATAGTGGTTTGCCTGCAGCAGATCATCCTTAGACGCTATGATCTGCCGCCTGCAACAATAATTTTTTAACATGTCAAAAGATTTAGATTGCCCGATGATCAAGCATTTGCTCGTTAGCAATTATATGCTGAAAAATTGGGTAGTGTAATAGAGACTTTAAGCTGCATTTGCATGAGCCAATAATCGTCCAGATTATTGTAAATCAGACCATGTAAATGTGTCGTACATCCAGGCACAACTGATCATAGTTTCTGGGCTGCAGATCGAGATGTCTAAACAGAGATCCGCTTCTCAGAAACCATAAATCTGTGTGAGGATGAGGGATTGCAATAGCGATCCCTCGTCCTCATATACTGAAGGAGATCGCTGGATGTAAATGCAGCGTTCTCCTTCACTGAATGAGTAGCCGCCTGTCGGGAAGGACGCCTTTTATATTGGGTTGTCTAAATCCACCTTTAGTTTCATACTGTAGTAAGGGAAATATGTTATCTGCTATAGTAGAATATTAGAATCAGAATGACAAAGGATGTATGTCCACCTTCAGGTATAATTGTACTTAGTATTTGTTAATATACCGGTACCTGCCTCAAAAGGCACAAAGCCAAGTGATAAATTGCTGAAAAATCCTTACATGTCTAAAATGGACAATACATTTTACATAAAGGAGCAGAATACTCCAATGTCAGTGGAATCGTCTGATTATCTAATGGGTATGGACGGATTCCCATCTCACCCCCTAAGGCCGATGTATATGCATTTATATGGTGGAGCTATCAGGTGTGAATGGTTAGCTTAACACAGCGATTGGTATTGAGATTGTGATTTATTCTTTTTTTATATACTTTACTTTCTTCTATAGACTATATTATTAAGTGTAGATCCTCTAACATTTGTTCTTACTTTGCTAACTTTTCCATATGATGCTGACCTATAATTAATTTATCTAGATACATGCAATTTAAAACTTATTTAGAACATCCTTCTTGCCGATTTGGCCAACTATTCCATCTTGTGATGTAAGAGCTGTCCTTTGTGCTTGGAGCCAATCAGATGTTGCTGATTCTCCTCCCTCTCTTCTGTCACAGCATGCAATCCTACACACACTGAGAGATACTGCAGCTGCATCTCCCTCCTGTGCCCTCCCCCTGTTTCCTCTATTTATTGTACCTCTCTAGATGTATTTTTGGGCACAACAGAGGCTTCCAAAAATTCACAGGGAGCCTAAACACAGGAAACTACACAGCGATGGACAGTGAGGAAAGTGCTACATTTCCCTGTTAAGATACATTGCAATCAAATTTCAAATAGAATAAGAAAAAAATGTGCTTTAAGTGTGCAAAAAAGTTATATGAATACAGCCAGTAAGTGTTTGGATATTTGGTGACAAATGTGACACAAGATGTCATGGTAGTTAACATTATTTTCACAAATGAAAAAAAAAAGTGATGCTTTTTGTACATTGGAAAGTTGATATTTCCTCTCAAAGATCACAGATCTTTGCCTATCTTAGCACTCCTCCAAGAGTACAGAGAATTCCCCATGCTAAACTTATAAACACGCAGCACTGGTGTGAGATATGAAGATAAGCTTCAGGAAATAACTTGTAGCTCATAGTAAATGGGCAAACACATTACTTTATAATAAGAGATAAAGTAATTATGTATGTGTGTACTTTGTTATAGAAGGCAGAGCGCCTGCCAACCTCACACAGAGGAAGGTAAGTGACTAAACTTTGTGGTGGAAACATACAAGGGCATTTTTAATAAGGAATTTTATAGATATCCAGGTGTTCTGTTACAGATTTAACAGTGAGATGGAAGTAATTGTAGACATCTTGTTCAAAGAAGACATAGACTGACACATAGTATGGGAGAATGAACTGGGACATTACAGACATTCTTCATTTTATATAGATTTTATCCTGCATTTTACAAGGATAGGACTGCGGATAACCATGAGATAAAGAATCAGTAAAACTTTTCATTTATATATTAAAACCTCTGCTCTTTCTATACTTAAAGTGTAACTGTAATTATTTTTTTCTTTTTTGTAATGTGTGGGGGCAGTGATACTGACCATTTTTGATATATACCTAAATTATTGAAATCGTACATTTCTATTAGAAAAATAGCTCTAAAGTGGCCCATTTTGAGCATTAGCAACGCTCCTCTGTCTACTGTTTACATAACTATGAACACTTGCTCAACACTGTGTTATGTAAACAGAAGACAGAGGAGCGTTGCTAAGGCTCAAAAATTGGCCATTTTAAAGCTATTTTTCTAATAGAAATGTACAATTTCAGTAAATAAAGTATATTACAAAAATGGTCTGCATCACTGCCCCTATATTTTAAAATAGAATGACAGTTACACTTTAAGACCTCCCTCATGTACAGCTATCAGTTACTGACAGCTATCTCTGTATACACACACATGTAATGGTATCAAACACTGATAACACCTCCGCCTTGTACAACTATCAGGGACTGACAGCTATCTCTGTATACACACTTAGGGTCATATTACATGGGTAGATAGCAGATGCTAATGCATCGCTCGTCCCTGTCTCATTGTTTGCCAGCAGCAGAGCACTTATTACACAGCGCGATCTGCCACCGGCAAACCTGTTATAAGATCCGAATTACCCGGTTGCTCATTCATCTGGTAATTGGCTGCAGTATTACACTGCCAGATAATTGCTAATGAGTGTTCATACCAACGTTCGCTAGCGATCATCTTAACAGTAATCTGACCCTTGATGGGTGCGATGTCGGGCAAGGATCGGAGCTGCCATCGGGTCCCCGTGCTGCTGTGACAGGGACCCGATGGCATAGAAGGCAGCCCGATGGGAGAGCCTGTGAGATCCAGCCCCCAGGATTTCACAGGCAGGAAGCTGTATGAGTAATACACACTGTATTACACTTACAACCAATGCATTCCAATACAAAAGCATGGAATGCATTGTAAAGGGGATAAGACCCCCATAAGTTGAAGTCCCAAAGTGGGACAAAAAAAGTGAAAAAAAAGTTGAAAAAATAAAGTTTTCCCCCAAAAAAATTAAACTAAATGTCATTTTCCCCAAATAAAGTAAAAAAATTTTTGTAAAAAATAGAGAAAAAAAGAAAGGTTGACATATTAGGTATCGCTGCATCCGTATCAACCAGCTCTATAAACATATCACATGACCTAGCCCCTCAGATGAACACTGGAAAAAAATAAACTGTGCTAAATAAACAGTCACCTTGCATCACTAAAAGTACAACACCAAGCGATTAAAAAAGCGTATGCCCGCCAAAATAGTACCAATCTAACCATCACCTCATCCCGCAAAAAACTATTGCTCAGAATATGGAGACACTAAAACATAGTTTTTGGGGTTTTAAAAATGCTGTTATTGTGTAAAACTTAAGTAAATAAAAAAAGTATATATTAGGTATTGACGCGTCCGTAAGAACCTGCTCTATAAAAATATCACATGACCTAATCCCCCAGGTGAACACCATAAAAAGAAATTGAATTAAAAAAGTGTAAACAAAGCCTTTTTTGTCACCTTACATCACAAAAAGTGTAATAGCAAGCGATCAAAAAGTCATATGCACCCCAAAATAGTGCCAATCAAACCGTCTTATCATCCTGCAAAAATCATACCCTACCTAACATAATTGCCCAAAAACTAAAAAAAAATATGGCTCTCAGAATATGGAGACACAAAAACATGATTTTTTTTTGTTTCAAAAATGATATTATTTTGTAAAACTTTAATAAATAAATAAAAGTATACATATTTGGTATTGCCACATCCGTAAACAACTGGCTCTATAAAAAAAAAACACATGACCTAACCCCTCAGGTGAACACCATAAAAAATAAAAACGGTGTAAAAAAAGCGTGTTTTTGTCACCTTACAAAAAGTGTAATAGCAAGCGATCGAAAAGTCATACGCACTCCAAAATAGTGCCAATCAAACCATCATCTCATCCTGAAAAAATCATACCCTACCTAAGATAATCTCCCAAAAACTGAAAAAACTATGGCTCTCAGAATATGGAGACATAAATATGGAGACATTAAAACATGATTTTTTTTTGTTTCAAAAATGATATTATTGTGTAAAACTTAAATAAATAATAAATAAATAAATAAAAATAAGTATACATATTTGGTATTGCCACGTCCGTAACGACCGGCTCTATAAAAATACCACATGACGTAACCCCTATTTTTTATAAATAGAAACGGTGTCAAAAAAGCCCTTTTTTGTCACTTTACATCACAAAAAGTGTAATAACAAGCGATCAAAATATCATACGCACTCCAAAATAGCACCAATCAAACCGTCATCTCATCCTGCAAAAATCATACCCTACCTAAGATAATCGCCCAAAAACTGAAAAAACTATGGCTCTTAGACTATGGAGACACTAAAACATGACTTTTTTTATCATTGTGTAAAACTTACATAAATAAAATAAAAAAGTTGACATATTAGGTATCTCCGCGTCTGTAATAACCTGCTCTATAAAAATATCACATGACCTAACCCTTCAGGTGAATACCGTAAAAATTATAATATCAAAACGGTGTGAAAAAAGCTATTTTTTGTCACCTTACATCACAAAAAGTGTAATAGCAAGTGATCTAAAAGTCATACGCACCCCAAAATAGTGCCAATCAAACTGTCATCTCATACCACAAAATTCATACCCTACCTAAGATAATCTCCCAAAAACTGAAAAAACTGTACCCCAGGTGAGAAGCAGTGGTCGCCGCTCCCATGAAACAAAACTGCTATGTATTTGCATATAGAGGGCACCTTAATATTGGGAATCATATCTCGGCAATAGGGGGATCAGATCCAAATAGGATGAAATGAAAAAAAATGCTAATGGTGCCCCTTGAAGTATGGCACTGTGCACAGTTTATATTGTACTGACAATTACCTATGGAAAATGAGACAGGCAAATAATTGTAATGCTTGTTTGTCCCCCAATCACTTTGCATATAGTCAGCAGGACATCCCTTGTTTACTGTTGGGTGATGTGTTCCCAACAAATGAGTAATTTTGGTGGCATATGAAAGATGTGATCACCTGACAAATGAGCATTTTCCTTGGTTATTGGGTGATCAGCAACACATTTAAGATGGGTCAGTTTTTGGCAATCAACCTTCATGGGAACAGTTGTTCTCAATAAATGGCCCAATCCTTTGTTAGTGTAAGAGGGCTCAAAACCAGCCCTTCAAAGGATTCATGCTTAAGATTGGGGAACTCTTCTCCTTTTATAGAAAGTTGTATATGGCATACATAGAAAGTTAACACTATATTTATTGATGTGTAGTTTCAGGCAGTAACAAATTATAAAACCAGTAAGTTTATTTAGTAGGAGAGTTTTGTATTATGTCTACAGACACTCATCACAGTTTGTGCAGTGATTAACTACATTTTATTTTCTAGGTATATTTTTATAATAAGACTTTTTATAATCATTTTTCACAATGGTGCTTAGTATAATCATGTCAAAGGATTACTTTAAAGGGTTTCTCTGGCTTTTTATAATCTTTTTAATTCTCCCCCACCTTGTGGAGACAGGCATTTACACTACGTGCAGAATTATTAGGCAAATGAGTATTTTGACCACATCATCCTCTTTATGCATGTTGTCTTACTCCAAGCTGTATAGGCTCGAAAGCCTACTACCAATTAAGCATATTAGGTGATGTGCATCTCTGTAATGAGAAGGGGTGTGGTCTAATGACATCAACACCCTATATCAGGTGTGCATAATTATTAGGCAACTTCCTTTCCTTTGGCAAAATGGGTCAAAAGAAGGACTTGACAGGCTCAGAAAAGTCAAAAATAGTGAGATATCTTGCAGAGGGATGCAGCACTCTTAAAATTGCAAAGCTTCTGAAGCATGATCATCGAACAATCAAGCGTTTCATTCAAAATAGTCAACAGGGTCGCAAGAAGCGTGTGGAAAAACCAAGGCGCAAAATAACTGCCCATGAACTGAGAAAAGTCAAGCGTGCAGCTGCCAAGATGCCACTTGCCACCAGTTTGGCCATATTTCAGAGCTGCAACATCACTGGAGTGCCCAAAAGCACAAGGTGTGCAATACTCAGAGACATGGCCAAGGTAAGAAAGGCTGAAAGACGACCACCACTGAACAAGACACACAAGCTGAAACGTCAAGACTGGGCCAAGAAATATCTCAAGACTGATTTTTCTAAGGTTTTATGGACTGATGAAATGAGAGTGAGTCTTGATAGGGCCAGATGGCTGGATTGGTAAAGGGCAGAGAGCTCCAGTCCGACTCAGACGCCAGCAAGGTGGAGGTGGAGTACTGGTTTGGGCTGGTATCATCAAAGATGAGCTTGTGGGGCCTTTTTGGGTTGAGGATGGAGTCAAGATAACTCCCAGTCCTACTGCCAGTTTCTGGAAGACACCTTCTTCAAGCAGTGGTACAGGAAGAAGTCTGCAAGGTAAGAAAAACATGATTTTCATGCAGGACAATGCTCCATCACACGCGTCCAAGTACTCCGCAGCGTGGCTGGCAAGAAAGGGTATAAAAGAAGAAAATCTAATGACGTGGCCTCCTTGTTCACCTGATCTGAACCCCATTGAGAACCTGTGGTCCATCATCAAATGTGAGATTTACAAGGAGGGAAAACAGTACACCTCTCTGAACAGTGTCTGGGAGGCTGTGGTTGCTGCTGCACGCAATGTTGATGGTGAACAGATCAAAACACTGACAGAATCCATGGATGGCAGGCTTTTGAGTGTCCTTGCAAAGAAAGGTGGCTATATTGGTCACTGATTTGTTTTTGTTTTGTTTTTGAATGTCAGAAATGTATATTTGTGAATGTTGAGATGTTATATTGGTTTCACTGGTAAAAATAAATAATTGAAATGGGTATATATTTGTTTTTTGTTAAGTTGCCTAATAATTATGTACAGTAATAGTCACCTGCACACACAGATATCCCCCTAAAATAGCTAAAACTAAAATCAAACTAAAAACTACTTCCAGAAATATTCAGCTTTGATATTAATGAGTTTTTTGGGTTCATTGAGAACATGGTTGTTGTTCAATAATAAAATTAATCCTCAAAAATACAACTTGCCTAATAATTCTGCACTCCCTGTATATCTGCTCCTTGACGCTCGATTCTGGCTTGCTTGGTCAACCACTCTCTGCTGCATTTTGGTCTTCACATGTAAACTTCCAGCATGGACGGCGGTCAACATGCACCATTGTAGACCATCACTGGCTGGTTCACATATATCTGTGCAGAAAGTATATGTGTGGGGATCAGAAAGCAGGCAAGAGAATGGACCAAAGCAGCTGGAACCGAGTTGCAGGGAGTGGGTAGGTATGCTTGACTTCACAGGTCCAGCAAGGAGTGGAGAGAATTTAAAAATAAATGAAAAGTTGGACAACCCCTTTAAATCCAATCAAGCTAATGAAAGGGTGTTAGAATGCTTGTACAACCAGCCATTAGCACCAATCTGCAGAAAATCCCTAAAACAGTATTTACTCTGCAGCGCCCCCCGCAGGTGAAATTAAGCATTATATAGTGGCCAGCTAAGTCAACGGGTTGTCTTTGTAATGCTGGGTCCCCTATAATGGATTATTTTAAAGTGGGTATTGTCACAACCAGACAGCTGAGAAGCTCTGACAGAAGCCTTTTAGAACCTCCTCCTTGAGTTTTCTTTGTTGTGATGTTCAGTTCATCTCGTTAGCCTCTCTCAGCTGTCATGTAGTTGGACTGATTGCATCCCTTTAAATTCCGCCCCATAATGCATTACTTGGCGGCTTATACTTCTTCCTAGAGTGTGTGTGCATGCTGATCCTGTTTCCCAGTCTGCTACAAAGTTAAGTGCTGTACATGTATCTGTTATTTTCTGTTTGCTGGATCCCAGGTGACCCTGACTCCCTCCGTGTCTGGTGTAGGGAGCCGGTGGGCGTGTCCCCTCACTATTGTAGGGTGTTCAGGGGTTATATAGTCGAGGTACGTGGATATGCAACCATCCACCTTTGGGATCTTTGCATAGGCTACGCAGGCAGGGAAAGTGCCAGGTCTTGTTGCAGGGGTCTCCCTTTTGGTTCCTTAGCTTTGGATCCAGTGAGTCATATATGCATGTTGCTTTGTCTTGTTTTCTGTACACCGTCCGTGACAGGTATTCATAATCAGACAATCCCTTTATTTCTAATAATGTAGGAATATACAAAAATGAAAAGGTAATAATTTAGAGAAAAATTTAAGGTTATTTGTAGTTTTGTATTTCAATTTAAACATTATACTCTAATGGTCATCTATTGCTCCACTATTTTAGGAACTTAAGCTTCATTACAAAAGCAACTGTCAGCCAAAGAGGAGTCTTGAAAGAATAACTGGGACGTAAAACAAAAGATATATGTTATTTCATAATATTATTAGAAGACAGACAGACAATCCACGTAGACAAATTAATACATAGCTTTATGAAACAGCTTGTTCCAAAACTAATACTTTGTGTTCCTTGGGGAGGATTTGATGGAAACATTTCTCAGTTATTTTATAACACTGATCCATGAACATAAACATTGCCCTGAAATTCTTCTTGGCTGAAAACTTTTCTTATAGATCTGCTCTTCTGTTTAGAAGAGCGCACTGTAAATACAGATAGCCATTATCAACATGTGTTATGTCTACTCTGTAATACCGCAAACAGGACTCAAATGGATGTTTCAATGCAAAGTCCATGTTCTTATTATAAGAGAATGAAATGTGACTAGGAAGAAATGTTGTGTTAAATATAACAGATTGTCATAGTTTTGAGCAAGTCGAAGTTCACAAAGTGGACTTTGATCCGAATTTGAGGAAAATTGTTTATTTGCCGTGAAGCTAAATATCCTCTTCCTTCGTGGTAACGAATCAATTTTTCCTGAAATGGCAGAAAAAACATTAAAAAAACAAAAAACACCTCAATCATTTTAGGTGAAGAGGCCACAGCAGCCATCTCGTGCAAAATCTCCTGCGTGGTGACGTACAACACCACCAAAGCGGCCGATGTGTACCCCAGGTGATGTCATGCTGGATCTTCAAGCAAGATGGCTGCAGCGGCTTCATCATGCTCAAATGGATGAGGTAAGTACAATTCATTTTTTTTTTTATTAGCAAACACTAAAATGCTTTGATATGGATCTCAGATGCTGTGATCAGTGACGAACACTGCATCTAAGAGGTTCAAGGGGGGGGGGCGGGGGCGAAATTGCCGTTCCCTGTCATTGCACTTGCTATTTACAAAGAAATGCGCTTGTAATTCATCACAAAGTGAATTTTTTTGTAAAATTCAGCAAAGCAGCCGAATCGAATTTTTGAGAACTTTGCTGATCATTAGTCACAATAAAAATATTGAATTAAAGCAATTTGAAAAAAAATATGTACCTTCTTCCTAGAGCAGAAGAAGTTGAGAAGATTGATATAAAGTTATCAGTATCATTAGTATTTTATTCATTTGAATTTCTGCTTATTCTGGGCTTTGGAGTCATTTCAGCGGTCCGATCAGTGACTGACAGCCTCCCCTTATTACTGTGTATACAGAGATAGCTGTCAATCCTTAACAGGACCGCCCACATGACTCTTTAGCTCAGTATAAGCAGAGATTTAGATGTATAAAATACAAATTATACAGAATCTTTTTCCCATTAGGCCTCTTTCACACGGGCGTCCCGGATTTGCTCCGGATGCATCGCATGTGCATTTCGGGAAAACCGCACGAATAGACACGCAATTGCAGTCAGTTATGACTGCGATTGCGTTCCGATGTTCAGTTGTTCAGTTTTTTGTTTTTTTTTCCAATATATTTTATTAATTATAATACAAAAAATACATATTCATATTACATTTGCAATACCATAAAATCCGTGAGTCCATCAATTTCTAATTTGTAAGAATAATTGACAATAATTTCATACAAATATCCATGATTGTGAAGACAGTAAAAGTCAAATGGAGATCTCACTTACTGGGGAAAAAAGCGGGAATCACCCGGCATCCACAGCCTAATAAAGCAGACACCCAAAGCATCTCACTTAACATAATATTATCTATAACTAACGGGCAGAGATCAGAGGCCCGCAGCCCAGACGGCCACCAGGCAGCGAGCGCGTACCCCGCACGCCCTCCCCCAAACATGGGTGAGCATAACCGGCAGGACCAACACTCGTGTGACCAGTCAGCTAATACTCACATACCGTACGTAGCGGGCTTACGCGATCTTTGATCGCAGACATTTCGTAGAGCAAACAAGGGGGTCCAGCAGTCTTCTAGCGCAATAGTGGAAAAACCACTCGCATATTTTACTGCCTCATCCCCATATGATTAAAATTAGGTATTAATGCCCTGCTTAACCGTGCCTCAAATATATTCATATTAGTGTCTCATAGCCGAGGGACTCATATCGAGTAGCACTCGACAGTCACCGGCATTTGAAGAAGGTATAAACAAGAACACAGCCAGAAACCGGCACTGTCCCATTGGGAGAACACCTAGTAACACCCATACCACACATGTGTCGTATCCCTGCCCACAGCCCACCCCCACGTCTGAAAGGAAGAGCCGCATCTCGGGTCGCGCCCGGTGCCCGGGCCCCCCGAAGTCCCGAGCCCCAGACCTCCGCCCATATACCACACAGTATTATAAATAAATCAAAAATTGTACCATTATTTAATGCCGGGAGATCCCGCCATCCTCCAGCATTCCTGGAGATACTCCAATACTCAAGTGTAGCTTCCCATTCTTCAACCAATTACAATTCATATAGAACAGCCCGGACTAATAAGATCTTACCCAACCCACCCCACAAACCCCCCCCCCCCCCCACCTTGCAGCAAAAAAGATTGTGGCATAACTCAAAGCTCCTGAACTTAAATGATTTAAGCTGCCGCCAGTATTGGAGGACCAAGTATGTTCAGTACCTACACCAGGTGGTTAGTGGTGGACAAATTTTGCCCCTTGCGGAGTTAAGGCAAAGGGCAAATCTGGATGAGGTGGTTTGGTATGCATATTTTCAATTGAGGTCAGCACTTTTTAGTACTTTGAATAGTCACCTTTTTTTTATAGACACTCCTGAATTTTTACATGATTTAATGTGCAAGAAAGTTGTCACGAGAATTAAAGTATCACACTGTTATAGACACTTAATTAAAACATTTTTGGGGGATGTTCTTTCTCCAGGACAGAGATCCTGGTCTTCTTTACTTTCAGAGGTGGGTCCTCCAGACTGGGAGAATATAGGGGAAAGTTTAAAACTTGTTTCACATAATTTCAATCATACTGTCGTACAATTTAACATTTTGCATAAAATATACGTGACACCTATATGGTTATATAGGAGAGGACTCAGAGTCACCTCTGACTGCCCACACTGTGGTGATTCCGAGGCAGATCATTTACATCTGTTTTGGGACTGCCCAATGGTGAGCAGCTATTGGAGATCGGTCCAAACTAACCTGGTTCGTAAACTTAGCATTGTTGTTCCTCTGTCCCCCAGGATATGGGTCCTGGGAGACCTATCAGAGGTTAATTGTCAGCCTATAAAACGGCAATTGCTGATCAAGGTGATATTTTTGGCTAGGCTCCTTATTTCTAGACTATGGTTTTGCTCTTCCACTCCAGATTGTAATAATTGGTTGGGTTTGGTTGAGAAAGTGAAAAGCTACGAGAGGATTTTGTACAAACAAAGAGGATCCTACCAAAAGTGGGGCAACCTCTGGAAAGACTGGGACACGGCTAATTAATCAGATGTTCAGTTTTTATTGTGCGGGTGCAATGCGTTTTGCACGCGCGTGATAAAAAAACTGAATGTGGTACCCAGACCCGAACCCAGACTTCTTCACTGAAGTTCGGGTTTGGGTTAGGTGTTCTGTAGATTTTATTATTTTCCCTTATAACATGGTTATTAAGGAAAATAATAGCATTCTTAATACAGAATGCTTACTGAAATGTGGATTGAGGGGTTAAAAAATGAAAAAAAATTACTTACCTTATCCAACTGATAGCCCAGTTGGCATCGTCTTCTTGCTTCTTCTTTCAGGACCTGCAAAAGGACCTTTAATGACGTAATCGCCCTCACCACGTGGTGAGCGCGGTGACGTCAGTGCAGGTCCTGCTGAATGAAGATAGAAATCTTCTATCTTCATTTAGCAGGACCTGCGATGACATCACCGCTCTCACTATTTGGTGAGTGTGATTACATCATCAAAGGTCCGTTTGCAGGTCCTGAAAGAAGAAGCAAGAAGACGATGCCAGCTGGGCGATCAGTTGGATAAGGTAAGTAATTTTTGTAAAAATTTTTAACCCCTCAATCCACATTTTAGTAAGCATTCTGTATTCAGAATGCTATTATTTTCCTTTATAACCATGTTATAAGGGAAAATAATACAGTAAATTGACTTTTATCAATTTACTAACATCATCTCCTAGCAACCATGCGTAAAAATTGCATTGCATCCGTACTTGCTTGCGTATGCTATGCGATTGTCATGCATCCCCATTCATTTCTATGGGGCCTGCGTTGCATGAAAAATGTAGAATATAGAACATGCTGCGATTTTCACACAACACACAAGTAATGCGTGAAAATCACTGCTGATCTGAACAGCCCTACTGGAGTGACTGGGTCCGGATTCAGTGCGGGTGCAATGCACGAGGTGAACGCATTGCACCCGCGCGGAATTCTCACCTGTGTGAAAGGAGCCTTAAACTATATATCAGTCTACTCAGCTTCTCCTTCTCTATAACATGCTGCCTACAGACTGCAATATATTTTCACGGTGCCAAATTTACAATCAGAAAAGTAACTGCTACCTTAAAGGGGTCATTTAAAAATTCTGATGAAGAAAGCATATATGATAAAACAAGTATTACTGTTGCTGCCCTGGTATGATGATGTTGTGACCAGCAAAACAATTTTCCAGCCTCTGTAAAGCCTCTCCAAGCTTTATTGAAATATTTTTAATGATAATACATGAAGTTGTGGACAGACATAAATCCTATAAGTTCCAGAAAAACTTCCCTATGATGTGGTGAACACCAGCATGTAAAAGCTACAGTGGGAGATGACAAGACGACCTCATGCAGCCCCAAATCCTTTCTTTTTTAGTCCATTGCGATGAACCAGTAGCCAGAGAGACATCCTTTTTATTGGGATGTTGCCATCCTAAATTTATGTTTTCATTAATTACCTAGAACCTCCAGCCAAGAATTAAATGTTTTTTGTTTCAGAATCCAAAAGGATATTGATTTGGCATATGCCTGCCCATAGAAATTTATGGACACTGTACAGTATTCATACAGGTAACCAATAGATCAATGTGTGACAAGGATGTTCCTGGAACTCCAATAGGACAAAATGCTTGCACTGTTGCTGTCATGGTCCCTCAGGTGACTGATGTTAGGAAATCAAGGAGATTGGCTGAGCGTGGAGGAATCTAACAGCCTCCTTGATTTCTCTTGATTCAGTGTTGATAGGGTTAATGACCACTTCCCTTTTCTCAGCTGTTGCTCAGTGGTCATCACTTCTACCCTTTATAGTCTGACCCCACCCTTCTGACTATGCGTTAGATAGCTCAATTGTGTCTTGTTCAGTGGTGGTCGTCTTTCAGCCTTTCTTACCTTGGCCATGTCTCTGAGTATTGCACACCTTGTGCTTTTGGGCACTCCAGTGATGTTGCAGCTCTGAAATATGGCCAAACTGGTGGCAAGTGGCATCTTGGCAGCTGTACGCTTGACTTTTCTCAGTTCATGGGCAGTCATTTTGCGCCTTGGTTTTTCCACACGCTTCTTGCGACCCTGTTGACTATTTTGAATGAAACGCTTGATTGTTCGATGATCACGCTTCAGAAGCTTTGCAATTTTAAGAGTGCTGCATCCCTCTGCAAGATATCTCACTATTTTTGACTTTTCTGAGCCTGTCAAGTCCTTCTTTTGACCTATTTTTCCAAAGTAAAGGAAGTTGCCTAATAATTATGCACACCTGATATAGGGTGTTGATGTCATTAGACCACACCCCTTCTCATTACAGAGATGCACATCACCTAATATGCTTAATTGGTAGTAGGCTTTCGAGCCTATACAGCTTGGAGTAAGACAACATGCATAAAGAGGATGATGTGGTCAAAATACTCATTTGCCTAATAATTCTGCACGTAGTGTATAATCATTAACATTTGTTCCCCATAATTAGCCCGGCAATTATGCAGTATAAATCAGCCATAACTTGCTATAATACAACCAAATATCCAAATTTCATACTCTGCCTCGTGCTTTCTACTTAAAATGTTAAAAATTATTATTAAAAATCATGTCTGATACCTATTAGTCATTATTTGTCATAGTGACAGAATTATTTGTATGTCTATAACTTAAAGATCATCTGTCAGCATGATCAACCCTATTAAGCCTGGTAGTGTTAATCATGCTGTTAAAAAAAATACCTTTATTATGACTTTACATGATCCCATTGCGGAGAAAAATGCATTTGACCTCACTAGAGCACTGACGGGCTGGCCAGAGCCCTTAGAGCACCAGTCTATTACACCCCTTCAGCTTCAATGCCTCCCCCATTCCCCTGGATTGACAGGTCTAGACTTCTTGCCTGCTGCTCTCCTAGTGCAGAGGCATTTCATTTTGTGCCTGCGCGGTTTCTTCGTGTCTCAGCGCTTGCTCAGTGTATCTCTTGCTGTGCTCCAAATGTGTAGATTCCAACTGAGCAAGCGCAGAGACCTGTCATCTCATGCCTGTGCTGTGTTTCCCGGTCTCGGTGCTTGCTTGCACAGCAGGAGAAACACTGCGTAAGCACCGAAACCGGAATATACAATGCAGACACAAGATGACAGGTCTCAGTGGTTGCAGAGCAACAGACACAAGAAGACAGGGTTAGATAAGATGTGTAGCCAGGTCAATCCAAGAAAAGGGGTAGGCACTGAAGTTAAAAGGGTGTAACAAACTGGTACCCCGAGGACTCTGGCCGGTCCCTCAGTGTTCCAGTTAGGTCATTTGCATATGAATAAAATGTATTTTTCCCAGCAACATGGCCAAAGATAGTTATAGTTTATAATCATGATCAACCCTACCAGACTGCATGCCTAGTTTAATAGGGTTGATCATACTGGCAGAAAAATATTCTACATTTCTCAAACCAGCACCTGGATCTGAATACTTAATTAAATAATTGATTAAAATGTTAGTGTTGCCACTAAGTTATCTATATCACCACCTGCTGTTTGCTCTTTTTCTAATTTTTCTATCCACCTCACGGAGGGTGACTCACATGCTCACTTCCATCCTTCAACTGCCACCAGCTGCAGAAGACAGGACACACCACCTAAGCTACCAGCTTGAAGTAAATCTAGCAGAGCTATTGGAGCAATGAATGTGGAGATCTATGGAACCATGTAAGGTACAGGGCTGGTTCTACTTTTGTTAGAAAGAGAATGTCTTATGCTATATGATTTTATTTTATACACTAATTATAGGAAACCCCCTTTAATGTTACACAAGTATTATGGTCCATAGTAAGCCACACTGCATAAATAGTATTAAACTGTCATTTACTTAATCATTGGAATTTATGGCCACCTAAAGTTGCAGTCCTGGTCGTACTCTATTACAGCAGTGTCTTTAGAGGATGTAAAAGGTCTGGTATTTGAGACATTTTTGATGGTTTCCTCATTTAAACCTTTGCTGAGTTCTCAAGCCACACAACTATTGACTACTGAGCAGAGGAATCGCCTGGACCTGCTCTTTGAAGTAAAAATCTTCAGAGGAACAGTACAAACATTCCACTCCTCTTAACTCAAACATCTAGGTGAGTGTAACCCTTTGGAGTTGGATTTGTCTCTTCAGATAAGGTGACCAGACCAGGACTTTTCTTAGAACACGATTTTGTAATGATATAGAAACATCACAATGCCCTGGGAACAGTTCAAATACTCACATAAAAAGAGGAAGAATTTGTGAAGTTTAGTCCTCAAATGTAATTCTGCTCAACCATAACACCCAAAATGTGGAAACTAACCCTTGGAACAAAAATCTAAGGAGTGTTTCTTATAAAACCAAAAGGATAGGCAGTAGAGATGAGCAAATTTTATATTTTGACATTTGTTCACTCTTCGTTTACTGGTAAAAGGTGAATTGCGTTATGGATTCCGTTACCACTGACCATAACACAATTCTATGACAGAATGCATAACGGAATGCCTTTAGAGGCATTCCGTTATTCATTCCGTCATAATAGAAGTCTATGGCCTGCATAACGGATCCGTCCCGTTTCTGTTATGCAGGAGAGGACTCCCCTCCATAACCGAAACCGGACAGATCCGTTATGCAGCCTGAAGACTTCCTTTATTCCGTTATGCATTCTGTCATGGAATTGCGTTATGGTCAGTGGTAACGGAATCCATAACGCAATTCACCTTTTACCAGTAAACGAAGAGTGAACAAATTTCAAAATATGAAATTCACTCATCTCTAATAGGCAGCTCATTCAAAGTAAGGGCACCCAGGTGAATAAAGCACTGCTACAGGTGATCATAGACCATTTTGTATTTCCAAGACCTGTCTTTCAATAATTGGGCTAATGGGATGCCAAGAACTTCTGATGATGAGTTCAGGGCCAGACTTAGGTTGGAGGCTGCCTTTTGACTACAATGGCTTTCTCCACCACAGTTTGTGTTGTAGCATGTAATGCCAAAATACTACCATCATAAAATATACAAACGACCATATCAGACCATGCCTAACTATTTGCACCAGACAGTATGGTACCCAACAACTGTGTCATACCTCAGCCAAATGAAAGTGCCATACATTGCACAAATAACTGTTCCATACAGCTGTCTAACAAACCATGCTATACAATGCACCGGCACAAAAGAATATACTGTGCAGTGTCCAAGTAAGAGCGCCAACATGGATATCTCCAAATTGTACTTGATATTAACATAAAAGGGTTCATCATTGTGAAAACCCCTATGAAAAGCGTTGCTTCTCTTAAAAAACAATACTTTATGTTGTATTTATTCTTTGCCATTACACGAAAACCACCATCCTAATTTTGTGTGATGCTCTGACCCATCGGGGCATGACCTTTGAAGGTGTCCTGTAGTATTTGGCAACAGATCCTTTTAAAAAGCATATGTCAGCATGATCAACCCTATTAAACCAGGCACATTGCCTGGAAGGGTTGATCATGCTGGGCAAAGCAATATATTTCTTTTATCTATAGGTTTAATGGTTGCTGAGATATATAAATTTTTATATTTATGTCAATTATCTAGTTGGAGCACCAAGAGCTGGGAATAGTGCTAGGAGCACTGCTTGTGCCACGCCCCATGCTCTCTCTACTGCCCCCTTTGAGTGAAAGGCCTAAAATTCTCATCTTGCCCTATGTTCTCGCGGCAGCGCCAAGACTCAGTGTAGGCAGTAGATCTGATGAGCTCATCAGGTGCACTATCACTGAGCCAACTTGGCACAAGCTCAGGAAGCAGCATCTGGGTCACTGAGCGTTGGCTCTGCCGTGAGAACAGATGGCTAGACGAGATGTCTACCCCATTCACTCAAAGGGGAGAGGAGAGTACAGAGAGCACAGGGGTGTTGTGCTAGCAGTGCTCATAATGCTACGGACAGTCTCTTGGGGTTTAAAATAGGTGATTTACATAAATATAAAAATGAATATATCTATTACCTATGGAGAAAAAAATATATAACGTTTTGTTCAGCATGATCAACCCTTTCATATGACAGATACTCTTTAGAATAGATAATCTGCCAGATCATTGCTAATGAACGCCCGTTAGCAATGATCTGGCAGTGTAAGGCCTTGTTCACACGTCACGTTATTTGATCAGTTGTTCCCATCAGTTTTTGTCAGCCAAAACCAGGAGTCGAGGCTACACAGAGATAAGGTATAATCAAAAGATCTGCAACTGTTCTGTGTATTTTTTACCCGTGCCTGGTTTTGGCCCACAATAACTGGTGGAAATAACTGATCAAATAACTGACGTGTGAACAAGGCCTAATGCTGCTGCTGATTACCCAATGAACGAGCAAACGCTCGTTTATTGGGCAATCCACGTTTTTAAACTGGTTTAAAAATCATAGTTTGCCGGTAGCAAATCATGCTGTCCAATCACGATCTGCTGCTGGCAAACAACTAGTCAGTATGGGGACGAGCAATGGCATAACAATCGCTCCTTTCCGTACTGTGGAGGAGATCTCTGCATGTAATAGCAGCAGTCTCCTCCACTAACAAGCAGGCGATTACCTGGAAGAAATGCTTCCGTTCTGACAATCTCCTGCACATCACTGTATGTAATACAGCCTTAGGGCTCGTTCACACGACCGTATGTCTTTTTCAGTGTTTTGCGGGCTGTTTTTCACAGATCCGTTGCTCCTTTTTTTGTTTCGGTTGTGTTTCCGTTTCTGTTCCGTTTTTCCGTATGGCATATACAGTATACAGTAATTACATAGAAAAAATTGGGCTGGGCATAACATTTTCAATAGATGGTTCTGCAAAAATGGAATGAATACGGAAGACATACGGATGCAGTTCCATATGTGTTCATGGAACGTGATTTAGTGGACAATAATAGGTTTTATCTTTCAACGGAACGGAAAAAAGGAAATACAGAAACGGAATGCATACGGAGTACATTCTGTTTTTTTTTGCGGAACCATTGAAATGAATGGTTCCGTATACGGACCATAAACGGAGTGCAAAAAGCGGCCCGTATACAGAATGCAAAAAACATTCGTGTGAACGAGCTCTTAAGCTCCATTAACACATCCGCAAAATGAGTCCGCATTGGTTCCGCAATTTTGCGGAACAGGTGCGGACCCATTCATTTTCAATGGGGCTGCAAAAGATGCGGACAGCACACAGTGTGCTGTCCGCATCCGCACTTCCGTTCCGCAAAAAAAAGAACATGTCCTATTCTTGTCCACAGACACGAACAAGAAAAGGCATTTATATTATAGTGCCGGTCATGTGCGGTCCACAAAATGTGGAACGCACATGGCCGGTGTCCGTGTTTTGCGGATCTGCAATTTGCAGACCACAAAACACTTGCGGATGTGTGAATGGACCCTTAAATGGGTTGTCTTACTTCAGCAAATGGCATTTATCATAGAGAAAAAGTCAATACAAGGCACCTACTAATGTACTGTTATTATCCATATTGCTTCCTTTGCTGGCTGGATTCATTTTCCCCCTCACATTATACACTGCTCGTTTCCATGGTTACAACCACCCTGCTATCCATCCCCAGTGGTCGTACTTGCATACTGTAGGAAAAAATTACGTCCGTAACCAGCGAGCAGTGTATAATGTGATGGTAAAATTCATCCAGCCAGTAAACGAGGCAATGTGGACAATCACAATACATTAGTAATGCCTTGTATTAACTTTCTCTACATGATAAATGCTATTTGGCGAAGTGACACAACCGCTTTAATTATGTCCTGTCAGTTGTGAAGTGTTTTTTTTTTTATGTATCAGACATGATGTTAACATGGTCTAGAGTCTCCATGGATTGTCCACATTATTCATCAGACCATACCACCTTCTTCCAGTTCTGAAGTTCATATGCCCATTGTCAGCACTTTTGGCAGTGGCCAGGGGTCAGCAAGGGCACTTCAACTGGTCTGCGGCTACACAAGCTACAATGCACTGTGTGTGACACTTTTCTATTATAGCCACCGTTAATGCTTTCAGCAATTTGTGCTAGAATCTGTGGGATTGGGGCAAATGGGGTAGACATCGATTCCTGTCATTTTGGAGATGCCCCCACCCAGACTTATAGTGAAAATTTGGTTCTTGTCAAAGTCAGATCACTTGGGTTGACCAGTGATCTTAATGCCCCTGACATATGTAATAATGATAGGATTTGCAATGTCGTGAAAGGACCTCAGGTGCAGAGGGCCATAACAGCAGACAGGACCCCGTCCATACCTGAAATATACAGGTGGGGACCAGAGTGCACTGAACACAGTGGCAGACTGAAGGAACTAGAACTGAGTGGTGGGGAGCAGGTCAATAGGCTTCGCTCCCAGGTCTGGCGTGGGGGGGGGGGGGGGGGGGGGGGCAAAAAAGTGTTAAAAGCTGGACAACCCTTTTAAGAAAATAATGATTACTGTCAGACTTTTGGTGGAAAAATCCAAGTAGAAGTGAATTAATTAGATAATGACCTTTTTTGACAAATGCCTCATTACCACATACAATCCAAATGGTTGTACAAACAACAGCTTTTGTGCAGTCTTCATCTTCATCACTGCAATTTTTAAAATTAAGGGTTCAACTACATGTTATGCATAGTATAGTTAAAAAAAAAAAAACTCAACACCAAGTTAAAGGGGTTGTCCTGGTTCAGAGCTGAACCCGGACATACCCATAATTTCACCCAGGCAGCCCTCCTGATGTTAGCATTGGAGCATGTCATGCTCCGATGCTCTCCTTTGCCCTGCACTGAATCGCGCAGGGCAAGGGCTCTTTTATTTACAATAACACACTGCCGGGTGGAAGCTTCTGCCCAGCAGTGTGTTTGGTGATGTCACCGGCTCTGATGGGGCGGCTTTAGAGCTGCCCTAGCCGTTTTACAGGCTAGGGCAGGGCTAAAGCCCGCCCATCAGTGCCGGTGACGTCACCGGGATCACTGCTGGGTGGAAGCCTCGCCTGGCAGCCCCATGGAGAGCCTGGTACGTCACCGGAACTCTACAAAATGCCTTTGCCCTGCACGATTTAGTGCAGGGCAAAGGAGAGCATCGGAGCATGAACTGCTCCGATGCTCAAGTCAGGGGTGCTGTCTGGGTGAAAATGGGGATATGTCCGGGTTCAGCTCTGAACCCGGACAACCCCTTTAAACGATATATTACATATTCTGAGTCTAATATATTCGTGATAGGTCACTTTAGTTTCTATGAAACTGATGATAGGTAGTGCATGTACCTCAGATCTAAAAGACTGATGTGACTCTGCAGGGGTGGATTGACTATAGACCTTACAGGGAAATTTCCTGGTGGACCGATGCAAAGGGAGCTGCCCAAGCCCTCCTCTCTGCTTTTGGCCAGGTACATCATGAGCTATCAGAAGTAATTAAAGCTGTGACAATCAGGTACTCATGTACCCGGGCCAGTAACCCCAAAACTGCTGTGGCCCGCATCTCACCCCCTAAGCCCCCTGCTCAATATTGTAATCAGAGACAAGTGGACGAGGAAGACAGAAAATGGCATCTATTGATGGTCACCACAAAGGGACAGATTTTGGGGCAATATATGGTGCTGCACTGTGGTATATGATTATGATTATTTTGTGCTATGGTATTTCTGACCCCGCCTACTTGTGTTGCCCCGCCTTCTGTCAATTTGGACTCATCAACAACATGGGTTCACTTCGAGATTTTTTTTTTCCAGGACAATTTTTTTAGGTTCCCAGTCCACCTCTGACAGTCTGCATACAGTTAGAACATTAAAACCACTGATGGGTAAGTGAGCATCATTCACTTTTTATTTTTCATTACAATGGCACCTTCACAGGGTGGGATCTATTAATCAGCAAGTGAACATTCAGTTATTAAAGCTGTGTTGGGAATAATTGACAAGCCTAAGTGGCCTTACTTATCCTAACTGATATTCCTGTGTTTCCCCAGGGGTTTCCCCTCTGCTCCTTTCCCCAATGGTAGAAGAGTACACCATATTCATTTTTGTATTGATGTATCTGCAGGTTCATTTAAACCCATGACATCCTTGCTACAAGATTAGACCCCTACAGTACATAATCACTTTAAATATACTCAACCCCAGCATTTTTGCTCTTCTATTAAATGGTCGACAAACCTCTTACGTCTATTAATACATTGATTCAGAATAACCCCCTCCCTTTTGCCAGACATGGGAAATTGAATTGGGTTAATAATTCTCTCCTGCACACGGGTCTAAGGCCTCTTTCACACGAACTATACAGATTGTGCCAGGATGCATTCATGATGCGTTCACTGTAACTCGCACCATTTTCAGCAAGCTCAGTCAGTTTTGTCTGCGATTGCATTTAGTTATTCAGTTATGTCCACGAGGGTGCAATGCGTTTTGATGCGTTTTTCACGCCCATGATAAAAACTGAAGGTTTACAAACAACATCTCCTCGCAACCATCAGTGAAAAATGCATTGTATCCACACTTGCTTCTGGATGCAATGCGTTTTCCACTGAACCCCCATTTACTTCTATGGGGCCAGGGCTGCGTGAAAAACGCAGAATATAGAACATGCTGCTATTTTCACACAACCAAACATGGATAGCGTGGTGTTAAACAGGCAGGAAGTGCTAAAACCCATATGCAGTTGTGCATATATATATATACAGGAGAGCAAATCCTGCACTTTTGGCCTGGTGCTAATGGCAATCCCTACCAAAAATGCATACAGTGGAGGATGCCCGCAGCGAACCACAAGTACCACAAAAAAACATCCTACACAAGATAGCAATTATGTGGATGTGATAACCAATATAACAATCTAATAACAACAAGGACAGGTGCACTCTGCCATCTTCCTAAGCCCTCAAAATGATGTTAAAATTGAGAATTTGGAAAACTTTCCATGTCTGAGCCCGAGCACTGCGCCAAGGTTTCTCAAGTAGCTTGGGTCCTAACACTCACCTACTTCGTTGGAAGAACGAGTGAAACGTTTTCAAGAACTCTACAGTACGTCCAGTTGCCTTGATTTATTTTTTACAGACATACCATGACCTGGATAAATGAGAACCTTCACAGACACTCACCTACCTGAGCCATATGGGCTTTTTTTGTACCTTTCTTCAGATCTGTGCCTCCACACAATCCTGTCTCTGAGCTCTACATACAGTTCTTTCCTCCTCATAGTTTCACTTTTCATCTGATATTCCTTGCAAGCTGTGAGACCTTATATAAACAGGTCTGTGTCTCTCCAAATCATGTCCCATCAACAGGATTTACCTCAGATGGACTCCACTCAAGTGTAGAAACATCAAAAAAATGATGAAGAGCTAAATTTCAAATGTCGTAGTAAAGGGTCTGAATGCAAAATTTTTGTTTTTCCTTTTTAATACATTTGCAAACATTTCTAAAATTCTGTTTTCACTTTCCTAACATGGGGTAATGAGTGCAGATTTAGGGGGTGATTTTTTTTATTTTTATTTTAGCACAAGGCCACAACACATTAAATACATGCACATAAATTAGATGCATTGTATAGAGCTATGGTTTTTATCTGTTACCTGTTTTTATCTAACCTTTGAATACTTTATTCGCACTGTAACATTACACAGGCCCTCAACACTGCTGATTTTAGATAAAAGGGGCACAGTAAGTAGTACTAGGACATTTTACTATGGATGTCTCCTACATGTATAATGAGATATTTTGCATATGAACTTGTAGAGTTCTGGGTATTGTGTGTACGTGTGTGTATTGCAGTGTTGTTTGTGTGTCCTGCTCAGTAATCCAGTTACAGCATTGTACACATTTGTAACTAGGGGAACTACAAAGTAACAAAGGAGCTGACACACAGCGCTCTGAACACAAAGCTAATGAAAATAAGAGGGAAGCCAGACATTCCAACAGACGAGTACATTACTACAGCAGCAGATCGGCCAGTCTGATATATCATAGGCTCTACTCATGGCCCTCATGCTGATGTCTATGGGAGTGTAATGTCAGGGTCTGTAAAAAGGTTTCTTTAGGAAGTACCTGAAAAAACATCTACCAAAAACGTCTGCCCCCCCCCCCCCTCATTTATAGATACTTCCTGAAGCAGGCAGCAGCATTCTTATCTACTTCATTAAAATAATAGATTGCGGCATTAGGATAAGGTGATTTGTCACATATCTCTGCTTACATTGGCTTCAAAACCCAAATACTAGAACACAGGAATGACTCATAGTTATTTTAATATCCTTTCATTTTCCCTTAGCTGGCAGTAGCCATCATTTGGTGAATGGCTATATACTATTCTTGCAACTGGCTGCTGAAGACATGGCTGATTACTGTATGTGGTAATAAGACATTTGACAAAAAAAACTAAACAAACATTTTTTCCCCACTTTTACATGGATTTGTCCATCAAAAGTCTAACATAACACATTATTTTTTTAAAGGGGGTGTAAAGCTTTTTAATGTGTTTTTGTCCCCCCCCCCCCAGTCAAACCTGTGGAGGGAAGCCTACTTACCTGCTCCTCACCACTCAATTCTAGTTCCTTCAATCCACCACTATGTTCAGCGCATTCTGATCCCCACCTGTATACTATGGACAGGGGACATGTCTGCTGCTGCAGCCAATACCTGGCTGTAGTGGTGGCATGTCACTCAATCGGCATGTGATGCAGTGGTGACATGGCCCTCTGCACCTCAGGTCCTTTCCTAGATCCAGTGAATACTACTAAATCACTGGTCAACCCAAGTGGCCCTTTACTTCTCATCAGTGATATTCTTGTGTTTCCCGCGGGGTTTCTCCTCTGCTCCTTTCCTTGATGGTATGAGAGTACACCCTAATTTTTGTCATGTATTATCGCAGGTTCACTTAAAGGAAACGTGTCACCAAAAGTTTATCTGCCAGTTAAAACCAGATAGTAACACATATCCATAACATATTTTTTCTAATCCCTGTTTATTTTCTCCACTTACTGAACATGATTATGGGGCGGCCATCTTGCTCTTAACAGCATTTAGAAAGCAAAGAGAATTGCTTTATGGCAGCCACATGGGCCATAGACACAGTGATCTGGAGGGGACCTTATTGAGTTTCTGGGCATGCTCAGTGACCTGTGCAGAGGTCATTGAACAAGGAAATCATTGTTTAAATATAGATATTGGCATGGAAAATTAAAAATAACATCACCAAAAAATTCTTTAAAAATATGTTAAACATAAAAACTTGATTTTAACAATGGGTCATTTTCTCATGACACATTTCCTTTCAACCCATGAGTAGACCCCTATAGAGCATAATCACTTTAATATACTCAACTCTAGCAATTTTACTCTTCTATTAAATGCCAGACAAACCTCTAATGTCTACAGACAGGCTTGTCTATCTATCCAACTGCTACACTGATGCTACTAGCCTGTGCCAGTCACTTCACTGGTTGCCCATCCACCACAGAATACAGTTCTTACTTCTCACCCTCACCCACAAAGCTCTCCACAGTGCTACACCTCCATACATCTCCTCCCTCATTTCCGTCTACCACCCTACTCGTGCTCTCCATTCTGTTTGTGACCTAAGATTAATATCCTCCATAATTTGTACATCTCACTCCTGTCTTCAATACTTTTCTCTAGCTGCACCTACTCTCTGGAATACTCTGCCCCGGAATATCAGGTTAGTTCACAACCTCTCAACCTTCAAACGTGCCTTAAAAACACATCTTTTCAGACAGGCTTGTCTAGCTACCTAAAATTACTATTCCCTGAGTAACCCTCTCCCCCACCAACTCCTCTGGCGTAAACTCGATCCTCTAGTAGTCCCAAACCTGAAGCAGATCGGCCGGCACCATTCCTTTCAGTTCAATAATGGCTCAAATCCTACTTATCACAATCAACTACCTTATGTGTCACCCCCAATTCCTCATAGATTGTAAGCTCTTGCGAGCAGGGCCCTGACTCCTAGTGTTTCAGTTGTATATTAACCAGTTACCTTTGTTTTGTACATGAACCCTATGAATTTGTAAAGCGTTGCGGAATATGGTGGCGCTATATAAATAAATATTATTATTATTATTGTCTAAAACCATTTGAACATTTGGGTCTTGATTGTGTGTCATTCTCTCCTGCACACTGGTCCAAGTACTTGCATCATTCTCATAGAGTGGTCATAGTGATGAAGGCTCAGGAAACTTGCTATAAGGTAAAGTCAAGATGGAACAGGGTTTCCACCCTTCTTCATAAATGTGTATCTTCCTTGTGTTGGAGATATGGTGCCTCCGAAGGCACCATGTCCCATATCTGGTGAAGCTGTCCTTTGATTCATAGCTTCTGGGATGCCATTCTTAAGGTCATTGTGGAGATTAGGGGACCGACCATTTCTAGTACCTCTGAGTCTGTGCTGATCTTTATGTTTGACGTGGCCCAAACCTCTTATAAGTGATCCTCAACATGCCACCTTTTGCAAGCAGCTACAACAGTATTTCCTGCCACTGGTGTTCTTCAGACCCTCTCAAGATGGAGAAATGCTATGAGGCGATTGCTCTGACTTAGAGGATGGGGGAGCTTATTGTCTCAACACCTGTAGAGACTACATGGTTTTATTGAGACACCTCTTTCCCTCACTTATAACATGGTGTGTTCACATTCTTGCCTATATTATTTTCTAAGCTTGGTGACTCCCCCCCCCCCCCCCCCCCCATCTTATCAGGCCTGTCTGGACCTTCCATGACTTCTTTCCTCTTTCTGCCACCACCTTCCCTGTCTCACTTCTGCTTTTTTTTCCTTTCCTTTTTTGTTCGGTTCTCATTTTTCTTTTCCAGGGTACATCAAGATGATAATTTCTCTGTGATTGACTTCTCTCTAGGATGCTTCTACAATCATTATTGTATTATACTCTTAAAGGGGTTGTCGGGGATCAGAGCTGAACCTGGACATATCCCCTTCATCGCCCAGGCAGCCTCTGTGAGATGAGAATCTGAGTATTTTATGCTCCGAAGCGTTCCCTAGTCCTGCACTGTATCGTGCAGGGCAATGCCTTTTTTGTTTATATTTTTACATGTAGCCATTTTATAGGCTAGGTCAGCGCTAAAGCCGGCCAATTAATGCTAGTGACATCACTGGGCTCACTGCTAGGCGGAAGCCGAACTGGATGGATAGATGTCTTTTTTCGGCCTTATAAACTATGTTACTATGTAGAAGAGACATGGTACGTCACCGGATCTAATGAAAAAGCCCTAATGAAGAAAAAACATGAAATGCTCTGATGGTCATCTCAGAGGGGCTGCCTAGGTGAAGAAAAGGATCAGCTCTGAACCTGGACAACCCCTTTAAGTTTTTATGTCCTGAATACTTCATTGTAATGTGGCATTTTCTTCTAGTGCAGCTCTCGAGGTTTGGTTCATTGCTGTTTATCTGTACTGTTACCTATTTTTATATCTGAAAACTTTAAAAAACCCTCTGAAAAATAAAAAGCTGGACAGTTTAATTTGTATGGGGATCCCCTGACCTTCTCCTGAGAGAAGAGATGCCACCAGAGGTGTCTGGCAGCAGCTTTCACCTCCTTTACACACTAGTCTGAACCAAGTATGAATGTGTATGGGGGAGTACAGAGAGATAGCTGTTGTCTGACAGCTATTGAGAGCGTATGGACACTTTAAAGGGCTTGTCCAGTATTTTTATCTGGATGACCTATATTCGGTATCAGAACTACAGTTCCATCCAATATGTAGTGGATGAAGCTGGTACCCATTGTAGTAAATAGGAGCAGCTCTGCAGTTACAAACTCCGTCTACTACACAATGGACAAAGTTGTGTAGTTCCAGAATTCCGGTGCCAGAGCTACCCTGAAACTGCTCAACAGTAGGACCCCTGCTGATCAGATATTGAGGACCTACCCTAAGGACAGTCCAACAATATTAAAATACAGAAATACCCCATTAAGACTGTCATCTCATATACACGGTATAGAAAAAAATGTCTTGTGAAATACACCACATGTGCCCTATTATTAGTTATTTATATGTTTATTTTGTTACATTATTATTACTACTAATTATAATAATTCTAACATTATTGTTAAAACTTCCACCATGAGTTCCATGTTATAAGATCCATGATTGGATTTATATTACGTGATAGAATAGCAAAAGCAACTAGACTAATATGTTTCAGTGGAACAACACAAGCCTGACAGAATGGGACAGAGTCTTAGAAAATTCATTAAAAGTGTTCTAGAACCAACGGCGGCAGGGTGGTGCTTCAGTTCTGTGATCTCATGTTTGGGCGGGTTTATGTCAATGTGGCAATGATACTAGTCATTGGGCTGTCTATAAAAACTGCTGTTAGTGACCATGCTTGATCTAGAGAATTTACAGTCTAAACTACATTGGTACAGTAACCATTGTGAATCAATATATTTGTCTATTACAGCCTAGGACTTTCATCCATCTAACTTCCTCTTTTCAATGTGTTTTGCTTTTTATGCTACTTCATACAGTTTGTTGCTGTATACCATATACCGTAGTATTCAGGGGCCACTTTACAGATCTCAGAGCTAGAAATTCAAGTGACATCAAGATCACCACAATGATCTATAGTTCATAATTCAAACCGACTGCCGTACTTACTGGACAATGAAATAATGGTAGCTATAAAATAAACATCATGGGTAATTTATTAGTAATACTGATTAAAGCTAGCCATAGACATTAGATTTCTGTTAGCGGATTCATTCATTTTCAGGTTCCACCAAGAAATAATGGGGGTCATTTACCAAACTGGTGTAAAGTAGAACTGGCTTAGTTGTCCATAGCAACCAATCAGATTCCACCTTTCATTTTGGACAGCTCCTTTGGAAAATGAAAGGAGGAATCTGATTGGTTGCTATGGGCAACTAAGCCTTTACTACTTTACACCAGTTTGATAAAGGAACCCCAGTGTCTATACTAGATGACAGAGAGTGCCTTCTTGTCTCCCGTTGAGAGTACAATGCTGTAAAGTCTCCTGCCAAAATTATTTACAACATTCTAGATGTACTAATGAGCACTACTTATTCATCTTATTGCTACCCATCATACCAACCATGAAGAAACATATTTAACCTCTTACGGACACAGGGCGTACAGGCACTCCCTGATGTCCTGGTACTTAAGGACAAAGGGCGTACCTGTACGCCCTGTGTATTTCTGATCACCGCCGCGCGGCGGGCGGTGATCGGAACTGGGTGCCTGATGAAATCAATCAGCAGGCACCCTGGGTCAATGCCGAGGGGGGTCCTGTGACCCCCCCCTGTATCGGCGATCGCTGCAGATTAACCCCTTCTATGCCGCGGTGGGGGTTTGTGTTTGAGGGAGGCCATCGAGTCCCCGTGCTGCTGTGGCGGGGACTCGATGTCTCAGACGGCAGTCCGATGCCGTGCAGAGGCTGCCCAATGCCTTGCACGGCATCGGGACCTGCCTTCTACGGGAGCCGAGGAGATCCAGCCTCAGGCTTGGTCTCCTAGGCAACCTGTTTGTGTACTACTCACTGTAGTACACGAACAGGCAATGCATTATAATACAGATGTATTGTAATGCATTGCAGAGGGGATCAGACCCCCAAAAGTGAACATCCGAAATAAAGTCAAGAAAAAAAAGTTACAATTTTTTTTTTAAATAAAATTAATAAAGTAATAAAATTAATAAAGTAAAAAAAGAAAAATGCCCCCAAAATAGTACCAATCTAACCGTCACCTCATCCCGCAAAAAATTAGCCCCTACTTAAGCCAATCGTCCATGAAAAAAAACTAGGGCTCAGAATATGGAGACACTAAAACATCATTTTTTTTTGTTTAGAAAATGCTGGTATTGTGTAAAACTTAAGTAAATAAAAAAAAGTATACATATTAGGTATTGCCGCATCCATAAGAACCTGCTCTATAAAAATATCACATGACCTAACCCCTCAGGTGAACATCGTAAAAAAAAAAAGTGTAAAAAAAAGCAATTTTTTGTCACCTTACATCACAAAAAGTGTAATAGCAAGCGATCAAAAAGTCATACGCACCCCAAAATAGTGCAAATCAAACCGTCATCTCATCCCGAAAAAAAATTGAGCCCATGCACAAGACAGTCACCCAAAAAATAAATAAAACTAAGGCTTTCAGAATGTGGAGACACTAAAGAATATATATTTTTTTTAATGCTTTGTTATGTAAAACTGAAACAAATAACCAAAAAAAGTAGTTATATTTGGTATTTTCGCGTCTGTGACAACCTTCTCTATAAAAATACCACATGATCTAACCTGTCAGATGAATGTTGTAAATATCAAAAAATATAAATGGTGCCAAAACAGCTATTTCTTGTTACCTTGCCTCACAAAAAGTGTAATATAGAGCAACCAAAAATCATATGTACCCTAAAATAGTACCAAAAATCTGCCACACTATCCCATAGTTTCAAAAATGGGGTCACTTTTTTCGAGTTTCAGGGTGCATCAGGGGGGCTTCAAATGGGACATGGTGTCAAAAAACCAGTCCAGCAAAATCTGCCTTCCAAAAACCATATGGCATTTCTTTCCTTCTGCGCCCTGCCGTGTGCCCGTACAGCAGTTTACGACCACATATGGGGTGTTTCTGTAAACTACAGAATCAGGGCCATAAATATTGAGTTTTGTTTGCTTTGTAACTGGAAAAAATTTATTCAAATGGAAAATCTGCCAAAAAAGTGACATTTTGAAATGTTATCTCTATTTTCCATTAATTCTTGTGAACACCTAAAGGGTTAACAAAGTTTGTAAAAATCAGTTTTGATTACCTTGAGGGGTATAGTTTGTAAAATGGGGTCATTTTTGGGTGGTTTCTATTATGTAAGCCTCACAAAGTGACTTCAGACCTGAACTGGTCCTGAAAAAGTGGGTTTTAGAAATTTTCTGAAAGATTTCAAGATTTGCTTCTAAGCTTCTAAGCCTTGTAACGTCCCCAGAAAATAAAAAAAACTATTTTGGAAATTTGCTAATTTTTCAAAATTTGGGGCAAATTTGGTATTTTTTTTTAAATAAAAATGATTTTTTTTTTACTCCATTTCACCAGTGTCATGAAGTACAATATGTGATGAAAAAACTGTCTCAGAATGGCATGGATAACTCAAAGCGTTTTAAAGTTATTCACACATAAAGTGACACTGGTCAGATTTGCAAAAAATGGCCTGGTCCTTAAGGTGAAATATGGCCGTGTCCTTAAGGGGTTAAGGTAAGATTTCAATTGGCAGGACATCAGATAGGACCACATAAAACCAACATACAGTCCCCACACATACCTGCATACCATGGTCAATTAACATTGCCTTGTAGCACCCAGAAAACATCCCATATAGTGCCCATATAAGGCTAGTTTCACACTAGTGTTAAAAAAAACTTGGCAGCTTGCCAGAGTTCATCGTATCCAGCATAACCGGAAATGGCCGGAGCACCACCGGCCCCCATTGACTATAATGGGTCCCGGCAAGGATCCATCCTGTTTCCGGCATGAGTGTCGGGATTTGGGCGGACCAGATTTTGTCCAGCTGAATCTTGGCACTCATGAAGGACAAAGGCCAGATCCCCGCCAAGTCCCGTTATAGTCAACGGGCTCCTGTGGAGAGAGGCAGTATCCGGCAACGCCAGATACAATGAACTCCGACAGGCTGTTCCTCTGCTGCAACAGCCTCTGGATGGTTAAACGTTAGTATGAAACTAACCTAAAACTACCAATATCAAACCATTATAGTGTCAATAGAACAGTCCAATGCTGTGTCTGTGTAATATCCCTATATTGTGTCCATATAATGACGCCCAGTATGGAACAGTACCACCAATAGTGCAATACTATGTCCAAATAATTCTGAACTGTTTCATTTAGTTATGTTATACATTAAATAATACAATAGCAACAGTCTTTTCCATATATATAATTGCTTACACATAGAGACACATAAATGAATTAATATTTTATCAATGACTACAATGAAGTCTGTTTCTGAGAATAAAGCAGGATGAAATGTTCCAGATAGTGATAACCACAAAGGCTAAATTACTATAAATGAGTTTATGTTATAGAACATTTCAGCAACATCCTTGAAATACTCCTCCACCTTCCTACATTGTGAGCTCATCTGGTTGGTATTCATTAGGAATGCCTCCCTTATCTGGAAGCACTAGTTGGCATCTGGCTCAAAGACACAGAAACATTGCATTTTTTTTCGGGAGGGGAGGGGGGTTCTCCTTTATATACTGATCAGCTAGGTTACCTTCCAATAGAGTCTGCCCCTAGCGCATAGTTTTATCATATACAATAGAATGTACAAAATAAACATACAGTATATAGCACATAGCACAGTACATATTATATTTGCATGCATGATAAGTAAACCTTGGCTACTATCCTTAAAGATTATCAATTGTTATTAAGCATTTTCATGGTAACAAGTGAGAATAGTTTTCAGTTGGCCGCAATTGTTGTCAATCAAAAGCAATTGGTACATCAGCAGGATTCATGTTGACCAGGGGTGGGATTACATTTTGAACAACAGGTTCCCTACTCAACAAGGAATGCCAGATGTGTGGCGTCACAACACATATTTGCAAAGACACCAGAAATAAATACACTTTCATCATAAATATATGATATACACACAAATAACCATTAAAAGTAATAGTCCACATCACTCATCATTTACAACAGCAGAAATCCTAGTGCTTCGCTGCAGGTAATACAAAAGAGACAAACCTATGGGTATCAGCCTGTAGAAGCGTCAGAGGACACAGAACAGTCACTAGCTGATCTCTGTTTATCTGCCTCCCGTGTATTACCTGCAGTGCAACACTAAAAACACAATTTTTTGCCATTGTTAATGATGAGCGCCATGATTACTGACACTTCTGCATTGCTGATATTTCTATTATATGGCCCTGACGTGTATAAATACCCATACCGTACACTGTATACACTATACATACGCCATACATAAGAAACACACATAAATAAAACCCATACCTGTCTACTTTTAAAAACGCCAAGAAGCAACATTATCAGCAGCAGTAAGCCACATCTCTAACTCAGCCCATGCCCAGTCCCCTTTGTGCACCCACACAGTAGTTGTATCCCCTTAGTCCCCCCGACACTGTAGAATGCCCTCACACAGTAGTTACAGACGTGGACAAAATTGTTGGTACCCTTTGGTCAATGAAAGAAAAAGTCACAATGGTCACAGAAATAACTTTAATCTGACAAAAGTAATAATAAATTAAAATTCTATAAATGTTAACCAATGAAAGTCAGACATTGTTTTTCAACCATGCTTCAACAGAATTATGTAAAAAAATAAACTCATGAAACAGGCATGGACAAAAATGATGGTACCCCTAGAAAACACAGAACATAATGTGACCAAAGGGACATGTTAATTCAAGGTGTGTCCACTAATTAGCATCACAGGTGTCTACAACCTTGTAATCAGCCATTGGGCCTATATATATGGCTCCAGGTAATCACTGTGTTGTTTGGTGATATGGTGTGTACCACACTCGACATGGACCAGAGGAAGCAAAGGAAAGAGCTGTCTCAAGAGATCAGAAAGAAAATTATAGACAAGCATGTTAAAGGTAAAGGCTATAAGACCATCTCCAAGCAACTAGATGTTCCTGTGAGTACAGTTGCACATATTATTCATAAGTTTAAGATCCATGGGACTGTAGCCAACCTCCCTGGACGTGGCCGCAGGAGGAAAATTGATGACAAATCTAAGAGACGGATAATCCGAATGGTAACAAAAGAGCCTAGAAAGACTTCTAAAGAGATTCAAGGTGAACTTCATGCTCAAGGAACATCAGTGTCAGATCGCACCATCCGTCGTTGTTTGAGCCAAAGTGGACTACATGGGAGACGACCAAGGAGGACACCATTGTTGAAAACGAATCATAAAAAAGCAAGACTGGAATATGCCAAACTACATGTTGACAAGCCACAAAGCTTCTGGGAGAATGTCCTGTGGACAGATGAGACAAAAATCGAAGTTTTTGCCAAGGCACATCAGCTGTATGTTCACAGACGAAAAAATGAAGCATATCAAGAAAAGAACACTGTCCCTACTGTGAAACATGGAGGAGGCTCTGTTATGTTCTGGGGCTGCTTTGCTGCGTCTGGCACAGGGTGTCTTGAATCTGTGCAGGGTACAATGAAATCTCAAGACTATCAAGGAATTCTAGAGAGAAATGTACTAGCCAGTGTCAGAAAGCTTGGTCTCAGTCGCAGGTCATGGGTCTTGCAACAGGACAATGACCCAAAACACACCGCTAAAAACACCCAAGAATGGCTAAGAGGAAAAAATTGGACTATTCTAAAGTGGCCTTCTATGAGCCCTGACCTCAATCCTATTGAGCATCTTTGGAAGGAGCTGAAACATGCAGTCTGGAAAAGGCACCCTTCAAACCGGACACAACTGGAGCAGTTTGCTCATGAGGAGTGGGCCAAAATACCTGCTGAGAGGTGCAGATGTCTCATTGACAGTTACAGGAAGCGTTTGATTGCAGTGATTGCCTCAAAAGGTTGCGCAACAAAATATTAAGTTAGGGGTACCATCATTTTTGTCCATGCCTGTTTCATGAGTTTATTTTTTTACATAATTCTGTTGAAGCATGGTTGAAAAACAATGTCTGACTTTCATTGGTTAACATTTATAGAATTTTAATTTATTATTACTTTTGTCAGATTAAAGTTATTTCTGTGACCATTGTGACTTTTTCTTTCATTGACCAAAGGGTACCAACAATTTTGTCCACGTCTGTATGTCCACTGAAGACATGTTTGGATGGACAGTGCCACATACCTATTACATCCAGTGACGTCTCCTCTGATTATACATGTTCTCTTTACTCATTTTTCATTTTGACCAGACCACCATGATGACTTCACTCAGACATGTCTTCTCTCTGCAGAGTTTGCTACACAGACATCTTAGTTTCTTGACTTTTCCACCCCCCCTTGCTGCCCCTATCCACCTTCTACCCCCAATATTTTGACCGCTGTGCTCCCCAGGGCCCCCAAGTATAATACTGCAGAAATGTTAGTGCTATATAGATAGCCCCCCCCCCCCTCCATAATAATAGCAAAGCTGAAACCCCTATCAATAGTATAATTTTTTCCTAGAGCGCTCCTAATATAACAATGCTTCCCTAGAGTACACCCATTAGTAGTAGTTCCTTCCATATTATGCCCAATTTTAATGCCCCCTAGAACCCACAGTAGTAATAATGCCCAATAGTAGAAATAATTTTACTCAAAGTGACCCCCAATAGTTATTATGAAATCATAGAGAAAAGCACATGCAAAGATAGAATGGCGTACACCAAGAATCGCATGATTAAATCCGAAATGTTATTCATATGCACAACACGATCACAAAAAAACATTAAAAACAATGTTTCATGCAAAGTGTATAAAAACGATATCTACACCTCCTATCTTCCACAACATTTACCGCTGATAAGGACCATGTGAGACAAAGTGCCTAACCAATAAAGTGATCAATGCAAATAAAGTGCAACAGTGTGAAAATAAGTGTAATAACTCTGAAATGACATAAATAACCTCTGTTGCAAATGCAAGATATCTGTAAATAGCATAAAAATACACAAAAAAATACATAAGATTAATGAGGCATAAGTCAAGCACAAGATATCCAGCAAGGATAATAGAAGTGATGTGAAAATCTCACATGTCCAATTGTTATGGAAGGACCATGACAGTAGTTATTATGCCCTATAGTGCCCCCTATAGTGCTTGAATTAGTGCTGTGTGTAGAGATCAGGAAGCGCTGTGCAGCTTCCTGTTCCAGCCCCAGCAATCGTGCAACTGCCAGGTGCGGGAGTCCAGATGAGCTGCTGGGTTTTACCAGACCCAGATCAGCTCTTCACTGCGGCTTTCTAGGTCATGTGTGGCGTGCTGATGTTATTGCGACCTGCGGCGCCATTCTACCAAGTCATGGGCTTCAGGCTCCCGTGCTCTACTGTAAACTGCTGCTTTAGAGGCAGGTTGGCTGCTGCCTCATGTGAAATGCTCATCTCACCTAATGGCTGAAGTGGGCCTGGAAACAACATATTTGGCACTGAAATGCCATATCTGTGGAAGAATTGCATTCCTTTTTGCAAAATACCAGTGGGGTCTAAATGCTCAATATACTCAGTAAATACTGTGAGGGAGTCACCAGCGCATCTGTCCAGGCTCCAGCACAGGGGTCTGGGGATGCGCCATGGCTGCGCCGTGTCAGACACAATGCCAGGTTGTACACGCCATGATTTTCTGTCCAGCCACATCCCCTGGTAACGTGAACGTGTCCATAGAAATGGAGCGCTCGCTCTGTTTATCTCTGCAGCGCATGACCCACATCAAACCATATGTTGATGTGGACAGACCTGAGAGCTGCAAAAGTGCAGGGGGTGAGAAAGAGCTGGAACCTAGCAGTGGGTTCAGGAAAGTATGATTCCCTCTGCATGTCCAGCAACTTTGGTGGTCTGCTGGAAAGGCTCCCAGTGGTGAAGAACCCTTTTAAGGTGCCCATACACCCAGGGCCGGTGCAAGGATTTTTGCCAACACAAGCGAAGCAACATTTTGGCGCCCCCCTCCCCTCACGCTTCTCCTCTCTGTGGTCCTGGTATCTTCTCTCTGCTTAAGACAATGGCTGGTTTAAGGACCATATTTTTCGCCCTCTAAGACACACCTAGGTTTTAGAGGAGGATAATAAGAAAAAAATATTTTCCATTACACCTCAGGTCAGACCAGCAATCAGACCCCCAATGTTAAATCAGACCTCAGATCAGAACCCCATGTCAGACATCATCCCCCAGCCATCAGCCCCCAATGTCAGCCATCAGACCCCCATGTCACATTTCTCCCCCTCCATGTCACATTTTTCCGCCCTCCCCCAGGGTGCGCCCTAAGGCGGCCGCTTGGTCTGCCTTATGGTAGAACCGGCCCTGCATACACCTTCAAAAGCTATAAATAAAAGAGAGAAGAGAAAGTCACTGCCAGACACCTCTGGTGGAGGTTTATCACCTGGGAGAAAAAGACAACAGGGCACTGAAATTCAGTATACCCAATCCTCTCGCCTAAACATCAACTGACCTGGAAGAGTCGGGAGCTTCCAATACACATTAGATTGTGGGCTGGTTCTGCCAAAAACAGTTGGTTTGAATGGCAATAGACTAATGTGTATGAGTGGCTTTTACTCAGTAAGTTGCAAATGCAAATTTTCAAAGCAATATTTTTTTTTTTGTCAGACACAATTTTTGAAAGCCATATATAGCCAAAACAACAAAGAGGTAACCAGTAAATAGTTATCACTAGGATGGGGACAAATTTGCATTTAAAGGGAGTCTGTCAGCACATTTACCCCTTTTTAACAGTTCCCATAGCGCTGTAGCAGCAACACAGATGATTAAAACGGTACCTTTATATGCTTTTGTGGACTTTTAAAACTGCCAAAAACGAATTTTGTTGCATATGTAAATGAGGGCTCGCAAGTGCCCAGGGCGGCGTCCACCGTGTTGGTGCCCAGGCAGCTCTGCCTCTTCGGCTCTTATCCCCGCCCAGCCTCTTCCTCTGCCCGCCCATCTGTTTTTTCTCCCCCTCAGCGAGATCCCGCGCCTACGCGATGACTTCCTTGGTCGGGGCATGCGCATAAGCTACTGCGATGCCGTGCCAGCAATGGGCATCTCAGTGCGCATGCCCCGGCCAAGGAAGTCATCGCGTAGGAGCGGGATCTCGCTGAGTGGGAGAGAAAACAGATGGGCGGGCAGAGGAAGAGGCTGGGCGGGGATAAGAGCCGAAGAGGCAGAGCTGCCTGGGCACCAACACGGTGGACGCCGCCCTGGGCACTTGCGAGCCCTCATTTACATATGCATCAAAGTTCATTTTTTGCAGTTTTAAAAGTCCACAAAAGCATATAAAGGTACCGTTTTAATCATCTGTGTTGCGGCTACAGCGCTATGGGAACTGTTAAAAAGGGGTAAATGTGCTGACAGACTTCCTTTAAATGCTAAATGCTGAGTTTATAATTACATTTGTCTTACTGGGTAAATTGGCTTTGGCCTTTATAAACCATGAAGAGTAGTTTAATCTATTGGCACAGTATATAAACTAAAGTACATTTCTGGTGTTTTCTTGATTCTTAGAAATTATATTAAGGCCTTATGCACACGACCATTGTTTTGGTCCGCATCCGAGCCATAGTTTTTGCGGCTCGGATGCGAAACCCATTTGCTTCAATGGGGCCGCAAAAGATGCGGACAGCACTCCGTGTGCTGTCCGCATCCTTTGCTCCGTTCCGTAGCCCCGCAAAATAAAAATAACATGTCCTATTCTTGTTCGTTTTGCAGACAAGAATAGGCATTTCTACAATAGGCCTTCCGTTCCGCAAATTGCGGAAGGCACACGGGCAGCTTCCGTTTTTTGCGGATCCGCCTAAAAGTATCTGGTAGGCTTAGCCATACCTGTGGTGAGATGATATAGGACCATAGGAATCCTAGATACAGATGAGTACTCTAAAAGACGAAGCCAAGGCAGGTGTCACGGCTGTGTTATGGTCTGGTGGTAGTAGACCGTGACACTTGTGCCGTGCATGCTTGTTTCCGGTGGCAACGTGTTGTTTTAGCATGTGTGGTCTCTTCCCCTTTTAGTCTGGTGTTGTCATGCCCTGCTCAGGTTATGTGCGGAGGTCTGCCAGGTTAGCAGAAGAAGCGAGGCAGCGAAACCCGGGTCGGGCAGGAACGAGACGTTGTAAAGTGGAATTACTATATGCCTTTGTTGAACAACTTTGTTGTGAGTAGATTAAAACCTTTTTATACCATCTGGTAAAGGGTACTTCACTATTTTGCCTGTCCTTTGAACCTCACAGAGGCTACTGTGTTTGGAAGATCGGACCCTGTTAGAGTGACAGAGAAAAGGCGTGTGGAGCCCAATACTATTCATCACTGACCGGGGAACCTAATCTAGAGCAGCGCGGCTCCAACCCCCTTTTTATTAACTGCCAGGTTAGCAGCACGTGTATAGTTTTTTGTTTGTTTTGGGTTTGGAGTTGAGCTGTATCCGCCTCCCTTCAAGTGCACTGGGTGGGGTCGTTTGTGTGAGTTTAAATTACGCCCCTTCCCAGTGTCCTGTGTGGGTTATAGCTTCTATCTTGCTCTGTGGAAAAGTGGATTTGCTGTTTCTGCTCTGCTACAAGATAAGTTAGTTTTGGTTTCCTTTTTGTGTTCTGTCTAGGCTGTTTGAGAGACACCTGCCTTCTCCAGGACCTCAGGAAGCAGGCTGCCTCTTTCCCCCTTATCACCATCTTAGGGACTTTAGGGAATCTTCAGCCTTAGGCACGGGGGCACATTGATTCCCACCTTTAGGGTCTGAACGTGGGCACAGAAGTCCAGGGAGAGCTGGTAGGGAATTGTCAGGAGGTGACCTTTAACCCCAACTTCTGGCCTAGACACTTTTTTGGAGGTTTTCTGTGTGTTTATTGTATCTTGTATCCTACCCACCGTGACTGGTGTTCCTTCCCATTTTGGTGTGCACGGAGTTAAGGTGTGTGCAAGGTTGACCTGGGTGTGGCCTCATGGCTCTTCTTATGTTGGAGTTGTGAGCTTGAGGTCAGTTGTTTGTCTGCCTTTGTAGGAGAAGGAGCTTTGCTCCTCTCTGGATGTTTCACCTGTACATGAGGGGCCTCCTTGTGGAACATCAAGGTCTTTAGCAATGTCTTCCTATGTTCTCCTCCTTGTTCCCTTCCTTACCTGTTTTTATGTTTGGTGTGGGTTTGTTTTGTAGATTTGTTATGTCTAGTTTGGTTTTCTATGTCTGGTATGTTTGGTGTAATGCCCGGCCTGGTTGCTAGACATCCCCTTGTTTGTCTGTGCCTCCGGAAGGGGGTCTCAGGGTTCCCCGGAGGGAGAACCACTAGTCAGTGTGCAACTCTGCTGGAGCTGCTATGCATCCTATCTGCATGGGGGTCTAGGCAGTTACTGGTTTGCTGGATTCTGTGTTTGTGTTTTGTGCTGTGTCCTGTGAGGTGAACGGGTTCCAGTACATCTGAATAGGGTCTAGTCGTCATGGTTGCAGCGGCAGGTAAGTGCGTGTTGTTTGGGGCTCTTACCTGACGATCCAGTAGCTGTGCACTGTCTGTCCCTTCCCTGGCAGTCCCTTCCCGTGCCTGGGATGAACAGGTCTTCTCATCCCCTTTCTCTATTTAAGGGACTATCAGGGAGACTCAGGGTCCTAGGTTTCCTGGGTATGAGCCATCCTACCATCCAGGTCCGCTCATACAGTGAGGAGTTAGGACGAGGATTAGGGATGCAATAGTAGGTGACCAGCTCCCTTATCCCAGCCTTTGGCCTAGTTGCTTGTCTGTCTGCTTTACATTGTACAGTGGGGGGTTTCCCCCACTTCCCACCTTGACAGCAGTCCTGTGAAGGAATTATCCAAGCAGCATGATCAGTTTTTCAGTTTATTTTCCCTTTATGGAATTTGTAGGTAAATGTTAGACAAAACAACATGGATAGTTCTATTCTACAAACTGTATAGGATGAAACCAAATGGTAGATTATTCTCTATATTTTTGTTTTAAGTACTAAAGGAAAGCCAGCAAGGACTGGGGTTTATTTAAAAAGTATGTCTGAGAGAATATAAAGCTTTCTGGCTAGAGTATCAGCTAGTACATAAAGAAACAGTATTATAGTGAGCAGCAGAGCAGGTACTCTATAGACAGCAAGTGGATGATCAAATGGATTCCACTCAGAGTAAATACTCTGCAGACATGAGATGTTTGAGGCTACCCCAGAAGACATTTGTCAAACTCTTGAATAAAATAGAAAATCCATGATCAAAGCGCAGGTTCTTAACAAATCTAAACATTTGTCACCTACTTTTACTTTTGATGTATTTCATATTAAAAACATTTCTTTCTCCCTAGAAAGGGCGACCTGATCTTCCAACACACAAACTGTGCTTTTAGAGGTGAAAACCAGTGACAGGCACACGGTAACAAGGAAGTTTTTATTAGTCTACAGCAAAGAATAAAAAGCCTGTGACAGGAAATTAATCAGTGGGACTGTAAGAAATCCATCACACTTTCTTTCAGTATTATTGTACATTCATGCTGGAGCAGGTCACATTAGTGACAACAGACTGAACTTAAGAAGGCCGTTTCCTCTTATTATCCACTTTGTACTGTTGCCCTAGTTGTGTGGAGGACTGAACAATGTTGTATTGTAGGAAAATATTCAATCTATAGCTGGGATTGGGGACAGGGACTCAGAGGTAAAGATCATGTGTGTACTCTATATATGTGCAGACATGAAACCCTAGTGCTGCATATGGAAAACATCTAGGACAGGGAAGCTCACCCTGAGGCCCTCCAGCTGTTGTAAAACTACAACTCCCATCATGCCCTGCTTTAGGCTGATAGATGTAGGCTGTCTTGGCATGCTGGGAGTTGTAGTTTTGCAACAGCTGGAGGGCTGCAGGTTGGGCATCCCTGATCTAGGAGCATTAAAGGGAACCTGTCAGCACCAAAATCAACCATAAACCGCCAGCAGTACTTTAAAGCTGTGGACATCAGGTTTCCAATGATGTTCTTGTGTAAGATGTCCAAGGCGCTAGATCGCTGTAAAACAACTTTTATTCCCCCACAGGTCGTATGCAAATAAGGTTCTTGAAGTTAAGGGGGCAGCGGCTTTCACACTTCTTTCGCGCCTCCTTTCCGCCCCTTCGCATTTGATTGATGGCCTTTTGGATTCTTTCAGGCGCGATTCCATTCTGAGATTTCGCGCATGCACCATATAATCTCGTTTACGGTGCCTGCGCATTGATCCCCTCTGTAGTGTACCTGTCTTCAGCGAGTTAATGTGCAGGCGCAGACTCATGTGGGTAAGAGCTTCAGAGAACATTACCCTGCATCAGCGTCAGTCATAGGCGCAGGCAATGGGATCATACGGCACGAGCAAAATCTCAGGATGGAATCGTGCCTGAAAGAATTCAGAAGGCCATCAATCAAATGCGAATGGGCGGGAAGAGGGCGTGGTGAGCTTGACTTCAAGAACCTTATTTGCATACGTCCTGCAGGGGAATAACAGTTGTTTTACAGCGATCTTGCGCCTCGGACATCTTACACAAGAACAGCATTGGAATCCTGATGTCAACAGCTTTAAGGTACTGATGGCGGTTTATGGTCCATTTTGGTGCTGACAGGTTCCCTTTAACGAGTCACTGGCCAAGTATTTGAAGAAAACTACAAAACTGTGAGATGTAAGCAAAACAATATCTTCATTCCAACTGATACATTTTACTACAACTGATACATTAAAGGGGTTGTGTCACAAAATATCTTCTACATTTTTCATACCAGCACCCGGAACTGAATACTTTTGTAATTGCATGTAATTAACAGTTTAGTACAGCCAGTGAGCTATTCAATAGAATGTATCTCTATAGCGCCACCTCCTGCTTGTTCTTTTCCTTATTATTTGTCCATCTCACTAAGCTGGTCAGACATGCTCAGTTTAGATCTTCAACTACCACCAGCCATATGTTCTGTTAGAAGGAAGAAAGCTGCACAAGAAAGGACACCCCCGCTGAGCTGCCAGGCTGAAGATGCGGTAATCTAGCAGAGCAAATGGAGCAGGGAATATGGAGATCTCTGGATTCATGTGAGGTACAGGGCTGGTTTTAGCTTTATTAGAAAGGTATTGTCATGTACCATATGATGTCTGATTTCATTTTTTTACATCAATCGTGGCATAACCCCTTTAGGGTACTTTCACACTAGCGTTTTTCTTTTCCGGCATAGAGTTCCGTCACAGGGGCTCTATACCGGAAAAGAACTGATCAGGCATATCCCCATGCATTCTGAATAGAACGTAATCCGTTCAGTTTGCATCAGGATGTCTTCAGCTCAGTCGTTTTGACTGATCAGGCAAAAGAGAAAACCGCAGCATGCTACGGTTTTCTCTCCGGCCAAAAAAACTGAAGACATGCCTGAACGCCGGATCCGGCATTTTTCCCCATAGGAATGTATTAGCGCTGGATCCGGCATTCAGAATACCGGAATGCCGGATCCGTCGTTCCGGCATGCGCATGCGCAGATCGGTAAAAATGAGAAAAATGTACAAGACGGATCCGTCGGTCCGCATGACAAGCAGAGAGACGGATCCGTCCTTGCAATGCATTTGTGAGACGGATCCGCATCCGGATCCGTCTCACAAATGCATTCAGGCAGCAGCAGATCGGCGGATCCGGCGGCCAGTTCCGACGACGGAACTGCCCGCCGGATCACACTGCCGCAAGTGTGAAAGTAGCCTTAAAGCAAATTATCAGAGCAAGAGATACATTTTTGCTACTCATTATCAGTCCGTGTAAAAAGAGTCTATAATGTAAGGATTTCAGAATAAAAATAACAGACAGCAAATCCACGTGACTAAAACACTGTGGATTCGATGGATTTTTGTAAAGAACTCTCATCCACACTCATCTAAATCCACAGCACAAATTGGCCTGTGGTGCGCATTGGAAATCTGCAGTGTGTCAATCTATCGTGCAGATTTGCACAGCAAATTTCCTTTACAATTAGATTCTGGTTCACACAAGGGCACATCATAGCCTAACGTATGGATTCAGATTTTTGTAAAAGTGGTTGTTACATAAATAAAAACTACTACGCAAATGGACATCTAAAGCTGGGCATATACTGTATTTAGACCAATAGCACCACCCTCATGAGATGCCCTCTCTTCTTTTGTACAGGTGAAACTCGAAAAATGTGAATTTTGCGCAATGTTCTTTTTTTTTTTAGTAATGCAACTTAAAAGGTAAAACTAACATATGAGAGACTCATTACATGCAAAGCGAGATATTTCAAGCCTTTATTTGTTATAATTTGGATGATTATGGCTTATAGCTTTATGAAACCCCAAAGTCACAATCTCAGGTCCTCTTTGCCCATTTTTTTTGAACCTTTTCACAATATTCTAATTTTAAGTTGCATTACTGAAATAAATGAACTTTTGCACGATATTAAAATTTTTTAGGTTTCACCTGTATATACAGAGCTAAAAAAAAACATTTAGGAGCTCTGCCTTCTCTTGATCCCCAGTGAACATTACTATCATTTAGGGGCCCTACATGTGTTGTTTTTTTTTTGCATTTATGTATGTGAAGAAAGTTTTGGGGTTGGTCTTACTTTCTTTGGCCACCTGTATTTCATTGTGTATTTTGACAGATTTTATTACCCCTTACATATTTTAAGTTCTTTATACGTTTCAAATGCTACAGCTGACCCCTCAGATTTGTATTTTAAGGCCCTCTTTTTGTCATTTATTGAACTTTTTACACTACTTATAAACCATGTGGGGTTCAATTTTATTCGCTTGTACGTGTTATGTGTATGATGGGATCAGGAGAGATGTATGTGTTAAGCTACTTTCACACTAGCATTTTTTGCGGATCCGTCATGGATCTGCAAAAACACTTCCGTTACCATAATAGAACCGCATGCATCCGTCATGAACGGATCTGGTTGTATTATGTCTTACATAGCCATGACGGATCCGTCTTGAACACCATTGAAAGTCAATGGGGGATGGATTCGTTTTCTATTGTGCCAGATTGTGAGAAAACGGATCTGTGCCCATTGACTTACATTGTGTGCCATATGGCAGGTGCAGCACTATGAAGTGCCTTTGCGCTGTGGCATTAGAAGAATTTTGATATCTCTGACTTTTTAGTCTAACCAGACTGTCTGTTACTCTGTAATTCCTCTAGTGCCGTTCTATGGAAACAGTAGGTTTAAAGAGCACACCAAATGCTTGAAATAACTTCTTTATTAACTTCAACTTTTCTTCATATATAACACTGCCACCTCCGCAGCAGATAGTCTATGTACATAGCACGTGTTAAAAAGATATCACAAAATGGCGGTATGCATAAGATGGTGGTTCAACAGTTTAATCTTGTCATTCAACATAAAATGGTGGGTATATTTCTCTCTTGAGTATCTGTACTCTCAAGCATTTTATGATCTCTCTGAGAGGTATATCTGAGGTCTAACTAATAGTTCTACTTGCTGAATTTGGTCGCAATTTGCAGTATGCAGTTAGCAGTAACTACAGTTGCAAGAAAAAGTATGTGAACCCTTTGGAATTATATGGATTTCTGCACAAATTGGTCATAAAATGTGATCTGCTCTTCATCTAAGTCACAACAATAGACAATCACAGTCTGCTTAAACTAATAACACACAAAGAATTAAACGTTACCATGTTTTTATTGAACACACCATGTAAACATTCACAGTGCAGGTGGAAAAAGTATGTGAACCCCTAGACTAATGACATCTCCAAGAGCTAATTGGAGTGAGGTGTCAGCCAACTGGAGTCCAATCAATGAGATGATATTGGAGGTGTTGGTTACAGCTGCCCTGCCGTATAAAAAACACACACCAGTTCTTGGTTTGCTTTTCACAAGAAGCATTGCCTGATGTGAATGATGCCTCGCAGAAAAGAGGTCTCAGAAGACCTATGATTAAGAATTGTTGACTTGCATAAAGCTGGAAAGGGTTATAAAAGTATCTCCAAAAGCCTTGCTGTTCATCAGTCCGCGGTAAGACAAATTGTCTTTAAATGGAGAAACTTCAGCACTGCTGCTACTCTCCCTAGGAGTGGCCGTCCTGTAAAGATGCCTGCAATAGCACAGCGCAGACTGTGCAATGAGGTGAAGAAGAATCCTAGAGTGTCAGCTAAAGACTTACAAAAGTCTCTTTCATATGCTAACATCACTGTTAGCGAATCTACGATACATAAAACACTAAACAAGAATGGATTTCATGGGAGGATACCACAGAGGAAGCCACTGCTGTCCAAAAAAACCATTGCTGCACGTTTACAGTTTGCACAAGAGCACCTGGATGTTCCACAGCAGTACTGGCAAAATATTCTGTGGACAGATGAAACCAAAGTTGAGTTGTTTGGAAGAAACACACAAGACTATGTGTGGAGAAAAAGAGGCACAGCACACCAACATCAAAACCTCATCCCAACTGTGAAGTATGGTGGTGGGGGCATCATGGTTTGGGGCTGCTTTGCTAAGTCAGGGCCTAGACGGATTGCTATCATTGAAGGAAAAATGAATTCCCAAGTTTATCAAGACATTTTGCAGGAGAACTTAAGGCCATCTGTCCACCAGCTGAAGCTCAACAGAAGATGGATGTTGCAACAGGACAACGACTCAAAGCATAGAAGTAAATCAACAACAGAATGGCTTAAACAGAAGAAAATATGCCTTCTGGAGTGGCCCAGTCAGAGTCCTGACCTCATCCTGATTCAGATGCTGTGGCATGACCTCAAGAAAGCGATTCTCACCAGACATCCCAAGAATATTGCTGAACTGAAACAGTTCTGTAAAGAGGAATGGTCAAGAATTACTCCTGACCGTTGTGCACATCTGATCTGCAACTACAGGAAACGTTTGGTTGAAGTTATTGCTGCCAAAGTACGTTCAACCAGTTATTAAATCCAAGGGTTCACATACTTTTTCCACCTGCACTGTGAATGTTTACATGGTGTGTTCAATAAAAGCATGGTAACATTTATTTCTTTGTGTGTTACTAGTTTAAGCAGACTGTGATTGTCTATTGTTGTGACTTAGATGAAGATCAGATCACATTTTATGACCAATTTGTGCAGAAATCCATATCATTCCAAAGGGTTCACATACTTTTTCTTGCAACTGTATTTGCAGATTGGTTGAGTATGATCTGGTATGGTTGTATGCAATTTGGATTGCAATATGAAATTTGAATGATTGCAATTGTTTGTATGGTATTTGTAGTTTGCAATTGGTGGAACTGTAAATAAACACACATATAACTGGATCAGTATACAGTTCTAATCACTATATTAACAGTAGGAACATTATATAAATGTTTTAAATACCTATTTTGGCCTCTCTGCTTCCATAAAACAGAGCTCTTAGTGGAGTGAATGTCTGTTAAGCTCCTCTCCTCTGGTTTAATGATTCTAGCAGCTCCTGCTAGGGGAATTTCCCACATAAGTGTGAGGCTGGCTGTGATTGGTCAAAACTCTTGCTGTGTGTGAGCCTGGCTGTGATTGGTCAAGACTCTTGCCCAGCAACAACAGTTTAAATCTATGCTTTCTGTTGTTTCTGCTGTGTCATTGAGCTTACCTTACATTATATAATGAATCTTAAAAGCATATTAACTTTTCTGCTTCTGTGAACACAATATATAACAGTTATATGACATCCAAACATGAAGTCACTGTAAATATCTCTGCTTTTGTCTTTAACACACAAACATAGGAACTGTATTAGGTTATTGGTAGGTCTAGCTATATAAACATATAAGCTACATTAGCAACCTAGTACAGGTCTTAGCTGGCCAGCTACATGCCAGGACGGATCAGTTTGGCTCTGCTTCGTCAGGCAGACAGCAATACGGTGCAGGCAGCGATTCGGTGTCCGCTCCAGAGTGGAATGGAGACTGAATGGAGGCAAACTGATGCATTCTGAGCAGATCCTTTTCCATTCAGAATGCATTAGGGCAAAACTGATCCGTTTTGGACCGCTTGTGAGAGCCCTGAATGGATCTCACAAACGGAAAGCCAAAACGCCAGTCTGGAAGTAGCCTTATGTGTATGATGGGATCAGGAGAGATAGCTGTTGATCTTAGGCTTTCAGATGAACTTTCTGAACATCACTGTTGGTCACGTGCAGCTTGGGGACACATCAATGATGAAGTCGGTCATTGGCTGCATCAGCACACTTGACCACATCCATATAGGAAGTGTACATGAAGGGATCTGAAGTCCAGTGAAGACAGTTTGGCAAAATGAGCCTGCATGGAGCAGTGGGGAGCAGGTAAGTATACCTCTCTTCACAGATCACACATAGGGAGGGGAGTGACATTTAAAAAAAAATTGTGGACAACCCCTTTAATATGAGTCAGGACTGAGGGCTGCTCTGTAATAACAAAACAGAGCCATAAAAGAGCTGTGTGCATGAGGCCTTGAGAAATGTATTATGAGTGGCCAAACACTTGATGGACATTTAAATTAATTAATTTCCACCCACATGAGATGTAAATGATACGAGAGGTTGTTGTGATGTTTTTATGACTTTTTTCATGTGCTATTTGCAGAACATCCATAACAAATGTCCTATTGGATCCTGCATAGAGGATCACCTTAGATCACCCTTGTATTATTGCAGAGATGCCCTATTGTTATATTTCATGTGATATAGATAAAAAAAAATTGTGACGCTATAAAAGGTGTTTGTTTCAAGCAACTTTCTGAAAATTTTATGCTTCCTTTCATTCTCATACACACCTCTATTTACTCTTTCTTAGAGGAATGCTATATCCCACAAAGCTGTCTGTCCTACAGAATAATTCTGTTACGTGAGGGAATTTAAGGTCATTATATGGATCAGAGATAGGTAATGTTATGCCTTTGAGAAACAGGACAGGTTTTAAGATTACGAGTATCCATAAATATATTGATAACCATAATGTCAGAATGACCCCCTAATCTTTCATATCCTAAAAGCAAATGGTTGTTGCGTGATGCAGTTGGGAGGGGTATTATTACTGTGGAATATGGACTAGTGGAAACTTTGGCGTATAGGGTTAATCTTCGGAAACCAGTTTTCCCCTTTTATAGTGTGATCATGGATCAAGTGGAAAGAGGACATGCCAGATCTGGCAGATTCGCAGCTGTGAGAACTAACTTCTACCTGGAAGTCCATAGTGATACTTGCCAGGGACCAGTATACAGACCAAGTGGTTACATAGGGTTTGCCTCATGTCAACTGGATTATATTAAATGCGTCAACTTTCGAGCCCTGTGCGCACTAGGTGTGATGCCCAACAAGGCACTTTGTTACTCCATCATATATTATGCATAGTGTCAGCGATGACTCCATCATATATTATGCATAGTGTCAGCGATGACTCCATCATATATTATGCGTAGTGTCAGTGATGATTCCATCATATATTATGCGTAGTGTCAGCGATGACTCCATCATATATTATGCGTAGTGTCAGTGATGATTCCATCATATATTATGCGTAGTGTCAGTGATGACTCCATCATATATTATGCGTAGTGTCAGTGATGATTCCATCATATATTATGCGTAGTGTCAGCGATGACTCCATCATATATTATGCGTAGTGTCAGCGATATCTCCATCATATATTATGTGTAGTGTCAGCGATATCTCCATCATATATTATGTGTAGTGTCAGTGGTATCTCCATCATGTATTATGTGTAGTGTCAGTGATGACTTCATTGTATATTATGTGTAGTGTCAGTGATGATTCCATCATATATTATGCGTAGTGTCAGCGATGACTCCATCATATATTATGCGTAGTGTCAGCGATGACTCCATCATATATTATGCGTAGTGTCAGTGATGATTCCATCATATATTATGTGTAGTGTCAGCGATGACTCCATCATATATTATGCGTAGTGTCAGTGATGATTCCATCATATATTATGCGTAGTGTCAGTGATGACTCCATCATATATTATGTGTAGTGTCAGTGATGATTCCATCATATATTATGCGTAGTGTCAGCAATGACTCCATCATATATTATGTGTAGTGTCAGTGATGATTCCATCATATATTATGTGTAGTGTCAGCGATGACTCCATCATATATTATGTGTAGTGTCAGTGATGATTCCATCATATATTATGTGTAGTGTCAGCGATGACTCCATCATATATTATGTGTAGCGTCATTGATGATTCCATCATATATTATGCGTAGTGTCAGTGATGATTCCATCATATATTATGCGTAGTGTCAGCAATGACTCCATCATATATTATGCGTAGTGTCAGCAATGACTCCATCATATATTATGCGTAGTGTCAGCGATGACTCCATCATATATTATGCGTAGTGTCAGTGATGACTTCATCATATATTATGTGTAGTGTCAGTGATGATTCCATCATATATTATGCGTAGTGTCAGTGATGATTCCATCATATATTATGCATAGTGTCAGCGATGACTCCATCATATATTATGTGTAGTGTCAGTGATGATTCCATCATATATTATGCGTAGTGTCAGCAATGACTCCATCATATATTATGTGTAGTGTCAGCGATGACTCCATCATATATTATGTGTAGTGTCAGTGATGACTCCATCATATATTATGTGTAGTGTCCGTGATGATTCCATCATATATTATGTGTAGTGTCAGTGATGACTCCATCATATATTATGCGTAGTGTCAGCGATATCTCCATCATATATTATGTGTAGTGTCAGCGATATCTCCATCATATATTATGTGTAGTGTCAGTGGTATCTCCATCATGTATTATGTGTAGTGTCAGTGATGACTTCATTGTATATTATGTGTAGTGTCAGCAATGACTCCATCATATATTATGCGTAGTGTCAGCGATGACTCCATCATATATTATGCGTAGTGTCAGTGATGACTTCATCATATATTATGTGTAGTGTCAGTGATGATTCCATCATATATTATGCGTAGTGTCAGTGATGACTACATCGTATATTATATGTGTAGTGTCAGTGATATTTCCATCATGTATCATGTGTAGTGTCAGTGATGACTTCATCATATATTATGTGTAGTGTCAGTGATGACTTCATCATATATTATGTGTAGTGTCAGTGATATCTCCATCATGTATCATGTGTAGTGTCAGTGATGACTTCATCATATATTATGTGTAGTGTCAGTGATGACTTCATCATATATTATGTGTAGTGTCAGTGATATCTCCATCATGTATCATGTGTAGTGTCAGTGATGACTTCATCATAGTGAAGTGTCAGTGATGATTTCATCATGTATTATGTGTAGTGTCAGTGGTATCTCCATCATGTATTATGTTGAGTTCATCATGATATAGTGCCAGTGAGGACTCCACCATGTACATTTACATGCTTTGATAAGGTATGCGGTCAGTGACACATTAAGTAGAGCACAGTCCAGGGGGCCCCACTATGGCTATGCCACGCTGTCAGCACCACCTGTCTGCCCAAGCGAGATTAATTATGTTTAAAGAGCAAGCGCTTGTTCTGCCTGTATGAATAAATTGCTGTCCCTCATCATCCTCTGCCCACCTGCTAATTTGGTAGTCGGGAAATTGAAGCGCTGTATTAGAATAGAGGTGAGGAGTGATGCATTACATTGTTATAAAAAAAGATGGCGCCCGCCGCGGAGCGAGGGCCATAGGTACCGGGTGCCTGCAAAAAATGAGCCCTCACACTGCTCCATAGACATAACTTTTAAAAAGTTGTGGGGTCAGAATATGGCGATGAAAAGAAAAAAAAATTCCAGTGATTTCTTTTTTTTCAGTATTAAAAAACAAGAAAAACTATATAAATGTGCTATTGTTGTAATCGTACTGACCCAGAGCATGAAGGGAACAGGTCCGTTTTACCACATAGTGAGCTCCGTAAAAACAAAACCCATAAAACTGGTGGAATTGCATTTTTTCACCAGATTTGGATTTTTTTTCAGTTTCCCACTAAATCATGTGCAATATTAAATGGTTCCATTAGAAAGCACAACATGTCCCACACAAAAAAAGAAGCCCTCATACAGCTACGTGAACAGAAAAATAAAAAAAAGTTATGGCGCTGGGAAGGCAGGGAGTGAAAAATGAAAATACAAAAATGGAAAATCCCCTTGTCAGGAAGATGTTAAACACTGAACCACTCACAAGACCTAACATAACCTAAAATTTATGATTAAATGGGAACAATCGAAGTACTACAAATTCTAGTGTAACGCACCTAGTAATGGCTAATTACATACTGAAACATTTAGGTATTCACAAGTCCTAGCTTAAAGGGATTTACCAGGATTAATATATTGATGGCCTATCCTCAAGATTTTTGGGGGGACTGCTTGGTATTGTCGCCCAGGCCCAGACCCCTGTGACTGATAGATGTCTTCTTGGCCTAGGAAGTGGCCACAGCACTCATTGCAGCGCAGCGGCCTTTTCGATCAGGAGGCCTCCGGATAGCCTCAAGCCCTAGGTGGCCTCCATGCCAGCCATATGATAATGTGCTACGGTATACAATTCAACAATTTAGAAAGTATTGTGTATCAGAATTGACAGGTTCAAATTAGTTGAATTGTGTACATCGGCATCCGTACTTCTGTTCCGTGCCCCCCCCCCCCCCCAAAAAAAAGATAGAACATGTCCTTTTCTTGTCCGTATCTGTGGACAAGAATAGGCATTTCTACCATGGAGAAGGACGTTCCAATCCGCAAAATGCGGAACGCACACGGCCTGTATCCTGTATTAAAAAAAAAGCGGATATGGTTGTGTAAATGAGCCCATAGGCTACTTGCACACTAGCATTTTTGCTGGATCGGGCAGGGTTCAGCAAAAACACTTCCATTACTGATAATACAACCATCTGCATCTGTTATGAACGGATCCGGTTGTGTTATCTTTAAAATAGCCAAGACGGATCCGTCATGAACTCCACTTAAAGTCAATGGGGGACAGATCCGTTTTCTATTGTGTCAGAGAAAACGGATCTGTCCCCATTGACTTGCATTGTGGGTCATGACGGATCCGTCTTTCTCCGCATCCCAGGTCGGAAAGCAAACCGCAGAATGCTGCGGTTTGCTCTCCGGTATGAGAACAGAACTCATTTTGGAGCATTCCGTTCTGTTCAGTTACTTTTTGTCCCCATTGACATTGAATGGGGACAAAACTGAAGCGTTTTTTTTCCGGTATTGAGACCCTATGACGGATCTCAATACCAGAAAATATCAACGCTAGTGTGAAAGTAGCCTTAGAAGGATGTCGAAAAAGCGGTTGCAATTAGAAAATGCTAGGTTACAGAGAAGCAGTTGTCACACATGGGACCTGTACACCTGACGAATCTCTTGGAGACAAGCAGCACAGACCTCGGATTTTATAAGGTGCATGGTTTTATGCCTTGTAAAGCAAAGCTAAATCTCCCTAGAAACAAGCTGTTTGCGGCCATGTAGAGGGACAGACTGTCATGTAGACAGAGGAGAATGTGTTTGCATATGTCAGCTCCTTTACTATTTTACAGTCCAGGTTAGCGAGGTTAGATGTTTACTACATCTGCAGTGTTAATTAGACCTCTCACTACACTAAGAACACTTTAACTTATTGTTTGCTTTTGGCTGCTCCTAATCTGAAGAATTTTTTTGGGTTTAACCGGACAAGGGTCAGTAAGGGATCAGTGTGCATTATCACCACTAAGGTCTGCTCAGGTGGAAAGAACGCACAAAAAGGTGTTGCGATGTTCAATTCCATAGGACCAGGCAGCTGAGCACAATATGCTATTATGGTCTATGAATCCCTTCCTCGCTTCACTAAAATGCAGCGGTGTCTACTTTGTTGGGGTCATTTCACTTTTTCTTTAGGGTGTTGTATTTATTTTAAGGAGTCAAAATGATTCCCACAAGGTCATATGGATTATATGGGTCTTCCCCAAATCCTTTCTCCCTAGCCAACCTAACCATGTGCCAGAAATTAAGTTCAGAGTCCATGGTACATGTATGCCTGGATGTATACACCATGTCTCTGGGTGGCACTCACACAGAGGTTATGGTGGGCAGCACAGTATATGATCAGATTCCTGAGACTACTTTGGTGTAATTCACTTAAAGGGGTTGTCCACAATTAGGTGCTTACATTATGTATAGGGATGAGCGAATCGACTTTAGATGAAACATCCGAAGTCGATTCGCATAAAGCTTTGTTCCAATACTGTACGGCGCAGGACAATATTAGAAATTAGTGGCTCCGATGTACATCTTCTAACCCGTTTTTACCATGTAAACCAATCCCTCTGGTTTGTTTCCATCCTGTATGTAGCACTTCCTGTTGCTGCATCCAATCAAACCCATGATGCACTTCTCCTTTCTCTGCCACAGCTCCAGCTCCGCCCCTTACAACGCCAACCTAGTTTATAGCTCCTCCCACCCAGCTAGTTACGCTCCCCTATCGCTGCCTCTGTTGCTGCTTTGACAAGCCCATGGACATAACATCACAGGAAATAAGAAAAGAGCTGTATGGACATGGTCATGTGACAACAGTCCAGAATGGGAGATGCATTACCAAATTACTTAAAGGGGTTATCCTATCTCAGGCATTGGGAGCATATCACTAGGATATGAGATGGGACAACAGAAGTAGACAGAGCCTGCAATACTTTAGTGCAGCTCAAAATACCGCTACCATATCCACAGTATTCAACTGTATCACCGTTCTGAGGATAGTAATACAGTTAAGTTTGGTTAATGGAAATATATATACCCCTGAATGGCCAGTGGGGCCAATGTGCCCCCAGTTTATTCTATATATATATATAGATATGTATATATGCCCCTGTAAACTATATACATGTATACTTGTATGGGCCCAGTAGTGTCCCCAGTCCTTGGGTCTGCGTGTATATATACGTAGATATATACGGTATATACACTCACCTAAAGAATTATTAGGAACACCTGTTCTATTTCTCATTAATGCGATTATCTAGTCAACCAATCACATGGCAGTTGCTTCAATGCATGTAGGGTTGTGGTCCTGGTCAAGACAATCTCCTGAACTCCAAACTGAATGTAAGAATGGGAAAGAAAGGTGATTTAAGCAATTTTGAGCGGGGCATGGTTGTTGGTGTCTGAGTATTTCACAATCTGCTCAGTTACTGGGATTTTCACGCACAACCATTTCTAGGGTTTACAAAGAATGGTGTGAAAAGGGAAAAACATCCAGTATGCGGCAGTCCTGTGGGCGAAAATGCCTTGTTGATGCTAGAGGTCAGAGGAGAATGGGCCGACTGATTCAAGCTGATAGAAGAGCAACGTTGACTGAAATAACCACTCGTTACAACCGAGGTATGCAGCAAAGCATTTGTGAAGCCACAACACGCACAACCTTGAGGCGGATGGGCTACAACAGCAGAAGACCCCACCGGGTACCACTCATCTCCACTACAAATAGGAAAAAGAGGCTACAATTTGCACGAGCTCACCAAAATTGGACTGTTGAAGACTGGAAAAATGTTGCCTGGTCTGATGAGTCTCGATTTCTGTTGAGACATTCAAATGGTAGAGTCCGAATTTGGCGTAAACAGAATGAGAACATGTATCCATCATGCCTTGTTACCACTGTGCAGGCTGGTGGTGGTGGTAATGGTGTGGGGGATGTTTTCTGGGCACACTTTAGGCCCCTTAGTGCCAATCGGCCATCGTTTAAATGCCACAGGCTACCTGAGAATTGTTTCTGACCATGTCCATCCCTTCATGACCACCATGTACCCATCCTCTGATGGCTACTTCCAGCAGGATAATGCACCATGTCACAAAGCTCGAATCATTTCAAATTGGTTTCTTGAACATGACAATGAGTTCACTGTACTAAAATGGCCCCCACAGTCACCAGATCTCAACCCAATAGAGCATCTTTGGGATGTGGTGGAACGGGAGCTTCATGCCCTGGATGTGCATCCCTCAAATCTCCATCAACTGCAAGATGCTATCCTATCAATATGGGCCAACATTTCTAAGGAATGCTATCAGCACCTTGTTGAATCAATGCCACATAGAATTAAGGCAGTTCTGAAGGCAAAAGGGGGTCCAACACCGTATTAGTATGGTGTTCCTAATAAGTCTTTAGGTGAGTGTATATGTGTTTATATATATATATATATATATATATATATATATATCTCTATGTATGCTTATATACCCCAAGTTATTTTTATATTCAAGTATATATATATATATATATACTCCTGTAACTTATATATATATATATATATATATATGTATATACAGTGGATATAAAAAGTGTACACACCCCTGTTAAAATGTCAGGTTTCTGTAATGTAAAAAAAAATGAGACAAAGATAAATCATTTCAGAACTTTTTCCACCTTTAATGTGACCTATAAACTGCCACTCAATTGAAAAACAAACTGATATCTTTTAGGTGGACGGAAGAAAAAAAAAAAACTAAAATGATGTGGTTGCATAAGTGTGCACACCCTCTTATAACTGGGGATGTAGCTGTGTTCAGAATTAAGCAATCACATTCAAAATCATGTTAAATAGGAGTCAGCATACACCTGCCATCATTTAAAGTGCCTCTGATTAACCCCAAATAAAGTTCAGCTACTCTAGTTGGTCTTTCCTGAAATTTTCTTAGGGTACTTTCACACTAGCGCTGTTTGACTCCGGCAGGTAGTTCCGTTGCCTGCCAGGCAAACTGTATGCAAACGCATGTCATTTTTTCTGACTGATCAGGCATTTTTCTGACTGATCGGGATCCTGATCAGTCTGAAAAATGCCTGATCAGTCAGAATAATGCATTGCAATACCGGATCCATTTTTCCAGTGTCATCAGGCAAAACGGATCCGGTATAATTTTTTTTCTCATTTTTAAAGGTCTGCGCATGCGCAGACTGGAAGGACTGATCCAGAATTCCGATATTTTGAATGCCGGATCCGGCACCAATACATTCCTATAGAAAAAAATGCTGGATTCGGCATTCAAGCAAGTCTTCCGTTTTTTTCGCCGGAGATAAAACCGTAGCATGCTACGGTTTTCTCTTTTGCCTGATCAGTCAAAACGACTGAACTGAAGACATCCTGATGCATCCTGAACGGATTATTCTTCATTCAGAATGCATGGAGATATGCCTGATCAGTTCTTTTCCGGTATAGAGCCCCTGTGACTGAACTCTATGCCGGAAAAGAAAAACGCTAATGTGAAAGTAGCCTTAGTCGCATCCCACAGCAAAAGCCATGGTCCACAGAGAGCTTCCAAACCATCAGAGGGATCTCATTGTTAAAAGGTATCAGTCAAGAGAAGGGTACAAAATAATTTCCAAGCCATTCGATATACTATGGAACAAAGTGAAGACAGTCATCATCAAGTGGAGAAAATATGGCACAGCAGTGACATTACCTAGAAGTTCACTGGACGTCCCTCAAAAATGTATGATTTTACCCTAGTACCATCATGTATTTTTAATATTCCCAATAGTGAGCTAATTTTACGTCTGCATTTAACTGATACAACAGGCTGTTCTGGCAGAGGAGTACACTGGATCAGGTCTAACTGGATATTGACATTTACCACTGGACCCCATTGACTATAATCTGGATGGTTTCCAGCATAATTGCCGTGTCTCGGTTAAACAAAAACGATGCAATATTTGATGTGACCACAAATTTAAGTTCAAAACAGTATAAATTCTTCAAGGTACACTTGTATATGAAGGAGCTCGACAGGGAGGTTGCTCCAGACATGTTGGAGTGTTGAACTAACCACAGATCTTCTGTGGATGTAGGTTTGCTCAAATCCATCTGTCTCTTCATGTAATCCCAGACAGACTTGATGATGTTGAGATCAGGGCTCTGTATAATGGCTGTATGCTTGGAGTTATTGTCCTGCTGCGGAATAAATTTGGAGCCAATTAGACCCAAATTGGATAAGTATTTGCCTGTATTTCTCAGCATTGAGGATACTAGTAATCCTGACCAAATCACTGCAACTCAGTTTGCTGAAATGCAGCCCCTGAATTGCAAGGAACCTCTACATGCTTCTATGTTGGCTGCAGTCACTCATTATTGTACCACTCTCTAGGCCTTCAGGGAAAAAAAATGGCCTTCTGCTACAGCCAAATATTTTAAATTTAGACTCACCAGTCCAGTGGTCTTCATGAAGGAATTTCACCCAAAAAGCCATACCTTTGACATGGAAACAAGGCCAAGCAACTCAACAATAAACAAAAACATTGGATTGGAGTCAACATTTGAAATATTTGACACCCCAAACATTTGCTTGCTTTTTATAGTCATAAAGTCCACCACTGACTATGGGAAGAAGCCAAGCAGGCAGAGGCAGTGTGATGCCCTGGGCAATGTCCTGCTGGGAAACCTTGAGTCTTACCATTCATATACTGTAGAGCAACATGATAATGCATCCTGCCACACTGAGAAAATTGTTCAAGAATAGTTAGAGGAACATGACAAAGAGTTCATAGTGTTGACTTGGGCTCCAAATTACCTAGATCTCAATCGGATTGAGTAACTGTGGGATGTGCTAGAAGGACAAGTCTGGTGAATAGCAGCTACACCTCTCAACTCAAGCTGGCCATGCACATGAGATAATTGTTTCTTTAAACATCTCTCCCGGGCCTCTGTATACATGCTTGCATTGTGAATAGGAGAGGGGGAAAAGCTCTGTTGGCCAATCCTGCCACAATCCATGGGTTTGGTGGATATACCTGTATATCTAATCTAGTTTATATTAAAGATATCATTTACCTCCTTTCCCTTCCTTTTCTTGTGGCTATACATATTAAGTTCCCCATTTCTCGTGTTTTTTCACTTGTGGTTTTGTATGCATTGGGTTTCTCACCTTCAGGTCAGGCCACATTCCAGTGCTGTAAGGAAACCACAAAGGATTGGGTATGTTGCAGTTTTAAAAAGTTCTAAAAAGTGTGTGGTTTTTTACCACAGTTTGTTAACAGGACTTTTGAAAAAATATACCATCTGACCAGCATAGTAAATTACTGCAGCAGAACAACTGCACAAAAAGAGGTGTACTGTTTATGTGAAGAAACTTTTAGGTTTGCCTTAAAAATGGCTTTTACTTCAACAGCCAAAATAGCCCGAGTTCACTGTGTAATGTACGAACATAATTGAAAGTTTTTTGGGGGGAATTAAATATATCCTCAGGATAAGCCATCAATATCTGGTAGGTGTGGTCCAACTCCCAGCACTCTCGCTGATCAGATGTTGCAAGGGGCTGTGGGCTGTGAGGCACAGGTGAGATATGCAACCTCTCCCTCAGCCCCTGACTTCACATCCCTTGGTCAATGGCCTTTCTGCAGCTCAGTCTCATATTCACTGAATGGTATTGAGCAGCAAAGCCAAGCAGAGCATCTATACAATGTACTCTGTATTCTGTGATAAGGCCACTTTGCTCGTCCTATTGACACAGCGCCCTCAAACAGCGGATCAGTGGGAGTGCCAGGAGTTCGACCCTCCCACCATCAGATGTGGATGATTTATCCCAGGAAACCCTATGGCTATGGATTTCTTTCCATTGAAATTATTTTTATTGTTTAGTTGCCTCCTAAGTGCAAAGTTAATCAACTTTCTATATAGTGTTCATGAAAAATGTCATCCCATTTTGCTTCTGCAGAGTATGTGTAAGTTCTTCATGTAGCTGGTGCTGCAGCTGGATCTCACATAAATCTTTCTTCTCCTGTTTCTGACATCTCTCTCAGCTTTTGCTTTCCTTCTTTCGGTAGTTAGGCCTCTTTCACACTGGCGTTGGGGGAAAATGTGCGGGTGCGTTGCGAGAACACGCGCGATTTTTCCGCGCGAGTGCAAAACATTGTATTGCGTTTTGCACTCGCGTGAGAAAAATCGCGCAGGTTTGGTGCCCAAACCCGAACTTCTTCACAGAAGTTCGGGCTTGGGATCGGTGTTCTGTAGATTGTATTATTTTCCCTTATAACAAGGTTATAAGGGAAAATAATAGCATTCTGAATACAGAATGCATAGTACAATAGCGCTGGAGGGGTTAAAAAATAAAATAAAATAATTTAACTCACCTTAGTCCACTTGATCACGAAGCCCGGCATCTCTTCTGTCTGTCTTTTGTGCTGTGTGGAGGAACAGGACCTGTGGTGACGTCACTCCGGTCATCACATGATCCATCACATGATCTTTTACCATGGTGATGGATCATGTGATGACCGGAGTGACGTCACCACAGGTCCTGTTCCTCCACACAGCACAGAAGACAGACAGAAGAGATGCCAGGCTGCGCAATCAAGTGGATTAAGGTGAGTTAAATTATTTTTTTTAAAAATTTAACCCCTCCAGCGCTATTGTACTATGCATTCTGTATTCAGAATGCTATTATTTTCCCTTATAACCATGTTATAAGGGAAAATAATAATGATCGGGTCTCCATCCCGATCGTCTCCTAGCAACCGTGCGTGAAAATCGCACCGCATCCGCACTTGCTTGCGGATGCTTGCGATTTTCACGCAACCCCATTCATTCCTATGGGGCCTGCGCTACGTGAAAAACGCACAAAATAGAGCATGCTGCGATTTTCACGCAACGCATAAGTGATGCGTGAAAATCACCGCTCATGTAAACAGCCCCATAGAAATGAATGGGTCCGCGCGGAATACTCGCCCGTGTAAAAAAGGGGCCTTAGGCCTCTTTCACACGGGCATTGCGGGAACGTGCAATTTTTCTGCGTGAGTCCAAAACATTGTAATGCGTTTTGCACTCGTGTGAGAAAAATCGTGCATGTTTGGTACCCAAACCCGAACTTCTTCACAGAAGTTTGGGCTTGGGATCGGTGTTCTGTAGATTGTATTATTATACCTTAAAAAATGGTTATAAGGGAAAATAATAGCATTGTGAATACAGAATGCTTAGTAAAATAGCACTGGAGGGGTTAAAAAAAATAAAATAAAAATTTAACTCACCTTGATCCAATTGATCGCGCAGCCCGGCATCTCCTTCTGTCTTCATCTTAGCTGTGTAGGAACAGGACCTGTGGTGACGTCACTCCGGTCATCACATGATCCATCACATGATCTTTTACCATGGTGATGGATCATGTGATGGACCATGTGATGACTGGAGTAACATCACCACAGGTCCTGTTACTGCACACAGCTAAAATGAAGACAGAAGGAGATGCGGCCTGCGCGAGCAAGTATATTAAGTGAGTTAAATTATTAACTATTGTACTATGCATTCTGTATTCAGAATGCTATTATTTTCCCCGATCAAAATAATAATGATCGGGTCTCCATCCCGATCGTCCCCTAGCAACCGTGTGTGAAAATCGCACCGCATCCGCACTTGCTTGCGGATGCTTGCGATTTTCACGCAACCCCATTCATTTCTATGGGGCCTGCGTTACGTGAAAAACGCTGAATATAGAGCATGCTGCGATTTTCATGCAACGCACAAGTGATGTGTGAAATTCACCACTCATGTTAACAGCCCCATAGAAATGAATGGGTCGGGATTCAGTGCGGGTGCAATGCATTCACCTCACGCATCGCATCCGCGCGGAATACTCGCCCGTGTAAAAGGGGCCTTAGAGATCGAAGTGGATAGAGTGGAGAGGGCATACACAAGACGGATTGAAGGAGGAAGGCAACAGATCCAGCATGTATTACTGGGAAATACATAAGAAAAGCTTGAAATGGAAGGTTTCAAGATGAACAGCAGGGGGTCTAAAAATGAATTAAATAATAAAAATTACAGCCTGAAACTTAGTGTAACTTTTTTACTCAAGGTAACCACTTAGGGTAAGTTATTTAGACTGCAGGACTTTTTCTCACGTAAAAAATAACGGATCCCAGATGGAAATGGCTAAAACAGATGCAAAATTAGCACAACAGATGCTCAAAATAAATGATCCATTTTTTTCTGTTCTTCAGATCAGAAGAATGGAAAACAAAACAGTGATGTGACTAACATACAGTACAGACCAAAAGTTTGGACACACCTTCTCATTCAAAGAGTTTTCTTTATTTTCATGACTATGAAAATTGTAGATTCACACTGAAGGCATCAAAACTATGAATTAACACATATGGAATTATGTACATAACAAAACAGTGTAAAACAACTGAAAATATGTCATATTCTAGGTTCTTCAAAGTAGCCACCTTTTGCTTTGATTACTGCTTTGCACACTCTTGGCATTCTCTTGATTAGCTTTAAGAGGTAGTCACCTGAAATGGTTTTCACTTCACAGGTGTGCCCTGTCAGGTTTAATAAGTGGGATTTCTTGCCTTATAAATGGGGTTGGGGCCATCAGTTGCGTTGTGGAGAAGTCAGGTGGATACACAGCTGATAGTCCTACTGAATAGACTGTTAGAATTTGTATTATGGCAAGAAAAAAGCAGCTAAGTAAAGGAAAACGAGTGGCCATCATTACTTTAAGAAATGAAGGTCAGTCAGTCCGAAAAATTGGGAAAACTTTGAAAGTGTCCCCAAGTGCAGTCACAAAAACCATCAAGCGCTACAAAGAAACTGGCTCACATGCGGACCGCCCCAGGAAAGGAAGACCAAGAGTCACCTCTGCTGCGGAGGATAAGTTCATCCGAGTCACCAGCCTCAGAAATCGCAGGTTAACAGCAGCTCAGATTAGAGACCAGGTCAATGCCACACAGAGTTCTAGCAGCAGACACATCTCTAGAACAACTGTTAAGAGGAGACTGTGTGAATCAGGCCTTCATGGTAGCATATCTGCTAGGAAACCACTGCTAAGGACAGGCAACAAGCAGAAGAGACTTGTTTGGGCTAAAGAACACAAGAAATGGACATTAGACCAGTGGAAATCCGTGCTTTGGTCTGATGAGTCCAAATTTGAGATCTTTGGTTCCAACCACCGTGTCTTTGTGCGACGCAGACAAGGTGAACGGATGGACTCTACATGCCTGGTTCCCACTGTGAAGCATGGAGGAGGAGGTGTTATGGTGTGGGGGTGCTTTGCTGGTGACACTGTTGGGGATTTATTCAAAATTGAAGGCATACTGAACCAGCATGGCTACCACAGCATCTTGCAGCGGCATGCTATTCCATCCAGTTTGCGTTTAGTTGGACCATCATTTATTTTTCTACAGGACAATGACCCCAAACACACCTCCAGGCTGTGTAAGGGCTATTTGACCATCAAGGAGAGTGATGGGGTGCTGCGCCAGATGACCTGGCCTCCACAGTCACCGGACCTGAACCCAATCGAGATGGTTTGGGGTGAGCTTGACCGCAGAGTGAAGGCAAAAGGGCCAACAAGCGCTAAGCATCTCTGGGAACTCCTTCAAGACTGTTGGAAGACCATTTCAGGTGACTACCTCTTGAAGCTCATCAAGAGAATGCCAAGAGTGTGCAAAGCAGTAATCAAAGCAAAAGGTGGCTACTTTGAAGAACCTAGAATATGAGAATCTTTTCAGTTGTTTCACACTTTTTTGTTATGTATATAATTTTACATGTATTAATTCATAGTTTTGATGCCTTCAGTGTGAATCTACAATTTTCATAGTCATGAATATAAAGAAAACTCTTTGAATGAGGTGTGTCCAAACTTTTGGTCTGTACTGTATGTAAAAATCTTTTTTCCATGTCAAAGCTGTTGTTTAGCCTTTAAGATAACAAGCTTTTCATAATTAGTTTGCCTTTGACCAATTATCCTGACCACTCATCAAATGAACTAAGCTAACAGCATTGTAGGGATCTTTGATGATGTTGGTGGAATCCAGTGTTAAGGTTTCATTCACATCTACCTACCGGTGTTCAAGGTTTGATATGTTATATTCAAATATTCTTGTCCAACAAAAAAAAGGCATCAGGTATGCAGTGCCTAATACTGCAGATACCTAAAAAAAAAGATGTCACCAGAAAAGTCACTGTGAATCCAGGTACAATGCCTTGTAGGGTTAAGCTCAGCTGAATGTAAGGATACCGTTTGATTAGTGATCCATTGCGTAGTTCTGGAGAAAAACTGCTACTTTTATTCCATCTGCATATGAGCAGTTAAGTGCACTGAGGGTGGGTCCAAGCCACTCTGTGCACCCTTGCTCCTCCTGCTTCCTGTTATCAGCCCCTCCCTCTCCTATTTGACAGGACCAAGTGAGATGAATATCGAGGTCAGACTCTCTTTTATGTGTCACTTCAGTTCAGTGTTTTGTTGCACAATTGGCAGAAAATGACATACACTTTATATTAGGTATTCCGAGAAAAATAGTCATAAAGTGGCATAAAGCACACAGCAAAGCAGTGACAAGCCTTATCTATACATACAGGAAATAGCTCATATGTAATAACACCTGCAGAGGAAATCAGTCTCACAAAGCAAGCTATATTTAACTTTGATTTCCCACCCAATCCAATAAAAAAAACAAGTGGTTCATGAACTCAGGTATGTTCCGCAAGTGCCACCACTTTCCTCCACAATCTTTCTCTTATGGAAAAGAAATACTGAAAGCACGACTAATATTATGAAAATGAGTACCTGAAAAAAAAAAGCATGAAAAACATGACCTTTTATTGCTGATCAGCAGAGTAACCCCACTTCTGTTTGCACAAAGGTTTCTTTGTCTGTAGATAATGGTGCCCTGGCCAATCACATGGCGTCAGCAGCTGTACCATCATTTCCATCCCACCCTGAAGGTTTATAATGTTTGTAATGTTTGGCAAAAGTAGATGATTAAACTCCCAAGCCAGGTGTAAAAGCAACCTTTGTCATTTGTATTGCCTTCAGTCAGGTCTGTTTAACCTCATCATTCCAGTTAGGCGAAGAAGAAGTATATATATATATATATATATATATATATAACAACAACAAAAAGAAAGTAATTAAGGGGCCAGTTTATATTTTGGAGGGTTCCATTCAGTTACACTGTGGATGGACTGCGCATGCGCAACTTTCCCTGAATGGAGGACGGTGACAGACGTAATTCTCCATCAGCGGCCATATTCCCAGCGCAGCGCTAGCACACAGGTCAGGGAACCTGCGTGTAAACATAAATTATGCAGATCAGGCTTTAGTTTTTGTTTTGTAAATGTATTAACTTAAAAGGGTTTTCAGACATTTAAATACCGAAGACCTATCCTCTGGATAGATCATCAGTATCTGACGGTGGTGGTCTGACAGCCGGTTTGAGAAGACCTCGGCACTCCTGTGTGCGCCGCGGTATTTGTTCACCGAACACAGCGACGTACATTGTATAGTGGCTGTGCTTGGTATCGCGGCTCAGCCTCATTCACTTATATGGGGCTGAGCTGTGCCTAGGCCACGTGACCATTGAACGTTTCGTCACTTGACGTAGGGAAAGCTGTGCCTTCTCAAACAGCTGATGAGCAGGGGTTCCGGATGTCGAACCCCACCGATTAGATACTGATGACCTAATAATACTAATAATGTGCTAAAAAATAAACCTACAGCTCTTTATTCTTTAAATATGCAAACTGATAACAATCCCCCATGGCGGTGTTCTGCACATGCAGAACTGGGTCTGACCCAGCAGCTTACAACCAACAATCACTTGATAGCAGCTTCCTCTGTGCACTGCATAACACTCAATGAGAAGGTAGAAGCCTTCTATCTTCTCCTAGGAGTCCACAGCTGTCTATAGTAGGAAGCAACCTGATCTTCTCCTGCTAGATTACCAGAGTAGGAGTTGTAATCCAACACTGTACATATATGGCGCTCCAAATTAAAGTCCAGCACCAGTTGCCATACATGCATGGTGCTTGGTCGCCATTAGGCTAATAATCCTTCCCCAATCTCTCCATTCAATTTGACTGATGGGTTTAGCATTCAGTGCCACAAAGGATGATAATTCTATCTTATGCCATGCGGGCAAGTGTCCACTAGGCATTGCGAAGCCAGGGAAGTATACTGGCTTTTCATTAACTATCCCTCTCCAACCCCTCCCCTTTTATTTTGACTGAAGGGTTATTCAGCGGCACAAAGAATAACGTACAGGAACTCTGGATGCGTCAGTCAAGATGAAAGGGGAGCAGTTGTAGAGGGATTATTGAAAAAATACCAACACACTCCCCTGGCTTAGTGATGTCCTGCAGAAACTTTCCTGCACCTCGAGGGACAGAATTAAAGTTCATTTTCTCAGTTATGTTACTGCTATGAATGGCAACATGGGTATGTTTCAATGTGTACCCAGCGGTGTTACTGGTTTTATCTGCTGACAGACTCCCTATAATATTTGAATTGTCTGAATTACTATACAATAGTAGAGAATTGCACAAGAATCAGTTATAACAGTGACACAAGGTGTAACCAGTAGTGTAGTGCTTGATAAATAAATGCAGAATAATGCACATGTCTGTGAGCTCTCTTCCAGGAAAGACGCTTCTGCTAAGCAGAAAACAAAATATCAGGAGACAGATGAGACAATATTGAAGTTTCCTGGTGCCATCCAATCACTGACACTAACCTCTGAAAGACACTGCAAGGAGCACAACTTTCAAGAATGTTACAGACGTTCATAAACATAAGATCAGCACTGAGCAAACAATATAAGCGTAACGGCTCAATCTTTATGGTATTTTCACAATCTGCTAATTCTGGCTTCAATTCAAATTGATGTTTTAAAGGCAGTTAAATCACTTATCTGATGGTGCTGAACTAGTATTAGTTTTGCTAATAATATATTTGATTACATATAGCATACACATGACTTTAAAGTAGGTCCAGATTCTTGCGATTGTTATTATTAATAGTGTTATTTACAGTATATTAATATTTTTATTCTACTTTTGAGGAAAGTACTATCATATTTTTATTATTATTATTATTATTACTACTACTACTGGTACTACTGTTGGGGTTGTCCAGGATTAAGAAAATTTGAGCTGCAATGGCAGAAGCAGCCTATGGACAACAGTGATGCTGATTCTGGAAAAATCGTTGATTCCTTTTTTATTCTAACCTCAGACAACCCCTTTAATTTACTACTATACCTAAGTACCTCAGATTTCAAATATATGAATTCAACATCTCGGGCATGCCCCCCTATCACCTAAAATTAAAAAAATCATATCATACTCACCCCATTCTCCGTTGCCATTCTCTGCACTGTTAGTCCAGCCCTCCTTCTGCTGCTTGTTTACAAACAGCGGCATATGGCACATGATCGGTGCAGCCAATCACTCTTTTTGTGGCTGCAGTGGTCACGTGCCATACACCTACATGCCACTGTGCCTTTTTTCCCCATACATCAGTGACAATATGGCAGCTTCACTGGTTGCCTTCCCTTGGACCACTTTTGGAAGGTACTAACCATTGCACTCCAGGGGCTTCAAGAACTGACTGTTCACTATCCCACTCCTCTGTAACTAGATAATCAATGTTACTTCATTACTTAATTAATTTATATGGGGGTTAATATCAATCAAAAAAAATAATCTTAAAAATGGGGAAGAATGAGTTTATGAATACTCACTGATCTCCTTCCCCAATGGCTTATATAAAGCTTACCTGGTTCCCTACCTGCCTATACTTCCTGATGTCTCTAGACCCACAAGAAATGCCTGCTTAGCCAATCACTGATTGAGGTGGGTCACCCCAGGGACCAATAATTGGCTGAGCAAGCAATTCTTGTGTGTGGAGAAGCATTTTAAAGTATAAATCAGTTGGGCACCTGGTAAGTAACACAATGGCCAGGGTGCGAGGTCAGTGAGGGGATTATTGCTTGTTTTATTATTTTTTATCCCATTCTACCCCATTTCTAAAAAAAATGTATTTCCGGATAACTCTTTATGTGTTATGGCTGATCAATGTATATCTTTGTTCATATATCCCAGAATATAGTTTAAGAACACCAACAATATGAAAGGAGAAACTTATGACTGCTTCGCATGATGTCCGGTAGGTCTGTGTTGACATAACATGATTATTAATCAAAGCACAAGAATCTCTCAAATGTCATGTACATGAAAATAGCCCAGACAAAAGCGAACCAACAATGAAACCAAGCAAACAGTCCTTGAAGCAAAAATGCTAACAAGGTTCAAGAGTAAGAGGAAATGTAGTTTCCGAGGGAGCAGCCAACTTCTCTTTGCCCAAACAGTAGGCTAAGACAGAATTGATCAATGATCTATATTACTTTATAAAAGGCAGCAAATGTTGAAATGAAATAAGAACGAAGAGGGCAGATCAATTAGTTTAATAGTATCTATGTGGATTAGTTCACACCAGTGATATGCTTTAACTGTACCCTAATATAATCATTGTCAAAATAGTATAAAGGCCCCTTCTGTGTTCTTAGTTTTGCAACTTTATTCAAATTACACATTCACTATGGAGAGAAATTAAATGGAAACCTGTTCCATGGAGATAAGGTTGGATGGCTATTGGTTAATGAAGCACTATATGCCACCTGAGACAGAAGAAGTAAAACAACAAACTTGGTTTTACAATGTGAAATGTAGTATTACTGTAAAGATTTGAAAACCTGCTATGTCCACAGCTGCTTGGAGCTGGCTAGACTGCATAAAGTCTAAGGGATTACCAAATTTACACCCTTCTGGACTTCACTGCTGAATATTCCCACAAAGTTAGACTGGGGCTCATTGGGCCCACCAGAGGAACTTATTAACAGGGCCCAACCCCTATATCTTTAATAAAGTCTGATAGGTTTTGAGTCAGAGAAATATATCCTAGTGGCAAGTGATTAGCTCCAAGGACAGCTCCAAATGTTTTTTTTCTCCTGAATCTTTAGGGCCCACTATGGTATTGGAGACTACTGGGTCCACCAGAGATTCCTCTAGTACTCTGGTGGGCTAGTTTGACCCTGGATCCCCAGGTCACAACTCCATAATAGACCCTAGTAGCAAGTGATTATCTCCAAAGGCAGCTCCAAATGTTTTTTTTTTTTCCTCCTGAACCTGGCTTGAAAACACCAATGTCTAGGATCAGTTGGAGAAGTGGTCCTAAACAAGGAGAGGTACTCTTCAAAACTACCAGTTCCGTCCGGTGACTTCCTCTTATGAGGGAGTTACATTATCTGTGTCTGATTTCTTGGACTCTGGGTGAGCTGGTAACTTAATTCAGCAAGCTTTAGTCCAACAGTACTGGCTTCCAACATCCGTCTTGAAAAACTGCTTTCAGTGGCTTTTGTAAATGGGTTGCCACTTCCTGAACTCGTTCTTTATCTCACTTTGTCCCTTAAATTGCAAATAGGGTTTCTACATGATGCACTTAGATCATGTGACCATACACTCCGGCCACATGATCAAGCACTAGATAATATATCGTTGTAAAAATACATCGGGGGGCATTACACCATATATATCAACAGACGGTCCAATGTCTGAATCCACGCCAAACCAGATGGGCATTCTTCTTTTCCCATTTCAATTTCGAGCTTCACTTTCGCCCAGCCAACATCAAGGCGGATTCTCTGTCTCAATCATTTAATTTCTCTGACCATCAAGATAAACCTACATACATTGACGATCCCGGTCGCTTGATCACTGAGGCTCCTGTCCTGGTCAAAAACATTCCTCCTGGGAAGACATTCGTGCCACCTGCAAAGAGGATTTATGAAGTAACCACGACACTCATTTGGATGATCTAGAGATAATTCATTTATTTAATTGTCCATCCCAAAGTGATCTTTTTAGATAATGGCCAAAGTTTCGGTCCACCAGGACCTTGTTCACGGCCTAAGTATAGATACATACAGAGAATTTTAAATGCAGACTTAACTTTCGGGACAGGCAGACAATATCATATGACAAAGTATAGATGTGTAAGATAAATACACAGATGTCAGAAAAAACATAGAAAGTTGGAATTGAATATTATCATATAGACATATCCATCTGAGTAGGATGATTCCAGACATTTTTCTTCAGTCCGAGTTGAACTATTTTAGGACCTATGTAAAAGGGTAGTACTCGATAAGCGAAAAATATGTATATACAAAAATATATACAGCAATGTGTAGAGATATATATAAAAGATATATATAAAAGAGATCTCCTATAATAGTTTACATCTAGCCGTAAGTGTAACATTAACACATAATCACTATCAGGAGACAGTGTCATATAAATCATACGTAGACTTGGTCATATTGGCTATATAGAGGTTATCTATACATGTAGAAAGCAATAATCAAAGAGGAGGCAATGATCAAAAAGAGACAATGTTCCATAGGTCAGAAGAAAATATAAATAAATAAATATAGATGTTCCCACTAAGTATATATGTATAGCATAACCGCAAGATTGCTGTAAGGAAAAACAGTAATTAGTTCATACAAATAGGTACAGACCTTGTCGGTATAGATCCAGAGGTATCAGGAGGACTGCTACTTAAATATAGAATATAAAATACAGAAACCAGGATAAATAGTAAATTATATACAAAAATCGGATGCGAAAATCAGATGCGAAAAATCAAAGTCCCTATTCATTCCATGTGGGGACAAAGTTCTAAGGTCAAAGATCCAGAAAGCCTCACGTTCCTTGAGACGTGCAATCCGGTTTCCTCCTCGTCGTGCTGTGGAACATGTTCTAGAACCTGGAACTGGAGCTGGTTGATTTGATGTTTTGTGGATATGAAATGATATGGGATTGGGAGTTCCGTTTTCTGACAACGAATGTCAGATTTGTGTTTTGAAATACGATCACGTATACATTGGGTTGTTTCGCCAACATAGGCCACACCGCAAGGGCATTTAATCAGGTACACCACGAAGGAGGAATTACACGTGAAGAAGTCTCTGGGATGATAAATTTTACCCGAATGGGGGTGTATAATCCTATTACCCCTAATGACATTAGTACACTGGGCACAGTAAAGGCACGGATAGGTTCCTGTTTTGCGTGGGGCCAGAGTGGTTTGTTTAAGTTGCGGTTTAAATGAACCTATATCAGCATGTACCAGTTGATCTTTCAGATTAATTGAACGTTTGTAGCACATGCGAATGGGATTTTGAAATTCTGGAACATTTGGATAGGAACGTGTTAGTACAGACCAATGTTTTTTGATTATGGTTTGGATCTTTGGTGTGAAGGGGTGGTAGGTAGTAATAAATGGAATGCGTGGGACAGGCGTTGGCCTAATGGATCGTGGGGGGGGCCTGTTTAGCCAAAATAAGTTCATCTTCCAATAACTTGATGGGGTATCCCCTTTCTTTGAATTTATTTGCCATTTCATAAAGGCGTTGATCGCGGAGAGATGAATCCACGACAATCCTAGTCACACGTTTGAACTGAGATCGAGGTAGGGAATGTTTTGTATTGCGAGAATGACTGCTAGAATAGTGTAGCAATGTATTGCGATCGGTTGTTTTTTTCTAAAGAGGTCAGTAGTTAATGTTCCGGCTTGTGTCTTGTATACTGATGTATCCAAGAAACTGATATTGTCTCGGTCTATATGAGGTAAAGGAAAGATCCGGGTCTTGTTTATTGATGTGGTCAATGAATTGGGACAGTGAGTCAGTGTCGCCAGTCCAGACGCAAAATATATCGTCTATGTAACGATACCAAATCAGTGCAAATTGTTGGAAAAGACAGTGGGGATAAATTTTATCTTCCTCAAATTTTGCCATAAAGGCATTTGCGTAAGGAGGCACCACATTTGCGCCCATCGCTGTACCGCGTTTTTGGATATAGTAGTCGTCACCGAACATAAAATAGTTATTATGTAAAACAAATCGCAAAAGGGTTAAGCAAAAAGCCTGTGCATTTGATAAATAATTGGAGATAGAAAGAAGGAAAGAGACTGCTTCAAGCCCCTTTTCATGGGCAATAGAGGTATACAGACTGTTTACATCAAGTGTCACTAGTAGGTTCTCAGGGGAAATATTCTGCAATGAAGAAATAATGGATAAGAAATGTGTCGTATCTAGCAGAAAAGACCAAGTATTTTTGATTAGTGGGGTGAGTACTCTTTCTAAAAAGATTGAGAGTGGAGAAAGAATAGAGTCGGACTTACTTAAGCTGCTTTTTTCTTGCCATAATACAAATTCTAACAGTCTATTCAGTAGGACTATCATCTGTGTATCCACCTGACTTCACAACGCAACTGATGGTCCCAACCCCATTTATAAGGCAAGAAATCCCACTTATTAAACCTGACAGGGCACACCTGTGAAGTGAAAACCATTTCAGGTGACTACCTCTTGAAGCTCATCAAGAGAATGCCAAGAGTGTGCAAAGCAGTAATCAAAGCAAAAGGTGGCTACTTTGAAGAACCTAGAATATGACATATTTTCAGTTGTTTCACACTTTTTTGTTATGTATATAATTCCACATGTGTTAATTCATAGTTTTGATGCCTTCAGTGTGAATCTACAATTTTCATAGTCATGAAAATAAAGAAAACTCTTTGAATGAGAAGGTGTGTCCAAACTTTTGGTCTGTACTGTATATATACCTATATATACATTCTGGATTACTAATCTCCTTTTCTTTTTATCTTCCACAGAAAAATGACCCCCCTATAGTCTCAACATATCAGGTAGTATACCGTCACATAATTTAGAGTCATCAGTAATGTTGCCCTTTAGTTGTATTACCTATTCACATATCTCTATTGGCTATTATTGTTCGGTTATCTAAATAACATTAATGCTCCAGACAGTGTGCGGCAAATATTGCTAAAACGCAAGCGCAGCTCTCAAATTCTAGCGCCTGCGCCCTAAACCCCGATCTCCGGACACTCTAAGTCCGTAGCGGAGAACCAAGGCGCTTGCGCGTATGACGTACTTGTCATCGCGATACCTGGGCACAAGCCGAGAGACGCCGGCGCATGCGTACTCTCATCTCAGCGTGATAGTTTAAAAAAAAAACTTTCTCCGCGCCTGCCAGCAGTCCTCCCGATACCTCTGGATCTATACCGACAAGGTCTGTACCTATTTGTATGAACTAATTACTGTTTTTCCTTACAGCAATCTTGCGGTTATGCTATACATATATACTTAGTGGGAACATCTATATTTATTTATTTATATTTTCTTCTGACCTATGGAACATTGTCTCTTTTTGATCATTGCCTCCTCTTTGATTATTGCTTTCTAAATGTATAGATAACCTCTATATAGCCAATATGACCAAGTCTACGTATGATTTTTATGACACTGTCTCCTGATAGCGATTATGTGTTAATGTTACACTTACGGCTAGATGTAAACTATTATAGGAGATCTCTTTTATATATATCTTTTATATATATCTCTACACATTGCTGGATATATATTTTTATATACATATTTTTCGCTTATCGATTACTACGCTTTTACATAGGTCCTAAAATAGTTCAACTCGAACTGAAGAAAAATGTCTGGAATCATTCTACTCAGATGGATATGTCTATATGATAATATTCAATTCCAACTTTCTATGTTTTTTCTGACATCTGTGTATTTATCTTACACATCTATACTTTGTCATATGATATTGTCTGCCTGTCCCGAAAGTTAAGTTTGTATTTAAAATTATCTGTATGTATCTATACTTAGGCCGTGAACAAGGTCCTGGTGGACAGAAGCGTTGGCCATTATCTAAAAAGATCACTTTGGGATGGACAATTAAATAAATGAATTATCTCTAGATCATCCAAATGAGTGCCGTGGTTACTTCATAAATCTAATTGATCACTTCCACTGAGCACCAACAGTCGTATAAGGAGTGCCATCCACTACAATTACTACCTGCAAAGAGGAGACATATAATAGCTTGGGGGCACAAATCCAAACTGGTTGGTCACAAGACATTAGCATTTTCATCACTCCACTACTGGTGTCCTACACTTCCAAAAGATGTGCGTGATTACGTGTCTGCCTGCACCGTCTGTGCTCAGAATAAAGTCTCCAGGACCAAAATACCTGCGCTGTTGTTAACTCTTCCTAATCCTGATGCCCCCTGGCAACACATTGCCATGGACTTTGTTACTGACCTTCCATCCTCTGCCAGATGTACAGCTATTTGGATGGTTGTGGACCGGTTGTCCAAGATGGCTCCCTTTGTCCCTTTATACGGACAAAGGGAGCACATACTCCTTGCATTGACTTCCTCAACCATTGTTTCTGATCGTGGAGTCCAGTTTACCTCTAAGCTCTTGAGGGCTTTGTGCTAGCTGCTTAAGATTGAATTAGACTTTTCTTTAGGATATCACCACCAAACTAATGGGCATGTAGAGTGGGTCAATCAGATATTAGAGAACTATCAAGGCACTTTGTCACTGCCCAACACAACTGGGTACAATTGCTACCTTGGGCAGTTTTCCTATGACAAACATTCTTGTGAGTCTACTGGGTCCTCCCTGTTCTTTGTCATTTATAAACACCATCCTCATGCCCCTTGTTCTGTTCCAACGTCCTCTGAGGTTCCTGCTGTAGATTCCTCTTTTACAGATTTCTTGAAGATATAGCATCAGACCAAAGACTGCATTATCAAGGCCATGACTCACATGAAGGTACATGCAGACAAGAGATGAAGAAAACCTCCTCTGTTCTCCTCAGGAGATAAGGTATGGCTCTCCTCTAAAAATATTCGCTTGAAAGTCCCTAGTTTCAAATTCGTCTCTAGGTTCCTGGGACGTTTTGAAGTATTGAAGAATATCAATGAAGTCACCTATAATCTACATCTGCCTCTCTCTCTCTCTCTCTCTGTGGATTCCCAACTCCTTCCATGTGTCTGTGGCAAGAAGCCTTACTACCTTGTGGATTGGAAAGGTTTTGGTCCTGAGGAGAGAGAGCACTGTCCTCCCTGGCTGCCTCTGTCATTGTCCACATCCGGTTGCATTATGGGGCAATTAACATAGTAACATAGTTTATAAGGTCAAAAAAGACATCTGCCCATCCAGTACAGCCTGTTATCCTGCAAGTTGATCCAGAGGAATGCAAAAAAAAAAAAGTGAGGTAGAAGCCAATTTCCCCACTTAAATTCCTTTCTGACTCCAATCAGGCAATCAGAATAACTCCCTGGATCAACGACCCATCACTAGTAGCTATAGCCTGTAATATTATTACACTCCAAAAATACATCCAGGCCCCTCTTGAATTCCTTTATTGTACTCACCATCCCCACCTCCTCAGGCAGAGAGTTCCATAGTCTCACTGCTCTTACCGTAAAGAATCCTTTTCTATGTTTGCGTACAAACCTTCTTTCCTCCAGATGCAGAGGGTGTCCCCTCGTCACAAACACAATTCTGGGGTTAAATAGATGATAGGAGAGATCTCTGTACTGACCCCTGATATATTTTTACATAGTTATTAGATCTCCCCGTCGTCTTTTTTCTAAAGTGAATAACCCCAATTTTGATAATCTTTCAGGGTACTGTAGTCCACCCATTCCAGGTATTACTTTAGTTGCCCTCCTCTGAACCCTCTCCAGCTCTGCTATGTCTGCCTTGTTCACTGGAGCCCAGAACTGTACACAGTACTCCATGTGTGGTCTGACTAGTGATTTGTAAAGTGGTAGGACTATGTTCTCATCACAGGCATCTATGCCCCTTTTGATGCAACCAATTATCTTATTGGCCTTGGCAGAAGCTGCCTGACACTGGTTTTTGCAGCTTAGTTTGCTGTTCACCAAAATTCCTAGGTCCTTTTCCATGTCAGTGTTACCCAGTATTTAACCATTTAATATGTTCTGGTGACTTGCATTATTCCTTCCCATGTGCATAATCTTACATTTGTCAGTGTTAAACCTCATCTGCCACTTATCTGCCCAAGCCTCCAATCTATCCAGATCCCTCTGTAGTAGTATACTGTCCTCTTCAGTGTAAATTACTTTGCACAGTTTAGTGTCATCTGCAAAAAATTATATTTTACTGTGCAAGCCTTCTACAAGATCATTAATAAATATATTGAAGAGAATAGGGCCCATTACTGACCCCTGAGGTACCCCACTAGTGACAGTGACCCAATCTGAGTATGTACCATTAATAGCCACCCTCTGTTTTCTATCCCTCAGCCAGTTACTTACCCACATACAGACGTTTTCTCCCAGTCCGAGCATTCTCATTATTATACTAACCTTTTATGTGGTACAGTGTCAAATGCTTTGGAGAAGTCCAGATATACAACATCCATTGATTCGCGGCGGTCAAGTCTAGAACTTACCTCCTCATAGAAACTGATTAAATTAGTTTGACATGACCGATCCCTCATGAAGCCATGCTAATATGGCGTTATTTGCTTATTTTCATTGAGGTACTCCAAGATAGCATTTCTTAGAAAACCTTCAAACAGTTTACCCACAAACAGATGTTAAACTTACCAGCCTATAGTTTCCGGGCTCTGCTTTTGGACCCTTTTTGAATATTGGCACCACATATGCCATGCACCAATCCTATGGGACACTCCCTTTCAGTATAGAGTCCTTAAATATCAGAAATAAGGATCTGGCTATGACATTTCTTAATTCTCAGGATACAGTGGTGTATGCCATCCGGTCCTGGCGATTTGTCTATTTTAATCTTTTTAAGATGCCGCTGTACTGCTTCCTGGGTCAGACAGGACACTTTTAATGGGGAATTTACTTTTACATTCTGCATATCAGTTTATTTTCCTTAGTGAATATAGTGGAGAATTTTTTTTTTAATAGCTTTGCTTTCTCCTCGTCGCTCTCTGCAACTCCCCCCTCATTACTGTGTAAAGGGCCGACACCTTCAGATTTATACTTTTTACCAGTTATATAATTGAAGAACATTTTAGGGTTAGTTTTGCTCTCTTTGGCAATTAATCTCTTGGTCTCTAGTTTAACTGCTTTTATTTGTTTTTTACATATTTTATTATTTTCCTTATAGTTTTTCAGTGCTTCCTTGCTACCATCCTATTTTAGTTATTTAAATGCTTTCTTTTTGTCATTTATTGGTTTATTTACATTTCTATTTATCCACATTGTTTTTTTCTTGTTCCTTAACCTTTTATTCCCATAAGGTATGTACCTCTCACAATGAGATTTTAGGATGCTTTTAACCACCTCAGCCCCCCTAGCTGAAACCCCCTTAATGACCAGACCACTTTTTACACTTCTGCACTACACTACTTTCACCGTTTATTGCTCGGTCATGCAACTTACCACCCAAATGAATTTTACCTCCTTTTCTTCTCACTAATAGAGCTTTCATTTGGTGGTATTTCATTGCTGCTGATATTTTTACTTTTTTTGTTATTAATCGAAATTTAACGATTTTTTTGCAAAAAATGACATTTTCCATTTCAGTTGTAAAATTTAGCAAAAAAAACAACATCCATATATAAATTTTTCGCTAAATTTATTGTTCTACATGTCTTTGATTAAAAAAAAAAAGTTTGGGTAAAAAAAAATAATGGATCGGATACGCAAAACACATACGGACGTCTGAATGGAGCCTTACAGGGGGTGATCAATGACAAGGGGGTGATCACCCCATATAGACTCCCTGATCACCCCCCTGTCATTGATCACCCCCCTGTAAGGCTCCATTCAGACGTCCGTAAGTGTTTTGCGGATCCGATCCATGTATCCGTGGATCCGTAAAAATCATACGGACGTCTGAATGGAGCCTTACAGGGGGGTGATCAATAAAAGGAGGGTGATCAATGACAGGGGGTGATCAGGGAGTGTATATGAGGTGATCACCCCCCTGTCATTGATCACCCCCCTGTAAGGCTCCATTCAGACGTCCGTATGTGTTTTGCGGATCCGATCCATGTATCCGTGGATCCGTAAAAATCATACGGACGTCTGAATGGAGCCTTACAGGGGGGTGATCAATGACAGGGGGTGATCAGGGAGTGTATATGAGGTGATCACCCCCCTGTCATTGATCACCCCCCTGTAAGGCTCCATTCAGACGTCCGTATAAGTTTTGCGGATCCGATCCATGTATCCGTGGATCCGTAAAAATCATACGGACGTCTGAATGGAGCCTTACAGGGGGTGATCAATGACAGGGGGGTGATCAGGGAGTCTATATGGGGTGATCAGGGGTTCAGTGGGGTTAATAAGTGACGGGGGGGTGTAGTGTAGTGGTGTTTGGTGCTACTTTACACAGCTACCTGTGTCCTCTGGTGGTCGATCCAAACAAAAGGGACCACCAGAGGACCAGGTAGCAGGTATATTAGACGCTGTTATCAAAACAGCGTCTAATATACCTGTTAAGGGTTAAAAAAATCGCATCTCCAGCCTGCCAGCGAACGATCGCCGCTGGCAGGCTGGAGATCCACTCGCTTACCTTCCGATCCTGTGAACGCGCGCGCCTGTATGCGCGCGTTCACAGGAAATCTCGCGTCTCGCGAGATAACGCGTATATACGTGACTGTGCGCAGCGCTGCCGCCTCCTGAACGCGATCCTGCGTTAGGCGGTCCGGAGGCGGTTAAAAATATCCCATTTTGTGGCTGTATTTTTATTTTTGAGGACTTTGTCCCAGTTAGTTAGACCTATGGCCTCTCTTAGTTAAATTTAGCTAAATTTAGCTTTTTTGAAGTTTGGTATTTTTGTTCCTCCCTGAAGAAACACTCTTTTGAATGACAATTAGAAGGTTATTACTTTATGGTCACTATTTCCCAGGTGTCCCCCAACCTGCACATCTGTTGTTCTGTCAGGTCTATTAGTTAATACTAAGTCCTGTATGGCCGTCCCTCTAGTCGGGTCCTGAACCAGTTGGGAAAGGTAATTGTCTTTGGTTATTGCCAAGAACCTGTTTCCTTTATGAGATATACAAGTTTCAGTTTCCCAGTCTATATCTGGGTAGTTGAAGTCCCCCATAATAACCACCTCATTATGATCTGCCGCCTCGTCTATCTCATTTAGTAGTAGATTTTCTGTGGTTTATAATAAACTCCTATTAGTATTTTATTATTGTTTTTGCCTCCATGTATTTCTACCCACAGTGACGCCACATGTTCATGCCCCTCACTTACAGTGCTGCCCATAATTATTCATACCCCTGGCAAATTTTGACGTAAAGTTACTTTTATTTAACCAGCAAGTAATTTTTTGATGGGAAATGACATAGGTGTCTCCCAAAAGATAATACAAAAGGCATTATTGTTGAAAAAAAAACATTTCTCAGCTTTTATTTACATTTGAGCAAAAAGTGTCCAGTCCAAAATTATTCATACCCTTCTCAATAATCAATAGAAAAGCCTTTATTGGCTATTACAGCAATCAAACGCTTCCTATAATTGCAGACCAGCTTTTTGCACGTCTCCATGGGTATTTTTGCCCATTCATCTTTAGCAATAAGCTCACAAATCTTTCAGGTTGGAGGGTCTTCTTGCCATCACCCTGATCTTTAGCTCCCTCCACAGGTTCTCAATTTGATTCAAGTCTGGACTCTGGCTGCGCCACTCCAAAACGTTAATGTTGTTGTCTGCTAACCATTTCTTCACCATTTTTGCTGTGTGTTTTGGGTCATTGTCATGCTAAAATGTCCACTGATGCCCAATGCCAAGTTTCTCTGCAGACTGCCTGATGTTGTCGTTGAGAATCCTCATGTTTTGCTCTTTTTTCATGGTGCCGTTTACTGTGATTAGGTTCCCTGGTCCATTGGCGGAAAAACACCCCCAAAGCATTAGGTTCCCACTGCCATGTTTGACAGTGGGGATGGTGTTCTTTGGGTTGAAGGCTTCTCCTTTTTTACGCCAAATGAAGGAAACATCATTGTGACCAAACAATTCAATTTTTGTTTCATCTGATCATAACACAGAAGACCACAAGTCTTCTTCTTTGTCTTCTCTGTCCAGGTGAGCTTTTGCACAGGTCAAAAAATTACTTTCTGGTTGAATAAAAGTAACCTTAAGTTAAAATTGGCCAGAAGTATGAATAATTATGGGCAGCACTGTATATTTTCTCGTACTGTTGGCTTTAGATAGGACTTTACATAAGGGCAGACCCCTCCGGTTTTTGCGATCCTTTCTAAACAGACTGTTACCCTATACATTAACTGCCCAGTCATAGCTATCATCTAGCCATGTCTCAGTTATTCCCACTATGTCATAGTCCTCCTCACACATCACTAATTCCAGTTGCCGAGTTTTATTAGTCACGCTTCTGGCATTAGTATACATACAATTAAGAGGTTTATGTATATTTTTTACCCAACACCTTTCCTTCTGAACTGTTCTAGTCCCTCCTTTCATTTCTCCCCCAGTCCCATTACCTTGCCCCCGATCTCCCTTCCCCATTGAGGTGCAGCCCATCCCTACGATAGAGCCTGTAGCCGACAGAGAAGTTGGCCCAGTTCTCCAGGAACCCAAACCCCTCCTTCCTACACCAGTTCTTGAGCCACTTGTTAACCTCCCTAATCTCCCGCTGCCTTTCTTGTGTGGCTTGTGGTACAGGTAGTATTTCGGAAAACACTACCTTTTGAGGTCCTTGCCCTAAGCTTTTGACCTAAATCCCTAAAATCAATTTTAAGGACACTCCACCGACCTCTAAATTTGCTTTGGTAATCTGCTGCCGGTGTCTTCCTATTCACTGTTGCAGTCCTGGGCTCTGTCCTTGCAGGTGTCGTTCGTCCTGGAATCTGCTCTATGCCTTCCAGCCGGCTCCCTCTAGCACCTCGTTAAGAGCCAGCGCACGTCACTTCCTATGATTTCAAGGTTTAGCACGTGTGACCTGTGTGACCAAACCCAGTAATCCTGCACCTATATAAGTGGTCCAGCCCTCTTCCCAGGTGCCTGAGCATCAAAGGTCCTTGTGTCGTGCAAACATTGCTGTTGTTTGTGCTTGTGTTCCTGCATTTCTGACCCGTGATTGTATTCTGGACTGTTTCCTGTTTGATCCTTAACTGTCCTCTCTCATCTCTCCTGTTGCTGACCCGGATTGCCTAACCTGTACCTGAGGTGCCCGTCCTGACCCATTGTTTGTTCAACTTTGTCTCTGTCTCATCCTTTGGTCCTGCACTGTAGCTCCTGGTTACGAAATGGCCTGTTGACTACACCTGTACCTCTGGTACCTAGCTCTGGTACCCACTGGTCCGCCTGGACCAGCTTCTTCGTGTGCCACTCTACCTCAAGAGGTAGCGACCTGGTGTTCCCCTTGGGAAAGTCTATCCCCACCATCCAGGATATGTAATGAATGAAGGGTTCACTTAGACAGTGCCCTTAGAGGAGGTTGGTCACGTGGCACCGTAGGTTCACACCCGCTGGTTCGTGACAATGCAAAATCAGATCCTAGGTTCATTACCAAAAGACAGGAGAATATTTTAAACCAGAGGATGAGCCAGAAGCATGGTTAGGTGCAAAATGAGGCCAACAACAGCAGGCAGACAGGAGACAATAGTTTACAGCAGATAGTAAGATAAAGAATAATCCAAAGGAATGGTCATGGATAAATCACATCAAGCAAAAAAAAATATCATATTTTGTAAAGTAATAACTGGCACTGATATAAAGACTTCAAGTTGAGCATCTAGTGCTCTGATTGGCCAGATTGCTTAACGTTTCTAATCAGTCACGAACTGGTGTCACTGATTGGCTGGCCAGTCAGATTTCCTAATTGGGTGTCCATCTGTACTTTAAGATTATCTAGTCAGCCAGTTGTGCCAGTGGGAAGAGACAGTGCTAGAGCTAGGTTTCTTAACATTGCATGGTGACTATTTGATGAATGACCACCATTTAATATATGGACAGCCTGAGTATGCCACAGCGCCAACTACTGCTTGATAGTATCTCTGTTGTGGCTCATAGAGGGGGTTCTAAGCAAGAGGTCCCCTCTATGATAGAGAATATGGACAGAAGTTGTCTTGGTGATGATATTGCCCTTACATGCACACTAAACCTTAAATCAATCAAGTTTCTACAGGTCATTGTAATCTATTGTTCCCTACCAGAAGCATTTGATGTTAGCGAGATACTGACATAACTGTTCTTAAAGTTCTTCATAAGCTGTTTTAATATAAACTACTAATGTTATGTATGCTACTCAAGAAGCTCATGCACAATTAGTGATCTTTTTTTCATTATTATGATTATTTTCTGCCAGTCATATAATGTCCAACTGGGGTCAGCTTGTTCTCCATCCCAGCAAAGTCAACCAACTGGTGATTATTCCAAAGGTTGTGAAATGTAGATCTCAGCATGAAAGGACATACCTCTGTGAATGGGTTAATGATGAAGAACATCGATAACATAGACGCCTCATCTAGCCAACTGAGTATGGTCAAATGTGCCCTCATCATCTCAACTGTAACAGAAAAAAGAAAACACATACAGTATACGCCACTTTCACACAAGCACAAGTACATTTATATAGGTATTTCCTCCTCCCTGCATTTTTGATGCACTCCCATGGACTGTAATGGGCTTACTTAGAACCAAATACGCAGAAAACTTGAACATACCGCGGATTTCAAATACCAACGGAAATTATACGCCCATTTGAATAGCCTTATTCATTAACATTAGCAGCAGATTCCTTGTCCAGCGGACAAATTCACATAGGAAGTACCTTAAGGAAGCCTATATAATGCAATTACAAACCTTATTATACTAACTTGAGTAGGGTTCCAAATTTTGGAATACTTTTCCTATAATTTAGGATCAGTCATTACTTCCATAATAATCCAGGTGTTATCTGTATATGTTATCTACATCCTTAAAATAGTTTTCCTAATAGTCTATATGGAATTTGTCTCCATTAATGCTGTTAATGACATTTGCAGAAACTTGGCTTGAAGCTCAAAGCAAATGAAATAGATGATGTAGTGTGATATGTAACGGCATGTTTGGCAGCTACAAATTAACAGCATAAACATATTTAAATATAATCACAACCAAATAATTGAGAGAACAGCTGTCAAGAAGAATGGAGTTCCCGCTAAGCACCAATGTATTACTGGAATGTATTTTACAAGCATTGTATTTAAATGATTGTTTCCTATACAAACAATACAACACTTTTATTTAGTCCCAGACTATTTCTGAATCCTTATTTTACATAAATATATTAAATCGTGACTGTCATACTCAACTAAGATATATTTTTTGCAATACACATTGTTTACTGATATACAGTATACTGTACATATATACAGGGAGTGCAGAATTATTAGGCAAATGAGTATTTTGACCACATCATCCTCTTTATGCATGTTGTCTTACTCCAAGCTGTATAGGCTCGAAAGCCTACTACCAATTAAGCATATTAGGTGATGTGCATCTCTGTAATGAGAAGGGGTGTGGTCTAATGACATCAACACCCTATATCAGGTGTGCATAATTATTAGGCAACTTCCTTTCCTTTGGCAAAATGGGTCAAAAGAAGGACTTGACAGGCTCAGAAAAGTCAAAAATAGTGAGATATCTTGCAGAGGGATGCAGCACTATTAAAATTGCAAAGCTTCTGAAGCGTGATCATCGAACAATCAAGCGTTTCATTCAAAATAGTCAACAGGGTCGCAAGAAGCGTGTGGAAAAACCAAGGCGCAAAATAACTGCGCATGAACTGAGAAAAGTCAAGCGTGCAGCTGCCAAGATGCCACTTGCCACCAGTTTGGCCATATTTCAGAGCTGCAACATCACTGGAGTGCCCAAAAGCACAAGGTGTGCAATACTCAGAGACATGGCCAAGGTAAGAAAGGCTGAAAGACGACCACCACTGAACAAGACACACAAGCTGAAACGTCAAGACTGGGCCAAGAAATATCTCAAGACTGATTTTTCTAAGGTTTTATGGACTGATGAAATGAGAGTGAGTCTTGATGGGCCAGATGGATGGGCCCGTGGCTGGATTGGTAAAGGGCAGAGAGCTCCAGTCCGACTTAGATGCCAGCAAGGTGGAGGTGGAGTACTGGTTTGGGCTGGTATCATCAAAGATGAGCTTGTGGGGCCTTTTCGGGTTGAGGATGGAGTCAAGCTCAACTCCCAGTCCTACTGCCAGTTTCTGGAAGACACCTTCTTCAAGCAGTGGTACAGGAAGAAGTCTGCATCCTTCAAGAAAAACATGATTTTCATGCAGGACAATGCTCCATCACACGCGTCCAAGTACTCCACAGCGTGGCTGGCAAGAAAGGGTATAAAAGAAGAAAATCTAATGACATAGCCTCCTTGTTCACCTGATCTGAACCCCATTGAGAACCTGTGGTCCATCATCAAATGTGAGATTTACAAGGAGGGAAAACAGTACACCTCTCTGAACAGTGTCTGGGAGGCTGTGGTTGCTGCTGCACGCAATGTTGATGGTGAACAGATAAAAACACTGACAGAATCCATGGATGGCAGGCTTTTGAGTGTCCTTGCAAAGAAAGGTGGCTATATTGGTCACTGATTTGTTTTTGTTTTGTTTTTGAATGTCAGAAATGTATATTTGTGAATGTTGAGATGTTATATTGGTTTCACTGGTAAAAATAAATAATTGAAATGGGTATATATTTGTTTTTTGTTAAGTTGCCTGATAATTATGCACAGTAATAGTCACCTGCACACACAGATATCCCCCTAAAATAGCTAAAACTAAAAACAAACTAAAAACTACTTCCAAAAATATTCAGCTTTGATATTAATGAGTTTTTGGGGTTCATTGAGAACATGTTTGTTGTTCAATAATAAAATTAATCCTCAAAAATACAACTTGCCTAATAATTCTGCACTCCCTGTATCAGGAAACAATGTGGATTGAGAAAAATCTATATAGGGTCAGGCTGACCACAACAATGACCTTCCAGTACCATGAGTGTTGCTCCTTATATGCGTTCCAAGTACCATTGCCAGAAGTTGGAACCAGGAGAACAGCAAGGAACAGAGACTAGGAACGAGAATATAGGAGCATGAAACCAGACTCCAGGAACAAGGTGGCTTAAAGTGGTTGTCTGGAGTGTTTTATACTGATGACCTATGCTCAAAGATAGGACATCAATATCTAATCGGTGGGCATCCAACTCCTAGCAGTGGTACAGTGACTGCCACAGCCTCCATATAGCTTACCATATGCCAGTGAGGCCACATTTATCGGTTATGTGGCTTAGGCACAGCTCAGTCCCATACAAGGGAATGGGGCTAAACTGCAATACCAAGCACAGCCACTATACAATGTGCGGCGCTGTTCTTGGTGCCCTTTAAGGAGGCTTTGGCGCTCACTGGAGTGCCGCAGCCTCTTCTAATAGCTGATAGGCAGGGATGCCTGAAGTCAGACCCCCACCAGATCAGATCCTGAGGACAGGTCATCAGTATAAAACACTTGGACAACCCCTTTAAATCAGAACAATGCACCCACCAAGAGGACACAGGAAAATGTTGCTGAAGTCTTGAGAAGTGAGACAGCGTAATGGGCGCTATTAGTAACTATGGCAGATTTGTGGCAGAGTTTACTGCGACTAAAAATCTGTTCCATTCATGTGATTAGGATTGTTTGGTACCGAGTGCAAGGATTTCTGCAAGACCCAATCAAATTAGACAGTTCATATATGCTACATCTTTACCCTTCCACTAGATTTAATTTCAGATGGATCCATGATGAATCCATTAACAGATCAAAACGGGAAGGAATTTTTCCCCTAAGATGAGGCAAACTAGCTTCTACCTCACAGTTTTTTTCCCGCAAGTCCAATTTATGTATGAGATCGCCAAGATGATTGTCAATAAAATGATGGTAGCCTCACGTTGGAAGCTGTAGTGGATGGTGGGATATGGAGCCTGAAAGTCAGAAGTTCAAAACATGGTTACCCTTTGGCTTGTCAGTGTATTAAAACAACATCTTCCTCAGCAATGCGGGCACATATGAAAATGGGACCAACACAGATGCCCTCAGCTGCCAACCGCACATGTAACAGGTCAGCCAGTGTCATAGGTACAAATCTGCTGACAGATGCCCTTTAAATTAGGAAGTTATGGCTGCCTGCAGCCACCAGTAGAAGAAGCCTAGCAGCTTACCGCATACTGCGATACAATGAACTCAGTAATACAGGAGTGTGCAGTCAGATTCTAACCCCCAGCTAGTAGCGGCAACAGGCAGCCAGAATTTAGACTTTTTTGACTATGCATGGGGTTTAGAGCTCTATATGGAGATAAGGGAACCCCCGAGGTGCTTTATAGATATAATAATTAAAATAATCAACACAGATAGCATAGAGATTCCCTTTAACTTTATATAGTTTAGTTCTTTATGCAAACAGTAAAATAGTTTCCAAATATGACATCCCTATTTACAATTATCCTAGTGCGTCACATTAAAATCTATTTTTTCATATAATATCAATATCAAAACCAGTCACTCTACAACTCTGATCCTGATAATAAGTCTGCAGGACTGGGAAGCCAAGTCCCCCCACTTCACTACAGGCCTAATGCAAATTCTTAAAGGGAGTCTGTCAGCTGAAAAATCACTTTCTAATTAAGTATACTACCATGTAGCATAAGTGTGGCAGCCGCAGCAATATGAAGTGCCTTTGCGCTGTGGCATTAGAAGAATTTTGTTATCTCTGACTTTTAGTCTAACCAGACTGTCTATTACTCTGTAATTCCTCTAGCGCCGTTCTATGGAAACAGTAGGCTTAAAGAGCACACCAAATGTTTGAAATAACTTCTTTATTAACTTCAACTTTTCTTCATATATAACACTGCCGCCTCTGCAGCAGATAGTCCATGTACAAACATGTGTTGAATAAATTATCATAAAATGGCGGTATGCATAAGATGGTGGTTTCACTGTTCAATCTCGTCATTCAACATAAAATGGTGGATATATTTCTCAGTATCTGTACTCTCACTTTAAGGCCTCTTTCACACTACTGTATGGCTATTTCAGTGTTTTGCGGTCTGTTTTTCACGGATCCGTTGTTCCGTTTTTTTGTTTCCGTTGTGTTTCCGTTTCGGTTCCGTTTTTCCGTTCCGTTTTTCCATATGGCATATACAGTATACAGTAATTATATAGAACAAATTGGGCTGGGCATAACATTTTCAATAAATGGTTCCGCAAAAAACGGAACGGATATGGAAGACATACGGATGCTTTTCCGTATGCATTCCGTTTTTTTTTGCGGACCCGTTGACTTTAATGGAGCCATGGAACGTGATTTGCGGCCAAATATAGGACACATTCTATCTTTTAACGGAACGGAAAACGGAAATACGGAAACGGAATGCATACGGAGTACATTCCGTTTTTTTTTTTGCAGACCCATTGAAATGAATGGTTCCGTATACTGACCTTATACGGAACGCAAAAAGCGGCCCACAAAACGGAAACACAAAACGGTAGTGTGAAAGAGGCCTTATTTAAGCATTTTATGATCTCTCTGAGAAGTATATCTCAGAGAGAAGTTATACTAATAGTTCACTTGCTAAATTTGATCGCAATTTGCAGTATGCAGTTAGCAGTAACTATTTGCAAATTGGTTGAGTATGATCTGGTATGGTTGTATGCAATTTGGATTGCAATATGGAATTTGAATTTGGATTGTGAACTTTGTAGTTTGCAATTGGTGGAACTGTAAGTAAACACACATATAACTGGTTCAGCATACAGTTCTAATCACTATATTACCAGTAGGAACATTATGTAACTGTTTTAAATGCCTATTTTGGCCTCTCTGCTTCAATAAAACACAGCTCTTAGTGGAGTGAATGTCTTATCAGCTTCTCTCCTCTGGTGTAATGATTCTAGCAGCTCCTGCTAGGGGATTTTCCCACACAGGCTGTGTGTGAGGCTGGCTGTGATTGGTCAAGACTGCTGCCCAGCAACAACAGTTTAACTCTATGCATTCTGTTGTTTCTGCTGTGTCATTGAGCTTACCTCACATCCATATAATGAATCTTAAAGGCATATTAACTTTTCTGCTTCTGTGAACACAATATACAACAGTTATATTACATTCAAACATGAAGTCAGTGTACATAACTCTGCTTTTGTCTTTAAAACACAAACATAGGAACTGTATTAAGGTTATTGGCATGTTTAGCTATATAAACATATAAGCTATATTAGCAACCTAGCACAGGTCTTAGGCTACTTTCACACTTGCGTTTGGTGCGGATCCGTCATGGATCTGCACAAACGGATCAGTTCAGATAATACAAACGTCTGCATCCATTCAGAATGGATCCGTTTGTATTATCTTTAACATAGCCAAGATGGATTCATCTTGAACACCATTGAAAGTCAATGGAGGACGGATCCGTTTTCTATGGTGCCAGATTGTGTCATAGAAAACGGATCCGTCCCCATTGACTTATATTGTGTGTCAGAACTGATACGTTTGGCTCAGTTTCATCAGAACGGAGGCAAACTGATGCATTCTGAGTGGATCCTTTTCCATTCAGAATGCATTAGGGCAGGCATGCTCAACCTGCGGCCCTCCAGCTGTTGCAAAACTACAACTCCCAGAATGCCCTGCTGTAGGCTGATAGCTGTAAGCTGTCCGGGCATTCTGGGAGTTGTAGTTTTGCAACTGCTGGTGATCCAAAGGTTGCGCATCTCTGCATAAGGGAAAAACTGCTCCGCTTTGGACCGCTTGTGAGAGACCTGAACGGATCTCACAAACGGAAAGCCAAAACGCCAGTGTGAAAGTAGCCTTAGCTGGCCAGCTACAGTAAGTTCCCTGGAATATAACCATACCTTTACTGTAAAACTGCTGTTGGGTAATTATATGAAATTGTTCTTTAAATTTGTCTGCTAAAGAGGTTTTAGGTGCGCCATGGATGGAACAGCACTGTTTGGTGCACTGTCACTCCACAAGTAATGTTGCCCAGCACCCCCCTGTTGTTTGATTGATAGTCCCTGTCTCCTCCTGCCTTATTGCTCCCATCTCTGAAACCGATTAGGCACAGGCCCAGCACCTCCACCAACCAGCTCTTTGTGTGTCCTACTCTATCCAATGCAAGGGCAGATTAAGTGCATGATAGGCCCGGGACTGTCTACCCAATATAGTAATTTCGCCCACACTGCCCCCATATAGTAATTTCCCCCTCACTGCTCCATACAGTAATTTCTTCAACACTGCCTCCCATGTAGTAATTCCCCCCACACTGTTCCCCATGTAGTAGTTTGCCCCAAGAAGTAATTTGCCCCCAAGAAGTAATTTGCCCCCACACTGTCCCCATCAAGTTATAACCCCCCACACTGCCCCATTAAGTAATTTACCCCAAAACTGCCATCCATTAAGTAATTTGCCCCCACACTGCCCTTCATTAAGTAATTTGCCCCCACACTGCCCTTCATTAAGTAATTTGCCCCACACTGCCCCCCCATTAACTAATATGCCCCGACTGCCCCCAGTAAGTAATTTGCCCCGACTGCCCCAGTAAGTAATTTGCCCCGTAATTTGCTATTTATTAAGTAATTTGCCCCAACACTGCTATTTATTAAGTAATTTGCCCCCACACTGCCCTTCATTAAGTAATTTGCCCCCACACTGCCCCCAATAAGTAATTTGCCCCATGGAAACATTTGCCCCCACTGTCCCTTTAGTAATATGTCCTCCTCTGCCCCCCAAAGTTGGCAAACATAAAAAAAAAAGGCTAATACTTACCTGTGTCCAGAATGGTGAGGCAGGCGCGCATACATCAAAGCCCTGCGCGCACCCATATATAGCCGCGCGATGACGTCACCACGCAATGAAGTTGCCACGCACACCGCGCGATGGCGTCACACCGCGCCGGGCTTTTACCACCACATAGGCCTCAGGCCTACTAGGCTTGAAGCCTATGGCAGTGATAGGCGGCGGGGCAGGGAACTATGTGTTTGTGTGTCCCGCCGCAGTATGTGGGCGTTCGGGTCGACGTTGGGCCCCCCCGCGATGCAGACCCGAACGTCCCTATTATAATCCGCCACTGATCCACTGTATAGTCTCCAAAGCCGGCGACTTCCCGAAACATCTTACCAGTGGTGGTGCCATGTGTTTAACGCTTGAGGATAGCTCATCAATATCTAAGGCTACTTTCACACTAGCATTTTTGCTGGATTTGGCAGGGTTCAGTTACTGATAATACAACCATCTGCATCTGTTATTAATGTATCCGGTTTTATTATCTTTAACATACCCCAGACGGATCCGTCATGAACTCCTCTGAAAGTCAATGAAGGACGGATACGTTTTCTTCTGTGTCAGATAGTGTCAGAGAAAACTTATCCGTCCCCATTGACTTGCATTGGGGGTCATGCCGGATCCATCTTGCTCCGCATCCCAGGACAGAAAGCAAACTACAACATGTTGCGGTTTGCTCTCTGGTATGGGAACGTAACTAATCGGAACGGAATGCATTTTGGAGCATCCCATTCTGTTTTTCTGGTATTGAGCCTGACGTATGACGGATTACGGATCTCAATACCAGAATACTAAAACTCTAGTGTGAAAGTAGCCTAAGTCACAGAACAAACCTTTAAAGTAAAGATTTATTAAAAGTATGTTTTTGTTGCAGGATACCTACCCTAGATGGTGTCTTTCCTTTAAGTGTCAAAAAGTGGCCTATTGTTTAAATGAAATTGTTATGTTAACTATATGTCTATGAATTTTGGGAGATGTCCATGTGGCTGCTGTAAAGCATATATATAAAGATTGTTAACAGCAGCTCAGGCAAGATAATCATGTTCAGGAAATAGACTAAGAAAATACTGTAAAAAATAATTAGAAAAAAGAATATGTACCAGTATGAGATTTTGATTAGTAAAAAAAAAATATATATATATATATATAAAGGTGATACATTCCCTTTAACTGACAGTTACAAAGGTAAAGACGGCTTCAAAACAGAGTTTTACTTTAAGTGTATATTATAATTGCAAGGGAAAAACTGAAAAAGCAGCATATTTCATCCTCCAGTGCCTTAACTTTTTAATGAATAGAAGGTCCTTGATGATTGTGACATTACTGATAACAAAGTGTGTAAAGCAGCAGATGTGTGACCTTGGGTAGTTCCCATTACTTTTTCCAGTTAAAGATTGTTTATGTCCAAGGTTTGATGAGCAAATAAAAAGTAAAAAAATATTAAGCAACGCAAGCCGCAAACCATGAAAGAAATGTTTCTGCTACTTCAGTGGTGACTGTGCTTGATGACCTTGGGAGCAGACATTGTTGCATATAAATGGGGAAAAATGAGAGCAGTACCTACACTACCGTAAGAATAGGGCTGGCTTCAGGTCACATGGCGCCCTGTGCCAAAAGTCTGTTTGGCATCCCTCGCGCCTCTGCAACCATTATAGGGTATTAAAATGTAACTTAATTTTATGGGGAAAAAAAGAATGCACAGCTAAGGCTAGCGTTGTTTGAATCCGGCGTGTAAGTCCCTGGAACTGCCCGCCGGATCCGGAAAAACGCGAGAAAACGGATTACATTTGAATCCTGATCAGGATTTTGATAACAATGAAAAAATGCATTGGAAAAAACAGATCCGCCATTTATGGACTTTAACTTTTTTTTTACATTTTTCGGATTTAACATGCAAAAGCCCAATCCGGTTTGACAGAACACACGGCGCCGGATCCGGCGTTAATGCAAGTCAATGGGAAAAAGGCCGGATCCGGCGTTCAGTCAAAGTGTTCAGGATTTTTGGCTGGAGGTAAAAATACAACATGCTACGGTTTTCTGAAAATCCTGATCAGTCAAAAAGACTGAACTGAAGACATCCTGATGCATCCTGAACTGATTAATCTCCTTTCAGAATGCATTAGGATAAAACTGATCAGTTCTTTTCCGGATTTGAGCCCCTAGGACGAAACTCAGCACCGGAAAAGAGGTACTTTCACACTAGCGTTTTTCTTTTCCGGTATTGAGTTCCGTCACAGGAGCTTAATACCGGAAAAAAACCGTATTAGTTTTATCCTAATGCATTCTGAATGGAGAGCATTCCGTTCAGGAAGCATCAGTTCAGCCCCTCTTACGTTTTTTGGCCAGCAGCATGCTGTATTTTTCTCTCCGGCTAAAAATCCTGAATACTTGCCGGAATGCCGTTCTTCCAGTTCGCACATGCGCAGACCTTTAAATCTGTGAAAAAAATACCGGATCTGTTGTTCCGGATGACACCAGATCACGGTGTTTCAATGCATTTATCAGACGGATCCGCATCCGGATCCGCCTGCCAAATGCCATCTGTTTGCGTCTGGATTGCCGGCGACGGAACTGCCTGCCGGAATCCTCTGCCGCAAGTGTGAAAGTACCCTAAAATAGGTATTCCTATTTGCCACATTTATGGCATACGTATAGGACAGGGATCAGCAACCTCCGGCGCTCCAGCTGTTCTGAAACTACAACTCCCAGAATCCTTCTTTCACTTCTATGGGAGTTAAAAGAACAGCCAAGAAAGTGTGCATGCTGGGAGTTGTAGTTTCACAGCAGCTGGAGTGCCGAAGGTTGCTGATCCCTGGTATAGGATATGATAAGTGCAGGTACCACCTCTGGCATCTGCTTTTATCTCATGAATGGCGCTCTGAAGTGAATGTAGAGCACACCTAGCATGAATACATAATCTATACATAGTGCTTCCTGATTGAAATCATTTATATATACTGCACCTAGAATGTGCCAAATCAAGTATACATTTGTGCTCCCACCTTGACACACACATATACAACCCCAATTCCAAAAATGTAAATAAATGTAAATAAAAACAGAATGCAATGATCTGCAAATCTCATAGATCCATATTTTATTCACAGCAGATCATAGAACACACATCAGATGTTAAAAGTCATTGGACCAATTTGCTACTAAGTCCCATGACTGGGTATAGAAAGACTATTCAGACCCTGTACTTAGGACTAAGTTGAAGCACATTTGGCTGCAATTACAGCCTCCAATCTCCTTGGCTATGATGATGCCACAAGATTTGTGCACCTGGGGATTTTCTGCCATTCTTCTCTGCAGATCCTCTCAGTTCTGTCAGGTTGGATGGGGACCATCAGTGGACAGTCATATTCAAGTCTCTCTAGAAATGTTCGATTGGGTTCAAATCAGGGCTCTGGCTCGTCCACTCAAGGACACTCACAGAGTTTTCCTTAAAGGCTGAGAATCTGGCAGATAATCACTAAAGACCGTTCACAGGAGCGCTCATTAGCGATTATCTGGTGGTGAAAAGGTGCCAACGATTACCCGATGAACCAGCAAAATGCATACACCTAAGTTATCGTTTGCCGACAACAGATTGTGCTTTCTAAACAGCCTCTGCTGCCAGCAAACAATGCGTATAAATGGGGGTGATTGATCGTTATAGTAATCATTCCTCCCCATACTATGGAGGAGATCGCTGCATGTAAATGCAACATTCTCCTTCACTGATGAGCAGGCGCTTGCGCTTGACCTGCTGAATTGTCCCTTGTAAAGGTGCAACACGCCAGACCTGCAGGGTATAGCGAAGTGAGGTCACGGTTATGGGCAATCGAGGGTACTCACTGTATTGGAGAACCCTGGGCAGGCGCGTGGCAGTGAAGGAGAGGTAGACACGGTTCCTCTGGGGCACACTCTGTATATAGGGACCAGGCCTGATGGTGGATTGAGGTGCCCTGGATGTTACAGGTATTTTGAGTGCCTGGGGCAAGGTCCCTGTTGGATTCGTGACGCCAGTGCCTTTGGACGGTGGCACGCCGGTTGGTAGTTGGAATGATGGAGGTACACAAGTAGAATAGTGAACCAAACGTTACTTTTACTGAACAATCCAACTTTGTACAGCAGGTAGTAGTACAGTCTTTCGGTCACAGTTCCACAAAGAGGCTTATTCACACAATGGCAGGTAATATTTATGCAAGATACGCAGAGGGTAAATTTACAAGCACTCAGCAGCAGGTTGTACCTTTCCTCAGAATCAATGTACACTGTCCTTTCTAGAATTCCTGCTCTGGCTTTATATCCCTAGGCCCGGATGCCTAAAGGGTGGCTTAAATCCTTGGTTACTATCTTCCTCAGGTATTAGATTCTTGCTTTCCTTTCTATTTGCATCTGCCCATCAGGGTTACTTAGCTTACCCTGGATCGCCCTCTCTTGTAAAGTGGATGACTGTGGGTTTCTCCCAGGAGGTTGGGTCCTGCAACTGGGGTGTCTTCAGAGCAAACTAAGGCTCTCTTGTTCTCAGGCAGGCTGGAGCTTCTCACTAGCCTCCTGGACATCACTAGCAGCCAGGGCTATCAAGCTGCATGTCAGGAGCAGGCTTTCTGGCCTCTGTCTTCTCAGACTCCTGACTCTGCACACACTGCACTGCACTCTCACTCTCCCTGTCTGGGCCTGGACATTTATACTAGGGGCCCCCTATCTCCCTCTAGTGTCTGGGATGTCTAACTACACCCAACTAGGCCTGCTGTTGCATCATACAGGGGAACATTGCATAGAAAAACACATTAGAACATACATTAAATGCACAATTAAATATGACATTTCTGTTCCTTGTGAGTAGGAGTAACGCGCACACCAATTGACCCTTGTGTAGTGCCCACCCCTACCTAGTGGGACACTACAAAGGGACCTAAAGCCACTCCTGTGTTGTCGCTTAGGGTCATGGTCTTGTTGGAAGGCGATGTATTGGGCAGGTGATGAGCAGTGTCTGGTTTCCTTCACACATGACTCTTAGGCCTCATGCACACGACAGTATTTTTTTGCGGTCCGCAAAAGGGGTTCCGTTGTTCCGTGATCCGTTTCCGTTTTTGTTTCCGTGTGTCTTCATTTATTTTTGGAGGATTTCCATGAAGGAAAGTAAAAAAAAAAATGTAAGTCAAGTTTGCCATGCAAATGATAGGATAAAAACGGACGCAGATGACAATCTTGTGTGCCTCAGTGTTTTTGACTTGAATGGGTCCGCAAACCATTGTCCGTGAATAGGACAGGTCATATTTTTTTCACAGACTGGAAACACGGATCACGGACCGGATGACAAACGGTGCATTAGACGAGTTTTCCACGGACCCATTGAAAGTCAATGGGTCCACAGAAAATCACGGAAAACGGAACAACGGACACAGGACACAACAACGGTCGTGTGCATGAGGCCTTAGAATTGAGGCCAAAAATATTAGTTTAATCAGACCAGAGGATCTTATTCCTCAGTCTGGGAGTCCTTTAAAATATCTTTTTGCAAACTCCAGGTGGGCTTTCATGTGTATTTTTTTTTTAGAAGAGGCTTCTTTCTTGCCATCTGCACACAGGATCTTTGGAGCTCAGCCAGAGTGATTATCAGGGTCTTAGTCATCACTCTTCCCAGTGCCCTTCATCCCTGATTACTTGGTTCAGTGAGGCAACCAGCTCTAGGAAGAATTCTGGTTGTACCAAACTTCTTCTGTGTAAGAATAATAGAGGACACTATGCTCTTTGGAACTCCCAGTGCAGAATAATTTTTTTGTATCTTTTTCCAGATCTGTGCATCCACATAAACCTGTGTTTGAGGTCCTCAAGCAGTTCTTCCCTCCTCATGGCTTTGTTTTTGCTCTGATATGCATTGTCAACTGTGAGACCTTATATAGACAGGGCCATGTATTTCCAAATCTTGAAGTTACCTCAGGTAGACCCCAGACAAGGTGTAGAAAAATCTCAAAGAAGATTAAGAGAAATGGGAGCCCCACCAGCGCTAAATTTCAAGTGTCATGGCAAAGGGTCTGAATACTTATGTCCATGTGAAATTTTGGTTGGAAAAATAAATATTGGGTGACAGAAGTATGGCAGAAATGTGTAGAAAACATATAGGATCCAAATGTGCTTGACACAAAAAAAAGTTTATGTTTTTCCTTAATTAATGGAATGCTGCAGTGTGTATTTCCTTAGTTTATTGTCCAAAAAGTCTGTAAAAGAGAAACAAAGTTCTTCCCCGGGGGGGAACTATACTAGATGCTACACTTTCACAGAGACGAGTGAATGGTATGGGTACTACAAAACTGCATATCTAAATATATTGTGCAGAATTGTTGTGATCCTGCCTTATCTTGGCCTCCAGCAGTACAAAAGGCCTATCATTAAACCACTCACCCTCTAGTTATGAGATGGTTCTGCTCATTCCGTCCTAGTCTATAAAGCTGACAACTGAACTACAGAAAAGAGGAACAACCTTGGTGAAATTAACTTGTTTTACGTAAATAAACAAGAAGAGATGACAAGGTATTTAGCTTATGCCCCCATTGACTTTTACAGTACTTGAAAAAAAAAGGATACATCAGGTAAACAACAGTGTAAACCCCTATGCTATTGCCTACACTAAATAAAAGTATTCTTGACTTACAAAACATTATGACAAAATGGCACAATTATGTGATATGGTATATTTATGATAATTAGAGCTGAGCGAATCGAAGATGACGAAGTGGAATTCGATTTGAATTTCAGGAAAAATTAAATTCGCAACTAATGCGAATTTCCTCGAGCTTCGTGGTAACAAATCGCAATTTTCCTAAAATGGCGGCTACACGTGTGAGGACTGAGGACATGAGGCAAGGAACTCTGGGAAGGCGGGATCACCCAGATTGACATACCTGCATGCAGCCAATCAGCAGTCAGCCAGCCCTGTGATGTCAGAGCTCTATAAATACGGCAGCCATTTTAGATTCTGCCATTTTCCAGCGTTCAGAGTGCAGGGACAGATGTGTGAAGGTGCTAGGGACAGCAAGTGGAAAAACGATTGTGGAAAAAAAAGACAGAAAAAACTTTTTATAAGTGCAGGGAAAGGATAGGAGGAATCATTTCACAGCTTCTTAGTGCAGGGAGAAACGTCAGAAGGTGCTAGGAACATTGATAGGAAAGTGATTTACAAGTGCAGGGAACGATTGTTTGGGGATCCAAATAGTCATTAGACAGCTCTGTTATTCCAGCTTTTTGTTATTGGGCTGCAAGTGTTATGTTGAAAAACCTTTAGTGGCTTATATCTTAGTATCTTATTCAGTACGACAAGAAAAATATATACGTAAAAATATATACGTATTTCCCGTCTGCAGTTAATTCTGTTGAAAGCTTTAGGGGCATTGGGGTGCATTTTTACATATACCCATGCTGTGTGAGAGAAATATCTCTGTAAAATGACAACTTTGTATAATAAAAATTGAAAAAGCTGTCTTTTACAGAGATATTTATCTCACCCAGCATGGGTATATGTAAAAATACACCCCAAAACACATTGCCCTACTTCTCCTGAGTACGGCGATACCACATGTGTGACACTTTTTTGCAGCCTAGGTGCGTAAAGGGGCCGAAAGTCCAAAGAGTACCTTTAGGCTTTACAGGGTTGCTCACAATTTAGCCCCACCCAAAATACCAGAACAGTAAGCACACCCCACAAATTACCCCATTTTGGAAAGTAGACACACCAAGGTAATTGCTGAGGGGCATATTGAGTCTATGAAAGGGAAACTTTGTGAGAAAAAAACAAACAAAATCAATTTCCGCTAACTTGTGCCAAAAAAAAAACTTCTATGAACTCGCCATGCCCCTCACGGAATACCTTGGGGTGTCTTGTTTCCAAAATGGGGTCACATGTTGGGTATTTATACTGCCCTGGCATTTTAGGGGCCCTAAAGCGTGAGAAGAAGTCTGGAATCCAAATGCCTAAAAATGCCCTCCTAAAAGGTACTCATTGGAATTTGGGCCCCTTTGTGCACCTAGGCTGCAAAAAGTGTCACACATGTGGTATCGCCGTACTCAGGAGAAGTAGGGCAATGTGTTTTGGGGTGTATTTTTACATATACCCATGCTGGGTGAGAGAAATATCTCAGTAAAATGACAACTTTGTATAAAAAAAAATGGATATTTATCTCACCCAGCATGGGTATATGTAAAAATACACCCCAAAACACATTGCCCTACTTCTCCTGAGTACGGGGATACCACATGTGTGACACTTTTTTGCAGCCTAGGTGCGCAAAAGGGCCCAAATTCCAAAGAGTATCTTTACGATTTCACAGGGCATTTTTTACGCATTTGGATTCCAGACTTCTTCTCACGCTTTAGGGCCCCTAAAATGCCAGGGCAGTATAAATACCCCACAAGTGACCCCAGTTTGGTGGGGGGTGAGGGGAATGGTGAGTTCATGTAAAATTTTATTTTTTGTCACAAGTTAGTGGAATATAAGACTTTGTAAGAAAAAATAAATTAAAAAAATAATTTTCTGCTAACTTATGACAAAAAATAAAAACTTCCATGAACTCACTATGCCCATCAGCGAATACCTTAGTGTGTCTACTTTCCGAAATGGGGTCATTTGTGGGGTGTTTCTACTGTCTGGGCATTGTAGAACCTCAGGAAACATGACAGGTGCTCAGAAAGTCAGAGCTGCTTCAAAATGCGGAGATTTACATTTTTGTACCATAGTTTGTAAACGCTATAACTTTTGCGCAAACCAATAAATATACACTTATTGCATTTTTTTTATCAAAGACATGTAGAACAATAAATTTAGAGAAAAATTTATATAGAAATGTAGTTTTATTTGAAAATTTTTACAACTAAAAGTGAAAAATTTAATTCTTTTGCAAAAATTTCGGTCAATTTCGATTAATAACAAAAAAAAGTAAAAATGTCAGCAGCAATGAAATACCACCAAATGAAAGCTCTATTAGTAAGAAGAAAAGGAGGTAAAATTCATTTGGGTGGTAAGTTGTATGACCGAGCAATAAACCGTGAAAGTAGTGTAGTGCTGGTCATTAAGGGGGTTTAAGCTAGGGGAGCTGAGGTGGTTAATACTTGGTTGCAAATCCTTTGCAATCAATTACAGCCTGAAGTCTGGAACACATAGACATCACCAGACGCTGGGTTTCACCCCTTGTGATGCTCTGCCAAGCCTCTACTGCAACGGTCTTCAGTTCCTGCTTGTTCTTGGGGCATTTTCCCTTTCAGTTTTGTCTTCAGCAAGTGAAATGCATGCTCAATCGGATTCAGGTCAGGTGATTGACTTGGCCATTGCATAACATTCCACTTCTTTCCCTTAAAAAACTCTTTGGTTGCTTTTGCAGTATGCTTTGGGTCATTGTCCATCTACACTGTGAAGCGCCGTCCGAGTTCTAAATCATTTGGCTGAATATGAGCAGATAATATTGCCCAAAACACTTCAGAATTTATCCTGCTGCTTTTGTCAGCAGTCACATCATCAATAAATACAAGATAATCAGTTATCTTTGGCAGCCATACATGCCCATGCCATGACACTACCACCACCATGCTTCACTGATGAGGTGGTATGCTTAGGATCATGAACAGGTCCTTTCCTTCTCCATACTCTTCTCTTCCCATCACTCTGGTACAAGTTGATTTTGGTCTCATCTGTCTATAGGATGTTGTTCCAGAACTGTGAAGGCTTTTTTAGATGTAGTTTGGCAAACTCTAATGTGGCCTTCCTGTTTTTGAGGCTCACCAATGGTTTACATCTTGTGGTGAACCCTCTGTATTCACTATGGTGAAGTCTTCTCTTGATTGTTGACACACATACACCTATGGTCTTCCGGGTCTTTTGGTGTTGCTGAGCTCATCTGTGCGTTCCTTCTTTTTAAGAATGTTCCAAACAGTTGTTTTGGCCACGCCTAATGTTTTTGCTATCTCTCTGATTGTTTTGTTTTGTTTTTTCAGCCTAATGATGGCTTGCTTCACTGATAGTGACAGCTCTTTGGATCTCATCTTGAAAGTTGACAGCAACAGATTCCAAATGCAAATAGCACACTTGAAATTAACTCTGGACCTTTTATTTGATCATTGCAATTGGGATAATGAGGGAATAACGCCCACCTGGCCATGGAACAGCTGAGAAGCCAATTGTCCCATTACTTTTGGTCCCTTAACAAGTGGGAGGCACATATGCAAACTGTTGTAATTCCTACACCGTTAACCTGATTTGGATGTGAATACCCTCAAATTAAAGCTGACAGTCTGGAGTTAAAGCACACCGTGTTTGTTTAATGTCAAATCCATTGTGGTGGTGTATAGAGCCAAAAATGTTACAATTGTGTTGATGTCCTAATATTTATGGACCTGACTGTATTTGACACTTCTTCTGATCTGTCAGAAGGAAAGAAAAATGAGACGCACAACGGATCCTGTCTGTATAGCAGCTTTAAGGCTTGTATGGTCCCATCAGAATTGTCTTATGATTTGGTAGCCAAAAGCAGGAGTGGGTAGAAAACACAGAAGACATGCAAATATTCCATTCACGTGTGGTCTCTGTTTTAGATTCACTCGTGTTTTTTTTTGCTTTAGCAATACTGATGGATTACTGACCAAATGCTGATCGAGAGAAGGCAGATGCTCCACAGACAGGATTTGTTTTTTTGGGGGTTATTGTTCTGACGGATCAGAGGAAGGGCAAAATAATCAGTAACATCAACACAAACTTACTGCTGACTCCCTCTCCACTCTTTCGGGGGGGCTCTACTTGCATAAGCGTTTATTAGAACAGGTTCTGTAGACATCTATGTGGAATCAGCTGACGGCGGTGCAAAAGGAGTGCGCTTCTTCTTGACGCTAACATCTACCTGTAAGACTGAGTTGATACTTGAGTTATTTGGTCAGTTTTGGCCCTGTGACTTCCCTAATAAGTGAAGTGTGCAGTGATTCTAAGAGCGACACCTGTCATGTGCTTGTCATATTGACTCATAGTATTGTTTCACTACCACAGCAGACTCCCTATGCGTGTAACTGCAAGGCACAGTGTTTTACACCCCTATAAAGGCTCTCTGCAGCCCGTAAATAGCCGTGAATAAATTCGGATTGAAGCTAATTGTTCCCAAAAATTTGGCGAACCGGCCGAATAGAATTTTTGAAAAATTCTCTCATCTCTAATGATAATGTTGGCCAATACATAAAGTGTTTTAAAGCATAAAGACATTCCCAGAAATGGCCATGACTTTCCTTTTTGGACACTCATATAAAAATGGCGTCACACAGCTTGATTCTTTACGGTAAGAGCAGTGGTACACTCTACTACAAGATGTTGTGATGGTTGACTCATGGAGGACTTTATTTAGGGTAAAAATATTACAGAATATGGGTTCTACATTTCTGAGACGGGACATTGATCCAGGGATTTATTCTGGTTGCCATATTTGGAGTGGGGAAGGAATTTTTCTCCCTTAACCACTTCACATCCAGCCATAGGATATAAACGTCCTATGGGTGGATGTTTAACTCTGAATGGACGTTCTGGAACGTCCATTCAGAGATCGCAGTTGCACGCTAATCGTGCAGCTGCAGAGCGGGTTGCCCACTGTCAGTGACATCAGGGCAACCCAGAGAGAAGGCAGGGACAGTTCCCAGTTGTCCCTGCCTTCTAGATCGCTGCATACACAGCGCTCACCGAGTGCTATGCGCTTCCTGTGCCGACCTGGTGGTTATGTGACAGCCGGGGCCATGAGAGTGCAGGAGCTGTCGGGTCTTTTACAGACCTCGATCAGCCCAGCAATGAGGTTGTACAGCACAGTATAGTGCTGTGCAGCCTCTCTGGGGGATGTATTTCCCCTGTAACTGGGGCTACTATGTTAGCCCCAGTTATAGGAGAAATCAATAGTGAAAAAATAATAATATGAAGTCAAATGTCCCCCAGAGGTCTTGTATGACTTTATGGGAGACACAAAGTGTAAAATAAAAAAATAAAGTGTTTTATAAAAAAAAGTTTCACATGTAAAAAATTCCCCAATTAAGTAATAAAAAAAAAAATTAAAAATAGGAAAAAATTATTAAAAAAAAAGATATTTGGTATTTCCGCATCCGTGACGGCCGGTCTATAAATGTATCACATGAATGATCCACCCTGTCCGATAAACACCCAAAAAAATAAAAAATAAAAAACTGTGTAAAAAAAAGCCATTTTTGTCACCTTACATCAGAAAAAGTGCAACACGAAGTGATCAAAAAGGCGTATGTCCCACAAAATGGTACCAATAAAGCAGTCTCATCATCCCACAAAAAATGAGCCCCTATATAAGAAAATCACTTAAAAATATAAAAAAAACTATAGCTCTCAGAACATGGAGACATTAAAACATAATAATAAAAAATAAAAAAATCCTATTATTGTGTTAAAGTAAAATAAATATAGACATATTAGGTATTGCTGCGTCTGTAACAACCATCTCTATAAAAAATATCACATGACCTAACCCCTCAGGTAAAAAAATAAAATAGATACAGTGCCACAAAAAAGCAATTTTTTGTCACCTTACATCACAAAAAGTGTAATAGCAAGTGATCAAAATGTCATATGCACCCCAAAATAGTGCCAATCAAACGTTCATCTCATCCCACAAAAAATTAGACCCTACCTAAGACAATCGCCCAAAAAAAAAAAAAAAGCTATGACTCTCAGAATATGGAGACACTAAAACATGATTTTTTTTTTGTTTCAAAAATGATATTATTATGTAAAACTTAAATAAACAAAAGAAAGTATACATATTAGGTATTGCCACGTCCGTAACGACCGGCTCTATAAAAATATCACATGACCTAACCCCCCAGGTGAACACCGTCAAAAAAATAAAATAAAAACTGTGCTAAAAAAACTATGGCTCTCAGAATATGGAGACACTAAAATATCATTTTTGTTGTTTAAAAAAAATGCTGTTATTGTGTAAAACTTAAGTAAATAAAAAAGTTTTCATATTAGGTATCATTGCTTCCGTAAGAACCTGCTCTATAAAAAACATCACAAGACCTAACCTCTCAGATGAACACCGCAAAAAAAATAAAAAATTGTGTCATAAAAGCCATTTTTTTGTCACCTTACATCACAGAAAGTATAATAGCAAGCGATCAAAAAGTCATATGCACCCCAAAATATTACCAATCAGACCATCATCTCATCCCACAAAAATTATACCCTACCTAAGACAATCGCCCAGAAAATAAAAAAAACAATGGCTCTCAGACTATGGAGACACTAAAATGATTTTTTCTGTTTCAAAAATGATATTATTGTGTAAAACTTAAATTAAAAAAGTATAGATATTAGGTATCGCTGCGTCCGTAAGAACCTGCTGTATAAAAATATTACATTACCTAACCCCTCAGATCAACATCGTAAAAAACTAAAAATAAAAAGTGTGTCAAAAAAGCAATTTTTTGTCAACTTACATCACAAAAAATGTAATACCAAGCGATCAAAAAGTCAAATGCATCCTAAAATAGTACCAATCAAACCGTCCAAAAAATTAGCCCCTACATAAGACAATCGTCCAAAAAACAAAACTATGGCTTTCAGAATGTGGAGAGACAAAAAAAATATTTTTTTCAAAAATGCTTTATTATGTAAAACTGAAACAAACAACAAGTAATCATATTTGGTATTGTTTCATCTATAACAACCTGCTCTATAAAAATAGCACATAATCTAACCTGTCAGATGAACATTGTAAATAGCAAAAAAAATTAATGGTGCCAAAACAGCTATTTTGTTACCTTGCCTCACAAAAAGTGTAATATAGAGCAACCAAAAATCATATGTACCCTAATATAGTACCAACAAAACTGCCACCGTATCCCGTAGTTTCCAAAATGGGGTCACTTTTTGGGAGTTTCTACTCTAGGGGTGCATCAGGGGGTCTTCAAATGTGACATGGTGTCAGAAAACCAGTCCAGCAAAATCTGCCTTCCAAAAACCACCAGGCGCTTCTTTCCTTCTGCACCCTGCCATGTGCCCGTACAGCAGTTTACGACCACATATGGGTTTTTCTGTAAACTACAGAATCAGGGCAATAAATATTGAGTTTTATTTGGCTGTTAACTATTGCTTTGTTACTGGAAAAATTGATTAAAATTGAAAATTTGCCCAAAAAGTGAAATTCTGACATTTCATCTCAATTTTCCATTAATTCTTGAGGAACACCTAAAGGGCTAAAAAAGTTTGGAAAATCAGTTTTGAATACCTTTATGGGTGTAGTTTCTAAAATGGGGTCATTTTTGGGTGGTTTCTATTATGTAAGCCTCACAAAGTGACTTCAGACCTGAACTGGACCTTAAAAAGTGGGTTTTCTGAAGAGAAGATTTGCTTCTAAACTTTTAAGCCTTCCAACATCCCCAAAAAATAAAATGACATTTACAAAATGATCCAAACATGAAGTAGACATATGGGGAATGTAAAGTAATAACTATTTTTGGAGGTATTACTATCTATTATAAAAGTAGAGAAATTGAAATTTGGAAATTTTTGGGAAATTTGGTATTTTTTATAATTAAAAATGAAATTTTTTGACTTAATTTTACCACTGTCATGAAGTACAATATGTGACGAAAAAACAATCTCAGAATGGCCAGGATAAGTAAAAGCGTTTTAAAGTTATTACCACATAAAGTGACACACGTCAGATTTGCAAAAAATGGCTCTGTGAGGAAAGGGGAAATGGCCTGGATGTAAAGTGGTTAATATAGGGCAATTGGCTGGAAGGAGGGGGAGCGGGAGTGATGCTGTGACCTGCTGCTGTTGGGGAGGGAAGAGTGTCCACAGAGGAGGAGGTGGAGAAGGATAATATCCTGGTGGGAGAGCGAGGCAGACACATTTGTAAGGGGTCAAAAAGACCTGGCCTCGTTGCCAGAGTGCAGCCTTGCTGCTGCCACAAAAAACATTGGCCCAGTGGGACTTGAAAGACATGTTCTGTCCTTGTTTGTAAGAGCTGCTCCAGATGTCCACTGTGGCATGTACCTTGCCGTACAGTGAGAGTCGCAGGGAGCATTCTCCGCTACATGACAGTACAAGGCAGGGATGGCTTTTTGAGTGAAATAATGGCCGCTAGGTATCTTCCAGCAAGGCTGAGTGCAAGCCATCAGCTCCCTAAAGGCAGCAGACTCAACTAAATCGTACAGCAGCGACTGCACCACCAGGTGAGAATTAAGATTGTGCACCAGCGGATTGATGGGTGTGTACAGTTGTTTCTTGGTCACGCATTCTGGTATCGATGGCTGACGATGGAGCAGAGGAGGAGTGGGAGAGGCAGAAAGGGATGATGACTATGTGAAAGACACCTTAGTACTGGCTGGCGCAAGGGGTACCAGGAGAAGGAGGCAACTCCTGTTGCAGTAGCTCACTGCCACCTTTGCTTGCCCATGGGATGGGGTGATGCCTCTTCATGTGGTTCAATAGAGCTGTGGTGCCTACATTTGTGTTTGGCCACATCTTATTTTTTTCTTGCAGAGCTTGCACAGGGCAATGCTTCTGTCTTCCAGCAGTGTGGAGAGAAAGTGCCAGACAGGAGCTACTGGTGAAGAGCTAGAGACAGCCAAGCTTGACTTAGCTCTGACATGTTTTGGGCTTAATCCACCCAGTGTCAACGGCATCACCATATCCTGAAGCAGACATGGTCCTGACAGTTCTTTGGGAAGTACGTCATCTCTTTATTGCTGCCGCTGTCGCCATCACCCTCCTCTGGTGTTTCCTCTCCCTCCCTGCTGCTTTTGTCAGAGATATCATGGTGAGTTCTTTGACCCCTCTCCCCCTGCCCCAGCTGCCTCTATAGCTGCCCCCAACACCAATGCAGTGTCTACAGGGACCACTACTACCAACACCAACATAGCTATGCATGGGGTCTGCAGCCTTCTCCTGGACCTCCTCCTCAGGGCAGTACAAGTGTTGACTGCTCTTACACAAGTCATCAACAGGGAGACTCTCTTGACTATCTGCCGTAGGTCATAGTGGGATTTTCTTGTCACTTCTTAGGAAAAAGGAAGGCACCCCCACTAGTAAGGGGCAGTGAAGACTGAGCAGTGCTCCAGACAAAAAAATAATACCTAGTAGCCAATGGCTCCTGAACTGAAAAATTTAGGAGCCAAATTAAACAACCCTACGCCGATCTGATTGGCGTAGGGTTGTTTCGATACCAAAATTTTGATTCGCTTTCGTCACCATAAAAATATATTGCGATACTCAATACCACGCAAAAAAAATAAAACACCAAAAAAAGCATTTCGCATTTTATGAAACGTTCGGCCCATAATAGAACAGTCCTATCCTATTTTTTGGGGTGACAAGGTGACTAAAAAATGGCGAATCGCATGGTTTTTATTTATTTATTTCTGTTACGGCGCTCACCGCATAGGAGATATTTTTTAATAATTTAATAGTTTGGACTTTTTGGACGCAGTGCTATGTAATATGTTTATTTATTTATTGTTTATATATTTTATATGTCAAGTTGGGAAAGGGGGGATTTAAACGTAATATTTTAGGGTACTTTCACACTAGCGTTTTTCATTTCCGTCACAGGGGCTCTATACCGGAAAAGAACTGATCAGCCATATCCCCATGCATTCTGAATGGAGAGTAATCCGTTCAGGATGCATCAGGATGTCTTTAGTTCAGTCTTTTTGACTGATCAGGCAAAAGATAAAACTGTAGCATGCTACGGTTTTATCTCCAGCGAAAAAAACTGAAGACATGCCTGAATGCCGGATCCGGCATTTTTCCCCATAGGAATGTATTAGTGCATGCGCAGACCGGTAAAAATGTTTAAAAAGATACAAGACGGATCCATCTGTCTGCATGACAAGCGGAGAGATGGATTCGTTCTTGCAATGCATTTGTAAGACGGATCCGTCTCACAAATGCTTTCAATCACATCCAGATCGGAACAGCTTGCCGGATCACACTGCCGCAAGTGTGAAAGTAGCCTTAGTATTTGTGTTTTTTTTTTTTTTACTTACTATTAGCCTCCTTAGGGGCTGGAACCCTTGTCCTATTCACCCTTAGGCCCCTTTCATATGGGCGAGATTTCTGCGCGGGTGCAATGCGTGAGGTGAACGCATTGCACCCGCACTGAATCCGGACCCATTCACTTCTATGGGGCTGTGCACATGATTTTCACGCATCACTTGTACGTTGCGTGAAAATCCAGGCTCTATGTTGTGCGTTTTTCACGCAACGCAGGCCCCATAGAAGTTAATGGGGCTGCGTGAAAATTTTCACGCATGGTTGCTAGAATGAAAGTCTATTCACTGTGTTATTTTCCCTTATAACATGGTTATAAGGGAAAATAATAGCATTCTTTAATACAGAATACTTAGTGGAAGGTCAATTGAGGGTTAAAAAAAATAATAAAATGAACTCACCTCCTCCAATTGATCGCGTAGCTGCCGGTCTCCTGTTCTTTCTTCAGGACCTGTCAAAGGACCTGTGGTGACATCACTGTGCTCATCACATGTACATCACATGATCCACCATGTGATGAGCTCAGTCACGTCACCACAGGTCCTTTGACTGGTTCGGAAGAAAGAACAGGAGACCGGCATCTACGCGATCAATTGGAGGAGGTGAGTTCATTTATTTATTTATTTTAACCCTCAATTGACCTTCTACTAAGCATTCTGTATTAAAGAATGCTATTATTTTCCCTTATAACCAGGAGACTGGCAGCTACGCGATCAATTGGAGGAGGTGAGTATTTTTAACCCTCATTGGCACTGTGCCACTAATGTTTATTATACTGGAGTGTTGGGAGGGCGCACTGCGCCACCAATGTTTATTATACTGGGGCGTTGGGGGGGGGGGCGCACTGCGCCTCCAATGAAGATGACTGACCTGTTAATACAAATACAGGAGGCGGGTGCCGGAATCAAATAGCCGGCACCTGACCGCTATGACAGGGAGTTGTGATCCGCTGCAGTTAACCCCTCAGTTACCGCACCTGAGGGGTTAACTGCCGCTGATCGCAGCTCCCTGTCATAGAGGTCGGGTGCCGGCTATTTGATTCCGACACCCGCCTCCTGTATTTGTATTAACAGGTCAGTTATCTTTATTGGTGGCCCAGTGGCCACAGCCCCTCCCCTCTTCCTCTGGTCTCTCTCCTTATTGGCGGAAGCAGCACAGGGGGAGGGAGAGACTTCTTCTCCACTGCGCTGCTGAAAAGGACACCGGCGGCGGGGCAGAGAACTATCACTTCCGGTGACCGCCGCTGTATTCAACTGCGGATCTAGTCGCAAATGGCGACAAGACTAAAAAGTCTTGTAGCCATTTTTTTATTCTAAGTCTTATTGGCGACCATTTTGGTCGCCTTCTGGAGCCCTGCTGAGAGGACTGCACTGCCTTCTATGGGGCTGCAAGGAGAAGGAGCAGGAGAAATGCTGTGACCCCTGGCTCCATAGCACAGTGTCAGACTTCGAAGTGACCTCCATGTTATCCTGCTGTGACTGAGAGGAGGACTGAGCCATCTAATCCACAATCTCATCCTATTTCTCCTCAACCATAATGTTCCGCCTTTCCGAAGCCAGGAAAAACTGCAGCTTACTACTTTTGACCGGATAGCTGGTGCTGCTACTACCCACATTCTAACTTTAGGTCTTTCGTTTCAAACCCTTCCATTGTTGGCCCTAAATGTACACAGTCACACAAAATATGACTTAAAGACAGGGAGGCACAATATGATGTCCTTCCCTTTCCACAAACACACTGAGGAAACTGCTACCGAAAGTTGACATTGAAAATACTGCAGTATCGGCCTCACTAACAGATTTGTGACCAATGTCTTTTGCCTGTTAAAATATGCAGGTTCAGAAAAATAATTTCTCCAGTGTAAAACACAAGTGGACAAACTACTATGCATTTATTTTCCCCCACCCTGCCACCCCGCCAATACTTGAAGGGCCTAGACATGCACCAACACGGATTTCGGCCTTCGGCATTACCTCTCACTGATGTTAACCGCCTGCTACCCTGCGGATTGTAAGACACACGTATGCTGGTTTTTAAAACTTCAACAACAAAAAACTAAATTTGAAGTTGTATGGAGACAAAACAACACAGATTTTTGCCTACTATGTCATGTCACCACTCACAGCTACCCTACATATTGTAAGACATGGTATATGCGGTTTTTGAAAAACTTCAACCCAAAAAATTCCACTTGAAGTTGTGTGGAGATGAAACATCATGGATTTTTCAGAAACTATGAATTAAAAGATGTAGAGAATATGATGTCCTTCCAGGATGTATAGCTGCGACGGCAGTTCACCTGGGTACCGCTCAGGACAGTAAGAAATATGAACAGAAGGGGAGCTGTAACAATTTAAAACTTAACTTTTACTGTGTCTGTTATCCCAAGGTAGAGAATAAAAGACCCCTTACAAACAAAAATACACAACAAAATAAGACAGACATAACCCCTAGGAGGCGGGGTTTATAGTTTAGTGCAGCAAAGATACTGCTGTGCACCAACACAGATGTCCTCCTTCTCCGGCCTAAACAGTTTCAAAGACCTATGAAGGAAGGACCACATGATCCCTAGTAACGGAAACCCTCAGTAGTCAAAGGGTCCAACGTATAAAAAATGGAAAAATCTTACCAGTTTTTAATAGGGCCTCACTGTGTGTTTAAAGGGTTAAAACAGGAGGTGGTCACATGTGGCAGGTAGGTGCTTCATCCGAAGTACTTGTGGGGCAGGAAAGGACATCAGAAATATCCATATAATCCGGTATCAGAGTGGCCTCAAAGAAGAAACTCACCCTAGTACCTCCCTGCTTGACCTATCCGGCCCTAGTGACCTAACACGGGGTCCGTGCCCCGCAAGGGGTGGCCCCGTCCGGAACCTTGCCCTGATGCGGAAGCCCTAGATAACCCTGACAAAAGGGTGACTATGGACAAGTTTCTTCTTTGAGGCCACTCTTTGAGGCTACTCTGATACCGGATTATATGGATTTTTCTGATGTCCTTTCCTGCCCCACAAGTACTTCGGATGAAGCACCTACCTGCCACATGTGACCACCTCCTGTTTTAACCCTTTAAACACACAGTGAGGCCCTATTAAAAACTGGTAAGATTTTTCCATTTTTTATACGTTGGACCCTTTGACTACTGAGGGTTTCCGTTACTAGGGATCACGTGGTCCTTCCTTCATAGGTCTTTGAAACTGTTTAGGCCGGAGAAGGAGGACATCTGTGTTGGTGCACAGCAGTATCTTTGCTGCACTAAACTATAAACCCCGCCTCCTAGGGGTTATGTCTGTCTTATTTTGTTGTGTATTTTTGTTTGTAAGGGGTCTTTTATTCCCTACCTTGGGATAACAGACACAGTAAAAGTTAAGTTTTAAATTGTTACTGCTCCCCTTCTGTTCATATGAATTAAAAGACACGTATATGCTGGTTTTCAAAACATCATACAAAAAGATTCACACACACAGACTTTGCCCTTTTATGTCACGGGACCACTCACCGATGTTACCCCCCGCTACCATGCATATTGTAAGACACGTATATCCTGGTTTTCAAAACTTCAACCAAATTTTTTTTAATTTGAACTGTGTGGAGATGAAACAATATGATTTTTGCCTAGTATGTCACGTCACCACGCACAGATGTTAGCCACCGCTACCCTGCATATTGTAAGAGAGACAAATATGCTGGTTTTAAAAACTTCATCCAAAAAATGTTTTTTTTGAAGTTGTGTGGAGATGAAACAAAATGGATTTTTGCCTACTATGTCACATCACCACTCACAGATGTTAGCCTCCGATGCCCTGCATGTTGTAAGGATGAAAAGACGCTTGACTTTTTCAGTCGAACGTATGGACAGTAGGAGGCGCACTTTTACAACTGGGTATTTCGGTAATTTTCTGATTTATTAGTAGACAATGCTTTTTGGGGTACTCCTAAACCCCTTTATCAAGTCTTAAAAATACCAGAGATACATGTACAAAATATACAACAATATACGTGTGAAGGTCTAAGAGAAGAATAAAAATCATAATGATGATAAAAGGGAAATATATTCAAGTATGTCTATTTATTAGTGTGGACGATATTTCCCTTTTATCATCATTATGATTTTATTTTTATTCTTCTCTTAGACCTTCACACGTATATTGTCGTATATTTTGTACATGTATCTCTGGTATTTTTTAGACTTGATAAAGGGGTCAGGAGTACCCCAAAATGCACTTTCTACCAATAAACCGGAAAATTGAGAAATACCCAGTTGTGAAAGTACGCCTCCTACTGTCCATACGTTCGACTGAAAAAGTCAAGTGTCCTTTCATCCTTACTGTCTCATCCGAGTGGCGGGGTGGCTCCTTCCCAAGGTGTTTGGACAAACCCGGGCTGCACCAACTGTGAACCATCTACATTTAACCTTCATTGTGATTGCACCCAAATAGGTGAGCAAACTAATTTTTATTGTGGATCATCCACTTATCGAACATACTCACCCTGTGAGCACCTCTCTCTACCCTCTGGCCATTATTTGCTGCATGTCATAAGACATGTATTTTCGGGATTTTAAAACTTCGACAACATTTTTAAAAATTTCAACTGTGTGGAGAAGGAACGACACAGACTTTTGCCTAGTATGTCATGTCACCACTCATAGATGTTATCCTCCACTACCCTGCATATTGTAAGACACGTATATGCTGGTTTTCAAAACTTCATAAAAAAAAAAAAAATTACATTTAAACTGTGTGTAGCTGCACAAACACAGATTTTGACCTAGTATGTCACATCACTACTCACAGAAGTTCCAAAGTCAGAAGAACAAGAAGGGAGAAGCTCTGTCTATATTGGTGGATGAAGAAGCATGTTTCCGGGCCACACTGGCGCCTTCATCCGATTACAACCCAAAAAATCTCACAGATATAATCCTCTACTACCTTGCATATTGTAAGGCATGTACATGTATATGCTGCTTTTCAAAACCTAAACCTAATTTTTTTTTATTTGAGCTGTGTGAGATGAAACAACACAGATTTTTGCCTACTGTGTCACGTTATCACTCACAGATGTTATCCTCCACTACCCTGTGTATTGTAAGACACAAGTATTCAACTATGTGGAGATGTCCTGACATGAAGTTCACACTAGTATTGCAGGTGTTTCACTGAAATTTCAAATGCTACATCTATCACCCCCCACCTCCACCCCAAAATAAATAAATGTATTTCTATTAAAATTGAAAAAATAAATAAATAAATGTCCTGGCAGGTAGCTGCTTTTGAGGTTTTGCAGCAGCTGCAGTTGAGCTAAAAGGCACAACTAGCCTCAGCTCCTCACTTCCCACTCCCTGATTGACAGCTTTTCCTTCCTGTCCCTATTCCACACACATAATTCTTCTTCTTTGCAATTCTAGTTTTTTCTTTCAATATCCCTGGCAGTAGAATAGAAGTTTGATTGTGACTTTTGACTGTCCCTAAGATCGCTTCTCTGCAAGACCCATCAACCCTCATGACTTTCTGCTCGCTCTGCTAGGGCACCTCTCTGCCTGCTGTAGCACTGATTGGTTCATCCAGGCTATCTGTCAGTCTGTGAGCAAATCAGGGTAAGCCCCCTCACTTTCGTCTCAGGGTCATGTGAGCATCCTTTTTCTTCCTCCCTAGTACTTTCCCCCGCAGACATGTGCAGTAAAATGGCACTCTGAGTCATTTTACTGGATTTGTCTGAAACTAACCTGAAAGGGTTCGGGTTCGTCCACCTGACAAAATTTTACACAGTTCCTAATGAGCCCAGTTTGCTACAAACTGATTCACTCGTCTCTAGTATTAACATATGCATAATTTATTCTAATCAATTTTATGTCAGTTAATAATAGGTTTGGTTAATTGTACACTTTGCCTTTTCTATTTGTTGTCCAGGATAAAAAAAACATGTCTGCATGTGTGTAGGTTGTGTATAGCATTGCAACTTACCCCTATTCGCTTAAATGGAGCTGAGCTGCAATACTACACACAATCCAGGGACAGGTATAGTGCTGTTTCGGAAGGAAACTTCTGAACAGCCCAGCATTATGTCAGCATTAGTGCTCATGCACACAAACATATTTTCTTTCTGTATCCGTTCCGTTTTTTTTGCGGACCATATGCGGAACCATTCATTTCAATGGGTCCGCAAAAAAAAGGAAGTTAAATCGTGTGCATTCCATTTCTGCATGTCCGTTCCGCGAAAGAATAGAACATGTCCTATTATTGTCCACATTACGGACAAGGATAGGACAGTTCTATTACGGACGTCATCCGTATTTTTTTGCGGACCGCAAAGTACATACGGTCGTGTGCATGAGCCCTTATGCTATGTGATCCTATCAGTGCTACGTAGGTCAGGACGGGAGCTCTCGCAGACACATGCTGCAAGTTCAACTCATTGAACTTGCTCGTGTGAAACCAAGAAAGTAATCAGTAAGATATTGCAAGTATGTGAGTTTGAGATTTTTATTGTTATTATTTTTTTAAGAAAGAAAAAAAAGTTGGTAATTTATATTTAGTACAAACATTTGTGTGATTTATAAGAATGTCTCAGTGTGTCCACATTCCATCTTGCAGTTCGTTGTACATAGCAATGGCTGTTAAACATGAGTCATTATTAGCTCTCTTTTCCAATGCACAGTTCCTGTACCACTGGTTAGCAATTCAACAAGCATGTCAACATCTCATATTTTAGTAATTAGAATGGAACTAGCACATACTCAAACAGAGGCCAATAAAAAGCAAAGACTGTTATCGTGTTTGGGCCAGAGCAGAGGTGAGTAAAACAATAAAGCTTCAGGTGACTCAAGTGGTTATCAGATTGCCATCAGAACACAGAAATCATGCTGCCTTCTTTCTATAGCCCATGTGAGCACAGCAGGGTGTACGGTACCAGGCTGTGCTAAAGACTGCTCCTGTCGCCTACTATTTGAACGGCATATTGACTCAGGGCGGAGTCACCGCTTATGAGATGCAACCAGACTATTGCCTCAGCTTCTGATAACCATAAATCATAACGTTTGTCACAGACGTCTTTTGTTTCTTCCACTGTTATTCTCTCCAATTCATGGGTGCAGCTGTTACTTTTATTCACGCTGGCCCATGGATTGCTCTGTAGGTAACTACCACTTTCTGGAGATCCAAGCACAAAAGAGTCATCATAGATGATTATATAATATGTAATGGAAGGCTTACTAGAGGGATCCCCAGCATAAATCAATGAGACCTCTAACCTTCCAATACAATTTGGACACACTCAAATAAGTAAAAAAAAAACAACAACAAAAACTGTGCAACAATGACACTGTTTACAATCCATTATACTGTGTTACAGTTTGTTGATACAATAGGGATTGTAAGTAACAATAGACTGTTCTCAGATTCAGTTTTGGTACTCTGATTCACCTGAGCTGGTACAGTATGAGCTGTTCTGGTGCATCTCCAGCTAGGCAAGCAGCTCGCTGGCCGGCCTGGAGCCATGGTATCGTGTACCTAAGGTAACACCACAGCACTACAGCTCTCCTCTGCTTCTACTTCGTCTGACATCATTCTCCCAGGTTCTTCAAGGGGGTGTTCCAGGGAGATTTTTTATTTTTTTATTTACTCACCTTCACTGAACCCACTGCCATTCTAGCAATACGTGCAGGTCCCAGAGGTATGCCACCAATGTTTGAACTGAGACAACCCCTTTAAGAGTGTAGAAGTGAGTATACCTAAGGTTCCATACTGCATGTTAGTGTGCTCCAACCTAATAACAGTGCCCTGGAACTATTCTGTCACAAACTCACCTGTCTGGGCTCCAGCGGCACAATCTCCAACTTTGGCGACGCGCTGTTAAGCCAAAACCCCTGGTGATGTGACAGCATCAATAGCAGCAGGATGCAATGCTCTGTCTCTCCCCACAGCAGGCGTGTACTGGAGGAGATCAGCAGTGGGCAGGTTGCTCAGCTGCTCTATTCCTATGTGCTAGTGCTTCTGATTAATGGAGTGCCGAGTCATGACCAATCAGATTCTGATCCTGGAACTTGGCACTCTATTTAAACCTCTTCCTGGCCATACACCAGTGCCAGTGATAGTCTCTGATTCACTAGCTGTGTTCCTGGTTCCTGTTCTTATTGGATTGCTCATTCCTCTGACCCCGGTTTGTCTTCTGACCACTCTATGTCTCTCATTTGGTACTGCGTTGTCCGTCTGGTTCTGATCTTGGCTTGTTTTTAGACCACTCTCTGTCTCTCATTTGGTACTGCACAGCCTGTCTGGTTCTGCCCCATTTTACGTACAACCCCGTTTTAGTGTTGTTTTGTCTCTTGGTGTTTGTCTCTGCACGTAAGTAGCACAGGGACTGTCGACCAGTTGCAGTCTTGGTACCTAGGGCTTGTACTGCAAGTAGGTAGGGAAAGTGGGTCATGGTTCACTTTCTGTGTCTGTCCCTACCTATAGGCGTTACATATTCTCTGCCTTACTGCCGAGCTTCTTCCAACACCCTCAAGTTCATATTAGTCTCATCCCTCTCTGTGCAACTCTACACCCCAGAAATCCCACCATCTCCTGCCAACTGGTATCCAGGTATACACTAAAGAACATAGGTAGTATAACAACATTATTAAAGGAACATATTTTTTTAAGATTTTTTTGTGATATTTTTTATTTTCCATGTCACTATCTATATTTAAACAAAAAACATAAAATCCTGCAGTTTTTGCACTGGCCACTAAGCCTAATAATGGGCACCACTTCTTGGTGTGTAAACTTTACTGCAGTTCCCTGATTATCGATACACATAGGTGATATAATTACAGGCAAGATTAGAATGACAGATAAGACAGGATCCACGATTCACAATAAGTGATTATCCAAGCTTATCTATTCTTTCCATATACAATGACCTCTGTACAGATTACAGAGCATGCCTAGAAAACTCTTCCATAGAAGTCAATGAGGTTCCCTCCTGTCCATTATGTCTATTGGCCATGGGGCTGCCGTAAAGTAAATTTCTTAATGCTTTTTAAATGCTGTTAAGAACAGCTCAGTCAAGATGGCCGTCCTCATAATAATGTTCAGGAAATAGAATAAATAAATCTGTAATCAGAAAATAAAAAGAGATAAAAAAAAGGGTATGTGTTACTATCTGGTTTTAACTGGCAGAAAAAAAAATTGGTGACACATTTCCTTTAAGCACAGAAATAAATGTTCACCAATTTCTGACATTGTATGCTAGCATGAAAAAATTTTAGTTCTCTGCCCTGTTGACTACATCAATATCATATGACAAAAAGCAACATGATTAATAAATAATCATTTGAAGCATACCAACCTTTACAGCCTATGTGAACAATATCTGCTTAGATTTTTCTTCACCCTAACTTGTCTGCCCAACAGAATCATTAAAATGACTCAGAATGTATGATGATTCGGAGGCCATCTTCTTCTGTGTAATGTAGTGGGTCAGTGAATCCAGTGCTGTACAGTCCTGTACAGTAAATGACACATCTAGATATACCCAGGAGGGGCATAAATTCCTTGGGGTGGTGCCTATTGTTAGGCCACCAATGAAAAATTGATTGGGTACTGCTAGAGATGGCCTGAGGTTGAAAGGTGTACTATGCAATACCTTCCAGTGATGTCACACCAAACTTATTGCAGTGCTGTGCCATATCCACATAATAATGGCAGACAGCTGTCTAAATAACACGGACCAATAAATTAACTATATATACAGTCCTGATCAAAAGTTTAAGACCACTTGAAAAATGCCAAAATAATACATTTAGCATGGCTGGATCTCCCATTTATGTTCGGATGAATACTAAGAGGACAATTAGATGAACATCTCTTCTTTAATATGAAAAACGCAACAAAAAAAACGCAGGGAACATATTTGCGGCTCCAATGCGTTTTTTGTGCGGTTATTGAAATTTTATGTATGACCTTGCAGCCTTCTCCATTACCTACTTTTAAATTGAATAGGTACCCTTAAATGGGAGGGTATGAATTTGCAGGGGTATATTTATTGTTTTATTGTACTTTTATAATGAATTGTTATAATGTATGAATAAAGGCACACATGGTGATCCTATTAGGAATGGGAACCCGCTCCATAAGGGGCAAATCCACTCCATATAATACAAGTGCATAAGGAATATGGAGGATTGTGGGTGGAGTTAACCATTTATAAGGAGTGAGGATCCGTTCACTCAGTAGGCCACCGAGGAAGGGACGTGAGACCCCGAAACGCGTCTGGCGGTTGTTAGAGTGAGCGTTGATCCACCTAAAGCCAAAGAAAAAAGGAAAGCCGGCAACGAAGTAAAGCGAAGCAAATAAAGCAGCGCTGAGTGACTGGAGAGAGGTCGCACAATACTCACGTCATACGAGCGTGTATCCGGTCCCCTTGGCAACCAGGTCACGTGGGACGCCACGTACAGGCAGAAGCACACCACGTGGGACGCCGCGGGTGTGCGGCCACCTGGACTCACGCTGCTGGAGAAGCAGTGAAGACGGGTAAGACCGGGCTCGGTTTTGAGCGTTATTATCATTAGTATTGTGTGTGAAAGCAAGCGAGATTGAGCCCACAATTGCGGGCGGTATACCACAAGTGCACTGGACAGTTAATTGGGCCCCGATATTACATCACTGTACTGAACAGCGAAGTGGGCTATTGGATGAGAACTCTTTAGTATTATAACACCTGCTGGATACAATTGATTTTGGACAGCGTCACAGGATTGGGACTATTAGCCACCATGCGGTTCTATTACGATCTATTGCGATTTATTGGTGTGTGCCATAGAGATTTAGTGTGTATCATACTGGTTTACACTTTTATATGTATATGAATCATATATATTTTATGTATGTTTTAGGGGTATGTTCTTAAAATTTTAGCATATTAAAGTGTATTATCACTATACCGCTTTGTGTTTCCTCTTGGAGTGTGTCCCCCCCATACCTGTTGTTTGTATGCATTTCCTATCCGGTCCTGAGGGTGGGACCTGGGGGTGAGCACCTTTTTCATATAGAGAGGGGGTGAGCCGCTGTATCCTCTTTATTTTAGAGCTTCAACATGCAACAACAAGAAATGGGTGTGAGACAAAAAAAAATTTGAGCATTAAATTTAATGAAAACAACAAATAAACTGAAACGGGCTGTTTTTCAGCTGATCAAAAGTTTAGGACCACACCTCCAAACAAAACCTAAACCCCCCCAAAACAGAAATCCAACTTCCAAACATGAACTCAGTAATAAGTAGCTCCGCCGTTATTGTTTATCACTTCAAAAATTCGTTTTGGCATGCTTGATGCAAGCGTTTCCATGAGATGAGTGGGAACATTTCTCCAAGTGGTGAAGACGGCCGCACGAAGGCCATCTACTGTCTGGAACTGTTGTCCGTTTTTGTAAACTTCCCTTGCCATCTATCCCCAAAGGTTCTCAATTGGATTTAGGTCAGGGAAACACGCAGGATGGGCCAAAAGAGTGATGTTATTCTCCTGTAAGAAGTCCCTTGTCCTGCGGGCATTGTGTACTGTAGCATTGTCCTGTTGAAAAACCCAGTCGTTACCACACAGACGAGGGCCCTCAGTCATGAGTAATGCTCTCTGCAACATCTGGACATAGCCAGCGGCCGTTTGACGCTCCTGCACTTCCTGAAGCTCCATTGTTCCACTGAAGGAAAAAGCACCCCAGACCATTATGGCGCCCCCTCCACTGTGGCACATAGAAAACATCTTAGGTGGGATCTGCTTGTCATGCCAGTAACATTGGAAACCATCAGGACCATCAAGGTTAAAAAAAAATCTCATCAGAGAATAAAACTTTCTTCCACCTTTGAATGTCCCATGTTTGGTGCTCTCTTGCAAAGTCCAAACGAACAGTTCTGTGGTGTTCAAGGAGACGAGGTCTTTGAAGACGTTTTTTGTTTTTGAAGCCCTTCAGTCTCAGATGCCGTCTGATGGTTATGGGGCTGCAGTCAGCACCAGTAAGGGCCTTAATTTGGGTCGAGGATCGTCCAGTGTCTTGACGGACAGCCAATTGGATCCTCCGGCTCAGTGCTGATGAAAGTTTTTTGGGTCTTCCACTTGACTTTTTTGTTCCATAACCCTCAGGATCATTTAAGAAATTCCAAATGACTGTTACTGCGTCCCATGACTGTTACTGCGCTGTGAGAGACCCTGCTTATGCAGTTCAACAACCCGACCACGTTCAAAAAGTGAGAGTTTTTTTGCCTTTGCCATCACAACGTGTGACTACCTGACAGAAAATGAGAATGATTCCACATCTTTGCACAGATTTGGCCTTTTAAAGGCATGTGGTCCTAAAATTTGGATCAGCTGAAAAACAGCCTGTTAAAGTTTAATCGTTATTTTCAATTAATTAAATGCTCAAAAAATGTTTTGTCTCGCTCCCTATTTCTTCTTGTTGCATGTTGAAGCTCTACTAGGAACCTTGTTAAGATCCAACAATGTAAAATATGATTTTTTTGCCATTTTTCAAGTGGTCTTAAACTTTTTATCAGGACTGTAGCTGGATACTTTGCAGATGCCTCTGCATAAATTAAGGCACCAAGTTAGAATTGGGGAAAATGCAATGTGAGGCCAGACCATGGCGACATGTGGTGCCCCTTTTCAGTAAAACAAGTAAGGTTTGCCCTGGACATTGCCTAGCAAGCAGAGAGTATTCATTAGGGAATCAAATTAGTTCATTCAATGGGAATGTGTTTTTTTCTGGTGTTTCCCTTTAACACCTGATAATGTCAAAACAGATTTAATGTCTCCAACCTAATTTCACCATCAAACTTCTCAGACAACAAAAAGTTATACTGTAATATAATTAGATCTTGCGTGTTTTTTAAGTTAATGACATTGTTACCATAGTTCACATTCTTGGCATTTTGATTCTTGTTTTAAGTAAAAACATTCTAGTGCAGTCCGTGAGCTGGTTACTAGACATGAACTATAGGAGCTTAAACACCAAAATTTCAAGAAAAACAAAAGAACATTTCATTGTTCTCTACCATCACATTATCATTCAGATAAGACTTAATATCACCTTTCTAGTAATGAACAATGCAGCATCTCTAATTCTGCCAAAAAAAGGAAATATATTACCAGAAAAGTGTTAGGGAAACAGCATAGCATGCAGTGCTACGTTGTTTCTGTAGCTCTCATGCACCACAATGGGAGCTACTGAAACAGCCATCGCTGGAATGCTCACCTTGCTTTAGCAACTGCGAGATGAGACAACTCCTTTAAGACCTTTTTCAAAGTGGAAACTAATTAGCAAGGATGGGGATCGGTAAACAGCTAATAAAATGAGAACAAGGCATTTCTTACTGATAAGACACACTACAAAGTTTCTTATGGTCGCTTATACTATTGATTTATGCAAAGTTGTGTGAAATGCTAGTTATATTTATACAGTACAATGATAAGAGGCAATTATTAATATAATATATCCAAGAGTATAGATTACTCATAGGTAAATATAAGCAGATCCATTGCCCTCAGATCTAAAATAGGAAAAGCTTTCACCTAGGTAAGGTTCTTGTGGGAACATTGGTTAGTGTACATTTGGTCTCTATCAGTTTGAAAATTCTGCTTTCCGCTGTCTTGTTGATCTTGAGACACTTCCTGGATGTCTTGTGGTAAGGACTCCATACAGAGAAGTGCTAATTTAGAGATGTAATTTTAGGGAGTATGTGTCTTCTGAAGCAGGAAGAAGGGTGAGACACAGGCAACGAACACAAATATGTTGACAGATCACAAGATGACCACCCAACAAATATCCCACAGGATGTCTATCACCAAAAACTTCCTAGTAGAATCTATTGGAGATGTTCTTCTAGATAGTTGCATTTCCTGTTTTCTCTCCTGCTTGTACCAAACAGCACTACTGACTGTGTTTTTTAATAGAAATATTTAATCCATTAAGTAATACTACAGAGAAAATTTTTGATTAGGGACAGATACGTACACGTGACTGGTTTTACAGTCACTGATGGTGGGTTTAAAGACTGCCTCTGACAAGTGATGACATAGTAAAGAAGAAAAGTGCTATTTAAAGATAGGATTTCTTAAAATAGTTTAGACTTGTTCCTTCCTGGGATTTCTCCACGTTTTTGTCTGAAAACAGTTAAAAACACATTTCAGTTATTAGGCTCCCCTAAACAGGTCTCCACATTATCTTTGTGCTTCATAGAGCCTCGTATACTCCCTTCAACAAGGCACAGAAATCTGCTTTCCATATATGTTTTGTTGTATGTAAATTTTATACATTTTCCAGTATTAGAATATGCCAAGAACTGAAAACAGGGAGCTGCTGTTACATAATCCAGATTTGGTTAATTTATACTTTGTGCGCTGCATATTCAGTACAGATGTTAAGTGCACATTCTGCACTGAAAGTTCATACCAAGGTGACCACAATAAAGAAGTTGTAACTTCCATTAATATGGTGTGGAAAAAACCTGCCTGAATGTTCCAAGGTTTGAATAATAATTTATGAGACATGATTATGTATTATATATGCTCACCATGATGAACCCAGGTCCTGTGTCACCAATATGTCGCTGTTTATGGGTATTTTAAGTTTTATTTTGGAGATTTTAATGTTGATAATCTATCCTCTGGATGTCACCATCATTGCCATTATGTGCCAATTAATAACCCAATACAGCGTCTCTACCATACAATATGCAGTTAATGCTTCCATATACTATACAGTTAAAGGATTTTTCTGAGATCTTTTTACTAACTCTGGATAGGTCATCAGTATCTGATCTGTGGGGCCTGACACTCGGGACCCCCCAATACTGATCAGCTGTTTGAGAAGGCAGCAGCGCTTGCAGTAGTACAGCTGTCTTCTCTCAGCTTGTCCTAGGCCAGTGATGACAATTTCATCGGTCATGTGGCCTAGGCTGAGAACAATACCAATCACAGCCACTACACAATCTATGGCGCTCTGCTTGATGAGCACAGAGAAGGCCTCACAGGAGCACCTATTACTTCTCAAAAAGTTGATCGACAGGGGTCCTGGGTGTCAGATCCCCATGATCAGATACTGATGACCTATCCTATCTGCAGGGCTTACATGTCTGATCGGGATCCGACTGCCTGGGCTCTCACCAATCACAAGAATGGGAGCCCATGTTCCCCCATTTGAATTGAGAGGCAAAGATGCATGTGTGTCGGCTGCTCCATTCACCTTTATGTGACTGCCAGGGATAGCCAAGTACAAGCGCTCTGTTATCTCCGGCAGCCCCATGCAGCTGAATGGAGAGGCAGCTTGCATGTATGTCCACAAATTGGCAATGTATTCTACCCGGGGAAATTCCTGGTGGACCGACTACTTTTCATGTGCAGTGGGCCGGTGGAGCCCAGCTACTGTTTAAACACAAGCAACCAGCACCAATACACATTCTTGCTGCGCTGGCTGAGAACGATGCCACCTGCTGCGCTGCTGCCTGCCAGAAACTTTTGGGGCTTAGTACGTGGAGAGGTATGGTGATGCAGGGGGAGGGCACGTATGTGGTGTACACAATGCCGACCCTATTGCGCTAGCCTACAGACTGTCACTGACTATGGGGCTTGGGAACAGGAGATATCACATCGCAAGCCACTGGCCCTGCTGCCCCTAGTCTGCCTAATATTTCCATACAGTGCATAATAATAATATTATGGGGCTGCAGCATGCGCAGTGTGACACTGCGCACGCCACGAGCCCATACTCTTATTATCATGATGTAATATAAGTGACTGACAGGCCATCTGACAGATAGATGGGAAAAGGAGGGATGGGGTAAAAAAGAAGAATACAATTTTTTTTTAAATTAAAGTGAAAATAAAATATGGTATTATGAGAATAAAAAAAAAGGATAAATGTATAAGGCCCTATTCACATGACCGTATTTTTGGTCTGCATCCAATCTGTATTTTTTGCGGATCGGATACAGATCAATTCAATTTATTGGGACCGCAAAAGTTGTGGGCAGCACATCCGCATCCTTATGTCCGTTCTGCAGCCCCGCAAAAAAATAGAATATGTCCTATTCTTGTCCGTTTCACGGACAAGAATAGGCATTTCTAACATTGGACGGAATGTGCAGGACGGCAAAGTGTGGGACGTACACAGCCAGTATCCGAGTTTTGTGGATCCACAATTTGCGGACCTCAAAACGGATATACTGTTGTGAATGGGTCCAAACTCATTGTCAAATGCTTATATTATGGAAGCCAGTTGTGCAATAAATAAAATGAATAACACACTTGCGTTGTCCGGATCCGGCATGTACTCCACTTGCCGGAATTACACGCCGGATCCGGAAAAACGCAGGTGTACTGAAAGCATTTGAAGACGGATCCGTCTTCAAAATGCTTTCAGTGTTACTATGGCACCCAGGACGCTATTAAAGTCCTGGTTGCCATAGTAGGAGCGGGGAGCCGTATACTTACAGTCCGCGCGGCTCCCGAGGCGCTCCAGAGTGATGTCAGTGCGCCCCATGCGCATGGATGACGTGCCATGCGATCACGTCATCCATGCGCGTGGGGCGCCCTGACGTCACTCTGGAGCGCCCCGGGAGCCGCACGGACGGTAAGTATACTGCTCCCCCGCTCCCCGCTACACTTTACCATGGCTGCCAGGACTTTAGCGTCCCGGCAGCCATGGTAACCACTCTAAAAAAGCTAAACGTCGGATCCGGCAATGCGCCGAAACGACGTTTAGCTTAAGGCTGGATCCGGATCAATGCCTTTCAATGGGCATTCATTCCGGATCTGGCCTTGCGGCAAGTCTTCCGGATTTTTGGCCGGAGCAAAAAGCACAGCATGCTGCAGTATTTTCTCCGGCCAAAAAACGTTCCGTTCCGGAACTGAAGACATCCTGATGCATCCTGAACGGATTTCACTCCATTCAGAATGCATTAGGATAATCCTGATCAGGATTCTTCCGGCATAGAGCCCCGACGACGGAACTCTATGCCGGAAGACAAGAACGCAGGTGTGAAAGAGCCCTAAGCAAAAATGAAAACTATAATAAAAATAAAAAGTAACAAAGCCAGAAATTAACAGTGAAAATTGATGGAAAAGTGGCGAAGAAAAATGCTTAACCCCTTCCTGACATGGTGATTTCCCCTTTTTGCATTTTCCTTTTTTTATTCCCAGCTTTCTCGGAGCCTTAAGTTTTTTATTTTTACGTTCACAGAGCCGTATGAGGACTTGTACTTTTTAATGGCACCATTTAATATTGCATGCAATGTAGTAGGAAGCTGGAAAAAAAATTCCAAATGGGATAGAATTGCAAAAGAATTCTGCCACAGTTTTATGAGATTTGTTTTTACTGTGTTCATTATGCAATAAGACTGACTTGTGCTTTTCATTGTCAGTACAATTATGGCAATACCACATTTATGAAGTTTTTCGTGTGCTTTAATTCTGTAAAAAAAAAAACATTTTTTCATTGCCATATTCTGAACCCCCAGAACCTATTTACACTTATGTCTGTGGACCTGTATGAGGGCTCATTTTTTTGCGGGGTGATCTGTATTTTTTATTAACACCATTTTGGAGTTTATGACTTTTTGATAATTTTTTTATTCCACTTTTTTGGGGGAGGTGGGGGGGGTGCAGTGATGAAAAAAAGGCTAATCAGCTATTTAGATTTTTTTTTCCATTCTGCCTCTCACCATATGGGATAATATTTTTATATTTTAATAGTACAGGTGCTTTCACAAGCCGCAATGCCCATGATGTTTTTTTATTGTTTGTTTTTATTTTAATTTTTATATACTTTATAATTGGCTGCATCAGTCACATATCCTCCCATCAACAGGATGTTGATATCAGTAGAACAGGGAGATGAAGTGATGACAGGCCAGTGACAAGAGACCAAACCCAGCAGCGGGGATCAGGCAAGTACGATCACCATCGCCGGTTGGCCAGTCTGTGAGGTCTGATATAATGTTGGATAACCCCTAAGCATTTTTCTTGGCCAATTATTTTTCATTCTTCTTCATTTTTATTCTAATACAGTCTATGGGCCTAGCGATCAGACAATCGCATGTACAAGTTCTCTAAGTGGTTTTCTACCTGTTGTAGGCAACCCATGTCTCTGAAAAGAAGTGCAGAGAACATTTGCAGGCAAAATGGAAACTTTTCTAAGAATCCACATGCTTTGTTAAATATACAGTTAGGGGGTTTTCATACCCCGTCTACTTGGTTTGACCACACCTTCTACAGGTTTGGCTCAGCCTAGAACACGAGCCCACTTCTACCTTTTTTTTCCAGGGCCACTTTGAGTTCTCAATCTGCCCCTGTATGTCCGCCACTCAATTTGAACAAGGGAACATGAGCCCACATTCTCAGGATTGGTGCGGTCCCCAGCATTTACATCCAATCAATCAGACACATCTTCTATACTGTTTCACCTATATAATGCTAAGGTGCTGTTGTGCACTTAAACATTGTTTAAAACATACCTTAATATCCTTCTGTGTATTTGTAATCACAATAAAGGCAGTTTGTTGTAAATGCAAATGTGTCACAAAGTGATCAGCAGGGCTTTTCCAGCCTTCCAAAGAGCTCAAGTCCACCTAATCAATGAGCCCAAGCCTGCCTCTTCTTCTCCCCCCTTCACTGCTAACTACCTGCAACATCACTGACAGATGGGGAGAGCATTGGTGCTTCTCTGCTCTCTTCCTGGTCCTGTGTACCACATACATAGTGCAGGCATTGGCCTCACAATATGTACTGTGCATGAGCGGCGCTGCTGGCTTTGTCACTGTGGAAGCACCACAGGCTTCCAACAATAATAACAGCTGATCACCAAGGTATATAAGACAACCAAATCGGCTAGTACTATTTTTCTCATATTTGTAAAATAATCCATATCAAATGATACAATATACAATAATATACAGTATTTGAACTTGACCATGCATGTGTATATGAAAGCATGTGTATGTTTGTTTTTATTGAAAGTGTGTGCTCATGTGATTTTGTTAGTATGAATGTATGTACAGTACAGACCAAAAGTTTGGACACACCTTCTCATTCAAAGAGTTTTCTTTATTTTCATGATTTATGGAAATTGTAGATTCACACTGAAGGCATCAAAACCATGAATTAACACATGTGGAATTATATACATAACAAAAAAGTGTGAAACAACTGAAAATATGTCATATTCTAGGTTCTTCAAAGTAGCAACCTTTTGCTTTGATTACTGCTTTGCACACTCTTGGCATTCTCTTATAAATGGGGTTGGGACCATCAGTTGCCTTGTGGAGAAGTCAGGTGGATACACAGCTGATAGTCCTACTGAATAGACTGTTAGAATTTGTATTATGGCAAGAAAAAAGCAGCTAAGTAAAGAAAAACGAGTGGCCATCATTACTTTAAGAAATGAAGGTCAGTCAGTCCAAAAAATTGGGAAAACTTTGAAAGTGTCCCCAAGTGCAGTCACAAAAACCATCAAGCGCTACAAAGAAACTGGCTCACATGCGGACCGCCCCATGAAAGGAAGACCAAGAGTCACCTCTGCTGCGGAGGATAAGTTCATCCGAGTCACCAGCCTCAGAAATCGCAGGTTAACAGCAGCTCAGATCAGAGACCAGGTCAATGCCACACAGAGTTCTAGCAGCAGACACATCTCTAGAACAACTGTTAAGAAGAGACTGTGTGAATCAGGCCTTCATGGTAGAATATATGCTAGGAAACCACTGCTAAGGACAGGCAACAAGCAGAAGAGACTTGTTTGGGCTATAGAACACAAGGAATGGACATTAGACCAGTGGAAATCTGTGCTTTGGTCTGATGAGTCCAAATTTGAGATCTTTGGTTCCAACCATTGTGTCTTTGTGCGACGCAGAAAAGGATGGACTCTACATGCCTGGTTCCCACCGTGAAGCATGGAGGAGGAGGTGTGATGGTGTGGGGGTGCTTTGCTGGTGACACTGCTGGGAATTTATTCAAAATTGAAGGCATACTGAACCAGCATGGCTGCCGCAGCATCTTGCAGCGGCATGCTATTCCATCCGGTTTGCATTTAGTTGGACCATCATTTATTTTTCAACAGGACAATGACCCCAAACACACCTCCAGGCTGTGTAAGGGCTATTTGACCATGAAGGAGAGTGATGGGGTGATGGGGTGATGGGGTGCTGCGCCAGATGACCTGGCCTCCACAGTCACCGGACCTGAACCCAAACGAGATGGTGAAGGCAAAAGGGCCAACAAGTGCTAAGCATCTCTAGGAACTCCTTCAAGACTGTTGGAAGACCATTTCAGGTGACTACCTCTTGAAGCTCATCAAGAGAATGCCAAGAGTGTGCAAAGCAGTAATCAAAGCAAAAGGTGGCTACTTTGAAGAACCTAGAATATGACATATTTTCAGTTGTTTCACACTTTTTTGTTATGTATATAATTCCACATGTGTTAATTCATAGTTTTGATGCCTTCAGTGTGAATCTACAATTTTCATAGTCATGAAAATAAAGAAAACTCTTTGAATGAGAAGGTGTGTCCAAACTTTTGGTCTGTACTGTATGTATGTATGTATGTATGTATAATGTGATTGTGTTTTTATATTTGTATACTGTACTGTATATCTTTGCATGTGTATGTATGTAAATATATGGCTTCAAGCAGGATGTTCTCAGACAGAAGTGGCCACTGAGCTTAGAGTGTCACAGAGTGTCATCAGCAGGTTGCAACAGAGATACAGGAACTGGAAGACTCACAGAAAGACATATAGGTGGACATCCCACACTGAAGACAAGTTCATTGTGAACGATGCCCTGCAGAACTGGATGATGAATGCCACACAACCCCAGGCACATTTAAGGTAGGTGAGAGACACCCAGGTGTCACCTCAGACCAGTTAAAACCGTTTACCATCAGCGTAGTCTGTGTGCTAGACAACCTGCAAGGGTATCTGCCCACAGGCATCATCGTCTTGCATGGGCCAGGGAGCATCTACGACCAGCAGGCCTTAGTGCTGTTCACTGATGTCAGTCGATTCACACTGAGCAGAAATGACGTCATTCAACGACAAGAAGAACACTATGCATTAGCCACTGTCACCAGACAAGCCTTTGGTGGTGGTGGTGGAGGTGTTACGTAGTGTGGGAAGGTGTGTCTAGTCATTACAGAATGCACTACGCTTTGTGAATGGCCCATACTACTTGAATAACATCATTAATCCAGTCACGGTGTCTCTGCATGAACAACACAGACCTAATTTCATCTTCATGGATGACAATGCGCCAGCTCATCGAGGTCGCATCATTAGCGAACGGCTGCTGGAGAATGGGGTACCTCTAATGGAGTGGCCTGTACTTATGGATCAGCTGAGTCGCCATGTAGGGGCTCGTAACTCTGTACCTCAGAACCTCAATGACCTGAGGGCCGTCCTTCAAGAAGAGTGGGATGCCATGCCTCAGCAGACAATAAGTTGACTTCTGAACAGCATGAGATGTCATTGTCCAGCTGTAATTAACCCCTTAAGGACACAGCCTTTTTACACCTTAAGACCAGGCCATTTTTTGCAAATCTGACCAGTGTCACTTTAAGTGCTGATAACTTTAAAACGCTTTGACTTATCCAGGCCGTTCTGAGATTGTTTTTTCGTCACATATTGTACTTCATGACACTGGTGAAATGAAGTCAAAAAAATATTTTTTTTTGCACCAAAAAATTCCTAATTTAATTTTTTTTTTGAAAAATTAGCAAATTTCAAAGTTTCAGTTTCTCTACTTCTGTAATACATAGTAATACCCCCAAAAATTGTGATGACTTTACATTTCCCATATGTCTACTTTATGTTTGAATTGTTTTGGGAATGATATTTTATTTTTTGGGGATGTTATAAGGCTTAGAAGTTTAGAAGCAAATCTTGAAATTTTTCAGCAATTTACAAAAACTACATTTTTAGGGACCAGTTCAGGTCTGAAGTCACTTTGCGAGGCTTACATAATAGAAACCACCCAAAAATGACCCCATCTAAGAAACTACACCCCTCAAGGTATTCAAAACTGATTTTACATACGTTGTTAACCCTTTAGGTGTTGCACAAGAGTTATTGGCAAATGGGGATGAAATTTGAGAATTTCTTTTTTTTGTCAAATTTTTTATTTTAACCCATTTTTTCCACTAACAAATCAAGGGTTAACAGCCAAACAAGACTGTATCTTTATTGCCCTGACTCTGCCGTTTACAGAAACACCCACTATGTGGCCGTAAACTACTGTACGGCCACACAGCGGGGCATAGAGTGAAAGGTGCGCCGGATGGTTTTTGGAGGGCTGATTTTTATGGACTGGTTTATTTACACCATGTCCCATTTGAAGACCCCTGATGCACCCCTAGAGTAGAAACTCCCTAAAAGTGACCCCATCTAAGAAACTACACCCCTCAAGGTATTCAAAACTGATTTTACATACGTCGTTAACCCTTTAGGTGTTGCGCAAGAGTTATTGGCAAATGGGGATGAAATTTGCAAATTTCATTTTTTTGTCTAATTTTCCATTTTAACCCATTTTTTCCACTAACAAATCAAGGGTTAACAGCCAAACAAGACTGTATCTTTATTGCCCTGACTCTGCCGTTTACAGAAACACCCAATATGTGGCCGTAAACTACTGTACGGCCACACAGCGGGGCGTAGAGGGAAAGGTGCGCCGTTTGGTTTTTGGAGGGCTGATTTTTATGGACTGGTTTATTTACACCATGTCCCATTTGAAGACCCCTGATGCACCCCTAGAGTAGAAACTCCCTAAGAGTGACCCCATCTAAGAAACTACACCCCTCAAGGTATTCAAAACTGATTTTACATACGTCGTTAACCCTTTAGGTGTTGCGCAAGAGTTATTGGCAAATGGGGATGAAATTTGCAAATTTCATTTTTTTGTCTAATTTTCCATTTTAACCCATTTTTTCCACTAACAAATCAAGGGTTAACAGCCAAACAAGACTGTATCTTTATTGCCCTGACTCTGCCGTTTACAGAAACACCCAATATGTGGCCGTAAACTACTGTACGGCCACACAGCGGGGCGTAGAGGGAAAGGTGCGCCGTTTGGTTTTTGGAGGGCTGATTTTTATGGACTGGTTTATTTACACCATGTCCCATTTGAAGCCCCCTGATGCACCCCTAGAGTAGAAACTCCCTAAAAGTGACCCCATTTTGGAAACTACGGGATAAGGTGCCATTTTTTTGGGGACTATTTTTAGGGTAAATATGATTTTTGGTTGCTCTATATTACATTTTTGTGACGCAAGGTTACCAAAAATTGAAATTCTGAAATTTCATCTCCATTTGCCATTAACTGTTGAGGAACACCTAAAGGGTTAATGAAGTTTGTATAATTAGTTTTGAATACCTTGAGGGGTGTAGTTTCTTAGATGGGGTCAGTTTTGGGGAGTTTTTACTCTAGGGTGCATCAGGGGGGCTTCAAAAGGGACATGGTGTCAATAAAAAAGGCCATCAAAATCGGCCTTCCAGAAACCATGTCGGTCCTTTCCTTTTGCGGCCTCCCTTTTACTGATACAGCCGTTTACGACCACAAATGTGGTGTTTCTGTAAACTGCAGTATCAGGGTAATAAATATTAAGTTTTGTTTGGTTGTTAACCCTTGTTTTGTTACCAGAAAAAACGGATTGAAATGGAAAAGTGCCAAAAATAGCGGTTTTGGCACTGTTTTTTTTTTTTTTTTAACTGTGTTAATCTGGGGGGTTAGGTAATGGGATATTTTTATAGAGGAGATTCTTACGGACGCGGCAATACCTAATAAGTCTACTTTTTTTTTACAATTATTTAGGTTTTTGACTATATTATCTTTTTTGATACAAATCTTTTTTTGGGTATCTCTAAAGTCTAAGGGTAATTTTTTTTTTTTTTTTATCCAATTATCTCATGTGGGGGCTCATTTTTGTGGGATGAGCGGACGGCTTTATTGGCACTTTTTGGGGCGGCTATATGACTTTTTGATCGCTTGCTATTAAACTTTTTATTATGTAAGGTGACCAAAAAAAAACTTTTTTTGCACCTTTTTTTTTTTTTTTTTCCTTGACCGTGTTAATCTGGGGGGTTAGGTCATGGGGTAGTTTTATAGAGGAGATTATTACCGACGCGGCGATACCTAATATGTCTACTTTTAATAAATTATTTTAGGTTTTTTTGGGTGTCTCAAGTCTGAGAACCAGTTTTTTTTTTATCCGATGTCAGTGCTAAATTGGGATATAAATTTAGTACTCCATGGAAGTGTGATACTCCCTGAAGCAACCGTCAATGCAGAGGCCCGGATGATCGGGGCAAGTGTCGCACTGAGTAGTCGTGTCCTTCCGTATCCCCCTCCTGCGACACACTCTGCACTTTTTTTGGGTTCGTCCCTTCTTTCCAGTATGGGGGACCACACCTGGAAAGTGTTGGCCAGGGACGATCCGGGCACCTACAGTTCCCGAGGTACTCCGGCCTGCTCTTTCCCGGTCCGAAAAGATCAGGGCCTTGAGGACTGCCTCATAGAACTGGAGGAATGTCCCTGTGCTGCCAGCGCTTCGGGATAGTACAAAAGAGTTGTACATGGCAACCTGCACCAAGTAGACCGCAACTTTTTTGTACCATGCCCGGGTTTTGCGCATGGCGTTATATGGCTTGAGGACTTGATCAGAGAGATCAACTCCTCCCATATACCGATTGTAAGCGACGATACAATCGGGCTTGAGGACCGTTGCCGCGGTACCTCGCACAGGGACAGGGGTGATGCCGTTACCATGAATTGTGGACAGCATAAGGACATCCCTCTTGTCCTTATACCTGACCAGCAACAGGTTTCCAGTGGTAAGGGCACGGGTCTCACCCCTGGGGATAGGTACCTGGAGGGGGTGGGCAGGGAGGCCGCGTTGATTTTTCCGCACGGTCCCACAAGCGGACGTGGATCTGGCGGCAAGGGACTGGAACAAGGGGATACTGGTATAAAAGTTATCCACGTAAAGGTGGTAATCCTTATCCAGCAGTGGGTACATAAGGTCCCACACAAGTTTCCCGGTAACACCCAGAGTGGGGGGACATTCTGGGGGTTGAGTCCGGGAATCTGTGGCAGCACCCCTGTGGCAGCACCCCTGGGGGGTCTAGGGTCACACAGCTGTGCTGTGGACCCCAGACACCCTAACTTAGGGTGATGCAATCAAAGTTCAGAAACTAACTTTCCCTTTTTTTTCCCTGCCTAAACCAAACTTTCCCTAGCTGTCCCTATGTACCTGATGGGGTCCTGGGGGGCACAGATCGGGTCCTGGGGGGCACAGATCGGGTGCAGGCAGCGGTGCAGCAGACACGTGCAGGCAGCTCCTCTCTCCTCCGGCTCCGGAACACAAAAGGAGGAGGAGAGGAGCGCCTGCCTCTTTTGAATTGCCGCCGGACCGCCCACAGACCAATCAGAAAGCGATCCTGAGTGGTGATGTCACCATCACCACTCAGGATCGCTGGATGGTGATTGGTGGGGTGAAATCACACCACCATCACCATCCTGTTCTGGGTTATCGGGACTTCAGAGACCCGAATAACCCGGAAACGCAGAAAACCGCAGGTCTGAATTGACCTGCGGTTTTCTGCGATCGCATACATGGGGGGGTCACCGGACCCCCCGGCGCATTTGCTCCAAGTGCCTGCTCAATGATTTGAGCAGGCACGGGGTTCCGATCACCGCCCGCCGTGCGGCGGTGATCGAAAATGCACAGGGCGTACATGTACGCCCTGTGTCCTTAGGTACCAGGGCACAAGGGCGTACCTGTACGCCCTATGTCCTTAAGAGGTTAAAGGCCACATGACAAGTTATTGAGACATTGACACTTTTTGTGGTGGTATACACACCACTGTTGTTGGCTTTTGTTTCAATAAATTGTTTGAGATGAGGAAATCACCATTGCATGCTTTTACTTAAATATCCTACTTTCATATATCATATCACTGCAGCATGAACTTTTTACATTTTCCCAAAATTTCACCCGAAGGCCAAATATCCCTAACTTTAGTGTATCTGTAGGTGCATATTTTTGTGCTTGTATTTGTATCATATGTGTATGTGTGTGTGTGTTTAGATGTATGGTGGAGCAGGAAAGTGCGGTAGCTAGCTGGGTAACCATTAGAAGGCAGAACAGAATGAAGAGGAGGCTAGCACTGATCTGACATAACCCAACAAGTCTGCAAAGTTGACAGATGAGGGGGATGTCAGTTCAGGGATGGCACTGCTGCAGCAAGATACTTTCCCTGCCAGTCAGGAGAATGTCAGCTCCAGCAAGGAGGGGATCAGGAGAGCAGGGCAGGCCAGACAGGTGCTGTAAGTGGGAGATTCAGGCCTCAGGGGTACAGACGGCGATCTGTCACAAAGACCAGGATCGTTAAATGGTGTGTTGTCTTCCGGGCGCTCGAGTTTGACATATTGTGGATAGGGTTGATAGATTACTGGGAGGGGCTGGTGAAGACTCAGAAATCATTTGCACATTGGCACAGGGGCGTCCGTTGCCTCACTGTCCCAGCCGGCCGGCCCCGAATCAGACTGTCACAGTCACTAAGGGCACTGCCTCCGCCGCCGCTGTTACTAATACTACTTACCTGCTGCTGCGGAGGAAGAAGGGGAGGTGTGCTGCCGGCAGCCTATCAGAGAGGCTGCCGGACCGGCGCAGGCGGCGCGATGACGTCATCGCGCCACCTGACTAAGCTGCTGCGCTGCCGTAAAGACATCAGCAGCACTGGAGGCGGGACGGGGGTGATTCAGTGAAGGTGCGGTAAGTATAAGTCTGACTGAGACTCTATTTATTATTATTTTTTTGTCATTTCTGTCACTGATAGGGGCCCTATCTGGCTACTGGCACATTATAGGGGGGGGGGCCTATCTGGCTACTGGCACATTATTGGGGGGGTTCCTATCTGGCTACTGACACATTATAGGGGGGGTTCCTATCTGGCTACTGGCACATTATAGGGGGGGTTCCTATCTGGCTACTGACACATTATAGGGGGGGTTCCTATCTGGCTACTGGCACATTATAGGGGGGGTTCCTATCTGGCTACTGACACATTATAGGGGGGGTGGTTCCTATCTGGCTACTGGCACATTATAGGGGGGGGGGGTTCCTATCTGGCTACTGGCACATTATAGGGGGGGGGGGTTCCTATCTGGCTACTGGCACATTATAGGGGGGCCCTATCTGGCTACTGGCACATTATAGGGGGTTCCTATCTGGCTACTGGCACATTATAGGGGGGGCCCTATCTGGCTACTGGCACATTATGGGGGGGGTTCCTATCTGGCTACTGGCACATTATAGCGGGGGTTCCTATCTGGCTACTGACACATTATAGGGGGGCGGTTCCTATCTGGCTACTGACACATTATAGGGGGGGTTCCTATCTGGCTACTGACACATTATAGGGGTGGTTCCTATCTGGCTACTGGCACATTATAGGGGGGCCTATGGCTACTGGCACATTATAGGGGGGGTTCCTATCTGGCTACTGGCACATTATAGGGGGGGTTCCTATCTGGCTACTGGCACATTATAGGGGGGGCCCTATCTGGCTACTGGCACATTATAGGGGGGTTCCTATCTGGCTACTGACACATTATAGCGGGGGTTCCTATCTGGCTACTGACACATTATAGGGGGGGTTCCTATCTGGCTACTGGCACATTATGGGGGGGGTTCCTATCTGGCTACTGGCACATTATAGGGGGGGCCCTATCTGGCTACTGGCACATTATAGGGGGGGTTCCTATCTGGCTACTGGCACATTATAGGGGGGGGCCCTATCTGGCTACTGGCACTTTATAGGGGAGGTTCCTATCTGGCTACTGACACATTATAGCGGGGGTTCCTATCTGGCTACTGACACATTATAGGGGGGGTTCCTATCTGGCTACTGACACATTATAGGGAGGTTCCTATCTGGCTACTGACACATTATAGGGGGGGTTCCTATCTGGCTACTGGCACATTATAGGGGGGGCCTATGGCTACTGGCACATTATAGGGGGGGCTATGGCTACTGGCACATTATAAGGGGGGCTATGGCTACTGGCACATTATAGGGGGGCCTATGGCTACTGGCACATTATAGGGGGGGCCTAAGGCTACTGGCACATTATAGGGGGCCTATGGCTACTGGCACATTATAGGGGGGCCTATGGCTACTGGCACATTATATGGGGGGCTATGGCTACTGGCACATTATAGGGGGGCCTATGGCTACTGGCACATTATAGGGGGGTTATTGGCTACTGGCACATTATAGGGGGCACTATGGGGACATTAGCTCAATTGGGGACATTACAAGGGGGTATTTTTTGCACTATTATAAGGAGAATTATTTCTACTGGGGGGGGGGGGGGGCATTATGGTGGGCTTTATTACTCCCCCATGGTCTGAGCCCCCTAGTAGCAGCACCAGCCTCTCCCTGCTCTGCTATCCCTCTGCCTCTTCTCCAAATCCTTATTATGAAATTTTTCTCATTAGGATAAAACACATCAGCTCCGCCGAACCCCCGGCCAAAGTGTGGAGGTGTCCGAGATCCCCAAGCCAAGTAACTGTAAGTTTTCATATGAAATATGTTTGTTATACACATATAGCCTACACTGTGCCCCACAATATACAGTTTCTTCTGCAAAAGTCATCAAGTGTCATTGGGGGGGGGGGACACAGAGCAGCGCCCAGCGGGGTGGAGAGAATACACGGATACAACACTGTATCAGCCACAAAATGACACTTTCGGCATTATACCCAAAATTCCATTTTCGGCTGATATGTTTCGGTGGCCGATATATCGGAGCATACCTAGTTTATTTTGTTTTCCTGTGTTGTAATTTACATGGCTGACGAAAGTGGCAAGGGGGGGGGGGGGGGGGTCAGGAGGAGGCAGGGGAAATGGGAAAGCAGGAGGGAGGCTCAGTGGGCCTCTGGGTGTTACTTGCCCCCTGGGCCAAAAGTTGCCAGTCAGCCCCTGCATTGGCACCAATGACAAAGGTAAAGGTAGGTGGAGGGTCCTTAAAAATTATTTCAGAGAATTAGATTGCAAACTGAGGGCAAGGACCTCAAAGGTAATATTTTCTGAAACACTACTTGTACCACGAGCCACACCAGAAAGGCAGCGGGAAATTATGGAGGTAAACATCTGGTGTAGGAAGGAGGGGTTTGGGTTCCTGGAGAACTGGGCCGACTTGGGGACGGTGCAGCTGTTTTGGCGGAAACAATAGCTAGAAAATTGGAGGAGTTTTTAAACTAGGGACTGGAGGTCAGGTGAGGGCAATTACTTTATAGGAGGGGAAGATAGTGTAGATTGTGACCTTGGGCAAAGTAATAGACCTTGGAGTAGAATGCAGGGTGGGACTAGAACAGTTCATGAGGAAAGGTGTAGGGTAAAAAAATATCCACAAACTTCTTAATTGAATGTATACTAATGCCAGAAGCATGACCAATAAAATTGGTGAACTGGAATTAGTAATGTCAGAGGAGGACTATGACATAGTGGGAATAACTGAGACATAGCTTGAGAATATCTATGACTGGGAAGTTAACGTACAGGGTTACAGTCTGTTTGGAAAGGACTGTAAAAACTGGAGAGGGGGGGTCTCCCACATTTCAGGAAGATAAAAGTGAGGGACATGAACATGTGGAGTCACTGTGGGTAGAGATACATGGTAGGAAAACCACAGAAAATCTACTATTAAGGCAATAGATGAGGTGGCAGATCATAATGAGGTCAGATATAGACTGGGAAACAGAAACCTGTATATATCATAAAGAAAACAGGTTCTTGCACTAACTAAAGACAATTACCTTTACGAACTGGTTCATGATCCGACTAGAGGGGCGGCCATACTGGACTTAGTATTAACCAATAGATCTGACACTACAACAGATGTGCAGGTTGTTGGAAACAGTGGAAATAGTGACCATAATAGAATAAACTTCCAATTGTCATTAAAAAGAGCATTTTTTCAGCAAGGCACAAAAACTGTGAATTTCCGAAAAAGCTAAATTTAACCAGCTTAGAAAGGCTATTAGTCTCAGTGACTGGGACAATGTCCTCAAAAATAAAAATACAGAAACAAAATGGGATATCTTTAGTGGCATCCTAAAATCTCATTAGGAGAGGTATATATCTCTCAGAGTTCAGAATGCCACTAATGTGAATAAAAGAAAGCTAGAAAAATGTGTGGATAAAATGTGGATGGAAAATAAATGACAAAAAGAAAGCCGCGTGCTAAAATTCCCATACAATTAAAATATAACAATATTAATGGCATAGTAAATTGCGTAACGGGGAAAAAAAGAACTCCCCAATATTTTTTTTTAATAAAAAGTCATGCACCTCAAATTGGTATCACTTAACAGTACATATCGCCCAGCAAAAAATGAGCCCTCACACAGCCCCATACATATAACTCCAAAAAAAGTTATAGGGGCCAAAATATGGTAATAAAAAAAAAAATTGCAAGGGTTTAATTTTTTTTTTCAGTATTAAAATGCAAAAATCATTATACAAGTGTGGTATCGTTGTAATTGTACTGACCTGGAGAATGAATTTTACCGCATAGTGAACAAAAAAAAAAAAAAAACTGTCAGAATTTCGTTTTTTCCCAATTCTACCCCATTTTGAATTTTTTTTTCCCGCTTCCCACTTCATTGTATGCAACCGGAAATGGTGCCATTAGAAAGTACAACTTTTTCCACAATAAATAAGCCCTAATAAGGCTATGTGAACGGAAAAATAAAAAAGCTAGGATTATGGGAAGGCGGGGAGTTAAAAAATAAAAACTCGAAAATTTAAAATCGTAGGGTCCTCTAAGGGTTAATTTGGATAAATGTAAAGTTATGCATCTTGGTAGTAATAATCTCTGTGAATCATGTGTCCTAGGGGATGTAACACTGGGACAGTCACTTGTAGAGAAGGATTTGGGTGTCCTTGTAGGTCGTAGATTAAATTAAACAGCATACAATGTCAATCAGCTGTTTCTAAGTCTACCAGGATATTGTCATGTATTAAGCAAGGCATGGACTCGCGGGACAGGGATGTAATATTACCACTTTGCAAAGCTTTGGTGCATCCTCATTTGGAATATGCAGTTCAGTTCTGGGCACCAGTCCATACAAAGGATGCTTTGGAAATTGAAAAAGTACAAAGGAGAGCGACTAAACTGATAAGGGGCATGGAGGGTCTTAGTTATGAAGAAAGATTAAAAGAATTACATTTATTTAGTCTTGAGAATAGATGTTTAAAGGGAGACATGATTAAATTATACAAATATATAAATGACCCATGCAAAAAAAAAAAAAAAAGTCCAGTCTCCAGAAGTGTCAAAGCTTCTTTACTGTAAGAACTATGAATCTGTGGAACAGACTTCCTCAGGACGTGCTCACAGCAGGAACAGTGGACAGTTTTAAAAAGGGTTTAGATGAATTCTTAGTAAGTAAATTACATTAATGCTTATGAAAATGTGTAGAAATCAGAGTTTCACTTCCTTTCTGGGAATCGATTCCTTACCTATCCCTTGGCTGAACTTGATGGACTTATGTCTTTTTTCAACTGTATTTACTATGTAACTATTAACTATGTAAAATAGGAAGGTAGCAAAGAAGCACTAAAAACTATAAAGAAAAAATTGAATATGTAAAAGACAGATAAAGGTAGCTAAGGTGTAGACAGAGAGGCTCATTTGCAAAGAGAGTAAAACTAACCCTAAATTGTTTTTCAATTATACTGTATACAGTTTAAACCAGAAGTTTACGTAGACTATATAAAAAGACACTTATGCATGTTTTTCTCAATATCTGACATAAAATGAGAATAAACCTTTCCTGTTTTTGGTCAATTATGATTACCATAATTATTATTATTTGCCAAATGCCAGAATAATGAGAGATAGCGAGAGAGAGAGAGAGAGAGAGAGAGAGAGAGAATGTTTTAAGGCATTTTTATTACTTTCTGCAAAGTCAAAAGTTTAGGTACATACATTTCATTAATATTTGGTACCATTGCCCTTAAACTGTATGACTTGGGTCAAACGTTTTGGATATCCTCCCACAAGCTTCTAACAATAGTTAGTCAGAATTTGGGCCCATTCCTCCTGACAAAACTGGTGTAACTGAACCATGTTTGTTGGTCGCCTTGTTCGCACCTGCCTTTTCAGCTTTGCCCATAAATTTTCAATAGGATTGAGATCAGGGCTTTGTGATGGCCACTCCAAAACATTGACTTTGTTATCCTTAAGCCACTTTTGTAACCAGTTTGGCAGAATGCTTTGGGTCATTGTCCATTTGGAAGACCCATTTCCGTCCAAGCTTTAACTTCCTGGCTGATGTCTTAAGATGTTGCTTCAGTATTTCCACATTTTCTTCTTTCCTCATGATGCCATCTATTTTGTGAAGTGCACCAGTCCCTCCTGCAGCAAAACAACCCCACAACATGATGCTGCCATCCCCGTGTTTCACAGTTGGGATGGTGTTCTTAGGCTTCCAAGCTTCTCCCTTTTTCCCTCAAACATAACGATGGTCATTATGGCTAAAAAGTTTAATTTTAGTTTCATCAGACCACAGGACATGTCTCCAAAAATGTAGGTCTTTGTTCCTGTGTGCATTTGCAAACATTAATCTGGCTTTTTTATGTTTCCTTGTAGGTATTGACAAAATCTTACCAGCTTCCGTTATCATCTTCACAAGGTCTTTTGCTTTTGTTCTTAGGTTGATATGCACATGTCGGACCGAAGCACATTCATCTCTGGGACACAGAACCCATCTCCTTCCTGAGCGGCATGATGGCTGGACATTCCCATCCTATTTCTACTTGCGTATATTTGTTTGTACAGATGAACGAGACACCTTCAGGCATTTTGAAATTGCACCAAAGGTTGAGCCAGACTTGTGCAAGTACACAATTCTCTTAGTGATATCTTAAACTATAACTTTCCCATGATGCTACACTAAGAAGCAGTGTTTTTCAGGTGTGCATTTAAATACATCCACAGGTGTGTCTCTAATTAACTCAGATGTTGCCAACAAACCTAACAGAAGCTTCTAAACACATGACATCATCATATTGGCAGTCCAGAATTGTTTAAAGGCATAGTAATCTTAGTGTATGTGTCACAAACCAGCGGGTGTGAACCCACTGTGCCACGTGTCGTACCTCCTGTAAGGGTGTTGTCTAAGTGAACCCCTCGATCTTCACAGTACCCCTGATTGTGGGGATACAGTTTCCCGAGGGAAACACCAGGTCGCTACCTCTTGAGGAGGATTGGCACATGACGCAGCTGGTCCAGGCGGACCAGGAGGTACCTGAGCGAGGTACCAGAGGTACAGGCATTGTCAGAAGGCTGAGTCGTAACCAGGTGCAACAGTGCAGGATGAGACAGAGGCAAAGTCAAATAGGCAACAGGTCAGGGCAGGCGGCACAGGTACAGGTCAGACAATCCGGATCGGCAACAGGAGAGTCAAGGCAAGCAGGCAGGGATCAAACAGGTAGCAGAGTCCAGGAATACAAGCACCAGTCAGGAACACAAGCAGATATCAGCAACCTTAACAGGACATAAGGACCTGGACACTGAGGCATCTGGAAAGGGGGCTGAGCCACTTATATATGTGCAGGAGGGCTAGGATTGGTCAGTGAGGTCACATGACCTCACCCATAAAGCACAGGAAGTGACTTGCGCCGGCCCTTAAGGGAGTGTTGCAGGGAACAAGCAGCAAGCATGCTGTGGCCAGGGCTTAGAGGAAACTATGGAGCGGATTGCAGAACAACTGTACCTACACAGACAGAGCCCAGGACTAAAGGGGTAATTAGGAAGCACCGGCAGCAGATCACCACTGAACACGGCGAATGGGACCTCGGTGGTAAGCAGGGGAACAGAGGTGCATAGCAGCTGCTGTTAGAGTATGTAAACTTTTGACATTGCAGAAAGTAATAAAATGCCTTAAAACATTCTCGCTTTCTCATTATTCTGGCATTTGGCAAATAATAATAATTATGGTAATCCTAAGTTTTATTCTGGTTTCATGTCAGATATTGAGAAAAACATGCATATGTGTCTTTTTATATAGTGTATGCAAACTTCTGGTTTCAACTGTAAATAGTAAAAAGTTTAAACTTCAAAGTGTTGGGCCATTAAAGAATGATGAAGGAGGAGTTGTAAAGGGTATTGAGTAGAAAGCGAATTTATTAAATATTTTTTCTCCACTTTATTCACTGAGGAAAATGTCAGATGAAATGTGACCTGGCTGACACAGGAAGAAGTGCAGTGACATCTTAAAAAGATTAAAATTGAAAAATCACCTGGTCCAGATGGCATACACCCCCATATTCTAAGAGAATTAAGTAATGTAATAGACAAGCCCTTATTTCTGATATTTAAGGACTCAATAATGACAGGAAGTTTTCCACTGGATTGGCGCTTAGAAAATGTGGTGCCAATATTAAAAAAGGGGGTAAAAAACGGAGCCCAGAAACTATAAGTCGGTAAGTCTAACATTTGTTGTGGGTAAACTATTTTAAAAATTTCTAAGAGATGCCATGCTGAAGTATCTTAATTAAAATAAGTGTACTGCACCATTTCACCATGTGTTTATGAGGGATGGGTCCTCTCAAACTAATCAAATTAGTTTCTATGAGGAGATACGTTTTTGATTAGACCAGGGTGAGTCAATGGATGTCATATAGCTTGCTTTCTCCCAAGCATTTGATATTATGCCACATAAAAGGTTTGTACATAAAATGAGAATGCTTGGACTAGGGAAATGTGTATATGTGGGTAAGTAACTGGGTCAGTGATAGAAAGCAGAGTGTGGTTATTAACAGTACATACTCAGATTGGGTCACTTGTGGGGTACCAAAGGAATCAGTATTGGACTCTATTCTCTTCATTATATTTATTAATAATCTTGTAGAGGGGTTGCACAGTAAAATATCAGTGTTTGCAGGTGACACTAAACTGTGTAAAGTAATTAACACACAAAAGAGGACAATAAACTGCTACAGATAGTTCTTGTTATGTTCGAAGCTTGGGCAGAGAAGTGGCAGATAAAGTTTAACACTGATAAATGTACGGTTATACACATGAAGTAATAATGCAAGTCAGCCATAAATACTAAATGGTAAAACACTGGGTAACACAGACATGGAAAAGGACTTACGAATTTTAGTGGACAGCAAACTTAACTGTAGCAGCCACTGTCAGGCTGCTGCCAAGGTCAGTAAGATAATGGATTGCATCAAAAGGGGTATAGATGCCTGTGACCATAGTTCTGCGACTTTACAAATCACTAGTCAGACCGCATATGAAGTATTATGTACAATTCTGGGCTCCTGTTAACAAGGCAGACATAGCAGAGCTGGAGAAGGTTCAGAGAAGGACAACTAAAATAGTAACTGGAATGGGTGGACTACAGTACCCAGAAAGATTTTCAGAATTAAGTTTATTTAGTTTAGAAAAGAAGAGGACTGAGGGAGATCTGATAACCATGTATAAATATATCAGGGGTCACTACATAGATCTCTCCCATGATCTATTTATACCAAGGACTGTGACCGTGACAAGAGGACATCCTCTACGTCTAGAGAAAAGAAGGTTGCTACATCAACATAGAAGGATATTCTTTATTGTAAGAACAGTGGAACTCTGCCAGAGGAGGTGGTGATGGTGAACTCACTAAAATAGTTTGATAGGGCCTGGAGAGTAATGATATTACAGGTTATTGTTACTAGATTTCTTGCTATTACTGTTCCAAAGTTGCATGGATCAGCCTCCTGGACATGATTTTCCTCTTCTGAAAATCCAACTTTGGCTGATGTCACATCTTTTACCAACTTTCCGGCCTGGGCTATGGAAGGGACATCACTTCTGCTGTGGAAAGAACTTTTCCTCTACCTGGAACATATGCAGATGAGGTAGATTCAGGATTTTGTGCATACAGAAGGGAGCAGACTGCTTCTGGCTCTGTCCACATTGGAAGTGATGTACCATCAATAGCCCAAGGACTTGACATTGGTGAAGTCGGATTATCAGAAGAGAAGTTCCACATGACCAGGTTCCCAAGAGGCCAATTCTCTCAACTTCAGAGCAGTAAGTGTAAAATTCCAATTAACTGTAAGGCTGCCAATACACTTTAGACAGCTGTCAGCCAATTGCTTGGAGAACCAACAGCTATTCCACCGTACTCTCCCATGGCCTTACCCTACTCCCCATATCAACGGGAAATGAGAAATACGCCACACCGCTATGGCAGAGGCTTATTCCTCACAATAATAAAGGGTCAGTCATAAAATTGTCAGGTTTAACCTTTATTTCTCTAATATGTATTAAAGGGTCTGTCTCACCACTATGATTCTCATCTCCATATGCTTTCTCGATATTGCATTTTCTTTCTTGCTGGAGTGTGTTCAAATGAGGTGATATAATTACAGTCTTATAAAATGCTAAGTAGATTTAATATGTTCATATCAGGGACATGCAAATATTAAAGGATTAGTAGTACACCAGTAGTACATAGCCGCATAGTGACATCCTGGCAACTTCTTAAGCTCTAAATACTGCTCCAAACTGTCTAGTCATTTTATACTAGCAAATCATACCATAACGTTTCTCATCTACCTTTTTAGCTAAGTAGTACACACACAAAGACATAGCTGTTTATTTAGAGCTTACCTAAAGGGTGGAAGAAAGGGAAGTGAAAACAGATTTAGGTATTGAGTTACCCAGGCCATGCCAGGTTTACACAGAAATAACTGTGGTAGATAATACTTGTCTTGTTCCTACTACGTCTTCGGCGATGTGATAACAAAAATAACACAGTTTTCCTCCAGTGCAATCTCTGTGATTTACCTCTGCTAAGGGATCAACTGCTGCCTTAGAACATCAGTGGCAGTTTGGGGAAGCAGAGTAGAAGAAGAGTTAGATTAGGGGATGTGATAGGGTGGCCCTAATCTAACTCTTCTCCATTCACCCCCCCCTCCAACTTCCTGAGCCTTATTCTTCAGAACCTGATCCTTCATCCAACAGTATCCACCACAGCCCATGCAATGCAGATGGCTGGCTCAGGCAGCTTTATATCTAATTCCCCTATTTTATTAAAATGGCTGCACCATTGTACAAAACAAGCACTTCTTACCTTTTGTCTTGCCCCTATCTCCTCATCGATTGTAAGCTCTTGTGAAATGAGCCCTCACTCCATATGCTTCAATTGTTGACTTGTTACAATGTAATGTACGATTTTGTTCGTACACGAACCCCCTGATTGTTGTTATTATTCCCCTCCGCAGCTTGATCATTGAGATCTGTTGAATGGTTATCCATAATGAAAATAAGTCAATGAAAGCAAATGTGTGATTTTATTGCTCCAGAGCAAAGTTTTCACCTAAAGAAAAGTGGGTTTATGGATTAAACTGTCTGCGTTCAAGGAGCACAGCTCAGCTGGTCAGAACGTGTCTGAGTGCAAGCTTATTGACTGTTTCCAGTTAACAAATAATAACCAACTGAATTGTAAATGCTCAACTGAACTAAGGCACAGGCTGTAACTTAGGATCTGTACAAGACAAGCAATGCATTAACAAAACTTATCAAACTTGTACACTACGTGCAGAATTATTAGGCAAATGAGTATTTTGACCACATCATCCTCTTTATGCATGTTGTCTTACTCCAAGCTGTATAGGCTCGAAAGCCTACTACCAATTAAGCATATTAGGTGATGTGCATCTCTGTAATGAGAAGGGGTGTGGTCTAATGACATCAACACCCTATATCAGGTGTGCATAATTATTAGGCAACTTCCTTTCCTTTGGCAAAATGGGTCAAAAGAAGGACTTGACAGGCTCAGAAAAGTCAAAAATAGTGAGATATCTTGCAGAGGGATGCAGCACTCTTAAAATTGCAAAGCTTCTGAAGCGTGATCATCGAACAATCAAGCGTTTCATTCTAAATAGTCAACAGGGTCGCAAGAAGCGTGTGGAAAAACCAAGGCGCAAAATAACTGCCCATGAACTGAGAAAAGTCAAGCGTGCAGCTGCCAAGATGCCACTTGCCACCAGTTTGGCCATATTTCAGAGCTGCAACATCACTGGAGTGCCCAAAAGCACAAGGTGTGCAATACTCAGAGACATGGCCAAGGTAAGAAAGGCTGAAAGACGACCACCACTGAACAAGACACACAAGCTAAAAAGTCAATACTGGGCCAAGAAATATCTCAAGACTGATTTTTCTAAGGTTTTATGGACTGATGAAATGAGAGTGAGTCTTGATGGGCCAGATGGCTGGATTGGTAAAGGGCAGAGAGCTCCAGTCCGACTCAGACGCCAGCAAGGTGGAGGTGGAGTACTGGTTTGTGCTGGTATCATCAAAGATGAGCTTGTGGGGCCTTTTTGGGTTGAGGATGGAGTCAAGCTCAACTCCCAGTCCTACTGCCAGTTTCTGGAAGACACCTTCTTCAAGCAGTGGTACAGGAAGAAGTCTGCAAGGTAAGAAAAACATGATTTTCATGCAGGACAATGCTCCATCACATGCGTCCAAGTACTCCACAACGTGGCTGGCAAGAAAGGGTATAAAAGAAGAAAATCTAATGACATGGCCTCTTTGTTCACCTGATCTGAACCCCATTGAGAACCTGTGGTCCATCATCAAATGTGAGATTTACAAGGAGGGAAAACAGTACACCTCTCTGAACAGTGTCTGGGAGGCTGTGGTTGCTGCTGCACGCAATGTTGATGGTGAACAGATCAAACACTGACAGAATCCATGGATGGCAGGCTTTTGAGTGTCCTTGCAAAGAAAGGTGGCTATATTGGTCACTGATTTGTTTTTGTTTTGTTTTTGAATGTCAGAAATGTATATTTGTGAATGTTGAGATGTTATATTGGTTTCACTGGTAAAAATAAATAATTGAAATGGGTATATATTTGTTTTTTGTTAAGTTGCCTAATAATTATGTACAGTAATAGTCACCTGCACACACAGATATCCCCCTAAAATAGCTAAAACTAAAAACAAACTAAAAACTACTTCCAAAAATATTCAGCTTTGATATTAATGAGTTTTTTGGGTTCATTGAGAACATGGTTGTTGTTCAATAATAAAATTAATCCTCAAAAATACAACTTGCCTAATAATTCTGCACTCCCTGTATAATCAAAGATGAAGCAGGAACTAACAGCTACTGGTACTGGGTGTAGGGATATTTTTTCAAAAGACTCACTTTGTAGGGTAGAGCAGCAGGATCACCACCAAGCAGTGTAACTGTAGAGTAAGGAAAGCTGATGATTGGATTGCTAAACTACAAACCAATGTATACATCCAGTGTGGACATCATAAATATCTGGACCCCATATGGGCAAATTGTCAGGACTCTCGAACTCTCTATGATCTTCATCAATTTCCATCTTGTACCCTAATGTCTCTGCAGGGCTGTTACATTTCTACTCAAACATAGTGAGCTACTGATATTGAATAGAAGGATAATAAAATTATCTATACCTCTAAATGTCATATTATATATTAGTGGTTCCATGGGAGAGGGGGAACAGAATACTAATTAGGGTCTTTACATGTGCACTTATATGAAATTAAGGGCACCATGCTGGGCAACTAGGTTTCCCTATTAAGTAGGGCCCATTTGTTGTATAAGTAAAACTTTGTAGCTTGTAAAAAGTATAGACTGTAAAATAATATTCAAAGATGAACATCCAATGGACCTCCACAGCACCCCCCTTTGACCTTTAGAGCAGCCTTCCCCTTTAACAGTGACTTTTACGGCATACCACCCCTTTGACAGTGACCTCCACAGGGCCCCGCCCCCTTAACAGTGGCCTTTACTGGATAGGGGGCGTGTCCTTTTGAACGGCTCAGTCGTCTGAGTGTGAGCTGCAGAGAGAAAGTCACCCTCCCTCCCACCTCTGCAGCTGACAAAAGTTGATTTTTAACTTCATGTTTTCAATCCCTGTCGGCTGAGGAGTGGAGGGGCGTGACCTAACCAGATATGGGCGTGGCTTAGTGGGATCTGGGGGCGTGGTTTTAAGTTCGTCTTTTGAGGGTGGACACATTGTGGCAGGGGGCGTTTCTAGGCTCCTTCTGCCCTTACCAGATCGGGGGCGTGGCTTAGCGGGGCAGAGAAATTGATTTTTAACTACATTTTTTCAATCTCTGTTGGCTGAGGAGTGGGAGGAGGCCTAACCGGATCGGGGGCGTGTCCTTTTGAACAGCTAACTTTGCAGGGAGAATGTCACCCTCCCTCCCACTCATGCAGCTGAGAGAAGTTGAGTTTTGCCTTCATTTTTTCAATCCCTGTTGGCTGAGGAGTGGGAGGGGGCGTGGTCTAACCGTATCAGGGGCATGGGATCTGGGGGTGGGGTTTAAGTTTGTCTTTTGAGGGTGGACACATTGTGTCAGGAGGCGTGTCTGGGCTCCTTCCTGCAAGAATAACACCCCTCTGGGCTTAAGGATTTTCAGAGGATGAAAACATCTATTGCTAGAACAAAGGCACATCTTGAAATAAGGTACTAAGTGCTATTAGGCCATGGCTTTACTTCAATAGCAACTATCCTGGTGACAGATTTCCTTTAAAGCTCTCCTACAGCAGTGAAGATAAATGGCTGGGTTGTTATGGAAACCTGGAGTAAAACTGTGTATGGGAGACTGGAGGACCTGTGAGCTTCTATTGGCTCATAAGGGTCATGTTACAAAGCTTCTATTGGCTAATGCATTTTTGGGGAATATCTCAGGAACTGTAAGTCCTAGAGAGCTGAGACCTGGTCTAAAACCTTCTCGGACACCTGTGTGCGCCAAATTTCGTAATTATAAATGCGACGGTGCGGATTCCTTTAGCGGACATACACACACACATACACTCAGCTTTATATATTAGATTGTATGTAAAGTACTGCAAGTCTGAAATTTGACCCATGCATGAGAAAGAAATGCATAAACAAGAAGATTTTGGGTCCAAGTATGTCACAGTCCGTCCTCCTCCCAGCTGTTGGCTAGTACAACTACCTTCCTCCTACAGCCTTACAATAGAAGTTCCTGTTATGAAGAACAGTAAATTGAGATTATATTGTGCTTTAGTTGATGGATGATGGAAGCCTTGGATGGGTAAAGGGTATCTCCACCGAGTACGTCTCCTACACATTTACACCACCACAATTGGCAGCTGAGATTATGCATGAATGACTCGGTTATAATCTACTTTAATATACAAAAGATAAAAATGCTAGACCCGTATACTTCTCTGATATCGTATGTTCACTACACTACGGTTGTCAGTTCTGTATAGGTACCAAACGGGCATCAAATAATTGGATAAAACTGACTTTTAGATGCAAAGGTCGATGTCATATGTGCTGTAAATAACCTATATTGTGTCCCACAAAGGAAATACGTGTTTCATAAAAACTGAAGTGTCATCAGACCTTGGCCTATTATAATCAGCCTTGTAAAGTCACAGGAAAACAATCCTTCCAAAAATAATTGGAATACATTTTTTTTTTTCAGGACTATAATGGTGTCCAATTTTTAACCTTAAAATCTCCGCCATGCACCAGGTCTTGGCCAGCTCTGATGGGCACGTCCAGTTCTGGCTTCTTTGTCAGTAGCGGTTTACTGCTTCCCATCCACACTTAGCATGATATTGCCTTAACCCAGGGGTGGGATTCAGGCCTCTTCTCCAGTTAGCTCAAAGAGCTGGGGACAATTCAGAACTGAATTGCAGTATTACGTGGTCTGTATATGACAGTTTTATGTGGTATTTTAAAGGGATATTATTTGAATACTGCATATTATTAGTAATATCTTGGCACTATATGGAGGTATTGCGGAATTATGTGACTGTCTAAAATAGTAAGCTAGGGCTTACTTTGATCTGAATACAAAGGCATTTTATGCAAATGTTTAGATGGCATTAACTGTACATAGTATGGAGGTATTACCTATGCAAGGTATGGAAACATTATGTAAGCACTGTATAGGTGCAATAACAGACCACTCCGTGGTGGAACCGACTGTATACCATATGGTGACATTGAAAGGGCTTTCTGAGATCTTTTTACTGATGACCTATCCTCTGGGTAGTTCATTAGTATCTGATCGCTGGGGGTCTGACACCCAAGACTCCCACTGATCAGCTGTTTGAGATGGCACCAGCGCTCGCAGTAGCTCCCTGCTCACCAAGCACAGAGATCTACATTGTGTAGCGGCTGTGCTTGGTAACGTACTCAGCCCCATTCACTTCAATGGTGATGAGCTGCCCCTAGGCCATATGACCAATGAACGTGACTTCACATGGCCTAGGGAAAGCTGCAGCGTTATTGCAAGCACCACTGCCTTCTCAAACAGCTGGTTGGGGCTGGGTCCCCATGGATCAGATACTGATGACCTATCCAGAAGTAGTAAAAAGATCTCAGAAAACCCCTTTAACTGTATAGAATATGGAAGCATTAACTGCATATTGTATAGGGGTAATATGAGTAGATACATTTCCCACAAAATACAGACAGAAAGTTTAAAGGGAACCTGTCACCGGGATTTTGTGTATAGAGCTGAGGACATGGGCTACTAGATCGACGCTAGCACATCCCCAATCCCCAATCCCCATAGCTCTGTGTGCTTTTATTGTGTAGTGTAATGCGCAGTGTCGGCATAGTGTTCTTCCATGTGCTGGCATCAGCCTCAGGGAACGAACTGCGCATGCGCTAGCTCGCGCATTGCGAGATTACGGTGCTCTAGCTTTCTGACGTCGGGGAGCAAGGAGGAGATTCGGAGGATGCGGGCGGTGCTGGGCTCCTTCACAGTTGGCGTGGCTGGGCTCAGAGTCAGAGAACGCTGGACTCATCTCTCAAGGAGGAGATTAGGGTTAATTTACATATCTATAAAATCTTTTTTTTTTTACACAATAAAAGCACACAGAGCTAAGGGGACTGTGTATTGTGGATGTGCTAGCGGCCATCTAGCAGCCCATGTCCTCAGCTCTATTCCCAAAATCCAGGTGACAGGTTCCCTTTAAGGAACATTGCTTAAGCTTATAGAAAATTGATATTAACCATGAACGAAATATTTATTTGGGGTCATAATAATTGTCTGTTATGTATAATATTTTGTTGTGGATCGCGATCAGGTCTGCCTTTGCTGCATTCGTGCGTTTATATTTAGCTATGCCACTAAAATACACCAAGTTCACACTTCAATTATTTGGTCAGTTAGGTTACTTTCACATCTGTGCTTTCCGGTTTTAAGATCCATCACAGAATCTCGATAGCGGAGGAAAACGCTTCAGTTTTGTCCCCATTCATTGTCAATGGGGACAAAATTAAACTGAAGGGAACGGAGTGCCCCAGAATGCATTCTGTTCCCTTATTATTGCATTCCCATGACCCATGACGCACACAAAAGAAAACGGATCCGTCACCCATTGACTTACAATGCTTTTAGAGACGGATCCTTCATGGCCATTTCAGATATAATACAACTGTATCCGTTCATAACGGATGCAGACGGTTGTATTATCATGATGAAAGTAGCCTTATTTCCATTAGTGATTGGAAGCCAAAACCAGGTGCGGGTCAAAAGCGCAGAACAGATACAGACCTTTCTATTATACCTGATCTCTGGGTAGCTTCACTACTGGTTTTGGCTCAGAATAACTGATGAAAATAACTGACCGAATATTTAACAGTGTGAAGTTGGCCTTACAGGGGTTAGCATAATCTTTCAATGGCATGGCTTCACTTGGCAGTTCCTGTAACACCCATTCATTTTAATGAGTGAAGCTGTTCATAATCTACCTGTGTCCGCTGGCAAATGGATTGTTCTTGTGATTCGTGGTGCTTACAATAATCGTACCCGTCTTATCCATTTACTACATCTGTAAGTCAGTCTTAGGCTAGCCCTATACATTGGGAATACAGGGTGGTACTGAACATAGACTATCTGCCCCTTTCCCAGGACATAAGAGGCAGCCAAATTGTGCCTCAGCCGTTTAGCCTCCTCCCATGATTGAAAAAAAACATGCACATTGGTCGGGGAGAATTACCGTAGGTGTAATAACCATTCCGCCAACAAGCATCATGTGTACAGATAACTTTATGATGAAATTCCACATTTGGAGCAGACTAATAAATAAATAATTGCTTTAATTCACTGACCGTGAATGGACACCGTGTAGGTCACTGTTAAAGGGGCGGCCACTGTGAAAGTCACTGTTAAAAGGGCGGTCACTGTTAAAGAGGTGGCCACTGTGAAAGTCACTGTTAAAGGGGTGTTCACCGTTAAATGGGCGGCCACTGTGAAAGTCACTGGTAAAAGGGCGGCCACTGTGAAAGTCACTGGTAAAAGGGCGGTCACCGTTAAAGGGGCGGCCACTATGAAAGTCACTGTTAAAGGGGCGGTCGCCATTAAAGGGGTGGCCACTGTGAAAGTCACTGTTAAAAGGGCAGTCACCGAAGTCACTGTTAAAGGGGCGGTCACCGTTAAAGGGGTGGCCACTATGAAAGTCACTGTTAAAGGGGCAGTCACTGAAGTCACTGTTAAAGGGGCGGTCACGTTGAAGGGGTGGCCACTGTAAAAGTCACTGCTAAAGGGGTGGTCACCATTAAAGGGGCGGCCATTATAAAACTCACTGTTAAAGGGGCGGCCACTTTGAAAGTCACTGTTAAAGGGGCGGTCACCGTTAAAGGGGCAGCCACTGTGAAAGTCACTGCTAAAGTGTCAGTCACCGTTAAAGGGGCAGCCACTGTGAAAGTCTCTGTTAAAAGGGCGGCAACTGTGAAAGTCACTGTTAAAGGGGCGGTCACCGTTAAAAGGGCAGCCACTATGAAAGTCACTGTTAAACGACCACTCACCGGTAAAGGGACGGCCACTGTGAAAGTCCCTGTTAAAAGGGCGGCAACTGTGAAAGTCACTGTTAAAGGGGTGGTTACCGTTAAAGGGGCAGCCATTGTGAAAATCACTGTTAAAGGGGTGGTCACTGTTAAAGGGGGCAGCCATTGTGAAAGTCACTGTTAAAGGGGCGGTCACTGTGAAAGTCACTGTTAAAGGGGCAGTCACCGTTAAAGGGGTGGCCATTGTGAAAGTCACTGTTAAAGGGGTGGTCACCGTTAAAGGGGCGGCCACTGTGAAAGTCACTGTTAAAAGGGAGGCCACTGTGAAAGTCACTGTTAAAGGGGCGGTCACCGTTAAAGGGGTGGCCACTGTGAAAGTCACTGTTAAAGGGGCAGTCACTGAAGTCACTGTTAAAGGGGCGGCCACTGTAAAAGTCACTGCTAAAGGGGTGTCACCATTAAAGGGGCGGCCACTTTGAAAGTCACTGTTAAAGGGGCAGCCACTGTGAAAGTCACTGCTAAAGTGTCGGTCACCGTTAAAGGGGAGGCCACTGTGAAAGTCACGGTTCAAAGGGCAGCCACTGTGAAAGTCACTGTTAAAGAGGCAGTCACCATTAAAGGGGCGGCAACTGTGAAAGTCACTGTTAAAGGGGCGGTCACCGTTAAAGGGGCGGCCACTTTGAAAGTCACTGTTAAAGGGGCAGCCACTGTGAAAGTCACTGCTAAAGTGTCGGTCACCGTTAAAGGGGAGGCCACTGTGAAAGTCACTGTTCAAAGGGCAGCCACTGTGAAAGTCACTGTTAAAGAGGCAGTCACCATTAAAGGGGCGGCAACTGTGAAAGTCACTGTTAAAGGGGCGGTCACCGTTAAAAGGGCGGTCACCGTTAAAGGGTCAGCCACTATGAAAGTCACTGTTAAACGGGCACTCACCGGTAAAGGGACGGCCACTGTGAAAGTCCCTGTTAAAGGGGTGGTTAGCGTTAAAGGGGCAGCCATTGTGAAAGTCACTGTTAAAGGGGCAGTCACCGTTAAAGAGGTGGCCATTGTGAAAGTCACTGTTATTTAATATAAAATTGCAATAAATAAATACCCGAGCAACGCTAGGTGATCAGCTAGTTATAAAATAACATTATATATAGAGACACTGTAGGAAGTGGAGGGAGAGGCTGCCGGGTCTTGTCTGGGATAGCGATTTTGACTAGTCACAGGAGTGGGGGTTGCACAGGAGGAGGGGATTGTGAAGAAGTTTCTGGGCGGCCCATTCAAACATTTTCTGTGGGCCTAGTCATTTCTAGTTAAGTCACTTGGTTGCCCCATCAAAAATATTCTACAATTTTCAAACCAGCACCTGGATCTGAAAACTTTTGAAATAGCTTATTCAATAAAACAGAGTTATTCAATAAAATGTATCTGTATAGCGCCACCTGCTGTTTGTTCTTTTCCTCATCGCTCTCTCCACCTTGCTGAGGTGGAAACACATGCTCAGTTCAAACCTTCAACTGCCAACAATCTCATGTTCTGTTAGACGCTGTGACAGATATAGGACACATCCCATGAGAAATGACATGCCCCGTGAGATGCCAGCTTGAAATTAATCTAGCAGAGCGATTGGAGCAATGAATGTGGAGATCTCTGGATCCATCTGAGGTACAGGGCTGGTTCTAGCTTTGTTATAAAGTAATTGTCATGAACTATATAATGTCTGATTTTCATTTTTTACATTAACGATGAGAAAACATCTTTAACCACTTCACATCCGCCCATAGCATATAAACGTCCTATGGATGGATGTTTATCTCTGAATGGATGTTCTGGATCGTCCATTCAGAGATGGCAGCTGCACGCTAATCGTGCAACTGCCGAGCAGGGCAACCCAGAGATAAGACAGGGACAGTTCCCACGTGTCCCTGCCTTCTAGATAGCTGTATACACAGCTCTCAGCGAGCGCTGTGTATATAGATCAGGAAGCGCTATGCGCTTCCTGTCCCAGCCCGATAGTTATGTGACTGCCGGGAGAGTGCAGGAGCTGTCGGGCTGTATTTTCCCTATAACTGGGGCTACTATGTCAGCCCCAGTTACAGGAGAAATCAAGAGTAAAAAAAATGAAGTTAAATGTCCCCCAGAGGTCTTGTATGACCTTATGGGGGATGCAATGTGTAAAATAAAAAAATAAAAAATAAAGTGTTTTAAAAAAAAGTAATTAAAAAAAGTTCTAAAATAGAAAAAAATAAAATAAAATAGATATATTTGGTATTGCTGCGTCCTTAACGACCTATAAAAATATCACATGATCCACCCTGTCTGATAAATACCCCCCCAAAATGTGTAAAAATCACCTTCAATCACAAAAAGTGCAACTCCAAGTGATCAAAAAGACGTATGTCCCACAAAATGGTACCAATAAAACCGTCACCTCATCCAGCAAAAATTGAGCCCCATCAAAAGAAAATCACTAAAAAAATAAAAAATTGCTCTCAGAACATGTAGACATTAAAACATCATTTTTTTGTTTCAAAAATGCTATTATTGTGTTAAAGTGAAATAAATAAAAAAAGGATACATATTAGCATCACCACGTCCGTAACAACCAGCTCTATAAAAATTTCACATGACCTAACCCCTCAGGTGAACACTGTAAAAAAATAAAAACAGTGCCAAAAAAGCAATTTTTTGTCACCTTACATCACAAAAATTGCAACACCAAGCGATCTATAAATATATCACATGATCCACCCTGTCTGATAAATACCCCCCAAAAATGTGTAAAAATTACCTTCAATCACAAAAAGTGCAACTCCAAGTGATCAAAAAGACGTATGCCCCCCGGAATAGTACCAATCAAACCGTCACCTCATCCCGCAAAAAATTAGCCCCTACCTAAGACAATCGGTCAAAAAATAACTATGGCTCTCAGACAATGGAGACACTAAAATATGTTGTTGTTTTTTTTGCTTCAAAACTGCTATTATTGTGTTAAAGTGAAATAAATTTAAAAAAGTATACATATCAGGTATTGCCACATCCGTAACGATCTGCTGGATATAAGTGTCACATGACCTAACACCTCAGATGAACTCTATAAAAATGAATAAATAAAAACTGTGCTAAAACAACCAATTGTTTGGTCACCTTGCCCCATAAAGTGTAATAATGAATGATCAAAAAATCATATGTACCCAAATATGCTACCAATAAAAATGTCAACTCTTCCTGCAAAAAAAACAAGCCCCTGCACAAGTTGAAAATAAAAAAATATAGCGTTCAGAAAATGGAGACACAAAAATTTTTTTTTTCAAAAATGCTTTATTATGTAAAACTGAAACAAAAAAAGTCGACATATTTGATATAATTGAGTCCGTAACAACTTGCTCTACAAAAATAGCACCCTGTCAGATGAATGTTGTAAAAAATAAAAAATAAAACCAGTGCCAAAACAGTAATTTTTTTGTTAACTTGCCTCACTAAAAATGTAATAAAGCAATTTAAAAAAATCATATGTACCCCAAAATAGTACCAATAAAACTGGCCCCTTATCCCCTAGTTTCCAAAATGGGGTCACTTTTTGGGAGTTTCTACTGTAAGGGTGTATCAGTGGGGCTTTAAATGGGACATGGCATCTAAAAACCAGTTCAGCAAAATCTGTCTTCCAAAAACCATATGGCACTCCTTTTCTTCTGCGCCCTGCCGTGTGCCCTTATATCAGTTTACGACCACATGTGGGGTGTTTATGTAAACCGCAGAATCAGAGTAATAAATATTGAGTTTTGTTTGGCTGTTAACCCTCGATGTGTTAAAGAAAAAAAAAATGGATTAAAATGGAAAATCTCCCCAAAAAGCTAAATTTTGAAATGTAATTTCCATTTTACTTTAATCTTTGTGGAACACCTAAACGGTTAACAAAGTTTTTAATATCAGTTTTGAGTAACTTGAGGGGTTTAGTTTCTACAATGGGGTCATTTATGGGGGGTTTCCACTATGTAGGCCTCACAAAGTGAATTCAGACCTGAACTGGTCCTTAAAAAGTGGAAATGTTCTTAAAATATTTAAGAATTGCTTCTAAAATTCTAAGCCTTCTAACGTCCTAAAAAAATTTAATGAAATTTCCAAAATAATGCCAACATAAAGTAGACATATGGGGAATGTTAAGTAATAAATAGTTTATGAGGTATCACTTTCTGTTTTAAAAGCAGAGAAATCGAATTTTAGAAAATTGCTAATTTTTCAAAATTTTTGGTAAATTTGAGATTATTTTATAAATATATTGACTAAAATTTAACACTGTCATGAAGTACAATTTGTCACAAGAAAACAATCTCAGAATAGCTTGAATAAATAAAAGCGTTCCAAAGTTATTACCACATGAAATGACAAAATTAAGCCTGGTCAGGAAGGAGGTAAATGACCTGGATGTGAAGTGGTTAACTTATCATCATAGGCATAATATCTACAGCGCATTGGTGCATTTCACATCCCATGCAATAGACCCTACGGACTCATCGGCAAACTGTAGCTTCCATTTATGACAATCTGTCAATGAATTAACGACACAGACTGAAATAGATCAGTCTGTGCCTGACTTTGTACTATTATATTATATAAGGGAACTGTAAATTATTGCTAGTTATAAGTGCAACATAAAGTTTCAAATTTTTGTATATATCATTTATGTGTACAAACTTTACGAATGCACAAGAATTTCTCTAAAGAAAACTACTATAATAGAATTGTCTATGTAGTCAACCAAGCCAGTGCTGCGTGATGAGAGGGCTACACTGCCCCCTGCCTGTCCACTGAGGATTTGCTGGGTCTTTCTAGTGATGCATTTTCTCCAGGTCAGCCTGACCTCTGAATCACCCTTCGCTTGACCTACTCCTGGTCACTCTCACCAGGCACATTTGTTTATCTTCAGCCTCAAGGCTCCGACCCAAAGTTTGCATCTCTAACCTTTATGTCCCCTCCATCCTCGTCGCCAGTCAGAGATTAAAAGTGTGTTGGGTTTACTTGTGTTTGCCAGGTCTCACATATAATATAACCTCCATAAAGCGCACAGCTTTATAATGCCTTTTGTTGGTATGTGGGCTGTTTACTTTCTCCTTCTGGCAACCTTTTAATGGCCCAGCACCAATTACAGCATAGTTTAGACATGCAATAAAAATAAAAGGAGCTGAAAACCTGACTTTTGCAATAAACTAAAGGTACATTTGTTGGCAAACTAAAAGACGAACCATTTCTAGCTTAATCCACAATGTCCAGTAATGCCTATGAATACCTAACAAAGCCTTACCTCTCACACGCCCTAAATAATTTATTCTTATTTATTTGGAGGTCCTGCGCCTATAAAGTGGGGTTAGGGTGAGGGGATGGTGGTAAATCAAGATGGTGTTTTTTCTTACATTTATTATATCAGTGGAGGCTGGCCAATGGCTAAGCAATATGGCAGCTGATCAGAGAGGGGGAAGTATCAGGCAGGCATAGGTTCAGATAGAGTATTTAAAAGGGTTGTTCCATGATAGACAATGGGGGCATCTCTGGGACCCACACTTACACAGAGAACAGTGCGGGCAAAGGTTGTGGAGGGCGCATAGAAATGAATGGGAGTGGTGGCCATGTAAGCGCAGTGAGCTCCTATTTACTTGTATGGGGAGAGCACTTGCGGTGGCCAGAACCCGGGAAACCCGGGGTTCTCCAGCCACCGCTCTCCTCGCTCTGTTTTCGGCAAAGGAGCAGGTCTTAGCAGTGGGACCCACACCTATCAGACAATGGGGGCATATCCTAGCAATATGCTTTGATTGTCCTTGATGGGACATCCCCTTTAAGGGCATTTTAGATGAAGCGGTTATGGTTTGATTTGTATAATCGTTTGAATTTGTGAATCTTATGTAACTATGTGCAGTGATCGAAAGATGAGCAATAAATTATTAATTTTCCATGGATCAGACAAATCTGCCTGAACGAAAGATAATCCTTACTCGCCACCACATCCCCTCACTTAATCAGAAGTCTGCCAGTCATTAGCAAGGTAAATGCTCCTGGGGTGAACGGGAAATGATCTTGATTACCAACAAACAGTGAAAAAATATTTAGGGGGAGATTTATCAAACTGGTGTAAAGTAGAACTGGCTTAGTTGCCCATAGCAACCAATCAGATTCCACCTTTCATTTTCCAAAGGAGCTGTGAAAAATGAAAGGTGGAATCTGATTGGTTGCTATGGGCAACTAAGCCAGTTCTACTTTACACCAGTTTGATAAATCTCCCCCTTAGTGTTTTATATTTTGTGTAATTAACTTCTTAACTAAATCGTCGCTTGCCACTCATTAATGATAAAATAGCGGCCGGTCTAATAGAACCTCGGTGTAGGGCACGCAGTGTAGCAGACAGTCGGCTGTGCTATTTGAGGGTCACACTGACTGACAATTTTCCATGGTTTCCACAGATGGAGAACAGAGGCTTTATAAATGTTATCAAGGTTAAACATCCCTCAATGATTACCTCAGAAACAGTTGTGAAATTAATCTGTAACCACAGGTAGACAACAGGGCCAGGGAGACACAATGCACAGCTGGTACTATAAGATTATTATGTAAAAAATGCAAATATCCATGGCCTGGTACCATATTAAAAGAGGTAGTTTGTGTTTGTTTCTTATCAGACAGCTAAGCCAGGCCTGGAGCAGAAAGGCTACCCTGTCATGGAATGTTTGCTACCTCCCATCTGAGGAGCCATTATCTACTTTGTGCCTAAATAAACTTTATTGTGCTCTCAGTGATATGGCTCCTCAGAATCAGTGTTTCCATTCATCACTGTCACCTTTTCTAGTGACTATAGTGACAGTTCATTATTGCTGACTAGTAACAGTGTCCATAATGTTAATACAAACCAAGTGAAAGACGTGGACCATGTACTCCAGTAAAAGATCGGAAAACAAACCCATAATCACAAGAAAGTAGCGTGAGAGCTAAAGGACTAGAGGAGGCCATTGGACATTGTGCTTTGACGTGACAGGTCTGCAGATCATTATTAGTATTATTATTAGCGTGCAGAGGTCAGGGTATATCAGGCAGTGACAGGAAGATCGGGGCAGGGTTTAGTTCTGGATCTACTATGAGATATTGGTGGTAGTAATAATATATTAATACTATTATTGATCTAACTATTGATCTACTGGAGAAGACTGGCATTACAAATCACTACTTCAGTTAGATCATTAGAACAGATACTGTGAAAGTCATTTTAGAATCCTTTCCCTGTTCTAAACATGGAAGCAATTCAGAGAAATTAGCCCTAAATACATAAATCCTATATGGTCTATTGACTAAAATAGAAAATAATGTATGATAGATAGATAGATAGATATACTGTCCATTCTGCATCCATATTGGCATCCATTTTCTACCCAGTTGTCTGTTTTTAATGCCCATTTTGCATCAGTTTTTCATGGCAGTTAAAACATCCCAACCCCTGCAGTGCCCTCAGTATTTGTTATACACCCCCACAGTGCCCCCAGTATAAATAATAGCCGCGATATTGCCCCCAGGTATCTATAATGGTCCCCTGCAGTGCCCAAGTGTCTCTAATGCCTCCCATTGTGACCTCATTATATATAACCTCCCCACTGTGCGCCTTGTGTATAAAATGTCTCCTCAATGGTGCCCTCCAGTATAAATATTGCCACAAATCGTTCCCTTCAGTATAAATATTGCTCCCAAAAAAGCTTCCATTTTGCTGGATCAGAAAAAAAATACCTCATCCACTTGAATATGAGGTAACACTCCCTCCAGTGCAGAGCCAGTGTTCCCTCACATTCAAGAAGATGAGTTGAGTCTTTTTTTTAAATCTACCCCATAAAAGGTATTTACCCATTTTTAATGGCCATTAGAAGGGTGCACTAAGGGGCGGATTGGCTACAGACCTTACAGGGAAATTTCCTGGTGGGCCGATACCCAGGGGGCCAGCCAGTGAAAGTTTTTCGGGATGTATTTTGTGCTGCTGGCAGTATTTTTTGGTGGACTGTGGTATTTGGCACGGTTGGGGTTGTATAATGTGCCACAATATCAAATTGCTGGCCCTGCCTTCCATCAATTTAGACCCAACTATAAAACGGGGCCCCTGGATGCACTCCTGTCTAAACTGTTAAAAACAGCTGCATTGATTTCAATGCATGATTTCAGGTCCACCTGGTGGTGAAAATGGCAAAAACAGGACATGTCAATTTTTTTAAGGACCCTAATCACTGGCCATAAAAAACGACCATGTAAATAGCCCCATAGACTTCTATTGGTTCTGAAAATGGCCTTAAGGTTGGAAAGGCAAACTACACCTACCCCAAGCTTCCTCAAGGCAGGAATGGCATTAGGATTGGATTGAAAATATTTTCTACAGGCTCCTCAGTGGTAACAAGTTTGGAAGTCACTGGCACAAGCATTCACAATTACACTGTGACAGAAAAGTAAAGAAAGATATTTTGAAATGTGAAAGGACAACTGAACATGAAGGGTGCTTGTCTAGTTTCAAGCAGCTTCTCCTTGGTGGAAAATGGGCACATCTCTAGTAGCCTAGTAGAGTGGTCTCCTGCCCCTGGTTTTTCAATGGTTAAACCTCAATTACTCTAATATAAAGATTTATATTTAAAACCCATATTTTTGGTAATATTGGAGTGAAACAGTTGGATCCATGAATACTTAATAAATAGATATCCTACTCTACTGTGTCAGTAAATAGGGCATAGATAATGCTAGGTACACATCTGCAGCAGCGGATCTAGCAGAAGCTTCCACCACAGACTCCAGTAAGATAAAATAAAGAATGAAATACCGCTGCATGAAGTACTATTTTTTGTGACAACATGCCAAAATCTACACCAGACACCCAACGGACTCCATTGTAGTGAATGGGATCCATCAGGCACTGGATATCTTGGATCCTGCAGTTGCAGTACTGGAGCGGAAGACCGGAAACCTAGGGCAGATGTACCCTTAGCCTAAGCAGTGACTCCTAGACATAGCCATTATAATCTCTATTGTCTGGAAAGAAATCGTGAATCTGATTGGGCACAAGCATGAAACCTCTGTGTCAATTATACTTTATGTACTGGTGAGGCCAGTCCGCTTACTATGTGTAGAAGTGGTGGTTGGGTGGAATGTGCTCAACATTCTATAAAAATGACTGACACAGAAACAAATCGTGTCGCAGTTTTATAGACAGATAATGGACCTTGCAACACAATTGCTGGCCTGGAGCCAAACTCCCAGCTAACACAAGCAGAAATCTAGCACAGGAAGTGGAGAGATGCTCTGGCACAGTGCTGGACTGGGATTCATTACAAAGGACTTGTCACCTGCGGTTTTGTTATTGAAAGTTATTAGGTGTGACAGCGGTTAAACAGATTTTATTTATGCACAAGGATATAAATTAAGCCTCTCAGCACCTAGCACACTGGCTTTATTGTTAGACCAACATCAATGCTAACTCTGCTAGAGCAATGACTTGGCAATGGAGGCTGCTGGATCCTGTGACTGCATTACCAGGGTGAAAGAAGAGCTTAGCAGCCTCTTTAACCTACCCTAACAGGTGAGACTTAACTCGCTCACATGTCAGCTTACCATTAAAATATTAGAGGTGAATGCTGTCATTGTCATGACAATGCAGCCATCTTGTATGGGACATAATAATAAAGGTGCTCTTTGAGAAAAGATTAACTGGTGAGACTTAGTCTTCCGATAGAAGTGAGAAAGGTAAAACATTAGTCATTGCTCCTAGAATTATTCAGGATTTTTTTTCAATTTTTGAGCAATACATTATAATCCTTTAAAAACACCCAATGGATCCATGATCACTGAACTATTACCAAAGTTGCACAGTAATGTAAATGTATAAAACAAATGTAATATAACAAATGTATATAGCAAAAAGCCTGCACTAACCGTGATACAACTCCATTACGTGATCCACAAAGGTGCAAACATCTTCATAAAATCCACTTACGCATTTTGATCAAATTGTGATCTCATTCATATGCTATAGGCATACATTTGTTTTGTAGGTGGGGGCAGAAAACATATAAACTTCTCTCGTTTCACAGCCTAGAACATTTTTTAATGTCTATATTTTGAGGTTTTGATCATTAGAAACTTTTTATTTACACCATTTTTCCATGTAAAACCCATCACCTGTGCAGTGGATGACCAGAGGGAATATACTGGAGAAACTATGAAGATCGTTTATCTTTAGTTAAAAGAATGGAAAAATCAATACTCCAGGGTTCAGGATTTGTGGAACCTTTTTCATATTGCTTGTGAGAAGTACACCGGTGACCTCTAATAAAGTTAATAGTTAACATGTTTATTTTACTGAATTAGCAGTGAATTTAACTCAATCAATACTGAGGTCACAAAGTGTTTTATACGGGACTTCAGACGTATTGACATTAGGCTTATCAACATAAAAGAACAGATTCTACAAAAAGTTCATTTTTGTAATTCAATGGCTGTGCACAACTTTGTATCATTTTGCTTTCAAAATATTGCATGGACATGATTTAAGTGAATAGTTGTCAGCAATTGAATATGATAATATGAGTTACCTGCTGTGGTCTTAAAAAGAGAGCACATTCCTGTGTTGCTGGCGGTGATGTCACATGGTTGCTGGGCCAACAGAAGGTGGCACTGGCGGCCTGCATGCATGCACATAACTTTCGGTTCACATCGCATGCGGACCACTCATGATCGATACCGGTATCCCATACTTTGGTAGGCACTAGCAGACATGAGCAAAATGATTCAGCAGAATCAATTTGTCCAATCAGCAGGGTTTCTTCATTTGCTTAAGTCAAAGTGATTCTGTAGAATCATTTTGCTTATCTCAAATCACAACTGTTGTAGGCAGCATATTATTGGTATTACTTTGCCTCACTAGTGTTTATCTGTACTTTGGATTCCTGACTTTGGCTAACTCTGACCCTGTTTGTGGATTATGATTTGTCTCTGTGGACTTTCCTGGTGCTGACCTGGCTTGGTATTGTTTCTGGTTCGGTTCAGTTTAGTAGACTTTCCTGATGCTGACCTGGCTTGGTATTGTTTCTGCTTCGGTTCGGTTTAGTAGACTTTCCTGGTGCTGACCTGGCATGGTATTGTTTCTGGTTCGGTTCGGTTTAGTAGACTTTCCTGGTATTGATAGAAGAAGGCTTTTAGATAATCTAGAACTGGGTCACCTATATTCATCAAGTACAGAAGAAGGTTGGAGTGGTTATCTTAATTAAAACGTAACTTTTAATTGCTATAAGTATAGAAAAAAGTCCCTAAATTTAAACAAAACCTCAATATAGTACACAATTACACAGTTATTGGTACACGGCGGCACCTGAGAATATAATCGGTTGTCCTACCGTAACCCAGGTGTCTTCCGGTCTTTACAGATATTCAGGAGATGTTGATCATGCTGAAAAAAATGGTAGGAACCAGACATGGATGATGGTGGGCTCTAAGTCCCTGTTTCACCCTAGGATAGGGATACTACCTTGTCCCTGGCGTCCTAACCATGGAGCACCCGTCCTGAAAAGAACGACCCCGTCCGGAACCTTACCCTTACGCTACTTGGCCCTGTTGTGTCCTAGTGCAGCTGATCCCTACATGCATGTTTCATGTAACAATCATCAGGGGAAATATTGTGCAGTCAAGCAGGGCATGAATCACATAGGGTGTATTGACCTCAACACTGCATTGTACCTGATTTTTGCCTGCTGACTTGGTTCTGTTTTGCATCTCCTGGTTTTGATCCAGTCTTGCTGGTTCCTCCTTTGCTCATCAGTGTTCCTGTACCCTTTGCCTTTACCCCTCACTGTCACTACGTTTATTATTATTTTTTCTAGCTAGGAATGGACAGCAATCAAGTTGTGGGCCCTCATCTAGAACATATCATGCAAGCAGGTAGGGACAGTGGTGTGCCCAGGGGTGGCGTTCATTTCGTTGGAGCCCAGGCTGCTCTGCCTCTTTTGCTCATATCCCCGCCCCAACCACTGCCTGCCCTTCTCTTCCCTTGCATCCTCCTTCTCTCCCAGCAAGATCCTGCGCCTGTGCTCTCCCTCGCTGGGCCAGGGCATGCGCACTGCGATGCCCATTGTGGGCACGGCATCACTGTAGCAACAAAGAATGTGGAAGATACGTTGCGTGCACCAATATGGATAGGACTGACATATTTTGGGACTCTGAACAACATAAACAATATAAGATCACTTACCCCATTACAAGTACCACCATTGGTGTTAGATTTTATTGACACTTGGCCCAATATATATGTGGGGATGACGTCACGGCAATTCAAAAGACGCATCCGTGAACATGTATTGGGCATTGAAGGGGCCAAGGAAATTGATTATATTGATAGCCTGACAACTATACGGAAACATTTCAAGGAAATGCATGATTGCAACAGTTCTCAACTCCGTTTCAGGGGAATTGACTATGTGAATATAGCATTGAGAGGGGGGTGATTGGAAGAAATTGCTGAGTCAAAAAGAAACACGCTGGATTTTTGTTTTAAATACCATTACACCACTGGGCTTAAATGACAGTAACAGCTATGTCCCGTTCCTTTGAGCGACCTTCCAGTCCCTGTTTACTGGATCATCAGACCACTAGGTATGAGTCCTATTTTAACTGTAATTTATTTAATTATGTTTTCATTATTTTAATCTCGGTAGTTTAGTCATATAGTGGCTATGGACCAAATGATCTCTTAGGTTCTTTGCTCTTCTATAGAACACCTGTGGGTGAGTAGGAAAAGATGTACTTAATTGGGGATCAATTTTCAATATTTCCCAGTATCTTTCCAACACTGTGCGGACTTCCCTCCATTTGGTATTATATGTAGTGATGATGAAGCATAACTCACCGTATCCTTTTGCTTCGTTTTTTTGTAGAGTAGGTCGGAGCGATTAGACAATCGAGCTCTCCATTAACGCCCCTCTATGGAGCACCTATAATAGCCTCTCTCCTCAAATCTCCGGCGTAGATCTTCAGCGTGTCACTCAAATGCCTGATCAGTCAAGCATATCCTTCTTGCTCTCAAAAATTGTCTAATCGGTATGCTGCTTATTAGTTTACTGGGATATGCGAATTTAGCCAACAACAAGGAGTTCACCGACGTCTCTTTCCTATACAGGTCTGTGGTAATTCGACCACCCTCATCCACACATAGCTGGATATAAAAAAATCCACGCTTGACCAACTCGTCTTATAGGTAAGCTTGATGCTCTTAATGTTTGTGTTGAGTAGTGCAACAAACATTCCAAATTCTTCTTCATAACCCTGCCAAATGATTAGAAGACCGTCAATATAACGTCCCCAATATTGCACTTGATAACCCATCGGTAGGGGTCCGATTGTAGAACTTCCCACTCCCACAGCCCCAGGAACAGATTAGCATATGGGGGCGCACACGACGCCCCCATTGCGGTACCCTGGAGCTGGAGGAAGAGGGAACCCCCAAAGAAGAAGAAATTATGGGTAAGCACATATTCTAACAATATCAGAATAAACTTACATTTATTGCGATCCATGTCAGTAGTATGTAAATAGAAACTAGCTGCTTCTAAGCCATCCTGATGCCTTATTGATGTATACAGAGATTCAACGTCACATGCAATAATCATATCTGAATCCAGATGTAGATCTTCCAACTTTTTCAAAACATCCGTGGTATCTTTAAGATATGACGGTAAATTTTCCACCAGGGGGTGTACGAAATATTCCACATATTTGCAGATGGAGTCATTGAGGCTGTTGACACCCGAGACAATGGTGTCCCTGGGGGTTGTTTCGTATTCTTATGAACCTTCGGGAGAAAATATAGCGTAGGAGTTATTGGATGTTCCGATATTAGATTTGCTGTGTTGTAATTATTCCATCATTGACTCCCTGGTTCAAAATCATGGCCAATTCCTTAGTAAAGGCTATTGTGGGATTATAGGTTAATTTTGTGTAGCAATTAGAGTCATTCGATTGCCTCCATGCTTCCCTCGCATACATAGCCCTAGGCCATATAATAATGTTACCCCCCTAAGGCTCCATTTCACACGTCACAATGTGCTGCCCGGACACAGAATTGAGGACCCGCACTTCCGGGTCCGCAATTCCGTTCCCTAAAAAAATAGAACATGTCCTATTCTTGTCCGCAATTGGCGGACAAGAATAGGCATACTCTATGGTGCTGGCAATGTGCGGTCCGCAAAATGCTGTCCGTGTTTTGCAGATCTGCGGCTCTGTGGATCCGCAAAACACGTTGCGGACGTGTGAATGTACCCTTATCTGCCGCTTTTATGATTACATCAGTCCATGCTTTGATTTCCTTCAGTGTCTGCCGCTCCCCTCTCGTACAGTTGTCAAAATTTCCCCCATCGGGAATTCTAGACACCTCCTGCATACCAATTGAACAAATAGTTCAATGTTTGGGAAAAGTGACAGAGGGGGGAATCGGTTAGATTTAGGTATAAGTGCACTAGGAAACTCACCGGATCTTACCAAGTCATCCCTGTAGATCCATCCGGAGCTGTTGGGTGTGGATTTATTGAGTGAGGTATATATAGGTAGGTTTAGGACATGGCAAGACACGCCCCTGGAAGAAGCGCACCTTGCGAAACGTACGTCGGGCTTTAGTCTTTCCCCAAACTGGTTGGTATTCATTATTTCAGGTATATTGACTCTTGTATTTATGCTCAGGGTGTGGTTGGTTGTCGGCTCTGTTGGGTGTCAGCCATGCAACCACATATACCCTGCTATACCCAGTTTTTCACACAGTGAATTTTGTTGTTCATATTGAGTTGCAAAGGGAAATTTTTCCTGGGATAAGGGATGATCCATTTATGTGGTAGATGATTTATGTTTATAAGCCACCCTGATGCACCCCTAGAGTAGAAACTCCAAAAAAGTGACCCCATTTTAGAAAGTACACCCTTCAACGTATTCAAAACTGATTTTACAAACTTTGTTAACCCTTTAGGTGTTCTACGAGAATTAATGGGAAATGGAGATGAAGTTTCAGAATTTCACTTTTTTGGCAGATTTTCCATTTTATTAATTTTTTTCTGCTAACAAAGCAAGGATCAACAGCCAAACTAAACTCAATATTTATTGCCCTGATTCTGTAGTTTACAGGAACACCCCATATGTGGTCAAAAACTGCTGTATGGCCACACAGCAGGGCGCAGAAGGAAAGGAACGCCATATGGTTTTTGGAGGGCTGATTTCACTGGGATAATTTTAACTTGCCATGTCACATTTGAAGACCCCCTGATGCACCCCTAGAGTAGAAACTACAAAAAAGTTACCCCTTTTTCGAAACTACGGGATAAGCTGGCAGTTTTGTTAGTACAATTTTAGAGTGCAGATGATTTTTGGTTGCTGTATATTACACTGTTTGTGAGGCAAGGTAACAAAAAAATAGCTGTTTTGCCACTGTTTTTATTTTTTGTTATTTACAAAGTTCATCTGACAGGTTAGATCATGAGCTATTTTTATAGAGCAGGTTGTTATGGACGCGACAATACCAAATATGACCTTTATGGTTGTTTGTTTCAGTTTTACATAATAAAGCATTTTTGAAAAAAAAGATTTTTTTGTCTCTCCATATTCTGAATGCCATAGTTTTTTGTTTTTTTTGGGGGGCAAATGTCTTATGTAGGGGCTCATTTTCTTCAGTATGAGATGACGGTTTGATTGGTACAATTTTGGGGTGCATATGACTTTTTGATTACTTGCTGTTTATTTATTTTTTTACGGTGTTCACCTGAGGGGTTAAATCATGTGATATTTTTATAGAGAAGATTGATACGGACGCGGCGATACCTAATATGTACACTTTTTTTTATTTAAGTTTTATACACTAATATGTCACCATAGTCTGAGAGCTAGTTTTTTTTTATTTTTGGGGCGATTCTCTTAGGTAGGGTATGATTTTTGCAGGATGAGATGACAGTTTGATTGGTACAATTCTGGGGTGCGTATGACTTTTTGTTCACTTGCTATTACACTTTTTGTGATGTAAGGTGACAAAAAATGGCTTTTTGACACCGTTTATTTTTTTACGGTGTTCACCTGAGGGTTTTTTACGGAAGCGGCAATATCTAATATATATACTTTTTTTTTTTTTTTTTTTTCATTTAACACAATAAAAGCATTTTTTAAACCAAAAAAATCATGTTTTAGTGTCTCCATAGTCTGAGAGCCATAGTTTATTTTTATTTATTTTTTGCGGCGATTGTCCTATGTAGGGGCTCATTTTTTGCAAGATGAGGTGACGGTTAGATAGTTATTATTATTTTTTATTTTTTATGGTGTCTATCAGACGGGGTGGATCATGTGATATATTTATAGAACCGGTCGTAACAGAAGCGGCGATACCTAATATGTGCGGTTTTTCTATTTTTTATTATAAAATCAGGGGGAAGGGGTGTTTTTTTTTTACTTTAAACTTTATTTTTTGTTCTATTCAAAACACATTTTTTTTCCTTTTTTTTAAAAAAACTTTATTTCTGTCCCACTCTGGGACTTCAACTTTTAGGGGTCTGATCCCCTCTGGAATGCATTACAATACATCTGTATTGTAATCCATTTCCTGTTCGTGTACTACAGTGAATAGTACACAAACAGGTTGCCTAGGACAGTGTTTCCCAACCAGTGTGCCTCCAGCTGTTGCAAAACTACAACTCCCAGCATGCCTTGACAGCCTTTGGCTGTGCGGGCATGCTGGGAGTTGTAGTTTTGCAACAGCTGGAGGCACACTGGTTGGGAAACACTGGCCTAGGAGACCCAGTCTGAGGCTGGATCTCCTCGGCACTCGTAGAAGGCAGGTCCCGATGCCGTGCAGGGCATTGGACAGCCTCTGCACGGCATCGGCTGCCTTGTCACGCATCGAGTCCCTGCCACAGCAGCACGGGGACTCGATGCGCTGCTTCATCCGCCGCAAACCACTTCTATGTCGCGGTCAGCACGGACCGCGGCATAGAAGGGGTTAATCTGCGGGCATCGCTGGATACAGCAGGGGCCCGGCTACCAGGGACTGCCGAACCCCTGCAGTGATCGGGCGCGCTCCATTTTGCGCTAACTTGCGATTCGTCAGGCCTAGGCGGGGACTTGAATTTGTCCTAGGCGCGGTTATCTTCTCCCTGGCTGCAAGCGCATCCAATCAGAGTGCCCCGCTCTTGAGCTTTTACACATCCCAAGCCGTGCACCATCTTGGAGTCCCCGGGGACTGCCTATGCCGCTGCCGCAGCGATGCTCTCCGCCGGGGACTGGCGCACAGCTCGGGATGTGTAGAAGCTCAAGTTCTCATGGATCTCGCGAGAACTTAAGCTCTGATTCCCTGGCTAAGAGCAGGGCGCTCTGATTGGATGCATTCGCAGCCAGGGAGAAGATAACCGTGCCCAGGACAAATTCAAGTCACCGCCTAATTGAACCAAATCGCCTCATTAGCATATGAGGCACCAAAACAAACGGGGACCACAGCGGACGAAAGGGGAGTTCCTTTGAAAAAATAAAAGCAGAAAGACATCACTGGGGGCCGCACTGTAAGGTAATATAACTATTTCAATACATGTATCCTGGTAAAAGGTCCTCTTTAGGGTCCATTCATACGTCCGCAATTCTGTTCCGCATTTTGCGTAACGGAATTGCTGACCTATTCATTTCTATGAGGCTGCACGATGTGCTGCCCGGATCCGGAAATGCGGACCCGCACTTCCGGGTCCACAATTTCGTTCCCGAAAAAAAATAGAACATGTCCTATTCTTGTCCGCAATTGCAAACAAGATTAGGTATTTTTAATTAAGTGCCGGCGATGTGCAGTCCGCAAAATGCGGAACGCACTTTGCCAGTTGTCCGTGTTTTGCGGGTCCGCAAAACACACATGGACGTGTGAATGGATCTTAACAGGATGTCCACTTCTAGGGACAGTAGCAATAGTCCTGGATTTTCTCCATTCGAAGATACTATAATTTGTCTAACCATGGATTGATGTACACCCAGGTCTTTAGCAATGCTTTTATAATCTGCAGTTTTACGTGTCTCTATAGCATGTCTTCTGAGGACATCTTAAAGTTATTTGTATCGAGGTCTGGTTCACAGTAACCAATCTTTCTTGTGAATTACAGATTTGTCAGTAACCAGGCTTTTAGCGCTTTTATCTATTTTTGAAAGCACTTGTGAAACCCAAACTTCCAAGCTCATATCCTTAATTGGGACACGTTATGCCAGTCAGCTCTTGAAGAAGTCATACACAAAGGTTAACTTATTTTTATTCCTGCACTGTGGATATTTTCATGTGGTCAATAGAAGGCATGACTGGTGCAAATGTTTTTGTTTTATTAGTTTAGTTAAATAGTGTTTGTCTCCAAGTGTGACATTGTTTTAGTAATCAATGCAGAAATCCATTTAATTCGAAGGGGTTTACATCAGTGGTGTAACTACTGGGGAAGCGGCTGCTTCGGGGCCCGGGCTGAGAAGGGGCCTGGCGCTGGGTAGCGTGTCAGTAAGATTATTTAAAGAGGACCTTTCATGGGTCCGGACTTTGTTAACTAAGTAGCAGGACATGTAGAGTGGTACCCAGGGATCTCCCTGCACTTACTATTATATGGTTTGCCCGCTGTGGCCCCCGTTACAGTCTGCCACGCTGTATGATAATTACTATCAGAGCAGGGAGGAGGAGACTGCCCTTTTTCTCAATGGGCGTTCCTTCTCCCTCCAATCGCAGCGCAGAGCGTCACAGCCAGGGAGAAAAAAAACCTCACCTTCTCCCTGGCTCTGACGCTCTGTGCCCGCTCTGACCTGTGGCCTCCAGGCCACTGTCTGTGCCTCCCTGGCCCCTGTCTGCGCCCCTGGGCTCTGGCCCTTATATGTGACCCCCCCCCGGCCAGATCTTGGAGGCAAATGAGGAATTAAAAAAATAAAATAAATTAAGTATTAAAGGGGTTGTGTAGTCTTAGACATTGGTGCCATGTTGCTACAAAATGCCACCAATGTCAGTTAAGTGCGGGTACCAAAACTGAAAATAGGTCATGTCTAGGATTCGATTACTTTCTTACCCTCATCTTACATTTTATACCTCTTGGGCTAATAGTATACAGGGAGTGCAGAATTATTAGGCAAATGAGTATTTTGACCACATCATCCTCTTTATGCATGTTGTCTTACTCCAAGCTGTATAGGCTCGAAAGCCTACTACCAATTAAGCATATTAGGTGATGTGCATCTCTGTAATGAGAAGGGGTGTGGTCTAATGACATCAACACCCTATATCAGGTGTGCATAATTATTAGGCAACTTCCTTTCCTTTGGCAAAATGGGTCAAAAGAAGGACTTGACAGGCTCAGAAAAGTCAAAAATAGTGAGATATCTTGCAGAGGGATGCAGCACTCTTAAAATTGCAAAGCTTCTGAAGCGTGATCATCGAACAATCAAGCGTTTCATTCTAAATAGTCAACAGGGTCGCAAGAAGCGTGTGGAAAAACCAAGGCGCAAAATAACTGCCCATGAACTGAGAAAAGTCAAGCGTGCAGCTGCCAAGATGCCACTTGCCACCAGTTTGGCCATATTTCAGAGCTGCAACATCACTGGAGTGCCCAAAAGCACAAGGTGTGCAATACTCAGAGACATGGCCAAGGTAAGAAAGGCTGAAAGACATCCACCACTGAACAAGACACACAAGCTGAAACGTCAAGACTGGTCCAAGATATAGCTCAAGACTGATTTTTCTAAGGTTTTATGGACTGATGAAATGAGAGTGAGTCTTGATGGGCCAGATGGATGGGCCCGTGGCTGGATTGGTAAAGGGCAGAGAGCTCCAGTCCGACTCAGACGCCAGCAAGGTGGAGGTGGAGTACTGGTTTGGGCTGGTATCATCAAAGATGAGCTTGTGGGGCCTTTTCGGGTTGAGGATGGAGTCAAGCTCAACTCCCAGTCCTACTGCCAGTTTCTGGAAGACACCTTCTTCAAGCAGTGGTACAGGAAGAAGTCTGCATCCTTCAAGAAAAACATGATTTTCATGCAGGACAATGCTCCATCACACGCGTCCAAGTACTCCACAGCGTGGCTGGCAAGAAAGGGTACAAAAGAAGAAAATCTAATGACATGGCCTCCTTGTTCACCTGATCTGAACCCCATTGAGAACCTGTGGTCCATCATCAAATGTGAGATTTACAAGGAGGGAAAACAGTACACCTCTCTGAACAGTGTCTGGGAGGCTGTGGTTGCTGCTGCACGCAATGTTGATGGTGAACAGATCAAAACACTGACAGAATCCATGGATGGCAGGCTTTTGAGTGTCCTTGCAAAGAAAGGTGGATATATTGGTCACTGATTTGTTTTTGTTTTGTTTTTGAATGTCAGAAATGTATATTTGTGAATGTTGAGATGTTATATTGGTTTCACTGGTAAAAATAAATAATTGAAATGGGTATATATTTGTTTTTTGTTAAGTTGCCTAATAATTATGCACAGTAATAGTCACCTGCACACACAGATATCCCCCTAAAATAGCTAAAACTAAAAACAAACTAAAAACTACTTCCAAAAATATTCAGCTTTGATATTAATGAGTTTTTTGGGTTCATTGAGAACATGGTTGTTGTTCAATAATACAATTAATCCTCAAAAATACAACTTGGCTAATAATTCTGCACTCCCAAAAGATTTGCAAAAAGGAGTGAGGTTTACACAGGAGGAAGGAGTTGCGAAGCGCGGGGGAAGGCCCATACAAAAATTTGCTCTGGGGCCCAGTCACTTCTAGCTACGCCCTGGTTCACATACTTTGCATTTTTCAAATGTGATTATAAGTGAAAAAGACTGCTGATAACTAGAAGTGTTTTATTTAAAATTAGAGTTATGTACAAAGGAAAAACAACACATTCCACTCCGACGCTGCTTTCTGAGTTATCATAATCAGTTTTACTGTACTATGAAGCAAAGTCAAGAGACATTTATGGAATTATTAAATAAACAATAATAAGACTAGGCTGACGAAATATATGTGGAAACTTGTAGCCATTTAAATGGTGTGTGGATTACTATCAGTTACATTGTATTTAGTTATCCCACATGTTTTGTATCATGTTCAGCTGCTAATTTCTGTAAAATAGTATCAAAATGAGTCCATGAAGAAGCAAGGTGACATTGTTATCATTCGTCATAAACCTTGACTGACTGTGTATTGATAAATCCTGTTTAAATTGTCATCCGCATCATAAAGTGCACAGTCCAATAAGCCCTCATCTGTGCAGGAGGCGTCAAGAAGTGCAGATACCTGCATTAGCTGCAACATATACCGTACATAATTCCAGTCATGCTCTATGTTTGCTTCAATATAAAGGCCCTTTTAAAATGCTTTAAAAAAAAAAAAAAATATTCGAGGAATTGTCGGCAAGGATCTGGTGAACATTTCCATTGCTATGAACCTGGCTGCCAGTGGGGGGAATATGCTCCAGTCCAGGCAAATGCAGTACCCCAGAGCAGGGGGTACTTGCAAACTGTTTCCAGTTTAATGCTTGCCATGTTATTTAATGTAATGTTATGCTCTGTATACCCAGTATAGTAATTGATGGCACAGCTAGGGCTTACAACCCTGGCTCAGCCATTGCAGGAAGCTTGGATGTGGCTCCTGGACCCACTCCTTGCTGAGTCTAGAGAGTTCCACCTAGGAAAAGAAGAGTGAGGAAGCAACTCCATGTATTCCATTCCTCACAAGACATGACTAAAGCTATAGAGACTCAACAATCTCTGGATGATCTACAGAAAGGATGAATGAGACAAGAACGTTCAGAAGTTGGCATGGCTGAGCATTGGAGTCAGTAAGGTCTCCTGCAACCTAAGCTATTTAGGCATTGCTGCCATGAGGGGAATACTGCTAAAACACCCTTCATACTTGCACACAACTTGGCCAGTCGTATCTTTAAAAAAATCCTGTATGCCCCAATTGGCAATTTCAGGCACAACTGCAGAACTGAGATTGCAAGCTATAGATTCTGCAAGAAGAGATAGAGAGGAAAAAGAATGATAATTTCCTTTCTTGTCGACAATGGTCATTAACAGTCCTTATTCTAGGCAACTGCCTTTGTACAGCTGATTAGAATACGTGCTGCACGGGTCTCCTATGCAGCGGAGAGAAGGAGCCTAGCTCTCATATGATAGCTGGGCTCCTGCTCTAACAGCCCGGTTTTCCAGAAGCTCCACTCTGGGCCATTTAACCGTATAGATGCTGCTGCCAATAGCAGCTACAGTATCTAAATGGTTTAGAGAAAGAGGGCTCCCTCTGTCAGGCACCAGCACCCATAGATTTGGGGCTCACGATGTCTTCTCATAGTAGTCTGGGGCCTAATATAGGGCCCAAGTCTGCCTTCAGTGTATGCCTAACAGACTGTGCCTGATAGTGCTTGTCAGTATGCTACCTACAATATAATAAGAAGCTAATGGCTCACACTATACAATTATCGTCAAATATATCCTGCACTGTGAACAACGGCGGACTGGGAACTTAAAGTGGCCGTAGAAAAAACTAAAAGTGGTCCCATGTTGTAGGTGGTTTCAAACTGACAGCGGACCAACACAAGTAGGCAGGGATAACAGACGTAAGAGGGGCAGCAATATCACCGTGCAGCCCAAGATACAGCCCCTGCAGAACCAAATACCACAGTGCAGCACAAAATACTGCCTCAGCAGAACCAAATACCACAGAGCAGCACAAAATATTTCCTAAGCAGAATCAAATATCACAGTTCAGCTTACAATATTGCCGCCCTCGCCACAGTAGTCAACTGTATCACTATCCTGAGGATGGTGATACAGTTGAATTCAAGAGGGGACCTATGGCCACTAGCCAGGTGCATAATGCTTCTATCATTAATTAATGCTAAGCATCAAATAGTTATGTACCCAGCTGGCAGCCATGAGGAGAGGTTGGGTGGCCCCCCTGTGCATCAGCCCACAGGGAAATTTCCCTATAGGGTCTATGGCCAGTCCTCACTGTGAATGCCATGAAAAAAATGATAGAATTGCATTTTGTTGCTTATTTGCAATTTAAAAAATGGAACAAAAAACAATCTGAAAGTTTTATGTACCCCATGTTATCATGTTATTTATGCCGTAAGTGAATGCTGCAAAATGTACAAAATTTTTACATAAAAACTCAATGACGGCATTGTTGTTTTATTTTTCCATCCCCCAGAAAGAGTTAAGGAAAGTTAATCAGTAAGCTATGTGTACCCCTAAATAATGAGTCTTGTCTGGGTGCTGTCTTCCCATTATGTACCACTGTGATCCTATGCGTCTTCAATTAAGAAAATCTTGGATTTTATTGCGGTGCTGGACACCATTATTGACTGCTGTTACCTGCTTGAATCTAGTTTCATGCACAGAGATCCTTGGAGGTACTGGAAACGCAGGTGAGCTGGAACCTTTTATATACAGTGCCATGCAAACGTTTAGTAACCCCTGGTCAAAATTACTGTTACTGTGAACAGTTAAGCAAGTTGAAGATTAAATGATCTCGAAAAGGCATACAGTTAAAAATGAAACACACTTTTCAACATTTTAAGCAATATTAGTGTATTATTTTGTACAATTTTAGAGTGAAAAAAGGAAAGGAGTGCCTTTCAAAAGTATGGAAACCCAAGAAAATTTGAGCACTCAGATAACTTTGACTAACACCTCCCTACAGTGTCCTCAGCACTAATAAGGCCTCCCTATAGGGCACCTCTTATAATCTATAAGGCACTTCTATAGAGCCCTCAGTAGTAGTAATGCCCTCCACCACTGCCCACAGTATTTATAATGTTCCCTGCAGTGCCCCTTGTAATTATAATCCCTCCTGCAGTACCCCCCCCCCCCCTGGAGTTATAATCATCTCTGTAGTGCCCTCATAAATTATAATGCCCATCCTCTCCTTCCAGTCTTCTATACCATACAGTCCCATGTAAATAACACTAGTCGTCTCCCACCAGTCTTCTATATGATACAGTCCCATGTAAATAACCTATCTTCCTTACAGTCTTCTATACCATGCAGTCCCGTGTAAATAACTTCACTCCTGTCCCTTCAGTCTTCTATACCATGCAGTCCCATGTAAATAACACTAGTCCTCTTCCTCCAGTCCCATGTAAATAACTTATCTTCCTTACAGTTCTCTATAACATACAGTCCCATGTAAATAACTTAAATCCCCTCCTTCACCCCCCTCCAACACATAGTCCCATATAAATAACATCACTCCTACCCTCCAGTCTTCTAAAATATCAAGTCCCATTTAAATAACACCAGTCATCTCCCTCCAATCTTACAACATACAGTCCCATATAAAAAGCATATCTTTCTTATAGTCTTCTAAAACATACAGTCCTATGTAACTGACACCCCTCCCCTCCCTTCAGCCCCTCTAACATACAGTCCCAGTTAAATAACATATTTCCCTCCCATTAAGCAGAGAGGAAGTATAATGGGGAGAACCACATCTGCCAGCATTTCTCTGGCACTTACATTAATTCCATGGCATCACAGGTCTTTACTATTGAGCGCTGCCTCTTTCTGCACTGGTCACATGACGGTGACCTCATCACAGGTCCTGCCTCCACTTTCACTGCTGAAAAGATCACATGACTATGATGTAATTGAAGGTCCTTCAGCTAAGGAGTGTAGACACAAACTGGCAGCAGATTCGCAGTAAGTGCCCCCCCCCCCCCCCCCCAAAAAAAAAAAAACTCTGCCTCCTCCCGACCTTCAAACCAAGGTGCCCAGGTTACCCTGTTGGCGGAGATAGGGAATGAAAAATATGACAAGATAAAAAAAATAAACGCCTCTGCTGGTAGTGCTGAGCCCCAGCTGCACAGGCGGTATGTCCGCCCCTGATTTCTCTATGTACACATCAAATCCAATTTAGTCACCTTTGTGCCTCACATATTTTGATGTGCACTTTTTTTGTATGAAACACTATAATAGTGTCCCCAACAGTGATTGTGCCTCGTTTGTGTCACCTCAGACTTATGATACCCCCTTAGTGTCCCCTCACAGTAAGAATGCCCCCTTTGCGAGCCAACACAGTAAGAATGCCCCCTTAGTGCCTCTCATAATTGCATTGTCACCTTAATGCCTCCTAACAATTGTCTTGTCCCATTAATTAACCCATCACAATAGTAATGTCGCTGTCGTTTTATTAACATAAAAAAGTAATACTCATCTCAGCAAACAAAATGACATCACTGCACAGTGCCTACCTGTGGGGGAGTAGACAGGCCAGTCAAAGGTGGAGCAGATGCAGTTTCCTACTTATATGGCATTGCTTCCCCATTAAACATGTTTTTATGTGTAATTTGGATACGTATGCTGCAAAAAGACTGAAAATGTGATTTATGGTATAACTGTATTTTCTGGTAAAAGGCAAAGAACAGTTAATAGGCCACAATAACCAGCCACTAGGTAGGTCTGCATACCTTTCCTCACAACCTCCTGCACAACCTTTTTTGGTCTGAGGGCACAGTGCCATACAGTGCTATATTTCAAGGGGTTGCAAAAAAAAATATGTTGACTGGCGCTCATTTACATTGGCCTGTGAATGGGGTGGAATGATCTCTACCACAGTCATTCCTTCCTCCCTCCCTCATATTGATTATCGGTAGCACATCCCTTATTACACAGCAAGATGTGCTGACAATCATACATCTTTCACCCTAATAAAATATGCAAATCAGCTGTCAAAAAAGTGATTGCGCCTTTATCGACTCATCAGCGGCACGATTATACAGGCTACTTATCAGGAATGAGTATTTGTTCCCAGTAATCGTTCAGTGTAACTGGGGCTTAAAGGGATTTCCCAGTAAATATAATTTTTTAACAGGTGCCTGCAGCATGGCCCCTGAAACAGAAGATTCATACTTACCTTCTACCCGCTTCCTGCTCCTCTGAGCTGCCCCCGCTGTCTCTATCTTCTGGTCCCTGGGTTGTTTACATCTGGCTGGCTGTGGGGATAGTCACTTTTACCACTCCACCCAATGACTGGCTTCAGCTGTGACGTGGCCAGTAGCAGCATGTCACCACTGAGGACTAAAGATGAGCGGCGGGGGGCAATGACAGGGAGCTGCGATAGTTCCACCCCCATCATTGTACCCCTCAGATGTCATGTTCATATTGTTAAATTAACAATAAAAAAAAAATGAAATCAAACTTACCGCCTCCATGTAGTCACGACGGTCCGGCCGCTGCCATCTTGCTTGAAGATCTTGGCCGAAATCCTGTGTGTCGAAAAAAGGCGTCATCACGCCAGCTGGCGTGATGATGTAATCTTGCACTGCACGGGATTTTGGCCGAGATCTTCAAGCAAGATGGAGGCTGGTGGCCCGTAGCGAGCAAATGGAGGAGGTAAGTTTGAATTTTCATTTTTTTTATACTATTTGAGGTTAAATCGATTCGCTGAAACGAAGCACGAGGAAATTCAGCTTCTAGGCGAATCTAATTTATCCTGAAATTCGGATCGAATTCGACTTTGTGGGATTCGATTCGCTCATCTCTACTGAGGACCACGGCAGATTGTTAACAAATAATGTTTACTGGAAACCCCTTTAACCTCTTGCGGACACAGGTACGCCCTGATGTCCGAGTCCTTAAGGACACAGGGGGTACCTGTACGCCCTGTGTATTTCCGATCACTGCTGCGCGGCGGGCGGTGATCGGAACAAAGTGCCTGCTGAAATCATTCAGCAGGCACTATGTGACAATGCCGAGGGGGGTCCTGTGACCCCCCTGTATCGGCGATCACAGCAAAACCGCAGGTCAATTCAGACCTGCGGTTTGCTGCGTTTACAGGTCATTCCGGCGGCTTGTGGAAGCTATCGGGCAGGGCCGGCGTCATAACCCGGCATCCCCGGGCAAGTGCCGGGGCCCAATGCTCCTGGGGGGGCCCACTGAGCTGCTATGAGCACTTCCATCAATACAGATGGGAGCTCTCACTGCTGTCATTTCACTTACGCAGTACCCCTTTGATGGGGCCCTCTGAGCTGCAGAGACTCAGACACGCCCCCTGAGCTTGAGAGACTCAGAACACGCCCCCTCTACACAGGACACACACTGCCTGAGGAGAGAGACCGGAGGGCTGGAGCTGTGAGTGAGTCTGCACTCTGTCTGTCTCTTGTCTGTGGGACAGAAGGGGGGGGGGGGGGGACTCTTCGATCGGCTGCTTCATTCTATTTAGTTGTGTTACTGTTTCATTAAGCAGTTTGCCTCCATGATACCTGCCCCCCCCCCACATCTGCCCCCCCCATATCCTGTCCTATCCCATCCTCATGGGGCCCCTGCTGTCTCCTTTCCTCCCTCATGTATCCAGAGCTCCTGTTTCACCCTCCTATCTCCTGTTGCTGCCCTGCACAGACCTCCTGCCCCTTCTTGTATGAATTCCCCTCAGAGCCCCTTCCACCTACTTGCTGTGTCCACCCCTCCTGTCCATCCAGGGCCCCTGTCTCACTCCTCTGCCTCTCATTGTGGTGGCCTCTGAACAGCATTCACCATAAGGACCTTCTAACGTCACAGGATCATGTGACTGTGCCCCCCACCCTGTACTGTGCCCACTTATACCCTGCATTGTGCCCTCTTACCACACCCTGTGCAGTGCCCATAGTCATTCCCTGTACTGTGCCCTCTTATACCCTTTTATCCGGTCACTGTATGGTGGTTTTATCATTGTATGGCGGTGTTATCACTATATGGCGGTGGTATCCAATAACTGCATGGTCATAACTGTATCCCTTTCCCTGCCCACGCCATCCTTTTTTAGACCTGGCATGAGCAGGAAAAGATACAGATTGCGGTGCTAAGGACCTTTGTGCCACAATCTGTGTCAGAAATACGCCTAAGGCTACTTTCACACCTACGTTTAGGTGCGGATCCGTCTGGTATCTGCACAGACGGATCCGCACCTATAATGCAAACGCTTACATCCGTTCAGAACGGATACGTTTGCATGATAATGCAAACGGATCCGTTCAGACTTTACATTGAAAGTCAATGGGGGACGGATCCGTTTGAAAATTGAGCCATATTGTGTCAACTTCAAACGGATCCGTCCCTATTGACTTCCATTGTAAGTCTGGACGGATCCGTTTGCCTCCGCAAGCAGCGTTCGGGTGTCCGCCTGCTGAGCGGAGCGGAGGACAGACGGTGCCAGACTGATGCATTCTGAGCGGATCCGCATCCACTCAGAATGCATTAGGGCTGGACGGATCCGTTCGGGTCCGCTTGTGAGAGCCTTCAAACGGAACTCACAAGCGGAGCCCCGAACGCAAGTGTGAAAGTAGCCTAACATAGACGTATTTCTATATAATAAATGACCCCCTAATTGTATTATTATTCGGGGGAGGGCTAATATCTTTATATTATATAGATTCTAGTGTATTATACTGTGCCCTGTATTTCCCAGTAGAAAATGATCCATGGGAAGCACAGTCCTCATCCCTGACCACCAGGACCAGGCAGTGCTCTGTCAGTACATGGCGGCCTCCCCTCTCCGCCACGCTGCTCCGCTGTGTACTGGGGCTTATTCTGACACTAGGGCTGGGTTCACATCCCATTTGTGCCATCCATTTAATGTATACCAAAAATGTCTGCGTTACCAGATGCCTCAGACTGATGCCGTACAGCGGCGTCCGTTCACCATACAGTTCCATTGTAAAAAAACATATACGTTAACGTATGCATTTTTTACTTGACTCTGCAGGATACAAAAACGTGGAGCGCTGCACATTTGTATACATCAAACCGATAGGAAAAAACGTGATGTGAACACACATTGGGGTGGAGGGGTGCCTACTAAAATTTGCTGTGGGGCCCAGTCAGTTCTAGCTACATCACTGCACATCTCCTTCTCTCCTCCAGGCCTGGCTCACTGCTGCAGCGGGCTGCCGGAGAGAAGGAGCGCAGGGAGCTGCGGTTAGTGATGAACAGGACCACTGGGGGGGTCATTCATCACAAGGGCCCCTTGTGAGGGCCCCTTACACAGTATAATGACTCCCAGTTCTCCCCATTTAGTATAATGATCCCCATTGACCCTCCATTTAGCATAATGACCACCAGAGCCCCCATTAAATATAATAACCCCTCGTGCCCCCTCCATACAGTATAACCCCCAGTGTGGGGGCGACTGGGGGTCATTATTCTGAATGGAGGGTCACTGTGGGGTCATTATACTGTGAGGGCCCTTTACATAGTGTAATGACCCCCAGTGTCTCCCATTTAGTATAATGATCACCAATGACCCTCCATTCAGTATAATGACCCCCAGTAGCCCCCTCCATACAGTATTCCCCCAGTGTGGGGGCTACTGGGGGTCATTATTCTGAATGGGGGCGACTGGGGGTTATTATTCTGAATGCAGGGCCACAGGTGGTCATAATACAGTGGGGGGGGGGGAATTGGGGGTTCATTATACTGTGTGAAGGGCCACTAGTAGTCATTATACTGTATAGAGGCCACTGGGGGTTATTATACCGTGTGGGAGCCACAGGGGGACATGTCAATGTAAAAAAATGCCTCATGGGGGCCCACTGGGATTTATCGCCCAAGGGCCCACATGAACCTGGAGCCGGCCCTGCTATCGGGTCCCCGTGCTGCTGTAATGGGGACCCGATGGCATGGAAGGCAGCGCAATGCCTTCCTTAGGCATCGTGGCTGCCATCCGGTGGAGAGCCTGTGAGATCCAGCCCTCTGCATTCCAATACAGAAGCATTGTAAAGGGGATCAGACCCCAAAAGTTGAAGTCCCAGAGTGGGACAAAAAATAAAGTGTAAAAAAAAGTTAAAGTTTAAAAAAATAATGAAAAGTTTCAAGTAAATAAAAAAGCGTCCTTTTCCCAAAATAAAGTTTAAAAAATATTGTAAAAAATAGGGACATATTAGGTATCGCCGCGTCCATATCGACCGGCTCTATAAACATATCACATGACCTAACCCCTCAGATGAACACTGTAAAAAAAATAATAATAACACATAAACTGTGCTAAATAAACAATTTTTTTGTCACCTTACATCACTAAAAGTGCAACACCAGGCGATCAAAAAGACGTATGTCCCCCAAAATAGTGCCAATCTAACCGTCACATGATCCACGCAAAAAATTAGCCCCTACCCAAAAAAAAAAAATATATATGGCTCTCAGACTAAAACATGATTTTTTTTTGTTTCAAAAATGAATTTTTATGTTAAACGTAAAAAAAATTAAAAAAGTAGACACATTAGGTATCGCCACGTCCGTAAGAACCTGCTCTATAAAAATAGCACATGACCTAACCCCTCAGGTGAACACCGTTAATTTTTTTAAATGAAAACGGTGTAAAAAAAGCAATTTTTTGTCACCTTACATCACAAAAAGTGTAATAGCAAGCGATCAAAAAGGCGTATGTACCGTAAAATAGTACTAATCTAACCGTCATCTCATCCCGCAAATAATGAGCCCCTACCTAAGATAAATATGGCTCTCAGACGATGGAGACACTAAAATGACTTTTTTTGTTTCAAAAATGATATTATTGTGTAAAACTTAAATAAATTTAAAAAAGTTAACATATTAGGTATCCCTGCATCAGTAAGAACCTTCTCTATAAAAATAGCACATGATCTAACCTGTCAGATGAACGTTGTAAATAATCAAAAATAAAAACTGTGCCAAAACAGCAATTTTTGGGCAAATATTCAATTTTAATCAATTTTTTACAGTAACAAAGCAAGGGTTAACAGCCAAACAAAACTCAATATTTATTGCCCTGATTCTGTAGTTTACAGAAACGCCTCATATGTGGTTGTAAACTGCTGTATGGCCACACAGCAGGGCGCAGAAGGAAAGGAACGCCATATGGTTTTTGGAAGGCAGTTTTTGCTGGACTGTTTTTTTTTTTACACCATGTCCCATTTGAAGCCCCCCGATGCACCCCTAGAGTAGAAACTCCAAAAAAGTGACCCCATTTGAGAAACTACACCCCTCAAGGTATTCAAAACTGATTTTACAAACTTTGTTAACTCTTTAGGTGTTCCACAAGAGTTAATGGCAAATGGAGATGAAATTTCAGAATATTTTTTGTTACTTTGCCTCACAAAAAGCATAATATAGAGCAACCAAAAATCATATGTACCCTAAAATAGTACCAACAAAACTGCCACCTTTCCAAAATGGGATCACTTTTGGGAGTTTCTACTCTAGGAGTGCATCAGGGGGGCTTCAAATGGGACATGGTGTCAAAAAAACAGTCCAGCAAAATCTGCCTTCCAAAAACCATATGGCGTTCCTTTCCTTCTGCGCCTTGCCGCGTGCCCGTACAGCAGTTTATGACCACATATGGGGTGTTTCTGTAAACTACAGAATCAGGGCAATAAATAATATGTTTTGTTTAGCTGTTAACCCTTGCTTAAATTGGAAAATCTGCCCAAAAAGTGAAATTCTGAAATTTTATCTCCATTTTCCATTAATTCTTTTGGAACACCTAAATTTGTAAAATCAGTTTTGAATACCTTGAGGGGTGTAGTTTCTAAAATGGGGTCATTTTTGGGTGGTTTCTATTATGTAAGCCTCACAAAGTGACTCCAGACCTGAACTGCTCCTTTAAAAGTAGGTTTTGGAAATTTTCTTAAAAATGTTAAGATTTGCTTCTAAACTTCTAAGCCTCCTAACGCCCCCATAAAATGTCACTTACAAAATGATCCAAACATGAAGTAGACATATGGGGAATGTAAAGTAATAACTATTTTGGGAGGTATTATTATCTATTATAAAAGTAGAGAAATTAAAATTTGGAAAAATGGAAATTTTTCAACATTTTTGGTAAATTTGGTATTTTTTTTATAAATAACATTTTTTACTTAATTTTACCATTGTCATGAAGTACAATATGTGACGAGAAAACAATCTCAGAATGGCATGGATACGTAAAAGTGTTTATAAGTTATCTTGACATAAAGTGACACTGGTCAGATTTGCAAAAAAATGGCCTGGTCCTTAAGGTAAAAATGAGCCTTAAGGGGTTAAGTGGCAACATTTCCTTCTATCTTGATTCCTGTTTATAAAAATGAGCACTTGCCTTTATTGCAGAGGATGCCGCTTACTGGTTATTACCACCTCTTGCCCACCAGTTATAGGTGCCGTCAATAACCAATAAGAACTTTCCCTTACTAGTGGGGAAATTGCTTATAGAATAACCCCCAGGCTGGAAAAAGCCTTAATGACCAGAGACTTTTTTTTGTGTGATTTAGCGCATATGGTGGTTCAAACTGTTGTAACTTTTTTAATGGTTGGACTATCTTAATAATTTTGTAAAAATGTTTTAAAACAATAGCTTCCTATTCTTTAACCCCTTAAAGACCGGGCCTATTTTCATTTTTGCATTTGTGATTTTTCCTCCCCACGTTCCAAAATGTTTTTTGGGGTAAAAAAAACAACACTATTAGGCCAAGGTTTTTAGGGTTTTGACATCACGGAATTCACTGTGCACTAAAAAATGACATGAGGTCCTTATTCGGCAGTTAAATACAATTACGGGGATACCAAACTTGTATAGTTTTTATTTAGTTTTAAAACTTAAAAAAATATAAAAAAAAACTTTGAAAAAAAAAATCTAAGTTTTCTTTGCATCACCATTTTCTGACAGCCGTAACCGTTTTATATTTCGGTCTACAGAGCTGTATGGGGGCTTGTTTTTTGTGGAACAAACCGTAGTTTTTATTGGTACCATTTTTGTGGTATGTAAAACTTTTGAATCACTGTTATTTTTTTGGGGGGGGACAAGGTGACAAAAAAATGGCGAATCGCGTGATTTTCATTTTTTTTTCCATTACAGTGTTCACCCCAAAGGAAATACTTGTTTAATATTTTAATAGTTCAGACATTTTTTGTACGTGGCAATACCTAATATGTGAATTTTTTATTATTATTTTTATATGTAAAATTGAGTCAAACTTTTAATATATTTTTTTTTTTTTTTAACTTTATTTTACTTAGTAACTATTAACCCCATTAGGGAACTAGTACATGGGATCTTTTGATCCATTGTCCTATTCAACCTACTAGAGATCTTTTAAGGAGTTCAATCTGAGCATCAGAAGGGGTTAAATGAGAGGGTTCGGCCTTTCCCCATCATTGTGGCCAGATGCATGTTGTATTATAATGCCTCAGCAGCCCTCTCCATACAATTGCAGGCGCATAATGCTGTACATGTACAGCATTATGCGTTAAGGGGTTAAATATGAAAACTGACACCAAAATAGATAATTAAAATGAGTTCCCTATTTTGATATACAATATTTATAGTCTCACATTAATGGTAAAAAAAAATTGTGGGTATTCTTTTTTTTATATATACAATTAGGTCCAGAAATATTTGGACAGTGACACAAGTTTTGCCATTTTTGCTGTTTACCAAAACATATTCAGTTATATAACCAAAATGGACTTAAAGTACAGACTCTCAGCTTGAGTTTGAGGGCATTCACATCCTAATTGAAGGAAGAGTTTAGGAATTATAGCTCTTTAATATGTAGCTCCCTCTTCTTCAAGGGACCAAAGGTAACTAGATGATTATCTCAAAAGCTATTTAATGGGCTATTCCCTTGTTAATCTATCATCAATTAAGCAGGTAAAAGGTCTGGAGTTGATTCCAGGTGTGATATTTGCATTTGGAAGCTGTTGCTGTGAACCCACAACATGTAGTCAATGGAGCTCCCAATGGAAGTAAAAACAGACCATCATTAGGCTGAAAAAAGAATAAATCCATCAGGGAGATAGCAGTGGCCAAATCAACTGTTTGGTACATTCTGGTAAAAAAAGAGAAGTAAGCTCGGGAACTCAAAAAGGTCTGGACTTCCACGAAAGACAACAGTGGTGGATGATTGCAGAAACCTTTCCATGATGAATAAAAACCCCTTCACAACATCCACTCAAGTGAAGAACACTCTCCTCAGTATCTAATTCTGCTATAAAGAGAAGACTTCATGAGAGCAAATACAGAGGTTTCATCACAAGGTGCAAACCATTAATCAGACTCAAAAATAGAAAGGTCAGATTAGATTTTGCCACAAAAAAAATAAAAAAATCTAAATAAGCCAGCCCCGTTCTGGAACAGCATTCTTTGGACAGATGACACTGAGATCAACCTGTTCCAGAATGATGGGAAAAAAAAAGTATGGAGAAGGCAGTGGTGATGACATGGACATGCATAGCTTCCAATGGCACTGGGTCACTAGTGTTTATTGATGATATAACTGTAGCCAGAAGCAGCCGGATGAATTCTGAAGTGTACTACTCAGATTCAACCAAATGCAGCAAGGTTGATTGGATAGCGCTTCACAATATAGATGGACAATGACTCAAAACATACAGTGAAAGCAACCCAGAGGTTTTTTTTAAGGCAAAGAAGTGGAAAAGTCTGCAATGACCTAGTGAATCACCAGATCTGACCCGATCAAGCATGTGTGTCCTTATAGTACTTCATACCTTCTTTCCATAGGTTTTTCATTTTCTTTGGAGGTGGTATTATATGTTCATAAAATTAATCTATATGCTAATGAGGTATTAAGGTGCCAAGAGGGGCATTATTAAAAAAAAAATTTACCCAGGAATGCACCCATCAAGTGCCCAGGCTGGCCCCCCTACAAAGCCCAAGCACGCCTCTCCTCTGCTCATACACTACTCCCTCAGCAGAGCCGTTGCCCTGCCCCCCGGCTACATCACGAGAGGCAGATAACCCCGCCCACCTATTACCTTCAGCATAGCCTACAGGCGCAGCGCCGAACACTGCCTGCACCTGCTCTCTTCCAGTTCAACTGATGGCATCAGCTTCAACTGTTTCATTGGGCATGCCCCAAGACACTCGGGTGGTCATGTGATCCCCAGGCCCAACGCCACTTCCTCTGTTCACTGCACCGAGTCCCCTGCTGTCACTAACAGGAGCTGTAATCCAGCGCAGTGCCACGCTCTAGGAAGAAGCACAGTTGATCACACGATCAGCTGTGTTTCTGTCCAGCAGGACAGGGTCGCAAACCATGGCCCTGAAGGCCGTGGGTTATGCACCCCTGGTCTAGAGGCAGACAGTAGATAGCTGTGAAAGCAGAAAGACACATGAGTCAATGGATCAGGACATTGAAGGGTGTAGATGCAGTGAACCGGCTCTAGAGAAAAAACTAGCCAGGGAAGCAAAAATGTAAAGAAAAGAGCAAGATATATTTTAGAAGTATGCCAGTGTCAAGAGAAGGTGCGAGTAGTAGAAACCCTGTGGAGATAAACTGCTCCATATCTTAATCAGAGATAACTTAACTAGAGAGGGAGGACAGAAAATGGCAGCTATTGATGTCCACCAGAGGGACAACATTTGAGGCAGTTTATTGTTCTGCACTGTAGTATTTGCTTCTGGAACAATATTTTGTGCTATGGCATTACTGCAGCCTACTTGTGTTGTCATGCCTTCTGTTCATTTGGACCTGCCTACAACATGGGGCCACTTTACTTTTTTTCCAGGGTCACTGCAAGTTCCCAGTCCGCCACTGGTCATCAATATCAAAATCTTAGACAGTCCCTTTAAAGATGTACAACAGAGCAGATCTCCCAAATCTAAGGAGCTGTGTTGCATTTTGTCTCTTGTCAGTGACAGGTGTGTTCCAGACTCCTGACAACCTTCTGTACATTTGCATAGAGTTATTTTATAGACTTTACTTCATCCATACCGGACACTTGCATGATTTCTAAGACTGATTTTTTGTTAAGCAAACAAATGTTTTTTTTTTACTAGAATACCTCCTAACCTATAAACACCTGAGCTGCTTTTACAGTTCATTAAAATCACTTTTTCCTGTCTAACAGGTTCCTGGCCCTTTTTGCCTAACATGGTGAAACACAGTGATGTAACCGAAAAACAGCTGTAGGTAGAATATGATCTCCAATGTGCAGCATATTTATAATTTATACACATATATTTTCTCAGCAATGTTTCCACTGTTGCAAATGCAAATTGTCTCATTCATACTTTCATATTGAAAAACCAAGCCAAATAGTTATTTTGACCTTGGGTGTTAGTTATATCCACCATAATCATTTATGGCAAATCTATAGGTTATGCCATTATAGTGGTTGTCCGGCTGGGTTCAGAGCTGAATATATACCTCTCTTTACCCCTCCGGCCCCCTGATATGAGCATCGGAGCATTTCAGGGCTTTTATGTTTACATTGGCACACTGCTAGGATGAGACTTCTACCTAGCAGTATTCCCGGTGACATCACTGGCTTTGATGGGCAGGCTTTTGCGCTGCCCTAGCATTTTACAGGCTAGAGCAGTGCTAAAGCCCGCCCATTAATGCCTGTGACATTACCGGGCTCACTGCGGGGCAGAAGCCTCCTCTTAGCAGCCTTTGCCCTGCGTGATTTAGCGTCGGAGTATGAAAAACACCTCAAAATATATGATGCATGGAGGCCTGATTGCCAGAGCTGCCTCTGAAGTCAACAGCTCCTTTGAATCCGCCAACAACCAATTCTGCTAACTAGAAATTACTTTAATAAAATATTTAAGAGGATCAAGTCAAACCCCTAAATCCTACTCCTAGTCATTGAACATGCAACATATTAAATAAAACGGAATATAATACGGCCGTGTATTATAGATATGTGATTAACATTTGGAGGCTTAGTATTCAGGTCCTATACTATACCGAAAACATACAGAGGCAGCTGGAAGGTGAAACCAGCTGGACATATGAGGGATGCTGCAAACTTCTCAATGATTTACAAAGCATTAACCTGGTACTATAAGCATGTCAGCTCTCTGACACAGCATACACCACTACAGGAGTAGTAGCAAAGGCAATGGAAGCTGACGTTATATCTACGTTCACAGATTAAGGGGCACTGTTTTACATGTCCTTTTGTCTTTCTTTTCTTTGGGCTCTATTCGGATTTTTGCTACAAACAAATGCCTGCTAAAAGTGGCCGACAATGGCCATGGTGTGTGCTCTTGGGATCAGGGGAGTAGGTTCATGAGGTGCAGAGGTCCAGTCTGGTCCCTGGTAACTCAGAGGGCACAAATGCATCTCAGCCACAGAAGAAAACACCAGTGTTACAAATGGCATATGCTATCTAGAGCAGTGTTTCCCAACCAGTGTGCCTCCAGCTGTTGCAAAACTACAACTCCCAGCATGCCCGCACAGCCTTTGGCTGTGCGGGCATGCTGGGAGTTGTAGTTTTGCAACAGCTGGAGGCACACTGGTTGGGAAACACTGATCTAGAGGTCCCCTGGATGCAGATTTTGTTCACTCTGTATTTACTCCAGAATTCGACATGAAATATACCTAATAAGAAGTTCACTTTGCAATTCAGTTTTTGTATTTTTTTAATCTCTTGTAATTCAATAATAAAAAAAAAAATGTATTCATTATTTTGGCCTTTGTCACATATGTTCTTTATAGCTACATGCAAATATTACCTGACTGTCCATTCGCAAATCCCTAAATATGCAGTAAAGACATCTTTTTCAGTTGTAGCCTGCTGCCTAGCCTGTTCTGTCAGTATTATGTTGACTGGCTCTTGCCTTGAACACATGCTCACACAGCGGCAGGCAGTAGCGGTTTAGAGAAGGTAGGTTCCAGAAGAAAGAGGATACTGGCTGGCCTGCGTCTGTACCTAGAAGTCATCTCAGCCACCTGCTGCATCTATAATAATAATAATAATAATAATCTGGGTAGTTAGTTAAATAATCTATCAGTTCTTATATGGACGCAGTACAGTATACTTATGCAGTGGGTGGGGGACTGCGGGCTAACCGGGTGGATTTATCAGTTCTCCAGTGGGCCAATCTGAGTCTGCTCACAAACAGACCTTATGTGGGACAGTCTATGGAAGCATCTTCAAGCTGAAGGACTTTTTCTTCTTCTCTAATGTGGCAACTCACATCTTTGGACACATAAGATAATGGACCTGGGCCTTACCTGCTGTTTGGCCTTCAGAAGTGCAATATAAGCTCATAAATATAGTAATAAATCTGTGCATAAAGTCAAGGAAGCGTCAAATACTCTATGTATTCAATGCTCATATCACATTAATGATATCAGAAAGTCTAAATCAGCTAAAGATAAACAGAAAATGAACATCAATAAGATTGGGGTCAGAAACTGGCCATTCATGTAGTATTGCCACTGTGTTCTAAGTATACACTAAATTTAGATTAGATTAACACAACGTGGCTTTTACAAGTTGGCAGATTTTGCTCTAATGACTGGAACTTTGCCCTCATCAATAATTGTATGTTACAGTACTATGAGAGGTAGAGGCACAGAGTGCATGGACAGCATTTTCACTTTTTCCCTTGCCTAGCTACTCCTGGCTTATCATGAAGCAGTTTATGAGGAGTCTAGTTTAGCCAAACAGTTCTTTTAGTGTCTCCTAGTTTCTAGCGCCCCCTGCTGACAGCAAACCACATTGTGCAGAGACATTAATGACTGATGATATATGTCCTATGACATCATAGTGATATAAAGCTGTCATTATGATTCTGTAGAAATAAGGTCAAGCAGAGACATATACCATTATAAATCATGATCATGCCGTGCGCTCCTGAAAGTCCAGAGCGGAGGATCACACTCGCACACGGAGCGCGAATCCCGCAATGGACTCGCTCTTGTGAAACAGCCCTTAGACTGCCAGATGATTGCTAACAAGTGTTACTATAAACGCTCGTTTGTAATCATCTGGCAGACAATCTGCCAGTGTAATGCAGCTGTAAGTTACTAGGAGAGTTTTTTTTTATCTGATAAGGGCAGGGGCGGATTGGCCCTGTAAAAAAATACCTAAAAGTTGCCCCATATTGTAGGAGGGTCTACATTGACAGGCAGCGGGGCAACAAAAGTAGGGAGGTCAGCAATACAATAGTGTAAAATACCACATACCACAGTGCAGCACAATATATCGTCCCAAACGCTGTCCCTCTGAGTTGTCCATCAATAGAGGCCATTTTCTCTCCTCCTCTTCCAGTTGTCTGATTAGGATATGGAGCAGGGTGCTTATGGTGCTAGAGGTGAGATGTGGGACATAGTTGAATTCAGGAGGGCATGTCGCTGGCCGGGTACATGAGTACCTGATTTTCACAGAGTTAATTACTACTAATAGCTTATTATGTACCCAGCCAGTGGCAAAGATGGGGGCTTGGACGGCCCCCTGGGAAATTTACCTGTAAGGTCTATGGCCTATCCGCCCCTTGATAGGGGGTTCTCCAGGAATGATCTAAAATGGATGCCAGTAACCTGTCCTAGAATCTGAGCAGGACTAGTTGCCACTACGTGCAAAGCCGCATTGGGAGGGTGAAGTGCCAGGGGATCACTACACACTACGCTCTCACACTTGCATATACTACATATTGGTGAGTTTTCTTGTCAGGCTGCTCAATCATGATGGCAAGTCATAGGTCGGATCACATCTATTGTAAAGCAACCAATCCTTCTCACATTCTAGGACAGGTTGCGTTACATTGGCAGTTTGTGTCGGTCACTATTAAGAACATGATTAATTGAGCTACTACTTCTACCATTTCTGCTACCACCACTCCCCTCCTCTGTCTCCTTGTTGTGTGTAGTTGCACGGCTGCTTCTGCTGTAAATGCTGTTCTGCCCTCTCACTCTTTGCCAGAGCTTAGGTTCCTAGTTGTCTAGTTAACCAGCGACGGTGTGCTATTCTGTCTGTCTGCCATTTACCAAACTTCTGACGGTTCACCAACTCTGATACTTTGCTGCCTGCCCTGACCTCGGATTAGTTTCTTGTATATGAATAAACTCTGCCTGCCCTGACATTGTATTCGTTTCTGGGATATGCATGTCCTCTGCCTGTCTTGATGTGGGCCTGTTTCCTGACTTTGAGTGCCGCCTAATCCTTGGTGCTTTGGATCGGTGTCTCTGACTCCCATGGGTCAGCTGCCAACTACACTGGTACTACTCCAGGAGGAAGCAGCTTGGTTTGTTCCCTGCAGCAAAGTCTACATCCCTGTACAGCCAGTATCACCAATCTCATGCAATTTATCATGACAATACATCAGGACAAGTATATAATGGTCTCAATGTCTGTTCGAGGATCAAAGAAAGGGGGTAACAGATTAGTAGCAGCCATTCCTGTGGTATCCAACCATGCAGGCCATTACTTTTTAAATTTTGACTGTTTTTGAAAGACTACCTTTTCATAATTAAAGGGAACCTGTCAACGGGATTTTGGGTATAGAGCTGAGGACATGGGTTGCTAGATGGCCTCTAGCACATCCGCAATACCCAGTCCCCATAGCTCTGTGTGCTTTTATTGTGTAAAAAAAAAAAACGATTTGATACATATGCAAATTAACCTGAGATGAGTCCTGTCCCTGAGATAAGTCCAGCGTCAAGGAGCCCAGCCGCGCCCCGCATCCTCCGAATCTCCTCCTTGCTCCCAGACATCAGAAAGCTACAGCGCCGTAATCTTGCGATGCGTGAGCTAGCGCATGTGCAGTGTCCTCAGTGTTCCTTCCCTGTGCTGGCATCAGCCACAGGGAAGGAACTGCGCATGCGCTAGCTCACGCATCGCGAGATTACGGCGCTCTAGCTTTCTGACGTCGGGGAGCAAGGAGGAGATTCTGAGGATGCGGGGCGGTGCTGGGCTCCTTCACGCTGGACTCATCTCAGGGACAGGACTCATCTGGATATTGCGGATGTGCTAGCGGCCATCTCGCAACCCATGTCCTCAGCTCTATATACAAAATCCCGGTGACAGGTTCCCTTTAAGAGGGTCTTTACTTTATCTACGAACTCCCTTCTGCAAGGCAAGACTGATTGAATCAAGTGGTATGCTATTGGTTTATGTGCAAAAAATAGTACAAGATTTTATGAGGCGCATCCAAAGGTAAATCCTTCACCAAGCCAAATATACAGACTAAGTTCTCGCTGGAGAGTAAGGGTCCATTCAGACGTCCACAACTTGGGTCCAGATCCGTTCTGCAAAATTGAGGGTGTGAACCCATTTATTTTCAATGGGGCTGGAACAGATCTGGACAGCACACTATGTGCTGTCCGCATCCGCATTTCCGGATTCACACTTCCGGATCTGCAATTATAGTGCCGGTGTCCGCGAAATGCGGAACGCACTTTGCCAGTGTCCGTGTTTTGCATATCCACAATTTGCGGATCCGCAAAACACTTATGGACATGTGAATGGACCCTAATAAAGTTTACCATATTGATGATCTATATCACCGTAGCCCAAAAGATAGAAAAACTATCAAGGAACCATAGAATTTGTAATATATCTGTAGGTTCCGCTGCACTTTTAGGCTCCATTCACACGTCCGTAGGTGTTTTGCGGTCCGCAAATTGCAGATCCGCAAAACACAGACACCGGCAATGTAGTTCCCAGCTTCCTTCCGCATCTTTTAGGTTTTGGTTGCTACTTCAAGGCATTTGAGATCATTTTAGCCGAGCTGCCCACTTCTCTATATGTTTTTCCCTCTCCAATCAACTTTTATTTAAAGTATGTTCTTCATCAGAACAATGTCTGGAACAACCCATTTCCCCAAGTATTTAAAAAAGGATATGCACTAAAACCAACATGTGCAACATTTGCCACCCTCCTACCAAAATTAACACGTTATTCCACAGAATGAATGACTTCACCAATTTAACTCCTCCCTGCTATTATTTTGATCACACCTTTTCAATTAATGATTCAGTCCTAATTGTTGGGTCTGTTTATTTTTTTTCTATTATTGTACTACAATTACGAGTAACTTTTTTATTTTTCCATTCACATAGCCGTATGGGGGCTTGTTTTTTTGCAGAAAAAGTTGTACTTTCTAATGGTACCATTTATGACTGCATACAATGTAGTGGAAAGCAGGAAAAAAAAAAATCCAAATGGGGTGAAATAATAATAAAAAATAAATAATAATAATCGGCCCAATTCACATGTCTGCAATTTCGTTCCACATTTTGCGGACCCATTTATTTCTTGGGGGTCTGCATTTCCGTTCCCGAAAAAAAATAGAACATGTCCTATTCTTGTCCGCAATTGTGGACAAGAATAGGCATATTCTATTAGTGCCAGCGATGTGCGGTCCGCAAAATGCGGAACGCGCATCGCCGCTGTCCATGTTTTGCAGATCCGCAAAACACGCTACGGACGTGTGAATGGAGCCTTATGCCCTTATGGGTTTTGTTTTTACAGCTTTTCCTTTGCGGTAAAACTGACCTTTTACTTTCATTCTCCAGGTCAGTACAATTACAGTGATACCACATATGTATAGTTTTTTTTTTGCGTTTTAACACAAAAAAAAACTTTCGAAAAAACTAATTTTCTCTATGCATCGTCATAATCTGATCCCCATAACTTTTGTACTTTTATGTGTATGGAGCTGTGTGAGAGTTCGTTTTTTGCAGAGAAATCTGTACTTTTCATTGATATTTTTGGGTGTGTACGACATTTTGATTTCTTTTTATGCTATTTTATTGAACACTAATGTATACGGTTGCATACATCTGGTGCATTTATTGAAAGGTCAGATTAAAAGTACTGTCTAAGTGTGATTGTTCCCTGATAATTACCCCATGTAAATGTGCAGCTGAGAAACAAGCAAAAACCACGTTCGGCAGAATACCTGTCATTTATTCAGCACATTGCCGTGTGTGAACAGGGATGTGCTGACAACAAACAATGAATTTGTATGGGGAAGAACAATCATAGGCTACTTTCACACTTGCTTTGTTATTTTCGGGTATTGAAATCCGGCAGAGGATCTCAATACCGAAAATAAACGCTTCCATTTGGTCCTCATGCATTCTGAATGGAAAGAGATCAGTATTCTGTTTTGTGGCCGAAAAACAAAACTGCTGCTAGCTGCAGATTTTTGTCCGGTCATAAAAAAATTTATCCGTATATGTAAGTCAATGGTGACGGATCCGTTTTTTTTAGGAGCCCAAAAAAACTGATCTGTCACTCATTGACTTTCAAGGTATTTAGTGATGGATCTGTTTTTTTCCGTTTTGATTTCACACAATTGCATCCTAACAGAATGGATGCATCCTGAATGTGCAAAATCAAAACAGATCTGTTTAATTCTGGTATTGAGATCCTCTGCCGAATCTCAACACCGGGATTAACAACGCAAGTGTGAAAGTAGCCATAGCAATGATCATTCAAGGGGTTGTTCAATTTAAAAAAACTCGGGCAGCCCCTGTAAATGTGCTAAAATAACAAAAGAAGCCATATTTACCCAGGTCACCGTGCAGCCAATCACTGGACAAAGCTGTACACAGGACATCACCGCTGAGGCCAGTGATGGGTTGCAGCAGTGACCTGTGTGCACAGATTGTCACTTCTACAACCAGGAAACCAAACAGGAATGGGAAGGACCAGAGGACATAAAGCTGCAAGGGAGGAAAAGGGTAAATATCAATTGTTTTGCCTGAGTTTTTATTTAACAGAGGGGATGATCTGCTGTATGCTGTGTATCAGCTCTTGGTGCCCCCGATTAGGTACAAAGAATTCGCAACTACTGTGGTTCAACTGTACAGTAGAAGCTATCCTTATTCTAACTCCAGCTTTTTTTTTTTTTTTTTCTTTTTTTTTTTTTTTAAATATAGAAAAGACATACAACAAACTCACAAAATGACATAGAAGACGCAGCACAGACTGACACCGCGGACAGAATCCACCCCAAAAGCCCAAAGCAACAACCAGCCCCTCAGACAGAAACACAAATGTGTACGTGCCATATTGAATAATACAGGCATTCTAAAGTGTAGAAGCACTAATACAATGTAAATATATAGAGAACAACAGGCAAAAAGAAAGTCAGCTGATGGGGACAACGTTACCGACCCAGAGCTTGAGGGGTGAGCAACCCCGACGTACATTTCGCCTTGCTTCCCTCAGGAGGATTGCCCCTTTTAATTCTACAGACACATTTCTGTCTGAGGGGCTAACAGCCACCCTGAGCTTCCGGGGTGGACCCCCGTCCACGGCACCAGTCCGCACCGCATCCCGTATGCCACCTCCCGAATCCATTGTATGTCTCCTCTACATTTTTTTTTTTTTTTTTTTTAAATTTTTTTTATTGGGAAAACTACAAAACATTTACAATAAAAAAAGAATTTTTTTACAATCTCTCAATTCTTAGTGACCCAAATAGTTATATATAAATATATTCCGCTCATCTTTTCATAGTATTTATAGAAAAGAAAAAAAAAACCCTCCCCTCCCTCCCAATTTGTGGTGCGTCAAAGTAGGACCCCTATATATGAAACAACCTGATCTCAGCTAACCAAACCTCCAACCACCCCATATCCTACTCCATTGGTATTCGTTTTCCCTCCGTCTATATAGAATTTTTTCATAGTTCTTTACTTTATCAATTAAATTTATCCATGTGTTTATGTCTGGAGTGGATCGGGCAAACCAGGTCCGGCTGATCAAAACTCTAGCCAGCATCAATATTCTGCTCAAAAAAATCTTTTGATGGTTATGATTTTTTAGTTTGGAGAGATCATTAAGAACAAATACTTGTGGTTCAAAAGGAATTCGAATTTTTAGTTTACACATAATACAGTTATTGATACCATTCCAGTAGTTTATAAGTTCTGGACAGGTCCATATCATATGGAGGAAATCTGCTCCAACAGTATCACATTTGGGACAGTTGGACGTGTCTCTTAACCCACATTTGTTCATCCACAATGGAGTAATATATAATCTGTGGCAGATATAAAATTGTATTAGAACATGGTTAAAGTTCTGGGATAGTGAAGTTAAATTCCCAAAAATATTCTCCCACCCTTCTATTTGTAAATTCGGACAATCCACCTCCCACAATTTTTGTCCTGGTGAGTGTATATCACTAAACCGTACCTTAAGTAATAACTTATATATATTTGAAATTTTTATTCTAGAAAGTGTACCCCCTACCCAATTATTCAAAAAGGATAAATTATCTATATCCAACATCCGCTTATCATCCAAACTTGATAATACAGAACGCAATTGGAAATACCTAAACCATGAAAAAAAATTTATATTATGTGTCATTTCTGTATAGGGTTTAATTTCTCTATCTTTAACTACCTGTGAAATATATAAAATTTTATTTTTCTGCCAAAATGTGTCGGCTGCAATTTCATCCAGCCTTTGTAAATACAAATTATGCCAAAGAGGCGTAAATGTGAGTGAACCCTTAACCTTCAACCATGTCCTAGTTGTAGCCCACACCTTAAGGAGTAGTTTTATAGTCTCTCTATAGCCTTGCTCATAACTCTTCAATAGCCCAGATTCCAACAAGGAAAAAATATTATTATGAGCGTGGCTAGTTACCAACTTCCCCAGAAGTGCGCTATGCTCTGATTCGTAGCATCTCAGTAGCTGGGCTGCAATAAAGTACCCCTTAAAATAGGGGAGATTTAAACCCCCGCACTCCACTGATCTATACAGGTACTCCAGCTTAATTCGAACTCGCTTTCTTCCCCATATTAGATCATTAATTAGTCTCTCCATAAGTTTAAAATGTTTATCTTGTATCCAAATAGGTGTATTCCTGAGCACATAAAGAAATTGTGGTAGTATCACCATTTTAACTAGTGAAACTCGATCAGCTCTAGATAAGGGAAGTTTCAACCAGATTCCTATTTTAGCTCTGATCTTTACCATTATGGGGATCAGATTGAGTTCTACAAAATTTTCGACCCGAGGCGATATAGTCAAACCCAAATATTGAAAAGTATCAACAATATCCAACCGTGTAGCAGGAACCTCTTTCTGTGGCAGGGGGTCTATTGGGAGCAAGCTGGTCTTAGCCCAGTTTATAAGAAGACCAGACACCTCACCAAATAATTTAACCATTTGAATAATCCTAGGGAGAGTGGTTTCCGTATGATCTATAAAAAACAGAATATCATCTGCATATAATGAGATACGGTCTTGTGTTCCTAACGTACCAAATCCTTTGACCTTATCGTCCTGCCTGATGGCCATCGCAAGGGGTTCGATATATATATCAAATAATAAGGGAGATAATGGGCAACCCTGACGGGTGCCTCTGTTTAGCTCGATACTACCACTCAAGATTCCATTAAGACTCAGTTTAGCCCTTGGAGATCCATACAACAACCTAAGAGTGCGTATAAACCTCTCTCCAAAGCCCATCCTAACAAGAACCTTCCAGAGAAAACGCCACTCCACCCTGTCAAAGGCCTTAGAGGCATCCAATGACAGGATGGAGCGGGCGGTCCCCCCAGGGGCCTGGATATTAGAAAATAGCCGATGTAAATTATGATGTGTACCCTTGTTTTTAATAAAACCGCTCTGATCCGGATGGACTATGGAGGAGATAACCCCAGAAAGCCTTGTAGCAAGGACCCTCGCCAAAAGCTTTACATCTGCATTAAGCAGTGAGATTGGTCTATAAGATTCTAAATCTAGAGGGTCCTTGCCTTTTTTTGGAATTAGTATCACTGTAGCCTCCATCATTGAATCTGGCAACATCCCATCCTCCATTGATTCAGTAAAAACCTCCAGTAATCTAGGAAAAATACAGTCCCCATATTTACTATAAAGTTCATATGGAAGGCCGTCTGAACCAGGAGTAGAATTGGCTGAACATAATTTAATAGCTCCCTCAAGTTCCTGAATTGAGACCTCCAATTCTAATGCTTTCTTTTGCGTCTCAGTGATAGTTGAGAAGTTGATCCTATCTAGATATAAATCTATCTTATCGTCTGTAATATTAGAATCAGCCTTATACAGATCAAGAAAATAATCAAAAAAGGCCTTCTCCACCGGACCCTGTCCAGTAACTATCCTACCATCCCTCACTCGAACCTTGTCTATATGTTTTTTGGGTTGTTGATTGGAGATTACTCTAGAGAGGAGCTTACCGGGTCGCCCAGACTCTGTAAAGTATTTTTGCCCTTTAAAGAAGAGATTCTGTTGAGCTTTATCCAGTAAAAAATTAGCATATATTTGTGTGGCTTTTTGCATATTTTCCCTATTATTCTCCGTCTTATTTATATGGAAGGATTCTGTCGCTGACATTACATGTTTTTCTAAATTTTTCTGTTTTTTTCCATATTCTCTTCTAAGATTCGTAATATTACTAACCATCAATCCCCTCATGTACGCCTTAAAGGTATCCCATACCACTTGAATTTTTGCTGAGCCATAATTAATATCCCAGAATCGGCCTATTTCATTTCGAATTATTTCATGTGTCTTTATGACTGATAGCCAGTAAGGGTTTAGTCTAAAGGGAGGTTTTGGTGTATATCTTTCCTGAGACAAGCATAGTTCAAATACTAACGGGGAGTGATCAGATATTGACCTTGTTTCATATTTCATTCGTTTTATCAATTTCACATATTTGCTATTTATCAGTACCAGGTCTATTCTGGACAGTGATTTGCCTGCTTTACTAAAGCATGAAAAAACCCTTTTCCCCTGTCCCAGAAACTCCCAAGCGTCCTCAAATCCAGCCTCCAGGCAAAACCGTGCGAGGGGAGACCCCTGGACCGGACTGTCTCTCCCGGCACTCATAGAAACCCTGTCACGTAAAGGATCGATGACACAGTTAAAATCGCCAATAATCAATGTTGGACATTCTGGCCATCTATCCATAAATAATAGAAGGGAATTAAGAACCAAAAGAGAAAATGGCGGAGGGATATAAACAAAGGCCAGAATGCATAACTCTCCCCCTAACCTGCAATATAGAAAAATAAATCTCCCCTGTTGGTCGACAGAGGATGCCTCACAAACGAAATCAATAAGTCTATGTATCAAAACCGTAACACCTCTCGAGTAGTTGGAGAGGGTAGAATGATACGTGTGCACAGCCCATCCCCTGTCGACCACCCTAGTGGTCTCCTCAGTAAGATGGGTCTCTAGCAGGCATACTATTGCTGGTAAATGGGCCTGAGTCAGGTCAAAAACCGCTTGTCTCTTACCTCTTTCCCCCAAACCACGTACATTCCAAGAAAAAATTCTAATCATCGTCATCTACAATGGTTAAGTGGAGGATCAGGAGAGAGGGAAAAAGGAAAAAACAAGAGAAGGAAAAAAAAAGAAAATAGCAAACTGAGAAAAGGGGAACCATGCCCACTTTGACGCACCACAACCCAACCCCACCCCCCCTCACCCCCCTCCCACATGCAATCCACCACATATTGTAGTAGATTTCTTTCCTATGACCAACCCTCGACCCTCCCCCCACTCAGCCACCCCCACACCGCGATTAAGAAGCAAAGAAAACTATTTTTTTGGGGGTATAAGCCCCTTATAATACTAATTATTCCCGCCCGATCGTAACCCAATTGAGTCATCGATTGTTTCGCTCTAGCCAATCCGTGGCTTCTTCTGAGGTATCAAAAAAAAAGATTTTATCTTCAAAAACAATCCGCAATTTGGCCGGGAATATAAGAGAATATTTAATATCCCTTTCTCTTAGCTTCTTTTTAACAGTCATAAATATACGTCTCTTTTCTTGTATTTCTTTCGAAAAATCAGGAAAAAAGGCCAGTCTAATCCCGTTATACAGAACCGGTGAGGATTCCCTCGCCCTTCTCAGGAGGACATCTCTGTCCCCTGTAGTCAGTAGCTTAGCAAGGATTGACCGAGGTTGTCTCCCTGGAATTGGTTTTCCTCCTGGGACCCGATGGGCTCTTTCAATCATAAAAAGAGGAGAGAATGACTCTTTACCAAAGTTCTCAAGAATTAATTTCTGTACAAATTCGGTTGGATTTTTTTCTTCCTCACCCTCTGGGATCCCTATTATTCTCACATTGTATCTTCGTGACCTATCCTCCAGGTCCACTGCCTTTTTCTTCAAGAGATTATATTCCACTTTAAGTGTAGAAACTTCCGTATTTATTTTTTTGGATTCCTTCTGTATTAGGGTGACAGAACTTTCAAGGGTGTTGACTCTGTCTCGCATTTTGGACAATTCATCTTTTATTAGTCCCACATCAACTTGAATAAATCCAAGTTGGGTTGTAACCACCTGTATTAGGTCCCCGTTCTGTTTAACCGCTAGGAGTATTTCTTCCAGCGGTGAAGAGTTATCATTAGGGATTGCTTCCCCCATTATTCCATCTTCCTCTTCAGGGTATCTAGCGCCTTTTTGTATTTCTAGGTCTGTTACCTCTGATTCATAATTTTTTTTCCCCAAAAACTCCTTTTGTCCACCCCTCGTATTGACCCTTGGGGACTTCAGAAACTGGTCCAATTTTGTTGGTTCAGCAGTTTTGGACCCATGTTTCTGACCTGATAGATCAGTCGAACGCCTAAAGGCTTTTGGGCCCATAGCTTATTCCTCTTTATTCCTTTTTTTAAAATATTTATTTTTATTTATTTATTTTTTTTGGAGTATTTATTTGGTTTTTATTTTTTATTTTTTTTCCCCCCTTATTCCACCTCCTTCTCTCCTTTAAATATATATCTTTTCTTCTTTGCTCTCCTTCTTTCTCTTTTTTTTTTTTTTTACTTTACTTTTTCTTTTTTTTTTCCTTTTTCCTTTTTCCTTATCCCCCTTTCCCTTTTTTTTTTTTTTTATAGTGCCTTCTTCTTAATTCTGTTTCTCTTCTCTTCTTTTTTTTTTTTGTGTCCACTCTTCTTTATACTCTTTCCCCTCTTATTATTATTATTTTTTTTTTTCCCTCTCCACCTTATACTTTAAACTTTAGAGTTCACTTTCTTGTAATCATGTGCAGTCATGTGCAATTATGTCAAACTCCGTTCAAGGTTAGTTGGAGTCAGCAATCGTGAGGAGGTTAGTCACTAAAGAAGAGAAGCTTATCAGCTTATCATCTTCTCCAACAATCCATTAGGTGGGGGAACACAAATAGGGGGGGAACACAGAGGTTACTCACGGCACCAAAGGGGGGGTAGCAGTTCAGGCAGGAGCCGGAGGCACAGTCCACGGGGGTAAAGGAAAAAAGAACCTCCAGACAAGAAACTGTTCACAGCGACATGGTGGGCGATAAAGGAGGCAGGAGCGCAGAATCGGGAATGGCAGAATCAACAAGCAGCAGCATGCAGGCTTGGACAAAGAGCAGGAACCGGAGGCAGCCCCCACATCCGAACCAGCAGTCGATAACAGCGCCGCGGTTCAACAACGCTGATCACCCGTTCCCAGTCACAGAGAGGGTGGATGGAGGATTCGGCACAGAGACGCCAGCATAATCGAGGCGGCAGCGGTGTAGCTGAGCAGCGGGGAAAGCCGGGAGCGCGACGTCCACTACGTCATCACGTCATCCTCCCCCGTCATTCTAACTCCAGCTTAATGTGATAGGGAGCCAACTGATTTATTTGAGGTTCCCATAATGTGTCACTTAGGCCATTTCTGGTAAGAATTCTAACTACAGCAATCAAAATAAAGTACTAGCATACAACTACCACAGATGGGTACCAAAGAGCTATAACTGATTAATGGGAAAAAATGTGTAATAAAAATGATAGAAGCCAAGTGAATGCCAAACGAAAAACGTGTTACCATATCCAAGCTGCCTATGGTAGAAGACATTTAAGGCTACATTCACACGGCCATAGTGTTTTGCAGATTCGCAAATTACGGATACCAGCCCGTGTGCGTTCCTCAATTTGCGGACTGCACATAGCCGCCGCCATCACAGAAAATGTCTATTCTTGTCCTCAATTGCAGACAATAGGACATGCTCTATATTTTTTTTTGGGGGCCACGAAACTGAGCAACCGATGCGAATAGCACACAGTGTGCTGTCCGTATCTTTTGTGGCCCCATTGAAATGATAGGGTCCGCACCTGTTCCGCAAAATCTGATGTCTAAATGAGGCTTAAGGCTTCATGCACACGACCGTAGTTTTGGTCTGTGTCCGATCCACATATTTTTTAGATCGCATGTGGATGCATTCATTTCTATGGGAACACATGGGAGCACACAGATGTCATCCATGTACTGTCTACATCCAGGGTATATTTTGTTTTAAATGCATAGTATTTGTTGTATACAATTGTTACTTGACACACCTATTGCAAGAAAGTCTTCATACATAATAGAGTCAAATTATTATGACCAATGTGTGATAGGCTGTCTGCACATGTATCCCTCATTACTGTCATGGGAAAAAGGAGTGATTTTTTTTTACAGTTGTAAAAAGGGATGATTATTGGCTTTTGGGCCAAGGATGGCAGTATTTCTGAAACAGCAGTTTGTAAACTGTTCACAAGCTGCTGTGGTAAAAATGTATCGTGGGTGGACAAATGGCACCATTGTGAAGAAGCGATGTGGAAACTGCAGAGAACCATGAGTCATTGATGTGAGAGGTGAACGTCGGCTATGAAGGTGTGCGAGGGCGGACTGACATGCTACAGTAGAGCAGCTCCCTGCCAAAATGAATCAGGGGGGCAACCAGACGTGCATCTAAAACAACAGTTCAGAAAACCCTACTGTGTATGAGACTGAAGCAGATGGATGATCACTCACCTATGATAACAATGCTGCATCAGCAGAAAAGGCTTCAATTTTTGTGGCACTATTGGATTTAGACCTCCCCTTATTGGCAAAGGGTTGTCTTCTCTGATGTCACGTTTTCTGCTTCATCGAATAGATAGACGTTGGCATGTCAGGCAATTGGGGGATACTATCTCTCCTTTTGGAGAAAGTGCTTTAACCGGCGTGAGGAGACGTATAGGCCATACATGCTCCTCTGGAATTCTGGGAAGAAAGGGAAGCAAATGAGCTCTTAACAAGATGTGCCACTTATGCCACCAGATGTAAGGCAGCTATCTTATAAGTCACTGTTCAACCCTTAAGCCAGCAACTCATCTGCCAGAGGAGCATGTATGGCCTATACGTCTCCTCACGCCGATTAAAGCGCTCTCCCCCCATAGAGAGATAGTATCCCCCAAATCCTGACTTAGGCCTCTTAGTACTCTCTGCTCTGAGGGGCAATCACCCTAAACAACTGTCTGCAGATAAGGTGCTGGCTTATTTATTATCCAAGTCATATCTTAAGGCCTATTTAAAGGGTTGAACATTGACTTATAGGATAGCTGTCTTACATCTGGTGGCATATGAGACACAGCTTGTTATGAGCTCATTTGCATCCCTTTCTTCCATGTCAGGCAAGAAACATCAGGAAACAAACACCGTGCAACCATTGCTGGAAGACCACAATCTAGTAGTAACAACATTATGGTCAAGGGAATGTTTTGGTTGGATTCTCAGGGCCCACTCATCCATGTGGAAGGCACTCTCAACCAATGAACCCAACCTTTTAGATCACGTACACCCATACATGCAGATTGTCTTCCGTGGGGCGAATGGGATCCTCCAGCAACGCATTCTGACATGTAACTTGGCTAGAAATGTCCAACATTTGTTAGAAGAGTATGATCAAGACTTCCAAGTACTACCCTTGCCTACTAATTCCTCAGACGAACCAAATTGAGCATCTGTGGGACTACCTCGATTGGGGTGCACTGGTACCTGTAACAACCTACCAGGACCTTATTGAGTCACTCCCAGCCCGTCTAGCTGCACACAGCTGTTAAACTCTGAATATGAGCTGGAGGTCATAATAATGTGATTTGACTGTGTATAACATCAGCTCATTGCTAGATGTCATAATAGAAGTCTATGGGGTGCAAAACGGATCTGTCCTCTGCCGCATAACGGAAACGGGACGGATCCGTTTTGCAGCCCATAGACTTCTATTATGACTGAATGAATAACAGAACGTCTCTAAAGTCATTCCGTCATAGAATTGCGTTATGGTCCGTGGTAACGGAATCCCTAATGCAATTCAACTTTTACCACCAAACGAAGTGTGAACGAATTTCAAAATATAAAAAATTCGCTCATCTCTACTCATGGCACTAAGATGAGAATAAATAAGGTTTGGTGGTACGCTGTATACTTGAAAAGTCTACTTACAAAAGATGTGACACCAAATCCATAAAACTTGTATTTTTATTCCATAAGTATAAGTAAAATTACAGAGAAAGTGGACAACCATTTCATTTCATTTCGCCACATGACCTCTGACATTCTCTCCTATATTGGGCTATGGATACTTGGCGACGTAGAAGCTACTGAGTTGCTTTAAAATCGCACCATTACCACGAGAAAGGAGCCTTGTTGACAAATAGGACACTTTTTAAATGGACGAAACACAGGTGGAGTCTGTCTGCCATCTGTTTTTACTGCAGACCTATTCATTTGAATGAGTCTTGTGGACAAATTGAACAAATGATAGAACATGCTGCATGGACAAACAGAAAATCAGATATTTGAATATATCCATTCAATTGAAAGGATCAGTGTTCAGATCAGCCGCCGTCTGTTGTGAACTCGAAAAATTTGAATATCGTGCAAAAGTTAATTTATTTCAGTAATGCAACTTAGAATTAGAATATTGTGAAAAGGTTCAATATTCTAGGCTCAGTGTCCCACTCTAGTCAGCTAATTAATCCATACCCCCTGAGCAAAGGGTATCTCAGAATTGAGACTTTGGGGTTTGATAAGCTATAAGCCATAATCATCCAAATTATACCAAATAAAGGCTTGAAATATCTCACTTTGCATGTAATGAGTCTCTCATATGTTAGTTTCACCTTTTAAGTTGCATTACCGAAATAAATGAATTCTGCACGATATTCTTTTATTTTCACCTGTAGATGGAAACATCTAGTAACAGTCCTTAACACCTCAATGGTTCTAGTGAACTGTCAGGTGGGCAGTCTGTCACCCTGCGTCAGTAACCGAGGTCATGTTCCACTGACCCCGCAGATGGCTCAACCCAAAGGCTACAATTTGCCCCCCTTTCCCACTGATACTTTTAACATATGTATACTGTATTTTTCGCTTTATAAGATGCACTCCCCCCCCCCCCCCCCCAAAAGCAGGGCGAAAATGGCAGTGCATCTTATGAACGAATATAAATAAGCGCTTTATGTGAGTGCTCATTAGTATGCAAGAGGCGGGGGGAGTGTAGCGCTGCTAGTGCTGGCTGTACATGCCGCTCCCCAATCTTCTTCCGGACGCGCACTACACTGTGTCCCAACTGCGTAGAGTCAGGATGTAGTGCACGTAGGCGTGCATTATGACTTGACGCTGTGCAGCATGGTGATGGCAGAAGACCAAGAAGCAGTGAGTGCAGGAAGAGTGCACTGTCCAGACAGGAGAGTTACGTTTTTGTTACTGTCTGATCTGACAAAAAAATATTTTTTTTCTCCTCTAAAACCTAGATGCGCGTTATGGGCAGGTGCTTCATAAAAAGTTAAAAATGCGGTACATTACAAAATGAAAATTTATCACTCAACACAAAATGTTGCCAAGCTTCAAATGTTAGTGTTTATTAAAGCATAAGCCGTGCTGCAATATGACAAGCAAAGGAGAATTGCCAGTAGCGTACAAAATGCCTGCAGGTCTTGATTTTATCTTAGAAACACAGAACAAACTGATACATAACAAAACATTCTACATTGAATACCTGAACATAGAACAATAAGCAGATAATAAAAAAATGACATTAGTTAAATATGGTGTCTACCTATAGACCGCTCTTACTCAGCATTGCTGAAAAATCATGGAGGGAACCCGGAGTTGTGGTCATAAATATGGACCCCTAAAATACAGGCCAATTTCACACGATCAGTATTTTGCATCAGTACTTGTAAGTCAAAAACTGGAGTTAGGAAGAAAATAAAGATCTGTGACCCTTTATTGTTTTAGACCTCCTAGTATTGACTTACAAATACTGACCTGTTTAAAGTTGCCATAACCATATTATGGCCATGTGAAACAGGCCTTCAATCAGCACTAGTCCTGTATAGTACTTACTAATAATCTCCAAACATAAAGCAATTTAAGCAATATTTAGCCTCATGGGCAACAAAAAATACATACAAAAAGCTGATATAAACAACAAAAAAACAAAAAACTATTTCTACAAAGTTGAAACTTTTTTGTTGTTGCATACTATGCAATATAAGAATAACAAGAGCAGCTAAGGCTACTTTCACACTAGTGGCAGCTGTCTCCGTCAGGCTGTTCCGTGCTGCCGATAGTGCACCGTGCCACCGGCAGTCCGCTTCGGCCAAATTCACTACATGTCGTAGTTTTATTCTGGCCGCCTCTCGGCATGTTTGCCATGCTGCGGCCGGACCTCTGGCCTGACACCATTATAGTGAATGAGGCCAGAGTGGACTTACGTAGGTACGGTGCACTAGCAGCAGCACGGATCCGGAAGGCTGATCACCCCCCGAAACGGCCTGCCGGAGAAGGCTGCTGCTAATGTTAAAGTAGCCTAAACAGAGTAGCCTTTAAAACGCTTTCTGATAGGAAATAATGGACACCTAGAGACTGGTCAATATTAAACTTTAGATACAAGAATTAGTTCAGTATAATCAGTAACGTGTCAGATGACATTAAACCCCCTTTTATTTTATTTTTATATTTCCATTTTATTTTTTTAAATGTCTGTGAAATTACACTGAAAATATTTAAATGCACAAATATACTGTACATAATCTGCTTTAATGAAAATCTGCTAAAGGCCTCATGCACATGACTGTGGTGTGTTTTGCGGTCTGCAAAACCACGGATGGCGTCCGTGCGCGTTCCACAATTTGCGGATCGGCACGGACAGCCTTTAATATAAATGCCTATTCTTGTCCGCAAAGAGCGGACAAGAATAGGACACGTTATATTTTTTTAGCGAGGCCACGGAATGGAGCAACAGATGCAGACAGCACACGGAGTGCTGTTTGCATCTTTTGCAGCCTCATTGAAGTGAATTGGTCCGCACCAGAGCCGCAAAAAATGCGGCTCGGATGCAGACCCGAACAACAGTCGTGTGCATGAGGCCAAAGGCTTATTCACATCAGTGAAACAAGGCCATGTGCTGTCAGTCTTCTCCATGGACTGCGCACATATCCATTGATTTTTGGGTGCTTATTTACCCCCTCCACATACAACATGCGCTACCTTGGTCCATTTTGCAGTCCAAACACACCCACAGAAATCTATGGGTCCATGAAAACCACTGACAGAACACACATTTTTTTTAATGATCAACTATATAAAATAAAACTGATGAGTTGTTGTTTTTTTGAAATATAAAAAAGATTTCCATGTTTGCATAAATAAAAATAAAAAACCTATCATTGTGAAAAAAAAAAAACAGACATGAACTCAGACCTTTGCAGGTGCAACAGGATTTTTGCATCAGCAAAACAGACATGGGATGTGTGAATCAGCCCTTAAAGAGAATTTGTCAGCTCCTCCATTTTAGTAAATACTTTTATTCCTGAAAAAAAGAACAAACAACTCTGGAGCATCTTTTCTTAGATCTATGTGTTGTTTTGTTCTTCCTCCTAGAAATGTATAAATAAATTGACAACTGGGTGTTATCAGTTGGGGTGTATCCTATGCAGTCTGATCCGGTCCAATCAGTGCCGACTATGAGAATGATATAGTCCAGTACCTAATTTAGGCATGCATTTTCAGTAGGGATGAGCGAATCGACTTCGGATGAAACATCCAAAGTCGATTTGCATACATTTTCGTTAGAATACTGTACGTAGCAGGAGCTCTGTACAGTATTAGAATTTGCAAAGTCTCGCGAGACTTCGGGTGATAACTTCACAAATTAATTTCTACTGTTAACAAACTTTTCCCGAACTCAGGTTTGGTTCCAAGGTACCACTTGGAACCGAAACTGAGTTTGGGAAAAGGTTTTTAACAGTAGAAATAAATTTTTGAAGTTATCACCCGAAGTCTCGCGAGACTTCACAAAGTAATAACTTCGGCTCATCTGAACCAATACATTCTAATACTGTATGGAGCACTCGCTGCGTACAGTATTCAAACAAAGTTTTATGCAAATCCACTTCGGATGTTTCATCCACGAAGTCGATTCGCTAATGCCAAAGTTTTCAGGAGGAATAACAAAGGAACAGAACAATGCGCAGTTCTAAGAGAAGATGCTCTAGAACTGATCTTTTTTGAAGAATGCAAATACAGTATATACCATGTCAAGAGAGCTGATGGGTCTTATCTGTTATTTCTAAAGAAAACTATGGGCCATACATGCAATTTCTTGCAGTTCCCAAAAAATGTAATCACAGTGTTACTTGTACTAGTATGTCGAGGATAATACTACAAATTCAAGGCACAAAGAATAAAAGGTATGGAAACAGTAAAAAAAAAACTAACAAAAAAAATAAAATAAAAGCAGATCCTCACGATATTATCTATTCACCCTTCAGCTCGAAAGGAACACTCCCGTTATTTCATGTGGTCGTTTATTCACTTGTCAGGGCTCATGCACACGACCGCATGTATTTTGTGGTCTGCCTTTCATGTTGCATCTGCATTTTTGGCGGACTGATTGACTTCAATGGGTCTGTATTTTGTAGTCAAGTCTAGGACATGTTCTATTTATTTGTGGAATGGACATACAAATGCATATGCGGACATACGGATACAGAAATGCAGACCATGGACCCACTGAAGTCAATGGGTCTTCAACAACGGATCACAAAAACGGATATGGTTGTGTGCATGAAGTCTTAATGTGTGAAGATTTTTCTTGGGGACATATGAATATGTATAGTGAAATTAAAGATTAAAAAAAAAAAACACCCATCTCGAAAACATGTCATTGAAGAAAAGAAAACACTGATCTAATTATAGTTTTGACTGGAATGATCAAATGTGGACGGCTACTGATTTCTCTGGCAGCAGCCATCTCTGTATTAGCAGCACTGTTGTGCATAGCCCTCATGCACACAACCGTATCCATATTGCAGTTCGCAAACCACAGATCCGCAAAATACTGACACCTTCCATGTTCGATCTGCATTTTCTCAGTTCCACCACTAGAAATGACTATTCTTGTTTGCAATACAGACAAGAACATGACATGCTGGACTGATCATAAGAGTGGTTTCACACATCACAGTTTTTAAATCAGAAGTCAAACCAGCAACAAGGAAAACAATCTGTTCTTTTATATTTTTCTTTTTTTTTTTTTATCCACTTCTGGTTTTGGGTCAAAAAAATGTGAAAAACTGCCCAAAAACTTAGTTAAAAATGCTGTCTGTGAAACTACCCATAGACTAATGAATTAGGCCTCTTTCACACGACCGTATGGCTTTTTCAGTGTTTTGCGGTCCGTTTTTCACTGATCCGTTGTTTAGTTTCCGTTTCAATTCCGTTCTTCTGTATGGCATATACAGTATACAGTAATTACATAGAAAAAATTGGGCTGGGCAACAAAATTTTCAATACAGATGCATTTCTGCGTCACTTGCGTGATTTGCGGGCAATAATAGGACATGTTCTATCTTTCAACGGAGCGGAAAAACGGAATGCATACGGAGTATATTCCTTTTTTTTTTTTATGGAACCATTGAAATGAATGGTTCCGTATACAGCCCCACTTTCCTCATTTGCCAGCAACACATACCTGTTATGCCTTATTCACACAGTCCCCGTTCGTTCAGTGATTTTGAGCCAAAACCAGGTGCGGGTCTAAACACAGAACAGGTGAAAATCTTTCCCTTATACCTTCTCTCTATGGAGGCTCCAATCCTGGTTTTGGCTCACAACCACTCATGGAAATCGCTGACCAAAACACCAGCCAATACCAAAGCCCAGTTTGGATTGCTATTTTGAATTGTTTTTCAAATACGCATATATGCATACAGTAGGGATTGCCTGAAGTCTCACGTGACTTTGGGCAAAACGAGCTTTGATTCCACAGAGGTAATGCATTTTAATGCTGTACGGAAACAGGATTAAAATGTAAGTATTGGAATTAATTGACTTTGGAATTATGATCCGAAGGTCAATTCGCTCAAGCCTACTAATGATAAATTAGCTGAGGATGGGGCCAATTATCAGGAACAAGCTTTCCTCATAATTGTCCCATGTGCTGGTAATCACCTAAAAAAATTTTGTTTGTCGGGTGATTGCATCTTTTATGGGATGGGATAATTGCTGCATAGCCTCATGTATGTTCATGATGGTTTTTGTTTTTTGTTTTTTTCACATCACCTTCTCTATAGGGGATAAATAGCATGAAGAAAATGCTAGTGGACACACACACAGTCTGGTAAAAAAAAAATAATGCAGCAAAAAATGTGGGCGGCCAAGCAAACATAAAACGCGTGCGTGTATTCTTGCATTTTTACAGCCCCCAAAAAATCCCAGGGCAAATCTGTGTAGTGACTCTAAAAGAGACCTAAGAAAGAAATAATCTAGGATTCCATGCAAGATATCTACAAGACTGCCTATTTTAGGAGATTGCAGAGTCCATTTGCAGGAGAACCAATTGCTCATTTCTAGGTTGCATTCCTTTAAAGAGGACCTGTCACTGCAAAATGCAGTGTAATCTGCAGGCAGCAGGTTATAGAGCAGGAGGAGCAGAGCAGATTGTTATGTAGCTTCATGGGAAAAGATTCAGCAAAAATTGTAATTCATACATTCTCCGCAGTGGACAGTTCTCAGTACACAGGGGAGATGTTATCAGTGACTGACGGCTATCTATGTATACACGCTTACACAGAGAATATCAGTCACTGCCTTGTGTATGGACAACTGTTGATGGAGGTGGTACTAAACTGGAAGAAGCAGAGATATAAATTAATACAATTTATACTGAATCTTTCCCCTATAAAACTATACATCAATCTGCTCAGCTCCTCCTACTGACATGCTGCCTACACATTGCCCTATGTGTCATGGTGACAGGTTCTCTTTAATTACAGTGTATAACATTTGTAGTGTGAAAATTGCTTTAAAAACAGTGAGTACATGTTTGCGTGTGGGTCAATTTTCGAACATTATTACTTTCATATATAATCCCTTTAAGGGCTCTTTCACACTTGCGTTCTTTTCTTCCGGCATAGAGTTCCATCGTCGGGGCTCTATGCCGGAAGAATCCTGATCAGTTTTATCCTAATGCATTCTGAATGGAGTGAAATCCGTTCAGGATACATCAGGATGTCTTCAGTTCCGGAACGGAACGTTTTTTGGCCAGAGAAAATACCGCAGCATGCTGCGCTTTTTGCTCCAGCCCAAAATCCTGAAGACTTGCCGCAAGGCCGGATCCGGAATTAATGCCCATTGAAAGGCATTGATCCGGATCCGGCCTTAAGCTAAACGTCGTTTCGGCGCATTGACGGATGCAACGTTTAGCTTTTTCTGAATGGTTACCATGGCTGCCAGGACGCTAAAGTCACGTCATCCATGCACATGGGGTGCTCTGACGTCATTCTGGAGCGCCCCGGGAGCCGCACGGACTGTAAGTATACCGCTCCCCGCTCCTACTATGGCAACCAGGACTTTAATAGCTTCCTGGGTGCCATAGTAACACTGAAAGCATTTTGAAGACGGATCAGTCTTAAAATGCTTTCAGTACACTTGCGTTTTTCCAGATCCGGCGTGTAATTCCGGCAAGTGGAGTACACGCCGGATCCGGACAACGCAAGTGTGAAAGAGGCCTAAATCAGTGTTGGACTGGGCCACCAGGGCACTCTCCGGTGGGCCCTCTGACATAGTCATGACTGCCTGCTGTGAGTGCAGAGCCGTTTAGTTATTATGCCCGGGCCCTGACTATCTCTATGCTCTGCTCCTGCCCGGGAGCCTCAGACACTGCAGAAAGTGGTATATGTCTAACACTGGTTGGCCAAGCTTCTTTTCTCCACCAGGAGGTCATGCCTTCAGCACCAAACACAGGCTAGATCTGGCCGTGAATGGAGGGCCCTGTGCACAGCACATGAGAGGAGCTCAGTACAAGGGACACAAGGTACAAGAGAGTACGGCTGGGTAAGAAAGTATATGTATATCACAGACATAACCCACAAATTCTGGTTGCATGACGCCTTGACATATAAAAAAAACTACAGGCCCATTCAGATCTGTACCCAAACATATAGCTAGAACCTTGCTGCACCATATATGCCTTTTCAACCATGTTACTTATAAGAGACAGGAGCTGTGAAAAAAATACTTTTCCTATTAAAACATATTTAGATTAAGCATTCAGATTAGGTCTCTACCGGCGATTATATATGCACATACACTATTATAAGAACTAATCAATGAATGACAAAAGGTTCTTCAAAATTACAAAGCAAAATTGTCCATCCAGTCTGTGTTGTGTTGACCAGTATGCATCTCCAGCACAAAAAGCAAACTGCCAAGTCACTGCTCAAGAGGCAAACTTGGCCCCACTAGATGTGCTGCTCACCTACATATACAAAATGACATTGAGTTGTGGAGGAACAAATCCTTAGTGGGAGAATTCTTCCTGAATATTAAAGGATCACTTACCATAAATATATTCTAACATAAAAGTGGAAAAAAAAGCAAAATGGAAAAAAAATAAAAATAATGGTGTCCAGTGATCAAAATCCAGCAGACAAACTAGTAGTGTACTGAGCATGGTGGTTTGGGGCACTTGTAAGGTTTACATTCATTATTATTCAGTATCAGAAAAGACATCAAGTTAGCTTCTTTGTTCTGCCTTCTGCACAACATCTCAGATTCTCTCTCCTAACATGACATACTGTATCTGTAAATGAATAAAAGAAATTCTATTACTTCCTTTAATGAAAATAAAGCTCTAATGCAGCAAATACAATCTCTGGTCCAAGGACTACTAGCAGGCCTACTACTAAGCATTTTAATTTCTGGGCACTTGCGGGACAATGTACGCTAATTGTGCACATTACCAACCGTTAAAAAATAAATAAAAATAATAATAATACGTTTTTGCACTATAAAAAGTATAATTGCTCTTGCCACTGCTTTATTACCAACCACACTAAACCAGTGCAATTTGAATTATTTTTTTCCAGTATCAAAAAGAACGGAAAAATACAAGTGCTTTGCAGATAAAATACAGTACACAGAAATGTCTAAGAATATAAGGTGGCAAGATCAAGCATACCCTTCTGCAGCAAACCATTCAACAGAAAATGCAGCTTGCGCTAATAACCCCAGAGTACTAAAAAATTATGTACAGAAAGCAAATACTACAAAAACAAGCAATTGTGGGACTAGTACAATAGGATTCTTCGTTCAATGGCCTTCCGACAAATGGGGCATTCACTCATCCGATCGCCGCAGAGCTGACAGGTTCCATGTCCACACATGAAGATCATATTCTTGAGCCGATCCAGACAGACAGGACACATGGTCTATTGTAAAGGAAACAGATGCATTTCAATGTATATCATTGGCTGACAAATAGAATTTATCATGAATCAAATGTATAATTTGTCAACTTTGCATACAGCGCTGCAGAATGGGCTGCAACTAAATGAAGAGGAAATAATAGAGGTGAGTAAACGAATCTTTGTTGTTGTTGGGGGCTCAAGTTACAACAAAGCTCAAGAAAAGTACAAATATTTTACATTATGATAATATCTAACTCACTGTCTTTTTTATTTATTTTATTTAATTTTTTTCAACATCTACCCAAAGCCAAGCCTAAAAGTTGAAGGCGTTCTGCACTTTGTTTAAAGTGATTATCTATCATCTGGATAGATCATCAGCATCTCACCGGCGGGGGTCCGACACCCGGGACCCCAGCCGATCAGCTGTTTGAAAAGGCAGCGGCGCTCCAGCAGCGCCGCGGCCTTCTCACTGTTCACCGCAGGCCCAGTGACCTCACGACTAGTATCAACTGGCCTGGGCTAATCTTCATTCAAGTGAACAGAGCTTAGCCCCGCCCAGGACAATTAATACTAGTCGTGACGTCACTGGGCCAGCGGTAAACAGTGAGAAGGCCGCGGCGACGCTGCCTTCTCAAACAGCTGATCGGCGGGGGTCCCGGGTGTCAGACCCCGGCTGATCAGATGCTGATGATCTATCCAGAGGACCGATCATCAGTTTAAACAAACTGCAGAACTCTTTTACAGTGCCAAATATGTACTGATTATAAGGCACACGCTGGTGTTATAGTCCATATGCAACACTTTAGCCACTGTGTTCAGTCTCGCATCCCATAACGATTTCTGCTGACATAGCTGTATGGGACTAGTGTTTTGCAGGACTAGTTGATTTATTTTTATTTTTTATGCCACCATTTTTCTGTTCCATATAATGTATCAAGAAACCCAAAAAATATTTGTAAGGTTGAAAGAAAAAATCCTGCAATTCCACCATTTTTTTTTTTTTTTTTTTACAGCATTCACTATGCTGTAAAAAAGACATAACGTTATTGTGTGAGTAAATATGATTACAGTTATACGAAATGTATATAGTGTTTGTTATGTCTTACTACTAAACAACTCTAAAACAACTTTTGTGTTGACCGAGTTGTGTGTGCTAGAGCTTTTATTGTTGCCATTTAGTCAAAGTGAAATAAAAAAAATGCTACATTCACACAGCCATATCAGTAAAATTAAGAATACCAGAGGTGTACATGCCGCACTTTCCACCGGTTCGTCTGCAAAACGGTAAAAACTAGAACATGTACTGTAATTTGTGAAACAGCTGCACAGATGCTGATCACATCTGTGTGCTGTCTGCATTGTTGCTACCCCATAGAAACAAATAGCTTCCCTGGTGATGCTCTGCCAGGCCTCTACTGCAACTGTCTTCAGTTCCTGCTTGTTCTTGGGGCATTTTCCCTTCAGTTTTGTCTTCAGCAAGTGAAATGCATGCTCAATCGGATTCAGGTCAGGTGATTGACTTGGCCATTGCATAACATTCCACTTCTTTCCCTAAAAAAACTCTTTGGTTGCTTTTGCAGTATGCTCTGGGTCATTGTCCATCTGCACTGTGAAGCGCCGTCCAATAAGTTCTGAAGCATTTGGCTGAATATGAGCAGATAATATTGCCCAAAACACTTCAGAATTCATCCTGCTGCTTTTTGTCAGCAGTCACATCATCAATAAATACAAGAGAACCAGTTCCATTGGCAGCCATACATGTCCACGCCATGACCCCACCATCACCATGCTTCACTGATGAGGTGGTATGCTTGGGATCATGAGCAGTTCCCTTCCTTCTCCATACTCTTCTCTTCCCATCACTCTGGTACAAGTTGATCTTGGTCTCATCTGTCCATAGGATGTTGTTCCAGAACTGTTGTAATTCCCACACTGTTGACCTGATTTGGATGTAAATACCCTCAAATTAAGGCCGACAGTCTGCAGGTAAAGCACATCTTGTTCGTTTCATTTCAAATCCATTGTGGTGGTGTACAGAGCCAAAAATGTTAGAATTGTGTCCATGTCCCAATATTTATGGACCTGACTGTACATTTTGACTGATAATTACAATTACTTGCATATGGTTGTACTGCACATGTGGTTCAGTATGCTAAATCCACTTTACCTGCTCTTTTATATCTTGAAGCTGTTGCTGCAGCTTCTGCACATCTGCATTGACATTAGTATTGTCCTTATCCTTCTGTAAAGCTGGGATGTTTCCCCCTGCTGCAAAATAAAAGCATAAAATTGAAATTTCTAATATATAGCCACTTCTCTGAAAGCATCCAATAACTGCTTGTACTTCAATTCCATAATATAACATTTTTAGCACTGGACATTTCTCTTTTTACATAACAGCTGGACATAACATATATGCAACCTGTGCATTTGGTCTACACTGAAAATCTATTAGTGGTTCATACTGCCTAGATCACATGTAAAGAGCTAGGTTACTTCTTACATGTGTTTGATAAGTATAAGTGGATTTTTGTAAAAGAAAGATATTTTCTGGAGAGCCATTAAAGAGGCAGTCTATAGCTAGCACTTCATTGTCTAGAAAATTGCAGGTGAAAATCACAAGGGCCAAATAAAGCTCTTGGAGAGCGGTTTTCTTTGTTGTCGTTTCACAAGTGTTTCAGTCAAATAAGGCTACTTTCACACTAATGGCAGGACGGATCCGACAGGCTGTTCACTCTGTTGGATCTGTCCTGCCGTTATTTCGCTGTGCCGCTGGACCGCCGCTCCGTCCCCCCTGATTAGAATGGGGACGGGGCGGAGCTCCGGCGCAGCATGTCGAAAGGCAGCCGGACTAAAAGTACTGCATGTCCGACTTTTTAGTCCGGCGGCCTCTAACCGCACATTGCCGTGCTCCGCCCCGCCGCTATTATAGTCAATGGGGGTGGAGCGGCGGTCCGGCGAAATAGCGGCAGGACGGATCCGACAGGGTGAACAGCCTGTCGGATCCGTCCTGCCGCTAGTGTGAAAGTACCCTTAGTTGCTTGGCCTTCACAAAGGGGTTTTAGTCAGTCAGTAGCTGTCATATCACAAGTGTGATTCCAACAGGTAAGCTGCCGTGACATCACAAGTGTGATTCCAACAGGTAAGCTGCCGTCACATCACAAGTGTGATTCCAACAGACAAGCTGCCGTGACATCACAAGTGTGATTTCAACAGGCAAGCTGTTGTCACATCACAAGTGTGATTCCAACAGGCAAGCTGCCGTGACATCACAAGTGTGCTTCCAAAAGGTAAGCTGCCGTGACATCACAAGTGTGCTTCCAAAAGGTAAGCTGCCGTGACATCACAAGTGTGATTCCAAAAGGTACGCTGACGTGACATCACAAGTGTGATTCCATCCGGAAAGCTGCTGTGACATCACAAGAGTGATTTTCTCAAGCTACACAAATACATTTTCATCAGGTAACTACTGTGACATCAGAACTGAGACAGAGATCCAATTGTGACAACACAGGTGCACCTTAGTGTGATACAACAAACAAGTTTCAGACAGGTAACGTGCTGTGACATCACCACTCACTGCCAGGTAAGCTGCAGTGACATCACAACTAGTTTCAGCCAGCTAAGTTCGGGGGCAGACATACCATGCTGTGCTGTACAATGAAATTAATAGTTGGGATTTAAAAGCCCATGAACCAGAAGCCCTAGCACTCTAGCTGTGGTTTAACTATGACTCTCAGCATGCACTCTTCCTTGGCACATGCTGGGAGTTGTAGTTTGCTGACCCCTGCCATAGACTATTGATGCACAAGGGTCTTTTTCTGTTGGTGCTTGTTCCTCTGTTGGATGCATGATTAATCTGAATCTACTGCACCACTGCTGAAGGAATTCCAATCTATGGTCTAAAGTCTGTGACTGGGATATCTACTACATAGCATTTCATTAGAATATTTGGATTCTGCTCACAGGTAATGACTTCAGAAACCAATTTCACTATATTTTCTATAGAATTCCAAGTAGTTACGTGTTTAAAGAAAGCCAATTAATATAAGGACTCGAGGAGCACTTTTCATATTCGGGTCACCCTTCACCACTAAATACTGAAGGGAATCATTAAAAATGTTGTTAAACATGCAAAGCAAACATGTTTGGTTTGGGCAACTCCATTGTGGTGTCTATACAACTCTGTAATGAATAATTACAACTGGCAATATAACATCATAGGGAGCCAACCTCAGTACTTATATCGTTTCTTTTTTTTTTTTGGAGTATGGTGTAACCTTCTTAAAGTGGTTTTATATTAATGACTTATCCTCAGGATGGGTGTGGGTCAGACACCCGGCACCCCGGCGATCAGTTGTTTGAAGAAGAGGCGGCGCTCCATGCGAGCACTGCTTCCTCTTCATTACAGTGCCTGTTGTCTCAGAAGAGCAGCACCACCGCGTAGTGTAATTAAGAGGAAGCTGCACTCACACAGAGTGCCACCTCCTCTTCAAACAGCTGAGCGGTGGGGTTGCTGGGTGTCGGACCCCAGCCGATCAGATATTGATGACCTGAGCCTGAGGATAGGTCGTCAGTATAAAGGCCCATTAAAGCATGTTCACACCACACTGTACAGTCTGTGTCTGCACTGAGAAAGCTTCCAGTTCTTGTGCTGAACCTATCCATACTGCCATGTTCACCTGACAGACCTCAAAACAGTGTCTATTTGGCATTGGTCAGCCCAGTATGTCAAGGAATCTAGTTATGAACTGCACAGCAGAGCCTGCTCTGCTTTGGCAAAAGAACCTGTCACTGCATGCCTATACGTCATGGAAATCTCCTGATGTAAACTACTGTCAGATGCTATAATGCAGTGTTAAATGGGCTGTCCTGGATTAGACAATATGGTTGCTTCCTACCAGAAACAGTACCACACCTGTTTATAGGTTGTGTCTTGTATTGCCACTCAGTTCTATTCAAGTGAATGGGGTTGAGATGCAGTATCAGACAGAACCTGAGGACAGGTGTGGCGCTGTCTCTGGAAGAAAGCAGTCATATTCTTGAATTCTTGGGCAGAGCAAATTCACACCCAGCAAGAATTATAGACCAACTACAATTCTGTATCTAAATCTGCTTATGCACATTGTTCCGGTTTTCCAGTAGTGTTGTTACATCACCACTTTCCTATCCTTCTTACCAATGTCATCAGTGACATCTTCTGCACCCTTCCCACTACAACATATAGCAAAAGACACTCTTCGTTCAACCAGAGCACGACACTGAACACACTTCTTCATGAGGCTTGCACAGTCTAGAAAGAAAAAGAAAAAACAAGAAGTAATTACAGAGGTAAGTGGACAAAGCAGTGAGACAGCATTAAAATGGTGGTGTGTGACTGGCCATAAATTGACGGTAGTCACAACGGGCAGAACTTTGAACAGCGTCTCATCGTGACTACACAGAAGTTTCTGAGAGCATCTGTCATTTGGGAAAAGGGTTTACGTTATGGAGAGGATAGTATTTTAGCAATGCATTGCCAAGGTCACAGAGAACTTGAATAGTGAGGACACGTATGTCAGCAACCTAAAATTGGATATGAAAGTACATCCACGGCCGATATAAACATTAGCTTAATGCATATCCAGCTTTCAGTACAGCTGCTATTTATTACGCCATATAACCAGTTATGTACGAGGACATCTGACTGTTACCAAAATGCATAGTTTATTACAAAGACTGCAGACATATGTAAGACATGGTAGCACAGAGATCACACTTACTTTCACAGGCACACATATGTCCACATGGCTGAAAGAGTACAGCTGCTTTTTTGTCCGAGCACACAACACATTCCTCTATCTGTAAAAGAGAAAAAACAGATATGTACGGTATACACCTACCAGAAAACCTTAGAACCTTACCAGATATACAGAGACAAAAGGCAACATTGGAAAACTACCTAAAGGGGTCATGCACAGCTAGTATATTGATGACCTGGCCTCAGGATAGGTCACTAATATCATAGTCGGGGGTCCAACTTCCGGCACCCCCACCGATCAGTTTTTTTGAAGAAGCCGCGGCATCTTTACCGTTTAAGCGCTGCAGCCTCTTCACCGTCTAACTTGTAGCAAGTGCTGTAATTACAACGGCTCATCGCCTTTTCAGTGAACGAAAGTGCTACGATCTGTGTATCTCTACATGAGTTTGTTATGCCTGTCAGCGTAAAGCTATCAGTCTCATGTAGTAAGATGGCAGAGCTAGGGCCACTGTTGGGACCCACTGATTGTCACCCCGTGATTGTGTCTCAGCTCATGAAGTGACAGAGGGAGCCCTCTCTAACTGTCTAACCATTTAGATGCCATGGTTGCGACTGACCACCACAGCTTATGGATTACATGACAGGGCTTGTAGTGCTCTTCAATCTCTGCTGTTGCAGTAGGAGCCTGGCTGTATTATAGCTGGCCCCCACTGTGGATACTGAGCCCGCACCGTCTACGCGATGTAACGTAAAGTGGTGATGCGGTAAATCACTCCCAATCTTAAAGGACAGTTACGTCATATTACAGGAAGGAGTCAAATAGAATTTTCACAAAATTGGGATTCCTTTAAGAACATAGGGAACCTACAAATACATTTCTGTAACTCTTAAGCTTGGCAACAAAATGGAGACGTGTAGTCATCTATCTTTTGGAACGGGACCACAGGCTTTATATTATATGGTGATAAATAAGTATAAGACATTGAGAAATGCTTTTAAATTTACCTTAGTTCTAGACTGTACTTGATCTTTGCAGATGAGGCATTTCTTCACACGTGGAGAACATAATGAACAGGTTGCTACATGGCCACATGGACCAAATAATGTATCTCGCTTCAAATCAGAACACACCATGCATTCTTCCAGGGTCTCCGAGTCAATATTATTCATAGATGGACTGTGAGATCCTACTTGACCACTAGACAAGGATAAAAGGTAGGTTAGAAAATAAAAGTTTTATGGAATCCTCTTATTCTAAAAACTATTTACTGGTCTTGGAACTTTAGTTTTTTTCAATGTTATGTTGTTCTTTCGGGTATCATTTTCTGAGCAAAAAGTATTTCCACTGAAGCAGACTTGATATTTAAAAGTTAAATTCACATATTAATGTCACCCCTCTGGAAATGGATCATTTTTCTTTTACTGAATTCAATAGGAAAACAAAAACACAATAAAAACTGCACAGAAGACACTGCGGGTGGATATCTGGAGTGGAAATGGGATGCAGTTCCTAGAGCTACTTCTGTGGGAACTGTATAATAGAAATAAATGATAGGGGTTGTATCATGAAACATATTCTACAGTTTTCAAACCGGCACCTGGATCTGAATACTTTTGTAACTGCATGGAATTAAAAATTTATGATAGCAAGTGACCTATTCACTAAAATGTATCTGTAACAGAACAAAGTTAGCATCCACACTTTGTCAGTGGTTTACACCAAATCATTGAGAAGGCAGCCCACCAAAGCTCAAGGACCATGGAATTAAAGGGGTTTCAGAGATTTTTATATTTATTGTTATCATTGGGGCCTTTGTTGAATCTCTGATTGAAGAGTTTTTCCGAGATTCTGATATCTTCAAGATAGGTCATCAATCGGTTGTCCAACTACCAGCACCAACAACTAGGCCAGTGACATCACCTTCATCAGTCACATGGCTTAGGCGCAGCTCAGTCGCATTCAAGTGAAAGGGGCTGAGCAACAATACCAAGCACAGCCACTATCAAATGGGCCTCCTCAAATAGCTGAATGACAGGGTCCCTGGAAGTTGGAGCCCTGCTGATCTAATGAAGATTGGGCTAGGTCATCAATATCAGAGTCTCAGAAAACCCCTCTAGGATACATGCACACGACCGTATGTGTTTTGCGGTCCGCAAATAAAAAACAGATGACATCTGTATGCCATCCGTTTTTTTTTTTTGCGGATCCATTGTAAATGCCTAGAACATACAAGGTGGCAGACTCTCAAAACACGTAGAAGAACGCCCTCTGGTCAGATGAGACAAAAATTGTACTTTTTGTTGGCAATCACGAGAAACACTTTGATGGTCATGTATCAAAACTTTACACCAAGTGAAAAGGACATATTTCAATTTCTGGTGCATGGACAGAAAGCTGCAACAAATTTAACCTCTCGATGATTGGTGAGGACTTCCTCCAGTTTTTTTTTTTTTTACCAAGACTGGCATGTGAAAGACCCCTATTTGTGGCACAAACCCAACACTTGACGTCACCCCAAGGACACTATTCCCACAGTGAAGTGTGCTGGTGGCAGCATCATCATGCAGTGGGGATGCTTTTCATTGGCAGGGCTGGAATACAGGCCAGGATGGAGGGAAAGATAAATACTGGGCAATTTTTGAGGAAAACCTGTGTCAGCCTGGCAAGAGATTAAGGACTAGTAAGAGGTTCACCTTCCAACAGGACAATGACCCTAAACATAAATCCACAATGGAATGATTTAAGAGGAATCGTTTATATGTCTAGGAATGGCCTAGTCAAAACCAAATCCAACTGAGAATATGTGGCATGACTTGAGACCGCTGTAATCCAAAACAACATATCCATCTCAAAGGAACTGGAGCAGTTTTGCCTACAATAATGGGCAAAAATCTCAGTGTCTACATGTATTATCCTAATAAAAACCTGTACCTGTAACTGAGGCTGGTTCCACAAAGAAAGAATACACATTATATTTCTTCTCAAAAATTCATTTTAATTCAAGAATAGAAAACACTAAATCCAGAAAATCTGGGGGTGATTCATTAGGTAAGCTACTGTATCTGTTGGCCTCTTCCGGGCTGGACAGTATGGCCTCTACATGTCTGAGGCGACTGTGACTATCTTTATATGGCATTAACGGGTCATCATGACCATCGGTGGAACAGAAAGAAGTGTGTCTGGTTTCAATGTGATGCATAAAACATGACAAAGAGCACAGCACAATTTGGTGTATTTAACACTCAGCTGTTTTTTTTTTTTTTTTTTTTTATGGAGCTCCACTTAGAAATAATGCTGCAGATCCCTGCCACACCACACAGATTCCTTATGTGTCACATTTCTGATGCAACCAACTTTGATAGACGCAACATGAAGTAACATCTGAAAAACATAAACTGAATAGTACCTTGATTTCTCCTTGTGGCATTTAGCTAGGGCTTTGCAAAGGCTGGGGTCCGGACACAGATCGAGAGGAGACTGGCCTTTTTTATTGCGCATGGTGAGGTCAGCTCCGTTAGCAGCGAGGAAGCAGGCTATGGATGCTGCACTCTTCTTCTCTCCACCTTGAGTTCCAAGTCCCATGATAAGCTGAAAAAGTGTACACATACTGGTAGAGTCTTCAAGAAATGATTAGTGAAACTCAACATTTGCCCAAGAAATGTCCTGCTGCCATCACAAAAGCGGCTACAATTGTTCAGTTGATATTTCATATTATATAAAACGCATTCATTTATCTATGATGAGAAACATCTGAGTACTTCACATCCAGGGCGAGATGATGGAAGCAAAGAAAAAAAAAAAAAAGGGCATCAAATCACCTAAAGTATTCTACAACCACCAGTGAAATGCCTGGAGGTACTTACAGTGTTCTTTGATGGTTCCCATGTAGTGTCCACCTTGCCTACATCCTGCATGTCTTGCAGCTGGCGTAACTGAGACAAAGTATGGTGCCTGAGGGCTTCATGAAGAGGAGTGTCCCCATCTTTATCTTGGATATCCAGTTTGGCCTCTGCACGGACTAACAACTTAAACAATAAAATAATAAAATGTATCTAATTAGTTTTAACTACATAGTGACCACAACATCCAACTGGTCAAAACATTAAAACCTATGTATGTAACAGTAATGTATGGTGTTGCACTGATGACTGCACATATATAGCCATCATTGTAAATTAAAAATTCTTTAAAGAGGCATTACATTAAAAAAGTCACCTAGTAGTGTGTGGTATATGTATTTGTATACATGCTACACTGATGGAGACCAAAAGGACACTTTTGGCATCCACAGCCTAGTATCACAGAACATGGCACGCGCTGCTCTCGGCGCGCGCAATGTTCCCTCAGCAGCAAAGGGGAGAAGGAGTCTCTCCCTCCCCACCCACTGTGCCGCAGCTGCCACTAATGACAAGTGAGAGGGGAAGAGGAAGGAAGGGGCTGTGGCCACTGCGCCACCAATGACTATAACTAAACCAATAATACAAAAAAAGGAGGCAGGACCTGAGGAAGTTAACTGCCGCTGATCGCAGCTCCCTGTCATAGAGGTCGGGTGCCGGCTATGTGATTCTGCCGCCGGCACCTCCTCCTGTATTGTACTAAACGTAAGTTATCTTCATTGGTGGCGCAGTGCGTCCCTCCCAGTATTAAAAACATTGGTGGCACACTGCGCCCCCCCAACCCTCCCCCCAGTATTAAATCATTGATGAGGGTCGCCTGCTCCTCATTGGTGGTGCAGTAGCAGTTTCGATTGGAGCCCCAGCAGTGTAATCATGGGGCTCTGATCAGTTACCATGGCAGCCAAGACGCTACTGAAGCCCTATTCACCCTAATAGAGTTCTATTAGGGGGGGGGGGGAACTGCACGATTCGCAATTTTTTTGTCACCTGGCCCCCTGCAAAAAAAATTTGGATAGGACTGTTAGATTATGGGCCGGATGTTCCATAAAATGCGTAATGCACACAGCTTTTTTGGTGTCTTATTTTTTCCGCATGGTATCGAGTATTGCAATACTTTTTTTATGGTATTGAAATTGAAACAAAATTTTGGTATTGTGACAACCCTATACCAGTGTGGTGATCTCTTCAAGCAGCTGACTGGTGGGGGTGATGGGAGTCGGGCCTGAGGATAGATCATCAATATCCAAAACCAGACAGACCTTTTCCTGTACATAAGTCAAACATGTTCACAAAATGTAATGTGAAAAGACCCTTAAACTGTTTGGGGGCCCTCTGATAGGTGTAAACACTCAGCTCTTGCCCTAAACCTTTTCACTGGCAGGGCACACTTTTAACAAACAGAAACCCTTCATGACTGCTCATATTGTCTTTTTTTTTTTTTGGCAGAAATATGATTACTATGTGGTTACTATGTGGTAAATAATTATCCATGATTGCTAAAAGGAGCTATAACAAGCAAAAAAGTTCCTGTATTCCCCCCTGAGGTCACTGGAGGCTGTACAGGGGAGAGATGACAGTACTAGGCTGTGATCTTCCTTCCTGATGTCACTTGTAGATTCCCACTGCCACCCCTCCACTACACACAGGAACAGGAAGGAAAACTGCTTTTTTTATGCCATTTTATTTATTTTGGGCTAAAAAACATGTTTTCAATCAGTCTTTAGTGAAAATTTTCAGCAGTTTTTTGATACATGTGGTTAAAAATATGCAGACTGTCCCTCCTGTCAACAGCTAGACATAATGGGAGCACCAGAATACGGGGCAGGTGCCCATGTATTGTATCTGCCCATTGAAGAAACACCAGATGGACAGGAGACTCAGTTTCTAACCCATACCTGGTAACGGTATGGTGGAATCAAACTAAAATATGAACAGTTGCTGTTAATATAAAGATATGGCCAGCCACTCACAACAACAAAGCAAGTGGTCAGATGCTCGGGCTACGGATCACTAAAGAACTGTGCAGTAAAGAAAAAATAGGTATTCTGAATTTTAATAAAGAAATGATTGAACACTAATAGCAGTAGTATCATCGTACCCTGACAATCTGTGTATGCTGCCGTTCCACAGCCAGATGCAGAGCCGTCTGCTGGTTCACGTTTTGGATGTCCAAGTTTGCACTGCCCTGGAAGGAAAGAACAATGTTGTGTGAGATCAGTAGGAACATTGACATTTATTAAAACTGCAAAGGAAAACTGGTTTAGTTGCCCATAGCAACCAAACAGATTGATCCTTTCATTTTCCAAAAGAGCAATGAAAAATCAAAGGTGGAATCTGATTGGTTGCTAGGGACAACTGAGCCAGTTCTATTATGCACCAATTTTGATAAATCTCCCTCATTCTGCCTAAAATTCAATGCTTTGTATACCAACTGGTTTAGCACCAAACACAGCAAATACCACACTAGGGAACATTTTCATATTAATGGCGCACAACTTTGCTCTGTCTGTGTGTGTTGCTAAACAGTCTACAAGATCGATGAAAGGCATAGAGATCTGACCACAACTAAAACCCCAGGAAGAAAAATGACATCTGAATGACCACATTCTCTACATAGTTCCACTGCTTGATCTTATGCGAGTGCCGTGTCCGAGTTTCAGCCCGCCCGCCGATCAGCTGTATCAGGGAGCCACTGCGTCCACAGGAGCTTTGGTAAGCACAAAAGCTCCCGCCATCTCTCCAAGAACAGCACCGTACAAAGTATAGTGGCTGTGCTTGGTATTGCAGCACAGCCCCATTCACTTCAATGGGGTTGAGCTGCAACTAGGCCAAGTGACCGATAAACATGATATCACAAGGTCTAGGAAGAGGCCGCGGCTCTCACAGCTGATCGGCAGGGGTCCTGGGTGTTGGATCCCAGCTGATCATATATTCATAACCTAGGATATAGGACAGGTCATTAATATTACTACGTTTACACTGTCTTACTATTAGTAAATGTGGGCTCAGTGCTGCAGAAAGCTATTTATACTGTTTGCTGTGCAGTGAGCAGAGGATCGGCTGAGCACACATTTCTGTAGATGGACATGCACATTCCTATTCGCCATGTACGAAAATGCCATACCTTGTCACAACATGTAGATGGCAAAGATGCTTCCTTTTTATCATCTATACAAGAGCTTTAAACATTAGTTAGGCATGTTATTAAAGTCCATGTCCACCTAGGAGCGCAGATTTAGGGTACATCAAGATGGGGTAGAAATAGAACAGATACGCAGCGGATTTGTGAGCAGAAAATTCACAGCTTTACAGTACTAGCATAACAGAATGAGATTTTACAAAAAATCTGTATAGAATCTGGGCAGAGATTGGCTTGAGCTTTCCATAGAGGATTTTACCCTTTGCAATACAAAACCGCAGCAGAATCGGCAAGACAATCAACATGTAACTTTGCGGTGGATTTTTTTCTTTTCAGGTACAAAGTTGAATGTCTTTGTAAATACATTCGGAGACATTTATTACGCCAATTACGCAACTATTACGATGTAAGAAAAGTCCCAAATTATGGCCCACGCTGTATATGCACCATAATTTGTGACTTTTTAAGCTTCACAGCACTCTTCCAAAGGGGAGGGGAAGGGGCGTGCCTCCCTGATTTACTATAACTTTCGCCAGAAAGTGGCATAAGTTATAACATAAATTTTCGCCAGCCTGTTGCTGGCATAGACATCAGTATCTGGCACACGGCAGGGCAGAGATGTGCCTCACTTATTAAGAGTCACCTGCCTCTTAATAAATTAGGTGAATCAGTGCAGGGAGATCAAGACTGGCGTATGGGTAAGCTCATTTTGATAAATATCGCTAGAAAGGTAAGATAAGTAATTACATCATGCGATTACTTAGAGAAGCACACCCACTAACATTTGTACTCTTTGATCAAGTAGGGTAGGTAGTTCTCTTACCGATAGCACTATTCAGAAGACTGCTTTGTTCTGGTCTTCTGCTGTACAATGTGACCGCCACGCAGACTTTACAATCCACACAACCTCTTGTGTGGATTGGAGGCCACTTTCTATATTCATTCCTATGGGAAGCTCAATCGGAGTCTCATAGCAAGGTATAGAGAATGTGACTGGAGAGTCTCCCAAATAAAGCTACCGGTAAGCAAACATCATGTCGTTTTTGCGGTAAACTGAACATAAAGTCACAAGACATGGCGCACGCCACACTTGTGAAAAAATTTGTGACTTCTTTAGACATTTATCACATTTGAAAAGTGCAGAGCAATACAGACATGGTCTCGAAATTTTAGACAGATTTATTAATAAGTAAGCCAAAAAATAGTGCACACCCTAGCACAACGCTACGCTTGTTCACAGTAATTTTCAAGTTCTTTTTCTGACTTTAAGGCTACATACACATGACCGCATGTGTTTTGCGGTCCTCCCCCAAAAAAAAAAAAAACGGATGACATCCGTATGCCACCCATTTTTTTTTTTTTTTTGCGGCTCCATTGTAACAATGCTTAAGGGTACTTTCACACTTGCGGCAGAGGATTCCAGCAGGCAGTTCCGTCGCGGACGCAAACTGATGGCATTTGTCAGACAAGTCAGGATTCTAATACGTATGACAAATGCATTGAAATGCCAGATCCGTCTCTCCGGTGCCATCCCAAAAAAATCGGATGTGGCATTTTTTTTCTTTTCACGTTTTTTCAGGTCTGAGCATGTGCAGACCGCAATGCCGGATCCGTTTTGCCGCAAGTGTTCCGGAATTTTGGACGGAGATAAAACCGCAGCATGCTGCGGTATTATCTCCATCCTGAAAAGTCAGAATGCATTAGGATAAAACTGATCAGTTCTTTTCCAGTATTGAGGCCCTAGGATGGAACTCAATGCCGGAAAAGAATAAAGCTAGTGTGAAAGTACCCTAAAACGGACAAGAATAAGACATGTTCTATTATTTATTTTTTTTATTTTTTTTGCGGGTCTACGGAACGGATATACTGATGCGGACAGCACACTGGGTTCGCATCCTAGTCGCAAACAAACCATGTAGCTTAAGACAGTCCAAAATGCGCTAAATTTATTAACAGGCATGCATGCATCTTTAATAAACGGTGCAATTTACTCCAACTATCTGTTTGCTTAGTGTGCAGCATGAAATAGTCTTTATAAATGTGGACCTGTGTTCTCTGAGTTCCAGAATGAAAAGGCTCGCAGGGCTTGCCTCTCAGCAAACAGAACTTACCAGGGAAATCCATGGCCAGCCAAGCATTTCCCCAGCAGCAGCTGCCGCTGCTCGAGTTCGGCAGATCAGGAGACGCATGCACAGAGTGGCTCTCCGTTTGGGTTCACCAGGGGAGTCCTGAGCAGAGGACCCCCCGCCCCCTTCTATAATGTCTATATGCTCTATAGTTCTCATTAAACAAACCCGTTAAAGTTCCTCTGGTACTGCTTGGACAACATGACAGTCATACCTGATGAACGAGCAATTCTGCTACTTCAACATGATTATTGAGTGCTGCCAGGTGCAATGCAGTGTAGCCATCATCCTTCTTCTCATCAACTATCCACGGCCGAGGCAGTTTTGAAAGCAACACACGCATGGCACTAGAAGAAAAAGTACAAGTAAATTAAAAATGCATTCTGTAGCATATTATATTTACGGTCAGATTAAATAATTAATACGGTCAGATAAAATAATTACGGTCAGAATGGGGTAGAGTATAAAGCGCATGTCAAAGACCACTACTACTTACATCCTGGGCTGGGTCGGTTCTTTTATCCAAACCAATTTAACCACAACCAGATCATGAGAAACATTTGTGGGGCCTTCAGTATCCTGCCCTAAAAATCATTTTGTAGGCCACAAGGTAATTTTCCGGTCAAATCTAGGGCTCAGTGACAGTCACTATTTATAAGGATAGTGTATACCATGCTTAGCTTTTAAGCCTTCCAACATTTCAGGACACAGGGGCCCCTGATGGCTCACTCAGAGTAGTGTAAGGAGGTCTTTGCCTTGAATATCTCCATAACTCCCATAAAATTCAGGAAAGAGGGCCGCGTGCCGCCACCTGTCCTATATGTGTAGTCAGATGGCATCTGGGTCCCAAAAGTGGGATGGATGCTTCTACTACATTTTATACCCAACGGTCTTCACCAACCTAAACCACTTCACATCCACCCATAGGATATAAATGTCCTAATGGTGGATGTTTATCTCTGAATGGATGTTCTGGAACGTCCATTCAGAGATGGCAGCTGCACGCTAATCGTGCAGCTGCCGAGCGGTAAGCCCGCTGTCGGTGACAGCAGGCCACCCCAGAGAGAAGGCAGGGACAGTTCCCAGGTGTCCCTGCCTTCTAAATCGCTGCATACACAGCGCTCAGCGAGGTCTGTTTATACAGGTCAGGAAGAGCTATGTGCTTCCTGTCCCGGCCCGGTGGTCATGTGACCGCCGGGGTGTCGGGAGAGTGCAGGAGCTTTTAGGTCTTCTACAGACCTCGATCAGCCCTGCACTAAGGCTGTACAGTGCTGTATTCTGCAGTACAGCCTCTCTGGGGGGTGTATTTTCCCTGCAACTGGGTCTAAAGATAAAAAATAAATAAAAGTGAAGGTAAATGTCCCCCAGAGGTCTTGTATGACCTTATGGGGGACGCAAAGTGTAAAAAAAAGGTTTCACATGTAAAAAATAAATAAATTCCCCAATTAGGTATTTTTTTTTATATAAATAAGATCATTTTTTAAATAAAATAGTCATATTTGGTATTGCTGCATCCGTAACCAGCTATATAAATATATAACCTGATCGACCCCGTCCGATAAACACAAAAAAAACTGTCAAAAAAAGCCTTTTGTGTCACCTTACATCACAAAAAGTGCAACTCCAAGTGATCAAAAAAGCGTATGTCCCACAAAATGGTACCAATAAAATAGTCACCTCATCCCCCCAAAAAATTAGCCCCTACATAAGGAAATCGCTCAAAAAATAAATAGAACTATAGATCTCAGAACATAGATACATTAATACATAATTTTTTTGTTTCAAAAATGCTATTACTGTGTTAAAGTGAAATAAAAAAAAACATTAGGTATCGCCGCATCCGCAACAACCAGCTTTATAAAAATATCACATGACCTAACACCTTAGATGAACACCATGAAAAAAAATACAAAAACAACTTTTTTGTCACCTAACACCACAAAGTGCAATACCAAGTGATCAAAAAGGCATATGCCCCTCAAAATAGCAGCAATCAAACAGTCACCTCATCCTGCAAAAAATTAGACCCTAATTAAAACAATCGGTCAAAAAATAAAAAAAGCTATGGCTCTCATACTGGAGACAAACATTTTTGGGGTTTCAAAAATGCTATTATTGTGTAAAACTTAAATAAATATGAAAAATTATACATATTAGGTACTGCCACATCCGTAACTATCTTCTCTATAAAAATGTCAAGTGACCTAACCCCTCAGGTGAACGATGTAAAAAAAATAAAAACTGTGCGAAAACAACCAATTTTTGGGTCACCTTGCCCCATAAAGTGAAATTATGCAGCATTACAGTTGATAAAAACGTTACCTTTAGAAGAAATCGTGGACTTGTAGTATATGCAAATGAGGGCTCGCAAGTGCCCAGGGGCGGCGTCAACCTCGTAGGTGCCCAGGCAGCTCTGCCTTATCGTCGCTTCCCCCCAGCCCACCCTTTCCCTCTGCCCGCCCATCATCATCTTCTCTTGCCGAGTTCCCGCGCGGGATCTCGTGAGAGAAGAAGACGATTTTTGCCAGTTTTATAAGTCCACGATTGCTTATAAAGGAACATTTTTATCAACTGTAATGCTGCTAGAAAGCTATGGGAAGGGTTAAAAAGGTGAAACTGTGATGACAGACTCCCTTTAAAGGGAACCTGTCATCAACTTTATGCTGACCTCACTGAGGACAGCATAACATAGTGACAGAAATGCTGATGTCAGCGGTGTGTCACTCGCTAAAAGTAAATGGTTGCCGAGAACCAGCATCATAATCACTGCAGCCCAGGCCTTGAGAAGAGTCACATCCACCTGAGAAGAGTCCTGGTTATACATAATCTCCTGCTCTCCCCGTCCATCTGCTGATGATTGGCAGTTCTCTTCTAGAGAGAAAGGGAGAAAACTAGGTAGAAGCCTGTCATCAGCAGGTGGGCAGGAGAGCAGGAATTCATGAATAACCAGGACTCTTCTCAGGTGGCCGGGACTCTTTTCCAGGCCCAGTCTGCAATGATTGTGATGTTGGTTCTTGGCAACCACTTACTTGTAACTTATAAATGACAGATCGCTGAAATCAACTCACCTGTCTCTACTTTATTCTGCCGTTAGTAGGAGCAGCACAAAGGTGATACAGGTTCCCTTTAATCCCAGTCCTGATAATAAAAGTGATCTTGTACACAGTTATTTCCTATTATACCTTCTTCTAAACCAATCTATATCCTTGGACAAGACTTGCTGCCTGCTCTTCTAGGGAATAAATGTATGAAAGCCACTTTCCATAAAAAAAAAAAATATATAAAAAAATAAATAAAATAAAAAGTATGAACATGATTTTCATAATTTTAACGAACATTGATCCAGAACTACAACACATCAGTATGGAACAGTCATATGTGCATTTTGCTACTACGTACACACACACACATCTCCTGATGTAGGCAGAAGCTCTGAAATGTACACTTCTAGAAAGTGACAGATGTTCAGAGTGACATTGGGACCTTGCTAAGCAAAGCGTTCACATCATGTGTAATGCAAAGAGGTGCTGCTTAAACCTTCTATTAATAGTCCTTGGTCAGCTCCACCACGGCCTACACTAATGAGACGGGGACAAATATACACACGTTATCTCACCCATGCGCACATTAACCTCCTACTGACCAGTGCAGTGCACAGCAGGGTCTGCAGTGAGAAGTCTCGTTAGCGAGAAGTTGTAGTTACTTGAGGAAAAAATTTGAAACTGCATCAAAATTCTGATCACCTTAGATGACTGCCATAAATAGCGCAAATGTTGTGAATTTTTCACAATGGAAAGGAGTGCAGGAAATCTGCAGTATTTACAGTGGCAGGGAAAAGAATGAGATTTTCACAAATGTCATCCACACAGGAATCCGTGCATAACTTTCCGTGCACATTTCCAACGCAGAAGGTGCAGTGTGCGGCAGATCCACAGCATTGTCGCTGCGCATTCCGTTCAGATACAATTCTTATTTTCCACTGCAGAGACCTGCTACATGTCTCCCTACTCTGTAAGTGGCATTTCAAATAATGCTAACTCTACGCTTGCAGCCATGTCTGAGGTTTCCATCAGGAAGATTTCTTGACTGAAACCTTGGCCAAATGCATTTAATGGAATAGCACAGTCTGCCTAAGTGTTCCTCTGGCCTCCATCGGGTGAGCCTATGGCTCTGTTTAACATGTGTGGCAAGAGGTCCCCAGCACATGCAAAAAAATTGCTAGTGCAATGTGAAAAGACCCTTAAAGGAGTTTTCACTCTTCAGCAAATAGCATTTATCATGTAGAGAAAGTTAATACAAGGCACTTACTAATGTATTGTGATTGTCCATATTGCCTCCTTTGCTGTCTGGATTCATTTTTCCATTACTTTATACACTGCTCCTTTCCATGGTTATGACCACCCTGCAATCCATCAGTGGTGGCCACGCTTTCACACTATAGGAAAAAGCACCAGCCTAGGTGTGCTCCCACGGTCCCGTCCACCTAGTGTGGAAGCACAACCACCACTAATGGATTGCAAGGTGGTCGTAACCATGGAAATAAGCAGTGTATAATGTGAAAGAAAAATTAATAAAGTGTGCAAAGGAAACAATATGGATAACAACAATATATTAGCAAGTGGCTTGTATTAATTTGGCTTGTATTAAATGCCACTTGCTGAAGTGAGACAACCCCTTTAAGGCTACGTTCACATCTGCGGCACAGCTATCCGTCAGAACCCATTAACATGACTGTATCCGTTTAGCAGTCCGCAAAACATGAATACTGGCTTTGTGCGTTCCGCATTTTGCGGCACCGCACATTCTGCCCTAAGTTAGAAATGCCTGGACAAGAATATGAGATGTTCTATTTTGTGGGGCCATGGAATGCACATATGGAAGCACATGGGTGTGATGCCCTCATCTTTGCAGCCCCATTGAAATGAATGGGTCCGCATCTGATCCACAAAAATGCAGATTGGATGCGGTCCAAAACTATGGTTTTGTGAATGGGGCCTTAGGCACACAGAATTTTTTATTTTTTTTTGCGGTCCGCAAAAACGGTTTCCGTTGTTCCGTGATCCGTGTCCGTTTTTTCTTCCGTGGGTCTTCCTTGATTTTTGGAGGATCCACGGACATGAAAAATAAATCTAAGTCAAGTTTGCCTTTGAAATGATAGGAAAAAACGGACACGGATCATGGACGCGGATGACAATCTTGTGTGCATCCGTGATTTTTCACCGACCCATTGACTTGAATGGGTCCGTGAACCGTTGTCCGTTAAAAAAAATAGGACAGGTCTTATTTTTTTTCACAGACTGGAAACACGGACACGGATGCCAAACGGTGCATTTTCTGATTTTTCCACTGACCCATTGAAAGTCAATGGGTCCGCGGAAAAAAACTGAAAATGGACCAACGGCCGCGGATGCACACAACGGTCGTGTGCGTGAGGCCTTAGGCTGTTTTGGCAGAGAATGGCGGGAATCAGCCAGACAAAAAAACGTCGTGTGCAGTGGTTTTTATCTGACCAAATACCGGCATATTTGCTGTGGAGCGGCCAGATCTCATTATAGTCAATTAGGTCCGACGGGCAGACGGCAGTATCCAGCAATGCTGCAGATGTGAAACTAGCCTAAGGCAGTATGTTACACTTCATATAAAATACCATTCACTACACATCAGTGAACAGAAACCAAGCTATGAAAGCTGGTCAACACTGCAAACATCCCAACAAATCTTGACTCATCCTATAGACGTCTAAGGTGGTCCTCTCAGGGTTCTGAAGACGAGAATAGAGGTGCAGGCTGTTTTACAGGAGTTGTACTATTTTTGGTATCCTGTATTTTTTCTGTCCAGTAGACATGTGTTGTCACTTTTGAGAAAAGAGGAAAAACACTCTGTCAGCTGTGATGGTCATTTATATTCTTCATGGCATGGTTTTGCCCTCATTCGTCTTGGACACGGCAGGGACAACTGACCTCACATGATTTGCTTGGTAAATGTGGTTATTTTCAGTGCTGCTCTATATATATATCCTGCAGAGTCCATTAATGGTTATTCTGTCCAACGTAATAAAACATTTTCTCCTGCACACAGAAGTTAAAACAAATTTAAAGGGGTTTTCTGGGATTATCATAAGTGATGACCTATCCTCAGGATAAGTGATCAATATGAGAATGGCGGGTGTCTGCCTTCCGGGACTGCCACCAATCAGCTATCTAAAGAGGCCGCGGTGCTCAATGACATCACATTCATCAGTAAGACCAAGCACGTGACAAATCTGATGCACACCGTATAACAAAATATAGCTTTATTATTCATTCAAAACACACAGCAAACCTGGGGGTCTCAAATGAAATATATAGGAGACCATTCCCCCACAGCATAATACTTATAATAAATTCAGAGGCCCAACGTGTAAGCCAAATGGAGTACAGTGGACAAAAGGTCAAATAGATATCCAAGGGGACAGACGCTTCCAATAATATAATTCATGATGTGCAAAAAGTATAAAAATTAAAAATATATATACAAATATAATTATTACAAACATGACGAGTCTAAATTGCTAGTGCAAAGTGCAAAAGACTCCAATGTGCAAATATGACCTGTAACGAGCAGACATCCAAGAGGTGGCGTTGGCGAGATGGTTCTATTACTTTGAGACACCTCTTTGCATGACCTTTTCTATACAAAGGCATCCAATTTATTGATATAATTTATCAAAACTGTCTCAATGAAGACCTTATTGCCCATAGTAACCAAAGTCCATGATTTACTAGTTTAGTGCAGTTTAAAAAAAAAAAAAAAAAGCAAGTGGTCCTATTCCACTATTGGGTGTGTGGAGTCAACAGTATCTTCATAAGGTTTCCAGGACGTCCCCAGAAACAATGTCGCTCTCATACACAAGCTATGTCTGGTGTTGCTTCATTCACTTCAATGGCGTTCAAATACCAGACACAGGCCGTGCACGAGCGTGGTGCAAGTTCTTGGAAAAATTTTATTCTGCAGCCCCTTTTAAGTGTATCCTTTAACAAAAGTGAGATGGTCAAGGGAACAGGTTTCGTTGCAGAATCAGCTATTGTATAAGCAGGGATTCAAAGAGGTCACAAAAATATCATCTTCTGCTTGTGCCCCTCAGCAACTTCCTTAATATAAAACTTTTATAATCAATTCCAAAGGAGGGGTCATTTGAAAAGATTGCTACCCTCTGAATGCCTGCTGCCCTCGTCACACTCATGCAAGGCTGAGAGACACATCTACCTTTTACTTTGCCGGCTGTACAAAAATAACCATGGACAGAGTACTCTGTGTCTTGCCTCAGTCTCTGCGATGCTTCCTATCTTCTCTAGCTCCTTAGATACCATATTCAGCACACAAACGTGTATACGCAGAATATCAATACAACTAGGCAGGTTTTGGTAAGGTAGCAGGATGCCATTTCAAAAAATAAATTCACATTTACTGGGAAATGAACAGTACACTTAGATGGTTGCCCCCCTCCTTTTCATTTTTTCCGCTGCAGATCCACTGATTCCTGGGCTCCCCTTCTGCAATCCAAGATGGCCGCAATGCTTCAGACTACCTGAAGTGCACTGTGCATTTGTTATTCCAAGACACTTCCAGCTTGTCCAGAAACTTTGCTATTTTGGTGGACAGAGGAGGAGCCGGGATTTGGCAGATCTGCAGCTGAAAATATGAAAGGAGATCACAATGTAAGTGTTCTGTAGATATTTTTTCTTGAACCGGAGGGCAGCTTTTAAAAGGGTTTTCCAAGACTTAGGGTACTTTTACACTAGCGGTTTTCTTTTCCGGCACAGAGTTCCGTCACAGGGGCTTAATACCAGAAATGGATACTGAATGGAGAGAAATCCGTTCAGGATGCATCAGGATGTCATCAGTTCAGTCACTGAGCGGTGTTTTGGACGGAGGAAATATCGCAGCATGCCGTCCAAAATTCTGGATCAGTTGCTGGAATGCCGGATCAGACATTAATTTACATTGAAATGTATTAGCATTAAAAATACCGCAATGCCAGATCTGTCCTTCCGGTCTGCGCATCCTTCCGGTAAAAATGTGAAAACAATTGAAATTGATCCGTTTGTCCATATGACAAACAAAGACGGATCCGTTCTTGCAATGCATTTGTGAGACGGATCCACATCCGGATCCGTCTACAAATGCGGTCCGTTTGCATGCAGATTGCCTGATCCGGCAGGCAGTTTTGACGAGTAGCCTTAATAACCATCACCAGTATCTGATCAGTGGGGGTCCGACACCTGTGATCCCCGTTGATCAGCTGTTTGAGAAAGCACCAAAAGGTCCTGTGAGCGCCATGGCCTTCTCCGTGCCCACCAAGCACAGCGTAGTACATTGTATAGCGGATGAGCTTTGTATTGCGTTCATCCCCATTCACTTCAATAGGGCTGAGCTACGTCTAGGCTACTTGACAGATGAACGAGTCATCAATGGCTTAAGAAAAGCTGAGAGAAGGCCACGGCGCTACTGTGAGCGGCTCTGCTGCCTCCTCAAACAGCTGATCGACAGGGGTCCTGGGTATTGGACCCCACTGATCAGAGTTCTAAAGCCTTGGAAAACCCTTTAAGTTATTAAAATCACTGTAAGGCCTCATGCTCACGACCGTATCTGTTCTGCGGTCTACAAAATATGGATGATGTCCATGTGACATCCATGGTGTGTCCGTTCTTTCTGCGGACCCATTGACTTCAAAGGGCCCGTGGTCTGGATTTTGCGGCTAAGAATAGGACATGTTCGATCCTTTTGTGAAATGGACATGTGGATGCAGACAGCAAACGGATGACAAACGGTGCGGTCTGTTTGGAGAAAAGAATGAGTCCATGTGTGAGCTGCAAAAAAATAAAAATACGGATCGGACACGGATGTGTGCATGTGGCCTAAACAGAATTATATATTTTATTTTAGGATGCTATCTCCCTTTAAAGGGTCTTTTAACTGAAGAATGTGGAAATCTGATATCGCAATACAAGCATCCCATCTGCGCTAGGCACCACACAAGGTATCAGTTGATGATTACAGTAACTGTCAGGGGGGGTGTATGTAGAGAACAAACAGGTTTAGTTTTTTTTACATAAGTACTTACAAAAATAAGGTTAAGTAATTTAGTTTTTTTTAAAAGAAAGAAAGAAAAAAAAAGATTATATATATATATATATATATATATATATATATATATAAATACAAAAAATGGCGGCACTGACTCTGTATGGAGAAAAATGGGTGCACGATCCAAGGGAATAGACTTCTTACCCCAAATTAGTATATCCAGAAAAAGGACGGCACTCCAGTCTTGAAAAGGTAAAATGTTCTTTAATCAACCATGCGGTGCAACGTTTCGGCTCCATTGAGCCTTTCTCAAGCCTTGAGAAAGGCTCAGTGGAGCCGAAACGTTGCACCGCATGGTTGATTAAAGAACATTTTACCTTTTCAAGACTGGAGTGCCGTCCTTTTTCTGGATATATATATATATATATATATATATATATATATATATATATATATATATACACACACATACACATATATACACACACACACACACACGCACGCATATATATATATACACACACACCGACCAAAAATGAAGGGAAGAGTGGGTGCAGGCTCAAAGGGATAAAGCTTACCCAATATCAAGTATAAAATAGAGCAGCACTCAGCGGCTTGAGAAAGGCTCTGCGATAGAGCCGAAACGTCACCACACCATTGGGTGAACAACTACTTAATTTTTCACTTATTTTTTGGGAGTGCTGCTCTATTTTATACGTGTGTGTGTGTGTGTATATATATATATATATATATATATATATATATATATATATATATATATACATACACACACACACACACACACACACACACAGAACCCTATGTGGTACAGTAACATTGTAACAGAAGGGTAATAATATTCAGCACATGTACTAGTGCTGTAAAATAGCGGATAAATCCATCAGATTGCACAATGTGTTACTGGTGTCAGGTTATTTGGCTTCATATCGGGGCAGGCTTGGACTTTCTCTACAAAAATTCTAAGTATAGTGACAGCCACAACAGGCTTCGGAAGCAGGAGCGCTCGTTCGGTGAAAATACGGGCAATATAAGTGGAAACATGAGAGACCGCTTTATTTGGCACTGCTAAAAATAGCTGAACAAATGGCAAAGCAGTGTTGGGGCTCGCAGGATGAACAATCAATGAGCAGAAAGCATGATAGGAGCTCCCAGAGCTCTGGGATCGACAATCGACAGCTGAGAGACTATTTTTTGCTATGGTTGACTAAATATGGTCAGGGAAGAGAGAGGCACTAGAGGGAACGCTTGCCTGGGATTGCATGTTTCAAATGCTTAGCTGCCTATAAAGCTCTTACAGTTTAGCTTGTGCCCTTTGAGTGGGGGGATATGGCTCGTCTCTATAATTGCAAGTGGGAGTCCCTGACCTCGTATTGGGCTTTATTGACCCTAAGGAAGGAGAAGCAGCTTGCCACAGATGTGTCTGCAGTCCAGGCTGGGAACTTCAACAAAGGAAAATCCTCAAGGACAGAGGCATTGTTACACAGGGAAAGATACTACTTTTCTTTCTTTTCTTTTTTATATTTTCCATGTATTTTTCCACATGGAAAAAAAACTTGTCTATATTTGACAGTATATAGTCTGGTTTTAAAGCAAAGCGCTTACAGTTTATTGCAGCAGTGCACCTGCTATCTACCCCTATCTATATATATAAATATATATTCGCAATCTAATAATTACAAAAGGTGAGTTATTGTGTGATTCACGGTTTTCAACTAACATGCTTCTCAAAAATGACTTTAATATAAAGCTACTGCTCTGTACAAATATATATATGAGCAGATGCTATACAGATATAGACGGCAGTGACGCATGCTTGAGAGTGACTTGCAAAAATCCGGCTGATATTACGGAAGTTTACACGTGTAATTCACAAACCTTTCCGTCTGCACCTAACGTAAGGTTCTCCAGCAATAAGAGCAATCACCTTTAACAATTATTTCCCTTTTGCATTACGGTTCGCCATGAGCTAACTTATGGCACAGAAATGTGAGCTGGATTGTGTCCGCAGAGCGCGCGGCTCGTGTAGTTTGCTAACTACTTACATCCTGACAGTGTGTGCTGTAATAGTAATGCTGCAATGCTGTTTTTCCTTGTATTACTGTGCTATATCACCAGCTACTCTCTGATTTGCTCTCTATCAGCTGCATGCACTAGCTTTGTCAGGCTCTGCAGGAATTTTACTTTGGCTCATCTTTCCTTTTCTCGGGACATCCAAGCAATGGTGCTGCTAATTGCAGGAGTCTTCTAGAAATCGGAGCCCCCGTCTCTGCATTGCAAATACACAAATTCCATAAAACCCAGCTGAACCGAGAGCTCACCAGCAGTGTGACATCACTCCGGTCATTTCATTGCCTCCGAGATTACTGAATGCAAGTCGGGGGTCTAGGGGAGCGTGGCAACCTACGACGATTGCAGTCATCAATTTAGATGGACCGGACGGCTGGCTGCTATACGAAGGCAGGTGGAGGTGAGTCAGCACCGGCGGACCTAGCCTGGGCGATCACTGTATTGTGGGCTGTGTCACTAATGCATACTAGTTTAGCAGCAATGTCATTGTGGTGTCAGACACTAAAGCTTCTAACACTATTCTGATGAATGGATAATTAGTATTTCATTTTGCAAGGATTTTAGCAAAGTTCTGTGATGGGATTTATTATGACTTAATTATACATATTTTTTTATCCGTTTTAACTATTTCCTAAGCAATTCCATTTTGCATTGTGTTGCAGGCCCCTCTTTGCTACACCAGATACTGTATAGCAATGCAGCACCATTAGGCCACACGTAACACCCTCTGCTCTGCATTTAGAGTCGCGCAAAAGTTCTTCTTCCCTTTCAGCTTCTACTGTGGACGAGCCTGTGCAGAGTACATACTTCTTTATGTACCCATATGGACATACAATGCTATGGAATGTAAAGAAGTATGTATTTTCACCAGGTGCAAACTCCTCATGCAAGAAAGGGACCTCACATTCCCTGGACATACAGCACTGCAGCCAGGTAACAATATTTCCAACTGTAATTCTATTGCTATGATGAATGAAAAAAAAATACGTTTGCCTTCTATGAGATTAACCACCATATATTGAATCTGCATTTATATACTATTTTTGTGTTCTAATTACATGCTATGCGATATTGCAAAAATGATCAAAATAAGTTGTGTATACCTCCACTATAATAAGCTTAGTAAAATGCAGCACTGACACAAACTATACACTTGTAAAGGCCTGCAAAACACAACATTCTGCTCATGTAAGGGACACCAGAGAACTGGACATTGGACATTTATCACAGCGTCACCTTACGGGTGACACAACAGCACTACTGCAGGCCTACGCCAGCAGCCCCGGAGTTAACCAGAGCAAAACAATAGTATTCAGACAAGCAAAACTATAAATGGACATTATGTACCTTTGATGAGACGCAGATGGGCAGCCCTGACAAAGAATTATTTTGTTAAGCTTCGCGTAAAACAAATTAAACTCTAGTTTCCCTTAAAAGGGGTATAAAGAGTCTCAAAATTCCTTGCCGGGATTTTTTAAAGAAACATGCTCTAAAGTGTCATGAAGAGCATTTCACCAGCCTGTTCCTGCAAAGAGTCATAATCTAAGTGCATGAACTCAAATTACTGAGATTCAAAGAGGGACGTCCGACATGGAGATTCATTGGGGTAATGCCGCAATCCACTAACACATGTTGAGGTTTGGGGTAGTGACCTGACAAATCCTCGGGCACGGAGTCGCTCTAGAATGTCAAATCCATCACTTAGATCAGCTGTTCCTTTTTAAACCCAGCACAGTGTGAACTGTGGGCATGTGCTGACACGGTCGTAACTCAAACATTTCAAACGCCTGACTGACACGGGGAACAGATGCTGACATTATCAAGTGCTGCAGTGCTTTTTTTCCATGGCCCTTTCTTGCCCTGATATGGCAAATGCATGCACATGAACTGCCATCCAAGAGCACACTTGAGCAGCTGGATCTGCAGACGCGTTCACATACGACTGGTATAAATAGCCACCAGTTTTAGTGGCGACTTTTTTTCAGGGAGAGGCAGCACCTGCTATGTTTCTATTAGGTCTTGCATGGTGTAAAAGGAATAGATTTACATGATCGCGGTCACTGCCTGCTAGACAAGCACCATATGCTGCAGCGTGGACTGAGCAATTACTAGACGGCCAGTCCTCTTCAATATCATTTAGTGAGACCATGAGATTAATCTCTTCACAGGGTCACTCACTACAATCACTGCTTCGGGGTAAGGCCTCCTGCACACGACCGTATGGCTTTTTCAGTATTTTGCAGTCTGCAAAAAATACGGATGACGTCCGCGTGCATTCCGTTTTTTTGCGGAACGGAACAGCTGGCCCGATAGAACAGTACTATCCTTGTCCGTTATGCAGACAATAATAGGACATGTTCTATCTTTGAAGGGAATGGTAAAACGGAAACTGAAGGTACCTTCAGTTTTTTTGCAGATCCATTGAAATAAATGGTTCCGTATACAGAACACAATTTTTTTTTTACGGAAACGGAAAGGCCTAAAAGTTTCCATGCACAACATTCAATACTGTAATATACAAAAGCACATATTACTGGCACATACCATATAATGTATCTAAATGAAACAGACGCCATTCAATTCTGCTAGCATGCTGTTGTGTATTATCTATGTGTGTATAAATAATTGCATCTCATGTACCTCTATAATTACTACAGTAAGGGAGGCAGTTTTACAAAGCCGTCTGCTTGTAGCACATACATTTCATGTCTGGATGTTGCAGTCTGCATATATACAGGTTTTTCTTTTCTGTTCCCTGCGGCGACCATCAAAGACTATATGTGGCTGCACGTACAGTACATCTCCAAATGAACGCTCTTTCTCTGTACCTCCCTCCTGCTGCACTGCAATGCTTTGCTAAAGCTGGTAAAATGGAACCAAATCACCTGTTCAATGGATTTGGTCCCCTTCAACCAGCTGTAGGATTGCATTGAGGACTACAACTACCAAGAAGCACTGACAGCTAGGAAAACACTGCAATGGAACTATTATTCTTTGCGTTTTTGCTTTTTTTACTTGATAAAATGTGATACGATGTGTGACGTGTGTGAACCCTTCAATAAATAAACCAGTTCTGCTGCAGCCGTATTTCTTATCATTTATTACAGGTGTTTCATTTTAATTATAAGTGATTTAACTAGAATATGAATGTGTATGCTGTTGTCTAAAAGAGGCTATAAGCCAATATAATTTGGCCTTCTGTTGGGTTACTGAATATTAACTGGTCTATTAGACCTGTTTTTGGACAAAACTGTAAGACACACATTCATTGCTACCTGCCACTCCACATTCACGATCAAATGGATTTCCTAAGGCCTCAACACGACCGTGTCTGTATATCGGTCCGCAAACAACGGATCAGCAAAATACGGAAAACTTATGTGTGTTTTCTGTATTTTTCTCACTCCCATCAATAGAAAGGGCTATGCTCATCCACAATATGGAACAGAATAGGACGTGTTCTACAATCTGCAGATCAATCACACAGGTCAGCAAATAAATATGGATCTGTGCATGGCCCCATAGAAATGAATGGGTGCTATCCCACAAAATGAAGATGTCCTATGCATGAAAAACATGCTCATGTGCAATCGACTATACATATTACATTTATTGGACCCCACTATAAAATGCTCATGGTTGTTCACTTTTAGCACCGTAATGCAGCAGCTTTTATAAAGCCGTCACCTGTGAATTTACCTGAGCACCCATATCACTGAATCCTTGTTTTAGGATACACACACCCCCCCCAATGGAAGCTGTACACTTATAGCCAGGTTTATTCAATGTACACAAATAATTAATCCGACCGCTGCAGCTACCGCCACTTCTACTACCCTTCTGCGCCAACAAAAGCTTTGAAATAAAACACACAGATAAAAAAAAAGAAAAAAAATAAGAAAATGTCCAATCAACATACCCATCCAGTACAGAAAAATATAAACCATAATGCAAAGCTGGAAAAGTATTGGAAACAACATAGGAGCAATAAAATTACAATGAAATGCGAGATATGAGTTTTCCTCAACCATTTCAGGTGCCGCTGGACTGGGCTGAATTCTGCACTCTGAAACTTGCACAGACATATACACAAAGCAGTAACTACACCAATTACTGACATCCCTAATGAGATGCCGAAGGGAACGTGGCATAAATTATGCATAATCACACAAATTTTACAAACGGCTGTGTTGCAGAATTATTTTGCACGGATTTCATAAAAAAAAAAAAAAAAGCAATATTTCTATATCTGAGGGATGTTATGGGGTTCCCTCATGCGTAGGATCCTTTCTCAGGGTGCATTCACACAAATGTATGTTATTTGCGGTCCGCAAAACATGGATCTGCGAAAAATACAGATGATGTCTGTGTGACTTCCATGTTGCATTAGTTTTTTTTTTTTGTGGATCTATTGTAACAATGCCTGTCCTTGTCCGCAAAACAGACAAGAATAAGACACGTTCTATTTTTTTGTGTGGAACAGACATGTGGACATACAGACATGGAATGCACACAGTCATTTCCATTTTTTCCAAGCCCCATTGCAGTGAATAGTTCCACATATGTACCTGTGAAAAAAAAAAAAAAAACTGAATGGAAAATGAAAAAAAAAAAAACGTTGGTGTGCATGAGCCCTTAGATAAAGATAAGACCTATACCCAACACAGTGGTCGGCTCTGGAGGACCTCAAGTGTCCACTAACTGAGCTTAACGTTTTTTAATGGATCCATAGGATATACCGTAATTGCTGAACACGGTGGCTTCTCATGATCAGCTGCTACCTGGAAGGCCCTTAAAGTGAGAATCATATATACCGTACATCAGATGCAGTCACACCGGAAGGACAGGTGATCCAGAATACCATTACCTCACACTCATCACCAAGTGAGGATTTTATCGTCAGCTTGCAACTAAATGATAGGCCCAGACTGCAGCACAACATGGTCCGAAGAGGTATAAAAGACTTCTAGGAGAGCTATTTTTTGGGTGTGATTCTAATACACTAATAAAACAAACACATTTCTAGGAAGCACAGAATCTACTAGGGCACACTTATTAATGCCCACATTTTATATGCCTGTCTTAATCACTGGCTTCAGATGTTACACAATTATTAAGAGGGGCATGCCCCTCAATACCTGTGGCACATCTCAGGACGCCCATGCAGCAGCTAGGAGTGGACACAGATCTCAGGTATATGGTGATTCACTGCAGTTTTCTGGCAAAGTCAAATAAATGTGCAGGACCACCTAGGCTTCACACTCGTGCTGGCCCACCTAAAATCACACATTTCTGTGAAAATGAGGCCTGTGCCAAAAAATTGCTACATTTTGATGCCATAAAATTGGTGTAGGGGTTTAATAATGTGCCCCTGATGCGTATTTAGGCCTGTGAGTTAAGTATTATTGTACTACTGTTTGCATCATTGTCATTTTAAACCAAGCATTCATGTGTTCAGGTGTATGGCCAGCTAACATGTCTAAGCTATACCTCCATATGCAGCCTTACATCTGTATAGCTGTAACAATTGAATTATAATAGAGAGCACACATCAATGTCTATATGAATCTATAAAGAAGTTTTCAGACATGGGCACTATAGTGCACTGCTATGTGAGCACTCCACCTGCTTGCTTTCTCCTTCAACAAGAATCAGTTTCTCCTGCTTTCATAATTCCCAACAGTGAATTTCAAAACTCCACTGTGAAAGGGTTAAGGTTACATTCACATGACAGTGGGGAAAAACACTTGTCAGTTTTTCATGGTCATTTGGCATCATTTGTGTGCATCTATTTTCTGGTCCTCTATCTGTTTTAATAGCCGTTTTGCATCAGTTTTTACCGGTTGTTAAAAATGGCTATTAAAGACTGATGAAGTTCATTGGCTAACCACTGCCATGGCCTTAGTATATATTACGGCCCCCATAGTGCCCCCAATATTATACATGGCCTCCAATAATGCCAACAATATCATAAATGCCCCACCAATAGTGTTCCCAGTATTAGAAATGGCCCCCAATAGTGTTCCCAGTATAAGAAATGGCCCCCAATAGTGTTCCCAGTATAAGAAATGGCCCCCAATAGTGTTCCCAGTATAAGAAATGGCCCCCAATAGTGTTCCCAGTATAGGAAATGGCCCCCAATAGTGTTCCCAGTATAAGAAATGGCCCCTAATAGTGTTCCCAGTATTAGAAATGGTCCCAATAGTGCCCACAGTATTAGAAATGGTCCCAATGGTGCCCACAGTATTAGAAATGGTCCCATTAGTGCCCCCAGGATTATAAATGGATCCCAATAGTGCCACCAGAAGCATATATGCCCCCACAGTGTCCTCAGTATATATTTGCTTCCATTAGTGCCTGCAATAAAAAATAAAGAGAAGAAAGAAAAAAAAAAAGAAATACCCTGACAACTAGCACACGTGGGGAAACTTGCTGGAGGCAGCAGGACCCGACGCTCCCAACATTTGGCTGCATCCAGTGAGAAGCAAGTTGTCCCCGCAAGTGGTTGAGGTATTTTGTTTTTCATTTTAAACCCTGAAAGGCTTTTTTTTTTACCTAGTGTACCCATTTTTTATGATGGTTAGACAGGTGTGATTCTGTCTAAATGGTCGATAAAAATAGTCCCATTGATTTCAATGGGATCTGTCTGGCCATGAAAACGGACAAAAATAGGACATGTCCTATTTTTTGACAGCCGCTATTTACTGGCCCCAAAAATTTATGACATATGTCATGTGAATGAGGCCTAAACCAATATTTAAAGGGGTTCTGCACTTTTATTTAACTGATGATCTATCCTCTGAATAGATCATCAGCTGTTTGAGAAGGCAGCGGCGCTCCAGCAGCGCCGCGGCCTTCTCACTGTTTACCGCCGCCCGCCCACTGACGTCACGACTTGTATCAACTAGAGTGGGCGCAGCTAAGCTCCATTCAAGTGAACAGAGCTTAGCCGCGCCCACTCTAGTTGATAGAAGTCGTGACGTCAGTGGGCGGGCGGCCCGGCGGTAAACAGTGAGAAGGCAGCGGCGCTGCTGGAGCGCCGCTGCCTTCTCAAACAGCTGATCGGCGGGGGTCCCGGGTGTCGGACCCCCGCCGATCAGAAGCTGATGATCTATCCAGAGGATAGATCATCAGTTAAATGAAGGTGCAGAACCCCTTTAAGCTGTAAGATATTAAAAAACAATACAGCAATATAAGAAATTACCTTATTATCTTGTTTTTTCACCGGTCATCTCCAGACTCCAGGACTTTTACTGCTGAATATTTTCTAAATGTTATTTACTATGTAGGAGTACAAGGAGCCCAGCCCCAATCATGTTGAAGGCATGGGGAATAGATCTGCATGAATGGATGTGCATACTACCACCCCATGTTTGAAAAAAGGAAACGTGCATGATGCACAATATGTGCAGTTGACCTTTAGGAGAACATGTTGTTGTCTGTCCCTGTCCTCTTACGCCATGTGCCTTGAGCTGCTGCTTAGTGTAGCTCCGCAGGTTTCTAGAGCTACACACGCATAGAGCGATAAAATGATATTCTATGTCAAAATAAAAACAACTCTATTCACATGGTCCCCTAACACGCATCAATCATGGGGGGGGGGGGGGGCCTCTCCCCAAGAAACAACCCCTAAAAGAAAGACAGTTAGTGTGGTGAACTCAAGCCATTCATGTTTTATATGGCTTTTGGGCTGGCCATGGCTTCCACAAGCAAAATCAGCTATCTGCCAGTGATGCTACAAAATGCCCTCTTCTAGTTAAAGGGTTAGACGTGGGGAACGACATTATATTACAGCAACTGTCAAGCCTCAAAAAAAAAAAAAAAAAAATGGCTTGGAGTGAATAAAAATAAATATAATAATTAAAAAGAAAATTAAAAGACGCAATGCTCAACACATATACTCCAGTTCCAAGGCTTACCAGGTATCCTCTAGCGAGCCGCCTCAGCCAGTATCTTCTAGCATTTTCTGTGCGGCAAGAAAGACCAGGAAGTAGAAACCAGCGGAGACCAAGTAAACAACCGAGAGGAAGATCAGAGTGTTGAGCATCGCATCTAATATTTTTTTAACCCACTCTGAGCCATTCCCAATAACTGTCCCCCACTACACAGCCCCATTAAACTGAAAATGCATCATCTTAAAAGAGCAATTAATGCACAGCCCAATCTTATCGCCACACTTCCAATTCTCCAGGGTATGAGAAGAAACCTTCATTTGCCAATCAAGGACAATGGTTCATACAGACACTATGACAACAGCTGATGAATAAAATGTTATAAAAAGGATAACAGTACATTACCTGGGATTTCCTCTCAAGGCGGCGTGATGAAGAGCATTAAATCCATTGTTATTTGTAATGGTGACATCGGCTGCGGCCTCTAACAACACCGCCAAAATATCATCCCGCTTTTTGCTGATGGCGTCATGCAGAGGAGTATCACCTTCTGAATCCTTGAAAGCAAATAAGACAACTTTGTTAAAACCAGCTGGACTAGACCTGAGCACAACATACATTATAGAACGATGCTTCTGAAGAATAATAGTAATAATATTTTATTATATCGCTTCAATATATTCGGCAGCACTCAGAGGGTTCATGTACAGAGTCATACATTTAAAGGGAGTCTTTCACCTAAAAAGACCATTACAGAACACGAACACCATGATCTCCATTATAGTCCCCATGTTGGAATGCTACTTACCATATAGCTGTCTGTCGCTTATTTTTGCTAAAAAACACTTTTATTTAATATGTTAAATCAGGTTCTAAAGGTGCCCTAGGTTCTTCAGAAATCCAGTGCCGTTCTAAAGATTCGCCGCGCCTGCGCACTACATTCCCCATTATGGGCAGAGGCACAAGGCCGGCTAGATGAACGGGCCAGCACATGCGCATTAAAAGCTCTTGTGCCTCTGCCCATAATGGGGAATGAAGTGCGCAGGAGCGGTGCATCTTTTGAACGGCGCTGGATTTCTGAAAAACCTAGGGCGGGCCCGAGGGGTGAAAGGGGAGGGGTTTCATATGAAAAACGACAAGGGGCCTGGGCACCGGCCGCCTGCTTGAGAAAGGCTTCATGTTGGAGCTGAAACGTCGCATTACCAATGGGTGAATAAAAATATCACTTTTTTACCGCAACTTTGGAGTGCTGCTCTATCTTTCCATTATATATATATATATCTATTTGTACATCTGAAACACGTATGCACCATTATGCCATGAAAGTAGTTTTACTTGAAGTCATGGGACCTTTATGTACTGCACAAAACTGAACATTTTGCCTGTTTTTACAGGTGAAACAAGCTGAGCAGACATATTTGCTGTGACTATGAAAACTGCAGGAGGAAAGAAAAAAGGGGCAAAGGTTGGCACCTGTACCAGTATTCTAAATGGCACATGGTAGGAGGAGCAGGTACAGAGTTTGCTTCAAATTGCATCTCTGATTGGCTCCATTTGTATCCGCCCCTCAACCCAGTGTCCAGGTCAAATTTTATAAATCTGACATGTGTCACTTTATATGGTAATAGCTTTGGAACACTTTTACTTATCCATGCCATTCTGAGATTGTTTTCTCGTGACACATTGTACGTCATGATAGTCATAAATTTGAGTCAATATATTTCACCTTTAAATTATGAAAAAATCCCAAATTTACCAAAAAGTTTAAAAAAAATTAGCAATTTTAAAAATTCCTATTTCTCTGCTTTTAAAACAGAAAGTGATTCCTCATAAAACATTTATTACTTAACATTCCCCATATGTCTACTTTATGTTGGCATCATTTTGGAAATGTCAGCAATTCTTAAAATTTTTAAGAAAATTTCTAAAACCCACTTTTTAAGGACCAGTTCAGATCTGAAGTCACTTTGTGGGGCCTACATAGTGGATACCCCCATAAACGACCCCATTGTAGAAACTACACTACTCAAAACTGATTTTACAAACTTTGTTAACCCTTTAGGTGTTCCACAAGAATTAAAGGAAAATGGAGAATACATTTCTAAATTTCACTTTTTTGGCAGATTGTCCATTTTATAAAAAAAAATTCTTTAACACATTGAGTGTTAACAGACAAACAAAACTCAATATTTATTACCCTGATTCTGCGGTTTACAGAAACACCCCACATGTGGTCGTAAACTGACGTAAGGGCGCCCGGCAGGGCGCAGAAGAAAAGGAGCGCCGTGTGGTTTTTGGAAGGCAGATTTTGCTGGACTGGTTTTTAGATGCCATGTCCCAGCCCCCCTGATGCACCCCTACAGTAGAAACTCCCAAAAAGTGACCCTATTTTGGAAACGGGGGGGGATAAGGTTCCAGATTTATTGGTACTATTTTTTGGGGCATATGCCTCAGTGTTGCACTTTTTGTGGTGTAAGGTGAAAAAAATTGCTTTTTGGCACGGTTTTTATTTTTTATGGTGTTCACCTGAGGGGTTACGTCATGTGATATTTTTATCGAGCATGTTGCTACGGACGCGCGAATATCTAATATGTACACTTTATTTTTATTTTTTTCACTTTAACACAATAATGGCATATTTGAAATAAAAAAAAATGATGTTTTAGTGTCTCAGTGTTTTGAGAGCTATAGTTTTTTTATTTTTTGAACTATTTTCTTATGTAGGGTCTCATTTTTTGCGGGAAGAGGTGACGGTTTTAGTGGTACCATTTTGTGGGACATACGCCCTTTGATCACTCGGTATTGCACTTTTTGTGGTGTAAGGTGACAAAAATGGCTTTTTTGACAGTTTTTATTTTTTATGGTGTTTATCGTACAGGGTCGATCATGTGATATATTTATAAAGACTGTCGTTACGGATGCGGTGATACCTAATATGTGTACTTTTTTTTAAATTACATTTTTATTTATTTTTACTTTTATTATTTTCACTTTTTTTTTTTTATCAAGTCCCACTTGGATCATCCAGTGGAGCTGATGGCTGTTCTATACTTTGCAATGCTTTTGCATTGCAAAGTACAATACTGTCAAATATCCTGTAGATGGCAACACCGGGCGCTTTTGCAAAGCAACCACCGGGTGCTGCCATCACAGCGCTGCAGCCCAGATGGTTGAGAGAGGGAGCCCCCTTCCTCTATTAACCCCATGGATGCCGCTACTGCGGCATCTAAGGGGTTACAGCAGAGTGTCAGCATACAGCTGACACTCGCTGCTGATGTCGGCGGCTAAGGAATGGACCGCATCGGGGGCAGGAGGCACAGATAGGGGGCAGCTCTGTAAAGGGGGGGCATGGCCAGCAGGAGGGGGCACATTTGGGGGTCTGATGCATGCATGGGGGGAGGGGGTACTGCATCAGGGGTACAATACATGAATGTGGGGGGGGGGGGGGGGGGGGCGGGGATCGCATCGGAGGCAGGGCTCACAGGATGGGTGGGGAGGTTGGAGGCGCACAGGAAGGGGGCAAAGATCGGGGGGCTTCATTGCACATTACCTGATTTCAGGCTCTGATCTGTAGAGTGCAGATCAGAGCCTGAAACCGGCATTTTAATACTGCCGCGATCCGATTAGTTAGTCTGCACAGCGCCAGCACCAGGGCAGGGGAAGAAGCTTTAATCCAAGCGCGATTAAAGAACTGCCTGACGTCTATACACGTGGTAGCTGCACGGGGTATGTGCAGCTATCACGTATATAGACGGATTGCGGTCGGGAAGGGGTTAATATGTGAACATACAACACATATCCTAAGAGTATCATGTAATAAAGTACAGAAATTCTGTAAAGATCAACAATTATGATTTGATTAATGTCTGCAAAATTACTTAGTCACTAATTTACCTGCAGGCTTGGATGGCATCCAAAATCCAGAAGTGTTTTCACAACCTGTAAGTGGCCTTTGTTCACAGCAATATGGAGTGGCGTTTGTCTCCGCTTATTCCGAGCATTTAAGTCTGCCCCACCCCTGTGTAGCACCTCAATCACAGATCCTTCGTCACCAAAGGCCGCATGATGCACTGCACGGTCTCCATCTTTATCCTACAGTATTAATATTAGACAAAAGGTTCACATCAAAGAAAATTATAATAAAAAATAAATTAAAAAAAAGCAAACATGGACTGACTCTTTGGGCAATCAGGCCTGGGTTTAATGGGAGATGAAGACCTTTGTATTAAGGAAGCTTAGCTTACAGGCATCTTATCATTTAACTATGGATTTGTGAAGTAGCAGAAAAACAAAGCTCCTACCCCTGTAAAGGCATACTTATGGTGCACTTATTAGGGACCACAAAAATCCTAACTCACCTGCAAAAGTTAGAAGAAGTCTACAATATTTACTGACTTCTTGTTCCCCATGGCTCACTGCTATGACTAAGCTTTTGGGGGGGAACTATATATGCACCTATACTTTAAATCTCTGACCTCCCAAACTAAATGAAATGTCTGCTGTCTTTACATAGTCCCTTTTCTCTGACTTTGCTGTGCAAGTCACAGGGGAGCTTCTCACAATAGAGGTTGTCCTGTCAGCAGTACAAGCAGTTTGTTTTTCCGAATGTAAAATAAATGAACTCACTAATAGACTCAATTTTTCAAAACGGTGTAGATCGTCTTATTTCAGTGCCAACCACAGTGGCGGAAGCTGTGTGCTGCTGAGCTGTGCGTTCTCACACAGGGAGAGCTTTCACCTCTCTGTATTGGTGATGTGCATGAAGGGACCGGCCGTCTGTCACAGTTCATTAGCTAAAGCAGCCACCTACTCTGCCTCAGCCGAGATGGAGTAGTGGGTGGCTTACGCTGGGTCCACGTCACATTTTTGCCCTACATTTAATGTATATGTTAAAGGAAAAAAGTATATACTACGCTTTTCCATCCTGCAGAGTCCAGTAAAAAAAAAAGCATGCGTTAACGTATACTTTTTTTTTTTACACAATGGAACTCTATAGTGACGGATGTCAGAGTGCCCTCTTTACCATGTCACCAACATAGAGGGCTAGAAATTCTGCCTGCCAAGTCAGTACGCAGCTGATACAGCTGACACCGACACTGAAATAGGACAGTTCATGCAGTTTTAAAGACCAAAGTATTCTAGTAAGCTCATTTATTTTACATTCGCATTTTCTGCATCGGACCACCCCTTTAAAAGGACATCTGTCAGCAGATTTGTACCTATAAAACTGGCTGACCTGTTACATGTGCGCTTGGCAGCTGAAGGCGTCTGTGTTGGTCCTATGTTCATATGTGCCTGCATTGCTAAGTAAAATTGTTTTAATATATGCAAATGAACCTCTAGGTCGAAACGAGGGCATTGCCTTTATACCTAGTGGCTCTGCTTTCTCTGCAACTGCTGCACCGTCTGCACTTTTATTGACAGGGCCAGGTGTTATGATATGTTGATTGCCTGGCCCTATCAAAGTGCAGAGGGTGCAGCAATTCCAGAGAGAGCAGAGCCTTTTGGTGTAAAGGCAACACCCCCATTGTTCCTAGAGGCTCATTTGCATATAATAAAACATCATTTCTCATCTATCATTGGGGGACATAGGCTTGACCTTGGGTATAGCTGTTGCCACTAGGAGGCGACACTAAGCACAAAAGTGTGAGCTCCTCCAGCTATATCCTTCCTACAGGGACTAAGCTAAAACAGTTTTAGCTTAGGGTCCGTAGGCGGCAGACTTCCCTGCTTTGCAGGTCTGCTGATTTTTTCCTTTTTGTTTTATCTTTTTCGCTTTTTTTACTTTTGTTCTAGCAGGATTACAGGCAGTTCTAGCTGCCTGCACTTCCATCCAGGACACGGGAGACCAGGGGGTCCCCAAGCCTGCTGCTCCTTTCCGATCTCCAGAAGACAAGGAGGACCAGAGGTTCCTATAACCTCTGCATCCCACCAACCTTCGGGTCACCACGGCCACCCATGACAAGTCCCCTATGTTTCCGGTGTAGCAGCCCTCCCCAAGAGCCATGTCCCAGCAGTTCATGTTTCCTTACATGTTCTCTCCTCTTCTGCTCATTCTGCGTCTTCTCCAAAAAGTCAGTTCCGACGGTCTGCCCGTCATTCTTGTGGCCCCAGACTGCCCAAGCAGAGTATGGCACGCATCCATATTCTCCCTCTTCGTCGATGAACCCTGGCATCTTCCCCTTCAGGGTGACCTCTTGTCACAGGGAGCAATCTTCCACCCAAATTTAGGGTAACTACGTTTAACAGCATGGCTGTTGAAGCTGCCGCACTAAGGGCTCGGGGCTTCTCGGATGCGGTTGTCCAGACCATGATTCCTGCTAGAAAGCAGTCGTCCCCCCGGATTCATCACCGGACCTGGAAGTCCTACTTCAGTTGGTGCGGACGCCACCAGTTGTCTGCCATTCGGTTCTCGTTGCCTCAACTCTTGTCTTTCCTGCAGTCAGGCATGGACTTGGGGCTGGCTCTCAGTTCCCTCTAAGGGCAAGTTTCACCCCTTTCCAATGAAACTTTGCTTCACTTTCTGCAGTTCGGACCTTTCTGCAGGGGGTGGTGCACACTGCGCCCCCTTACCGTGCTCCGTTGAATCTGTGGGAGCTTAATCTGGTGCTCAGCGCTCGCCAGTCCTCTCTGTTTGAGCCTTTGCAACAGGTGTCCCTTCGCTTCCTGTCCTACAAGGTGGCCTTTTTGGTGGCAATCACTTCCATCCGTAGGGTGTCGGAGCTAGTAGCTCTTTCCTGATGGTACCCCTTCCTTATCGCCCACCAAGACAAAGTAGTTCTTCACCCTGTTCAGTCCTTCCTTTCGAAGGTTGTGTCGACATTCCATCTCAATGAAGAGATCATTCTCCATTCCTTTTGCCCTGCCCCGTCTCATCCTCGTGAGCAGTCGCTCCACACTCTGGATTTGGTTCGGGCCATTCGCATCTATCTGTCTCAGACGTCCTCTTTCCAACGGACGTATTCTCTATTCGTCATTCCAGAGGGACAGAGACCAGGGCTGGCTACGTCCAAAGTTTCCATTTCCCGATGGATTCATTTGGCCACTGCGGAAGCGTACCGCATCAGTGATCGGGCTCCGCCCTTCCGGGTTACTGCTCATTCTTCTCGGGCAGCGGGAGCCTTTTGGGCAGCCTCATGGAGCTTAGGTCCTTCAGGTGTGTAATGTGGCTACCTTGTCGTCTTTGCACACCTTTTCCAAATTTTACAGAGTGCATACCTTTGCATCTTTTGTCGAATACAGTTTTGCAAACGGTGGTTCTCTGGCCGGATAGCTTCTTCGTTTATGACCCACCGCTGTGACTGCTCTGTAACGTCCCAAGGTCAAGCCTGTGTCCCCCAATGATACGGATGAGAAAACTAGATTTTTGTACTTACTGTAAAATCTGTTTCTCTTCCGTTAATTGGGGGGACACAGCTCCCATCCATTCTCTCTGGTTACGGACCTCATTGTGGCCTGCGTGATTCTGGGTTTGTACATAGTTTGGTTTTCCTGTTTTCCTTTCGCTTCTCCTACTGCTTTTGCACAACCTGTCTTAGCTTAGTCCCTGCAGGCTCACACTTTTGTGCTTAGTGTTGCCTCCTAGTGGCAACAGCTCTATCCAAGGTCAAGCCTGTGTCCCCCAATCTAGGTTTTTTATTTTCTCAGCAATGCAGGCACATATGAACATGGCATAAAGAGCATGTATAACTACTGTGTCATAAACCATCATACTAACTAAAATGTAATACATTATTTTTTTTACATTTGAGTATTTCATATTAAGATCTTGATAATAATCAGTTACAGTAGTATGGTCCTGAAGTGTTTCTAAGACATTACCTCAGCTTCCACATCAACGCTGTGCTTCAGAAGTAACTTCAAGATGTCTACGTGTCCATTCTGACTGGCTGCTTGCATAGCCGTGTGTCCAGCACACTGCCCATTCACCTACAAATGAGAAGTATACAGAACACAAAACATATCACCGATAGAAACCAACATAGAAAAACAGCTAACTACTGCTGAATAGAACAACATGAATTAAAAGGTGAATATGAGGCATATAGTATAAAGAAAAAAAAGAAAAAACTTTCACCCTAAACGGGTATTCCCATCTGGACAGTTATGGCATATCCATAGGATAAGCCATAGATGTCCTATAAGTGTCCTGCTGGGACCTGCTCCTACCTCAATAAAAGGGCTTCACTGTGAATGGCCACCTCTCCATTCACATCTATGGGACTTCCAAAAATTACCAAGTGCTAGTTGGGCTATTTTTGGAAGTCCCGTAGCAGTGAATGGAGAATCCACCATTCACGACAAAGGCCCATTCTTGAGATAGGAAGGGGTCCCAGGGGTGAGACCCGCACCTATCAGACATTTCTGGCACATCCTATCAATAGGCCATAAATGTCTAGATGGGACAAGCCTTTTAATCTTTACTTAAATGAACAAACAAAAGATGAGCACATATAAGAATAAAATAAAAACATATTTCTCTGGATAAATATAGGTGGTCCAATCTGCAATAACAAAGATCTCATCCTTATCTAGTTCTCAAAAAAATAAAATAAAAATCCTATAATGAAAAAGATTGTCCAAAATAAATTCCCTTACATCAACATCTGGCCTCTTCAGCAAGTCCTCTACTTTAGCTACGTCGCCATTTGCAGCCGCTTTCACCAGCTCTTCATTAAGATCGCCAGATTCTTGTGTTTCAAACAGTTTCTTTAGGAGTTGTGACAATCTTTCTGTGAAAACAAGTAATCAAGAAGTGTCATCAGTCTTTATTTAATAACTGTCAGTAAAACGTCAGTAAAGATGCATAGTTACTACCTGAGAATTTCAGAGACACACAATTCAAATAAGAAGCCGCACATAAATAAAAGTGGATTTAGACTAACCAATAATCATTCATATTATCGGGAATGACCATTCCTGCAAACGCTCATTCCTGATAATCTGGCCAACTAATTGTGCCGCCGATCATCTGATGAACGAGCAAAATGCTTGTTCATCGGGTGATCCTGCCATTCATGCAGTTACCGCCGATCACCGTTCCTGGGCAGCAGATTGTGCTGTCTAAGGCTGGGTTCACACCTGAGCGTTTTACAGCGCGTTTCTGTAAAACGCTCAACAAGGAGAAACCAATGCTTCCCTATGGGAATGGTTCTCACCTGGACGTTTTACAGCGCGTACGATCGCGCTGTAAAACGCCCAACGCCCCAAGAAGTACATGAGCTTCTTTGGGGCATCTTGTCGCGCGTTCCCGTACATGGACTTTAGGGAACGCGCGACAATGGGCGTTCGCTTGTCTCTGTATGCGCGATTGCAAACGCCGGTACAATCGCGCATACAGAGCGCTCCTTTCAGAACGCTCAGGTGTGAACCCAGCGTAAACAGCGATCAGCTGCCTAGAAACAATAATTCTGTGTGGGGGCGAGGGATCACTATAGCGACTCCTCGTCCTCATACTGTGAAGGAGATCGCTGCATGTAAATACACTGTCTCCCTCACTGAGCGAGTAGCTGACTGTTAGGAAGGAACGTTTCCTTCCTGAAAACTGGCCTGTCCATTGGCCCAAAAGCTAATGTCTGAACACACACAAAGATAACTGCAGACAAATCCCACCGATTACATCTGGATGTTTATGGGGCAGTCTGAATAACCTATAAAGTCTGCCAAAATCAAGATGCATATTCACAAGTGCAACCCTTTATTCCCCAAGATAAGAGAAGGCTCACTTCACATATATCAGTATTGTCCGGCCATTTACATTATGCTGGAGCTGGACACAACTGGTATATGTGTACTGCACTTCAGTGCACAGATCTGGTGTCTAGCCACTTATAGCACCGGACAGAACTACTGAAAATGCAGCATTCTTCTGTTTGGTGCTATTTGGCATTTTGCATCACAACTGATGTGCCGAATGTTAGAGAATGGCTTCAGTTCCCCTCTGGCATTTTCTGCTTAATGTGGGACAGGAACTGAATCAGATTCCTTGACATATAAAAAGGGGGCCTAAGGAGCTAATGTAGTGGTAATGGAGTAACGGCAGTAAACTTGGTCAATCAGAGCTGCATATTTATGGGGAAGTCCAGAAAAATAGCTGTCAGCAAAACAGGCATTTGGTCGACAAGTCATCTGAATTATATCACTAAACTACGTACACGTCAAGGGTGTTTTCCAGAATATTGATGACCTATCCTTAGGATAGGTCACTAATATCTGAATCGGTGGGGGTCTATCTTTTGGCAACCTCGACGATCACCTGTTTGAAGAGGCTCCATTGCTCCAGTGAGCACTGCCAGTAAAGTCATGGTCATTGGTTACATAGCCTTGGTGGAGCTCAGCACCAGTCAACTAAATGGGCCTGGGCTGCAATACCAAGCAAAACCAATATACAATGAATGGCACTGTGTTTGGTATGCTGTGACGCTAACTGGAGCACCGCGGTCCCTTCAAACAGATGCTAATTAGTGGTGTGGGGTGTCGGAAACCACCAATCAGATATTAATGACCTATCCTGAGGAGGGTTCATCAATATTCTACTCAAGGAAAAGCATTTAACATAAAATTAGATATAACCAAAGAAAAACTAGGATTACCTCCAGTTGCACTGCTTATTGCTGACCCTACAGAAGCCACCTTGGAAACAGCAGTTGGGTTATAGGTCCACGACGTTCCACAAACTTCCACTTTCAAGTCACTGTCTGAATAAATCTGCTGAACTCTTCCAACTTTACCTAGAGTCTTGAAAATGAAAAAGCAGGAAAGGAACCAAATATATCACTAAGCAGTGAGGAATAAACCAACATATTCATTCACATAGACCAAACCTGCTATTTTACAGTGGCAGGCTACCACCAGTATATTCTAAAGTATGTAAGTATATGATGACAGTACTGCAATGCACACAAGAAAAACAGCAAACTCCAAACAGATGTGGACCTAGGTATTTAAACGGGTTTTCCGAAACTTCCCCTAGGCAAGGTGACATCACCTAGCCCAAACGCAGCTCAGCCCCATAGAAGTAAATGGGGCTGAGCTGCTATACAAAATACAGCGCTGTGCTTGGTGAACTGAGAAGGCCTCTGTGCTACTGAGAACGCCAGTGCATTCTCAAACAGCCGATTGGTTGGGGTCCCGGGTTTTGGACCTCGACCACCCAGTATAAAAGTCTCAGAAATCCCCTTTAAGATACCTGGTTTAATACGATTTGTAAGAAATATAAAATAAAAAGTTATATTTAAATGAGTATTCCCATTTTACGTGAGCTATGCAGTTTCTGTAGCGCCTGATTTCTTTGGGTGTTACAGAAAGTATAGCGCAGTCCACTTGGCTGTTTCAGTCATTTCAGGTGCTCCGATCTCCTTTATGAATGGCTAAGGCCTCTTTCACACTTGCGTTGTCCGGATCCGGCGTGTACTCCACTTGCCGGAATTACACGCCGGATCCGGAAAAACGTAAGTGTACTGAAAGCATTTGAAGACGGATCCGTCTTCAAAATGCTTTCAGTGTTACTATGGCACCCAGGACGCTATTAAAGTCCTGGTTGCCATAGTAGGAGCGGGGAGCGTGGGAGCAGCATACTTACCATCCGTGCGGCTCCCGGGGCGCTCCAGAGTGACGTCAGAGTGCCCCATGCGCATGGATGACGTGCCATGCGATCACGTCATCCATGCGCCTGGGGCGCCCTGACGTCACTCTGGAGCGCCCCGGGAGCCGCACGGATGGTAAGTATACTGCTCCCCCGCTCCCCACTACACTTTACCATGGCTGCCAGGACTTTAGCGTCTTGGCAGCCATGGTAACCACTCTAAAAAAGCTAAACGTCGGATCCGGCAATGCGCCGAAACGACGTTAAGCTTAAGGCCGGATCCGGATCAATGCCTTTCAATGGGCATACATTCCGGATCCAGCCTTGCGGCAAGTCTTCAGTTTTTTGGGCCGGAGCAAAAAGCGCAGCATGCTGCGGTATTTTCTCCGGCCAAAAAAACGTTCCGTTCCGGAACTGAAGACATCCTGATGCATCCTGAACGGATTTCACTCCATTCAGAATGCATTAGGATAATCCTGATCAGGATTCTTCCGGCATAGAGCCCCGACGACGGAACTCTATGCCGGAAGACAAGAACGCAGGTGTGAAAGAGCCCTAAGATGGCAATACTCCTTTAATAGAACAACATATTTCATAGTACATTGCCTTGCAGCAATTGTGGAATCTGTATAAATATATAAAAAAAAAAATAAAAAAAAAAAAAAAGGAGTAGCCAATGGTCTTCTTAAAGGGGTTATCCAACCTTGTGGCATCATATCCAAGAAGACTGGAGTCTGTAATCCCTGCCAAAGGTGCTGAGTAAAGGGTCTGAATACTTATGTCAGTGCAAGATTTTAGTTTTTCCTTTTCAACCAATTAGCTAAAATTTCGAACATTCTGTTTTCACATTCTCATTATTGGGCATTGAGTGCAGCATAACGGTGAAAAACTTGAATTTTAGCATACGGCCACATCATAACAAAATGTAAAAAAACAAACAAAAGGGATCTGAAGACTTTCCTACTGACCTGTAATTTCAGCCTAAATGATGCTAAATATGCCAGGCCGAACACATTGTATCTGCACAAAGGATGCCTAAAGGGCACCGCCGGGGCTATACGGCTAATTTCACACTAGCGTATTTACTGGATCCGGCAGGGCTCAGCAAAAACACTTCTATTACATTTTGGAGCACTCCGTTCTGTTCAGTTCAGTTTTGTCCCCATTGACAATGAATGGGGACAAAACGGAAGCGTTTTTTTCCCGATACTGAGCCCCTATGACGGATCTCAATACTGGAAAACTAAAACGCCAGTGTGAAAGTAGCCTTAGTGTAATTTCACACTAGTGTTATTCTTTTCTGGTATTGAAATCCGGTTAAGGGTCTCAATACCAGAAAAAAAATCAGTTTTGTCCTAATGCATTCTGAATGGAAAGCAATCCGTTATCAGGATGTCTTCCGTCCTGTCCCTTGTATGGTATTTGACCAGACAAAATATTGCAGCAATGCCATATTTTTTTCCAGCCCAAATCCCGGAATACGCACTTGCCGGATCAGGCATTAATTTTCATAGAGATAAATTAATGCCGGATCCTGTACCAGGTGTTCTGAAAATTGCTGCGTCGCCGGATCTGGTTTTCCAGTCTGCGCCGGTATATAGGAGGAGCTAGTTTTGCTTTTGATTTTTGAAAAAAGATCAGTTATTCCGTTTGAAATCAGATGATAACGGATGAGACTGATCCGGTATATCACCGGATCCCTCTAACGGATCCGGAAAAAAAAAATGTCAGTTTGCATACGGTTTTCTGGATCTGGCAGGCAGGTCCGGCAACGGATTAGCCTGCTGGATTCTAACAACGCTAGTGTGAAAGTAGCCCAAGATAAACCCCAAAGTGGCTTTCTCCAGAGTGAACACTGCCTAAATAACATCATGAGATATATGCAGTTTACCAACCCAGATCACTTCTGTGATAACCATGAGTGACCGACACTGTCATGATACAGGAGTTATCTCAGGAGATCTGCCATCGTCAGCGTCTCAGTATGAAATGTTAATGCTTTAGAGACGTAAAGTAAAAACGTAATAAACAATAGACAAAGCTAGTTTTTAAGGCAACTTACAGGAAGCATGGCTTCTGCCCATTCTCCATGACCTCTTTGAAGTAGTTTTATTCTCTCTAGGTCATAACATATCTGTACAAGATCCCCCACTTGAAACTGTGAGGTCCCTCCCTCAGCACCTTGCGCAGCGTCTCCACTTCGGACAGCACTGGCTTTGGTAAGAACAGCTGGATTAAAAGTCCATCTAAGGAATGAATCATAAATCATAGATCAGAATTTTGTATCAGTCTGCTCTGACCACAAATCAATATTAACACGCTTATTCTATATCAGTCAGAAGAGCAGATATTTGCAGATCATTTATTGGCTTTTTCTTGTATTTATGAATATGTTTATTGTGGATCTGAATGCAGGGCCCCAGTTCTAATCACTGGCTCTTCCTCCTCCATGAAGCCCCAGTACCTACCTGATCTTGTTGCATGTCGATTTCAGCCCAGCATGTACAACCTACCTAAAATTGTTGCAGACCAAGTCCACCCTCTCCATGGCAGCAGTATCTCTGCTCCATGTGGGCGTTTATTAGGCACTAAGTCATACAGAGCTAGCTGTCAGTCACTGGGCTGCCGAGCTTAGAAATAGCAAGGAATTTAATTCCAGCAAAAGGAATCTTTTCCCGCAAAAATATATATTAATCTGCTCATCTCCTCCTGCTCTATAACATGCTGCCTGCATTTCCATAACCCCATAAAGGGATTCAGTCACCTTGTTCAAGTGTATCTAACAAATGGCAATGCATGCTAGTTCATTGTACCATTGTCACAACTGTTCCAAAGCGCAGAAAAAGAAGTTTGATTAACATGCAAATCAGGCTGCACAGTGCCCAGCAAGGCGGGATTATCAGTTGTAGGAGCCCAAGCCTGAGCTCGCCTCGAGATGAGTTCCCAGTGCTGCCCCTCGCGCTATTATGTCCGCCTCCTCCTCTGCAACATCACGATCTGACCGAAACGCCTCCCCGTCCGACTCCCCCTCCCCCATATGGAATCCATGCTTCAGCATTAGAAGGATACCCAATAATAGGCAGGTGGTCTTAAGGGAACGTGCCACCTATATTATTTCTGCTAGTTAAAATCAGATAGTCACACACATTCCTTTTTTCTAATCTGCTTTTATTTTCTATTTCCTGTAGATGATTATGGGGTAGCCATCTTGCAGGAGCTGTTCTTAACAGCATTTAGGCCACAGGCAAAACAGTCTGGACGGATTTCCCTGCATGATCTGTGACCTGTGCAGACATCACTGTACAAGGAAGGAGTGGAAAAGATGTGACCTCACCTATTGTGAATGGTGGATCCCGTGTTATCTATATGTAGAGGTGTTATCAGTCATTGTAATTCTGCCTGTGATGATGAGGAAAAGTGATCTGTACAGACCAAAAAGTGACACCTAGTATTAGGGTTAGTGGCCTGTGCAAAAACTGCAGGATTTTAGGATTTTTTTTTAAAGATATAGATAGTGACATGAAAAAAATGTAAAATAACATCAAAAGTTCTTGTTTGTAGCTATGAAACTGGCTGACTGCCGCATCCTCTGCCCTTCGACAGGGCCCGTCATGATCTACTTTTACTCTAACTGGCCCTGTCAAAGTGCAGAGGGTGTGGAAGATGCAGAAAGAGCAGAGCCTCTAGGAGTAATGACAACGCCCCCGTTGCTCCTAGAGGCTCATTTGCATATATTAAAACATTTTTCTCAGAAATGCGGACACATATGAAGATGGGACCAACACAGATGTCTATAGCTGCCAAGTGCACATGTAACAGGTCAGCCAGTTTCATAGGTACAAATCTGCTGACAGATGTCCTTTAAAGAGGATCTTTCACTATAATACAAACTAAAAACTAACTGTATCTGTGGGCAGAGCGGCACCCAGGGGTCCCCCTGCACTTACTAGTATGCCTGGGCGCCGCTCCGTTCGCCCGGTATAGGCTCCGGTGTCATAGCCAGGCTATGAGCTGTGCGCTATGATTGGCCAGTGCTGCAGAAAGGGACACGCCTCCTACAAAAAAAATCAGTCCAGTACAACAGACGGAGCTGAGACACCGGAGCCTATACCGGGCGAACGGAGCGGCGCCCAGACATACTAGTAAGTGCAGGGGGACCCCTGGGCGCCGCTCTTCCCACAGATAGAGTTAGTTTTTAGTTTGTATTATAGTGAAAGGTCCTCTTTAAACAATAGGTCATCTTGTGAGGACACATTTCCTTTAATGTTCAGTGATCAGTGTATATACAGGTGCATTATTAGCAGTTCTTTTATAAGATTATTTCCCAACTCCACCATAAACCTGCACACTCCGTTCAGCAGAACTTCCTCAGGTTCCTCAGTTCCAGGGTCCATGAGGAAGATGCCAGACATGACTGTTGTCAAGCTATGGTCAGCTTTCCTGGTAGAGCAGTCCCAACTACCATGATGTGTTATTAATGTTAAGGATGCTTATGTATGACTTTACCTGTTTCCACTAGGATACTGCACAACAATATCGTGATCTTCATCAATGCCACAGACAGTGCCTGTGGTTGTTAATGTCTCAAACATGCCATCCGTCCATCCACCATGGCCATGCTGCAACGACTGGACAATTTCCAACTCCAAATCGATATTTACAAGGTCTCCAATAAGCAAGCCTCCAGGGTTACGATTACCGTTTTGCTCACCTAAACACAAAATATATTTCCAGAATCCTTGCAAGAGAAAAACTTTTTGTATACTGCCAGGTAGGGTTGATCCCGCTGATTAGAATGACACTTGTCTTGTGAAAATCGGTTTTGGCGTTCGCTACTAAAAAACGACTTATTATTTATGCAAATGAGGGCTTCAGCGGACAACGGGGTGTGGCCTAGAAACTCTGCGCAGATCTGTCTCTGCTTTCCAGTGCTGGCCAGGTCCTCCGTGCAGTGAAGCCTTCATTTGCTTGAAGAACAAAAGCCTTTTATCTGTGGAATGGTCCAACAGATTTTTACACGACAGGTATCATTTTAATCAGCAGGGTCATCCCTATTAGGAAGTATGGCTGGTTTAATAGGGTTCATCCAGCTGACAGGTGCTCTTTAACCACTTCCAGATCAGGCCATTTACGCCCTGCCTGACATGTGTCACTTTATGTTGTAATAACTTTGGAACGCTTTTACTTATCCAAGCCAATCTGAGACCGTTTTCTCGTGACACATTGTACTTTATGTAAATGGAAAATTTGAGTCAATATGTTTTACCTTTATTTATTAAAAAAAAAAAAAAAATCCAAAGGTTATCAAAAATTTAGAAAAATTCACTATTTTCTAAGTCTGAATCTCTGCTTTTGAGACAGATCGTGATACCTCATAGAATACTTATTAATTAACATTCACTATATGTCTACTTTATGTTGGCATCATTTTAGTAATTTTATTTTATTTTTTTAGGACGCTATAAGGTTGAGAATTTTAGAAGCAATAAAAGTAAACTTTTTTAAAAGGACCAGTTCAGTTCTGAAGTCACTTTGTGGGGCTTACATAATAGAACCAACCCATAAATGACAACATTTTAGAAATTACACCCCTCAAACTACTCAAAACTGGTTTTAGAAATGTTAACCCCTTTAGGTATTCCACAGGAATTAAAGCAAAATAGAGGTGAAATTTCAAAATGTCTTTTTTTTTTGTTGCAGATTTTCCATTTCAATCAATTTTTTTCCTGGAACACATCAAGGGTTAACAACAAAACAAACCTCAATATTTATTAACCTGATTCTGCAGTTTGCAGAAACACCCCATATGTGGTCGCATACCGCTGTTTGGACACATAAGGCAAGGAACGCCATATGGTTTTTGGAGGACAGATTGGAATGGTCTTTGGGCACCATGTTGCATTTGAAGAGGCCCTGAGGTAACCCCACAGTGAAAACCCCCAAAAAGTTAATTTTTAAGGGGTGTAGCGAGCACTTCCCTCAACAGCTGTTTCATAGACTTTTTAATACTTGGGTGTGAAAATGAAAAATTACTCCAGAAAGAAGCAGCCTGGATTATAAAAAGTGGAGCCATGGGCCCTCAGGGGTTAAATGATAAAAACGATCTAGCAGTGTTTTTACAGTATTAGTAGTTTATGTGTGCGTATTTTTGTTTGCCTTGTCTAAATACATGTGTCATTCATTTAATCAGTACCAAAGGTGTGGGAGTACGCTGTACAACCTCAGTGCAGGGCTGATCGAGGTCTGTGGAAGACCTGACAGCTCCTGCACTCTCCCGACCCCAGCGGTCACATGACCACCAGGACAGGAAGCGGCATAGCACTTTCTGATCTGTATACACAGCGCTCGCTGAGCGCTGTGTATACAGCAATCTAGAAGGCAGGGACACCCAGGAACGGTCCCTGCCTTCTCCCTGGGGTGCCCTTCAGTCACTGACAGCTGCCCCCGCTCGGCAGCTGCATGATTAGCGTACAGCTGCGATCTCTGAATGGACATTCCAGAACGTCCATTCCGAGATAAACCGATCGCCCAAGGACGTTTATAGTCAATGGGCGGTCGGGAAGTGGTTAAGGACTGATTGATGAACTCTAAAAGGCAAAATTAAAGCTGCTGTTACATCTTCTGCTATTGAATGTAAATGGCGTGTAATCTCCCTAAGTACAGCATTAACATACACGGGCTGTTTGATGATAAGCCTTTCAAAATTGCAAGGATCATAACTTCATATTGAAATATACGGTCACAAGCAAACCACAGACAAGCCTTACTGGGCTGTTCATAGCTTCTTACTATAGAAACAGTCTGTAATGGAGAATGCCACTCCATCACCCAGTCCTGTGGTCTCCAGGTCAGAAGAGAGACAGGTAGTGGAGACAAATCTCGCATCTGGAATCACCCAAGTAAAAAACGTTCTGCTTCTGACACTGGGTAAATCTGAAACTGAATACACAGGACCTCATCACCACCCTAAAACCAGTCCAGTAAAATGTGTCAAAAAAAGTGGTCTGCATTTCTATCAATCGCCACTCATATAATCCTCGATGTGCCGTCTCATCCACTGTGCAGTTGTGTGTCAATCTTCATTGCTCCTACATCAGAAGGACATCCCAGAAGATTCGATACAAGGGTGAAACCCTGGGTCGGGCATGAAGGTCTGGTGTCCCACATGTGGTTTGACTTGATGAGCTCTTTTAAAAGGATTCCCTTCTGAGATTATACTTTATCACTGCTGGATGGTCCGACCCAGGAAGAAGTACAGCTGTGTCTTAAAAATATTAAAATAGACAAATCGCTGGGACCAGATGGCATACACCCCCATATTCTAAGAGAATTAAGTGATGTCATAGCCAGACCCTTATTTCTGATATTTAAGGACTATACTAACAAGGAGAGTTCCACAGGATTGGCACATAGCAAATATTGTGCCAATATTCAAAAACGGTCCAAAAACAGAGCCTGGAAACTATAGGCCGATAAGTTTAACATCTGTCGTGGGTAAACTATTTGAAAGTTTTCTAAGAGATGCTATCTACCTCTATCAAAATAAGCAAATAACGCCATATCAGCATGGTTTCATGAGGGATAGGTCACGTCAAACTAATTTTATCCGTTTCGATTAGGTAAGTTCTAGACCTGACCACGGTGAATCAATCATAACTGGACTTCTCCAAAGCATTTGACACTGTACCACATTAAAGGTTAGTATATAAAATGAGAATGCTTGGACTAGGAGAAAATGTCTGTATGTGTGTAAGTAACTGGCTTAGTGATAAAAAACAAAGGGTGGTTATTAATGGTACACACTCCGATTGGGTCAATGTCACTAGTGGTGTACCACAGGGGTCAGTATTGGGCCCTATTATCTTCAATATATTTATCAATGATCTTAGTAAAATAACGATTTTTGCAGATTACACTAAACTGTGTAAAGTAATAAACATGCAAGAGGAGTGTATACTGCTACAGGTGGATCTGGATAGATTGGAGGCTTGGGCAGATACATAGGTGGCAGAGGAGGTTTAGCACTGACAAATGTAAGGTTATATACATGATTGATAAGGAATAATGCAAGTGACCCGGACATACTAAATGATAAAACACTGGGTAACACTGGCATGGAAAAGGACTTAGGAATTTAAGTGAACAGCAGACTAAGCTGTAGAAACCAGTGTCAGGCAGCTGCAGCCAAGGCCAATAAGATAATGGGTTGCATAAAAAGGGGCATAGATGCCCGTGATGAGAACATAGTCCTGCCACTTTACAAATCATTAGTCATACCACACATGGAGTGCTGTGTACAGTTCTTTGCTCCTGTGAACAAGGTAGACATAGCAGAGCTGGAGAGGGTTCAGAGGAGGGCAACTAAAGTATTAACTGGAATGGGGGGACTACAGTACCCTAAAAGATTATCAAAATTAGGGTTATTCACTTTAGAAAAAAGACAACTAAGGGGAGCGCTAATAACCATGTATAAATATATCAGGGGACAGTACAGAGATCTCTCCCATCACCTATTTATACCCAGGACTGTGACGAGGGGACATCCTCTGCGTCTGGAGGAAAGAAGGTTTGAACACAAACATAGAAGAGGATTCTTTACGATAAGAGCAGTGAGACCATGGAACTCTATGCCTGAGGAGGTGGTGATGGTGAGTACAATAAAGGAATTCAAGAGGGGCCTGGATGTATTTCTGGAGTGTAATAATATTACAGGCTATAGCTACTAGAGAGGGGTTGTTGATCCAGGGAGTTATTCCGATTGCCTGATTGGAGTCGAGAAGGAATTTTTTTTCTAAAGTGAGGAGAATTAGCTTCTACCTCACAGTTTTTTGTTTTTTTTTGCCTTCCTCTGGATCAACTTGCAGGATGACAGGCCGAACTGGATGGACAGATGTCTTTTTTCAGCCTTATAAACTATGTTACTATGATCGGCGCTATGTTTTTCCTCGATTTTTCCTCTGATGTAGAATACTAGCATTGAATATTAAGACACACCGCTATACAGTGAATTAGATGCCGACAGAGTGCAGAGAGGGGAAAAATGCAGACTTAGAAACACTTATGTGACACATTTACTGTGCCGAGAGAGGTCCTGTGTATTTAATGCTATAGTCACGAATCGTATGAAGCATAAGTTTTATACCTGAATGATTCCAGGAGTGCAATTTAGGCTGTGTTCACATCAGGTTTCTGTCCCGCGTTTAACGTATACACGTTGTACAAGTTAACCCCTTCAGCACCAGGTGTATTTCAGTTTTCATTCCCTGCCTTCCCAAAGCCATAACTTTTTTTTAAAAGTTTTTACAGCGTTTCCATGCGGTAAAACGGACCCGTTACCTTCATTCTGTCAGTACAATTACAGTAATACCACAGTTATATAGTTTTGCTTGTGTTTTAATACTGGGAAGAAAAAAGATCTTTAGACATTTTTTCCCCTTTTTATTGCCATATTCTGACCCCCATAACTTTTTATTTTTATGTCTATGGAGCTGTGTGATGGCTCATTGAGTGATCTGTACTTTTCAGTGAAGTGACGGGAAAAAGAAAAAAGGCAAATTAGTCTTTTTTTTTCCCGTTACGTTGCTCACCATATAGGATACATATTTTTATATTTTAATAGTATAGGTGTTTTCGGAAGCAGCGACGTCTGATTTATTATTTTGGGCTGGGCTATCAAAAATAGCGCCCACTTGCGGTAATGTCGTCGCAGGCATTTAACGCCTCAGACGACATGGTCAAAACTGACCACGGCATCTGAGCGTGTGAAAACCCAGAAGCACGTGCCTCCAGGTATGCACCGGCAAAGGGTGTTCACAGCAGTCCCCTCCCTGCTGTGTGACAGGAGGCTGCTGCAAAGTAATTTCTATGGAGCCCTTTCCTGGAGCTGGGCTCCATAGAAACACAGTGAAATCCTCAAAGACTCCAATGCTAATGGAGTCTATCAGAAAAGCAGTCCAGTGATAAAAAAATTTTTAAATAAATTGTAGAACAAAACAATGTTCTTACAAATTAAAAAAATAAACAAACACATTCAAATTACCCCCTTCCCCCAAATAAAAAAAACGAAAAAAAAAAAACAAACATAAAAAATACACTGATATCAACGGGTGCAAAAATGCTCGTTCTATTAAATTATCTTATACAGAAAACGTCGAAATAGGGGGGAAAAAGTCGAAATAGGGGGGAAAAAGTCGAAATAGGGGGGAAAAAGTCGAAATAGGGGGGAAAAAGTCGAAATGGCCAATTCGCCGTTTTTATGTCACTTCTCCCACAATTTATAATTTTTTTTAAAAAGGTGATCAAAAACCCATACACACCCCAAAATGATATGATTGAAAAGTACTGATCGCCCCGCAAATAATGAGCCCTCACACAACTCCGTACATATAACTAAAAAAAAAAAGTTATAGGGGTGAGAATATGGCAACTAAAAGATAAAAAAAAAAATGTATTTCAAGATTATTATTTCTTTTTCAGTATAAAAACACCAGAAAAATATACTTATGTGGTATCGCCGGATTCATAATGACCTAGAGAATGAAAGTAACTGGTCAGTTTTATATAGGGAACGCCGTAAAAACAAAACCCCCAAAAACATGCAGAATTTTTCCAAATTTCATCCCATTTATAATTTTTTAACGCGTCCCACTAAATTGTATGCAACCATAAATAGTGCATCTTGTCCCGCAAAAAACAAGCCTTCATATGGCTATGTAAATGTAAAAATAAAAAAAAGTTATGGCTTTGGATAAGCTGGGAGTTAACAAAAAAAAAAAAAAAAAAAAAAGGACAATCACCCGGTCTTGAAAGGGTTAAACATCTGCAAATGGTGTTATCAATTGCAGACATTAGCCACGGGGCTCTGCTTAGGAGTAAAACAGCATAAACCTGCAGACTATGGAGCCGGCTGCGCTCACGACCTGGCTCCATATTTAAATAACAGACATCAGCTGAACATGTATGGGGGATGTCCTGAAGGGGTTAAACAGATGCCATACAGTAGCATCTGTCACCATCAAGTTCTATTGTAAGAAAAGTATCCATTTAACATACGTGTTTTTGGCTGAACTCTGCAGGATGGAAAAGCAAAGCGTACTAAACTTTTGCTTTCTTTTTTTCTCCCAACATATATGTTTCACGTAGGGCAAAAACGTGATGTGAATTGTCCCTTATTTGTAACTTTTCTGGCTCTGCTGGAAAGCAGGCTAGAGCTAACCAATATATTGGGATTAAAGGGGATGTCTCACTTTAGCAGAGGGCATTTATCATGTAGAGAAAGTTAATACAAGCCACTTAGTAATGTATTGTGATTGTCCATATTGCTTCCTTTGCTGGCTGGATACATTTTTCTATCACATTATACACTGCTCATTTCCATGGTTACGACCACCCTGCAATCCATTAGTGGTGGCCGTGCTTGCATACTACAGGAAAAAGAGTCAGCCTCTTTGGTGAACGGGACCGTGGGAGCTCACATAGGCTAGTGCATTTTTCTTTAGTGTGCAAGCACGACCACCACTGCTGGATTGCAGGGTGGTCATAACCATGCAAACGAGCAGTGTATAATGTGAGTGAAAAATGAGTCCAGCCAGCAAAGGAAGCAATATGGACATTCACAATACATTAGTAAGTGACTTGTATTAATTTTGTCTACATGATAAATGCAATTGACACAACCGGTTTAATTCAAGTAGTGGACACAGTCTTAGCTCATCTCATCAGCTCGAAAGGAAAACAAAATATTTCTTTAAAAATAATTCTTAAGAGGAATATATCAGCAGGAAAGACGTGACAGCTAATGACCCACAACACTCACCCAGGACTGGACAGTGGTCTCTGTAAAATGAACCTCCTTTGGCATCTTGCACACATTTCAGGTCAGACTAAAATAAATATAATATTCAGTAAATACAGGCCATTTTTAAAATAGTAATGTAAAAATAATATATATAAAATACATAATAGAAAGCAGAGTATTCACTTACATGCTTATATACTGTAATTCAAGCAGACAAAATGTTTATTATACACAGTTGTGCCACATTATTATGACCACCAGCTTAGGCTACTTTCACACTTGCAGCAGAGTGATCTGGCAAGTAGTTCCATCGCCGGAACTGCCTGTCGGATCCGGCAAAACGTATGTCAACTGATGGGATTTGCATTGAAATGCCGAATCAGTCTTTCCGGTATCATCCGGAAAAACGGATCCGGCATTTATTTTTCTCAAATTTTTTTCAGTCTGCGCATCCGGCATTCCAGTTTTTTTAATGCGGGATCGGGCACAAATACTCTTCTATGGAAAAAAAAATGCCGGAGTCGGCATTCAGGCAAGTGTTCTGTTTTTTTGGCCGGAGATAAAACCGTAGCATGCTGCGGTTTTATCTCTGTCCTGATCAGTCAAAAAGACTGAACTGAAGACATCCTGATGCATCCTGAACGGATTGCTCTCCATTCAGAATGCATTAGGATAAAACTGATCAGTTCTTTTCCTGTATAGAGCCCCTAGGACGGAACTCTATGCCAGAAAAAAAAAACAAAAAAAAACACACTAGTGTGAAAGTACCCTAATATCCAGAGTAAGGGCTCTTTCACACTTGCGTTGTCCGGATCCGTTGTGTACTCTATTTGCTGGAATTACACGCCGGATCTGGAAAAACGCAAGTGAACTGAAAGCATTTGAAGACGGATCCGTCTTCAAAATGCGTTTAGTGTTACTATGGCAGCCAGGACGCTATTAAAGTCCTGGTTGCCATAGTAGTAGTGGGAAGCGGTGGAGCAGTATACTTACAGTCCGTGCGGCTCCCGGGGCGCTTCAAAATGACGTCAGAGCCCCCCTTACCGTCCGGCTCACGGACGGTAAGTATACTGCTCCCCCGCTCCCCACTAAACTTTACCATGGCTGCCAGGGCTTTAGCGTCCCGGCAGCCATGGTAACCATTCAGAAAAGGCTAAACGTCGGATGCGCCGAAACGATGTTTAGCTTAAGGCCGGATCCGGATTAAGGCCTTTCAATGGGCATTAATTCCGGATCCGGCCTTGCGGCAAGTGTTCAGGATTTTTGGCCGGAGCAAAAAGCGCAGCATGCAGCGGTATTTTCTCCGGCCAAAAAACGTTCCGGTCCTGAACTGAAGACATCCTGATGCATCCTGAACGGATTTCTCTCCATTCAGAATGCATGGGGATAATCCTGATCAGGATTCTTCCGGCATAGAGCCCCGACGACGGAACTCTATGCCGGAAGAAAAGAACGCAAGTGTAAAAGAGCCCTAACCGCTGTGTGTAGCACGGACAGCAGCTGGATGGGCTGGGAGTGACTCAATAAGGTCCTGATAGGTTGTCACAGGTATGTGGAGCAACGCTGACTGCAGTGCGTCTCACAGCTGCTGGAGTGTGAAAGGCGGAGGATCCATAGATTGAACAAGACTATCAAAGTGGTCCCACAGATGCTCAATTGGGTTCCAGCCTGGGGATTAGGAGGCCAGGGTAGTCTTGGTCATGTTCTTCCAACCAATGTTGGACATTACTAGCCATGTGACATGTCCCAATGCGTTGCATGAAGGTCCCATCTGCCTCATGGAAGACAATTCAACATGTATGGGTGTACATGATTTGCAAGGATGGATTCATACCCAAGTCGGTTGAGTGTGCCTTCCACATGGATGAGTGGGCCCAGAAAACATGCCACAAAAACATTCCCCAGAACACTAATCTGCTCTGTCTGCTCCAGACTGCAGTATTGTTAGACACACATCTGGTAGCTTTTTGTTTCATTTGGGAGGTGATCAGCTCCAGCACAGCGCGTCGGTCCGCCCTCACGCACCTTTGTAACCAACGTTCACCATCACATCATTGGCACGTGGTGCTCCGCAACTTCCACGTTGCTTATTCACAATGATGCCATTTGTCAACTCACAATACACTTTCACCACAGCAGCACAAGAACAGTTCACAAAAAAGACAGTAATCGTCCCTTTTCCCCCCCATCAGGAGGGATATGTGTGCAGACAGCCTAGAAGACACACTACCTACATACCCACTAAGCCAGCTAAGGACACGTGGCTTCCTTCACGAGCCACATGCTGCCGTCATCGGAAGTAGTCATGATAATGTGACTTGACTCTGTATACTGCACACAGACATACCTGTAGGTCTCTGCTATGTTATTCAGTACAATAGATGTATAAGCTCTGCTAGATATTTGAAAACCAATAGGCAGATACCCAGGAGGCTGTACAGTTGCATATTTTTCAGAAACACTAGGCTATACAGGAAAAGACAAATAAGAGATATATCTAAACGGCATTCAAACAACGGTGTAAGCAGAGCCTAGCTGACCTCAAAAACGTAACAGGAGGAACCTTCAGTCCTGTCTCCACAGAACAAGGGTCTATTGTGGCTGAACCCCCCCCACCCGGACAGTTAATGAATGACGGCTGGGTCACAGGCTGGTAAACGACATTACTTACAGTACATTGCCCCTTCACGCGTCACACAAAATACAAAACTATATTAATGTTATTTATTTGCCGACTCTCCAGACATGTCTGCTTTAGGAAATACTGTTATTCCCCAAGGAAGAGCAACTCCGAAACATCTTTTCTTAGAGCTCTGTAATGTGCCATTTCTCGGTTATTCCTCCTAGAAATGTATGAATGAATTGACAATCGGGTGTTTCCATTCCCGTCAAAGAGGTGGGTTCTTCCAATGGCTGACACGCTTAGCTCCGAGTGTATTGCGACACCCCCACACCTGGTAACACCCGGTTTTTAATTTATGCATACATTTCTAGAAGGAATAACACAGGAACTGCACAATGTAGTGTTATAAAAAATGATTCTCCAGAATTGTTATATTAAGTGGAGAACATGCAAGATGATGATAAATGTAAGTTATTGTATGCTGGTGGCCCAGCTGGTCCCATAAATGCTCAACGGGTGACCAGGAAGTGTTACAATCTGGAGGAGACATTCCTGGGGGAACTGTTGCTGTGTGTCAGCGAGCATTATCCTGCTGAAAAATGCCAGTAGGAAGCCGTGCCATGTGGCCGCAGGATGCCATGCATATATCGCCATGCTGATGCTAGTGTCCCTTGTAAAACGGTCGTATACAACAGCTCGGCAGACGATCACACCAGCACTTGGAGCAGTGTGACACTCCATAGCACAGGCAGGAGTGAAGGGTTGACCATGAGGCCTCCAAACTCAAAGACGATCAACATCGGATCTTAAACAGAACCTAGATTCATTGTTAAAGACTATATGGTTCCAGTCTATTGCAGTTCAGGTTTCTACCACTGCAAACAAAGGCGATGGTGTGTGGCTGTCAATGGCAGGACCTGCACTGAGCACCAAGACACCCAATTTCCTTACCTTTGCAAGAATGTCAAGAGCGGAATCCAGACAGATTTTCGACTTTGGCAGTCTCTTACCAGAAGGTCTGAATGCCGAATTAGACTTCAGTTCTCTTTGAAAGGGTGGGTGCCCCCTGGCTGTTTATCAGGGCCCCCACCCTGTATACTTCTATTACATATATGTCATATTTGAGTACACTTCGGTTTGATAGTAAGCATAAATCTACTTACAAGGATGTGAAAATACAATATTTTATTTTACTAAAAACAAGATATAAAATATCTAAAATCCTGGAATCCATTGATATCTGTATGGACATTTTATTTATTTTAGGCAAAACAATATTTGTTTTTAAAAGTCAACGATAACAGCAAAGTAAGTGGCTTAAAATAAGTTATTGGAAGTATATTACAGCTGGTATATATACTGAACAACAAAAAACGCACGAATACCTGAAAAAACGCACGAAAACCGCATTGGGAACCGCAATAGACGGGGTTTTGTGATTCTTACACTCCAAAATCTGGTCCAACCTTTCTATCTATTGTGGGGGATTAGCTCTTATCCGGGGGACATTCACACACGTCTTCACGGACACCAAGTTTTAAGGTCCAAACATTGCTTTTATTTGGCACCTCAGCAAAAACAAAACATAATACAAAACAAACACCTGCCCGGCTCTAACTAAACATATAATAACCTGACTCACCTAACGTATACCTCACAGTTCACAGGTGCGGCTTTTTTAGCCAGTAGTCCAGCTCACTTCCAGGCTGTAACAAAGTTAGTCTAGGCCATCTCCCAGCCTCTTGGTCCCTCAGCCTTGCCCAGCTGAGACCACATTCACAGAGCCTCCAGGCCTCTGCCCACGGGTAACACACTCCCCCCCCCTTACTGACACCCTGGGAGGTGCTTTATGCCAGCCTGGGTACCTCCAGCTGGTCTTACCTGTAGTGGAATAGGGGTGCGGAACACACTATCCACCCCTTCCTTGCCTTTAACCTGTGTGAGATCTGTCACTGTCTCACAATATCTTGAGATGCATCAGTGTAAAATCTGGCCGTCTTTTCATAGCAAGTGTAGCCACTAATGAAGGAGTAGGGAGATACTCCGAAACGCGTCTGGATTGCTTTATAAACTTGAAAATTCGACATAGAAGCCGTGAACATCATGGGTAATATCCACGGATATGGTACATAACCCTATATTGAAAAACGAATGAAGCGCTTCACTGAAAAACAGAGAAGATAAAAGGTATATAAGCTCGGAGGATACAAACTGGATCTTGAAGGAGCTGACAGCCAGCTCATACTCACCACGAGTGTCTGGAAGATCCGGGACACATGGGACGCAGAGTGCACGCAGACTATACTCTGCAATCCACAGCCCAGCAAGCTGAGATATCGGAGCGGTCGTATACAACCAGTGCGGCATATTACTTCACAACAGATTGGGATATATGTGATGCTGAATATTCACCGCAACTAATCTACCTAAGAAATTGATAACCTTTCTTCTCATACTTCTACACCACATCAATGGATGTAAGGTAGGGGTGCACCGAAATATTGGTACATATCGGCAGAAAATATGGTTCGGGCGGCCAGCCGGCGGCGCCCCATATGCTGTGCCTCCTAAACGCTTGCGGCTCTAAAGAATCTCCGGCAGCATTACAGTGGTATATTTAGCCCATAGGACAGTTATGCTGTACAGTGTTATCTGGATACTTCTAAATACTAAGAGCAGGGAAGATATGAGTATGGAGTGTTTGAACAATAAATGCGGATGAGACGAATATAAGTATGAGTCAGGCATGTGATATATGACCTGGAAAATAGTAACCGATATGTGCATGATGTGTGTATGAAGATTTATTGCCAAACTCAATTCAAGATCCGAGGACTTTGGACTCAATTGGTCACGGGACTCTGGGATTGGGAGGGAGGTGGGTGGGGAGGTAGGGTTTCCTTTGTTCTTAAAATGCTTGGGAAAAAAAACAAATAAAAATATCTGATTTAAAAAAAAAAGAATCTCCGGCTCAGTGCTGCGCAGCCTGCTGTGTCTGCTCTGTGCTACTGCTGTTGTTAGTGTAGCGTGACCGAGCTCTGTTCGTTCCGCGGTACAGGAGCTTTTGTTTCCTGTACCCGGCCGGACTGACAGGAAGTGCTCACTTAGTGTGCACTTCCTTTCAGTCCGGCCGGGTACAAGAAACAAATGCTCCTGTACCGCGGACCGAACAGAGCTCGGCCACGCTACACAGGCTACACTAGAGGTGACAAGGGAGGGGGAGGGGGGGGGGGGTGTAAAATGAGTGACAAGGGGGTGTGTAAAATGAGAGTGACAAAGGGGGGGGGTGTAAAATGAGAGTGACAAGGGAGGGGGGTAGAATGAGAGTGACAAGGGAGGGGGTAGAATGAGAGTGACAAGGGAGGGGGTAGAATGAGAGTGACAAGGGAGGGGGGTAGAATGAGAGTGACAAGGGAGGGGGTAGAATGAGAGTGACAAGGGAGGGGGTAGAATGAGAGTGACAAGGGAGGGGGGTAGAATAAGTGACAAGGGAGGGGGGTAGAATAAGTGACAAGGGAGGGGGGTAGAATAAATGACAAGGGAGGGGGGGGGGGGGGGAGAGAGTGACAAGGGAGGGAGGGGGGGGGGAGAGAGTGACAAGGGAGGGAGGGGGGGGAGAGTGACATTTTTTTTTTTAAATAACCACTTTGGGTGGCATTGTGTGTATAATATCTATGTATCTGTTTAACTTTATATTTTAATTCACTTTCCTTTTTTTTTTTACTTAAAAAAAGTATTTTAAAAGTATTTGGGCAAAAAGGCAGTTTCGGTTTCGGTTTTCGGTCAAGGGCATCCTGAATTTTCGGTTTCGGACCAGAATTTTCATTTCGGTGCACCCCTAATGTAAGGCTACTTTCACACTGGCGTTTTGGCTTTCCGTTTGCGAGATCCGTCAAGGGCTCTCACAAGCGGTCCAAAACAGTTTTGCCCTAATGCATTCTGAATAAAAAAGGATCCGCTCAGAACGCATCAGTTTACCGCCGGTCGGTCTGCATTCCGCTTTGTAGGTGGACACCAAAACACTGCAAAACACTGCTTGCAGCGTTTTGGTGTCCGTCTAACAAAACTGAGCCAAACGTATCCGTTCTGACACACAATATAGGTCAACGGTGATGGATCCACAGGACTCCAGACAAAAAAAAATATATCAAGGAGCCATTGGCTCCTAACCTGAAAAATTTAGGAGCCAAATTTAAAATACATATAATTACGGTATAATAATAAAAAAATAAAAAAAATAAAAATAAACTCTCACCTAGGGTTGTCACGATACCAAAATTTTTACTATTTCGATACCATAAAAAAAAGTATTGCGATACTCAATACCACGTGAAAAAATTAAAACCAAAAAAGCCGCGTGCATTCCACATTTTATGGACCGTCTGGACCATAATAGAACAGTCCTAAGGCTACTTTCACACTAGTGTTCGTCGGTCCGCTCGTGAGCTCCGTTTGAAGGGGCTCACGAGCGGACCCGAACGCAGCCGTCCAGCCCTGATGCAGTCTGAATGGAGCGGATCCGCTCAGACTGCATCAGTCTGGCGGCGTTCAGCCTCCGCTCCGCTCGCCTCCGCACGGACAGGCGGACAGCTGAACGCCGCTTGCAGCGTTCGGGTGTCCGCCTGGCCGTGCGGAGGCGTGCGGATCCGTCCAGACTTACAATGTAAGTCAATGGGGACGGATCCGTTTGAAGATGCCACAATATGGCTCAATCTTCAGGCGGATCCGTCCCCCATTGACTTTACATTGAAAGTCTGAACGGATCCGTACGAGGCTATTTTCACACTTAGCTGTTATATGCTAAAATAATGCAGACGGATCCGTTCTGAACGGAGCCTCCGTCTGCATTATTATGATCGGATCCGTTCAGAACGGATCCGATCGAACGCTAGTGTGAAAGTAGCCTAACCTAATTTTTTTTCAGGACAAGGTGACAAAAAAATTGGCAAATTGCAAGTTTTTTTTTTTTTTCTTTCTGTTACAGCGTTCACCACATAGGAGATTTTTTTAAATATTTTACTAGTTCGCACTTTTTCGGGCGTGGCAATATGTCATTTTTTTATTGTTTATATATTTTATATGTAAAATTGGGCAAGGGGGTGATTTAAACTTAATATTTTGGTGTTTCTTTTTACTTTTTTTTTACTTTTTATTTATTACCTATTTCCCCCTTATGGGCTAGTAACTGGGAACTTTTATCCTTTGTCCTATTCACCCTAATAGAGCTTTATCAGGGTGAATAGGACTTCACACTCTCCCTTGCTGCTCTGTGCACACAGCATCAGGGAGCCGACTACGGCAGCCAGGGCTTCAATAGCGTCCTGGCTGCCATGGTAACCGATCGGAGCCCCAGGCTTACACTGCTGGGGCTCCGATCGGAACTGCCACTGCACCACCAATGATAATACTTGGGGGGTTGGGGGCGCACTGCACCACCAATGATTCTGATTTATAATACTGGGGTTGGGGGGGTTCAGTGCACTGCGCCACCAATGAATATCGTTTATGCTTCGGCTCATTGGATCACAGCGAGAGGTCATAGAGGCTGGGTGCCGGGTATGGGATATGTCCGGCACCTGCAGCCTGCGTTTGTATTAAGCATAAACGATATTCATTGGTGGCACAGTGGCCATAGCCCCTCCCCTCCTCCTCCCTGCTATCAGCCCATTGGAGGCAGCGGCAGAGGGGGGAGGGACTGAGAAGAACATGGCACGCGCTGACAGCAGCTCGTGCCATGTCAGTTTGCAAAAGCGGCAGCGGGTCTTAGTAACATAGTACATAAGGCCGAAAAGAGACAATTTGTCCATCCAGTTCGGCCTGTCATCCTGCAAGTTGATCCAGAGGAAGGCAAATAAACAAAACAAAAAAAACCCTTGTGAGGTAGAAGCCAATTTTCCCCACTTTAGGGGAATAAAAAAATTCCTTCCTGACTCCAATCAGGCAATCAGAATAACTCCCTGGATCAACGATCTCTCTCTAGTAGCTATATCCTGTAATATTATTACGAGTGCCGTATGAGTGCCCATTCACATATACATTCCTTCTGTTAAGTGCCTGAAACAGAGATGTCAGAATGCCTAGATCAGGCATGGCCAACCTGTAGCTCTCCAGCTGTTGTAAAACTACAATTCCCACCATGCCCTGCTGTAGGCTGATAGCTGTTGGCAGTCCAGGCATGCTGGGAGTTGTAGTTTTGCAACATCTGGAGAGCCTCAGGTTGGCCATCCCTGGCCTAGATGGTCAGCAATTCATTGAAACATCTAACGTTCTTCTCTCAGTTCAACGATGCTCCCCCCGGTCTGTCAATTGTTCAATATGTGCATTGTAGAGGCATGTCTAGCAGTCAACACCCTCTCACCAAGAGGTACACTACCCAAAAGTAGCCTCTGAAAGCCTTTTTTAATAGGGCAGCGGGGAAAGCATTTTTACATCCTCCAGTGGCAAGACCCTGTCTCTAATAAGACAACAATTATAATAATTTACACACCCTCCTGATACCTAAGTATCTAGGTGCAATAATTATTATTATAATTTTTTTTTTTTATTTTAGCTTTTATTATGTAGAGGAAGTTAATACAGGGGGACATGGCCGGATAAGGAGCTGAGCGGACGCAAGCCGCGCTAGCTCCGGAGCCTGCAAGTCAAGTAACCTGCTCACATCCGAGTCAGATACCCCAACATCTCCCCAAAGCCATGGGAAACTCTCCGGACCCCCATCTCACCATATTCAGGAATGGGTCGCACTAGGAGGAAGGAGGAAGCACCTAGCAAAACAGAGGTGTTCAGCAGGGCAGCCAGAGGTAACCAAGATGGCGCCCGCTCCTCACACCACGCAGCATCCGAGGCACAGCCAGATAACGCTCTCTTTCCAACGCACCTCACAAATACAGGGGGAAGAAGCCCCTCGCACTTACAAAACTCTCCTTCCTCAGCAATCTCCTCTCCATCTTAAAAGCAGCAAATCTCAGCAGCTGCCCCTTACCAGCATATGCTGCAAGACGCAGCAGCCTCCTATGATGAGGGAATCTCACTTAAGGAGAGAGGTACTCAAGTAAGCCGCTCTCCTTCACCCCCAACAGTTAGTGCCTACTCTGCACTAGTCACAGAAACTAATCTAAGGTCCTTATTACATGGCCTGAGACACTCTATACAAAAAGACATCACCTCTGCATTCTCTGCCTTACAAAAAGATATCACTCAAATTGGAGAGAGAACATCCCATATTGAGATTTACCAATGCCCACAACCAATTAGTGAACGCAAATAATGATGTGGAAGACGACATATCAGCACTGAAATTCAAACTAGCGGCTCTTAAGTACCGTTCAAGACAATAATTTAAGATTCAGGAGGGATTCAGGAGACAGTTGAACCTGAAGCTATCAAGGACTTTTTGTTGCTCAGGTTCCAAAAGCAGAACAAAGAGAGCTATTAATTGATAAAGAGTGCACAGAATCCCTAAACCCAAAAGCGTTCCCAGTGCCGCCCCCAGAGATATCATTGCCAGTCTGCACTTCTATCATTTTAAAGAACTAATCCTCAAAGCAGCAAACTCCACACAAGATCTTCCTGAACGCTTCAAGAACATCTTAATATTTTCTGACCTCTCGGCAGCAACACTGAATAGATGCAGAGAATTCTCTGCTGCTACCAAAATTATCAGGGATCACAACATCCCATATAAATGGTGCTACCCAGTAAAACGCCTGATCTTCAAGAACGGAATAACTCACTCGATCTCTTCCTCAAGCGATACCATGAAACTACTCCAGAAATGGTCCCTGACTACAGTAGATGAAGACAGAGAATGGACCTGAAAGCCTCATCGAACAAAAAAAGGACTATTCCCACGTGCCTTAAAAGGCATATCCTTTTTGCTATTCAAGAGTCACTAGAACCAGGCATCTCAAACTGCGGCCCTCCAGCTGTTGCAAAACTACAACTCCCACAATGCCCTGCTGTAGGCTGATACCTGTAGGCTGTCCGGGCATGCTGGGAGTTGTAGTATTGCAACAGCTGGAGGGCCGCAGTTTGAGATCTCTGCTCTAGACTGAGTTATTTGTTTGCACTCTTTATTGCATGTCTACCTCCATTGTTACCTGGATAAATTGTTATCCAGTTGGTTCTCTTTGAACCAGACTCTGATTTAGCTACCCTGTTATAGAGTTATATTGTTCTTCATCTATCCCAACTCCTCTTCATCCCTTTTTCTTTCCCTTGCTTTTACCTTAACATTACCCTGTAACTCCTAGGTGACAAGAGAGCTCGATATTCTTATATTTATGGCTGTAGAGGAGCTGCGTCACCCATACATGAGGTGCCTGCACCTGCTCTGTAGCATATTGTATTGTTTACTTTGCACTACCTTTACTGCCAGCGATGGTTATCAAAATTTCCTCAATTAATGCTAATGGACTAAATAGTCCTTTTAAAAGATCTCTATTATGGAAAGAAGTTACCGTACCTCTCTTAAAAGTGGCGTGATTTGCATTCAAGAAACTCACTTGAATTAATCTGATACTTATAGACCCAACCATAAAAAATGTAACAACTTATTTGCATCACCTGCAGTGAACAAGAAAAGAGGGGTAATTATTACTGTTCCCTTTTATTATAGATTTCATTTATTTTCAATTGATTCACAGCAAGACTGACAACAATGGGAGCTATATTATATTAGTATGTAACATCAACAACTGGGGCAGCACGGTGGCTCAGTGGTTAGCACTGGTGCCTTGCAGCACTGGGGTCCTAGGGCAATCCGACCAAGGGCAACATCTGCCTGGAGTTTGTATGTTCTCCCCGTGTTTGCGTGGGTTTCCTCCGGGTACTCCGGTTTCCTCCCACACTCCAAAGACATACTGATAGGGACCTTAGATTGTGAGCCCCATTGGGGACAGTTGGATGATAATGTTTGTAAAGCGCTGCGGAATTAGTAGCGCTATATAAGTGTGTATAATAATAATAATAATAATAATATACACCTTGGTTTCCTGGTACACACCAAACACAAACCAACTTGCATTTATCAAAGAGGTAGTAACCACCACCCTATCCATCAAATAAGGCTCTCTAGTTATATGTGGAGACTTCAACTTGCCTTCATCGCCATCTATTGACAAGTCGAACCATACGAAATCTCAATTCCCCTTATGTTTTGCACACTACTTACTAGCAGAAGAATTATATGACACTTGGAGAGTGTTACACGCATCAGAACGCGATTACGCTTTTTATTCACACCCCCATAAACAGGATCCTAAGATTGATTAGATAATTGTCAACAAATGGACTTTACAAAACATCTTGTCCTCTAGCATAGATTCCATAACATGGTCCAATCACGAACCAATTTCATGCCTAATCTCGGAGCGATTCAACAAAGTTAGAGGTAGGTGGAGAGTCCTTAAAAATTATTTCAGGGATTTAGGTCAAAAGCTTAGGGCAAGGACCTCAAAGGTAGTATTTTCCGAAATACTGTCTGTACCACGAGCCACACAAGAAAGGCAGCGGGAGATTAACAAGTGGCTCAAGAACTGGTGTAGGTGGAGGGGTTTGGGTTCCTGGAGAACCGGGCCGACTTCTCTATCGGCTACAGGCTCTATCGTAGGGACGGGCTGAACCTCAATGGGGAAGAGGCAGCTGTGCTGGGGAGAAAGATGGCTAGAAGGTTGGAGGAGTGTTTAAACTAGGGACTGGGGGGGAGGGTAATTACACTATAGGAGGGAAAGATAGTGCAGATAGAGACCAGGGGCAAGGTAGTGGGACTGGGGGAGGAATGGAAGGAGGGACTAGAACAGTTCAGAAGGAAGGTGTAGGGTAAAAAATATACATAAACCTCTCAAATGTATGTATACTAATGCCAGGAGCCTGAATAATAAAACTGGTGAACTGGAATTAGTGATGTGTGTGGAGGACTATGACATAGTGGGAATAACTGAGACATGGCTGGATGATAGCTATGACTGGGCAGTTAATGTACAGGGTTACAGTCTGTTTAGAAAGGATTGTCAAAACCGGAGAGGAGGAGGGGTCTGCCTTTATGTAAAGTCCTGTCTAAAGCCCACACTCCGTGAAGATATAAGTGAGGGACATGAACATGTGGAGTCACTGTGGGTAGAGATACATGGAGCTAAAAACAACAATAAATTACTAATAGGAGTTTACTATAAACCATCTAATATACCAGAGTCCACAGAAAATCTACTACTAAACGAGATAGACGAGGCGGCAAATCATAATGAGGTGGTTATTATGGGGGACTTCAACTACCCAGATATAGACTGGGAAACTGAAACTTGTATATCTCATAAAGGAAACAGGTTCTTGGCAATATCCAAAGACAATTACCTTTCCCAACTGGTTTAGGACCCGACTAGAGGGACGGCCATACTGGACTTAGTATTAACCAATAGGCCTGACAGAACAATAGACATGCAGGTTGGGGGACACCTGGGAAATAGTGACCATAAAGTAATAATCTTCCAATTATCATTCAAAAGAGCGTTTCTACAGGGAGGAACAAAAATACCAAACTTCAAAAAAGCTAAATTTAGCCAAATAAGAGAGGCCATAGGCCTAACTAACTGGGACAAAGTCCTCAAAAATAAAAATACAGCCACAAAATGGAATATCTTTAAAAACCATCCTAAAATCTCATTGTGAGAGGTACATACCGTATGGGAATAAAAGGTTAAGGAACAAAAAGAAACCAATGTGGATAAATAGAACTGTAAAGAAAGCAATAAATGACAAAAAGAAAGCATATAAAACACTAAAACAGGAAGGTAGCACAGAAGCACTGAAAAACTATAAGGAAAAAAATAGAACATGTAAAAAACAAATAAAAGCGGCCAAACTAGAGACCGAGAGATTAATTGCCAAAGAGAGTAAAACTAACCCTAAAATGTTCTTCAATTATATAAATGTTAAAAAGTATAAATCTGAAGGTGTCAGCCCTTTAAAGAGTAATGAGGGGAGAGTCGCAGAGAGCGACGAGGAGAAAGCAAAGCTGGTAAATATTTTTTTTCCAATGTATTCACTGAGGAAAATAAACTGTCAGATGACATGCAGAATGTAAAAATAAATTCCCCATTAAAAGTGTCCTGTCTGACCCAGGAAGAAGTACATCAGCGACATCTGTTGTAGGTAAACTGTTTGAAGGTTTTCTGAGAGATGCTATCTTAGAGCATCTCAACGGAAATAAGCAAATAACACCATATCAGCATGGCTTTGTGAGGGATCGGTCATGCCAAACTAATTTAATCAGTTTCTATGAGGAGGTAAGTTCTAGACTTGACAGCGGCGAATCAATGGATGTCGCGTATCTGGACTTCTCCAAAGCATTTCACACTGTACCATATAAAGGGTTAGTATATAAAATGAGAATGCTCGGACTGGGAGAAAACGTCTGTATGGAGAAGGTCCAGAGGAGGGCAACTAAAGTAATAACTGGAATGGGACAACTACAGTACCCTGAAAGATTATCAAAATTAGGGTTATTCACTTTAGAAAAAAAGACGACTGAGGGGAGATCTAATTAATATGTATAAATATATCAGGGGTCAGTACAGAAATATATCTCATCATCTATTTAATCCCAGGACTGTGACGAGCGGACATCCTCTGCGTCTGGAGGAAAGAAGGTTTGTACACAAACATAGAAGAGGATTATTTACGGTAAGAGCAGTGAGACTATGGAACTCTCTGCCTGAGGAGGTGGTGATGGCGAGTACAATAAAGGAATTCAAGAGGAGCCTGGATGTATTTCTGGAGCGTAATAATATTACAGGCTATAGCTACTAGAGAGTTATTCCCCCCTAAAGTGGGGAAAATTGGCTTCTACCTCACAGGGGTTTTTTGTTAGTTTTTTTGCCTTCCTCTGGATCAACTTGCAGGATAACAGGCCGAACTGGATGGACAAAAAAAGGTTAAAACGAACTTAAAGATTTATGCTACATACTATACCAGCTTTATCAAAATAAATTTAAACACTACTTAAGGAAATCAAAAGGCGAAATATTACTCACAAGGAAATAGAGCGAGTATAATATTGGCCAATAAAATTACATCCGCCCAAAACAGGAAAAAACTACTGTTTTTTTTACAACTCTCACAAAGAAAAGATCATTAACCCCCAAGGTATCTCCAATACCTTAGTCGATTACTACTTTGACTTATATAACCTCAAAAGACAACAACTCAGTGCCCCAACCGACCCCAAATTCCTATGTGATATCTCGCTGCCCAAACTATCCCCAGAGCATCTTACGCAAATCAATAAATCAATGGAACTGGAAGAAATAACCAATATCAAATCAACTAAAAATAATAAATCCCCCAGCCCAGACCGATTAACCAATAAATACTTTTAAACCTTTGGAAAAATACTACTATCTCCATTCTCCCACATAATGACCACCGGGAATATACCACCGGAAATGCTCCAAGCCACTATAGTAGCTCTTCCCAAACCAGGAAAATCTCCTGATCATCCAGGGAATTTTTTGACCCATTTCTCTCCAGAACACCGACCTCAAAATGTATTCTAAGTTATTGGCCAACAGACTGTCCTCCCTGATTCCTTATCTGGACCACCATGATCAAGTGGGTTTTGTTAAATCTAGACAAACGCTAGATGGTACTAGACGCATAATAGATCTCATTTATGTAGCTAAGGCAAATCAAGCGCCTTCTCTCCTCCTATCTCTGGACGCGGAGAAGGTGTTCGATCAAGTGCATTGGGGATACTTGGAGGTAGTACTATCGAAATTTGGAATACTGGGACAATTTGCCAAAGCTATATGTGTACTCTACTCAAAACCCTCAGCTAAAGTCCTTATTAATAGAACGTTATCCAACCAGTTCCCAATTAATAACGGAACAAGACAGGGATGCCCCCTTTCTCCTATTATTTTTGCACTAATAAATGAAAATTTAGCGGAATGTATCAGAGCTCATCCACAGATTACGGGTATAAAAATTGGAGGTACAAACCACAAGATTGGACTTTTTGCCGATGACATTATATTGGTACTTACCAACCCAACAGAGTCCCTACCTAATGTGATGCAGATTATTAAATCGTTCAGTAAAGTTTCTTATTACAGTTTAAACGTAGCCAAATGCCAGGTTCTTAATCTTGGCCTGAAAGATTCAGACCTTACTTTATTGAAAGCCAATTAACCTTTTAAATGGAACTCTGAATGTGCACTTCCGGGTCCGCATTTCCGTTCCAGAAAAAAATAGAACATGTCCTATTCTTGTCTGCAATTGCGGACAAGAATTGGCATATTCTATTAGTGCCAGCGATGTGCGGTCTGCAAAAGGCGGAACGTACATTGCAGTGTCCGTGTTTTGCGGATCCGCAAAACACGCTACGGATGTGTGAATGGACCCTTAAAAATGTTTATCATTCAACAAATCCTTTATCCATTTCGCAACTTACCAATCTCTATCCCTAAAACACATTTAAAAGAAATCCAAAGATTACTTCTCAAGTACATATGGCAGGATAAAAGACCGAGTGTCCAAGCAGATATACTTTATATTCCTATTTCAAAAGGGGGGGTTGGAATGTCCATCCATTATTAGATATTATAGGGCTTGTATTTTTGAACAATAGATATTTACGTGGATAAACTATCCCAACAAACACTATTGAGAACTACCTAATGGGTGTGACTGACCCTCCGGTATTCTTCTACTCCAGATCCATACAGAAGACTCCCGGTGCTATTGAATTTCCACCTACAATCTTGAAATATGGACTTTAATGTCAACTAAATTGAGTTATATTAATATCTCCCTTTCAGAAATCCCTTTGGAGGTCGTGGGGAAATGCATTCCAGATTTGAACATTCATAATTGGACTGACCTGGGAATCAAAAAACTGGGAGACCCTTTAACCAATGACATTTTGAGCTCCTTTACGGACTTATGCCTGAGATTTAAAATTCCTCAAAAGGGAATTATTTAAATACTTACAAATCAGGCACTTCTTGTCTGGGACAGGTTTTCCTGTGACTGCTGGATACCTCCCGATTGATTAAGTTGTTACGAAACCCATCAGTTAACCTTAAAGGGAACCTGTCACCGGGATTTTGGGTATAGAGCTGATGACATGGGTTGCTAGATGGCCGCTAGCACATCCGCAATACCCAGTCCCCATAGCTATGTGTGCTTTTATTGTGGGAAAAAAAAAGAATTTGATACATATGCAAATTAACCTGAGATGAGTCCTGTACATGAGATGAGTCAGGGACAGGACTCATCTCAGGGTAATTTGCATATGTAGCAAATCGTCTTTTTTCCACAATAAAAGCACAGAGCTATGGGGACTGGGTATTGCGGATGTGCTAGCGGCCATCTAGCAACCCATGTCCTCAGCTCTTTACCCAAAATACCGGTGACGGGTTCCCTTTAAAGCCCTATCCCTCGTTTATTATTACATGACAGAGAGAATGGTCTCGCCATTAACTACATTACGTTGCTAATGGGAATCAGCATTAGACTTTGATGCATCTTCAGAACAATGGGAATCTGCGTTTTCTATCAGGTGTGCCTCCTCCAAATGCGTTAACCATCTGGAAAATTCCATAAAAATTCTCTACAGATGGTATTATACTCCTCATAGACTATCTAACATGAACCCTTTATCTTCTCATGTCTGTTGGAGATGTTCATCAGCAGAAGACAATATGGAGCACATATGGTGGGAATGCAGGGAAATTAAACCCGTTTGGAACTCGATTAATGCAATTCTAAACCAAATATGCAAAACTCCCATTTTACTATCAATGGCCCATAGCCTACCTAATTTGGATTCCTTCCCAGATTCTTACCGAACAGTTATTGTTCATATGATTATAGCAACCAGAATAAAAATTGACCACTACTGGAAAACCCCAAACCCTCCTCCGTTAATGGAAATAGTGAACTCTGTTAGCGAAAACTGTCTACAGGGTGTATAAAAATCTATGATTTTTATTTTAAAAAATAAATACAAAATTAGATTTTTTTATTTAAATCTGATTTTATTTTAATAAAATGCTTTTTGAGGAAAATATATTATTTATCCAAAGGTTATTCCATCATGAAATAAAGATAATTTTTTTAATTATGTAGAATAAGGCTGTACGTGTACTCCCCCATATTGTTGAATGGATTAGGCAGTGGCTGAGGGACAGACAACAGAGGGTTGTAGTCAATGGAGTATATTCAGACCAAGGTCTTGTTACCAGTGGGGTACCTCAGGGATCTGTTCTGGGACCCATATTGTTTAATATCTTTATCAGCGAAATTGCAGAAGGCCTTGATGGTATAAAATCAGTGATAGAGTCCTAACCTCAGTATCTGAGGAAAGGGATTTAGGGGTCATTATTTCAGAAGACTTAAAGGTAGGCAGACAATTTCATAGAGCAGCAGGAAATGCTAGCAGAATGCTTGGGTGTATAGGGAGAGGCATTACCAGTAGAAAGAGGGAGGTGCTCATGCCGCTCTACAGAGCACTAGTGAGACCTCATTTGGAGTATTGTGCGCAGTACTGGAGACCTTATCTCCAGATGGATAGTGATACTTTGGAGAGAGTTCAGAGAAGAGCTACTAAACTAGTACATGGATTGCAGGATAAAACTTACCACCAGGAAAGATTAAAGGACCTTAACATGTATAGCTTGGAAGAAAGACGAGACAGAGGGAATATTATAGAAACTTTAAAATACATAAAGCGAATCAACAAGGTAAAAGAGGATAAAATATTTAAAAGAAGAAAAACTGCTACAAGAGAACATAGTTTTAAATTAGAGGGGCAAACGTATAAAAGTAATATCAGGAAGTATTACTTTACTGAGAGAGTAGTGGATGCATGGAATAGCCTTCCTGCAGAAGTGATAGCTGCAAATACAGTGAAGGAGTTTAAGCATGCATGGGATAGGCATAAGGCCATCCTTCAAATAAGATAGGGCCAGGGGCTATCCATAGTATTCAGTATATTGGGCAGACTAGATGGGCCAAATGGTTCTTATGTTTCTGTGTGTGTAATTTTTTTGCTAAATAAATTCCATTAATCCACTCACAAGGTCATGCTCTTCCATAGGTTTTTGTAAGATTATTGGGCAGTTTCTCTGCCTACAAGATATCACAGATACTTGGTTTACTTTTGCAGTTCTCAAAACTGAATTTGACTCAGCAGAGATCATATGCCTCTTCTACACAGCAAAAATGTTATAACATGAACAGAGTTGAGAAAAAGACTAATCCTAACTTCTACAAACAGAATACAGAATCAACCTAATCAAACCAATATGAAAAGTTGTTATTCTAAAAATCTTCATCTACTTGCATATTATAAGTTATACCAGCAAGAATTAGTCTTTATGTAGAAAACTATGATTTAAATCAAGCCTTACTGACTAGCGATTTAAATCAAATCCACCCTGACTGTCTATATGAGATGATTAACGCCTCAATCTCCAATAATTTATCCAGGTTCAGGGTTAAATGGCATTACTGGCTTTACTCTCAATTTAACAAAGTCTCACTATTTGTGATGTAATGTCGAGCATACCATTCCTTGTCACCTTTTTATTTATATCTTCCCTTCTCCCTTTGTTAGTACTTAACTTGGTCAAGTTAATAATATTGTAATGTTTTTCTTTTCTTTTTCCTTGTGTCCCCATGTTAATGGGACTAGAACATTCATGCAAGATAGGATCAGATTGATGTTTGGAAAATAAGTAACACAATGCATATTCTTGTATGTAATACTTGATTTTATTATTGAAAACAAGAAAATATATGTAAAAAAAAAACAAAAACAAAAAAAATTACTAATGTATTTTGATCGTCCTTATATTGCCTCCATTGCTGGCCTGATTCATTTTTCCATCATATTATACATTGCACGTTTCCATGGTTACGACCACCTTGCAATCCAGCAGCGGTGGCCGTGCTTTCACACTAAAGAAAAAAGCACCAGCCTATGTGAGCTCCCACAGTCCCGGCCATCAAAGAGGATGGCGCTTTTTCCTATAGCGTGTAAGCATGACCACCACTGATGGATGGTAGGGTGGTCGTAACTATGGAAACAAGAAGTGTATAATGTGATGGAAAAATTAATCAAGCCAACAAAGGAAGCAGTATGGATCATAACAATACATTAGAAAATGACTGGTATTCACTTTCTCTACATAATAAATGCCATTTGTTGAAGTGAGACAAACACTTCAAAGGGGTTATCCAGGGCCATAAAAAGCTGCCCCATATGCCAGGCCCCTTATGAAAACATCCGGTGTCGCGGACAGCCTCCTTAGCATCTCTGGTGACACTAGGGAGGTTCGTCCCCGCCACCGCCTGCCATTGGCTGCTCCCCCCGAACACTGAATGTTTTCATCCGCACACGGGAAGAAGCAGTAGAAGCGGTGGTGGGGACCAGGAGCGGCGCAGCTAGCAGGGGGCAGCTTTTTATAGCCATGGATAACCCCTTTAAGGACATATTTTTTTTCCCCTGGCAGTAACTTTTTTATTATTATTATTTTTTTTATTAGTAACTTAAGGATAAATGTATTAATTTTTTTAGGGTGGTAATAGGAAGAAAAAAATACATATAGGTACCTTACAGGAAACATACAGGACCCAGATGACCTGTATTTCTCCTGCAGTGTACCTATACTATAGGTGTTCTGTATGTTTCCTGCAGTTTACATATAGGCTTCCTGTATGTTTCCTGCAGTGTACTTATACTATATGTGTCCTGTATGTTTCCTGCAGGGTACCTATAGATGACCTGTATTTTTAGGTACACTGCAGGAAACATACAGGAAGCCTATATGTAAACTGCTGGAAACATACAGAACACCTATAGTATAGGTACACTGCAGGGAAAATACAGGTCTCCTATAGTATAGGTACACTGCAGGAAACATACAGGACACCTATAGTATAAGTATACTGCAGGAAACATACAGGGCACCAATAGTATACGTACACTGGAGGAAACATACAGGACCTATAGGTACACGGATAATGAGACACTGGGCAGGTAACTGAGCCAGTTAGGTAATGACTGCCGGTAGGGAGCTCTCTGTGGTAGTAGTTGGATAATGGAGTAAGTGGTCTGTACTAGTGAACACGCTAACCTGCAGTTACAATGACTTTTCATGAGAATCCTTTATAAAGAGTCCATCCTGTAGATAGTCAACCCCTTACATGGCCAGTCATTTTGGAGGTTAAATAATGTTATCTAGATTTTACTGACATTAGCACATTGCTAATGTCAGCACTACATAACAGTATGTTTTTGACATTTCTCCCTGCAGCCGTTTTGGTAAAAATAAGCCTGAGTAAAATCGGCACCTAGAGGCTCTGTCTACTAACCATTTATCCCGCCTAGGTCCCCTGTTCTGCCCGCCCTGCTCCTCTTGATTGATGTGACGTTTCGCAGCATCGTTGACGAAATCCCATGCCTGCTCCGTTCACTTCTGTATTCGGCGCAGGCGCAGTGAGTGAATGATGTGCTCCTGGTGCCGGATTCCTCACTGCGCCTGCGCCAACTACATCACAGTGAGGAAGTCGGCACCAGGAGAGTGGCTTTCACTCACAGCGCCTGCGCCGTGAACGTCAACGATGCTCCAAACCGTCACATCAATCAAGAGGAGCGGGGCGGGCAGAACAGAGGACCTGGGCAGGATAAAGGGCGAGTCGACGGAGCCTCTAGGTGCTGATTTTACTCCCACATAGCCCCCTAGAGGCTCATTAGCATATTATAAAAGTTCTTATTTTATCAGAACGGCTGCAGGGAGAAAGGTAAAAAAAACCATACTGTTATGTAGTGCTGACATGGGCGCATTGCTAATGTCAGCATTACATAACAGTATTTCTGGTGGTAGAAGCCCTTTAACAGCCAGGATTGGAATTCTCTATGTTCTGGCTGTTCCAGTGGGAGCCCGGCTACAATCAGTGCTGGAGTGGCTGTACCAGCGCAGTCCATGAGGGGTCTCTTCAGTCCCTGCCTCCTGACTGAACACACTACATAGCTTGTGCCGATACACAGCTCTGGACAAAAAAAATATGTGATTTTCCGATTCTTCAAAAAAACAACATTGCTGGGCTCTGTAAGGGTGAATTAATCAAATTAATTCAATGATCGCCTAGCCCTACCCCCAAACAATCTCCCCAGAAGCCCAGTGTCTACATGTGAAGGGTTATAACAGTATTTTAGCAGATGTAATAGGCTCCTTGTCATCAGTGTTTGACTAATCTGTCCACAGATGACAAGAAGATTGCTGATGTCTACAGATACCAGCAGCCCCTGTGCCTGCCAATCAGTCAGGACCTCTTTCCTCAGCTAAGAGAAGCAAGGGGGAGGAAGTCATCTTGTAAGCTGTCCACAGAGCTGGAACAGATCCAATGCCTGCTGTAATTACAACACATTGCTTACTATTAGTATGTACAGGCAGGGTCTAGTTAAATATCACACACTGTATTATATGAGTTTATTGCAGCATCTTGAGGACATGTTGGCCCAACACACATTGGAAGCATCACTACTAGACAGGAGCCTAAAAATATGGATGTTCTCATATTTACAAACCCCATATTACAGAAGTGCATTCCCTTTTAAGACAACGAAGGTGACAAATTTCTATTTTGGCCTTAAAGCCATTTTACATGGGCCAAGTATAGGGAACAAACGTTCCTACGAACGCTCGTTCATTCCCAATAACTGCCCCATATAAATGTATCACCAATCAGCTGGCAAGTGAGAAAGTGTATTTATGCGACACTGTGTAAACATGGATTTGCTACAAACAAGTATGAGGAAGAACGATCGTAGTAATGAGTATTGACCCCCATCAGAGGGAATGATTGCTGCATGTAAAGGGTTCATTCCCAATCATTGCCCTGTGTAATCAGCCCATGGTGGTTTACATGTTGGGCAATCAAGTGTTTGGGATTTACGACTAAGGCTAGTTTCACATTGGCGGCACAGCTCTCCGGCAGGCTGTTCTGGCAGAAAACAGCCTGCTAGAGTTCTTCAAATCCGGCATTGCCGTATGCTACGGGAATGCCAGCTGGCCCCACTGAGAGATATGGCCACTACCCGGAAAATACGCCAGGATTAGGCCAGTCAAAAAACGCTGTGAGCAACAGTTTTTGTCCGATCGATACTCGCCATCCTGTACCGGAACAGCCTGACTGAGATGAGAAAGAAACCCGATCCTGTGGTTTCCAGAGTCACAGACATGTATGACTGTAATGGATTTCTAAGCCCTTTTAGACAGACAAGCAGACAACCTTTTACGATTTTAGTGAAATTTCTCTGTTCAGGCCAGTGTTTGCTCGTCCCATAAACGTCAGGTTAACAGCAAAGAAGCAATATTCACTTAATATTTACTGGTCAAAATGTGTTTTTTGGCGTGATTACCACGAAGCATACAACCCTAGATTGGGTTTTCATGGTTAGGAAACCCCGGTGGATAGGAGATAACTTTCTCTAACTGAAATAACCCTTTAACTAATTTAACCTTTTTAGGACACAGCATAATTTTAATTATTCGTTTTTTCTTCTCCATTTTTTGTTTTCTGTTCACATAGCTGTATAAGGGTTTGTTTTTGGAGGGGCAAGATATATTTTTTAATGGCACCATTTAGTTTACCATAGCTTCTATTGGCAAATAGAAATTTGCGGCAAGATTGGGCAAAAAAATGGCAATCACGTCTGGCGCAACAAATACATTACTTCGGCGATGAGCAGTAAATAAATTAGCATTGTAGCGGTGCTGGGCTCCAAGATAATGAGCACGGTTGGGCTCCAACGGCCGGAGGGACAGCCCCTTGGGCTCCTTATTGAGGTAATTAGCATATTAATAAAAGCGACTTTATAGATACATTTCAAGACACAGGGCAGTCATAGTAGTATATTTTCATGTAAATCGTGGAGACTGATGTGGTGATGTTAATAGCTCAGTAAGTGAAATCCAGGTGACCTCTTTAAAATCACAATTGAAAAGTTACAAGTACAAAATTCAGCAGGTTGGATTTTTTTTTTTGTGACCATCAGGTCACGGCCCCATTTACTTTTACTAGTTGTGATGTAGCGTAGTGTCGCTGCAATCTTTGGCTGCACAATGTGCATTGCAGCCACAGCCACCTTGAAGTGCCAACCTGAGGGCCTATTTAGACGGCTGTGCTTTACAGTCCGCAAATTGCAGATCCGCAAAACACAGAGACTGGCAATATGCGTCCTACACGCAGGCGCTGTCACATACACACACAGTCACTCACATACACAGTAACACATGCAGGCACTGTCACATACAGGAACTATTTTGCACTACATTACATACAGATCCCTTCCTCACCACCTGGCTCTGTATTGCTGGTTCTTGTGTCCTCAGTCAGGCTCCTCCCCCTCTCAGTGGCAGGGCTCTGTCCCCTCCCCCTCTCAGTGGCAGGGCTCTGTCCCCTCCCCCTCTCAGTGGCAGGGCTCTGTCCCCTCCCCCCCTCAGTGGCAGGGCTCTGTCCCCTCCCCCCCTCAGTGGCAGGGCTCTGTCCCCTCCCCCTCTCAGTGGCAGGGCTCTGTCCCCTCCCCCTCTCAGTGGCAGGGCTCTGTCCCCTCCCCCTCTCAGTGGCAGGGCTCTGTCCCCTCCCCCTCTCAGTGGCCGGGCTCTGTCCCCTCCCCCTCTCAGTGGCCGGGCTCTGTCCCCTCCCCCTCTCAGTGGCCGGGCTCTGTCCCCTCCCCCTCTCAGTGGCCGGGCTCTGTCCCCTCCCCCTCTCAGTGGCAGGGCTCTGTCCCCTCCCCCTCTCAGTGGCAGGGCTCTGTCCCCTCCCCCTCTCAGTGGCAGGGCTCTGTCCCCTCCCCCTCTCAGTGGCAGGGCTCTGTCTCCTCCCCCTCTCAGTAGCAGTGGGTCCTTCATCCCTCCCTCACTGATTAGCAGTGCTGGTCCATTGGAGGAGAGCCTGTCAGCGCTTTTGAGCGACAGTTTTCAGACCAATCAGCACTCCTGGTCAGTAAGGTGGGGTCCACAGGGTCCTATTTTCAAGAAAATTGTGGCAAAATGCAGTGTTTTTTGCAGCGATTTTGTAAAAATCAGACCCTGTGGACACAGCCTTACTGACCAGGAGTGCTAATTACACTAAAACCTGTCAGCCTCCTATGAATCAGCCCCTGAGCAGCACATTATCTTTCAGTCTGAAGTTCAGGAAGGGGGCCCACTCACCAGTGAACCAGTCCAAGCTGTATGGGCACCCTCGCACGCTGGGTCCCTGTGCAGCTGAACTAGCTGCATAGGCGGTATTGTCCACCCCTAAGTTTTATATTTGAAAAAATAGACCTTTGAAAAAACTTTTTTTTGGTTTTGCAAAGTCATTCTGACAGCCTTCCTTTTTTTTTTTTTTTTTTTTACCATTTCTCTCAACAGAGCTGAAGGAGAGCTTGTTTTCGCAGGACAAACTGTAGTTTTTGATGGTATATATAACTTTTTGATCATTTTTTATTACATTTATTGGGAGTACATGGTGCCCAAAAAATGCCAAATTCTGTGTTTTATTTTTTTCCATTATGGTGCTCACTGCACAGAAAAATATATTTTTATATTTTAACAGCTCAGACATGGTTACACCTGCTTATTTATTGTTCATTCATTTGTATCTGTAAAATTGGGAAAGGGAGGTTATTAGATTTTTTTATCTTTGTTTACACTTTTTTTTTTTATTTACTGTTATTTCAGTCCCCTTAGGGAACTTCAATATGCAATCTTCTGATTGCTGTCCCATAGACTGCAATAGAATACAGTTGTAGTATATGGGACTGACACCCTGCCTGAGCCGCCAGCTTTTCAGCAGTTAGCCTCGCCAACCCTGGGAACTTTCCCAAGTCCCCAAGCGGTCATGGCAACCAACCAGAGCCCAGCAATTTAGCTACGATCAGCCCCACTATTGACCGTGGCATATGAGGGATTAAAGGACCAGGATCTATAATGGTGTCCATCCCAGTCACTGTGGCCTGATGTCAGCTGTATTACATAGCTGGCGCCTGACGTATATGGAGCAGGCTCAGCACATGAGCCCGCTCCATACTCTATACACTGTACCACCAAAACTTTTATCTGCCAGTGAAAACCAGATAGTAACACATCTAATTTTTTTGCTAATCAGTTTTTATTTTTTGATTGTAGATTGTTTTATTTTATTTCCTATAAATTATTATGGGGGCTGCCATTGCTTTATGGCAGCCCCATGGTCCATAGACACAATGGACAGAAGGAGACCTCACTCTGTGACCTGTAAAGAGGTCATTGTACAAGGAAAGAATAGATAAGATTTGACAATCACCTATTGTGAATGGTGGATCCTGTCTTATCTGTACACAGAGGTGATATCATCACAGGCAGGATTAGAATAAATAAGCGACGTTCACACAGCGGCTTTTTACACAGAATTTAGGCGCAGGCAGTAGTGCCAAAATTTCGCCAAAAACTCGCTGTCAGCTGCTTCATGTATGTCAGAGAGAACACTGTTGTTGGTGGTTTTTGGCAAAATATTAGCCAAAATTCCACATAAAAAGCCGCTGTATGAACATTCCCTTAGGCTTAGTGGCCAGTGCGAAAACTGAAGGATCATATGTTTTTTGTTTTAATATAGATATTGACATTGAAAACTAAAAAATAACCATCAAAAATTCTTTAAACATAAAAACGTGATTTAAACAATAAGTCATTTTCTGATGACACATTCCCCTGTACGTCGTGATGCATGTAACCGGTAATTGATTGCAATTACTTAGACTAGGTTCACATCTGCGACAGAGTTTCAGCCACAGATTCTACTGTTTTTGAAATTCAAAATAACAGACACCATGGCAAAAACTGGCAGCCCCATTATATATTAATGGGATCCAAATGGCAGTGTCGACGTGCATCATGTGACATCTGGAAAAGCGTTGCGTTTTCCAATTTAAAACAGGACCATATTCATTTAGTTCAATTGGTGCTGTTTATAACATGACCTACTTTGAAAACTCACTAACTATTCATTCACTGTAGGGTTCCCTTTAATAACTATTTTAAGATTTTATTTTTTCCAAAATTTGAAGGAAAAAAAACCCACTGCAATTATGCAACAATACACAATATAAAAAGGAAGCAAATTCTCTTTCACGGGACAGTAGACACAATTAACAACAGGCAGGCGACAACCAAAAGAAAAAAAAAAACCTGTATAACAATGAAACATCTATTGATGGTCAAAGAGGCTAACGTCTGAATGCATTAAAGGAAAGCGTGCTTTTCCTGCAAGTATAATGTGTAGCTGTAATTAGATCAGAAGTAACACTACAGCAGCTGGAAGGGTCAAAATACACCAAGGCACCCTATTGTGCATGCCTCATGGCTTCAGATGCATCACAAAAGAGCTGTACTAAACAGCCCAGGCTTGCACACGCATGCAACAAAAGAGTGAAAAGAAAGATGTATAAAAAAAAGGAGGCACTCCCCTGACCCTGCCACCCCCATTCAGGAGTTTTTCCAGGAATTGTCCCTTCTTAGCTACTTACCATGCCTTCAAATCCAACTCTGTAAAGGTTTTTAGCTCCATTGTCCCAAAGGACATAGGCAGCACTGTGTGGGCTTGATGCACTCCAATCCTGGATCTCAGTTACCTAAAATGAGATTAAATAATAAGTTCATGTAAATTGATTTGTTGAATAGTAAAAGGATAATGGCACAGAGGCAAGATCACAAATATGGCGATTGATATTTTAGTTCAAAGTATTCATGATCATAATGAATGGGCATACTGTGAACAATAGTCTGTGTGTGACGCCAGCCTGGACATGGCAGACAGGAGGGAGTGGTTGGCATCTCGGACAATAAGAAAACACCCATAATTATTTTGTAGAAAGAATCTAACCAGATAGACACTTTCCACATGTGAAGATATAAAGGACGACCCGCCACCTTCTGATGCAGAAAGCACAGGTTAGGCTACTTTCACACCAGCGTTCGGGCGGACCCGTTCTGAACGGATCCGCTCATATTAATGCAGACGGAGGCTCCGTTCAGTACGGATCCGTCTGCATTAATAACTTTAAAAAAAATTCGCAAGTGCGCAAGTAGCCTGCGCGGATCCGTTCAGACTTTCAATGTAAAGTCAATGGGGGACGGATCCGCTTGAAGATTGAGCCATATGGTGACATCTTCATACGGATCCGTTCCCATTGACTTACATTGTAAGTCTGAACGGATCCGCACGCCTCCGCACGGCCAGGCGGACACCCGAACGCTGCAAGCAGCGTTCAGCTGTCCGCCTGTCCGTGCGGAGGCGAGCGGAGCGGAGGCTGAACGCCGCCAGACTGATGCAGTCTGAGCGGATCCGCTCCATTCAGACTGCATCAGGGCTGGACGGCTGCGTTCGGGTCCGCTCGTGAGCTCCTTCAAACGGAGCTCACGAGCGGACCGACGAACGCTAGTGTGAAAGTAGCCTTATGGGCACATACAGGCAACAGGTTCATGAGGCATTCCGTTATTCATTCCGTCATAATAGAAGTCTATGGGCTGCAAAACAGATCCATCCCGTTTCCATCATGCAGGAGAGGACTCCATTGTAAAAAAACTACTTTTTTTGCACCGAATTCTGCAGAATACAAAAAGTTGTTTTTTTTCCCCCAACGTATACATCAAACAGATGAGAAAAAAACACAACCCTTAGGCCCCATTTACACATCCGCAATTCTGCTCTGCATTTTGCGGAACGGAATTGCGGATCCATTCATTTCTATGGGGGCAGACTTTGTCCCGTTCGGATCCGGAATTGCGGGTCCGCACTTCCGTTCCGCAAAAATATAGAACATGTCCTATTCTTGTCCACAATTGTGGACAAAAAAAAAATGCCATTTTCTCTATAGTTCTGGCAATGTGCGGATCCGCAAAATGCAGAAAGCACATTGCACATTGCCGGTGTCCGTGGATCCGCAAAACACATACGGATGTCTGAATGGAGCCTCAGTCCTGCAAAAAAATTGTAAGTTGTTTTTTTTTACAATGGAAATCTATGGTGACGGATGCCACAGAATGGCATCTGTCTGAGGCATCCGTTAAAGGGATTCTGTCATGACATTTTAGCCCTTAAGGGGGCTAATAGTCATAAAAAATAAAATAAAAAAAAAGTTTAAACCTCCCCACTCCCCCAAAATATAGAAAACAATATATCGCGAATGCTTAAAATTATATTGCAATATAGATTTTAGGCCATATCGCCCAGCCCTAATTACATCACACACTTTCACTACATACACTGTGTGATGTATGTAGCACACTATGTATTGATCACACACTGCACTACATACATTACACACATTAATACATCGCATGCTGCGCTGTCACCAGAATGTTTGAGGTGTAGTTATCCAGCGCTCCTCCATGCACTGCTGCCATGTTCTCCGATGTACTCCTGAGTACAGCTACTGCCTGAGAGAGCCCCTCCCGCTTACAGCTCCCCCTGCTGCAGGGCGCTGTATCGCTCCGGCGCCCCCCCAAACCAACCAATAACAAAGCTCCTTGCTGTAAGGAGCTTTGCTATTGGTTATTTCAGGCACCAGCGCGCCCTGCGTTAATGGAAGGCAGGAACAAGTCTAAGGCATATTGATACGTCTTAGACTTTTTTCGGGGAGTAAAATGGCCTGAACAAGCATCATTGACTGTTGTACAGGCGTTGTTGCGACCTCTAGTGTGTACCATAATATGTAACTTTTTAATGCCAAAAAGTGCCATAAAGATAATGATGTACCTGCCATTTTTTATGTCTAGACTAGACTGTAGAATACTATAGAGTAATTGGGGAAAATGTAGGATACATGGGGGAGTGACAGAGGGTAAGTCCTATGTAAATGAGCTTCCCTCCTGTTGTGCCTTTTCATAGGTATATATATTGATATCCAATTATTCTAGTTAAGATGGATGTTCATTGCCTTTACGAGCCATGCTCGACTATATTTACAAAAAGGAGGAAGACTGCTTCATGTAAATACAGATCTCATGTCCGCTCACCATCCGGTTATTGTCAGGAACAAATAGTTACATGCAGTGATATGCTCCACAGTATGGGAAGGAGCGATCGCTAATGACATCGCTTGTCCTCAGAATCATTGTTTGCCAGCAGCAGAGGCTTCTTAGATGGTGCGATCTGCCGCCGGCAAACGATTTAGGTGTCCGCACCAACAATTCAATTACCCAGTAAACAAGCATTTCGCTCGTTCATTGGTGCTACCTTTACAGTGGCAAATTATCGCTTGTTAGTAATAATCTGCCCAATGTTCAGGCAGTGTAAAGGGGCCTCAAGGTAATACCACCTATCATATGGCTTACTTAAAGGGGTTGTCAGAGTTATAAAAAAAATTATATAGTAATGTAAATCTGATGGGCAGCAATATATAACTGAGCTAAGCAAGTTTTAGGTAAAAAAAAAAAAATTTATTTCCTCATGTCCCTGGTTCTCTTCTGGCCCTTTGCTTACCTGCAATAAATCTCTGTCCCTCCCCCTGCTCTGCAAAGTGAGTGAATACAATTGCTGCCCTGAGTGACATGTCTGTCTGCTGGGATACTCAGCATGTTGTATGTGTAGGACTACAGGTCCCAGCTGTACAATAACACTGCTGATATACACACAGGATCTTCTCCCTACCTGTTCTTGTGCAGAACTCCTCTAGTCTGTCAGCTTCTGTGCCCAGCATTTGTCTCCTCACTGCCTGCAGCTACTCAGTAAAGCCTTGAGCCCCGAGTCTGTGCTCCTATAGGGGTTAATCTTTCCTGAAGTATCCAGTGGGAGGGGGACACAGCAGCAGCAGACTGAAGTGCAGGGGGCGTGGCCAGCACAGTGACGTCTCGTGTACAGACACATCTCTGCTCTCTCAGGCTTGTGCACGAAACATTATCAGAGCAGGGAGAGAATCTGACATCACAGGTCATGTGACCCCCAGTTAAATCTGAGAAAGGAGCAACTACAGATGCAGTAAGTGCATGGTAAAGCTGTTAAATACAAAGAACAAAAAAATAACTCAGACAACCCCTTTAAAGGGAATCTGTCACATACGGCAAGCCTCAAATACATGTAATACATATAGAAAACACTTGCAGATCAGTTATTTATTTGTCGATACTCACCCCCATTCTTCTGCTATGCTCCTACAAACTGGCCATGCAATGCATAGAGAGGATGTCTCCCGGATGTTTCCATTATGTGTACATGCACAGGAGTCCTCTCAATACATTCCATGGCTGGTTTGCTGCTTTACAGCAGTGAAAATTATGTTTACACTTAGGCTAGTTTTACACTAGCGTTCGGCTGTCCGCTCGTGAGCTCCGTTTGAAGGGGCTCACAAGCGGACCCGAACGCTTCCGTCCAGCCCTGATGCAGTCTGAATAGATGCGGATACGATCAGACTGCATCAGTCTGGCGGCGTTCAGCCTCCGCTCCGCTCAGCAGGCGGACACCTGAACGCTGCTTGCAGCATTCGGGTGTCCGCCTGGCCGTGCGGATCCGTACAGACTTACAATGTAAGTCAATGGGGACGGATCCGTTTGAAGATGCCACAATATGGCTCAATCTTCAAACGGATCCGTCCCCCATTGACTTTCAATGTAAAAGTCTGGACGGATCCGCTCAGGCTAATTTCACACTTAGCTTTTTTTTATGCCAATATAATGCAGACGGATCCGTTCTAAACGGAGCCACCGTCTGCATTAATATGAGCGGATCCGTTCAGAACGGATCCGATCAAACGCTAGTGTGAAAGTAGCCTTACTGGTAATTGGATTTTCCAGACCCCACAACAGAACACTTCCTTATTCCCTGTGGTGCTGTCGTGGGGGAAAGGAAAATGGGGGGTGTATCAACATACAAATTACTGAGTCATCTTCTGCATAGCTATTCATGCATCACCGTACTTATTAGGACTTGCCATAGGCGACAGATCCCATTTAAGGCCAGAATTTGGAGCTTTTCTTGGCCCATAGTGTCTCTCCTCAAGCCATGCCCCTTTCCCACTAAGGCGGGTCTCCTTGTCAGACCAGTAAAAGAAAGGGTCTGAAACAGACTCCACTGCACTTTGGTAAGTAAAGACTCCCCCACTGTCTAATCAGGATTTAACAAAACAAATTCACCAGAGCCGCAAAATAAAAATAAAAAAAATGTACACATGAGCACACTGAAAGAGCGGTGCTGTGAGCTGCATCTTCCATGTTGTCAAAAGACAGTGTTCAGGGACACCAGAAATAGGAGGACACTTACCTTGCCTCTCCTGCCATTGCCACCGTCTTGGTCTTCCCACTGCCAATCAACTCCTCGCACTACTCTAGCACCAGCAAAAATTCCTCTTGCAGTTATCTTCTTTGACTTCCGTCGGGACTCCAAGAGGACACTAAGATTTAATGAATAATTTGCACTGAATGACAGTAATAAACTGTATATTAGTCACAATTCCATTGATAGCTCAATAAATTAAAGGATAACTGTCACACTTAGACCCTAATTTCAATTTTCATATATGTAGTTACTAATAACATGATATCCCAGAATCAGTTACTATTAGACTGATTTACCCCATATTTAATAATGGCAACCAGGCTGCATAAAACTGCAATTTCACTATTCAGTTAAGATGGCCGCCACTGCCCTCACTAGCCAGTAACAATAGCCCCCAAAATGTCAGTAACCAGAGCCCTCCCCCCCCCTAAAGGGTTAATCTCCTGCAGCACAAAGGGGTCCTCTTACCACATGTTGCTTTCATTTATACACTGAGCAGACGGCAGACCTCCCTTCCCTGGTCTGCGCTGATTCAGCTCTGCATTGTCCCAGTCTGCTGAGTGAGGGAGCGTCTGCCAAGCGCAGGGATAGGGAGAAGTGCACACAGCCCAGGCACTGTTATCAGCTGCTGGGGAGGACCTGGCTTTAATCATTTACTTACAATCCCTGGCTGTCTGTAATCTGACCTTGCAGGCTGCATGCTTATGCGTCCTCCGTCCTTCAACACATAGACGGACCATGCCTAGCAACCCTATTTTAAGCGCAGGTAAAAGTAGGCAGTACAGGGAACTAAACTGTGGAATTGGTAATTGAATACACAGTGAAAAGTTGAAATGGGGCCACCAAGTTGATATTAATCACCACAATCCAATACTCCAAAAAAAATAAAAAAAATACGACAGTTATACTTTAAGATCTGACCTTCTCTTTGTACAACCCCCAAAACATTTAACTTTCCTGAGTGATCAAAGAATTCATTTCTCACCTGCACTAGGGCTTTATATAAGGATTTCCGTCACTTTGGAAGGCAAGAAAAGCACAACATGCATTACTTATGTTTCAAAAAAATAAATAAAAAAATCTGAGGGGTCAGCCATTCACACTTGGGCCAAGATTTACTAATGTCTCTGTGCCTCAAATGTGTCTAAAAAAAAAGTGCCGCTCTTTATCGCAACAAAGTTCTCTCCAATTTTTACAGACCCTCACAAAAAAGGGGTGGTGATTTGAAGGGGTGGGGTTTCATGGGAAATGGGGTGGAGCCCAAATTGAACTATAGAACTAAATGGAGCTGTGTAGAATGGAGCCTGCACAAGCTTGGTGACATGCTTTCTTGCTTTTGTACCTCCAATAAGGCCCATCTCACACAAGCATATTCAGTCCAGGGAACACGCTCTGTGTGTCGGCTGGATTTCCCTGACTGGACACTGCGCCAATGAAGTGAGCTCACAGCATTATAATCATTTAGGATGCTGTGTCTTCCATCCTGACCAGTGGTCTACTGAACTGTATTCACATAATGCAGTATTTCCTGACCACGAGTCTACTGATCTACTGAACTGTACTCACATAATGCAGTACTACCTGACCACAGGTCTACTGAACTGTATTAATATAAAGCAGTACTTCCTGACCACAGTTCTACAGAACTATACTGACATAATGCAGTACTCCGGACCAAGGGTCTACTGAACTGTAGTCACATAATGCAGTACTATCAGACCACGGGTCTACTGAACTGTAGTCACATAATGCAGTACTTCCTGACCAGGGGGCTACAAAACTGTACTCGATTAATGCAGTACTTCCTGACCAGGGGGCTACAAAACTGTACTCGCATAATGCAGTACTTCCTGACCAGGGGGCTACAAAACTGTACTCGCATAATGCAGTACTTCCTGACCAGGGGGCTACAAAACTGTACTCACATAATGCAGTACTTCCTGACCAGGGGGCTACAAAACTGTACTCACATAATGCAGTACCTCCTGACCAGGGATCTACTGAACTGTACTCACATAATGCAGTACTTCCTGACCAGGGGGCTACAGAACTATACTCTCATAATGCTGTGAGTACAGTTTAGCAGACCATCAGTGAGATGGGAATTCAAAGCACCATTAATTATTTTGATGTTCTAGGTTCACTTCAGGGAATAGTTCAGTCCAGGAAATATAGCTGTCACACAGAGCATCTTTCCTGGACTGAATACGCTTGTGTGAAATTGGCCCAAGAATTGAGAGGTTCAGCCACCGTTCCATGCTCTTGCTCCTATAGATAGCTGAAATATAGTAATAGCTGGATTACAGAAAGAGGAAGCACTGTAATTTAAAGGGGATCAGACTTGGGCTACTTTCACACTCGCGTTTTGGCTGTTTGTGAGATCCATTCAGGGCTCTCACACGCGGTCCAAAACGGATCAGTTTTGCCCTAATGCATTCTGATAATACAAACGGATCCGTTCATGACGGATGCATGCAGTTGTATTATTGTAAAAAATACATTTTTGCAGATCCATGACGGATATGCGCAAAACGCGAGTGTAAAAGTAGCTTAAGCTGTCCTATGTTAAGGCATCATAATATAAGGACATGATGGCTCCCCTATTAGCCAAAACCAAACAATAAATGATCAAAGAATACATATGACACATAGCTTAAAGAGGACCTTTCACTTGTAAAAACAATGTGAACTAAGTATGCTTACATGGAGAGCGGCGCCCGGGGATCTCACTGCACTTACTATTATCCCCGGGACCCGCTCCGTTCTCCCGCTATGCCTTCCGGTATCTTCGCTCTGTAAGTTATAGTAGGAGGAGTCTGCCCTTGTCCTGTGGGCGTCTCCTTCTCCTAGGCTGCAGCGCTGGCCAATCGCAGCGCAGAGCTCACAGTCTGGGAGGTTTTTTTCTCCCAGGCTGTGAGCTGTGTGCTGCGATTGGCCAGCATACTTAGTTCACATTGTTTTTACAGGTTAAAGGTCCTCTTTAAAGGGAATGTGGCTCATATAATCTTTCTTTATAGTTTTCTATGCTGTGACCTGTGCAGAAGTCATTTTACAAGAAAAGAACAGACAAGCTTTGACCATCACCTATTGTGAATGGTGGATCCTGTTTTATCCATAGATCTGATAGTGATGATAATGTAATGACTGCTGAATAGTGATCTAAACAGACCGAGAAGTGGTGCCTATTATTAGATCTAGTGCCCAGTGTGAACACTGCAGGATTTTGTTATTTTAAATATAGTGACATGGATTATGAAATATCAACAAAAATTCTTTAAAACTATGTTTAACATAAAAGCTTCACTTAAACAATAGATCATTGTTTGATGACATATTTCCTTTAAAGGGGTTGTCTGTTCTAGGAGCTGACCCACCCCTGCCAGTAACGTGTGCTCTGTCCATAGTGTTGCCGTTCTAGCACTGCATCTCCCGGAAGTGGCTTGGTTACTGCTAGTGTCATACCATATAAGCACATGTGACTGCTGAGGTTAAGTCCTAGGGCGGACAACCCCTTTAAAGAGAACCAGTCACATTGAACATGGTGTGTGAGCAGAAGTAATCATGTTATAGAGCAGGAGGAGCTGAGCAGATTATCTTCTTTTGAGATTCAGTATAACTTGTATTTCATTCTTTTATATTCCTGCTCATTCTGTGCTTTGAAGTCCAGGAGGTGGTCATATCGATGACTTCCTGCCCTCTATGACTATATATTAGTCTGCTCAGCTCCTCCTGCTCTATAACATGCTGCCTTGCAGCTTAGACACCATGTTCAATGTAACAGGTTCCCTTTAAGTCTGGTTTGCTCATAAACGAAGCGTTCCCCCGGAGCCCACCCACACCTCTGAATAAACCTCGGCCTATCATTCACTTGGGCATGGGGTGCATTCATACTTGTGAATACAGCTGAAACCGGGTGCTTTTACCATGCGCGATTTTAGTGAATGAGTGCTGAACAATATACAAACCAATCGGTGCTCATTTTTACATGGCCCGATGAACAGATTCAGTTTGCATACCATCAGCAGCACATCCACGGTTTACACAGGGCAATGCGCTGCTGATAAACTACAATTTCTGTTTCTGCATGAGAGATGCGATCACTCAACAAACTCATTTATTGTGTGGTCAGTGGCAGGTTTACATGGGATATGATCAGGAAGAATCATTATATTCAGGACCCTTAAAGGGAACCTATCACAGAGATTTTGTGTATAGAGCTGAGGACATGGGTTGCTAGATGGCCGCTAGCACATCCGCAATACCCAGCCACCATAGCTCTGTGTGCTATTATTGTGTAAAAAACCTGGTTTGATACATATGCAAATTAACCTGAGAGGAGTCCTGTCCCTGACTCATCTCACATACAGGACTCATATCAGGGTAATTTGCATATGTATCAAATTGTTTTTTTTCCACAATAAAAGCACACAGAGCTATGGGGACTGGGTATTACGGATGTGCTAGCGGCCATCTAGCAACCCATGTCCTCAGCTCTATACCCAAAAAAACGGTGACAGGTTCCCTTTAAAGGGAACCTGTGGTCAATTTTATGCTGACCGTACTGAGGGCAGTATAAAGTAATGACAGAAATGCTGATGTCAGCGATGTGTCACTCATGAGCTAAAAGTAAGTGGTTGCTGAGAACCAGCATCATAATCACTGCAGCCCAGGCCTTGATGAGTAAGAGTTATTGATAAGCTCCTGCTCTCCCCGTCCTTCTGCTGATGATTGACAGTTCTCTTTTAGGAAGAAAAGTAAGGAGAAGACTGTCAATCATCAGTAGATGGGTGACAGTGCAGGACATTATGAATAACCAGGACTCTTCTCAAGGCCTGGGCTGCAATAATTATGATGCTGGTTTTCAGCAACCACTTTTAGCTCATGAGTGACACACCGCTGAAATCAGCATTTCTGTCACTATTTTATGCTTCTCTGAGGGCAGCATAAAGCTGATGACAGGTCCCGTTTAATACTGATGACCTACCCTAAAGTGAAGATTATACTTACCAGGTCCCTACCGCTGGGTTCGGTGTCTGTCTCTCCTGGGCTAGCTATTGCTCTCCCTGACGTGCTGAAATCAACATCCGTTAACAAGGGAAATCACATGACTGCTGCAGCCAATCACAGGCTGCAGCGGTAACCTGCTCCCCTTGCGTCACAACAACTGGCCCCTTCCCATTGGAAAAACCCAAGACAAACTCATTATTTCTAAATGGTAAAAAAAAAAAAAGATTCTGAAAACTGAATGAACTCTGTTGTAATTAATGGAGTCTGTTCAGTTCTGTGTGTGCCCTATCCACCACTTCCATTATTCCCATTGTTCTGCTCCTCTAGCGGAGCAGAACAACAGAAATAAGCTATGGTGATGTAAACCTAGCCTTGCCTATCCTTAGAAAAGGCCATCCAAATGAGGTCTGACACCTGTGGAGTCCTAGAAATCAGAGTCCCACCAATCCAACAGTGACAGCCAATTCTAGGGTTAACATCAGTGCCTAAGTCCAGGGAAAGTAACTCTATGAAGCACCAATAGATGCATTGCTGACCTTTACATTACAGTAACAACTGCCATAGGTACCATCTTACCGCTCACTTCCTGGGGTTGTAATTCTGTAAAAGCGATGCCTGAGGTGATGCTTGTCACCGTGATAGCAAACGGTGCACAGGTCATAGTTTGTGCACTCGGCACACTTCCACCGGATTCCTATAATGGGCTGTTGTCGGCACGTATCACACATCGTTCCATCATGTTTCACACCTTAAAAAATAGGCAGATGGGATTAAACAATTATAGCAAAGGAAAGAACATTTAGTACATTTAGGCTACTTTCATACTATCGTTTTTCTTTTCCGGCATAGAGTTCCGTTACAGGGGCTCTATACCGGAAAAGAACTGATCAGGTATATATCCTCATGCATTCTGAATGGAGACCTTTAAAAATGAGAAAAAAATTAATAGCTGGATTAGTTTTGCCTGATTACACCGGAAAAACGAATCCAGTATTGCAATACATTTTTCTGACATGCGTTTGAATACAGCTTGCCTGCCGGAATCAAACAACGCAAGTGTGAAAGTACCCTTAGATGAGTGACCAGCAGCGATGACAAACACGTTTATCAGATTTAAAGGGGTTGTCGCCAGGTGTCAGAACACCCATCATTTAGTCATCATTCAGATTCATACCTAGTTATACATTGCGTACAGTGCGATTACACCCTGCTGACAGCCCACTCACCAGAGACCACCCTCCTACCTCACCAGTGACATACATGGACAGCATCTGATCTTAACGGGGTTTTCGGACTTGGAGGCAGACTTGCAGTAAATGGATGATACAGGATCTCAGAGTAGGAGCTGCACTGTGTAGAAACTCTTCACTCTGGTTAAGGGCTCACGCACATGACTGTATTCTTTGTAGGTGCTCTATCTGCAATTTTTGCGGGTAGCACACTGACCCATTCAATTCTATGGGGTCACGCACACATCCGTATTTGTGGCATCTGTGTGGCCACTCCACAAATTATAGAACATGTGGACAATAATACGAAAATGCAGAACGCACAAGGAGGTGTCAGTAGTGTGCAGATGGAAATACAGACACGGCCATGTGCATGACGCTAACAGAGGTGTAGTCCCGAGCATAGGAGCTTCCCAAATCTTGCTAGTAACCATTACAGCAGCAGTCATGGAGATGTACAGCCCATAAGTAGAAACTACTGAACTGACCCATTAAATGGAAAACAATGCAAACTCCGGGGGATTAGAGTTCTACCATAAAGGGAAGCCATCTCTATACAGACTGCCCACAGCGGCCAGATAATCACCAGAACTGAAGCCAAAAATCTGTCCTTTTTAGGAGTAATTTCAATGATTATAGACATTGATGCCAGATTCGCTTTCCTCTCTATATAAACCACCAGAAGGCTGACTTCTTAGATCATTTTAATAATGCCCTAGCAGCCACCTCCCCCCGCCGTGCCATCAGCAGGACAATAGGTGACATCTTTGCCGGCGTCCCTGGCTGCTCACAGATGATTGGTCATCACAATTCAAACCTCAGCCATTGTTTCCTATAGAGCAACGGACAGCTGTTCACCGCCACAGCATGGGGGGGTAAAGCCCCCAGACTGCAGAGCACATCCACCACCGTAATCCCTGAATCTACTACGGAGACGCAGAAAGTCTCCTATCACAGTACGTTCCTTCACACGCGTCTACAAATACGACCATAAGATCTATGAAGGCTCAGTTACAGATCTCCTGACAGAAGTAGTGCACCTATAAGAGACGCCCGCGGCCACAAAGACTAGGACACCCCTCTGAAATGTTCATCTTCTCACCACAAAACCCTTCCAACCAAGTTGCTGAGCGTTCTCCAGGAATGTCACCATAGTATGCTAAATGCAGGTCACGCAGGTTGTGGAATATGGCGCAGAGAAGGCGACCGGTCCGTGCCCTCGTTCTGAATCCTTCGTTACAGATTCAGGCCTCATTACCTTGATAAATGCCCCCAGTCTGTAGACAGTCCGCACAGTAGTACACACATCTTCAGAACTTCTGGAACCCATGAGATAAGTGCATAATATCACCCCAATGACACCAGTATACAGTCCTACACAGCACAACCTGTAGGACTATATGAACGACTGTGGAAAAGTTAGGACACGTGCACAGGACCGTGATGGGCCCTGCAAACACGGTCCATGTGTCGGCCACATTTCCTGGGGCAACCATGGCTTCTCTGACCGAAACTGACTGTATCCTAGTCATTTATGATCCCTGATGATATGAGTACATTGCCATAGCCCCGCGATCGGATACAGAGTGGCAGCAGTAGTCCCAGCAGATGCGTCTGTCACACCAACCATGTTCCCGGGCTGAGCCCTTATTCCTGATGTACCGGACCACAGAGCGCCGGATGAAATCTCTTTATAAAACGTAGTAGACGGCATATATCGGCTGTAGCGCCACACCCCACAGATACTCCATTCTCGGAGTAATTCTGACCGCACAAATCTTGGATTCTAATACAGATCTTGGTGACCGACAAGTTCCAGATGCCGAGATGTGCACACTTAAGTCACGGTCCAGCATGGCAGAGGTTAAAGAGGACCGTTCGCCGCTCCGGACGTGTCTGTTTTAATAGCTTCATACATTCCCCATGTAATAATTCTGGAGCATCTATTCTTATGTCTGTATGAAGTGCCATTCCTTTATTATTTCTACTAGAAGTTATGAATGAATTGCTAGCAGTCTGCAGTAAGGGTACAGGGGGGAGGGGGTGTGTACCTGCACAGTCTGAGAATGGCAGCACTGATTGGATAGAGGGAGTCTGTGCTGGTACACCCCCCCCCCCCCCCCCCAACTGGTTACCTCCCCTCTGTACCCTTACTGCAGACTGCTAGTAATTCATAACTTCTAGCAGGAATAATAAAGGAATGGCACAACATACAGCAGACATAACAGATGCTCCAGAATTGTTATTACATGGGGAATGTATGAAGCCATTAAACAGACATGTCAGGAGCGGCGACAGGTCCTCTTTAAATGCACATCACACAGAGGGGAATTTATGGTTTGATTTTTCACAGAATTCAGCCCGGAAAAAAAGCCAAAAATGCCAGGGCAGTGTGCGCGCCCACCCCGTTACATGGCAGTGTGCGCGCCCACCCCGTTACATGGCAGTGTGCACCCACCCCGTTACATGGCAGTGTGCACCCACCCCGTTACATGGCAGTGTGCACCCACCCCGTTACATGGCAGTGTGCACCCACCCCGTTACATGGCAGTGTGCACCCACCCCGTTACATGGCAGTGTGCACCCACCCCGTTACATGGCAGTGTGCACCCACCCCGTTACATGGCAGTGTGCACCCACCCCGTTACATGGCAGCGTGCACCCCGTTACATGGCAGCGTGCACCCCGTTACATGGCAGCGTGCACCCCGTTACATGGCAGCGTGCACCCCGTTACATGGCAGCGTGCACCCCGTTACATGGCAGCGTGCTCCCCGTTACATGGCAGCGTGCTCCCCGTTACATGGCAGCGTGCTCCCCGTTACATGGCAGCGTGCTCCCCGTTACATGGCAGTGTGCTCCCCGTTACATGGCAGTGTGCAGCCTGTTACATGGCAGTGTGCACCCCGTTACATGGCAGTGTGCACCCCGTTACATGGCAGCGTGCACCCCGTTACATGGCAGTGTGCACCCCGTTTCATGGCAGCGTGCACCCCGTTACATGGCAGTGTGCAGTCTCCTCACCGGTGGGCGCGCTGTCCAGGATCCTCAGGTCGTAGGCCCCGGAGCAGCGGTAGTTGGCCGCGGTTCCGTTGTCCCACACGACCACCACTTCTTCCTGGCTCTCGAAGCTGCGCACTGTGCCGACATGTCCCTCTCCGCCGTCCTGCTTCCCCCATTTCCAGTCCGGACCTCTCGACACACGGGCCCCGACCCCCTCCACCATAACCCGGTTATTACGGGAGCCGCTCATCCCCCGGGAGGGATTCAGACACCCAGGGCCCGGCTGCCTCACTTTCCTTTTGGTTCCTGTCCACGTAGCAGGTACCGGAGCAGCGAGGAGGAGCGCGCCAAGTCCCCGCCGCAGGCGGCTGTGTGCACGGAGGAAAGTTTCCCTCAGACAGGGAGTTAGGAGACAAGGCCGGAGCTCCAGCCGCTGCTTACACCCGACCACTACGGAGACTGCGCGGACAGAGGCGGGGGCGCGCCGGAGAGAGACTCGGGGGCGCGCCTCACTGTGCGGCGGAATGGCTGCTTCCCAGGCCCCAGCACTGTCTGCATGAAAGCTTTTCTTTGGGGTCTGCTCCTGGTCTGTCACATTAGGGCGCAGGAATGGCACTGTGCCGGGACCATCTGTGTTGAAAGTGGTGGGGTGGCTATTAGGTAAATGTGCTGGATGTGACGGGGAGCATTGACTTATAGTGGGTGCATTGGCTAGAATGGCTCTACCAACCGCATGATACCCCCAAAGATAGAACAGAGACCCAAAAGCCCACCGAAGCTCTTTGTATTGTTTCCAGGGGCTTCCGAACCCCCCACCCTGGTACCTTGGAACCGAACCTGAGTTCAGGAAATGTTTTGTTACAGTACAAATTAATTTATGAAGTTATTTCGCAAAGTCTCTCAAGATTTCGCGAAGCAATAACTTCGGCTCATCGGAGCCAATACATTCTAATACTGTACAGAGCTCCTGTACAGTATTAGAACAAAGTTTTATGCGAATCGACTTCGGATGTTTCATCCAAAGTCGATTCGCTCATCAATACTCCCTATGAGTCAAAGTTCGACTTCTTAACAAGCCTTGGAACATGACGAGGGGAAAAAACCAAGAGCTAGCCCTAGGTGACTACTGACGAACATGCAATCGTTAGATTGCCATTTGTATTCGGTAATAAATTTTTAGCCATTACACAATGCAGCATATTCCAATTCAGTGCTGCCACCTGCAGGCTAGCATTGGAATATACCAGTAATAGGCCTGCAAACCTTCTAGAGCAGGGGTCCTCAAACTTTTTAAACAGGGGGCCAGTTCACTGTCCCTCAGACCCTTGGAGGGCCGGACTATAGTTTAAAGGGGTATTCCTATCTTGGACAATAGGGGCATATAGTTAGGTGCGGGTCCCATCGCTGGGGCCCGCACCTATATAGAGAACGGAGCCCCGAAAGTGTATGGGAGCATACTGCGCATGCACTGCCCATACTCCCATTCATTTCTATGAGGCCGACGGAAATAGCCGAGCCAACGCTCGGCTATTTTCGGCAGCCCCATAGAAATGAATGAAGGGAAGCTGCGCATGCGTAGTGCGCCCTCCTTCACTTTTGGGGCTCCGTTCTCTATATAGGTGCGGGTCCCCATTGTCCAAGATGGGGAAAACCCCTTTAACTATGTACAAATTCCTATGCACACTGCACATATCTTATTTTGAAGTGAAAAAACACATTTCCCTACCCCTGAACGTCTCCTCTTCTTCTCCGGACTTCCTGTGACGCAGTTGCACATGAGGTTCACAGGTCTGGAAGGAGGTGCGCCTGCATGGCAAGACGGATAGAACCAGTGGAGGATCCAGAGCTCCCCAATACGATACTGCAGAAACAGATAATACCACTGATAATATTAGTGCCACACAGAGCCCCCCATATAAAATACCCCTTCTTTGTGGCCTCAGTAAATGTCCCCATAGTGCCCCCCAATAATGTGCCAGTAAGAGGTGCCCCCCAATCATGTGCTAGTAAAAAGTGCCTCTCCCCGCCACTCATGTACCAGTAATAAGTGCCACTCTCCCCCCCCCACTCATGTGCCAGTCTCCTCTATGTTGCCACCCCCCATGTGCCAGTAAAAAGTGCCAATTCTCCCCCCACCCATCATGTGCCAGTCTCCTCTGTGCTGCCACCCCCCCATGTGCCAGTAATAAGTGCCAATTCTCCCCCATCATGTGCCAGTCTCCTCTATGCTGCCACCCCCCCCATGTGCCAGTAACCAGTGCCAATTGCTGCCCCCCATGTGCCAGTAATAAGTGCCAATTGCTGCCCCCCCATGTACCAGTAATAAGTGCCAATTGCTGCCCCCCATGTGCCAGTAATAAGTGCCAATTGCTGCCCCCATGTGCCAGTAATAAGTGCCAATTGCTGCCACCCATGTGTTAGTAATAAGTGCCAATTGCTGCCCCCCATGTGCCAGTAATAAGTGCCAATTGCTGCCCCCCCATGTGCCAGTAATAAGTGCCAATTGCTGCCCCCCATGTGCCAGTAATAAGTGGCAATTGCTGCCCCCCCCATGTGCCAGTAATAAGAGTGGCAGAAAAATTGGCCGATTTAATAAAATAAAAAAAACACTCATACTTACCATCTGCGATGCAGGCCTCTTCTGGCCTGTGTCCCGCTCTGTACTGCTCTAGCGGCGCGATGACGTCATCGCGCCGCCTGCACTGGCCTCTGATAGGCTGCCGGCACAAGGCCCGCAACCTATCAGAGGAACAGGGAAGGGAGACGCATCTCCCTCCTCTGCCACAGCACAGCCGTCTGTATCGCTGTCCTGAGGACGGCGATGCAGATCACTATGGAGATGAGAGCAATGAAAGCGCAGCGCTCATCTCCTGCTGTGCCCTGCCAGAATTGCTGAAAACACCCGGCGGGCCGGATCAGTGTCCTCAGAGGGCCGCATGTGGCCCGCGGGCCGTAGTTTGAGGACCCCTGTTCTAGAGGCTCAGCTCTATTACTACTACAGAATGCCTTCCCTGATATCAGCAAGGGGAAGTTGTCCAGGGCCGGGAAGCGCACGCTTCCCTTTTTAGCGCTCACTTTTGACCACAGCATCTATGGGGTTAAATGGCTGCGATCAGCATTATCGCCAATTGTAGACATTAGCCTCCGGTGTCTGCTATTTAAAACAGCAAGCACCCAGCAGCTATGGTATTCACCGCGCTCAAGAGCGAGCGCCATCTTTAACCTCCGCACTTCAAACGTACATGTACGGCGTTGAGAGTGAAGCGGTTAATAAAACATGCGTAAAACCAGGAGGTAAAATTGTACACACAAATTCAGACGCCATTAGGTCAGGTAGAATATAGCATAACATATGGCAGCAGGTCTGTAATGGGGAGAACAAACATATCCACTTGTGGTACCATAACCCAGAAGGGAACCACTCTTATAAGGGTTTGTTCACATGCAGTTTTTGTTGAAGGAGGTTTTGAGGCCGATTTTCATTCAGGTTTTTCAGCCAAAGCCAGAAGTGGATTTGAAAGGAATCGGAAATACTGTATAAAGGAAGGACATATACTTCTCCTACCTGCTGGACCCAGTTCTGGTTTTGGCTGCCTCAAAACCTCTTGTAAAAAAAAACTGACCATTAGCAACGGCTTTTTTTTTTTTTTACGCAGTATTCTCAATATAAGACATGAACAGAGCAAGTGTTTGTGTAAAGTATTAGTTTAGTTAGATTGTGTTTGCCTAGAATTGTGACCACGATTTATTAGTGATCAATGTAGAAATCCAGTTATATGCAAAGGGTTCACTTACTTTTCTTTCAACTGTTTTCTAAGTACAGTGGTCCATCAAGACACAATGGTTTTTCTCGAGCCATTGTATGTTGAAATTTGACTCAACATATAATGCTTCAGACTCCTATCCAACCAATCAATATAGCCGGTACTGGTCATCCAGTGGCTCTTCTTTACAGTACACTGCGGTACTACACAGAGGCGGATTGGCCATAGATCTTACAGGGAAATTTCCCGGTGGGCTGATGCCCAGGGGGCCGCCTGGACCCTCCTCACCGACGGCCAGTGGAAGTTTTTGGGGATGTCTTTTGTGCTGCTGGCAGTATTTTGTGGATTGTGGTATTTGGCTCTGTTGGGGTGGTATAATGTGCCACACATTGCTGACCCTGTCTTCCATCAATTTGGACCTGACTACAAAACGGGGCCACTGTATTTTTTCCAGGGCCACTTTAAGTTCCCAGTCAACCCCTGGTACTACATGTCCTGTACTGCCCTCTGTATGTGGAAGGATGAGCTGCACCTTTGGGTGTCTGGTGAGAGGGGCTCTGTTGGGTTTTTCTGGTACACTGTATGCTATGAATTCACAGACTGAACATAACCCTGTTCACGGGATTATAATAGAATTAGGTCATAACATACGGGGGTATCACAGTGAAACCGTTAATTCTAAAACATGACTTTTAATATATTCAATTAAAATATTTTGACCCTTTAGATACATAAATAAACAATAAACAGAAATTAAAGCATAAGCTACAGATCACTTGTTTCCAATGTGGCAGGAAGACAAATGAACAATCTATGGGGACAATCACCCTAGTGTTGCCCTAAAATGTTAAGGCCCTGCCTATGAACGGAATAGCCGCCCCGATAGGGGCGATCCCGTGTCTCGTGCCTCCTATATCCCCCTGCAAGACCCTAATGCAGGTGGCGGGTGGACCTAGTCCTGATTGGAGGCTGTTACTGATCTACAGGTTTACCAAAAACAAAAAAGGGTTGATTAAATTAGAGGAACACCCAAAACCCATATGATGGGAGTAGAAATAAGAAAGAGCAGTATATAGTTATGACTGTAGAAACGTCCCGACGCGTTTCGCCCAGTTGATGTTGGGCTCCTCAGGGGACCAAAAACCAAAGAAATGCAGAGTGTCCAACACCACAGATAAATAATCAAAAAAAACAACACAGATAACACATATGTGACCACAATAAGTGTAGCTTAAACTTAAGGTCACCGATTACATCTAGATATATATATAAATATAAGACCCCTAGTCCTTGATATAGGATATTATTCTGGTCTTGGTTTATCAGGCTCCAGCTATACGAAGAGAAAGCAATATAGTGATGGCAATATTGATCCAATCATCAGGTTATTACCAAATCATCATTGTACGCCCTCCCACTTCGAGGGCGTATAGAAATCAACATGCTGTACAGTAGACAATCAGTACACAATAGCCGCAAAAATCTCTGTGGAGAAGATATATATATATATACTACAATAGAACCAAAGGTCTGAAGTGTCTAATCTCTGGTAGTACAGAGATACTTGCGTATCCAAGTAGGTATGGTTACCAATACTGTTCAGTCACTATGGAGGATGTCCACACAGGTAGGAGACTGTAGGTGCTAAGGCTCAGATGTCCCGGCGTGACCGCTGTCTGGATGGAGACGCGGCCGCGACTAGAGAGACGCCAGCTGCGCTATTTAAGCCTAGCTTCCGGGTGTGACGTCAGATCACGTGATCGCATATTGCGGTCACGTGACCTATAGTGGCGTCCTGGATACCGGGCCCATAGTTTCCGGGTGTGACGTCAGATCACGTGATCGCATGTAGCGGTCACGTGACCTATAGTGGCGTCCTGGATAGCGGGTCTATGTTATCTCTTAGCCCCTCATCTAAGGCGGCTGCTCCGAGATCATGTAGTGATCGCCGTCTTTGGGTAGTCAGATGTTTCTATAGTGACGTACTGATGAACTAAAACATATATAGGGGTAGGTATCCAGACAAATTAGATATCGTGGCTGGGCTTAGGGCAAGTTATAATGTTACAAAATATAGGGCATATAGATGGCCAATTTAATCTTATTCACAGTATATAGTGAGCTAGTTCTTTTGTATAAAAAGCCTGGAGCTGATTAGTTTGTCAGGTCAATAAGTAAATTAATTGAGTTATCGGATATTGATGGGTATAGAGAAAAATGGTCTCTATAGATTTAACTGGCGTAGTACCATTGGTATAACAATTACCATTACTCAGATATATTGATGGTCAACTCATAAAAAGCACGCAAAGTCGATATGTTCATTAAGTCCAGATGGTGTAGTAGTGTTAAGCCTAAAGATCCATTTGGACTCTTTTTGTTTTAAGAGCTTGTCTATGTCCCCTTTTCTGGTTGTAGGTTTTAATACCTCGATTACCGCGAATCGAACTGCCTCAGCAGAACCAGCATGTTTAGTTAAAACATGGCGGGCAAGTGGTTTGTCACGTTTCTTGCGAATATCCCCAATGTGTTCCAGGACCCTTACTTTGAAAGATCTTTTCGTCTTGCCTATATATTTAAGGCCACAGATACACGTGGCCATATAAATTACACCCATGGTGTTGCAATTGGCAAAGCCATAGACCCGGAATGTTCTATCCTCAGAGCTGTTTTGGAACGTATTACCTGGGGATAGAAAATTGCACGCTTTACATCTACCACATCTAAATGTGCCCATTTGTCTATTCATTAGCCATGTGTTTGATGTCGGGGGGTCAAAGTGGCTATGGACCAACGTGTCCCCTATGCTGCGGCCTCGTCTAAATGTGATGGACGGGTATTCAGGTAGGACTCCCGTCAGGTCTGAATCTGTTTTGATTAGGGACCAATATCGAGTAAGAATGTCACGGACCTGTTGGGATTCAGAATCATAGGTGCCAATTATTCGGATTGGCCCTGGGGTGCTCGTCATTTCCTTTTTAGATGTTTGTAGAAGGGAGGAACGATCCCTTGATTTGGCCCAATTCCAGGCCTCATAGAGACATTGATTTGGGTAGCCCCTTTCTTTAAAACGATGGAATAGTTTCATGGACTCCCTCATAAAAGTCTCCTGATCCGAACAGTTCCGTCGTACCCTTAAGAACTGTCCTTTAGGAATTCCCCTCTTGAGGGATCTGGGATGAAAACTTTCCCATCGAAGAAGGCTATTGGTTGAAGTCTTTTTTCTAAAGAGAGTAGTTTTGATATAATTATCAATATCTCGGTCAAGGGTTACGTCTAGGAAAGTTATTTGGTCATGATGAATTTCTGACGTAAAATAGAGCCCTATCTGGTTAGAATTCAGTATGTCCATAAATGAATGAAATTGTTGTTTCGTTCCAGACCATAGAAGCAGAATATCGTCAATGAATCTGGACCAAAGAGATATGAATTTGGTCCACTCATTCATGGTTTCGGAGAAGACGATCACGTCTTCCCACCAGCCCAGGAGTAGATTAGCATATGTCGGCGCACAAGGGCTGCCCATAGCGGTACCCCTGAGCTGGTGGTAAAGGCGATCCTCAAACACAAAATAGTTGTGTGTGAGAACGAACTTCAATAGTTCCAGAACAAAATTGTTATGGTGAGTCATGTTGGTGGACCGGGTGTCTAGAAAATATTTTGCCGCTGTTAGGCCCTTATTATGGGGGATTGATGTGTAGAGTGCTTCTACATCGATCGAAGCGAACCAGGTGTTGGGCTCCAGGCTAACGCCCTCTAGTCTCTTTAGTAGATCGGTAGTGTCACGAAGATGAGACGGTAGAGCAGATACAAAAGGACGTAAAATGTGATCAATGTAGGTACCTACATGTTGGGTAAGGTTGTCAATACCAGAGACAATAGGACGTCCTTTCAACGGATTAGTTCCTTTATGGATTTTCGGCAATCCATAAAAGGTCGCTATCTTTGGATTAGTTGGTAGCAAAAATTCAAGTTCTTTTTTATCAATGCATTTATTTAGGTAGCCCCATTGTACAATTTCAGTTAATTCAACAAGATAAGTTGATGTGGGATCCCCTCTTAGAATCTCGTAACTATTAGTGTCTGAAAGGAGAATTCGACACATATCTCTATATTGTAGAAGAGAGAGAATAACGATGTTACCCCCCTTGTCAGATGGTTTAACCACAATATTTTTGTTTTTATTCAGGTTTTGTAGGGCTATCATTTCAGAGTGGGTATAATTTTTGTATGAATTCTGTTCCTCAAGTTTTTCCAAGTCCCGTGTTACCGATTTAAGAAAAATCTCAATATTGGCATCGTTGAGGGTTCTTGGTGGCATTTTGGTGCTTCTATTTTTTAGGGATGTAAATGGGCCTTGTCCTATGGGGCGTTCGTTCTCATCCAGTAGGTTAGTGAGGTCATTTAGGCTATCTAGATCTTCGCTCTCAATGCCTAATTCTAGACATCTTTTTTTATCTGTCGTGGCGAAGATTTTATGCCAGCGAAGTTTTCTGGTGAAAAGATTGATGTCCTTAATCCAGTTGAAGCAGTTGAAACGCGTAGTTGGAACAAAAGTTAAACCCTTTCTCAGGATTGAAATTTCTTCTTTAGATAAGGTGATATCTGAAAGATTAATGATCAGCATATCGGGTGAGGTGGAATTTATTTCTTGTGTTGGGGTAGAGGACGGTCCCTCAATCCGTAGTTGTTTCCTCGTGGTGGGTCTAAAAAAGGGAGGGAATTGGAGGCTGATGTGGCAGAGTAGGTAGAGGGTCCCAATGTAGAGCCGTCTGAGGTGTATTCCTGTGTTCTGTCGTTTCGTATTTTGTCGCCACTCCCTCCCATATTTTGTGGCTCCCATTGTCTAGAGTATTGTGTGTTGGTAGATTGTTCCCCTCTCCATGCAGATCTTGGTCCCAAATATCTGTTACGCCCGTAACAGATATTTGGGACCAAGATCTGCATGGAGAGGGGAACAATCTACCAACACACAATACTCTAGACAATGGGAGCCACAAAATATGGGAGGGAGTGGCGACAAAATACGAAACGACAGAACACAGGAATACACCTCAGACGGCTCTACATTGGGACCCTCTACCTACTCTGCCACATCAGCCTCCAATTCCCTCCCTTTTTTAGACCCACCACGAGGAAACAACTACGGATTGAGGGACCGTCCTCTACCCCAACACAAGAAATAAATTCCACCTCACCCGATATGCTGATCATTAATCTTTCAGATATCACCTTATCTAAAGAAGAAATTTCAATCCTGAGAAAGGGTTTAACTTTTGTTCCAACTACGCGTTTTAACTGCTTCAACTGGATTAAGGACATCAATCTTTTCACCAGAAAACTTCGCTGGCATAAAATCTTCGCCACGACAGATAAAAAAAGATGTCTAGAATTAGGCATTGAGAGCGAAGATCTAGATAGCCTAAATGACCTCACTAACCTACTGGATGAGAACGAACGCCCCATAGGACAAGGCCCATTTACATCCCTAAAAAATAGAAGCACCAAAATGCCACCAAGAACCCTCAACGATGCCAATATTGAGATTTTTCTTAAATCGGTAACACGGGACTTGGAAAAACTTGAGGAACAGAATTCATACAAAAATTATACCCACTCTGAAATGATAGCCCTACAAAACCTGAATAAAAACAAAAATATTGTGGTTAAACCATCTGACAAGGGGGGTAACATCGTTATTCTCTCTCTTCTACAATATAGAGATATGTGTCGAATTCTCCTTTCAGACACTAATAGTTACGAGATTCTAAGAGGGGATCCCACATCAACTTATCTTGTTGAATTAACTGAAATTGTACAATGGGGCTACCTAAATAAATGCATTGATAAAAAAGAACTTGAATTTTTGCTACCAACTAATCCAAAGATAGCGACCTTTTATGGATTGCCGAAAATCCATAAAGGAACTAATCCGTTGAAAGGACGTCCTATTGTCTCTGGTATTGACAACCTTACCCAACATGTAGGTACCTACATTGATCACATTTTACGTCCTTTTGTATCTGCTCTACCGTCTCATCTTCGTGACACTACCGATCTACTAAAGAGACTAGAGGGCGTTAGCCTGGAGCCCAACACCTGGTTCGCTTCGATCGATGTAGAAGCACTCTACACATCAATCCCCCATAATAAGGGCCTAACAGCGGCAAAATATTTTCTAGACACCCGGTCCACCAACATGACTCACCATAACAATTTTGTTCTGGAACTATTGAAGTTCGTTCTCACACACAACTATTTTGTGTTTGAGGATCGCCTTTACCACCAGCTCAGGGGTACCGCTATGGGCAGCCCTTGTGCGCCGACATATGCTAATCTACTCCTGGGCTGGTGGGAAGACGTGATCGTCTTCTCCGAAACCATGAATGAGTGGACCAAATTCATATCTCTTTGGTCCAGATTCATTGACGATATTCTGCTTCTATGGTCTGGAACGAAACAACAATTTCATTCATTTATGGACATACTGAATTCTAACCAGATAGGGCTCTATTTTACGTCAGAAATTCATCATGACCAAATAACTTTCCTAGACGTAACCCTTGACCGAGATATTGATAATTATATCAAAACTACTCTCTTTAGAAAAAAGACTTCAACCAATAGCCTTCTTCGATGGGAAAGTTTTCATCCCAGATCCCTCAAGAGGGGAATTCCTAAAGGACAGTTCTTAAGGGTACGACGGAACTGTTCGGATCAGGAGACTTTTATGAGGGAGTCCATGAAACTATTCCATCGTTTTAAAGAAAGGGGCTACCCAAATCAATGTCTCTATGAGGCCTGGAATTGGGCCAAATCAAGGGATCGTTCCTCCCTTCTACAAACATCTAAAAAGGAAATGACGAGCACCCCAGGGCCAATCCGAATAATTGGCACCTATGATTCTGAATCCCAACAGGTCCGTGACATTCTTACTCGATATTGGTCCCTAATCAAAACAGATTCAGACCTGACGGGAGTCCTACCTGAATACCCGTCCATCACATTTAGACGAGGCCGCAGCATAGGGGACACGTTGGTCCATAGCCACTTTGACCCCCCGACATCAAACACATGGCTAATGAATAGACAAATGGGCACATTTAGATGTGGTAGATGTAAAGCGTGCAATTTTCTATCCCCAGGTAATACGTTCCAAAACAGCTCTGAGGATAGAACATTCCGGGTCTATGGCTTTGCCAATTGCAACACCATGGGTGTAATTTATATGGCCACGTGTATCTGTGGCCTTAAATATATAGGCAAGACGAAAAGATCTTTCAAAGTAAGGGTCCTGGAACACATTGGGGATATTCGCAAGAAACGTGACAAACCACTTGCCCGCCATGTTTTAACTAAACATGCTGGTTCTGCTGAGGCAGTTCGATTCGCGGTAATCGAGGTATTAAAACCTACAACCAGAAAAGGGGACATAGACAAGCTCTTAAAACAAAAAGAGTCCAAATGGATCTTTAGGCTTAACACTACTACACCATCTGGACTTAATGAACATATCGACTTTGCGTGCTTTTTATGAGTTGACCATCAATATATCTGAGTAATGGTAATTGTTATACCAATGGTACTACGCCAGTTAAATCTATAGAGACCATTTTTCTCTATACCCATCAATATCCGATAACTCAATTAATTTACTTATTGACCTGACAAACTAATCAGCTCCAGGCTTTTTATACAAAAGAACTAGCTCACTATATACTGTGAATAAGATTAAATTGGCCATCTATATGCCCTATATTTTGTAACATTATAACTTGCCCTAAGCCCAGCCACGATATCTAATTTGTCTGGATACCTACCCCTATATATGTTTTAGTTCATCAGTACGTCACTATAGAAACATCTGACTACCCAAAGACGGCGATCACTACATGATCTCGGAGCAGCCGCCTTAGATGAGGGGCTAAGAGATAACATAGACCCGCTATCCAGGACGCCACTATAGGTCACGTGACCGCTACATGCGATCACGTGATCTGACGTCACACCCGGAAACTATGGGCCCGGTATCCAGGACGCCACTATAGGTCACGTGACCGCAATATGCGATCACGTGATCTGACGTCACACCCGGAAGCTAGGCTTAAATAGCGCAGCTGGCGTCTCTCTAGTCGCGGCCGCGTCTCCATCCAGACAGCGGTCACGCCGGGACATCTGAGCCTTAGCACCTACAGTCTCCTACCTGTGTGGACATCCTCCATAGTGACTGAACAGTATTGGTAACCATACCTACTTGGATACGCAAGTATCTCTGTACTACCAGAGATTAGACACTTCAGACCTTTGGTTCTATTGTAGTATATATATATATATCTTCTCCACAGAGATTTTTGCGGCTATTGTGTACTGATTGTCTACTGTACAGCATGTTGATTTCTATACGCCCTCGAAGTGGGAGGGCGTACAATGATGATTTGGTAATAACCTGATGATTGGATCAATATTGCCATCACTATATTGCTTTCTCTTCGTATAGCTGGAGCCTGATAAACCAAGACCAGAATAATATCCTATATCAAGGACTAGGGGTCTTATATTTATATATATATCTAGATGTAATCGGTGACCTTAAGTTTAAGCTACACTTATTGTGGTCACATATGTGTTATCTGTGTTGTTTTTTTTGATTATTTATCTGTGGTGTTGGACACTCTGCATTTCTTTGGTTTTTGGTCCCCTGAGGAGCCCAACATCAACTGGGCGAAACGCGTCGGGACGTTTCTACAGTCATAACTATATACTGCTCTTTCTTATTTCTACTCCCATCATATGGGTTTTGGGTGTTCCTCTAATTTAATCAACCCTTTTTTGTTTTTGGTAAACCTGTAGATCAGTAACAGCCTCCAATCAGGACTAGGTCCACCCGCCACCTGCATTAGGGTCTTGCAGGGGGATATAGGAGGCACGAGACACGGGATCGCCCCTATCGGGGCGGCTATTCCGTTCATAGGCAGGGCCTTAACATTTTAGGGCAACACTAGGGTGATTGTCCCCATAGATTGTTCATTTGTCTTCCTGCCACATTGGAAACAAGTGATCTGTAGCTTATGCTTTAATTTCTGTTTATTGTTTATTTATGTATCTAAAGGGTCAAAATATTTTAATTGAATATATTAAAAGTCATGTTTTAGAATTAACGGTTTCACTGTGATACACTGTATGCTATACAGGATCCTGAAGAAGCTCCCGTCCTCATCATGGAAAGAGCCCTAAGAGCTTTCAGCATTTATTACTGACTGTTATATGTAAGGACTTGGTTGATCTGTCTAAATCTTCATTTTCTCTCATCTTGGCATGATATGTAGGGCTTTGAACCAATTAGCAGTTTTCTATGGTAATGGATGTAGCGGAATCAGATGATTTTAGGGGTGACTCAACTTCACCCAGACAGCACATGTTGGAAACCAAGAAGAACATCCTAAAGGGTGGTGGGATACATGTCAAACCACACATGTACCAAAAATATTTTTAAAATTTGTCACCTAGCTGCATTCCTTCTCTAGCTGCTGGCTCCTGGTGTCTCCTCCTTGCTTATGTAGAAAACAGATGTGAGATTGTCCCACTGGATATGGAAGTGAAAGAATACTAATTTGCCCTTTGCTCCTTGACGGAAGAAAATCGTTTTTCTATGCTGGACCACTTCCTTTGAACCCAGAATGTCCTTACATGGGACACCCTTAGTGCAGATGGGCTGCCTTCACAGACTTGACCTGATTCAAATGTGAAGGAATCAACCATGTCTTAATACTTGAATCTTCTTCTTCTAAACCAAATGTGTGCCCTCACCCAGGCCACTGTTGTGATGGCAGTGGTAAGGAGACCGTGGACTCTTCTCACCAGATGAACGGAGCAATAGCCCAGAGACTTCAGGTAACTCACCCCTGACAAATTCAGAATTCTGATATTCAAAAGAGTCATTTTCAGAGTATCTGTGATGAAGCCCAGATACTTCAATTTGGTGGAAGGAATTAGATGAGACTTCTTGAGGTTCACAATGAAGCCATGAGTGCTGAGCATCTCTCAGGAAGCAGAATGTCTCTAGATTGTGCTTCCACCAGCCAATCACCACCATTAGCATCAGTGTCTGAGGCAAGCTAAGAAGCCATTTAGACAAACAGCTAAGGCTACTTTCACATCTGCGCTTTCTCTTTCGCTATTGAGATCCGTCATAGGATCTCAATAGCGGGGGGGTGGGGGGACGCTTACGTTTTGTCCCCATTCGTTATCGATGGGGACAAAACTGAACTGAACGAAACGAAGTCACCAGAATGCATTCCGTTCCGTTTGGTTGTGACCCCATCGCAGACAGGATAACGCCCCATCGCGGTTTTCTGTCCGCGATGTGGTGGGGAGCGAGACAATGTAAGTCAATGGGGATGGATCCGTTTTCTCGGACACAATAGAAAACGGATCCATCCCCCATAGACTTTCAGTGGTGTTTATGACGTCATGGCTATTTTAAAGATAATACAACCAGATCCATTCATGACAGATGCAGACGGTCGTATTATCATGACGGATACAGCAAAAACGCTGGTGTGAATGTAGCCTAAGGATGACAATATCATAATGACAGCTCCATCTAGTGGTGTTTCTTAGAATAATACGTTTTATATATGAACATAAGACTGCTAGGAGACAGTATTAAAATGGTGGGTCCAGGATTTTCATGCGTTGACAATATAAGCTTTTTGGTGGCTTTTCATTAGTCTATTGCAGTCACGTGAGCAGAGTATTTACCAATTAGACACCCCCTAGGGATAGATAATTGAGTGATGCATAGACCTCCTTGTCACGGTAACCTAATGCTGAAGAGCACTGGAGAGGAGAGGTGAGGCAGCAGCCAATACCTGAAGGATGCAGAGCAACAGGGATGGAAGGAGGTTACAAGCACAGCCAAGGATAAGACCATCAGGATGATGGCTCCATCTAGCTTTTATATGTGACATCTGTTCTCAAGGTTTACCAGGTGCCCACAGGAGTCTGTGCAGCTTAAGGTGACCATCCTCATTAGATAAAAGATGGTTAATGCTTAAACAGCATTTAAACAAAGATCTGGTGAACAATCTGTTCGCAGACACGGCCGTACACACTAGTTCAAACTGGCCATACATGTCCAACGCAACTGGGAGATGGATAAAAGATCTTTCTGTCAATGTTCTTTCAAATAAAGATCTTTCGTTCATGAACAGTCTTTGAACATCCAGCTATTGGACGAAATGATTAAACACGTCCAACTTCTCTTCAAACGATAATGGTCTGTTATTGGTCAGCTAAACTGAACGTTTGCTGTTAATCTTCAACTTAAGAACATTCATTTTGGGTGAAATTGTCAGTTTTTTATCAACTTTAGACTAATGTGTATGGCCACCTTTAGGCTGTGTTCACATTTGTGTTGGAGACTGTATCCGGAGCATCCGAATGCTCAGCTTCCACGTCTTAAAATGTAGACTTTATTGGAACATAATAAAATCCAACACCATTACGCATTTTGAATGACAACAGCAGTCTTAGGGTACTTTCACACTAGCGCTATTCTTTTCCTGCATTGAGTTCCGTCCTAGGGGCTCAATACCAGAAAATAACTAATCAGGTATATCCCCATGCATTGTGAATGGAGAGCAATCGGTTCAGGATGTCTTCAGTTCAGTCTTTTTGACTTTTCAGGACAGAGATAATACCGCAGCATGCTGCGGTTTTATCTCCGTACAAAATTCCGGAAGACATGCTGGATCCGGCATTTTTTCCCATTGACGTGCATTAATGCCAGGTCCACGAGTGTTCTGGCAAAACGGATCCGGTGTTCTGCCAAATCTCTATACCTTGCCAAAAGTCTATACCGGAAGTGATGCAGCTGCACCGGAAGTGACTTTTGGCAAGGTATAGAGATTTGGCAGAACACCGGCATTACTGTCTGCGTATGCTCAGACCGCAAAAAAATTGAAAAAAATAAATGCCGATTCCGTTTGTCCAGATGACACCGGAGAGACGGATCCGGCATTTCAATGCATTTGTCATACGGATCAGGATCCTGATCCGTCTGACAAATGCCATCAGTTTGCATTCGTTTTGACAGATCTGGCAGGCAGTTCTGGCGACGGAACTGCCTGCCAGAATCCTCTGCCGCAAGTGTGAAAGTACCCTTAGTTATAGCATAAAACAACACATACAAATAGTGGATTTATATAAGAACACAAAGAGCCAATAACAGTCACAAGTGCATGTGACATTTAAATTAAAGTTGGTTTTAGCTATGCACAATAACTGTTAGGGATCTCACAACCTGTGAGTAAATCTCAGCTAGTTAGTAAGGAGTGAACAGAAGTTGTTTATTCAGCTCAAGAAATGGCAGAAGTGTAGTAGTTGAAATATCACTACAAAGTCCCGGTCACACAGTCAGTGTTTGGGATTAGTAGAACTACAAGTAACAGTACACTGATAGTCAATTGCACAAAGATATAAACAAATACTAAATTAAAAATAAGCTGCTTAGTGGCCATACTTACTGCAAGGGTAGTTAGAAGCTCTTTGCACATATAATTGATCAAAAATATGTTTGGCCCATCTACTGAACGCCAAGGTGGCTTCTCATCAGATGGGGCCTACTCTAACATGCCTCTCCTGGGCTTACAGCCTACAATCTGGGCAAAGTAGCAACCAGATATACCCTACACATGCCTCTCCCAGGCTCTCAGCCTACAATATGGGCAAAGTACAGGATAGGCCATTTATATGGATACCCCTTAATAAAATGGGAATGGTTGGTGATATTAACTTCCTGTTTGTGGCACATTAGTATATGTGAGGGGGGGAAACTTTTCAAGATGGGTGGTGACCATGGCGGCCATTTTGAAGTCGGCCATTTTGAATCCAACTTAGGTTTTTTTCAATAGGAAGATGGTCATGTGACACATCAAACTTATTGGGAATTTCACAAGAAAAACAACGGTGTGCTTGGTTTTAACGTAACTTTATTATTTCATGAGTTATTTACAAGTTTCTGACCACTTATAAAATGTGTTCAATGTGCTGCCCATTGTGTTGGATTGTCAATGCAACCCTCTTCTCCCACTCTTCACACACTGATAGCAACACCGCAGGAGAAATGCTAGCACAGGCTTCCAGTATCCGTAGTTTCTCGTATCTTCACAGCATATATCTTCCTGCGGTTTTGCACATATAATTGATCAAAAATAGTCAGTGTTTGGGTCAGTGATCTCCAACAGCGACCCTGAGCCAAAATATAATAGAAATATTTCTAGTTTAACCACCTCCGGACCGCCTAACGCATATGTGCGGTCCGGAGGTGGCAGCCCTGCGCTCAACGACGCATATACGCGTCATCTCGCGAGGGCCGGGATTTCCTGTGAACGCGCGCACACAGGCGCGCGCGCTCACAGGAACGGAAGGTAAGCGAGTGGATCTCCAGCCTGCCAGCGGCGATCGCTCGCTGGCAGGCTGGAGATCCGAATTTTTTAACCCCTAAAAAGTATATTAGACGCTGTTTTCATAACAGCGTCTAATATACCTCCTACCTGGTCCTCTGGTGGTCCCTTTTGTTAGGATCGACCACCAGAGGACTCAGGTAGGTCAGTACAGTCGCACCAAACACCACACTACACTACACTACACCCCCCCCCCCCCGTCACTTATTAACCCCTTATAAACCCATGATCACCCCATATAAACTCCCTGATCACCCCCCTGTCATTGATCACCGCCCTGTCATTGATCACCCCCCTGTCAGGCTCCGTTCAGACGTCCGTATGATTTTTACGGATCCACGGATACATGGATCGGATCCGCAAAAAGCATACGGACGTCTGAATGGAGCCTTACAGGGGGGTGATCAATGACAGGCGGGTGATCACCCATATACACTCCCTGATCACCCCCTGTCATTGATCACCCCCCTGTCATTGATCACTCCCCTGTAAGGCTCCATTCAGACGTCCGCATGATTTTTACGGATCCATGGATACATGGATCGGATCCGCAAAACACATGCGGACGTCTGAATGGAGCCTTACAGGGGGTGATCAATGACAGGCGGGTGATCACCCATATACACTCCCTGATCACCCCCCTGTCATTGATAACCCCCCTGTAAGGCTCCATTCAGACGTCCGCATGCGTTTTGTGGATCCGATCCATGTATCCATGGATCTGTAAAAAATCATGCGGATGTCTGAATGGAGCCTTACAGGGGGGGTGATCAGTGACAGGGGGGTGATTACCCTGATCACCCCCTGTCATTGATAACCCCCCTGTAAGGCTCCATTCAGACGTCCGCATGCGTTCTGTGGATCCGATCCATGTATCCATGGATCCGTAAAAAATCATGCGGATGTCTGAATGGAGCCTTACAGGGGGGGTGATCAGTGACAGGGGGGTGATCACCCTGATTACCCTGATCACCCCCTGTCATTGATAACCCCCCTGTAAGGCTCCATTCAGACGTCCGCATGCGTTCTGTGGATCCGATCCATGGATCCGTAAAAAATCATGCGGATGTCTGAATGGAGCCTTACAGGGGGGGTGATCAGTGACAGGGGGGTGATCACCCTGATTACCCTGATCACCCCCTGTCATTGATAACCCCCCTGTAAGGCTCCATTCAGACGTCCGCATGCGTTTTGTGGATCCGATCCATGTATCCATGGATCCGTAAAAAATCATGCGGATGTCTGAATGGAGCCTTACAGGGGGGGTGATCAGTGACAGGGGGGTGATCACCCTGATTACCCTGATCACCCCCTGTCATTGATAACCCCCCTGTAAGGCTCCATTCAGACGTCCGCATGCGTTTTGTGGATCCGATCCATGTATCCATGGATCCGTAAAAAATCATGCGGATGTCTGAATGGAGCCTTACAGGGGGGGTGATCAGTGACAGGGGGGTGATCACCCTGATTACCCTGATCACCCCCTGTCATTGATAACCCCCCTGTAAGGCTCCATTCAGACGTCCGCATGCGTTCTGTGGATCCGATCCATGTATCCATGGATCCGTAAAAAATCATGCGGATGTCTGAATGGAGCCTTACAGGGGGGGTGATCAGTGACAGGGGGGTGATCACCCTGATCACCCCCTGTCATTGATAACCCCCCCCTGTAAGGCTCCATTCAGACGTCCGCATGCGTTTTGTGGATCCGATCCATGTATCCATGGATCCGTAAAAAATCATGCGGATGTCTGAATGGAGCCTTACAGGGGGGGTGATCAATGACAGGGGGGTGATCAGGGAGTCTATATGGGTGATCACCCCCCTGTCATTGATCACCCCCCTGTCATTGATCACCCCCCCCCCCCCCCCCCCCCTCTGGTAAGGCTCCATTCAGACATTTTTTTGGCACAAGTTAGCGGAAATTTTTTGTTTGTTTTTGTTTTTGTTTTTTCTTACTAAGTCTCATATTCCACTAACTTGTGTCAAAAAATAAAATCTCACATGAACTCACCATACCCCTCACGGAATCCAAATGCGTAAACATTTTTAGACATTTATATTCCAGACTTCTTCTCACGCTTTAGGGCCCCTAAAAAGCCAGGGCAGTATAAATACCCCACATGTGACCCCATTTCGGAAAGAAGACACCCCAAGGTATTCCGTGAGGGGCATATTGAGTCCATGAAAGATTGAAATTTTTGTCCTAAGTTAGCGGAAAGTGAGACTTTGTGAGAAAAAAACAAAAAAAAATCAATATCCGCTAACTTATGCAAAAAAAAAAAAAAATTCTAGGAACTCGCCATGCCCCTCATTGAATACCTTGGGGTGTCTTCTTTCCAAAGTGGGGTCACATGTGGGGTACTTATACTGCCCTGGCTTTTTAGGGGCCCGAAAGTGTGAGAAGAAGTCTGGGATCCAAATGTCTAAAAATGCCCTCCTAAAAGGAATTTGGGCCCCTTTGCGCATCTAGGCTGCAAAAAAGTGTCACACATGTGGTATCGCCGTACTCAGGAGAAGTTGGGGAATGTGTTTTGGGGTGTCATTTTACATATACCCATGCTGGGTGAGAAAAATATCTTGGTCAAATGCCAACTTTGTATAAAAAAATGGGAAAAGTTGTCTTTTGCCAAGATATTTCTCTCACCCAGCATGGGTATATGTAAAATGACACCCCAAAACACATTCCCCAACTTCTCCTGAGTACGGCGATACCAGATGTGTCACACTTTTTTGCTGCCAAGGTGGGCAAAGGGGCACATATTCCAAAGTGCACCTTTTGGATTTCACCGGTCATTTTTTACACATTTTGATTGCAAAGTTCTTCTCACACATTTGGGCCCCTAAATTGCCAGGGCAGTATAACTACCCCACAAGTGACCCCATTTTGGAAAGAAGACACCCCAAGGTATTCCGTGAGGGGCATGGCAAGTTTTTAGAATTTTTTATTTTTTGTCGCAAGTTAGTGGAATATGAGACTTTGTAAGAAAAAATAAAAAAAATAAAATCATCATCATTGTCCGCTAACTTGTGACAAAAAAATAAAAAGTTCTATGAACTCACTATGCCCATCAGCGAATACCTTAGGGTGTCTACTTTCCGAAATGGGGTCATTTGTGGGGGTTTTCTACTGTTTGGGCATTGTAGAACCTCAGGAAGTCAAAGCTGTTTCAAAAAGCGGAAATTCACATTTTTGTACCATAGTTTGTAAACGCTATAACTTTTACCCAAACCATTTTTTTTTTTGCCCAAACATTTTTTTTTTTATCAAAGACATGTAGAACAATAAATTTGGCGAAAAATGTAAATATGGATGTCGTTTTTTTTGCAAAATTTTACAGCTGAAAGTGAAAAATGTCATTTTTTTGCAAAAAAATCGTTACATTTTGATTAATAACAAAAAAAGTAAAAATGTCAGCGGCAATGAAATACCACCAAATGAAAGCTCTATTAGTGAGAAGAAAAGGAGGTAAAATTCATTTGGGTGGTAAGTTGCATGACCGAGCGATAAATGGTGAAAGGAGTGTAGTGCCGAAGTGTAAAAAGTGCTCTGTTCATGAAGGGGGTTTCACCTAGCGGGGCTGAAGTGGTTAAAGGTGCAAGTGAAAGGTTTTAGAAACTAGCTCAATCAGTGATGCCGATCATCAACAAAAATTGTTCAATCGTGAAACTTATTGGTTACTTTTATTAAAAACATGTGTCCCTTCTGGTATGAATAGAAAAAAATGGATCTAATTCTAAATTATTAGGCCTTGTTCACATGTCCCAATTTTGGTAGATGATTTCCATCGGAGATTGTGTGCTAGGGTCAGCATGGATAAAGTCCATTTGTGTGTTTTGGCTCACAAAGGTGCTGTATCCTGTCTTGCTACCCATGTACCAAACTCCTGCCTAACAACCTACTCTGCTCCTTAGCCACATGCCCGGCTAGTACTCTGCCTCTGTCCATATTCAGACTACGCTTATAGCCTAATTCCTCAGTGCTGCGCACTGGTGTCTCTGACCCCCATGGGTCGGCCGCCAACCACAACAGAACTATCTTTGGAGAAGGTAGCCTGGTGGCTCCTTCACAGCAAAGTCCAGATCCTTGTAAAGGGGGCACTGCTAGTATAATGCCCTTAGAGTTAGCCCATAGTCAAACCAGTTGGTTAGTACAGTGGGGGCACACTCACTAACATGGACACCTTTAGGGATGTTTTATTATTGCATTTTACTCATTTGGGGCTAAAGTTTTTTCACTATTAAACATTTTCAGCAGTTTTCTCTGTACAGCTGTCAGTTTTAGGCCCCATGCACACGGCCGTGTGCGGGCCGTGGAACCGCGGCCTGGATCCCTCCTGAGAGCAGGAGCGCACGGCGTCACTGGTTGCTATGACGCCGTGCGCTCCCTGCTGCCGGCACAGTACAGTAATACACTGGTATAGATCATACCAGTGTAGTATTACTGTATTGCGGCGGCAGCAGGGAGCGCACGGCGTCATAGCAACCAGTGACGCCGTGCGCTCCTGCTCTCAGGAGGGATCCAGGCCGCGGTTCCACGGCCATGAAACACGGCCGTGTGCATGGGGCCTTACTCTATTTGCAGACTATTCCTTTTTTTTTCTTACATTGAATCCTATCAGACAGCAGCTCTGGCAGCTTTCTGTAGCCTTTACCTCTGAACTCCTGAACCCCTCATATCAATATGCATGTATGACTATCATAAAGTGAATATTCAAAAATAGAAAACAAGCAGATAAATAAAAATCCAAATATCCGTAGCAATAATGTGACATCAGAATAAATTTGTGAACAAATGAATATTATATTACAATGTGCAATAAGATATGTAAAAAATAAACCTGTCACCTAATTCCAGTAAATTAATAAAATGATTGGGGGGGGGGGGGTAGGGTCCCACAGAGATAAGGGTGCTGTGAGTTCAAATATTACTTTGTGGAAGTAGGATTTTCATTTCTTTGTAGTGTTTGATTGTAAAATTGAAGACCGTTGGCTGGCTCCTAAGGGGTAGAGGAGGCCTGTTTCCTTTATTTTTTTCCAAGTATATGTATTCTATGTATTTTTTTATGTCATTTTCTTTGTATACAATGTTACATTCTTCTCTACTAAGTAGTGTTTATTACTATTAGGTATTGTGGGGGGAATGTATCATCTGTGGTGTTTTGGTGTCAATTTTAAGTCTCTTTAGTTTGTGTTCCTCTGCCAAATTTATGAAGTGGGTTGCCTGGCATGGAGATGAGACTTTTTTGTAACTTTTTAATAAGCTGTACATAATAAATGAGACATAACACTGTTCTATAATGCCCTATTTTTTATTCCATTTCTGAAAGTGTCATGGCTCACCAAATGTTGCAAAAGTTTTGTGATTTGAGTAAAAAAAAAAAAGTTTTTTACACCACAAAACTGTCATAGCAGATTTGATAAAGTATTCCCTGTGTTTTTGGTAATATTTAAAGACTTGGGGAACTATGAAGGAGGAGGATGAGAGAGGTGATGACGGTGAAGGATGAAAGAGAAGGCAAAGAAGGAGGACAGGAATAATAAGAGGAGGAGATGAAGGTTGAAAAGGAGGTGGATGAGAGAGGATACAGGGGCTGAGAAGGATGACAGGTGGAAATTATCCTTCAGGAGGATAAGGGGAGGGCATGGAGGCTAAGGATACGAGAGGAGGATACAGAAGCTTAGAAGGAGGACATGAAGGATGAGAGGACAAGGAGGATGAGAGAGGAGACTAAGGAGTAGAATAAGGCTACTTTCACACTAGCGCTTGATCGGATCCGTTCTGAACGGATCCGATCATATTAATGCAGACGGAGGCTCCGTTCAGTACGGATCCGTCTGCATTAATAACTTAGAAAAATTTCTAAGTGCGCAAGATGCCTGAGCGGATCCATTCAGACTTTCAATGTAAAGTCAATGGGGGACGGATCCGCTTGAAGATTGAGCCATATGGTGTCATCTTCAAGCGGATCCGTTCCCATTGACTTACATTGTAAGTCTGAACGGATCCGCTCGCCTCCGCACGGCCAGGCGGACAGCTGAACGCTGCTTGCAGCGTTCAGCTGTCCGCCTGGCCGTGCGGAGGCGAGCGGAGCGGAGGCTGAACGCCGCCAGACTGATGCAGCGGTTGCTACTGGTAACCAGGTTGTTGCGGAACCCAAGGTCCCTCTCCCTGACAGATTTTCTGGGGGAAGGGACAAGTTTTTGGCATTCCGTGAGGCCTGTAAGTTATATTTTAAACTGCGCCCTCACTCCTCTGGTAATGAAGATCAGCGGGTGGGGGTTGTTATTTCCCTGCTGCAAGGGGACCCGCAGTCCTGGGCGTTCTCTTTACCTACTGATTCCCAGGCTCTTCGGTCAGTGGATGAGTTTTTCGGGGCCTTGGGTCTCATATATGACGACCCTGACCGAGTAGCACTGGCTGAATCAAGATTACGGAGACTCTTACAAGGAGAACGGCCGGTAGAGGAGTATTGCTCTGAATTCCGTAGGTGGGCTACGGATACCCAATGGAACGACCCGGCTCTCAGGAGTCAGTTCTGCTCTGGGTTATCCGAAAGGGTTAAGGATGCGCTTGCATTATATGAGACCCCCTTTTCCCTTGATGCGGTTATGTCCCTTTCTATCCGTATAGAGAGACGCCTTAGGGACAGGTTGAAAGAACCGGAGAAATTGGTAACTCCTCTCAAGCAGCAGTTAGTCTGTACGGACTTAGACGAGCCTATGCAGCTAGGAGGAACTACTCGTCAGGTCCGTCCTCCTGAGGCTCGCCGTAGGCGTGGGGTTTGTTTTTTTTGTGGGGAGAGGGGTCATTTCATTAATGTCTGTCCTTCTTTCCTCAGAAACAAAAGACCGTCGGAAAAACTACTAACCCCAGGCTGTGTGGAGGATATCAGCCGGGGGGTATACGTCTCCTCCATACGTACATCGCAATTTGTTTTGCCAGCGGTTATTGTTTTTGGTGATAAGACGGAGACTATTTCTTTCTTTTTAGACAGTGGAGCAGGGGTAAATTTGATATATGCCCATTTTGCCCGCACTTTGGGTTTGTCTCTCTGTACGTTACAGAGACCCATTCCCATATTCGCTATTGATTCTGCTCCCCTGTCTCAGAGAAACCTCACCCACATTGTTCATAATATACACCTTCGGGTAGGGGACCACCATAACGAGATGCTTTCAGGTTATGTTCTGGAGGGGCTTCCCACTCCGGTGGTGCTGGGTCTTCCCTGGTTGGTAGCGCACAATCCAGTAGTGGATTGGCAGGCCAGGGAGATATTGGAGTGGAGTGAGCAGTGCAGAGAAAATTGCTTAAATAGCAATTGCTTAGTCGCCTCCATAACTACCCTACCTACATTTATTTCGGATTTTGAGGATGTTTTTTCTGAAAAGGGTTGTCAGAAGTTACCACCTCATCGTCCTTATGATTACCCGTTTAACCTTATTCCCGGCGCAAAATTACCCAAGACCAGGTTATATAATCTTTCGGGTCCAGAGAGACAAGCCATGAAAGATTATATCTCCGAGAGCTTGGCTAAGGGACACATCAGGCCCTCTTCTTCACCCGTGGCTGCAGGTTTTTTTTTCGTTAAAAAGAAAGATGGGGGGCCTGCGTCCTTGCTTAGATTTTCGCGAATTAAATCGGATAACCATCCGAGACCCATACCCTCTTCCTCTCATTCCTGACCTGTTTAATCAGATTGCGGGTGCTAGGTGGTTCTCCAAACTTGATCTTAGGGGGGCCTACAATCTGATTCGTATTAAGGAGGGGGATGAGTGGAAGACAGCGTTTAACACCCCTGAGGGGCATTATGAAAATCTAGTTATGCCTTTCGGTCTGACCAATGCTCCTGCCGTCTTTCAACATTTCGTTAATGACATTTTTAGTCATCTAATCGGCAGGTTTGTGGTAATATACCTAGATGATATTTTAATTTATTCGTCTGATCTGAGAACATATGAGGAGCATGTCAGACAAGTACTGCAGGTCCTACGGACGAATGAATTATATGCTAAGATTGAAAAATATGGGAGGTAAATACAAATGCATGGCTGATAAGAGACGGTCGCCAGGTCCGGACCTAGGAGTGAATGACTATGTGTGGTTGTCTACTAGGAATATTAAATTGAAGGTTCCCTCTTGGAAACTGGGTCCTAGGTTTATTGGCCCTTACAAAATTGTAGCCATCATCAACCCCGTGGCTTTTCGCCTGGAGTTACCGCAGACTTTTAAAATTCATAATGTTTTTCATAAGTCGTTACTCAAAAAATATGTTCCACCTCTAGAACCATCACCGCTGCCACCCCCTCCTGTTGTCGTGGATGGTAATCTAGAATTTCAGATATCCAAAATTGTTAATTCTCGTCGGGTCCGCCGCTCTCTTCAATATCTGGTGCATTGGAGAGGTTACGGTCCCGAGGAAAGAATGTGGGTTCCTGCGTCTGAGGTAAACGCCGACAGGTTAGTTCGGGTTTTTCATGCCTCTCATCCTGAGAGACCTGGTCCTGAGTGTCCGGAGGCCCCTCGTAGAGAGGGGGGTACTGTCACGAGGGTATCGAGAACCACGCCTGACTCCGTTATACCCGGGGTCAGGAAGTCGCAGCGGTTGGCTGCACGCTCTATTTAAGATAGGGCTGTTTTCCTTATGGTAGCTTTCTGGGTTTGCTTTGCAAACCCTTTTGGCTCACTCAGGGATCCGTAGCTCCTTCTCCTCAGCTGTTCCTTGTCCAGCACTCCCAAACCTCCTTATATTCCTCTCTCACACTTCTCTGGTTGCCAGAGATAGAGCTTCCTGCCTGGACATCTATCCTGACCCACTGGAGCTGTGTTGCTGCGTTCTCTGACTGTTGATTCAGAACGCTACCCTCCGGATCCCTGTTGGACCTTTGTGGACAGTTGTTGTCGTCCACCTGGGTGTTTGTGTTTGTCTGTCCTCTCCCTGGTGTTTCCCTCTTAGTGCAGTGGTGAGGACTAGCGATCCCACCGGCCCGTTCACTATCTAGGGCTCATTTCAGGGAAAGCCAGGGTTTAGGCACGTGATCGCCGCACGGGTGAGGAACCCGTCTAGGGACGTCAGGGCAGTTAGGTGCCAGCCGCAAGGTGAGTTAGGGGTCACCACCTTTCCCTCTCCCTTAGGCAGGGCTTTCCCTGTTTTCCTCCCTGTGCGTGACACCGGTCATTACAGTTAGGCAGTTAGCGATCATTTAGTGCCCAGCCCACCGCACCGCAGTCACTGATTCGCTGATTAGCGTATCGCTAATCAGCTTTTGTACTTTTATAGTATCTGTAAGTGATCAAAACTGATCACAGTCAGATCTATAATAGTATTAGTGTCACCTTAGTTTGCCCTCCACCCAAAACGCAGTGTTTGCCCGATCAGGCCTGATCGGTTGCCCACACGTGCGTTCACCCACGCCCGCCCCGCCGCAGTGACAAAAAATATATATTTTTTTGATCACTGCACAATCACTTTACAAGCGCTGCGGCGATAAAAAAATCAGTTTTGATATTTTTTATCAATCGCAGCGGCCTCCAGTACTTCGCTAGGCTCCCATTTGTAAGACAGGCTTGCTTTTTTTCTTGGGTAGTCTCAGGGAATACCCCCTAAATTTAGTTGACCAAATGGCAAACAAGGGGTATTCTTCTGAAGAGGCCTACAGGCTTCTGACCCAGTCGGATGAGGAATGGGAACCCTCATCTGACTAATCTAGCGGGTCAGAATATGAACCTGTAGAAAGCAGTGGCAGTCTGACCCAAAGTTCGGACGAGGAGGTTGAGGTCCCTGATAGCACCAGGCGTACCCGGCCCCGTGTTGCTAGACCACAGGTTGCGCAGGATCTGCTTCAAGGGCAGCAGAGTGGGGCTGGCGCTGTTGGATTACGTGGTGAGGCATACACAAGCAGCGCAGCCCATCCTGAACCTAGTACCAGCACTGCCGTACAACATGGTGAAGTGGCGAGCACCAGAAAGGCAGTTGAAGCTGGTACGGTGGCATGTGCAATAGATACCCCGTCGCAGCCACCACACAGACAGGCCAGTAGACCCCCTAGAGTCCCTGAGGTGCTTGCAAACCCTGATTGGCAGTCCCCAACTTCAGCCGCACCATTAGTTCCCCCTTTCACCGCCCAGTCTGGAGTTCGGGTTGAGACAGCTCAGAACGGTTCGGCCCTGGGATATTTTTAGCTGTTCTTGACTGCGGAGCTCTTGGACTTAGTCGTGGCAGAAACAAATCGGTATGCCACTCAATTTATAGCCGCCAACCCGGGAAGATTTTATGCCCAGTCTTTCCAGTGGAAACCCGTCCAAGTTTCCAAAATTAAAATTTTTCTGGGCCTTCTCCTCAACATGGGTCTAACCAAAAAGCATGAATTGCGGTCATATTGGTCCACGAACCCAATTCATCACATGCCCATGTTCTCTGCTGCTATGTCCAGGACACGATTTGAGACCATCCTGCGTTTCCTGCACTTTAGTGATAACAGCACCTCCCGTCCCAGAGGCCACCCAGCTTTTGACCAGCTCCACAAAATTAGGCCCCTCATAGACCACTTCAACACCAAATTTACAGATTTGTATACCCCTGAGCAAAACATCTGCGTAAACGAGTCCCTTATACATTTTACCGGGCGCCTTGGCTTCAAACAATACATCCCAAGCAAGCGTGCCCGGTATGGGGTCAAATTGTATAAGCTCTGTGAAAGGCCACAGGCTATACCCACAAATTTCGGATCTATGAGGGTAAAAATCAGACCCTGGAGCCTGTCGGTTGCCCCTGACTACCTGGGGAGCAGTGGGAAGACAGTCTGGGACTTGGTGTCACCCTTATTTGGCAAGGGGTACCATCTTTATGTGGACAATTTTTACACAAGTGTGCCCCTCTTCAGGCATTTGTTCCTAGAACAGATTGGCTGCTGTGGCACCACACGACCTAGTCGCCGGGGCTTCCCCCAACGGCTCATTACCACCTGTCTTGCAAGGGGGGAGAGGGCTGCCTTGTGTAACGAAGAACTGCTCGCGGTGAAATGGAGAGACAAGCGTGACGTTTACATGCTCTCCTCCATTCACGCAGACACGACAATACAAATAGAACGGGCAACCAGTGTCATTGAAAAGCCCCTCTCAGTCCACGACTATAACCTTCACATGGGAGGGGTGGACTTCAATGACCAGATGTTGGCTCCTTATTTAGTTTCCCGACGCACCAGACGCTGGTATAAGAAGGTGTCTGTATATTTGATTCAATTGGCTACATATAATAGTTTTGTTCTCTACAGTAAGGCTGGGAGAACAGGATCCTTCCTTAAATTTCAGGAAGAGATCATCGAGAACCTCCTGTATCCAGGAGGTTCCGTGGCCCCATCCACCAGTGTAGTGAGCCGTCTACACGAGCGACATTTCCCCAATGTCGTTGCTGGTACCTCAAAGCAACCGTCACCCCGAAAAAGATGTTGTGTCTGTAGCAGGAGAGGAATAAGGCCTGACACCCGCTATTTCTGTCCTGACTTCCCTGACCACCCTGCCCTATGCTTAGGGGAGTGTTTCCGGAAGTACCACACACAGGTACACTTAGCATAGGGATTGCATCTCACAGGACAGGCACACAGGGCTATTAGGGCCCTTTCACTCACAGCTGCTGCAAACCTCTCCTTTCACCTGGGACAAAGTGCATAATGCACTTTGCCACATCTTTGGGCGATTTGCGCTTTGCACATTGTCCCATGGGGAAGGAGAGGTTTGTCCTATAAAGGTAAAAAATAAAATAAAAAAATCACCGGTAAGCAAAAAAGTTAACGTTCTTTTCAAAAAGTTTAATAAAGTTTATATGTTCCGTTCAAATGTTATTATAAAGTTAATAAATTTATTGCGATGCGGCCTGTTTTTTTCTTTTTTCTTTTTTTTTTTTTACCTTCCAGGTGGACCAACCGATCGACTAGCTGCAGCACTGATGTGCATTCTGACAGAAGCATTGCGCTGCTGTCAGATTACACAAAAGTCGGTGTATGCGGCGCTGCAAGACGAGATTTCTCCTCTGCAGTAAAAGATACGTTTGCCGGGGCATATGAGCTGAGGGGGCGGCGGTGTTCATATGCTTTGGCAAACACTTTGTATATAATTATTTTTTTTTTTTAATCCCGGCAATAATTTATTCATCCACATCGATTGATGTGAATGGAGAAATCGCGTTTGCCAGGGCATACGAGCTAAGTAGGCATGGATGTTGGGCGGAGCTCCTATGTCCTGGCAGACGCCTTTCCCCTCCTTTTTTTCTTTTGGCAGAGATTTTTTCATCCACATTGATCGATGCGAATGAAGAAATCTGTGCCGTTCATTTTTTCTTTCAGCCCAGAGGCTGAACGAAAAAAAAAAATCTCATTACCTGTATGCTCAATATAAGGAGAATAGCAGAAACTCCTAATGCTGGCCATACATGTAATGATTGCGGAGACCCTCAAATGCCAGGGCAGTACAAACACCCCACAAATGACCCCATTTTGGAGAGAAGACACCCCAAGGTATTCACTGAGGGGCATATTGAGTCCATGAAAGATTGAAATTTTTGTCCCAAGTTAGCGGAAAGGGAGACTTTGTGAGAAAAAAAACAAAAAAACAATTTTCGCTAACTTGTGCCCAAAATTTTTTTCTATGAACTCGCCATGCCCCTCATTGAATACCTTGGGGTGTCTACTTTCCAAAATGGGGTCACATGTGGGGCATTTATACTGCCCAGGCATTTTAGGGGCCCTAAAGCGTGAGAAGAAGTCTGGGATCCAAATGTCTAAAAATGCCCTCCTAAAAGGAATTTGGGCCCCTTTGCGCATCTATTACTTTTTGGATTGACCCTTCACTACGTGTTGAGACCCAATTTGAAATTTTTCAGATGATCAAGGGATCAATGGCTGTCTCTAGATTGACACGTGTGATGATATGTTTAAAATAAAATGTAACATTTATTATATTAATTAATAAAATGCTTCACACAACACTCACAATTAAAATTATCAGCTCAGCTTGTAATCTATATGATATTTTTAGTATAATTCACAGATATTAATTTTAAAGGCGTCTTGGGGTACCACTTGGAGGTACTGTCAGCTACCTAATATTGTAATATGTATATATATGCACTGCTTGGCTGCTTTGTATTTAGCAGCCCCTGCTGGTGCTGTGCTACTCCAGCTCTGTTATGCCACTGCTTGTGATCCGTCACAGGATTTGGTGCACTTTCCCTCCTGTCTATTACTGACTGGTAGCTGACTAAGTTTCCTCCTAAATGTCCCCTATCTGTGTACTGGACTGATATTCATGATAGTGAACTTTTACAAGCTGATGCTGTCTAAAAATGGACGCTTTACAAGACGCTGCTCCCCGACATGTTTCGCCAAGTCCTTGGCGTCTTCAGGGGAACGGGCAGACTGCATCTAGGCTGCAAAAAAGTGTTACACATGTGGTATCGCCGTACTAAGGAGAAGTTGGGGAATGTGTTTTGGGGTGTCATTTTACATATACCCATGCTGGGTGAGATAAATATCTTGGTCAAATGCCAACTTTGTATAAAAAAAAATGGGAAAAGTTGTCTTTTGCCGAGATATTTCTCTCACCCAGCATGGGTATATGTAAAAAAATACACCAAAACACATTGCCCTACTTCTTCTGAGTACGGCGATACCAGATGTGTGACACTTTTTTGCAGCCTAGGTGGGCAAATGGGCCCACATTTCCAAAGAGCACCTTTCGGATTTCACAGGGCATTTTTTACAGATTTTGATTTCAAACTACTTTGCATACATTTGGGCTCCTAAAATGCCAGGGCAGTATAACTACCCCACAAGTGACCCCATTTTGGAAAGAAGACACCCCAAGGTATTCCGTGAGGGGCATGGCGAGTTCCTAGAATTTTTTAATTTTTGTCACAAGTTAGCGGAAAATGATGATTTTTAAAAAAAAAAATTTCTTGCAAAGTCTCATATTCCACTAACTTGTGACAAAAAATAAAAACTTCCATGAACTCACTATGCCCATCATGAAATACCTTGGGGTGTCTTCTTTCCAAAATGGGGTCATTTGTGGGGTAGTTATACTGCCCTTGCATTTTAGGGGCCCAAATGCGTGCGAAGTAGTTTGAAATCAAAATCTGTAAAAAATGGCCTGTGAAATCCGTGTGAAAAAAAGTGTCACACATGTGGTATCGCCGTACTCAGGAGAAGTTGGGGAATGTGTTTTGGGGTGTCATTTTACATATACCAATGCTGGGTGAGATAAATATCTCGGCAAAAGACAACTTTTCCCATTTTTTATACAAAGTTGGCATTTGACCAAGATATTTCTCTCACCCAGCATAAGTTTGTGTAGCCACCAAACGGGGTGCCCACAGTCGAGTAGTATCACCCAACTACTCAAACAAGTATAACAGCAATCTATGGAAGACTGGGCACACCTCAAGATATTAAGCCACTCAATTTAATCGGTTAAAACAGTTTAAAAATAATTACAACAATCAAGGACAATATCTTTAAAATTCGAAAATAAATATTAACATTAGAATTCCACTCAAGAACAATCTTAATAAATACGTATTGAATATTGTGACACTAAAAACCTATCAGTATACTGAGGATCCTAATGGGTGACAAATAATCAGCTGATGGTGAGCACGATCGCCCAGCCGAACTACAAAATTTAAAAGACACTCAGTCACTGATAGTGAAAACGAGAACTTTATCGATAGCAGCACAATAATTGATAGCAAGGGTACTGTGAATCTCTATCCCTTATTGACAGGGTGGTTGCAAGTCTGTGGCGCTAGCAAGCGGCTTTGTACCACCTCGATAGCGCCTGCAGTGGTTCCCGCAACAGCCGACCTGCACAACAACCGTTCAAAAGCAATTTAAGACAGTTTCTATGAACTTCATCAATTAATAGATGTTAATGCACTATGAACCTGAAGGTAGCAGAAAGTTTGACACACCAGCTGGATTGGTTTGCGCAGCAGCTTAAATGATTGTATCATTTAAAAGATACTAAGTCATTCATAATGGAATCAATGTCCTAAAAAATAGCAGCACAGTATCGGACAAAGAGTAGTGGATGATAAAGTAGCTGTGAGTTCCTATCTCTGATTATGAAGGTGATTGTCTGTCCATATCACTGGTGAGCGGCTTTGTACCGCCTTTATAGCACCTGCAGTGAAGGTATGGAGTATAGCAGCCAACTAACATACAGCGGCGTCCCGCTGCATGTATATCCCAGCGGTTTTCCCGCTGGCAGTGGCTAAATGCTGTATTCAGTAACACCGACCTATGGTCGGAACAGTCTTACCCGCTTGGAGTGACCCCAGCCGCCCTGCGATGTTCAAGTGGAGTTTTCCTTTTCCTCCACCGAAGTTCCGTTTGCCGCGTCGTGGATCGATACACGTGGGTCCGCCGGTTTGGCTTCGGACCCGATTCAGTAAGGCTTTCCACGCGGACCTTCAACCAATGGTCGGCAGAGGTTTGATTCTTTAGTAGTGCACTACTCCTTCGAACAATGGGGGGTCTGACCAGACGCGTTTCGGGGTTGGAGTATCCCCTTCTTCAGTCTGAGTTAGTATCTTTTAAATGATACAATCATTTAAGCTGCTGCGCAAACCAATCCAGCTGGTGTGTCAAACTTTCTGCTACCTTCAGGTTCATAGTGCATTAACATCTATTAATTGATGAAGTTCATAGAAACTTAAATTGCTTTTGAACGGTTGTTGTGCAGGTCGGCTGTTGCGGGAACCACTGCAGGCGCTATCGAGGTGGTACAAAGCCGCTTGCTAGCGCCACAGACTTGCAACCACCCTGTCAATAAGGGATAGAGATTCACAGTACCCTTGCTATCAATTATTGTGCTGCTATCGATAAAGTTCTCGTTTTCACTATCAGTGACTGAGTGTCTTTTAAATTTTGTAGTTCAGCTGGGCGATCGTGCTCACCATCAGCTGATTATTTGTCACCCATTAGGATCCTCAGTATACTGATAGGTTTTTATTGTCACAATATTCAATACGTATTTATTAAGATTGTTCTTGAGTGGAATTCTAATGTTAATATTTATTTTCGAATTTTATAGATATTGTCCTTGATTGTTGTTATTATTTTTAAACTGTTTTAACCGATTAAATTGAGTGGCTTAATATCTTGAGGTGTGCCCAGTCTTCCATAAGTCTAGAGCTTACCGCCTCATAGAAACTGATTAAATTAGTTTGACATGACCGATCCCTCATGAAGCCATGTTGATATGGCGTTATTTGCTTATTTTCATTGAGGTACTCCAAGATAGCATCTCTTAGAACAGGGATGCTCAACCTGCGGCCCTCCAGCTGTTGTAAAACTACAACTCCCACGATGCCCTTCTGTAGGATGATAGCTGTAGGCTGTAAGAGAATGATGGGAGTTTTAGTTTTGCAACAGCTGGAGGGCCGCAGGTTGAGCATGCCTGTCTTAGAAAACCTTCAAACCGTTTACCCACGACAGTTAAACTTACTGGCCTATAGTTTCCGGGCTCTGTATTTGGACCCTTTTTGAATATTCGCACCATATTTGCTATGCGCCAATACTATGGGACACTCCCTGTCAGTATAGAGTCCTTAAATATCAGAAATAAGGGTCCGGCTATGACATTACTTAATTCTCTTAGGATACGGGGGTGTATGCCATCCAGTCCTGGATGCCGCTGTACTTCTTCCTGGGTCAGACAGGACACTTTTAATGGGGAATTTACTTTTACTTTTTGCACATCATCTGACAGTTTATTTGCCTTAATGAATACAGTGGAGAAAAAATATTTAATTTAATGGCTTTGCTTTCTCCTCATCACTCTCTGCACTCCCCCCTCATTACTGTGTAAAGGGCCGACACCTTCAGATTTATACTTTTGAGCATTTATATAATTGAAGAACATCTTAGGGTTAGTTTAGTCACATATTATATTTTTTTTCTTTTAGTTTTTCAGTGCTTCATCGCTACCCTCCTGTTTTAGTGATTAAAATGCTTTCTTTTTGTCATTTATTGCTTTCTTTACATTTCTATTTATCCACATTGTTTTTTTCTTGTTCCTTAATCTTTTATTCCCATAAGGTATTGTAAGGCATCACCTCTTATTCGGGGGTCATTCTCACAATGATCTTCATCGACCACAGGGTTAGGGGCCAAACATTGCTTTTATTTGGCACCTCAGCAAAACCAAAACAAACAATACAAATAAAACACCTGCCCGGCTGGGCTCTAACTAAACATGAGGACTCCCTACCTCAATGAAAGCCCCGTTCACACACGGGAAGAACATGCGGCTTTTCCCAGCCTAACAATCCAGCACTTCCAGGCTGTAACAAAGTCCAGTACCTTTTGGGGGATTGTGGCCCAGAAGTCCTCCTGACTCTGGCCTAGCGACCGTCGATTCCAAGACCTTGCAGAGTCCCCCAAAGTTCAGGCTAGCACCTAGCCCCGTGGCCCCTCATCCAGCTCGGCTGAGGCCACTTGTACACAGCCTTCCCAGGCCACTGCTGCACACAGACTCTTCCTCCTCCTAACAGTCTGGACTGGGCTCTTATCCCAGACTGATTGTTCCACCTGGTGCGGCCTCTGACCTGCTGATTGACAGCGAAGAAATGGAAACTCCTGCCATATCTCTCCCCTAGCAGCCATGAGGCCTGTCACTGCCTCACAGTATGTACCTCTCACAATTAGATTTTAGGATGCTTTTAAAAAATATCCCATTTTGTGGCTGTATTTTTATTTTTGAGGACTTTGTCCCAGTTAGTTAGGCCTATGGCCTCTCTAAGTTGGCTAAATTTAGCTTTTTTGAAGTTTGGTATTTTTGTTCCTCCCTGAAGAGACACCCTATTGTGAATGACAATTGGAAGGTCATTACTTTATGGTCACAATTTCCCAGGTGTCCCCCGACCTGCACATCTGTTGTTCTGTCAGGTCTATTGGTTAATACTAAGTCCGGTATGGCCGTCCCTCTAGTCGGATCCTGAACCAGTTGGGAAAGGTAATTGTCTTTGGTAGTGTTGATCGAGCACCACAGTGCTCAGGGGCTCGGGCCGAACACATTGTGTTCTCGCACCCGAGTATAATGGAAGTCAATGGGAGAACCCGAGCATTAAACCAGGTACCCCCTGCTCTGAAGAGGGGAGGGTGCCTGATTCATAAGACAATGTCAGAAATTGTTGGTACCTCCGAAACAGCATGGCGAGGATGTATGGATGCATCTTGGACTCGCTGGTCGCTGCTGGGAACTATGTTGTCCAAAAAGTACGCCACTTTTACATGATGACAATAATATGCACAAAACCAAGGAAAAAAATCGATTCTAGAGGAAAAATTTATAGAAAACATTATTTCCTGAATATTTACTTGTATATAAAGTGCAAGTGCTGCCAAAAATTACAAGGAAGAGGCACTCCGATTCAACCTTAGCTACACAAAAAGGAGGGCATCATACACACCCTTTAAAAATTATGATTGATGGCCTGCTGGTGACCTCAAAAACATTAGGAGCAAGGGTCTGCTGATCTGACCATCTAAAAAATTATGGGTGGTGGCCTGCTGCCGCTTTGGTGACTCTAGTTAACCTGGGGCCGATGGCACGTCCCCATGACGGCGACGATCCATTCGGATGCCTGGCCTATCAACTTTCGATGTAATTGTCAGCTCAAAACCATTGTAAACTACAGATAACGGGAATCAGTGTTTGATTCCGGAGAGGGAGCTTGAGAAACGGCTACCACATCCAAGTAAGGCAAGCGGGTGGCGCACAGATTACAAACTCCCAACTCGTGGAGGTAGTGACAATAAATAACAATACAGGACTCTTAAGATGCCCTGTTATTGGAATGAGTAATACAAAATTACAGGGAATGTCACTGCGGTATTTTGGATGAGGAAACGTTATACAGGAGAGGCCCTACTGCCGCTTTGTTGACGCTAGATAACTTCTGCCTGATCGCACGTCCCTGTGACATCCACAATCCATTTGGATATCTTCCCTATCAACTTTCGATGTTCTTTTATATGCCTAACATGGTGTCCACCGGTAATGGGGAATCATTGTTCGATTTTGGAAAGGGAGCCTGATAAACGGCTACGGCTACTACTTCAAAGCAAGGCAGCATGAGTTGCGGGCCTCTAGGTGAGCTGACCCTGTAAAGCATTAGATGTGAGGGCCTGCTGGTAAGCGGACCCTCAAAAGAATTGTATGTGAGGGCCTGCTGGTGAGCGTACCCTCTAAAATATTATATTTGAAGGACATATATGCGAGGGCATTATATGTGACAAATAAGCAATGCATGTTGAGATGACGGAAGAGGTGGAGGAGGATGAGAAAAGGAAGATTCAACCATATACCCTTGTTTGTGGTGGAAGGGGTGCATGCGAATACAGTCTATTAACTACATTAAAAACAACACATGTAAAGTGCCTTTATGTTCATCAGCATTTCTCTGGTGGAGTCGAGAAGTCATGGTAAATCCAGGCCTTGTTCATTTTTATATGCATCAACCTGTCAGCATTTTCAGTTGACAGGCGGATATGCTTATCTGGTATAATGCCACCAGCAGCACTAAATACACGCTCAGTCAAAACGCTGGCGGCAGGCCAGCACCTCCAAAGCGTAGAGATCAAGTTTGGGCCACGTGTCCAGCTTGGACACCAAGTAGTTGTAAGGCACTAAGGGATCATTGAGGACGCTGACACGGTCTGCTATTTACTCCTTCATGCAGCGCACCTTTACCAGTAGCTCAGGCAAATTGGGGTATGTTTTTAGAAACCTCTAAACCACAAGGTTGAATACGTGGGCAAGGCATGGGATGTGTCTAAGGTTACCCAGCTCCAAAGCCGCCACCAAGTTACGGCCATTATCAGACACAACCATGCCTGGTTCTAGGTTGAGTGGCGAGAGCCACAGCTCAGTCTGGTCTCTTATCCCCTGCCACAGCTCTGCGGCGGTGTGCTGTTTGTCACCTAGGCAGATCAGCTTCAGCACGGCCTGTTGCCGCTTCCCCACCGCAGTGCTACACTGCTTCCAGCTACCGACTGATGACTGACTGGTGCTGTACACGGATACTTTGGGGGTGGAAGTGGAGAAGGAAGCGGAGGAGAAGTGAGGGTTGGAGCCACTAACGTAGGTGGTGGCGGAAAACCGGATGGAATTGGGGCCCGCAATCCTTGGCGTCGGTAGCACCTGTGCCTTCCCAGGATACGAGTCGCTCCCGGCCTCCACAACATTCACCCAGTGTGCCATCAGGGAAATGTAGCTCCCTGGCTGAAAGCACTTGTCATGTGTCTGTGGTTAAGTGGACCTTCCCAGTAACTGCGTTGGTCAGGGCACATGTGATGTTAAGGGACAAATGTTGGTGTAAGGCTGGCACGACACACCTTGAAAAATAGTGGCGGCTGGGGACTGCGTAACAAGGGATGGCCACCGACATCAGGCTGCGGAAGGCCTCAGTGTCCACAAGCCTGAATGGCAACATTTCCAGGGCCAGTAATTTGGAAAGCTGCGCATTTAGTGCTATGGCCTATAGGTGGGTGGCTGGGTATTTGCACTTGTGTTGAAATGCGTGGGTAATGACATTTGGATGCTGGCATTACAGTGATGGCCGTACTTACCTGCATGTTTATTGGCTGCTTAGCAACCGTGAAACGTGCGGGGAGTAGACTCGAGCACATGCGGTACTCGGCCGAGTACCGCCATGTGCCGAGCATAGCGATGCTAGAGCCGAACAGGTATTCGGCTGAGCATGCTCGCTCAACACTAGTCTTTGGTTATTGCTAAGAACTTGTTTCCTTTATGAGATGTACTGGTTTCAGTTTCCCAGTCTATATCTTGGTAGTTGAAATCCCCCATAATAACAACCCCATTATGATCTGCCGCCTCATCTGTCTTGTTTAGTAGTAGATTTTCTGTGGACTCTGGTATATTAGATGGTTTATAGTAAACTCCTATTAGTAATTTATTATTGTTTTTAGCTCCATGTATCGCTACCCACAGTGACTCCACATGTTCATGTCCCTCACTTATATCTTCACGGAGTGTGGGCTTTAGACAGGACTTTACATAAAGGCAGACCCCTCCCCTCTCCGGTTTTGGCAATCCTTTCTAAACAGACTGTAACCCTGTATGTTAACCGCCCAGTCATAGCTATCATCCAGCCATGTCTCAGTTATTCCCACTATGTAATAGTCCTCCACACACATCACTCATTCCAGTTCCCCAGTTTTATTAGTCAGGCTTCTGGCATTAGTCTACATACAATTAAGAGGTTTATGTATATTTTTTACCCTGCACCTTTTTTTCTGAACTGTAGTAGTCCCTCCTTTTATTCCTCCCCCAGTTTCTCTATCTGCACTATCTTCCCATCCTGTAACATAATTACCCCCCCTCCCCCTAGTTTAAACACTCCTCCAACCTTCTAGCCATCTTCTTCCCCAACACAGCTGCCCCTTCCCCATTGAGGTGCAGCCCATCCCTACGATAGAGCCTGTAGCTGACAGAGAAGTCGGCCCAGTTCTCCAGGAACCCAAACCCCTCCTTCCAACCACCCCAATCTCCCGCTGCCATTCTTGTGTGGCTCGTGGTACAGGTAATATTTCGGAAAACACTACCTTTGAGGTCCTTGCCCTAAGCTTTTGACCTAAATCCCTTAAATAATTTTTAAGGACGCTCCACCGACCTCTAACTTTGTCATTGGTTCCGATATGGACCATGACCGATGGATCTTCTCAAGCCCCTCCCAGCAATCTGTCAACCCGATCCTTGATGTGTCGAACTCGAGCACCAGGAAGACAACACACCATTCGACGATCCCGGTCTTTGTGACAGATCGCCCTATCTGTACCCCAAATAATTGAGTCTCCCACTACCAGCCCCTGTCAGCCTGCCCTGCTCTCCTGGTCCCCTGCTTACTGGAGCTGACATTCCCCTGACTGGCAGAGGAAGTGTCCGGCTGCAGCAGTGCTCTCCCTGAACTGACATCCCCCTCATCTGCCAACCTTGCAAACGTGTTGTGTGTCAGATCAGGGCTGGCCTTTTCAATTAGAATGGTTTATACAAGAATTAACCGACATTAAATACTGGTAGCTCCTTCAATTATGGTACATTCACAGACATATATTTAACTGTATCTGAGTCCTGAGGACACTGATGCAGTTGAAATATTGCCGCTGGCAAATTAATATTGCTGGTTAAAAACTTTTATTGGCACCAGCCTGCAGTTGTAAGTGCTAGCTAGATTTGTGGTTTACTAGATGGGTGGTAACCTAAAGCTAAGAAGGGGGAGGATGAAAAGGATAGAAGGTAGAGACGTTTAACAGCTGTTCCCCTACTTACTGCTGCGGTCCCGGGCCTCGTAGTCAGCGGTGATCTGCGTCCGGTGCTTCCCATTCAGCTCTGCAGTCCTGGGCTCTGTCTGTTTGGGTGCTGTTGTTCTGGGATCTGGTCCACAGTTTGCTCTCAGCGCTGGCCACAGCATGCTTGCTGTTTGTTTCCTGCAGCACTTCCTTAAGGGACGGCGCTCTTCACTTCCTGGCCTTTATGGGTTAGGTCATGTCACCTCGCTGACCTATCCTAGCCCTCCTGCGCATATATAACTGGCTCAGCCCCCTTCCCAGATGCCTCAGTGTCAAGGTCCTTGTGTCCTGCTAAGGTTCCTGATATCTGCTTGTGTTCCTGTTTTCCTGACTCATACTTGTTTTCCTGTACTTTGCTACCTGTTTGATCCCTGCCTGTTTGCCTTGACTCTCCTGTTGCCGATCTGGATTGCCTGACCTGTACCTGTGCCGCCTGCCCTGACCTATTGCCTGTTTGACTTTGTCTCTGCCTCATTCTTCGGTACTGTACTGTTGCTCCTGGTTACGACAACCTGCTGACAACACCTGTACCTCTGGTACCTTGCTCAGGTTCCTGCTGGTCCGCCTGGACCATCTGCCTCATGTGCCAATCCTCCTCAAGAGGTAGTGACCTGGTGTTCCCCTTGGGAAAGTCTATCTGCACCATCAGGGGTACTGTGAAGATCGCGGGGTTCACTTAGATAACGCCCTTAGAGGAGGTAGGACACGTGGCACATAGGCTTCACACCCGCTGGTTCGTGACAATGGTTTTCAAAATCTTTAATAAATTAAAAACTGGAAGTGTGGCGTGCATTTGCATTCAGCCCCCCCAAAGGTAATTACAGCTGCAGGTATTTTGGGTTATGTCTTTACCAGCTTTGCACATTTAGAGGCTGAAATTGTTGTCCATTGTTTTTTGAAAAATAGCTCAAGCTCAGTCAGATTGGATGAAGAGCATCTGTAAACATCAATATTCAAGTCTTGCGACAGATTCTCAATGGCATTTAGGTCTGGACTTATGACTGGGCCATTCTAACACATGAATATGCTTTGATCTAAACCTTCCTATTATAGCTCTGGCTGTATGTTTTGGGTTGTTTTTCTGCTGGAAGGTGAACCTCCACCCCAGTCTCAAGTCTTTCATAGCCTCTAACAGGTTTACCTGCAGGATTGCCTTGTATATAGCTCCATTCATCTTCCCATCAACTCTGACCAGCTTCTCTGTCCCTCCTAAAAAAAAGCATCCCCATAGCATAATGTTTCACAGTGTGGATGGTGTGTTCAGGGTGATGGGCCGTGTTAATTTTGCCACCACATGTAGCATTTTGCATTTAGGCCAGAAAGTTCAACTTTATTCTCTTCTAACCAGACCACCTTCTTCCACATGTTTTCTGTGTCCCCTACATGATTTGTGGCAAACTAGAAACGGGACTTCTTATGGCTCACTTTCAAAAAAATGGTTTTCTTTTTGCCAGTCTTCCATAAAGTCCAGATTTGTAGAGTACATGAGTAATAGTTTTCCTGTGGACAGATTCTTCCACCTGATCTGTGGATCTCTGCAACTCCTCCAGAGTGACTATGGGCCTCTTGGCTGCTTCTCTTATTAGTTCTCTCCTTGCCTGGGCTGTGAGTTTAGTACGCTTACTTGGTCCCTTTGAGGTCATTAAACAATTGAACCCAGTCTGCAAAAAATTATGTCTGCCTGTTTCTCTGCGGATACCTAATTAATTTCATGTCTCGCTCTCAAGCCAGTGATTTTTAATCATTATTCCAGTGGTTCTATTCCTGCTAATGTCAGTACAGAAGAAGTGTTTGTAGTCAATAATCTGGATATGAAGAAAATTGGAGGGAAGCCCTTCTTGGTGGACCCTCTTCTCGTTGCTTTGTGTGCTGCTGCAAGGCTGCTTCTAATTGCTAATCAGCTTCTGCTATAACATTGTGCTGCTATCATGTCTGGTATGGCAGGTACCAGACGTGTGGCGCAGAGGGAAGGGAAACTGGATGCACTAACACAAGGGAGAGGGAGGAGTGGTGACCCCTAACTCACCTAGCACTGGCACCTGGCTACCCTGACTTCCCTAGACGGGTTGCTCACCCGTATGCCGATCACGTGCCTCGTCCCTGACTTACCCTGGAAGAAGCCCTAGGTAGTGAGTAGGGCGTTGGGAGCACTAGTCCTCACCAGTGACACCTAAGGTAACAACAGGGAGTGGACAAACAACACAAACACTACAGATAACCCAGAAGGAAGACAACAAACAGTATACAACAAACTGAAGAGGACCGGAGATCCAACCGCACTGGTTCCAACTGCTCCAGCAACTCCACAGCAACACCACCTGAGGTCAGAATAGATAACCTGAAAGGAAGGTCTAAATCTGGCAACAAGAGAAGTAGGAAAAGAGACTAAATAGTGGCTGGTAGTGGCAGACCGAGAACAGCTGGAAGGAAAGCTACAGATACCTAGATAGGACAAAAAGGATAGTAAACCAAAACAGGAAAACCTGGACTGGAATCCATTCCCACAACTAGGTCATGGAGCAATCCCTTAAAATCGGTCGAGTAGCCACCCGCTGCGACCTTCTGACCCCAGGCACCACCGGGTCAGTGATAGGTCGTGGCACCCTCGTATCAGTACCCCCCTTTCTACGAGGGGCCACATGAAACTCAGGACCAGGTCTCTCCGGATGAGAGATGTGAAAAGAACGGATTAATCTGCTGGCGTTTACTTCCGACGCTGGCGCCCACATTCTTTCCTCCGGACCATAACCCTTACAATGCACCGGATATTAAATGGATAAAACGACCTGAAACTCCAAATTGCCATCGACAATAACTGGAGGGGGCGGTAACGGTGATGGTTCTGGAGATGCAACATACTTTTTGAGCAACAATTTATGAAATACGTTATGAATTTTCAGTGTTTTCCAAGTGAAAAGCCACAGGGTTAATGACGACAACTATTTTATAAGGACCAATAAACCTAGGACCCAGTTTCCAAGAGGGAACTTTTAACTTAATATTTCTAGAGGACAACCACACATAGTCATTCACCCCTAGATCCGGACCTGGCAAACGTTTCTTATCAGCCATACGTTTATATATCCGCCTCCCATATTTTTCAAATAGCTTTGAACCTTTTGCCATACAGAGGAGAGTGACAACGTAAACCGTTCTTCAAGAATCCCAGATGGCTCCCCCTCACTGAAAGTACAAAATTGAGGTTGAAAACCATATGCACCAAAAAATTGTGAGTTATCAGTTGATTCTTGACGGCGATTGTTTATAGCAAACTCTGCTAAAGATAAGTAAGATGACCATTCCTCCTGATTTTCAGACACAAAACAACTAAGGTAAGTCTCTAGGTCAGGGGTAGCCAACCTGTGGCTCTTTAGCCGCATGCGGCTCTTTGCTTTTTCAAGTGTGGCTTTAGCTGTGGAGCAGGGAAGCAGTCGGACCGGCTCACTCTCCACCCCATGCTCAGATCTCTTTTCCTGATCTTGCACTGTTGCTACTTTTCAGCTCCAGCTCCCTCTCCACTACGTCCTGATGCACACAGTGTGAGAACGAAGTACGTGGAGACACACACTATGACCTGACATTGTGCTCATCAGGTCACAGTGGAGAGCGTGTCAGACCTGCAGAGTAGCAGGTGCCCGAGCAGGAGCCCAGTGCCTGATCAGGAGAGGGTAGAGATTTATTTAAATTATAGAACCGAGCATGGGCGGTCTGATCTGAGCATGGGGGGGGGCCTGATCTGAGCAATGGGGATCTGATCATGGGTGTTCAGATTTGAGCATGGGTTGGTCAGGTCTGAGAATGGGTTGGTCAGGTCTGAGCATGGGGGGGGGGTCAGATCTGTGAAGGGGGAGATATCAGCATGCGGGGAGATCTGAGCATTGGGGGGGGGGGGCCTGAGCACTGAGGGTCAGACACTGGGAGTCTGATTTGTGTTGTCTGATCCGAGCATTGGGGTTCCGAGGTTGCCCTACTACCTGGGTGCCCAGCGAGTGCAGAGTTATGATGTTCTCTTAATATTTCAAGGCGCAACCAACATTCCTGGGGGGCAGGAGACTGGGGCGTCCCCCTGAGCCTCCAACACCCTCCCCTCCATTTCTGAGTGTAACGCAGAGACAACCACTCCCTTTTGTAAAATCGGCACTGGATCAACAACCTCACCCCCTCCAGGAAAACTTCGGGATAACGCATCAGCTTTGGTATTTTTTACCCCCGGACGATAGGTGATGATAAAATTAAACCTGGTAAAAAACAAAGACCACCTAGCTTGTCTAAGGGTAAGACGTTTAGCAGACTCAAGGTACAACAGGTTTTTATGATCTGTAATCACCATGACGGGATGAGCTGCCCCCTCCAAAAAGTGACACCATTCATCAAATGCTAATTTAATAGCTAAAAGTTCCCTGTTGCCTATATCATAATTTCGCTCAGCTGTCGACAATTTCTTAGAAAAGAAAGCACAAGGACACCATTTACTTGGAGACGGACCCTGAGACAGTACAGCCCCCCACCCCCACCGCTGATGGATCAACCTCCACAATAAAAAGGTTGAGAAACATCTGGCTGGACCAGTATGGGTGCCGTGGTGAACCTCTCCTTCAGAGAGAAAAAAGCCATTTAGAAAAATTAGTCCCCTTTTTAGTCGTCAGTAAGGGGTTTGACAATCACCGAATAGTTCTGAATACATTTTTTATAGAAATTGCCAAAACCCAAAAAACGCTACAGCGCTTTTAGGTTCTCCGGAAAATCCCATTATAGAATCGCACGGACCTTCTCTGGATCCATACGGAACCCCGAAGCTGATAGCAGATACCCCAGGAATTGTACCTCCTGTAAGGCGAATACACATTTCTTCAATTGGACCGGAATCCATTTCCACAACTAGGTCATGGAGCAATCCCTTGAAATAAGGCGAGTAGCCACCTGTTGCGACCTTCTGACCCCAGGCACCACAGGGTCTGACTTCATCTCCTTGCCTAAGCAATTAGGTTGCAAGCTTGCTAAGTTACTTACAAAGCTGTGCTGTTTCCTTTTGTCTGCTCGTATACTGACCTATGCCTGTTTAGTGTTGTGACCCTGACCTTAGACCTGTTTTACGGATTCACATAAACTCTGCCAGTCCTGACCCTGGCCTGTTACTAAGTGTTATGCCTATTCGTTAGGTGTGTCTTGGATTTATACACAGTGATGGAACATAATAGAAGTTGTGCTTGTGTGTCATGGCAGCACTCTGTGTCAACTGCTGTCCCACTGTACTGGTGGGCACAGGCACTGCAACACTCAACTAGACTGGTTGGCCCTCCTCTGCCAGCCACCAAAGTCCTTCCCTGGAGGCCGCAGCTGGCGACAGGTTGAAAGGCCTCATCCTGTCTCCTTTAGGGTGTGTGCACTTCATGGCACTTAAAGGGCCAGTACTATTATGTGTATTACTATTATCCAGTGTGTTTACTTAAAGTGCCTGAGCTTTGGGTATTATAATTTTCTAGACCTAGTGAAGGTTTGCATTTCTGTTTGTCTGCTTGTATATCATACGCTGCCTGTTTACAGACTCTGACCCTCTTCTGACTGCCCTGACTTTTACCTATTTACCATAATGACTCTCAGATGCCTGCTCTGATCTCAGACTTGTTTTACAGATAAGCACAAACTCTTCCTGACCTCAGACTGTTTCCTGACTATGAATATTACCTGTTCCCTCAGTGTTTGTGGGTCCCCGTGGGTCAGCTGCCAACTAAACCTGGACTATTCCAAGAGGTTACAGTCTGGTGGCTACAGTGAATGTGAGAACCCTGCATAGGAGTTAAAGGGTGAAAAACATGGGACCACCCGGATAACACCCTTAGGTCGAGCCCAAAATCAAACTAGTTAGTTGGCACATATGTTCTACATTCAATGTCCATTACAATCTGCATGTTTTACACCAGGGCATTAAACGGTATGTAGTGCAGATCTGAAGCATATCATTCGGTGTTTGGCAATACTGGCCAACTCTGAGAGGCTCCCAGAAAAAGGGGAGATCTCCCGGAAGAGCTTGCAAATCTCCCACACATCCCTTCATGGGCTCTAACTTTATGTGGCGCTGGGTCCGGGCGTAGCTAGAAATGCATGGGCCCCATACAGGGGTCGAGTGGAGGGGGAACGCGTGGGAACGGCGTTCCTGCACTTTTTTCATGGCAGGAACGCCGTTCCCTTTCAGCCTCAAGCCAGGAGAACGCGGCTGAATCAGAATCAGATTCACAGGGGGAGACGGAGCGCACTGTGCAGGGCAGGCTAAGGGAGGAGGAGCGGCTTCAGTTGAGAGGAAGCTGTCTGTGCGGTGCTGCTGCCTGCGACTCCTCTCATCGCGCCCCGCCCCCTACTGACATCATCTCCTTCACTTCTTCTGTCGGCCAGATACGCTGTTCAGTCACTTCGGGCAGAGCGTTCGCAGCTGAGATCATTTAGAATGTCTTTCTAAAAGTTTGTCCTGGGATTCGAACTCACGACCTCTACACATCAGAGGCAAGGCATTTACCCTCACAGCGATGAAAGCTATCTAGGTAGTTGCTTAAAAAAAAAAATATAAGACTTCTACTTATACCTAGTGTACTGATACCTAGTGTACAACCATACACATAACAGCTGCCCACTGTGTATGGATGTAGCAGAGCTGGGTGTGTTGGGGCAGCTGTCATGTATATAGTTGTACACTAGGTATCAGTACACTAGGTATAAGTAGAAGTCTTATTTATTTTTTTTTAGCATCTAGCTAGACAGCTTTTATGGCTGTGAGGGTAAATGCCTTGCCTCTGATGTGTAGAGGTTATGAGTTCGAATCCCAGGATAAACTTTTCTAAAAGTGTTTTTTTTTTTTATAAGACTTCTACTGATACCTAGTTTACTGATACCTAGTGAACAACCATACACATGACAGCTGCCCCAACACACCCAGCTCTGCTACATTCATACACAGTGGACAAAGTTACCTACAGTAGAAGTCTTATATTTTTTTAAGTAACTAACTAGACAGCTTTCATAGCTGTGAGGGCATATGCCTTCCCTCTGATGTGTAGAGGTCATGAGATCGAATCCCAGGGCAAACTTTTCTAAAAGTTTTTTTTTTTTTTGTCCGCAGCGACACAAATTACAGCATGCTAGATTTTCTGTGCTTTTTTATTTTTTGGAGGGGGGGGGGGGGGGGGGGTTGCAGTGGATCTTGGGTGAGTTCCCACACTTTTTTTCCCAGGACTTGACCCCTGGCCCCATAGCAAAAAATTTTCATGGGCCCCCCCATCTCCCACCCCCACATATCTATCGGTCCTCCCACAACCCCTTCCAGAGCTCCCACCCGAACACCCATCCTAGATCTCCCACCGCCATGAGCTGCGCCGGAGCTCCGCCCCCATCCCCATTATAGTCAATGGGGATGGAGCAGCGGTCCAGCGAAATAGCGGCAGGACGGATCCGACAGGCTGAACAGCCTGCCGGATCCATCCTGCCGCAAGTGTAAAAGTACCCTTATTCTGTCATATAAGAGGGGGGGGACCCCAGAACTAGAGTATGCCCCCCAAAAGAAGGATGGGGCGCCCTCCTTATCACTGCTGGCATCTCTTTTTAACTTCAGATCATCACACTCTCACTTACTAATTACAGCACACACCCCTGTAGTGTCCACCATCAGACAGGGGAGGGAAGAAACCCCAGTTGGGGGGCACACACTAGTTCTGGGGTATCTTCCCTCCCCTGTCTGATGGTGGACACTACAGGGGTGTGTGTGCTGTAAATTTGTAATTAGTGAGAGTCTGATGATCTGAATTCTGAAGTTAAAAAGAGCTGCCTGCATACCTGCAATGATAAGGAGGGCACGGGGGTTCCTGCCACCTTGCTTCTCTTGGGGGCCCCAAGAGAAGAAAGGGGGCAGGGGCCCCCACACCCTCCTTCACTTCAGGTCTGCAGGCAGCTCTTTTTAACTTCAGAATTCAGATCATTATCAAGTTCAACATCATCACGATACTGTACTGATTATCATAATCTTCTGAACCTTAGTTCTAAGTTCTCACAATTCTTTTTCACTTAATCACTTACTTTTAGACTGAGGCACACTGGCACAGTCAGAACAGAAGCAGGGCAGCTGTTACAGCAGGCACTTGGAAGCCGCAGGCACAGGCACAGAGGCAGGACTGGAGACAGTGGAGTGGACGCCGGAGTGGAGTGGAGACCACTGACCAGTTGAGGAGGAGGGAGCAGACTGGAGACGGGTCAGACTCAGACCGGTCACCGGTCCCACCACAGCGCAGGCAGGCTGAGCTGAGGCACAGGCTGGCAGCAGTGAGACTGACACTCTCAGTCAGTCTCAGACACTGCTGCGGCGGGAATCGAGGCCATTCCCTCCTAGACTCCAGGACCAGGTATAGTACACACCCCCGTGACCCCGGCCCGACCCGACCCTCTCCACCGCGGCCTCTCTCATCTGCTGCCCGGCCCTGTCATGCCCTCACTGCCCTGCTCTCTCCTGACTCCTTCTCCCCCGGCCCCCAGCCAGGCCCGAGCCAGCCCGGGCCGCGGACCGCCCACGGACGCGCCGGCAACTGGATGTAAAAAAATAAATAAAAATTCAACAGGCCCGGACGGGCCCCCAGTGGCGTAGGGCCCCATAGCCACTGATATGGTTGCTATGGCGATCCCTACGCCACTGGCCCCTGCGCTGGGATGATATGTCACCTGTACAAAATGGTTGGAGCCTCCTGAGAAAGTGGTTGGGAATTCAGAAAATGGGGAAAAACTTCAGTAACGCTACTGAATCCTGCATCCCCCAGAGGCCAACTATTAAAAGTTGGCATCTATTTGTTTTCCATCAGTAGCTCCAGTTGGCTACCATTACTTTAAGGCCCCTCTACTCTGATCCACAGCCGGTACTGTACTATATAGGCAGATTCAGGAGGAGAACATTAAGGCCTCTTTCACACGGGCGTCTTATTTTTGGCCCGGATAATGTCACGGCTGTTTAAGGGTAACAAGAGCATACACAGTAAAAAAAGCTACTGACCGGACCCAAACTAGGGAAGAGAAAGGGTGACCCCTGTCAGACCCTCAACACTCTCCCTATGCTGCTAAAGCACATGCCCGGATCCATGTGGTGGAACGAGGCATGCCCGCGTGCCTAAGACTGATGAGCCCTGTAACCCCTACAATAGTGGAAGGGGCACGGCCACCGATGCCCTGCTCAGAATATGGAGGGAACCGTGGCCACCTCAGATCCAGTCAGAAAATCACCAGGTACACAACAATGTCTGCACACTTAGCTGATGGAGCTGCAGCCGCAGAGAAGACGGATCCAAGGGCCGCTGGCAATATCCGGAGTGCTTGCAGCAACAGAACACAGGTCCAGAGAACTAATAGCTTAACAAGTGAAGATACTCAAGGCAGAGCTACAACTGAAAAGAGAAATATAATCCACGCCCTGCAATAGGAGGAGGGGTGATTTAAAGGCAGGGAAATCAAACGCAGGAGGAACAGCTGGGAGTAAAGACCTCATCACAGGGGCGGAGAAACAGAACAGTGAGAACACCTCCAATCTCTAAGTGACATCATCACAGGGGTGGAGACACAGAGCTGTGAGAACGTCTCAAAGCTCTGGTAGTGACAGATAAGAGGCGGGTGCGTTGTGGGAAAATGCGCAATTTTTCTGCGCGAGTGCAAAACATTGTAATGCGTTTTGCACTCGAGAGAGAAAAATCGCGCATGTTTGGTACCCAAACCCGAACTTCTTCACAGAAGTTCGGGCTTGGGATCGGTGTTCTGTAGATTGTATTATTTTCCCTTATAACATGGTTACAAGGGAAAATAATAGCATTCTGAATACAGAATGCACAGTAAAACAGCGCTGGAGGGGTTAAAAAAAAATAAAAAATAATTTAACTCACCTTAGTCCACTTGATCGCGAAGCCCGGCATCTCCTTGTGTCTCCTTTGTTGAATAGGACCTGTGGTGAGCATTAAATACAGGTAAAGGACCTTTGATGACATCACTCCGGTCATCACATGGTCTTTTACCATGGTGAATCACCATGGTAAAAGATCATGTGACATACCATGTGATGACCAGAGTGACGTCATCAAAGGTCCTTTACCTGTATTAAATGCTCACCACAGGTCCTATTCAACAAAGGAGACACAAGGAGATGCCGGGCTTCGCGATCAAGTGGACTAAGGTGAGTTAAATTATTATTTATTTATTTTTAACCCCTCTAGCGCTGTTTTACTGTGCATTCTGTATTCAGAATGCTATTATTTTCCCTTATAACCATGTTATAAGGGAAAATAATAATGATCGGGTCTCCATCCCAATCGTCTCCTAGCAACCGTGCGTGAAAATCGCACCGCATCCGCACTTGCTTGCTGATGCTATGCGATTTTCACGCACCCCATTCACTTCTATGGGGCCAGGGCTGCGTGAAAAACGCAGAATATAGAACATGCTGCGATTTTCACGCAACGCAGAAGTGATGCGTGAAAAACAACGCTCATGTACACAGACCCATTGAAATGAATGGGTCCGGATTCAGTGCGGGTGCTATGCGTTCACCTCCCGCATTGCACCCGTGCGGAAAACTCACTCGTGTGAAAGGGGCCTAAGGTCCCTTTCACACGAACGTGATTTCCGTGCGGGTGCCATGCGTGACGTGAACGCATAGCACCCGCACTAAATCCTGACCCATTCATTTCAATGGGTCTGTGTACATGAGCGTTGTTTTTCACGCATCACTTCTGCGTTGCGTGAAAATCGCAGCATGTTCTATATTCTGCGTTTTTCACGCAGCCCTGGCCCCATAGAAGTGAATGGGGCTGCGTGAATAACGCATTGCATCCGCAAGCAAGTGCGGGTGCGATGCATTTTTCACTGATGGTTGCTAAGAGATGTTGTTTGTAAACATTCAGTTTTTTATCACGCGCGTGAAAAACGCATCAAAACATATTGCACCCGCGCAGAAAAAACTGAACAACTGAACGCAATACGAGACAAAACTGACTGATGTTACTTGCAAAATAGTGCGAGTTTCACTGAACGCACCCTGAACGCATCCGGCCCCAATCCGCAACGCCCGTGTGAAACCAGCCTATGAGCTGTTTCACACGAGCGGATGCTGTGCGTGGCATCCGCTCCGTGAATGACAGCCAATACCCGATGCAGACTGCAGAAGCACGGAGCATTAACATGACTGATAATGCTCCGTGCCTCTCTGTGACCTCTTTACTATGAAATCACAGTGACAACTTTATCTCACTGTGATTTCGTAGTAAAGAGATCACAGAGAGGCACGGAGCATTATCAGTCATGTTAATGGTCCGTGCCTCTGCTGTCCGCATCGGGTCTTGGCACTCTTTCACGGAGCGGATGCCACGCACGGCATCCGCTCGTGTGAAACAGCCCTAAGGCTGATCGCATACATCTTACCTTTCAGATGCCGTGGTCAAATGTGATCACGGCATCTGCGCAGACCGGAACCGGAAGTCGCGCATTTCCGGTCCGGTAACAATTTTCCCCAGGTGAGATCGGCGAACTTGTTACCTTGCGCTAATTGACCGAAGCCTCAAGCAGGTTTCAGAGTCAATTAGATGTATATATCAATACAGGCCACTAGGTGGCAGCCTTGTATTGATATAGTGCAAATGAAGTCTTCAATGATGGCTATTTAGCCATCACTGAATACTATGGGCAATCAAATGATTTCCAGTTATTGTTACCCAAGGCGACTTATATAAGCAAAAAAATAAAAATAAAAAAAAAGTTTTTACAAATATAAAAAAATAAAAAAATAAAAAAAGTTCAAATCACCCCTCTTTCCTTAAAATAAAAATACTTAACCAATAAAAAAATAAACATCATGGGCATCGCCGAGTACAAAAATACCCATACTATTGAAACATGACAATATTAATGGCATATGGCAAATGGCGTAGGGGAAAAAAAAATAACAGCCAATTTGCCATTTTTGTACTTCAACTACCCAATAATTTTTTTTATCAAAAGTGATCAAAAAGTCGCACACACTTACAATTGGTATCACTGAAAAAAACAGATCGCCCTAGAAAAAATTAGCCCTCACACAGCCCCGTACACATAGCTACAAAAAAGTTATAGGGGTCAGAATATGGTTATGAAAAAAAAAAATATATTAGGTTTAAAATAAGTTTTTATTTTTTTTTCAGTATTAAAACGCAAGAAAAATTATACAAGTGTGGTATCGTTGGAACCGTACTGACCTGGAGAATGAAGATAACAGGTCAATTTTAACGCATAATGTACAGTGTAAAAATAAAAATCTTTATCAGAGATGCGGTTTTTCCCAATTCTACCCCATTTGGAATTTTTTTCCCGCGTTTCACGTTTTTGAAGTATATTATATTTGAAACAGACTTATAAGTAATCAAGTTCCATGACTGTGCCTGATTTTATCACATTTCTGTGCATCACTAAAAGTACACGGGGAAGAAAGGGATGCAAATGAGCTCTTAACAAGCTCTGCCTCTAAGGCCACCAGATTAACGCGTTCGTTCCAAGAGACCATTTTCTTTCTATATTGTGGAAACAATCTTTTATACAGCCTGATTACTAGATGGCAGCATATGACCAAACTTCACTTCATCTCAACAGAAAGCAGTGAGTTTAGACACTGGGAAGAAGGCCCTGATGTTATCCAATATCTTCTCCTCTGAAAGTATCATGTAACCTCATAGCTTTATGGTGACACCTTTTATGATACCATCTATATTTTTTAAAAGGAGTTTATTTTGTCTATAGATAAACATGGATAAAGCCAGCACATCTGTCGCAGTTAGGGCTAACACAGTTAGGGCTCGTTCACACGAACGTGTGATGCCCATTGCTGTATTGCGGACCGCATTTGCGGATCCACAATACACTGGCACCGTTCCGTGGCAATTTCGCATCGGATGCGGACCCATTCATTTCAGTGGGTCCACAAATCTGGAGATGCGGAATGGAAGAACGGAACGGAACACTACAGAAGCACTACGGAGTGCTTTCTGGGGTTCCATTCCGTACTTCCGCACCGCAAAAAGATAGAACTTGCTCTATCTTTTTGCGTAACGGAGAATCGCTGACCCATTCAAGTGAATAGGTCTGCGATCCCCATGCGCCTGCCCCATGGACGGTGCCCGTGCATTGCGGACCGCAATTTGCAGTCCACATCACGGGCTTCACACGTCGTGTGAACAAGCCCTTACACGGATATAATTGACGCCGATTCTACAGAACACTTAATGGATGCCCAAAAAGACTTTGGAGTGTATCTGTGGGAATTTCTTCCCATTCATATAGAAAAGCATTATTACAGAGGCCAGAAATTGATGATGGACGAGAGGAACTGGCTTGCAATCTCAATTTTAGTTCATCTTAAAGGTGTTTGATGGGATTGAGGTCAGAGTTATGTGTGGGCCAGTCAAGTTCTTCCACATCAAAGTCACCCAAACCATGCCTTTATGGTCCTTGCTTTGTGCACTAGGGCACAGTCATGCTGGAACTGAAAAGGCCATTCCCCAAACTATTCCCACAAAGTAGGAAGGATACAACTGTTCAAAATGTCTTGGTATGCTGAAGAAGCATTAAGATTTCCCTTCCCTGGAACTAAGGGGCTCAGATCAACCCCTGAAAACAAGCCTATAGACTTATCCTTCCTCCACCAAACTTTACAGTCAGCACAAGGCAAATAATCTTTTCCTTACATTTGCCAAACCCAGACTTATCCATTAGACTGCTAGGTACAGAGGCATGATTTGTCACTCAACAGAACGTGTCAATCCCCCCCGTCCCCCCGTCCCCCCAGAGTTCATTGGCTGTGTGTTTTACACCACTCCCTATGGCATTGTGTTTGGTGATGAAAGGGTTGCACGTAGCTGCTTGGCCATGGAAAGTCATGTCATGAAGTTCACAGTGCATTGTTCTTGTGCTTAATACCAGAGGAGGTTTGGAACCCTGCAGTTATTGAGCCAGTAGAACATTAGTGACTTTTAAGCACTATGCGTCTCAGTACCTAGTAACCCCATTCTGTAACTTTCTTGTCTACCACTATGTGACTTAGTTGCTTTGGCTCCTAAACACTTCCCCTTGTGAACAATATCACTCACAGATGATGGTGAAATATTTGGGAGGGAAGAAATTTCTAATTCATTGAGCTCTTTAGAAGGAGCCATTATGGGGGGGCGGAGCCTGACCGCTGAGCGTGATGGAGGTCTGAGTCAGAGCTCCCACTCCACAGACCCACGCTTCTAACCATTAAGACGCCCGAATCTTCTTGGAAATGGTCAAGATTGGGAAAGACAGGCCCAGAGAGTCCCCCATGTCCCCCAAACACAAAAAGCGACAAGCGGCCATGGATCGCTTTGTAAAAAAGAAGCAGGCGCTTTCAACGGCGGGCATGGACAAGATGGCGCTGAGAGCTACTAGGTCTGACTCAGAAGAGTAGGAAGATGCCGGGGCCGGCGCTGCGCACAGAACAAGTGGTGACTATCAGGTAGAAGATAACACCCACCTAACAAGGGCTTTTTTAAAAGAGTCTCTCACCCAAGCACTAGCTCCTGTGTTACAGGAACTAAGAGAGATGCGCCATGATATGCACTCTTTGGGCCTCCATGTTGAATCCCTAGAGATTAATCATAGCCTGCACTCGGACTAGAGCGCAGTAATGTCTAAATATGTACGTGCTCACATGAACTCAATAAACAATGCATACCTCCTAATAGAGGATCAAGAAAACCGGAACAGGAGGAAGAACATTTGGTTCAAGGGCTTACCTGAGACCATAGAGCCAAACGCACTACGTTCTGCAGCCCTGCAAATATTCATATTGGGTGAAGAGAGAGAGCAATCTATAGTAATCAAACGGATCCACAGGTCCCTGAGACCACCTCCAGGGAGCGATGATCCGCCAAGGGATGTGGTCTGTGGCCTCTTGAGTTTTTGCGACTGCGCGGCTCTATTACAAGCAGCAAGGGGCCAGAAAGATCTGCAGCATGAGGGAGCTCCTATACAGTTGTACTAGGATATAGCCCCATCAACACTTAATAAGCGTCGCACTTTGAAACCTTTCAAGGATTATCTACAAAACCACAAGATGATGTCCAAATAGCTCTATCCCTTTGGCCTTACCTTCAGCAAGTCGGGGAAACGCTGTATTGTTCGTGAGCTGTCAGACCTGCCGGTGGTGTGGTCACTTCTGGAGATTAACCCCTTACAGTTAGACTCTTGGTTACCCTTGGACAACACAGCATTGAAGATGCCTCCTTTACAGAGATTGGATCCCTGGTCGGTGGTTTCCAAACATAAGCCGGAAGCTGCTAGGAAATTCAAGAACTAAGTATCCGTAATCGGAGAGCAGTAACCGGCCTATCATTATTATTCCTCCTTAACAGGCTTTACTACAAAGCACTAACTCTAAGTACCTGTGCTTCTTTTATGTGTATTCAGCGAGACCTGTCACTATTGGGAGTTTAATACCTTTTAGTAGAACCACAGATGACATTCTTTCACTTAGGAAAGGGGGCTATTTGTCTATAGATAATAGGTCCTAATGTACCGGGCATATCTATGTGCATATTGTGGTAAGGTGAACAGAAAAGTGTATGGTAGAGTCCTGGAAGGGGTGTATATCCCACCCAGCTTCCTCAACTGGGTGAGGTAAATAAAATCCAGAAGGTTAAAATGGTCTCAGCAATGTGTAGGTTGCTGAGACCGTTTTGTTAAGTTCATGGGCTGGATTTTATTGAACTGGGAGAAGGTAGGTTTGGTAGAGGGACCTCCCCAGTCCAACCCAATTTGGGACAGGTTTTCCCCTAGCCTGAGGGATCCCCAGCTGAAGCCAGCTGGGATCATCAAGTTGAAATAAAGCATAGTCCAGGCTGTCAGTCTAGGAGCGTGAGGCCTGGAGAAAGTCTGGGAAGCTGGCTGCCCTGCTGGCTAGAGAAGCCGAGTTCTCTGTGTGAACTGTGCTCAATAGGTGAGTTAGGAACTTCACAGTATTAGCCAGAGCCCAGACGGGCAGGTGTTTATTTTGGTCTATGTTTTGTGGTGCTGGACCTTCAGCTTACCCAGTGAATTATAACTGGGGTTGCCTATATTGCCGGAGTGTGAGAAATAAAGCAACATTTGGACTTTAACCCTGCGGTCTGCAAGAGAATCTGTCATCGCCGCCCTACCTGAGAGTGTAACCCCTTACAATACATTATTAGTTACTTCTAGTGCTTACTGTTCTAATAGAATATTCTGCCCTTTCTTATGCTATATTGCATGGTTGTCTCTTGAGGAGTATATCTATTGTACCTTCATCAAGGAGATAGCCCCACCTTGTGGCAGTAAGGGTTTAAGTTTGAAATGTTAGCTATTACTTAATTGAGGGCATGGGTCTGTGGTGCCAGATCAGGATGTACAAGTACCATCTCCTACCCCCACATACCCACTATTCAGTAGGGGACAAAGAAATTTACCTGGTATACTACAGCTCCTACGATGGCCTAGGGTCCGCCATAGAGCTCGCTAGGCTTATCTGTCACCTTCACATGACTATAGTTCTTTCGATTAAGAGTTTAATTATGTTCATTGTGTTTTGCATACTTGCTCAGATCGCTTCCGGGATCATCCGACTCAGAAGATACGATACCTCATACTCTCCATTAGTATGACTGCCATAACCACTACATCCTTCAACGTTAGAGGATTCAACACACCTCAAAAACGGTCCCAGGTAATCACTGTCCTGAAGAAGAGTAAAGTAGACATTTGCTTTATGCAGGAGACTCACCTCAAAACTAATAGAATACCTAATCTTCCTCAGATGCATTATAATCAATGGTTCCACTCAACTTTTAGAGTAGCAGCGAGGGGAGCTAGCATAGCTATTGCTAAGACGATCCCCTTTGTACCTGTTCTAACCCAGGCAGATTTAGAAGGGTGTTATATATTTGTCAAGGGAAATATAGGTCACATTATGGTGTCACTGGCCAGTATCTATGCTCCTAATAGTAAACAGCATAACTGAATTAGATCCACGTTATCTAAATTCCATGCTTTCGCTGAGGGTGTCAGGATAGTGGGAGGAGATATAAACACTCCCCTGAACCTGATTGTTGATACTTTTACGGGAACCTCAGCTGCTTGACAAAAAGCGATTGGGGGAATCCAAGTTAAGGACTTTACATTCTATTCATCAGTACACCATACTTTCCAAAGATTAGACTACTTATTTATCTCAGAGAATCAGCTGGAGACGCTAATTAGCTCCAATATAGGCCCCATGACTGTATCAGACCATGCTCCTGTCTCCACTACACTTTCCTTATCGTCTTATCCCAGCTAGAGAATGAACCTGTCGTCTCAATGAGACTCTGCTAGACCCAAATGAAGCTTTAACCAGCATCCACGACAAGTTATCCCACTGCCTATTGGGAGCTACTAGCACTAAGGCAAAATCTAAAAGAATTGTTAAATGTCAGGTGTGCTAGAGCGTACCAATACATGAGATTCAAATGTCATGCACATGGGGATAAGGGAAATAAATTGATGACACATCTGGTCAAAAGTACGGTTTCAATAGTCGAGGACTATAATTCCTGTTTCTGGCCTTTTCTTTAGTTTTTTTATTATTATTATTAAAATATAACTTTTATTTTTCTTTTAATAGACAATATAGCCACAAAAAACATATAAGTTTAAAACTCGATATGGAGAGCAAACTATTAGGGGGCTGTAGGCTTAATACCCACTGCTTGTCTATGGGTGAACTAAGAGTCTTAGTTATCTCTTGCAAGGGATTGCGAGGTGCATGTCTGTAATGTCAGCCGACATCAGACACCTTGCAGCTATCGCTTTTGGGATTAATACCCTACCTAAAGTGCTTTATTTAACCAAGTGCGATATTTCTATCTAGCACTCACAGCGGCTCCTACCGCCCACACTTATACCTATTAGCTGAGCCTATAGTATACGTATCTATGCGGCGTCTGCAGATCGCCGTTCAGTTATCATTCTTTTGCCATGGCATAATCACAAAAAGAAGTCTAATTTGAAAAAAAGCAGCAAAACCCACTCAGGTTCCATAACAGCTAATACCAAAAGCATTACGAAAGAGTTTAACCATTTCTATCATCAGTTATGTAATATCCAGCCTCATACACTACTAACTACGGACTATTCCTGCATTGACCTCTTTCAGAAAAATCTGAATTTAACAACTCTTTCAGAAGAGGAGGGCTTATCCCTTTTATCTCCAATCTCTTCAGATGAAATCTCAGGGATTATTACCTCCATGCCAGTGGGGAAGGCCCCAGGTCCTGATGGTTTCCCTGACGGCTATTATAAAAAATGTTTACCAGTCCTTCTCCCACATATCACATCCTGGTACCAAGCCTTACTAGTAGGAGAACATCTTCCAAAGCAAGCTCTAGAGGCAACAATAACAATATTACCAAAAGAGGGCAAGGATGAAAGAGTCTCTGGTAATTACGGACCTATTTATCTTTTGAACCTGGATGTGAAGATCTGGGCAAAACTATTAGCGACTAGGTTAAACAAGATAATTCCCAGGATTATACACTCAGATCAAGCAGGCTTTGTTGCTGGAAGGGAGAGGAATTTTCACTCTTGCAGATTTTTAAATGCTATTAAAACAGCTACTGACAAAAAACTCCCCCTCATACTTTTAGGAACTGACGCTGAAAAGCATTCAATAGGGTCAATTGGCTCTTTATGCAACAAGCATTACTTAGATTTGGGATCCTGGAACCCTTCGTTCGGGCAACGATGTCTCTATACCGCAACCCCAGCGCAAGAGTCCGTGTCAACGGCACGCTCTCAGAACCCTTTGCCATTGGTAATGGAACTAGACAGGGTTGCCCCCTCTCACCGACACTCTTTATTAATGTCATGGAGACATTGTTGCAAGAATTTAGGGATAATTCAGCTATAAGGGGTCTGAGGATTGAGGCGGAAGAACACAAGTGCGCTTTGTTCGCTGATGACTTACTATTAATGCTTACAAATCCCACTAAAGCTCTCCCACTGCTCATGAAGATATTTGAGAACTTTGGAACATTGGTTAATTTCAAACTTAACTATTCTAAATCGAAAGCTTTGAATATAACTCTCCCAACACAACAGGTAAAACACCTGAGTTCCTCTTTTCCCTTCAGCCAATTTCATTCCTTTGTTAAAACGGGTTTAAGATCATCTGAACTCGCTGTCTCTACCTTATGTTTCCTGGTTAGGTAGGAAGAACCTTTTACAGACATATATTATGCCTAAATTCCTTTACTTACTCCAGATGGTCTCTATATATCTACCCCACTCCTTTTTCGCAAGGGTGTGCAGCCTGTTTACCTCTTTCCTATGGAAGGGTAAAAAACCAAGACTAGCATATGACAGAATGATCAGGGACCGCCTTCACGGGGGCTGGAATCTCACAGATATAAAAACATACTATGAAGCAGTTCAGATGAAAAGATGGCTTCAAATATGTGTCCTAAAATTTAGGATCTTAGGGTCTAGTATAGAATTAGCCAATATCTCGGACAGACAATAAGCTGGTCTATGAGGAATCCCAGTCTCACAGCCAAAATTGGGGGGCCTGACAGAGGGGGTTTACAATGCCATTAATGCTTTACATACCAGCAGGATTCTCTTCTCTAGCTTCCCAGGAAATCTACCCTCATCTTTGACCCTTTTCCTACTTCGCCCCATCATCGCCAATCATCTCTCTTACTAAAGCCTTTTCATAGAAATGACTATATCCGAATTAGCAGAGCGTACAAAAACAACGCAGGAAATAGATAATCTGAGTGCCCAATATATAAAAGAGGGCAATTTCATTAGTCAGTCAGATTTCAACAGATCATGTCAGTCCCTACGACCTAGATACGCAGCAAAGTCTGGAATGACCTGATTCGAGAAATTAATATGCAATACCAAAATTCCTGGGCATGCCATTTCCCTTTTTTATAAGACTTTAATATCTGAGAGCGACAGGTTCACTCCTGCCTATATTAAACATTGGGAAAAAGATTTGGGGAAGTCCTTTTCTATAGTGGAGATTGAACAGATTCATCTGAGGTCTCATGGTTTTTCAAGGTGCATTAAAATTCAGGAACATTCCTACAAGACCATGACCAGATGGTATAATGACCCCAGTAAGCTTTTTAAAATCGGACTTCGGGAGACTGGTTCTTGCTGGAGATGCCTTGATGGGGAGGGTTCATTGTTTCATATTTTCTGGTCCTGTCCTCTGATTAAGGGCTTCTGGGATCAGATAGAGCGCACAATAAATACTATATGCCACACCAATATCCATTTGTCCCCTTCTTCAGTTCTGTTGTGGCTGCCCTCAGAGAGCTGGACCCCTAAGGCTAATGACCTCCCAACATGGTTAGTTCAGACAGCTAGATTGCTGATACCTATCCACTGGCTCAGTATAGCACGTCCTTCACTTAACCAGTGGCGTGAGAAGGTAGATCAGCTTTGCCTCATGGAGGAACTAGCCAGTTGGGAAAACAGATCTCACTCCAAATTCCAACGTGTCTGGGCCCTTCGGAAAGTTTTTAGAAATACTGTTTTGAACACCTGAGAGGTTATCCGCATTGCTACTCCAACTGATCAACTGATCATTTGCTTGTTATAATCCTCTTTCAATTACTTATATTTAAGGCTGCTTTCACACTGGCGTTTTGAATTCCGTTTGTGAGATCCGTTTCAGGGATCTCACAAACGGTTCAAAGCGGATCAGTTCAGCCCTAATTCATTCTGAATGGATAAGGATCCGTTCAGAATGCATCAGTTTGGCTCCGTTCCGCCTCCATTCCGTTCTGTATGCGGACACCAAAACGCCGCTTGCAGCATTTTGGTATCCGCCTGGCGATGCGGAGCCAAATGGATCCGTCCTGACTTACAATGTAAGTCAATGGGCATGGATCTGTTTTCACTGACACAATATGGTGCAATTGAAAACGGATCCGTCCTGACTTACACTTGTGTAAAAGTAGCCTAAGATGATTAACACAACAAGATTCAGCAATACTTCTTACTATAAGAGAGTTCCCGGGGACGATCTACTGATTTAGGGCTGTCTGCGACCCATCTGAGCACTTTGAATGTATTTTTCATTTCTGTAATAGACTGTGTTCTTGTTTCTTTATTTTTATTATCATTTCCTTACCCTAAGGGTCCATTCACACGTCTGCAATTTCATTACGCATTTTGCGGAACGGAATTGCAGACCCATTCATTTCTATTGGGCAGCACGACGTGCTGCCTGGATCCGGAATTGCGGATCCGCACTTCCGGATCCGCAATTCCGATCCCGAAAAAAATAGAACATGTCCTATTCTTGTCCGCAATTGCGGACAAGAAAATGCATTTTCTATGAGAATGCCGGCAATGTGCGGTCCGCAAAATGCGGAACGCACATTGCCGATGTCCGTGTTTTGCGGATCCACGGAACCGTGGATCCGCAAAACACACACGGACGTCTGAATGGACCCTAAGGGAGTCAAATAACTGCAGTATATACTTACCCAAGCATGTGAGATATGTAAATGGTTGTACGTTTATCCTCTTTTTACAGAAGTACTTCATAATGAACATCTGCATTTTGTTTTTCGATGTATTTCAATAAAAATAAAATTGTTAAAAAAAGGAGGAGCCATTATTTCACTAACGTTTGTAAAGACAGACTACGTGACCAGATGCTTGATTTTATATGCCTGTAGCAATGGAACTCGATGAAACACCTGAATTCAATGTTTACATGTATCCATATAGTGTATTTCATCATACAGATAAGGATTTTACAGAAATATCTCAAATATGCTAAATTTTCAGTCTAGAATCTAGCTAATTACTTCCCTATTTCTACACTTTGTGTTGACTACCAAAATGCCTAATATGACAACGTCTGACCATGTTGTTTTCTTACTGACACTAGGGGTACGGCCACACAATGTTTCCTGATTAAGTTTTCAAAGAGTGAATAAAAAAACTAATGGAAGACTTATCTGTCCTTTATACTTTCTCTCCTATTATGATCCACTCCTGATTTTGGCTTCCAAAATTCCATCAGGAAACCTGATCATGTGACCGTCCCCAAACACTGAAAACTGCTAAATTTAAGTGTCACTCTGGAGGTTTCCTTCCTACTATTATCATTCAGGGGATTTTAGGAAAATTTATATCCGGTGTATTGGGAAACTTGTTAGATAGTATTACCAGCATTGATAACCCACAACTTTTTAGGCCACCTCCAAGGCTGTACAATGTGGACACATTATAGCCTATGTTAGCAGGAAAAGTAAATAGTTTAGAAGGAAGTGGCATGATACTAACTAAGCGTTATCATAGCAAATGAAAACTAGGAGCTAAGTATGCCTAATGGGTGTATTGAGGTGGCACACCTGGGGTGCATTTTTAGGCTCTCGGATGCATAGCTGAGATCATGTCATAGGGCAGGATGAAGTGGTAAAGGAGGGAGCCCCGTCCACCTGTAAACTACTTAGATGGCACTTGTCGCCAAAGGGTTAAACATTTAATGACCAAATGAACTTTGGTCTTGATGTCAGTATCATGAAATGTCCTTAGCCAGGCAGACATAATGTATGTAATGCTGCTGACAAACAATATTAATCAACCTTTGAAGTCCAACGGGGCAAAGTATATTGACTTCTGTGTAGAGGTTTATGATAACTTATCTGTACACACACTGGATATTTTGCAGAAAAGGATTTTCAGCTACCGTAGAGCCTCGTACAGCTGGAGCAACTGTCTACTAACATTTTATTATATAATATGTATTAACTATCTTATGTAAATGAAGCATAAGGTCTAATTCACATGAACATAATTTATGTCTGTACATGGACCCATAGAAGTAACTGGAGCTACTGAGGGTCCATGTGGTCTCCGGGTCCATGTCCTAGGTGGGCATTCAGACCTATCTGCCATATTAAAAATTGGTCATTTTTAATACATTAGGGTGGCTTTATCAAGATATATAAGCTCATTTTGGTAAATAAATTGATAATTATGGTGCACTGGCCAAACATAATATTTATGAGTCACATTTTCAACACATTATTATTCATTTAAAAGAGCCATTAATTCCATATTGCTATACATCTAAGGGTCCATCCACACGTCCGTAAGTGTTCTGCGAATCCACAAATTGCGGATCCGCAAAATACAGACACTGGCAATGTGCATTCCGCAATTTGCGGACCGCACATCGCAGGCACTATAATAGAAAATGCCTAATCTTGTCCGCAATTGCTTATAAGAATAGGGCATGTTCTATTTTTTTGCTGAAACGGAAGCACGGATGTGGAAGATGCGGACAGCACATTCCGGCCCCATTGAAAATGATTGGGTCTGCACCCGCTCCGCAAAATTGCGGAACGGATGCAGACCCATTTTGCGGACGTGTTAATTGACCCTAAGAGAGAGTTCACATACATAATATAAAGCAGGGTTGCACATCCTTTTTTGGTCTGAGTGCTAAATTCTCACATTGCTCTACTTCAGGGGGCCGGTAAGAAAAAAAAAAAAAGACAATCATTGCTTGTTTGCATCGGCCTATTACACAGGCCGATGCAAAGCTACCACAGTCATTGCCCCATTCAGTTCTATTGATTATCAATAGCACATCCATGATTGCACAGGGAGATGTGCCGACGATTATCGTACATCTTTCATCCTGATGAAATATGCAAATCAATCAACAAATGAGTGATTGCTCGTTTATCGGCTGATCAGCAACACGATTATACAGGCCAGTTATCAGAAATGAGCGGAGCTTGTTTCCCCTAATTGTCCCAAATATCCTGCAGTGTATTTATAGGCTTAAAGGAATTTCCCAGTAGAAATAAAAAGTAAAAATAATTTTTTAACAAATTCCTGCAGGATGGTCTCTGAAACAGAAGATTTATACTTACATACTTCCTGCCACTCCGGTCCTCCGTGCTGCCTCTGCTGCCCCCATCTTCCGGTCCTGGCACTGTTTACATCCGGCTGGCTGTGGGCATAGTCACATACACCACTCCAGCCAATGATTGGCTTCAGCAGAGATGTGGCCACAAGTAGTGTTTCACTGCTGAAGCCAGTCATTTGCTGGAGTGGTGCATGTGACCATGTCCATACACTGCCAGGTGTACACAGTGCATGGACAGGAAGATGTAGGTAGCACTGAGGACCGGCATGGAGCAGGTAAGTATGAATCTCATGTTTCAGGGGCCATGCCACAGGAACTTGTTAAAAAAAATCATTTTCCCTAAACAACCCTGTAAGTGGCAGCATTTCCTTCCATCCTGCCTCCTATTTATAAATGAGCTCTTTCCGGCACTGCAGAGGACGGTGCTCACTGGTTATTACCGCCTCCAGCTCCCTCAGTTATAGGTGCCCTGCAATAACCAGTAAGCACTTTCCCTTATTAGCAGGTAAAGCACTTCTTGGTTAACCCTTTAATGACCAGGCCAGAAAAGGCCTTAATGACCAGAGACTTTTTTTGTGATTCAGTGGTTCAAACAGTTGTAACTTTTTGTTGGACTACCTAAATCATTTTTGCAACTTTTTTAGCTGTGGTCTCTTCAAACAGCTGATCAGCAGGGGTGCCGGGAGTCAACCCCCCGCCAATCTGATATTGATAACCTATGCTCAGGAAGCCACCCCTTTAAATATGCAAACTGATACCAAAATACAAACCGGGTTCCAAAAAAGTTGGGACACTATACAAATCGTGAATAAAAACTGAATGCAATGATGTGGAGGTGCCAACTTCTAATATTTTATTCAGAATAGAACATAAATCACAGAACAAAAGTTTAAACTGAAAAAATGTACCATTTTAAAGGAAAAATATGTTGAATCAGAATTTCATGGTGTCAACAAATCCCCAAAAAGTTGGGACAAGGCCATTTTCACCACTGTGTGGCATCTCCCCTTCTTCTTACAACACTCAACAGACGTCTGGGGACCGAGGAGACCAGTTTCTCAAGTTTAGAAATAGGAATGCTCTCTCATTCTTGTCTAATACAGGCCTCTAACTGTTCAATCGTCTTGGGCCTTCTTTGTTGCACCTTCCTCTTTATGATGCGCCAAATGTTCTCTATAAGTGAAAGATCTGGACTGCAGACTGGCCATTTCAGTACCCGGATCCTTCTCCTACGCAGCCATGATGTTGTGATTGATGCAGAATGTGGTCTGGAATTATCTGGTTGAAAAATGCAGGGTCTTCCCTGAAAGAGATGACGTCTGGATGGGAGCATATGTTGTTCTAGAACCTGAATATATTTTTCTGCATTGATGGTGCCTTTCCAGACATGCAAGCTGCCCATGCCACACGCACTCATGCAACCCCATACCATCAGAGATGCAGGCTTCTGAACTGAGCGTTGATAACAACTTGGGTTGTCCTTGACCTCTTTGGTCCGGATGACATGGCGTCCCAGATTTCCAAAAAGAACTTCGAATCGTGACTCGTCTGACCACAGAACAGTCTTCTATTTTGCCACACTTCATTTTAAATGATCCCTGGCCCAGTGAAAACGCCTGAGCTTGTGGATCTTGCTTAGAAATGGCTTCTTCTTTGCACTGTAGAGTTTCAGCTGGCAACGGCGGATGGCACGGTGGATTGTGTTCACTGACAATGGTTTCAGCAAGTATTCCTGAGCCCATTCTGTGATTTCCTTTACAGTAGCATTCCTGTTTGTGGTGCAGTGTCGTTTAAGGGCCCGGAGATCACGGGCATCCAGTATGGTTTTACGGCATTGACCCTTACGCACAGAGATTGTTCCAGATTCTCTGAATCTTCGGATGATGTTATGCACAGTTGATGATGATAGATGCAAAGTCTTTGCAATTTTTCGCTGGGTAACACCATTCTATCTTTCTGCGCAACATTGTGGGAATTGGTGATCCTCTACCCATCTTGGCTTCTGAGAGACACTACCACTCTGAGAAGCTCTTTTTATACCCAATCATGTTGCCAATTGACCTAATTATTGTTAATTAGTCTTCCAGCTCTTCGTTATGCTCAAATTTACTTTTTACAGCCTCTTATTGCTACTTGTCCCAACTTTTGGGGGATTTGTTGACACCGTGAACAATCAACGTATTTTTCCTTTAAAATGATACATTTACTCGGATTAAATGTTTGATCTGTCATCTACGTTCTATTACAAATAAAATATTGACATTTGCCATCTCCACATCATTGCATTCAGTTTTTATTCACAATTTGTTTAGTGTCCCAACTTTTTTGGAATCCGGTTTGTAAATTATTATAATTAGTTCCCTATTTAGTGTTGGTTGTTTTGTTATATAATATGTAAAGTTTCATGTCCCCCTTTGGGAGAGTGCAAAACAAAACAAAAATTTCAGTTTCTCCTTTTTTTTCTTTGTATTTTATTATTATTAGGGAGATTATCAAGTGGCTCAAGAACTGGTGTAGGAAGGAGGGGTTTGGGTTCCTGGAGAACTGGGCCAACTTCTCTATCGGCTACAGGCTCTATCGTAGGGATGGGCTGCACCTCAATGGGGAAGGGGCAGCTGTGCTGGGGAGAAAGATGGCTAGAAGGTTGGAGGAGTGTTTAAACTAGGGACTGGGGGAGGGAAATTACATTATAGGAGGGAAAGATAGTGCAGATAGAGACCGGGGGCAAGGTAGTGGGACTGGGGGAGGAATGGAAGGAGGGACTAGAACAGTTCAGAAGGAAAGGTGTAGGGTAAAAAATATACATAAACCTCTCAAATGTATGTATACTCAGGGGCGTACCTAGAGCATTTGGCACCCGGGGCGAACCCTTTGTTTGGCACACCCCCCCCCCCCCAAGAAAGTTAAGAAAACATGCACAAACTTTTTCAATGTTTTCAATAATATTTATTACAAATTTGTAAGCTCTATATCAACTTGAAAAAACTATAACTGTGAAAAATAAATTAACTTGGAAATAAATTAAACTTAAATAATTACTGAACAGCTTTCTAGAAACTGCGATCCAAAGTGACCACTCAGTCTATTAGGCCGAGGTAATTGGAAAGGATTTACATCCTCTGCCTTCGAGCCTTCATTTCTGCAAATTTATCGATTACTTCATCAAAGCTAATCTGCCTTGCATATTCATGCTCAATGGAAAGTATGGCCAGATTTGTCAACCTTGTCTCACTCATGGTTGAGCGAAAGAAATTTTTTATCAATTTTAATTTGGAAAAACTTCTTTCACATGAAGCAATAGACACACAGAGAGTCAAAAAGAATCTTAAACACAATGACAAAGTTGGCAGAGATTCACAAAAATCCCATTTAACAATGAACTCCAGGAACTGCAATACCGTCCATTTCTTTGCTTCTTCCACACTGATTTTGGCAGCTTCCAAATGCCTCCGAAGACGTTCAATTTCCATAAAGATGTCTTCATTGGAGAATTCGTCAAAAATCTCAGTCAATTTTGGTGTATACTTCCGAATATCTTCCTCTGTTGCAACTACCAGAGTGTTTGGCTGAATAACAGCAAATATGGAAAGGATTTTTTCAATTGCCTTAGAACGAATTGCCAACTTGTGATGAAAACGATCAAGGCACTCAAACATAGCCCTTTTCATTTCCTCTGGCAATGTGAGACCAGCGTCCTTTGCCTTCTCTCCTGGCATTGATTTCCGGAGCTTTACTCTCCCTCTCCTTTCCATAGAAATGTCAATTTCTTCACATGTAGTAGTTGCATAACAAATGGCCTTCTCCACTATTTCACTGCGCTGATCTGCAAGAAAAGCTTTCAGACCTTGTAGTTTCACAATGCACTTTTCAAGAGTGAGTCCCACTGTTTGCAAATACTTCTGTGTGATATTAACTTCTTCTAGAACTTCACACCAGAAAGCAAGGTAACACAAAAAAGAAAAATCACATATGGCAGAGAGCAACATCTGAGCCGATCCTCTTGTGTCCACATTTTCTTCGGGATTACACAGTTTTTCAAGGGTTGAAGTCAGTTTTTCGAAATTTGCCCTCACTGGCTTCACAGCATCATATTGAGCGCTCCATCTTGTTTGGGAAAGTCTTTTCACTGTCACACCTAAGTTCTCCATCAGCAATTCCCAACGATCAGGGCCGGCGCCACCCATAAGCAGAGTAGGCCACCGCGTAGAGCGCACTCTGCCTGGAGTCCGAATCCCAAGCAGTAGCTCCCTGCCGCTGCCCCACCCCCTACTGACATCATCTCCTTCACTTCACTCCTTCTTTCTGTTCTTGCCAGCCAGATGCACTGCGAGTATGTTCAGTCACTTCGGGCAGAGCATTCGCATCAGCTGACACATAGCTACGAGATCATTTAGAATGCCTTTCAGAAAAGTTTGCCCTGGGATTTGAACTCATGACCTCTACACATCAGAGGCAAGGCATTTACCCTCACAGCCATGAAAGCTGTCTAGCTAGTTGCTTTTAAAAAAAATAAATAATAATATATAAGACTTCTACTGATACCTAGTGTACTGATACCTAGTGTACAACCATACACATGACAGCTGCCCACTGTGTATGGATGTAGCAGAGCTGGGTGTGTTGGGGCAGCTGGGTGTATGGTTGTACACTAGGTATCAGTACACTAGGTATCAGTACACTAGGTATCAGTAGTAGTCTTATTTTTTTTTTTTAAGCAACTAGCTAGACAGTTTTCATGGCTGTGAGGGTAAATGCCTTGTCTCTGTAGTGTAGAGGTTGTGAGTTCGAATCCCTAGGCAAACTTTTCTAAAAGTGTTTTTTTTTTCTATAAGACTTCTACTGATACCTAGTGCAGTGTTTCCCAACCAGTGTGCCTCCAGCTGTTGTAAAACTACAACTCCCAGCATGCCCGCACATGTGCGGGCATGCTGGGAGTTGTAGTTTTGCAACAGCTGGAGGCACACTGGTTGGGAAACACTGACCTAGTGTACTGATACCTAGTGTACAACCATACACATGACAGCTGCCCCAACACACCCAGCTCTGCTACATCCATACACAATGGGCAAAGTTACCTACAGTAGAAGTCTTATATTTATATATTTATTTTAAACAACTAGCTATCCAGCTTTCATGGCTGTGAGGGTAAATGCCTTGCCTCTGATGTGTAGAGGTCATGAGTTCGAATCCGAGGACAAACTTTTCTTTTTTTTTTTTAAATACCGGACTGTTACTTTACTGCCACAGGGGAGGGGAGCTATTGGCGCCATGATACTGGCACATGAAGGGGGAGGAGAGAGGCACTTGATACTGGCACATTAGGGGACAGGGGGAGAGGATGGCACTATGATATTAGCACATGGGGGGCAAGAAATGGACATGAATCATGAGGAGCAGAAATGTGAAATGATTGGGGGGGGCAAGAAATGGACATGAATCATGAGGAGCAGAAATGTGAAATGATTGGGGGGGGGGGGCAAGAAATGGACATGAATCATGAGGGGCAGAAATGTGAAATGATTGGGGGGGGGCAACAAATGGACATGAATCATGAGGGGCAGAAAATGGACATGAATCATGGTGTCAGAGGCTGCAGGACAGTGACTGGCAGCAGGGTGGCACACACTTGTGTACAGGGGTCAGGGCACACCTGCTGCTTGACTATCGGCTATAGATTCTGACTAGCACAGGGTGCCCAGCAGTGGCACATGGAGCCTAATAGGTGGCACAGACTGTCTAAAGGGCTATGAATGGTACAGGGTGCAGGACAGTGCCAGACTGGCAGAGGGCACAGGGCAGCATACTGTTTTATCTTGCCCTGGTGGCACAGGATTTCAGACAGTGGCTGAATGGCGCCTGGCAGTGAATAGGTGGCACTGCTCGTGTTTGGTGTGCCAACCTGCTGAACAGCGCATCACTGGGATGGTACTAGGTGGCAGACAATGGCTGGATATTACATAAACATGACCATAGTCAGACTGGCACAGGGTACACGACCATAGTTAAATGTTACATGCAATAGGTGGCTGAAAAAGGGGCGGGTAAAGGGGTGTGGTCAATGGGTGGAGTCAAGGGGGCGGCAAAATTAGCTTTTGCCTAGGGTGGCAAAAATCCTTGCACCAGCCCTGCCAACGATGTGTAGAAACCGAAAAAAAGGAATACACTCTCTCCAATGTTCCAAAAAAGGTCACACAGGAAACAACACTTCCAAATGAGTGCACCCCACAGAGGTTCAGGGAATGATTTGCACATGGCATAAAAAAAGCCTTGGGATTAATCTCTTTTATTTTTGCCTGCACACCACCATGAATCCCTGCCATAGTTGCAGCATTATCATATCCTTGACCATGGCAAAGACTTATGTCTAGTCCATCTTCCTCCAGATGTTGCAGGATATTTTCTGTGAGCTCAGCAGCAGTCTTTCCAGCAATAGGAAAGAAGCTCAAGAATGATTCTTTTACTTCAACCTTGTCACCTTCAATATGAACATATCTGATCACTTCACACATCTGATCAGTGTGGGACACATCAGGGGTGCTGTCAAAAAGAATCCCAAAGTATTTTTCTTTCTTGATATCAGCCACTATTTTGTCCTTCACGTGATTCCCCAAAAGACAAATTAATTCATTCAGAATTTTTGGAGAGAAATAGGAACACATTCTCTTTCCAGATGCAACAGCATGTTTCAGTCGCATGGAATGTTCCTTTAAAATGGGATCATAGTTTGAGAGCAAATCTATCAATTCCAGGAAGTTTCCTTTGTTTGCTGATGACATGGTCTCTCTATGACCACGAAAAGGAAGATTCTGGTGAGCCAGAAACAAAGTTACATCCAAGAGGCGATGCAAAATATCCCTCCATTTCCTTTTCTCTCTGTCCACTGTTGTTTGATGGACATGATCAAGGCATTTTTGTAGCTTCAATCCTGCTCTCAAGGTCTTCCATTTCTCCAAGCATGTAAGATGCTGCTCAGAAGCCTCATGATTAGAGTTGAGCGAACACCTGGATGTTCGGGTTCGAGAAGTTCGGCCGAACATCCCGGAAATGTTCGGGTTCGGGATCCGAACCCGATCCGAACTTCGTCCCGAACCCGAACCCCATTGAAGTCAATGGGGACCCGAACTTTTCGGCACTAAAAAGGCTGTAAAACAGCCCAGGAAAGAGCTAGAGGGCTGCAAAAGGCAGCAACATGTAGGTAAATCCCCTGCAAACAAATGTGGATAGGGAAATGAATTAAAATAAAAATTAAATAAATAAAAATTAACCAAAATCAATTGGAGAGAGGTCCCATAGCAGAGAATCTGGCTTCACGTCACCCACCACTGTAAGAGTCCATTTTCATAAATTTAGGCCCAGCACCCAGGCAGAGGAGAGAGGTCCCGTAACAGAGAATCTGGCTTCATGTCAGCAGAGAATTAGTCTGCATGTCATAGCAGAGAATGAGGCTTCACGTCAGCCACCACTGCAACAGTCCATTGGCATATATTTAGGCCCAGCACCCAGGCAGAGGAGGGAGGTCCCGTAACAGAGAATCTGTCTTCATGTCAGCAGAGAATCAGTCTGCATGTCATAGCAGAGAATGAGGCTTCACGTCAGCCACCACTGCAACAGTCCATTGGCATATATTTAGGCCCAGCACCCAGGCAGAGGAGGGAGGTCCCGTAACAGAGAATCTGGCTTCATGTCAGCAGAGAATCAGTCTGCATGTCATAGCAGAGAATGAGGCTTCACGTCAGCCACCACTGCAACAGTCCATTGGCATATATTTAGGCCCAGCACCCAGGCAGAGGAGGGAGGTCCCGTAACAGAGAATCTGGCTTCATGTCAGCAGAGAATCAGTCTGCATGTCATAGCAGAGAATGAGGCTTCACGTCAGCCACCACTGCAACAGTCCATTGGCATATATTTAGGCCCAGCACACACACAGGCAGAGGAGAGAGGTCCCGTAACAGAGAATCTGTCTTCATGTCAGCAGAGAATTAGTCTGCATGTCATAGCAGAGAATGAGGCTTCACGTCAGCCACCACTGCAACAGTCCATTGGCATATATTTAGGCCCAGCACCCAGGCAGAGGAGAGAGGTCCCGTAACAGAGGATCTGGCTTCATGTCAGCAGAGAATCAGTCTGCATGTCATAGCAGAGAATGAGGCTTCACGTCAGCCACCACTGCAACAGTCCATTGGCATATATTTAGGCCCAGCACACAGGCAGAGGAGGGAGGTCCCGTAACAGAGAATCTGGCTTCATGTCAGCAGAGAATCAGTCTGCATGTCATAGCAGAGAATGAGGCTTCACGTCAGCCACCACTGCAACAGTCCATTGGCATATATTTAGGCCCAGCACACACACAGGCAGAGGAGAGAGGTCCCGTAACAGAGAATCTGTCTTCATGTCAGCAGAGAATTAGTCTGCATGTCATAGCAGAGAATGAGGCTTCACGTCAGCCACCACTGCAACAGTCCATTGGCATATATTTAGGCCCAGCACCCAGGCAGAGGAGGGAGGTCCCGTAACAGAGAATCTGGCTTCATGTCAGCAGAGAATTAGTCTGCATGTCATAGCAGAGAATGAGGCTTCACGTCAGCCACCACTGCAACAGTCCATTGGCATATATTTAGGCCCAGCACCCAGGCAGAGGAGGGAGGTCCCGTAACAGAGAATCTGGCTTCATGTCAGCAGAGAATCAGTCTGCATGTCATAGCAGAGAATGAGGCTTCACGTCAGCCACCACTGCAACAGTCCATTGGCATATATTTAGGCCCAGCACACACACAGGCAGAGGAGAGAGGTCCCGTAACAGAGAATCTGGCTTCATGTCAGCAGAGAATCAGTCTGCATGTCATAGCAGAGAATGAGGCTTCACGTCAGCCACCACTGCAACAGTCCATTGGCTTATATTTAGGCCCAGCACACAGGCAGAGGAGAGAGGTCCCGTAACAGACAATCTGGCTTCATGTCAGCAGAGAATCATTCTGCATGTCATAGCAGAGAATCAGGCTTCACGTCACCCAACATTGGAACAGTCCATTGGCATATATTTAGGCCCCGGCACCCAGACAGAGGAGAGGTTCATTCAACTTTGGGTAGCCTCGCAATATAATGGTAAAATGAAAATAAAAATAGGATTGAATGAGGAAGTGCCCTGGAGTCCAATAATATATGGTTAAGGGGAGGTAGTTAATGTCTAATCTGGACAAGGGACGGACAGATCCTGTGGGATCCATGCCTGGTTCATTTTTATGAACGTCAGCTTGTCCACATTGGCTGTAGACAGGCGGCTGCGTTTGTCTGTAATGACGCCCCCTGCCGTGCTGAATACACGTTCAGACAAAACGCTGGCCGCCGGCAGGCCAGCACCTCCAAGGCATAAAAGGCTAGCTCTGGCCACGTGGACAATTTAGAGACCCAGAAGTTGAATGGGGCCGAACCATCAGTCAGTACGTGGAGGGGTGTGCACATGTACTGTTCCACCATGTTAGTGAAATGTTAACTCCTGCTAACACGTTGCGTATCAGGTGGTGGTGCAGTTAGCTGTGGCGTGTTGACAAAAGTTTTCCACATCTCTGCCATGCTAACCCTGCCCTCAAAGGAGCTGGCATTGACACAGCTGCCTTGGCGACCTCTTGCTCCTCCTCTGCCTTGGCCTTGGGCTTCCACTTGTTCCCCTGTGACATTTGGGAATGCTCTCAGTAGCGCGTCTACCAACGTGCGCTTGTACTCGCGCATCTTCCTATCACGCTCCAGTGCAGGAAGTAAGGTGGGCACATTGTCTTTGTAGCGTGGATCCAGCAGGGTGGCAACCCAGTAGTCCGCACAGGTTAAAATGTGGGCAACTCTGCTGTCGTTGCGCAGGCACTGCAGCATGTAGTCGCTCATGTGTGCCAGGCTGCCCAGGGGTAAGGACAAGCTGTCCTCTGTGGGAGGCGTATCGTCATCGTCCTGCCTTTCCCCCCAGCCACGCACCAGTGATGGACCCGAGCTGCGTTGGGTGCCACCCCGCTGTGACCATGCTTCATCCTCATCCTCCTCCACCTCCTCCTCATCCTCGTCCTCCTCGTCCTCCAGTAGTGGGCCCTGTCTGGCCACATTTGTACCTGGCCTCTGCTGTTGCCAAAAACCTCCCTCTGAGTCACTTCGAAGAGACTGGCCTGAAAGTGCTAAAAATGACCCCTCTTCCTCCTCCTCCTCCTCCTCCTCCTCCTGGGCCACCTCCTCTTGCATCATCGCCCTAAGTGTTTTCTCAAGGAGACATAGAAGTGGTATTGTAACGCTGATAACGGCGTCATCGCCACTGGCCATGTTGGTGGAGTACTCGAAACAGCGCAACAGGGCACACAGGTCTCGCATGGAGGCCCAGTCATTGGTGGTGAAGTGGTGCTGTTCTGTAGTGCGACTGACCCGTGCGTGCTGCAGCTGAAACTCCACTATGGCCTGCTGCTGCTCGCACAGTCTGTCCAGCATGTGCAAGGTGGAGTTCCACCTGGTGGGCACGTCGCATATGAGGCGGTGAGCGGGAAGGCCGAAGTTACGCTGTAGCGCAGACAGGCGAGCAGCAGCAGGATGTGAACGCCGGAAGCGCGAACAGACGGCCCGCACTTTATGCAGCAGCTCTGACATGTCGGGGTAGTTGTGAATGAACTTCTGCACCACCAAATTCAGCACATGCGCCAAGCAAGGGATGTGCGTCAAATTGGCTAGTCCCAGAGCTGCAACGAGATTTCGCCCATTATCGCACACCACCAGGCCGGGCTTGAGGCTCACCGGCAGCAACCACTCGTCGGTCTGTTGTTCTATACCCCGCCACAACTCCTGTGCGGTGTGGGGCCTGTCCCCCAAACATATGAGTTTCAGAATGGCCTGCTGACGTTTACCCCGGGCTGTGCTGAAGTTGGTGGTGAAGGTGTGTGGCTGACTGGATGAGCAGGTGGAAGAAGAGGAGGAGGAAGCCGAGAAGGAGGAGGTGGCAACAGGAGGCAAAGAATGTTGCCCTGCGATCCTTGGCGGCGGAAGGACGTGCGCCAAACAGCTCTCCGCCTGGGGCCCAGCTGCCACTACATTTACCCAGTGTGCAGTTAGGGAGATATAGCGTCCCTGGCCGTGCTTACTGGTCCACGTATCTGTGGTTAGGTGGACCTTGCTACAGATGGCGTTGCGCAGTGCACACTTGATTTTATCGGATACTTGGTTGTGCAGGGAAGGCACGGCTCTCTTGGAGAAGTAGTGGCGGCTGGGAACAACATACTGTGGGACAGCAAGCGACATGAGCTGTTTGAAGCTGTCTGTGTCCACCAGCCTAAATGACAGCATTTCATAGGCCAGTAGTTTAGAAATGCTGGCATTCAGGGCCAGGGATCGAGGGTGGCTAGGTGGGAATTTACGCTTTCTCTCAAATGTTTGTGAGATAGAGAGCTGAACGCTGGCGTGTGACATGGTTGAGACGCTTGGTGACGGAGGTGGTGGTGGTGGTGTTGGTGGTACATCCCCTGTTTGCTGGGCGGCAGGTGCCAACGTTCCTCCAGAGGCGGAGGAAGAGGCCGAGGCGGCAGCAGCAGAAGACTCCGAGGCGGCAGCAGCAGAAGAGGGAGCAGGGGGAGCCTGAGTGACTTCCTTGGTTTTAAGGTGTTTACTCCACTGCAGTTCATGCTTTGCATGCAGGTGCCTGGTCATGCAGGTTGTGCTCAGGTTCAGAACGTTAATGCCTCGCTTCAGGCTCTGATGGCACAGCGTGCAAACCACTCGGGTCTTGTCGTCAGCACATTGTTTGAAGAAGTGCCATGCCAGGGAACTCCTTGAAGCTGCCTTTGGGGTGCTCGGTCCCAGATGGCGACGGTCAGTAGCAGGCGGAGTCTCTTGGCGGCGGGTGTTCTGCTTTTGCCCACTGCTCCCTCTTTTGCTACGCTGTTGGCTCGGTCTCACCACTGCCTCTTCCTCCGAACTGTGAAAGTCAGTGGCACGACCTTCATTCCATGTGGGGTCTAGGACCTCATCGTCCCCTGCATCGTCTTCCACCCAGTCTTGATCCCTGACCTCCTGTTCGGTCTGCACACTGCAGAAAGACGCAGCAGTTGGCACCTGTGTTTCGTCATCATCAGAGACATGCTGAGGTGGTATTCCCATGTCCTCATCATCAGGAAACATAAGTGGTTGTGCGTCAGTGCATTCTATGTCTTTCACCGCTGGGGAAGGGCTAGGTGGATGCCCTTGGGAAACCCTGCCAGCGGAGTCTTCAAACAGCATAAGAGACTGCTGCATAACTTGAGGCTGAGACAGTTTCCCTGGTATGCATAGGGGTGATGTGACAGACTGATGGGGTTGGTTTTCAGGCGCCATCTGTGCGCTTTCTGCAGAAGACTGGGTGGGAGATAATGTGAACGTGCTGGATCCACTGTCGGCCACCCAATTGACTAATGCCTGTACCTGTTCAGGCCTTACCATCCTTAGAACGGCATTGGGCCCCACCATATATCGCTGTAAATTCTGGCGGCTACTGGGACCTGAGGTAGTTGGTACACTAGGACGTGTGGATGTGGCAGAACGGCCACGTCCTCTCCCAGCACCAGAGGGTCCACTAACACCACCACGACCATGTCCACGTCCGCGTCCCTTACTAGATGTTTTCCTCATTGTTATGGTTCACCACAACAACAAAAATATTATTTGGCCCAATGTATTGTATTCAAATTCAGCGGGATATAAATTTGAGGCCTAGTATTTAGGCGCTGGGTGACCGGTATGGATTTAGTGACAGAATTAGACTCGGATATGCACAGTAGCGTGTGTGTGTGAAGTTATTCTGAATGACCCTATGTGCACCTTGAATATTATATACCCTTTTAGGGATAGATTTCAAATAGCTCTGATATAGCAGAAACCACTAAATTTTTAAATTGCTAAATTGGGAATTGTATTTCAACCCAGAACAAAAAATGTGCTTTGACGGACACTAAATAACTTGCCCAGCAACAACAGTACAGCGGTAACGAGAGATTTAGCGGGATATAAATTTGAGGCCTAGTATTTAGGCGCTGGGTGACAGGTATGGATTTAGTGACAGAATTAGACTGGGATATGCACAGTAGCGTGTGTGTGTGAAGTTATTCTGAATGACCCTATGTGCACCTTGAATATTATATACCCTTTTAGGGATAGATTTCAAATAGCTCTGATATAGCAGAAACCACTAAATTATGAAATTGCTAAATTGGGAATTGTATTTCAACCCAGAACAAAAAATGTGCTTTGACGGACACTAAATAACTTGCCCAGCAACAACAGTACAGCGGTAACGAGAGATTTAGCGGGATATAAATTTGAGGCCTAGTATTTAGGCGCTGGGTGACAGGTATGGGTTTAGTGACAGAATTAGACTTGGAATGCACAGTAGCGGTGTGTGAAGTTATTCTGAATGACCCTATGTGCACCTTGAATATTATATACCCTTTTAGGGATAGATTTCAAATAGCTCTGATATAGCAGAAACCACTAAATTATGAAATTGCTAAATTGGGAATTGTATTTCAACCCAGAACAAAAAATGTGCTTTGACGGACACTAAATAACTTGCCCAGCAACAACAGTACAGCGGTAATGAGAGATTTAGCGGGATATAAATTTGAGGCCTAGTATTTAGGCGCTGGGTGACAGGTATGGGTTTAGTGACAGAATTAGACTTGGAAATGCACAGTAGCGGGTGTGTGTGAAGTTATTCTGAATGACCCTATGTGCACCTTGAATATGATCTACCCTTTTAGGGATAGATTTCAAATAGCTCTGATATAGCAGAAACCACTAAATTATGAAATTGCTAAATTGGGAATTGTATTTCAACCCAGAACAAAAAATGTGCTTTGACGGACACTAAATAACTTGCCCAGCAACAACAGTACAGCGGTAACGAGAGATTTAGCGGGATATAAATTTGAGGCCTAGTATTTAGGCGCTGGGTGACAGGTATGGATTTAGTGACAGAATTAGACTGGGATATGCACAGTAGCGTGTGTGTGTGAAGTTATTCTGAATGACCCTATGTGCACCTTGAATATTATATACCCTTTTAGGGATAGATTTCAAATAGCTCTGATATAGCAGAAACCACTAAATTATGAAATTGCTAAATTGGGAATTGTATTTCAACCCAGAACAAAAAATGTGCTTTGACGGACACTAAATAACTTGCCCAGCAACAACAGTACAGCGGTAACGAGAGATTTAGCGGGATATAAATTTGAGGCCTAGTATTTAGGCGCTGGGTGACCGGTATGGGTTTAGTGACAGAATTAGACTTGGAAATGCACAGTAGCGTGTGTGTGTGAAGTTATTCTGAATGACCCTATGTGCACCTTGAATATTATATACCCTTTTAGGGATAGATTTCAAATAGCTCTGATATAGCAGAAACCACTAAATTATGAAATTGCTAAATTGGGAATTGTATTTCAACCCAGAACAAAAAATGTGCTTTGACGGACACTAAATAACTTTCCCAGCCACAACAGGACAGCGGTAACGAGAGATTTAGCGGGATATAAATTTGAGGCCTAGTATTTAGGCGCTGGGTGACAGGTATGGGTTTAGTGACAGAATTAGACTTGGAAATGCACTAGTAGCGGGTGTGTGTGAAGTTATTCTGAATGACCCTATGTGCACCTTGAATATTATATACCCTTTTAGGGATAGATTTCAAATAGCTCTGATATAGCAGAAACCACTAAATTATGAAATTGCTAAATTGGGAATTGTATTTCAACCCAGAACAAAAAATGTGCTTTGACGGACACTAAATAACTTGCCCAGCAACAACAGTACAGCGGTAACGAGAGATTTAGCGGGATATAAATTTGAGGCCTAGTATTTAGGCGCTGGGTGACCGGTATGGATTTAGTGACAGAATTAGACTGGGATATGCACAGTAGCGTGTGTGTGTGAAGTTATTCTGAATGACCCTATGTGCACCTTGAATATTATATACCCTTTTAGGGATAGATTTCAAATAGCTCTGATATAGCAGAAACCACTAAATTATTAAATTGCTAAATTGGGAATTGTATTTCAACCCAGAACAAAAAATGTGCTTTGACGGACACTAAATAACTTGCCCAGCAACAACAGTACAGCGGTAACGAGAGATTTAGCGGGATATAAATTTGAGGCCTAGTATTTAGGCGCTGGGTGACCGGTATGGGTTTAGTGACAGAATTAGACTTGGAAATGCACAGTAGCGGGTGTGTGTGAAGTTATTCTGAATGACCCTATGTGCACCTTGAATATTATATACCCTTTTAGGGATAGATTTCAAATAGCTCTGATATAGCAGAAACCACTAAATTATGAAATTGCTAAATTGGGAATTGTATTTCAACCCAGAACAAAAAATGTGCTTTGACGGACACTAAATAACTTTCCCAGCCACAACAGGACAGCGGTAACGAGAGATTTAGCGGGATATAAATTTGAGGCCTAGTATTTAGGCGCTGGGTGACAGGTATGGGTTTAGTGACAGAATTAGACTTGGAAATGCATAGTAGCGGGTGTGTGTGAAGTTATTCTGAATGACCCTATGTGCACCTTGAATATTATATACCCTTTTAGGGATAGATTTCAAATAGCTCTGATATAGCAGAAACCACTAAATTATGAAATTGCTAAATTGGGAATTGTATTTCAACCCAGAACAAAAAATGTGCTTTGACGGACACTAAATAACTTGCCCAGCAACAACAGTACAGCGGTAACGAGAGATTTAGCGGGATATAAATTTGAGGCCTAGTATTTAGGCGCTGGGTGACCGGTATGGATTTAGTGACAGAATTAGACTGGTATATGCACAGTAGCGTGTGTGTGTGAAGTTATTCTGAATGACCCTATGTGCACCTTGAATATTATATACCCTTTTAGGGATAGATTTCAAATAGCTCTGATATAGCAGAAACCACTAAATTATTAAATTGCTAAATTGGGAATTGTATTTCAACCCAGAACAAAAAATGTGCTTTGACGGACACTAAATAACTTGCCCAGCAACAACAGTACAGCGGTAACGAGAGATTTAGCGGGATATAAATTTGAGGCCTAGTATTTAGGCGCTGGGTGACAGGTATGGATTTAGTGACAGAATTAGACTGGGATATGCACAGTAGCGGGTGTGTGAAGTTATTCTGAATGACCCTATGTGCACCTTGAATATTATATACCCTTTTAGGGATAGATTTCAAATAGCTCTGATATAGCAGAAACCACTAAATTTTAAATTGCTAAATTGGGAATTGTATTTCAACCCAGAACAAAAAATGTGCTTTGACGGACTACTAAATAACTTGCCCAGCAACAACAGTACAGCGGTAACGAGAGATTTAGCGGGATATAAATTTGAGGCCTAGTATTTAGGCGCTGGGTGACAGGTATGGATTTAGTGACAGAATTAGACTGGGATATGCACAGTAGCGTGTGTGTGTGAAGTTATTCTGAATGACCCTATGTGCACCTTGAATATTATATACCCTTTTAGGGATAGATTTCAAATAGCTCTGATATAGCAGAAACCACTAAATTTTTAAATTGCTAAATTGGGAATTGTATTTCAACCCAGAACAAAAAATGTGCTTTGACGGACACTAAATAACTTGCCCAGCAACAACAGTACAGCGGTAACGAGAGATTTAGCGGGATATAAATTTGAGGCCTAGTATTTAGGTGCTGGGTGACAGGTATGGGTTTAGTGACAGAATGTGGGTGAAGTTATTCTGAATGACCCTATGTGCACCTTGAATATTATATACCCTTTTAGGGATAGGTTTCAAATAGCTCTGATATAGCAGAAACCACTAAATTATGAAATTGCTAAATTGGGAATTGTATTTCAACCCAGAACAAAAAATGTGCTTTGACGGACACTAAATAACTTGCCCAGCAACAACAGTACAGCGGTAATGAGAGATTTAGCGGGATATAAATTTGAGGCCTAGTATTTAGGCGCTGGGTGACAGGTATGGGTTTAGTGACAGAATTAGACTTGGAAATGCACAGTAGCGGGTGTGTGTGAAGTTATTCTGAATGACCCTATGTGCACCTTGAATATGATCTACCCTTTTAGGGATAGATTTCAAATAGCTCTGATATAGCAGAAACCACTAAATTATGAAATTGCTAAATTGGGAATTGTATTTCAACCCAGAACAAAAAATGTGCTTTGACGGACACTAAATAACTTGCCCAGCAACAACAGTACAGCGGTAACGAGAGATTTAGCGGGATATAAATTTGAGGCCTAGTATTTAGGCGCTGGGTGACAGGTATGGATTTAGTGACAGAATTAGACTGGGATATGCACAGTAGCGTGTGTGTGTGAAGTTATTCTGAATGACCCTATGTGCACCTTGAATATTATATACCCTTTTAGGGATAGATTTCAAATAGCTCTGATATAGCAGAAACCACTAAATTATGAAATTGCTAAATTGGGAATTGTATTTCAACCCAGAACAAAAAATGTGCTTTGACGGACACTAAATAACTTGCCCAGCAACAACAGTACAGCGGTAACGAGAGATTTAGCGGGATATAAATTTGAGGCCTAGTATTTAGGCGCTGGGTGACCGGTATGGGTTTAGTGACAGAATTAGACTTGGAAATGCACAGTAGCGTGTGTGTGTGAAGTTATTCTGAATGACCCTATGTGCACCTTGAATATTATATACCCTTTTAGGGATAGATTTCAAATAGCTCTGATATAGCAGAAACCACTAAATTATGAAATTGCTAAATTGGGAATTGTATTTCAACCCAGAACAAAAAATGTGCTTTGACGGACACTAAATAACTTTCCCAGCCACAACAGGACAGCGGTAACGAGAGATTTAGCGGGATATAAATTTGAGGCCTAGTATTTAGGCGCTGGGTGACAGGTATGGGTTTAGTGACAGAATTAGACTTGGAAATGCATAGTAGCGGGTGTGTGTGAAGTTATTCTGAATGACCCTATGTGCACCTTGAATATTATATACCCTTTTAGGGATAGATTTCAAATAGCTCTGATATAGCAGAAACCACTAAATTATGAAATTGCTAAATTGGGAATTGTATTTCAACCCAGAACAAAAAATGTGCTTTGACGGACACTAAATAACTTGCCCAGCAACAACAGTACAGCGGTAACGAGAGATTTAGCGGGATATAAATTTGAGGCCTAGTATTTAGGCGCTGGGTGACCGGTATGGATTTAGTGACAGAATTAGACTGGGATATGCACAGTAGCGTGTGTGTGTGAAGTTATTCTGAATGACCCTATGTGCACCTTGAATATTATATACCCTTTTAGGGATAGATTTCAAATAGCTCTGATATAGCAGAAACCACTAAATTATTAAATTGCTAAATTGGGAATTGTACTTCAACCCAGAACAAAAAATGTGCTTTGACGGACACTAAATAACTTGCCCAGCAACAACAGTACAGCGGTGGGTAACGAGAGATTTAGCGGGATATAAATTTGAGGCCTAGTATTTAGGCGCTGGGTGACCGGTATGGGTTTAGTGACAGAATTAGACTTGGAAATACACAGTAGCGGGTGTGTGTGAAGTTATTCTGAATGACCCTATGTGCACCTTGAATATTATATACCCTTTTAGGGATAGATTTCAAATAGCTCTGATATAGCAGAAACCACTAAATTATGAAATTGCTAAATTGGGAATTGTATTTCAACCCAGAACAAAAAATGTGCTTTGACGGACACTAAATAACTTTCCCAGCCACAACAGGACAGCGGTAACGAGAGATTTAGCGGGATATAAATTTGAGGCCGAGTATTTAGGCGCTGGGTGACAGGTATGGGTTTAGTGACAGAATTAGACTTGGAAATACACAGTAGCGGGTGTGTGTGAAGTTATTCTGAATGACCCAATGTGCACCTTGAATATTATATACCCTTTTAGGGATAGATTTCAAATAGCTCTGATATAGCAGAAACCACTAAATTATGAAATTGCTAAATTGGGAATTGTATTTCAACCCAGAACAAAAAATGTGCTTTGACGGACACTAAATAACTTGCCCAGCAACAACAGTACAGCGGTAACGAGAGATTTAGCGGGATATAAATTTGAGGCCTAGTATTTAGGCGCTGGGTGACCGGTATGGATTTAGTGACAGAATTAGACTGGTATATGCACAGTAGCGTGTGTGTGTGAAGTTATTCTGAATGACCCTATGTGCACCTTGAATATTATATACCCTTTTAGGGATAGATTTCAAATAGCTCTGATATAGCAGAAACCACTAAATTTTTAAATTGCTAAATTGGGAATTGTATTTCAACCCAGAACAAAAAATGTGCTTTGACGGACACTAAATAACTTGCCCAGCAACAACAGTTCAGCGGTAACGAGAGATTTAGCGGGATATAAATTTGAGGCCTAGTATTTAGGCGCTGGGTGACAGGTATGGATTTAGTGACAGAATTAGACTGGGATATGCACAGTAGCGGGTGTGTGAAGTTATTCTGAATGACCCTATGTGCACCTTGAATATTATATACCCTTTTAGGGATAGATTTCAAATAGCTCTGATATAGCAGAAACCACTAAATTATGAAATTGCTAAATTGGGAATTGTATTTCAACCCAGAACAAAAAATGTGCTTTGACGGACACTAAATAACTTTCCCAGCCACAACAGGACAGCGGTAACGAGAGATTTAGCGGGATATAAATTTGAGGCCTAGTATTTAGGCGCTGGGTGACAGGTATGGGTTTAGTGACAGAATTAGACTTGGAAATGCATAGTAGCGGGTGTGTGTGAAGTTATTCTGAATGACCCTATGTGCACCTTGAATATTATATACCCTTTTAGGGATAGATTTCAAATAGCTCTGATATAGCAGAAACCACTAAATTATGAAATTGCTAAATTGGGAATTGTATTTCAACCCAGAACAAAAAATGTGCTTTGACGGACACTAAATAACTTGCCCAGCAACAACAGTACAGCGGTAACGAGAGATTTAGCGGGATATAAATTTGAGGCCTAGTATTTAGGCGCTGGGTGACCGGTATGGATTTAGTGACAGAATTAGACTGGTATATGCACAGTAGCGTGTGTGTGTGAAGTTATTCTGAATGACCCTATGTGCACCTTGAATATTATATACCCTTTTAGGGATAGATTTCAAATAGCTCTGATATAGCAGAAACCACTAAATTTTTAAATTGCTAAATTGGGAATTGTATTTCAACCCAGAACAAAAAATGTGCTTTGACGGACACTAAATAACTTGCCCAGCAACAACAGTACAGCGGTAACGAGAGATTTAGCGGGATATAAATTTGAGGCCTAGTATTTAGGCGCTGGGTGACAGGTATGGATTTAGTGACAGAATTAGACTGGGATATGCACAGTAGCGGGTGTGTGAAGTTATTCTGAATGACCCTATGTGCACCTTGAATATTATATACCCTTTTAGGGATAGATTTCAAATAGCTCTGATATAGCAGAAACCACTAAATTTTTAAATTGCTAAATTGGGAATTGTATTTCAACCCAGAACAAAAAATGTGCTTTGACGGACACTAAATAACTTGCCCAGCAACAACAGGACAGCGGTAACGAGAGATTTAGCGGGATATAAATTTGAGGCCTAGTATTTAGGCGCTGGGTGACAGGTATGGATTTAGTGACAGAATTAGACTGGGATATGCACAGTAGCGTGTGTGTGTGAAGTTATTCTGAATGACCCTATGTGCACCTTGAATATTATATACCCTTTTAGGGATAGATTTCAAATAGCTCTGATATAGCAGAAACCACTAAATTTTTAAATTGCTAAATTGGGAATTGTATTTCAACCCAGAACAAAAAATGTGCTTTGACGGACACTAAATAACTTGCCCAGCAACAACAGTACAGCGGTAACGAGAGATTTAGCGGGATATAAATTTGAGGCCTAGTATTTAGGCGCTGGGTGACAGGTATGGGTTTAGTGACAGAATGTGGGTGAAGTTATTCTGAATGACCCTATGTGCACCTTGAATATTATATACCCTTTTAGGGATAGGTTTCAAATAGCTCTGATATAGCAGAAACCACTAAATTATGAAATTGCTAAATTGGGAATTGTATTTCAACCCAGAACAAAAAATGTGCTTTGACGGACACTAAATAACTTGCCCAGCAACAACAGTACAGCGGTAATGAGAGATTTAGCGGGATATAAATTTGAGGCCTAGTATTTAGGCGCTGGGTGACAGGTATGGGTTTAGTGACAGAATTAGACTTGGAAATGCACAGTAGCGGGTGTGTGTGAAGTTATTCTGAATGACCCTATGTGCACCTTGAATATGATCTACCCTTTTAGGGATAGATTTCAAATAGCTCTGATATAGCAGAAACCACTAAATTATGAAATTGCTAAATTGGGAATTGTATTTCAACCCAGAACAAAAAATGTGCTTTGACGGACACTAAATAACTTGCCCAGCAACAACAGTACAGCGGTAACGAGAGATTTAGCGGGATATAAATTTGAGGCCTAGTATTTAGGCGCTGGGTGACAGGTATGGATTTAGTGACAGAATTAGACTGGGATATGCACAGTAGCGTGTGTGTGTGAAGTTATTCTGAATGACCCTATGTGCACCTTGAATATTATATACCCTTTTAGGGATAGATTTCAAATAGCTCTGATATAGCAGAAACCACTAAATTATGAAATTGCTAAATTGGGAATTGTATTTCAACCCAGAACAAAAAATGTGCTTTGACGGACACTAAATAACTTGCCCAGCAACAACAGTACAGCGGTAACGAGAGATTTAGCGGGATATAAATTTGAGGCCTAGTATTTAGGCGCTGGGTGACCGGTATGGGTTTAGTGACAGAATTAGACTTGGAAATGCACAGTAGCGTGTGTGTGTGAAGTTATTCTGAATGACCCTATGTGCACCTTGAATATTATATACCCTTTTAGGGATAGATTTCAAATAGCTCTGATATAGCAGAAACCACTAAATTATGAAATTGCTAAATTGGGAATTGTATTTCAACCCAGAACAAAAAATGTGCTTTGACGGACACTAAATAACTTTCCCAGCCACAACAGGACAGCGGTAACGAGAGATTTAGCGGGATATAAATTTGAGGCCTAGTATTTAGGCGCTGGGTGACAGGTATGGGTTTAGTGACAGAATTAGACTTGGAAATGCATAGTAGCGGGTGTGTGTGAAGTTATTCTGAATGACCCTATGTGCACCTTGAATATTATATACCCTTTTAGGGATAGATTTCAAATAGCTCTGATATAGCAGAAACCACTAAATTATGAAATTGCTAAATTGGGAATTGTATTTCAACCCAGAACAAAAAATGTGCTTTGACGGACACTAAATAACTTGCCCAGCAACAACAGTACAGCGGTAACGAGAGATTTAGCGGGATATAAATTTGAGGCCTAGTATTTAGGCGCTGGGTGACCGGTATGGATTTAGTGACAGAATTAGACTGGGATATGCACAGTAGCGTGTGTGTGTGAAGTTATTCTGAATGACCCTATGTGCACCTTGAATATTATATACCCTTTTAGGGATAGATTTCAAATAGCTCTGATATAGCAGAAACCACTAAATTTTTAAATTGCTAAATTGGGAATTGTATTTCAACCCAGAACAAAAAATGTGCTTTGACGGACACTAAATAACTTTCCCAGCCACAACAGGACAGCGGTAACGAGAGATTTAGCGGGATATAAATTTGAGGCCTAGTATTTAGGCGCTGGGTGACAGGTATGGGTTTAGTGACAGAATTAGACTTGGAAATGCATAGTAGCGGGTGTGTGTGAAGTTATTCTGAATGACCCTATGTGCACCTTGAATATTATATACCCTTTTAGGGATAGATTTCAAATAGCTCTGATATAGCAGAAACCACTAAATTATGAAATTGCTAAATTGGGAATTGTATTTCAACCCAGAACAAAAAATGTGCTTTGACGGACACTAAATAACTTGCCCAGCAACAACAGTACAGCGGTAACGAGAGATTTAGCGGGATATAAATTTGAGGCCTAGTATTTAGGCGCTGGGTGACCGGTATGGATTTAGTGACAGAATTAGACTGGTATATGCACAGTAGCGTGTGTGTGTGAAGTTATTCTGAATGACCCTATGTGCACCTTGAATATTATATACCCTTTTAGGGATAGATTTCAAATAGCTCTGATATAGCAGAAACCACTAAATTTTTAAATTGCTAAATTGGGAATTGTATTTCAACCCAGAACAAAAAATGTGCTTTGACGGACACTAAATAACTTGCCCAGCAACAACAGTACAGCGGTAACGAGAGATTTAGCGGGATATAAATTTGAGGCCTAGTATTTAGGCGCTGGGTGACAGGTATGGATTTAGTGACAGAATTAGACTGGGATATGCACAGTAGCGGGTGTGTGAAGTTATTCTGAATGACCCTATGTGCACCTTGAATATTATATACCCTTTTAGGGATAGATTTCAAATAGCTCTGATATAGCAGAAACCACTAAATTTTTAAATTGCTAAATTGGGAATTGTATTTCAACCCAGAACAAAAAATGTGCTTTGACGGACACTAAATAACTTTCCCAGCCACAACAGGACAGCGGTAACGAGAGATTTAGCGGGATATAAATTTGAGGCCTAGTATTTAGGCGCTGGGTGACCGGTATGGATTTAGTGACAGAATTAGACTGGGATATGGCCAAAAAATAACCACACTATTGCTGGTTAAATGCACTTGGTGACGGGCGCAGCTTGCCCCTGATGTAGTATATGGCCAAAAAATGAACAGACTATTGCTGGTTAAATGCACCTGGTGTCACAGCTTGACCAACCACACTACTGAGGGTTAAATGCACTTGGTGACGGGCGCAGCTTGCCCCTGATGTAGTATATGGCCAAAAAATGAACAGACTATTGCTGGTTAAATGCACTTGGTGTGATAGCTTGACCAACCACACTACTGAGGGTTAAATGCACTTGGTGATGGGCGCAGCTTGCCCCTGATGTAGTATATGGCCAAAAAATAAACAGACTATTGCTGGTTAAATGCACTTGGTGTGACAGCTTCACCCTGATGTAGGCTTTAGCCAAAAAACAAACGCACCATTGAGGGTTAAATGCACTTGGTGACAGGCGCAGCTTGCCCCTGATGTAGTATATGGCCAAAAAATAAACAGACTATTGCTGGTTAAATGCACTTGGTGTGACAGCTTCACCCTGATGTAGGCTTTAGCCAAAAAACAAACGCACCATTGAGGGTTAAATGCACTTGGTGACAGGCGCAGCTTGCCCCTGATGTAGTATATGGCCAAAAAATAAACAGACTATTGCTGGTTAAATGCACTTGGTGTGACAGCTTCACCCTGATGTAGGCTTTAGCCAAAAAACAACCACACCATTGAGGGTTAAATGCACTTGGTCGCAGCTTGTGCTGGCGCACCACAAGACACAAAATGGCCGCCGATCACCCCAGAAAAATGTGACTGACAAACGGTCTGGGCAGCCTAAAAACAGTGAGCAATTGAGGATCAGCAGCTCAATGATCCACAGCTGCAGATCGATCAGTTAATCAAGTCCTTTGGAGGAGTTAATCTGCCTAATCTCGCCCTACTGTCGCAGCCGCAACCTCTCCCTACGCTAATCAGAGCAGAGTGACGGGCGGCGCTATGTGACTCCAGCTTAAATAGAGGCTGGGTCACATGGTGCTCTGGCCAATCACAGCCATGCCAATAGTAGGCATGGCTGTGATGGCCTCTTGGGGCAAGTAGTATGACGCTTGTTGATTGGCTGCTTTGCAGCCTTTCAAAAAGCGCCAAGAAAGCGTCACAAAAGCGCCAAGAAAGCGACGAACACCGAACCCGAACCCGGACTTTTACGAAAATGTCCGGGTTCGGGTCCGTGTCACGGACACCCCAAAATTCGGTACGAACCCGAACTATACAGTTCGAGTTCGCTCATCCCTACTCATGATCAAACACCTTTGGGTTCAGCTTCCACCACAATTGAAACCCAGTAACAAAACTAGATGTACCTGTTAGTTTGTCATCTACAGCAAAAAGTCTGCAGCAGAAACAAAACAAACTCTGTTTTGATGGAGAGTACACCATCCACGTTCTAAGAACTTTTTCGCCATTAGGCAGAGCCTTATAGAACCATGCAGTGGTCAGCTGTCGACTCTTCCCTTTTGATTTCTCTCCTTGTCTTTCAACAGGATTGAATGGCCCATCTCTATTTTGGAAAGGTTCACTTCCCCTCTTAATAAGGTCCACTCTTAAGACATCTGGAACTGGAACTGGCCAAGCAGCAACATCAGAATAAACTGACAGTCGTACAGTCTCCTCTTCTTTTTCTTCTTCATCATCATCAGATTCTTGCCGATGCAGGCTTTTGCTGGCATCCCCTTCGTCTACATCACTTTCACCGCTTGAAGCTAAAACGATCTTCTCCAATTCTTGCGCGTTCACATAGAAATTTTCTTGAGAAGATACTTCAGGCATTTCACCTCTGGATTCACCAGATTGAATGTCTTCAGCACTTTCTCCTACTGCGGTAGATGTTGAAGGTGCAACATCACCAGACTGTATGTCTTCAGCACTTTCTCCTACTGCGGTAGATGTTGAAGGTGCAACATCACCAGACTGTATGTCTTCAGCACTTTCTCCTACTGCGGTAGATGTTGAAGGTGCAACATATTTTAAAATTGATCCAGACATCGCCTCAGCTGACTTTTCTCTTGCCTTCTTAATTTTTCGCTGCTGAGACCCGCTTGGTCGATTTCGCTTCATATTGGTGTTTTCTGCAAAAAAAAAATCTAATATATTTTGGTTCTAGCCAGGGTTGGTTAGTGCGATATCAGTCTTAAATTTCCCATCTTGAGATGCCATTTGTAAAAGTAAACAATCTAGGGTATTTAAAATTGTCCACTATTTTTTAGTAGTCACAAACCGTGGGCATAGTTAGTGTTCACATTTTTTATTTATTTTTTTGCATTCTGACAAAAACTGCACTTTTCACTGGTATCAAAATCACACATTTTTACGGTTTTCAAAACGCTCATATTTGTGTTTGGCCGCTTGGCGATGTCCCCCGACTCGAGTACAGCAGTATAGTACATTAATAATTAAAAACACCTGCACACCCCCTTAACGAAATAAACCCATTAACCCCCCTTAATAAAACCCATTAACCACCCCTTAATAGAGTCAGACCCCTTAACCCTTCCTTAACCACTTTAACCCCGCTAGCTGAAACCCCCTTAATGACCAGAGCACTTTTTACACTTCTGCACTACACTACTTTCACCGTTTATCGCTCGGTCATGCAACTTACTACCCAAATTAATTTTACCTCCTTTTCTTCTCACTAATAGAGCTTTCATTTGGTGGTATTTCATTGCTGCTGACATTTTTACTTTTTTTGTTATTAATCGAAATTTAACGATTTTTTTGCAAAAAAATGACATTTTTCACTTTCAGCTGTAAAATTTTGCAAAAAAAATGACATCCATATATAAATTTTTTGCAAAATTTATTGTTCTACATGTTTTTGTTTTTTTATACAAGTATTGATCCGTGAAGGCGGCGCGGCGTCAGCGTCGTGACGTCACGTCATGTTGCGCGCCGCCGCAATAATCCTTCCACCATGGCCGGACTGGGACAAAAATTAGGCCCGGGCATTTTTGACTGAGCAGCCCAATCACATGACCCCCAACAGGCCCCACCCCCTTGCAGTCGAGGGGCGGAGCCAACATCGGAAGCACAATTGAGGGGCAGGGCCAGCCACCAGTAAGATAGGAAGGCTTCAGCCAACATGTAGAGCAAACGGAAAGCCTCTTGCAGAGTCTGCACTGTACGAGAGAGAGAGCAGTGGCTGTGAAGGGAAAAGTTCCAGAGCACAATGACAGCCCCAGAGCCTTTCTGCTGCCTGACCAACCGTATGCTGCCACAGCGCCAGCCAAGCCTGCAGGACATCAGAGAGGCCTGGGGTCCACATTATAGCACCACTACATTTACTTATTATCAAAAAGCATCATACATAACCAAGCAAAAGCCAGAATATAATAAAAGAAAAAAACATTAAACTACATTTATAATAAAACAATTTACTTACAAAAGAAGCTATTCAGTCGACTGCTGTGCCGTCCTCTGCTTGCTTCCACTGATTATTTGCCCTCCTTTCTGTCTCTCCTCAGTGCGCAGGCGCACTGTTATGGGGGACCTGTGGGTGACAGTATGACACACTGTTATGGTGGACCTGTGGATAACACACTGTTATGGGGGACCTGTGGATGACAGTATAACACACTGTTATGGGGGACCTGTGGATGACAGTATAACACACTGTTATGGGGGACCTGTGGATAACACATTGTTATGGGGGACCTGTGGATGACACTGTTATGGGGGCATCTGTGGATGACACTGTTATGGGGTCATCTGTGGATGACGCACTGTTATGGGGGCATCTGTGGATGACGCACTGTTATGGGGGCATCTGTGGATGACGCACTGTTATGGGGGCATCTGTGGATGACGCACTGTTATGGGGGCATCTGTGGATGACGCACTGTTATGGGGGCATCTGTGGATGACGCACTGTTATGGGGGCATCTGTGGATGACGCACTGTTATGGGGGCATCTGTGGATGACGCACTGTTATGGGTGGCCGGGGGGATCTGTGGATGACACACATATATGGCAGCGCAAGCATCTTATGCTATATAAATGTGTCATCATCCACATATCACATCTCCCCCCCCCCCATAACAGTGTCCCTGACAGTGTCCCACCCTATTGTAAGACGTGCGTCCGTTCCTTATGTAAGGTCTCTTTCACACTTGCGTTGTCCGGATCCGGCGTGTACTCCACTTGCCGGAATTACACGCCGGATCCGGAAAAACGCAAGTGTACTGAAAGCATTTGAAGAGGGATCCGTCTTCAAAATGCTTTCAGTGTTACTATGGCACCCAGGACGCTATTAAAGTCCTGGTTGCCATAGTAGGAGCGGGGAGCGGGGGAGCAGCATACTTACCATCCGTGCGGCTCCCGGGGCGCTCCAGAATGACGTCAGAGCGCCCCATGCGCATGGATCATGTGATCCATGCGATCACGTCATCCATGCGCTTGGGGCGCCCTGACGTCACTCTGGAGCGCCCCGGGAGCCGCACGGATGGTAAGTATACTGCTCCCCGCTCCCCACTGCACTTTACCATGGCTGCCAGGACTTTAGCGTCCCGGCAGCCATGGTAACCATTGAGAAAAAGCTAAACGTTGCATCCGGCAATGCGCCGAAACGACGTTTAGCTTAAGGCCGGATCCGGATCAATGCCTTTCAATGGGCATTAATTCCGGATCCGGGCTTGCGGCAAGTGTTCCGGATTTTTGGCCGGAGCAAAAAGCGCAGCATGCTGTGCTATTTGCTGCGGCCAAAAAACGTTCCGTTCCGGAACGGAAGACATCCTGATGCATCCTGAAGGACGGACTGTCCATTCAGAATGCATTAGGAAAATCCTGATCAGTATTCTTCCGGCATAGAGCCCCGACGATGGAACTCTATGCCGGAAGAAAAGAACGCAGATGTGAAAGAGCCCTAAGTGAGCTATTGAGCTTGTAAATAAACTTGTTCAAAGTATATGAGTAGTTACTAACTACTCTGAGTAGTTAGTAACTACTCATATACTTTGAACAAGTTTATTTACAAGCTCAATAGCTCACTTACATAAGTTACTATCTTATCTAATATAATATAATCTATCACTTCACTATCATCACTAACTTACTGCCTGGGAGTCAGTCAGGAGGACTCCAAATTGTATTCACTGTTTTTCACAGACTGACAGTGCAGTAGTCAAATGTGCTGCAGACTGCAGTGCACAAATGACTGCCTGTCAATCATTCACGGTTCACAAGTCAACCTGTGGGCAGGCGCCAGCGACAGCCAGTTAGAATGGGCACTACTGGGGCACAGGGGGCGGGCAGGCAGAAGCTGGTGGCGTCTGGCAGTGCTCCAGCTCTTCAACATTCAAACTTGGCAGGCGGCGGCAGCGTAACTGTAACGTGACGTGACGTCACTCACTACGTTACGTCGCACGCGCTGCTCCTCCCACACTGAAGGCGGAGCAGGCGCGTGACGTCGGAGTGAGCGACGTTACGCTGCCGGGGCCCGCCGGAAGATGGGAGGCAGCCGCAGTCAGGCAGAGCACGGAGGCGGAGGCGGAGCACAGGAGGCGGAGGCGGAGCACAGGAGGCGGAGCACAGGAGTAAGTATCTCTATGTGTCTGTACTCTGTTCTTTGTGTCACAGTGGGCGGCCGGGGCTGGCAGGAGGCGGAGCACTGGCAGTCACAGTGACAGGGGTGTGATTATTAGGCCATACCCGGCCGGCAGTCACGGACTCACGGCCCACCCACTCGAGCCCTGAGGCGGTCCATCATGGCTACCCCCCTTGTGAGTGGCACCCGGGGCGGCCCGCCCCCCCCCCGCCCCCCCCCTTGGTACGCCACTGTGTATACTAATGCCAGAAGCCTGACTGATAAAACTGGGGAGCTGGAATTAGTGATGTGTGAGGAGAACTATGACATAGTGGGAATAACTGAGACATGGCTGGATGATAGCTATGACTGGGCAGTTAATGTACAGGGTAACAGTCTGTTTAGAAAGGATTGTCAAAACCGGAGAGGTGGAGGGGTCTGCCTTTATGTAAAGTCCTGTCTAAAGCCCACACTCTGCGAAGATATAAGTGAGGGACATGAACATGTGGAGTCACTGTGGGTAGAGATACATGGAGCTAAAAACAACAATAAATTACTAATAGGAGTTTACTATAAACCACCTAATATACCAGAGTCCACAGAAAATCTACTACTAAACGAGATAGACGAGGCGGCAAATCATAATGAGGTGGTTATTATGGGGGACTTCAACTACCCAGATATAGACTGGGAAACTGAAACTTGTATATCTCATAAGGGAAACAGGTTCTTGGCAATAACCAAAGACCTCTCCCAACTGATTTAGGACCCGACTAGAGGGACGGCCATACTGGACTTAGTATTATCCAATAGGCCTGACAGAACAACAGACGTGCAGGTTGGGCGACACCTGGGAAATAGTGACCATAAAGTAATAACCTTCCAATTATCATTCAAAAGAGCGTTTCTACAGGGAGGAACAAAAATACCAAACTTCAAAAAAGCTAAATTTAGCCAACTAAGAGAGGCCATAGGCCTAACTAACTGGGACAAGGTCCTCAAAAATAAAAATACAGCCACAAAATGGGATATCTTTAAAAACATCCTAAAATCTCATTGTGAGAGGTACATACCGTATGGGAATAAAAGGTTAAGGAACAAAAAGAAACCAATGTGGATAAATAGAACTGTAAAGAAAGCGATAAATGACAAAAAGAAAGCATATAAACCACTAAAACAGGAGGGTAGCACGGAAGCACTGAAAAACTATAAGGAAAAAAAATAGAACATGTAAAAAACAAATAAAAGCGTCCAAACTAGAGACCGAGAGATTAATTGCCAAAGAGAGTAAAACTAACCCTAAAATGTTCTTCAATTATATAAATGTTAAAAAGTATAAATCTGAAGGTGTCGGCCCTTTAAAGAGTGAGGAGTCGCAGAGAGCGACGAGGAGAAAACAAAGCTGTTAAATATTTTTTTTCTCCAATGTATTCACTGAGGAAAATAAACTGTCAGATGGCATGCAGAATGTAAAAATAAATTCCCCATTAAAAGTGTCCTGTCTGACCCAGGAAGAAGTACATCAGCGACTTAAAAAGATTAAAATAGACAAATCGCCAGGACCGGATGGCATACACCCCCGTATCCTAAAGGAATTAAGTAATGTCATAGCCAGACCCTTATTTCTGATATTTGCAGACTCTATACTGACAGGGAATGTCCCACAGGATTGGCGCATGGCAAATGTGGTGCCAATATTCAAAAAGGGTCCAAAAACAGAGCCTGGAAACTATAGGCCGGTAAGTTTAACATCTGTTGTGGGTAAACTGTTTGAAGGTTTTCTGAGAGATGCTATCTTAGAGCATCTCAACAGAAATAAGCAAATTACACCATATCAGCATGGCTTTGTGAGGAATCGGTCATGCCAAACTAATTTAATCAGTTTCTATGAGGAGGTAAGTTCTAGACTTGACAGTGGCGAATCAATGGATGTCGTATATCTGGACTTCTCCAAAGCATTTGACACTGTACCACATAAAAGGTTAGTATATAAAATGAGAATGCTCGGACTGGAAGAAAATGTCTGTATGTGGGTAAGTAAGGCTACTTTCACACTAGCGTTAGGCTGTCCGCTTGTGAGCTCCGTTTGAAGGGGCTCACAAGCGGACCCGAACGCTTCCGTCCAGCCCCAATGCATTCTGAGTGGACGCGGATCCGCTCAGAATGCATCAGTCTGGCGGCGTTCAGCCTCCGCTCCGCTCAGCAGGCGGACACCTGAACCTGAACCTGCTTGCAGTGTTCGGGTGTCCGCCTGGCCGTACGGAGGCGTGCGGATCCGTCCAGACTTACAATGTAAGTCAATGGGGACGGATCCGTTTGAAGATGACACACTATGGCTCAATCTTCAAACGGATCCGTCCCCCATTGACTTTCAATGTAAAAGTCTGGACGGATCCGTTCAGGCTAATTTCACACTTAGACATTTTTTGACAATATAATGCAGACGGATCCGTTCTGAACGGAGCCACCGTCTGCATTAATATGAGCGGATCAGTTCACAACGGATCCGATCGAACGCTAGTGTGAAAGTAGCCTAACTGGCTCAATGATAGAAAACAGAGGGTGGTTATTAAAGGTACACACTCAAATTGGGTCACTGTCACTAGTGGGGTACCTTGGGGTATTATTATTTTCTTCACTATTTCCACTGTAACTGGAGCATTCAAAGGAGCCCCAGTTACAGGGGAAACCAGCCTCCTGTGGGGGCTTTGTACAAGGCAGAGCTGATCAGGGTCTACTGACTGCACTCCTCTGCCCCCTGCGATCATGTGATCACCGGGTCTACACTGCATCGTGCTTACTGAGTGCAATGCACCTATCGGAGGAGAAAGCATAAGCGGTAATAAACTGCTTCTCTTTTCTCCTCAGACCCGACCTGGTCCAGCCATTGGAAATAGCCTACATAAGTTTTATTAATAGTTATAAAGACTCCAAATATGTCATGTAAATCATGTGTAATAAATGTTATTTTAAAACATTATATTCCTTTTATTGCTTTTTTATCAACTTTGATTTTCTTCTTTGCAACATTTTTTTTGTCCCATTAAGAGATATTTCTGATCATTATTTTTATTATTACACTGGTATATGTCTACATATGTCAGCCATAACATTGCTTAACTTAACCTAATATTCTGTACTCCTGCATGCTACCAAACAGCTCTGACCAGGAGCGGATTGGCCATAGACCCTACAGGGAATTTTCCTGGTGGGCCAATGTCCAGGGGCCACTCAAGCCCTCTTGATGGCCGCATGCCAGGTACAAAATGATTTGATGCTCAATGGCCACAGATGCCCTCCTGATACTGTGGTTGGGAAGGCAGTATTTTTTGCTGCCCTGTGGTATTCGGTTCTGCTAGGGCGGTATTCTGTGCTGCACTACGGTATTGCAAGTCCTGCCTACTTCTGTTGTCCCTGCCTACTTGTTTTGCCCTGTCTTCTGTCAATTTGTTTAAATTCACTTTTATTTTATTTTTGTCACATAGAAGAAAAACATGTAGCACATATTGCAATCAATATGACAATAAAATTGTTTAAAAAGCAATTTGTTGGTGTACAGAAATGAGTTTACAGCACAATTTTCCTTCACAAAGGAGACAGCAATCAGGGAAGACGTCTGGGTTTGGTGAGCAATCTAGATGGGACCGAATCTCAGTCTAATTGAGAGCAAGGTCTTCCCAGGAAGATGAAAGTGAACAGGAAATGTGCGCTTCCTTCAATATTAACCATCCTATTATCAAAATAAACACAAAACAAAAAGCATAGATGGAAATAGACTCACAAGGAAAAACACGAGAGGGGATTCGATGTTTAATAGAATAATGTATACCTGTCGGTCACTCGTAACTTTTACCTATCCTTTCTAAATAGGCGTGAAGTTGGTCCTCATTCAACAAGGTATATTAAAATGATGACATGCCATAGATAAGATACTTTTAATTTCTCTAAACCAGGAAAGAGAGGGGGGGGGGGGTGGAGTGGTAGTTCAACCTCTCATGGAAGACCCCTCCAAGACCTCTGTCCTACCATTGAGATCCTCAAAATTGCAGATCTGGTTAACCCTCACACACCATTCATCGAGTGAAGGAGGACTTGACTGTAGCCAATGTAGAGGAGTAAATGCCTTTGTTGCTGCTAGTAAATGTGTAATGAGGTTTGTTTTAGAGGGACGGTAAGTGGGACTCGGTTTAGCAAGAAAGATCATGTCTGGTGTTATATGGAAGGGTGTTTTGTAAATTTCCTGGATAACAGATTCAATCTGTTTCCAAAATGTTCGAATGGCGTCACACACCCACCATATGTGAAGGTAAGATCCGTTGGACATCTGACATCTCCAGCATCTGTCTGAGTCAGAGACATTACGCAGATAGAGAAAATAAGGAGTTTTATGCCACCTACATAGCAATTTATAATGGCTCTCCTGAAGGCGCACACAACATGAGAAGCCCTGAGAATGCCTCAAAACAAACCTTGTCTCTGCGTCAGAGAGAGTGAATCCAAGTTCCTTTTCCCAGGAACACAGATAAACTGGTTTAGACAGTGTACTCTGCACGATAAAGTTCTGGTATATGTGAGAGATTTTCCTGTATTTGGGAAGGTTTGACATCATCAACAGCTCAAATGCCGTGAGGTTGCTCTCCAGAGCTGCCTTGTCTAAGAACTTGGCGCAAATACATTTAAAATGGGCGTATTAAAAGGACCCTGACATTTCAGATACCTCTGCTGGGAGGAAAGCTTTAAAGGTTTCCTTTGAGGGAACGGCTTTTTCTGAAAATGCATCTCCTAGTTTCCAGTTTGTCAAAAAGTGCCATATGCTTTCTTTCGCTGCTTCCGGAGAGGCAGCCAGGAAGGGCAGGAGGGACATTGGTAAAAGAGGAGAGGGTCGCGGAGCTAGGGTTGGAGCAAAATATTGCCAGACTTCCATTAGGCCTCTTAACATGGCGGTGTTATTTCCCTCTGATTTGAATCTCGAGCAAGGGAACCACATGTGTTCTAAATCTGTGTGAGTATTCCACGAGTAAGAAGCTGCAAAGTGGTCCTCCTCCCCCACTGGGATCATCAACTGTAACCATCTATTCAGCTGTACCGCTTTGTAATAAGCGTGAACATCGGGTGTACCCAAGCCTCCCGCCTCTCTATTCTTGATCGTCATAGCATGAGCTAATCGAGCTCTCTTTTTTTTTTATTCAATCTTTATTTCAAATTTTCCAATACGTATCCAGTATATCAGATACAGGAACGAAGAACCACAATAAATATACAAGAATGGCAATGGAGCCAATTGGTCATGAGAGCTATGGTAACATAACGTGCTTCTTTAGTATAATAAAGCAGATATAGTAGACAAGTGACATTCCAGACAACAATGTATAAAAGCTTCAAGGACAAAGGATTTGTTAGTATTTAGTAAGACCTTAATATGTAGATTAAGGTAATTGTTGGTGCGTTATTGTGAAGTATTAGAGTTATAGTAGCTCGTACTCCATTTATACTAGGGAGACCATAAGGTAACATGTTTGTCATAAGACATGGTTTCCCAGCTAGATAGTTCTTCTAACCTGCAGATTTCCTGAACTTTTTGGACCCATTCTCTTATGTGCGGGACCTTATCTGATAGCCAATATAATGGGATGAGCAACTTAGCTGCTGCAATCAGGTGAGCAGGCAAGGAGAACCGACCAAGAGGACAAAGTTGATTTGGTAAGTTAAGAAGAACATAAGAAGGCTTGAGAGGTGCCGTTAATGAGCAAATTTGGCTAATAGAAGATAATATCGTGTCCCAAAAGGCAGCTATGGGGCATGTCCACCAAATAAGCAGCGCTGATCCTTGTGCATTATGACCCCTCCAGCTTTCTGCAGAGATGGAGGGGTCTATTTGATGGAGTTTGTCTGGCGTTTTATACCATTTTGTGATCAGTTTATAGGCGTTTTCTTGAATCCGTATGCAACGTGAGAATCCATGACAGTTTCTCAATATCTCAGAAACATCGTCTGATAGTGTTATCCCCAGCTCTGTCTCCCATTGTTGGATGAAATGGGTTTTAGGAGAGGCTGTTAGGTCTCAATTTTTTTTGTATATCAATGAAACTAGTCCTCTTCTAGTGTTAGAAGATTCTAGAATCGCGTCATACCATGAAGGTATGTAGTTCCTTGGGGCAATGGTAAGGTATTGATTGCAAATCTTCCAAAACTGAGAATAATGTATTGGGGTCCATTTTAAGGCCTGAAACTGTGTCTTAAGAGTTTGTAAGGGAGGTATAATGTGATTCTTCAAGAGGTCTACTACTGCTATATTGCCTAGTGCCGCCCAGATGCCCAGGTCATCTGAAAAGTTTCTCTGGAGAAGGTAGGGAAGGAAACGTATGGGCATAAAAGGTGAGGGATGTTGGGTAAGGTTCATAAGTCTAGATAGATTTGCCCACGTAGTGAGGACTCCTCTATATGGTGCAGGGATACTAAAGCCTGAGAGTCTGCATTAAATAGAACAGCTTGGGAAGGATATATGTTTTCAGTAGATTCTTCCTACCTATCCAAGTCATATATGGTATATTGAGGTCTTTCAGTTCTTGTGTAATACCGGATGAAATTGTAGGGTAATTCATTTGATATAGCTTATTTGGGTCCTTAATGATGTTCACTCCTAAGTAATTTATATGAGTATCAGCCCATTGAAAGGGGAAGTCCCTTGTTAATTCTGATACGGTCCTCTTGGAAATGTTGATTCCCATGGCTGTGCATTTGGAAAGGTTTATTTTAAAATTAGAAAGCTGGCCAAATACAGCTAATAGACTAAGAATAGCTGGGAACGCCTCTCCCGGATCGAACAGGAACAAAAGCATGTCATCCGCAAAAGCCGCCACAGAGTGGGTCACTGGTCCCACCACTAGACATTGTATTCTAGGATCCTGCCTGATAGCTTGTATGAGTGTCTCCAGGTATAATATAAATAAGGTAGGAGATAGCGGGCACCCCTGTCGTGTTCCGTTTAAGATTGGGAAAGAAGGTGAGAGCACTCCATTTACTCTAAACCTTGCATGAGGAGCGGAGCATAGGGCCATGACCGCCAATATAAACTGAGGAGGAAAGCCACATTTTTGGAGTGTAGCTTCCATAAAGCTCCAATCTACCCTATCAAATGCTTTTTCAGCATCTGTGCTAAGAAGCGTAAGTTTAGTATTAGTAGCTAGGGCGTATTCTAGTGCTTGTAGAACCCTGAAGGTGCTGTCCCTGCACTCTCTACCCCCCACAAAGCCTCACTGTTCAGGGGAGATTAGGTCTTTGAGAATGGGGGATATTCTATAGGCCAAAATATTAGCCCATCATTTTATATCTACATTCAACAGGGAGATTGGCCTATAACTAGAAGGAAGTTCTAGATCCTTGCCGGGCTTTGGGAGTACAGTAATATAAGCCTCAAGTGCTTGCTTGGCAGGAGTAGCTTCAGATAGCAATGAGTTAAAGTAGGACACTAGATGAGGTCCCAAAACCGGCAAAAACTTTTTATAATATGAAATTGGAAGGCCATCAAGTCCAGGGCTGTTGGGGTTGTTTTTAGTGCATTCCGAATCTCGTCTAAGGTTATGGGTTTTGTCAGTGTTTCTTTATCTACCGTTGATAGCAAATTGAGAGTAAGTAAGAATAATCTCGTACGTTCTAATCTATCGTCAAGGGCCTCTGGGGTTTCCCTAGGGCACAGATAATATAATGACTGGTAGTATGTGGTGAAGATGCATAGTGCACGTGGTCTGACCATCTTGATTTTTCATTTGTTTGATGTGAGACTGTTCAGCTCGTTTTTTAATGTGCTGTCATAATTTTATTACCCCTATCCCCGTGTGCATAATGCTTGTGTTGTATTTTGAGATAGGCTATTGCCGCCCTCAAGTTTAAAAGTGCTTTTAGCTCAAGTCTTAGGGCTACCAGCGCCTCATAGACACGTATAGCCAGTGATCTTTTGTGTTTTTGTTCTAAAACTGCTATTTGCGAGAATAATGCAGTCAGTTGTGCCATATGTTGTTTTTTAGATGAGATCCTAAAGCTATGAATTCCTCCCTAATAACGGCCTTGTGGGCCTCCAAAACAAATGCAGGTGGAGTCTCTTGGGTATTATTATTTGTAAAGTAATCTTTGAGCTTTTGGGACATAGACTTTGTTTGTAAAGGGGTCTCTAACAGTGTGTTATTTAGTCTCCATGTCCATTCCCTCCCCGAAACCTCCGGAAGGCTAATGGACAGGGAGACCAATGCGTGATCTGATACAGTGATGATATGAATATCCGTCTTTTGGACTAAGGGTAAGAATTTGTCTGGTATAAAAAGGTAGTCGAGCCTTTAGTATGACCTATGGTAATTAGAATAAAACGTGTAGTCTCTCCTGTCTGCATGTATAGATCTCCAGACATCACTTAAGCAAAGATCTCTTAATTTACCCTGGATACCCTTGAGTGCTTTTAAGGAGATGGCGGACTTCTGAATAGAGGCATCCAAAAGAGGATTGAGGGTTAAGTTAAGGTCACCCCCTATGATCAAGAATCCTGAAGTGAATACAGAGATGTTTTGTAGCGCATCCCTTAACCATCTGACCGTTCCCTTATTAGGAGCATGCAGGTTACATATTGCAGCTTCAGTATTTCCTATTGTCCCTTTTAGGAACAGATATCTCCCCTCATGGCCTGTCAACTCAGATTGCATTGAAAAAGGAATATTCTTATTAATCCCTATACTGACCCCTCTTGATGAGGAACGGTCATAACATGAGTGGAACCAGGATTGATAAAAAGAACTTGATAACTTTGGAATGTGGATGGCTGTGTGGCCCAAAAAACATAGATTAGAGAACTATCTCCCCACTCAACACTCTCTTCCCAGCCATCAACTATCTCCCCACTCAACACTCTTTCCAGCCAAACAGCTGTCTGAGACTACCCTTTTGTCTCACTGGATTTTATCTTAATTTTCAGTATTTATTTGTTATTAAAAATACTCAATTAAATTAAACTACTATCGATCCCCACCACCTCTCATTGCCTCCAGGTAGATTGTTTCTATTTTTTTATTTGTCCTCCCCACCTATGATATTTTGAATACCACGATGAATATAATTAAAATGATCTCTGCAGACACATCATTTTTTTATTTTTTATTTTTATTATTTATATTTTATCATTTTTATCCATTCTATCATTCCTATTTTTATCCTTATCTCATACCTATATGTGATATTGAGGAACATTTACAACTGACATTATATCCAGACCCAATTCACCTTTGGAAATCCAGTCCAAATGTTACCAAGTGTTGTCTAACTGAACATGATGAACAATGTTTAGACCACTCCCCCAATCATTAATTGGAATCAATTAAGTCCATATATATTGATCAAGGAAAGACAGGCTACTCATTCCCACTGAAGAAGGAGCAGTGAGCTCCGAAACGCGAATGGGGTATTGAGTTAGCCATACTCAAATCAGCTAGCGACACCACAAAGGATCCTAATATTTCAAAGCTCCGGAGCAAACTCTTCTTTCAAAAACTGCAAAGTTCTCCCGCCAACAGCCTCCACGTGGAACGCCGACTGAAATCGAGCGGGAGTGCGAACGAGCGGAAGTGACGTCACCGGAAGTGACGTAAAGCCGTAAAACCACTAGGCAGAGCGACCAGCCCCGCGGGCAGGCATGCTACACGAGGACGCCATCCTCCCGCCAGGAGCTGACTACCAGCCTACTATTGGACACCAGGAGGGTAACGTACTTGCTATTAATAGCATCGATACTTATTATTGCTGGATTACAAATAAGAGGGCTATTTGACTAAAACTGGACGCTACCTTACTAGCTATTTTTTAAATAAGGTACTAATTTCCTACTCAATCCCTGGATATCACACCATTGGACTGGACATTTACATATGCCTCCAGTAGGTTCGTCAGACTTATATTTTTAATAACTTTATATTTTTAACTTTTTGTTTTCTCTTTTTTTATATCATTATTCAGATTATTTTTTGTATATCCTAGGATCTGCAACTATTTTAACCTTCTCTAATCTATGTTTTTTGGGCCACACAGCCATCCTCTAATAAATAGTTTTCTCCATGCATAACTTATGACTAGCGTGCCATCGCTTCACTTACATATCTATATTCTCCCCACTACAAGCGCCGGGTACGCTTTGTCTGGATTAAGCACCTTACTCCATTTTTCCGGTCACAGTGAGCCGCCCTACATATACTCCACAACTTTGGAATGTGATTAACTAAAAAATGCGTTTCTTGAATCAGTACGATATCTGCTTCTGCCTTTTTTAAGATCTGAAAAACACGCCTTATTTTAAGGCTACTTTCACATTAGCGTTCGGGGCTCCGCTTTGAAATTCCGTTTAAAGTCTCTCACAAGCGGCCCCGAATGCATCCGTCCAGCCCTAATGCATTCTGAGTGGATGCGGATCCGCTCAGAATGCATCAGTCTGGCAGCGTTTGGCCTCAGCTCCGCTCAGCAGGCGGACACCTGAACGCTGCTTGCAGCGTTCGGGTGTCCGCCTGGCCGTGCGGAGGCAAACGGATCCGTCGAGACTTACAATGTAAGTCAATGGGAACGGATCCGTTTGAATTTGACACTATATGGCTCAATTTTCAAACGGATCCGTCCCCCATTGACTTTCAATGTAAAGTCTGGACGGATCCGCCTGAAGCTATTTTCACACTTAGAATTTTTTTTACAATATAATGCGGACGGATCCGTTCTGAACGGATCCCATCGTCTGCATTATAGGAGCGGATGCGTCTGGGCAGACCCCAGACAGATCCGCTCTGAACGCAAGTGTGAAAGTAGCCTAACTGGGTTGTTGCAACCATGCACGTTAAAAGAAGCAAGGTTGAGCTTCAGGGAGGCCATCTTTATGTCATGTCAGCTACCGAAGATGAGCCTGCCTTGAACACCATGACCAAACAAACGAACAACAATTGGTACAATATCAAAACGTATAACTTAGGAACTAATGAAGCTTAATGACTTAGGTCTCCATAGGGAGCTAGTAGGGAGGAGGGATGCATATGCATCTATGTATCCTGATCTGCCCAAATCCCCCCACTAAATAAACCTATTCGGCAGATAATGGAGCTATCTCAACTATCCCTTTAAATGGTATGTATAAATACCATACACTAAGTCCCCCTCTTTAAAGCAAGAGTGAGGGGGAGCTATAGATGAAGAATATGAGTGGCAACCGGCAAGTATAGTAAAGTGTGAAAAACATTACCCTACAGAAAGAGTCCCATATAAAGAACTTCTAACAAAGGTGTGGTTGTCTTATATGGCTCGACCCTTAAATATTGAAGTCCTTGAATTAGGATCTCTGATTTCTCCTATTTCTCTGGGTTCGGACCTTAAACGAAGTAGATGGAACCGGTAGTAAGGGTAGTTCCGCAGCTTGAGATAGAGGCAACCATGACTGTACTTCAACAGGTGACAGCCTTAATGCCTCCCACATGTGCTGTAAGTCCTCTGGAGACCTTATGGTAATGCATCTGTTACCGGCCGTGATTAAGAGGCCAAAGGGGAAAAGCCATCGATACAGGATTCTTGATGCTCTCAGTTGGTCCATAAGAGGCTTTAAGATCCTTCTTTTCTGGAGCGTTGAAGCGGAAATGTCTTGGAACACTTGAATTTTGGCACCATCTAGCATCACGTCCCCGAGCTTTCTTGCTTTATATAAAATGGCCTCTGTGTCCCGGTAGCTCAATAATCCACAGATTATGTCTCTGGGGTTCTCAGAGGGGGTGGGCTTAGGGCATAATGACCTATGTACTCTTTCCACAGTGATGGCTTCAGCTCTGTCAGGTCCTAATAAGGTATTAAATAGGGTCCGCATAATGGCGTGTAGATCTTCTTTTTCGGTAGTTTCTGGCAGACCTCAGATTCTAATGTTGCGTCTGCGACTTCTGTTTCCTGGTCAATTTGTAGTAGGAGATTATTTATATGCAGTGTGGTGCGACTCCAAGGAGTTTTTGACTGCTGCGTTAAAGGTAAGTAGAGCTTCCTGAGCCTGTTCTAGGGTTTCTACCCTGTCACCAATATGGCAGACATCCGCCTTGATGACCATGAGGTCGGCCGCAATAGGTGCAATGACTCTTTGTAAGGTCAGATCTAGATAGTCCCGGGTGAGATCTGACGATTCACTCACCCCTTGTTGTCTGAGGGCAGCGTCTGTGTCCCCATCGGAATCTTCGCATGGGACTTCTGTGCACGAGCGCTCACTGTCTTGTCGTCTCGGCTCCATCTCAGGAGCGCGGGAGGCAGGTTGAGCAGGAGACTTGTGGAGATATTTCTCCATCTCTGGGTGAGATTTTGCAGCTGACTGTGAGCCAGGTATGTCTCTGGAGCTCCCTCTTGGTTGAATCTTCACCATGCCGGTGGGATAACGCTTTGAAATAGACTTAAGGGAGACTTAGTAGCGGGAGCGCTTCACTCAAGCAACCGCCATCAAGCAAGGTCAGGCTCCGCCCCCAGAGCTCTCTTTCCCCCACCATAAAAACCTGGAAAATAGACTTCTAACAGAGCTAAAAAAAAGGCGAATGGGGACCATTTGTAGGATGTACAGTATTTTTTGCATTATGTATGTTTTCAGTAGGTTTCTTCTACCAAGCCAGGAGATCCATAACGGCTCATAGGATTTGAGCATATTTGTAACTTCCGCTAGCAGAGTAGAATAATTTAGATGATAGAGGTCTGAGAGGTCTCTAGAAAGACGCACTCCTAAATAGGTGATGGATGTAGAAGCCCAAGCAAAACTGGTACTCGTCCTTAAGCCGGGCACCAGTGCCAGGGGGGCCGATATGTTCAATATCTCCGACTTGGTATAGTTGACCTTGTACTATTTTCGGTAAGCTAACTAGTGGATTTGTCGTTCGGAATAGTAGGTTATCCGCAAAAGCAAAACATTTCAGCTGTTTCTCACCTACTGGAAAACCCCTAATGTGTTCCTGTTCCCTAACCACTTGTAGTAAGGTTTCCATTACAAGGACAAAGAGGGAGGGGGATAATGGACACCCTTGTCTGGTTCAGTTTGTAATTTCGAATATGGGTGAAAGTGTGCAATTTATGTTCAGGCGTGCGTGGGGGCTTAATACAGCGTAAAAATGGCATGTATCAGCGGCTGTGGAAAAGCAAATTTACATAGTGTTGCTTCCATGAAAGACCATTTGACTCTATGCCAAGAAGGACCGTGGTGTTTTGGTGGAGTGAGCTGTGTGAATATAGTATGAACAGTCTAGTGGTATTTATCTTTCCCTCCCTCCCTTAGACGAAACCCACTTGTTCGAGGCCTACTAGTGAGGGGATGGTAGTCCTAATTCTGCTGGCTAACAGCTTGGATTTTCAAATCTTAGTTGAGTAAGGAAATTGGTCTATAGCTACCACATTCTGTAGGATCGTTCCCTTCTTTGGGTATTAATGTAATGAAAGCTTCTTGAGATTGTCTAGGGAGGGAGCCTCCAGAGAGAAGAGCATAACATACCTTTGTCAGGTTAGGTACCAAGAGCTCATGAAATTTTTTATAGTAAGGCAGGCAGAAACCATCTGGGCCTGGGCTCTATTTGAGAGAGAAGCTCCATATAACATTTTTAATTTCTTCCTCCGAAAAGGTGGCGGACCGAGGGGGTAAGAGAGGGGAGTTTTTGTCACCGTCAGACATCTGAGAAGCTCTGACAGACTTTCTTCAGAACCTCCTGCTTGAGGTTCTTTTGTTTTGCTTTCGTTTTGTCATCTCGTTTCCCTCTCTCAGCTGTCATCTAGTTGCACTGATTGCATCCCTTTAAATCCCCTCCCATACTACATCACTTTGCGGTTTATACAACTTCCTGGAGTGTGTACATGCTGGATGCTACAACTAATGCTTCTACAGATAAGTCTGTTCATTGATTTGTGTTTTCCTGTTTGCTTGATCCGAGGTGACCCTGACTCCCTCCGTATTGAGTGTAGGGAGCCGGTGGTCGTGTCCCCTCACTATTATAGGGTGTTCAGGTGTCATACAGTTGAGGCACGAGGGCATGCAATTTTCTATCATAGGATCTTTGCATGGGCTGAGAAGACAGGGAGAGTTTCAGGGCTTGAATAGGGGGTCACCCTTTTGTTCCTTAGTTTCGGATCAAGCCAGTTGGATCCTTATTTGTAACTTCTTGTTTTCTGTTACACCATCCGTGACAGTTTTAAGGAGTACAAGAACTTCTGGGTTGCTTCCCTGGCCCTAGAGTCGGCATATGCGTCTTCTGAGTTATTTAGATTGTATAATTTAGAATAAAAGAGCTGGAAGGCTTTTGCAATCTCTTCTGTAGCAGTGACCAATTTACCAGAATCAGTTTTGATTTTGTGTATGTAGGATTTGGCTCTGGCTTTCTTGAGGAGAGAGGACATAGAAACATAGAAACATAGAATGTGTCGGCAGATAAGAACCATTTGGCCCATCTAGTCTGCCCAATATATCTGAATCCTATGAATAGCCCCGGCCCTATCTTATATGAAGGATGGCCTTATGCCTATCCCATGCATGCTTAAACTCCTTCACTGTATTTGCAGCTACCACTTCTGCAGGAAGGCTATTCCATGCATCCACTACCCTCTCAGTAAAGTAATACTTCCTTAAATTACTTTTAAACCTTTGCCCCTCTAATTTAAAACTGTGTCCTCTTGTGGTAGTTTTTCTTCTTTTAAATATGCTCTCCTCCTTTACCGAGTTGATTCCCTTTATGTATTTAAAAGTTTCTATCATATCCCCTCGGTCTCTTCTTTCTTCCAAGCTATACATATTAAGGTCTTTTAACCTTTCCTGGTAAGTTTTATCCTGCAATCCATGTACTAGTTTAGTAGCTCTTCTCTGCCTCCTTTTTCTCCATGCACATAAATAAGGTGTTTAAAATATAAGTACTTTTTAGCTGAGCGAATCGAGAGGTAGTGTCACGGCTGTAAGTGAGCAACAAGAGCCTACACAGTGAATAGCAACTGACCGGACCCAAACTAGGGAGGATAAAGGGTGACCCCTGTCAGACCCTAAAAGCTCTCCCTAAGCTGCTATGCACATGTCCAGATCTATATGGTGGATTGAGACATGCCCGCGTACCTAAGGCTGATGACCACTGAAACCCCTACAATAGTGGAAGGGGCACGGCCACCGGTGCCCTGCTCAGTATATGGACGGAACCGGGGTCGCCTCGGATCCAGTCAGCAAAGAAACAGAAACACACAAAGTCTGAACACTTAACTGAAGGAGCTGCAGCTGCAGTGAAAACAGATCCAAAGTCAGCAGACAATATCCGAAGTACTTGCTTCAGCAGAACACAGATCCAGTGAAAAGATATCACACAGGTGAAGTTACTCAAGCGAGAGATACAGCTCAAATGAAAAGTATAATCCGCACCTCTACAAAGGAGGAGGGGTGATTTAAATGCAGTGAAATCAAACACAGGAGGGACAACTGGGAGGAAGGGAACAGAAAGTAAAGACCTCATCACAGGGGCGGAGAAACAGGGCAGAGGGAACTCCTCCAAGCTCTAGTAGTGACACCATCACAGGGGTGGAGAAACAGAGCTGTGAGAACGTCTCACAGCTCTGGTAGTGACAAGTAGGCTTTAAGCTTTGCTCTCAGAGTTGCCAACTCTTCCTGTAGGAGTAGGGACTTGGATTGTTTCTGTATTTTCTCTACTGCAGCTACAGATGTAGCAGTGTTAACACACAAACTCTTAACTCAAATTTCTTAACTCATCGCGTTATCTTGAAACAAAAGCCATTGAAAAGCAATTGAAGGCTTTTGCTTAACGCATTTAGTTTAGATAACACGTCTCATAAAGCATGTGTATTAACTCTACTACATCCATATGTAGTATGCTGTAGTATGCTGTCTACTTCTTTTTGTTTATCTTTTTTTAGCTTTGAACCAAAGGCAACAAATATTCCCCTGATATAGACTTTGTGTGCCTCCAGGACTATTGGCGTTTTCACTTCTTCTGATGAATTTAAGTCGAAATATTCACAAAGGTGTTTATTGACTTCCTGACAAACCTTTTCATTATTAAGGAGGGATTAATTTGATCTCCATGACCATTCACCTTTAGGTAACTTCTTCATGGTTCGTGTTATAGAACATGGTGCATGGTCAGAGATGGTAATATTGCCTATGGAGGCTGATTTTGTTTGTAACAACACTGACTTGGTGGCTAGTAAGTGGTCTAATCTTTGGAAGGAATTGTGTGTAGCTGACCTAAAGGTGTAGTCTCTTGTTTGAGGGTGAATCTGTCTCCACAAATCTATTAGCCCTAATTCCTGTAGTTTAGCCTGAAGTCTCCCAAATGCCCTCTGGGATATGTGGGAACGCTGTGATAATGAGTCCAACATTGGGTTTAATACTAGATTTAAGTCCCCTCCTAAAATAATCTAGCTTTCCGCAAACACTTTCAAGTCTTCCAGCAACTGTAGCAACCATGGTATTTGCTTTGTGTTTGGGACGTAAATGTTTGGACCAGCCTACAACATGGGGCCAGTTTTAGTTTTTTTCAGAGCCACTTTAAGTCCCCAATCCACCCCTGGCTCTGACCTATTTAGGCACAGACACCAAAGGTCATCTGAAGGTGTCATGTGGTATAAGGCACCAGGACTGTCATGATCCATTCCTGGAAAATGTTTGCAATGTGACAGGGCAGGTTATCCTGCTATAAGAAGCCACTACCATTAGGCAATACTGTTGCCACAAAGGGATATACAGTACATTAGGATCTTGTGATAAAAAAAAAACAAAAAAAATATACGAAAATCAAATTTTCCTCCATCAATCTACACTCAGTGCTCCATATGAGAAAGTGAAAAGGGAATTTTTGAAATGTTTGCAAATTTATTAAAAAGTAAAAAGTTAACTTGCATGTGGACATGAGTATTCAGAGTAGACTCTTTGCTATGACACTGCAAATTTAGCTCTAGGGGCTTCCCATTTCGAGTGGTTCATCTTGAGATGTTTCTACACCTTGATTTGAGTAAACCTCAGATAAATTCAGTTGACTAGATATTATATGGAAAGACACAGCCCTGTCTATAAGCCTCAGAGCTGGCATTGTATATCATAGCTAAAACCAAGCCATGAGGAGGAGGAAAGAGCTTCCGGTAGAGCCCAGAGACAGGATTCTGAACTGCACTGAAAGTTTCTAAGAACACATTTGCCATAATTCTTAAATGAAAAAACAACCAGGACTCTTCCTAGAGATGGCTGACCACTGAACTAATGGTCACTCTTGCTAGGCCCCAAAGATCCTGTGTGCAGATAGGAGAAACTTCCAGAAGGTCCACCACCACTGAAACAGTGAGCGGAGAGTCCACCACCACCTGGAGTGAGCGGAGAGAATCCGCAAATAGTGGTGCAACAGTTAGTTATATGTCTAATATAATTTAGATATTTCAGCTTAATAAATGAACCCCAAAAAGTTTAAACATATGAAGTTAACACAAAGGGTGAGAAAGAGCGCAGCCGGCACTGCTGCATGTGTCTGTGTGGTCACTGGAGCGTTTTAAACACTGGGATCCCGAACCTTCACGGTGGTGCTCTATCGGTGATGTAGTGATTATAATATTAGCATAAGAAAAAAGCACCGCGGCACTCACCACTGGTCACAAAATTGCTGTTTGCAGTTTATTTCTTAGTACACATAGTGGACGCGGACGGAACACAGGTGAATGGATCGGCAAATCGAATGCTATTATGCTATTATATGAAGTTAACATGTCAGTATTATTGCATAGGGAACGCCGTAAAAATGAAACCCTTTAAACAATGGCAGAATTGCATTTTTTTTTTTTCCAATTCCACTCAATTTGGATTTTGTTCCAATTTCCCACTACACCATAAAGAACATTAAGCGGTGCCATTAAAAAGTACATGTTTTCCTGCAAAACAAAAAGCCCTGATTTGGCTATGTGTACAGAGAAATTAAAAAAGGTATGTCTCCTGGAAGGCAGGGAGTAAAAAAAAAAAAAGAAAGGGGTTAATGTTATGGCTGATCAGTGTATTACACTCTATGTTATTATATACCCCTAAGCATGCCCCAACAAAAGACAATATAAAAAGACAATCTTGGTGTTTACAGTGGCAGTGCCCCTATGGATCACATCTAATTGTATCTAATTGACTTTGTCCTACAAAGGTGTATTTAAAGGGAGTCTGTCACTTAATTTTCACGATTAAAACCGTCAGTACTGACATGCATATTGTTTGATTCTTTTGCCAATGTTAGCAGTTGCCAGCCTCAAGGCCCCTTCTCCCCCGAGTTGGAGCTTCTGATCTCCCAAAACCGTGCCATCCACAGATCCCCCATAATAGTGTAATCCACAGATCCCCCATAACCGTGCAATCCACAGATCCCCCATAACAGTGTCATCCACAGATCCTCCATAACAGTGTCATCCACAGATCCTCCTTAACAGTGTCATCTACAGATCCCCCTTAACAGTGTCATCCACAGATCCCCATAACAGTGTGTCATCCACAGATCCCCCATAACAGTGTACCATCTACAGACCCCCATTAGTTCAAAACCGATCAAAAGCACATAATGTGGTTAAAAATATTTTTTTGCTTAATTTCCTCCTTAACCCCTTAAGGACACAGCCTTTTTACACCTTAGGACCAGGCCATTTTTTGCAAATCTGACCAGTGTCACTTTAAGTGCTGATAACTTTAAAACGCTTTGACTTGTCCAGGCCGTTCTGACATTGTTTTTTCGTCACATATTGTACTTCATGACACTAGTAAAATTAAGTCAAAAAAATATTTTTTTTTGCACCAAAAAATACCTAATTTAACAAAAATTTTGTTTCAGTTTCTCTACTTCTGTAATACATAGTAAAACCCCCAAAAATTGTGATGACTTTACATTCCCCATATGTCTACTTCATGTGTGAATTATTTTGGGAATGATATTTTATTTTTTGGGGATGTTATAAGGCTTAGAAGTTTAGGAGCAAATCTTGAAATTTTTCAGAAATTTACAAAAACTAAATTTTTAGGGACCATTTCAGGTCTGAAGTCGCTTTGCGAGGCTTACATAATAGAAACCACCCAAAAATGACCCCATCTAAGAAACTACACCCCTCATGGTATTCAAAAGTGATTTTACATATGTTGTTAACCCTTTAGGTGTTGCACAAGAGTTATTGGCAAATGGGGATGAAATTTTAGAATTTCATTTTTCTGTCTAATATTTCATTTTTACCCATTTTTTCCACTAACAAAGCAAGGGTTAACAGCCAAACAAGACTGTATCTTTATTGCCCTGACTCTGCAGTTTACAGAAACACCCAATATGTGGCCGTAAACTACTGTACGGCCACACAGCGGGGCGTAGAGTGAAAGGTGCGCCGTATGGTTTTTGGAAGGTTGATTTTTATGGACTGGTTTATTTACACCATGTCCCATTTGAAGCCCCCTGATGCACCCCTGGAGTAGAAACTCCCTAAAAGTGACCCCATCTAAGAAACTACACCCCTCAAGGTATTCAAAACTGGTTTTACATACGTCGTTAACCCTTTAGGTGTTGCACAAGAGTTATTGGCAAATGGGGATGAAATTAGAAAATTTCTTTTTTTGCCTTATTTTCCATTTTAACCCATGTTTTCCACTAACAAATCAAGGGTTAACAGCCAAACAAGACTGTATCTTTATTGCCCTGACTCTGCCGTTTACAGAAACACCCAATATGTGGCCGCAAACTACTGTACGGCCACACAGCGGGGCGTAGAGTGAAAGGTGCACCGTATGGTTTTTGGAGGGCTGATTTTTATGGACTGGTTTATTTACACCATGTCCCATTTGAAGCCCCCTGATGCACCCCTGGAGTAGAAACTCCCTAAAAGTGACCCCATCTAAGAAACTACACCCCTCAAGGTATTCAAAACTGGTTTTACATACGTCGTTAACCCTTTAGGTGTTGCACAAGAGTTATTGGCAAATGGGGATGAAATTTGAAAATTTCATTTTTTTGCCTTATTTTCCACTTTAACCCATGTTTTCCACTAACAAAGGAAGGGTTAACAGCCAAACAAGACTGTATCTTTATTACCCTGACTCTGCCGTTTACAGAAACACCCAATATGTGGCCGTACACTACTGTACGGCCACACAGCGGGGCATAGAGTGAAAGGTGCGCCGTTTGGTTTTTGGAGGGCTGATTTTTATGGACCGGTTTATTTACACCGTGTCCTGTTTCAACCCCCCTGATGCACCCCTGGAGTCGAAACTCCCTAAAAGTGACCCCATCTAAGAAACTACACCCCTCAAGGTATTCAAAACTGATTTTACATACGTCGTTAACCCTTTAGGTGTTGCACAAGAGTTATTGGCAAATGGGGATGAAATTGGAAAATTTCATTTTTTTGCCTTATTTTCCATTTTAACCCATGTTTTCTACTAACAAAGCAAGGGTTAACAGCCAAACAAGACTGTATCTTTATTACCCTGACTCTGCCGTTTACAGAAACACCCAATATGTGGCCGTACACTACTGTACGGCCACACAGCGGGGCGTAGAGTGAAAGGTGCGCCGGATGGTTTTTTGAGGGCTGATTTTTATGGACCGGTTTATTTACACTGTGTCCTGTTTCAACCCCCCTGATGCACCCCTGGAGTCGAAACTCCCTAAAAGTGACCCCATCTAAGAAACTACACCCCTCAAGGTATTCAAAACTGATTTTACATACGTCGTTAACCCTTTAGGTGTTGCACAAGAGTTATTGGCAAATGGGGATGAAATTGGAAAATTTCATTTTTTTGCCTTATTTTCCATTTTAACCCATGTTTTCTACTAACAAAGCAAGGGTTAACAGCCAAACAAGACTGTATCTTTATTACCCTGACTCTGCCGTTTACAGAAACACCCAATATGTGGCCGTACACTACTGTACGGCCACAAAGCGGGGCGTAGATTGAAAGGTGCGCCGTTTGGTTTTTGGAGGGCTGATTTTTATGGACCGGTTTATTTACACCGTGTCCTGTTTCAACCCCCCTGATGCACCCCTGGAGTCGAAACTCCCTAAAAGTGACCCCATTTTGGAAACTACGGGATAAGGTGGCATTTTTTGGGGGAGTATTTTTAGGGTAAATATAATTTTTGGTTGCTCTATATTACATTTTTGTGAGGCAAGGTTACCAAAAATTGAAATTCTGATATTTCATCTCCATTTGCCATTAACTGTTGAGGAACACCTAAAGGGTTAATAAAGTTTGTATAATCAGTTTTGAATACCTTGAGGGGTGTAGTTTCTTAGATGGGGTCAATTTTAGGGAGTTTTTACTCTAGGGGGGCATCAGGGGGGCTTCAAAAGGGATATGGTGTCAATAAAAAAGGCCATCAAAATCGGCCTTCCAGAAACCATGTCGGTCCTTTCCTTTTGCGGCCTCCCTTTTACAGATACAGCAGTTTACGACCACAAATGTGGCGTTTCTGTAAACTGCAGTATCAGGGTAATAAATTGTAACTTTTGTTTGGTTGTTAACCCTTGTTTTGTTACCGGAAAAAACAGACTGAAATGGAAAAGTGCCAAAAATAGCGGTTTTGGCACAGTTTTTTTTTAAATTTTTTTAACCGTGTTAATCTGGGTAGTTAGGTCATGGGATATTGTTATAGAGGAGATTCTTACGGACGCGGCAATATCTAATAAGTCTACTTTTTTTTTTACAATTATTTAGGTTTTTGACTATATTATCTTTTTTGATATAACATTTTTTTTTGGGTATCTCTAAAGTCTAAGTGTCATTTTTTTTATTTTCTTTTAGCCAATTATCTTATGTGGGGGCTCATTTTTTGCGGGATGAGCGGACGGTTTTATTGGCACTATTTTGGGGGCTATATGACTTTTTGATCGCTTGCTATTAAACTTTTTGTTATGTAAGGTGACAAAAAATATATTTTTTTGCACCTTTTTTTTTTTTTTTTTTTACTGTGTTAATCTGGGGGGTTGGGTCATGGGGTATTTTTATAGAGGAGATTCTTACGGACGCGGCGATACCTAATAAGTCAACTTTTTTTACAATTATTTAGGTTTTAGACTATATTATCCTTTTTGATACCCTAAAAAAAAATTTGTATCTCTAAAGTCTAAGAGTCATTTTCTATTATTTTTTTTATCTGATTATCTTATGTGGGGGCTCATTTTTTGCGGGATGAGATGACGGTTTTATTGGCACTAATTTGGGGGCTATATGACTTTTTGATCGCTTGCTATTAAACTTTTTATTATGTAAGGTGACAAAAAAAAACTTTTTTTGCACCTTTTTTTTTTTTTTCTGGACCGTGTTAATCTGGGGGGTTAGGTCATGGGGCATTTTTATAGAGGAGATTATTACCGACGCGGAAATACCTATGTCTACTTTTAATAAATTATTTTAGTTTTTTTGGGTGTCTCAAGTCTGAGAACCATTTTTTTTTTTTATCCGATGTCAGTGCTAAATTGGGATATAAATTTAGTACTCCATGGAAGTGTGATACTCCCTGAAGCAACCGTCAATGCAGAGGCCCGTATGATCGGGGCATGTGTCGCACTGAGTAGTCGTGTCCTTCCGTATCCCCCTCCTGCGACACACTCTGCACTTTTTTTGGGTTCGCCCCTTCTTTCCAGTATGGGGGACCACACCTGGAAAGTGTTGGCCAGGGACGATCCGGGCGCCTACAGTTCCCGAGGTACTCCGGCCTGCTCTTTCCCGGTCCGAAAAGATCAGGGCCTTGAGGACTGCCTCATAGAACTGGAGGAATGTCCCTGTGTTGCCAGCGCTTCGGGATAGTACAAAAGAGTTGTACATGGCAACCTGTACCAAGTAGACCGCAACTTTTTTGTACCATGCCCGGGTTTTGCGCATGGCATTATATGGCTTGAGGACTTGATCCGAGAGATCAACTCCTCCCATATACCGATTGTAGGCGACGATACAATCGGGCTTGAGGACCGTTGCCGCGGTACCTCGCACAGGGACAGGGGTGATGCCGTTACCATGAATTGTGGACAGCATAAGGACATCCCTCTTGTCCTTATACCTGACCAGCAACAGGTTTCCAGTGGTAAGGGCACGGGTCTCACCCCTGGGGATAGGTACCTGGAGGGGGTGGGCAGGGAGGCCGCGTTGATTTTTCCGCACGGTCCCACAAGTGGACGTGGATCTGGCGGCAAGGGACTGGAACAAGGGGATACTGGTATAAAAGTTATCCACGTACAAGTGGTAACCCTTATCCAGCAGTGGGTGCATAAGGTCCCACACAAGTTTCCCGGTAACACCCAGAGTGGGGGGACATTCTGGGGGTTGAATCCGGGAATCTCGCCCCTCGTATACACGAAATTTGTAAGTGTACCCTGAGGTACTCTCACAAATTTTGTATAGCTTCACGCCATACCTCGCCCGCTTGGAAGGCACATACTGGCGGAAAATGAGTCTCCCCTTGAACGCAATGAGAGACTCATCAACCACGACCTCCCTTCCAGGTACATAGGCCTCCATGAATTTGGCCCCAAAGTGATCGATGACCGGCCGTATCTTATACAGACGGTCATGGGCAGGATCACCTCGGGGTGGACATGCTGCATTATCGGAATAATGCAGACATTTCCGGATGGCCTCAAACCGGGAGCGTGTCATAACCGTACTGTAAAGTGGGGTCTGATATAGGACGTCCCCACTCCAGTACAGCCTGGCACTGGGTTTCTTGACCAGGCCCATATGCAGCACGAGGCCCCAAAATGTCCTCATTTCGGCTGCACTGACCGGCGTCCAGCCACCGGGCCTGGCCAAAAAGGAGCCCGGGTGTTGAGCGACGAACTGTTGGGCGTACAGATTCGTCTGCTCCACCATCAGATTTACCAGTGGGTCACTGAAAAAATGACAAAAAAAGTCATATTTAGTGTAGCCCACTGTGGAAATCTGGATTCCTGATTGGCCTACGAAATCAGGAATCACGGGCTCGTATCGCTCTGGGCTACACCAGACAAGTTCACCGGCAGGGTGCTCCGGTGGATTTAACTGGTGGGCCGGGAAACCAGTACGAGCCCCAGAGCTGCTCGTACTAGTGTGGGCCACAGGGTCCCTAACATGGCGGTCCCCTTGCTCCGCCTGGCGGCATCTCCGCCGCCTTGGGGGCTCATCATCATCGCTAGATGATGAGGAGGATGCGGATGACAACAGGAATGTGGGGTCATCCTCATCCTCACTGGGACTCTCGGACTCGGAGGCAAGCTGGGCGTATGCCTCCTCGGCCGAGAACGTCCGGCGGGCCATAGGGGAGTGTGTGTCTGCGTGTATATGTGCGTGTGTGTAACTCTTTATTTGGTGTGCGTGTGTGAGGGGGCACGGGTGTTCACGAACTCACCCTAAAACTAACAGAAAAAATACATTAACTAAAAAAAGGGCAAAAAATGTGGGGAAAAAAAATTCAAAACTGCTGATCAACCGTCCGAAGTTGATCAGCGGTGGGGTGTGCGATGCGCTAACAGTGGCCGGACGCTAAGTGCCGGCCACAGTCAGCGTACGCAAAAAAAAAAAAAAAAGCACCCCAAAAAAGGTGGGGGGGGGCAAGTGGCAGGGGGAGGGGGGCAAGTGGCAGCACCCCTGGGGGGTCTAGGGTCACACAGCTGTGCTGTGGACCCCAGACACCCTAACTGGGGTGATGCAATAAAAGTTCAAAAAAACTACCTTTCCCTTTTTTTTCCCTGCCTAAACCAAACTTTCCCTAGCTGTCCCTATGTACCTGATGGGGTGCTGGGGGCAGAGATCGGGTCCTGGGGGGAACAGATCGGGTGCAGGCAGCAGTGCAGCGGTGGCAGCAGACACGTGCAGGCAGCTCCTCTCTCCTCCGGCTCCGGAACACAAAAGGAGGAGAGGGGCGCCTGCCCTCTTTTGAATCTGCCGCCGGACCGCCCACAGACCAATCAGAAAGCGATCCTGAGTGGTGATGTCACCATCACCACTCAGGATCGCTGGATGGTGATTGGTGGAGTGAAATCACACCACCATCACCATCCTGTTCCGGGTTATCGGGTCTTCAGAGACCCGAATAACTCGGAAACGCAGAAAACCGCAGGTCTGAATTGACCTGCGGTTTTCTGCGATCGCATACATGGGGGGGTCACCGGACCCCCCGACGCATTTGCCCCAAGTGCCTGCTCAATGATTTGAGCAGGCACGGGGTTCCGATCGCCGCCGGCCGCGCGGCGGTGATTGAAAATGCACAGGGCGTACATGTACGCCCTGTGTCCTTAAGTACCAGGGCACAAGGGCGTACCTGTACGCCCTGTGTCCTTAAGGGGTTAAAAACCTAGGTGGGTCTTATAAAGCGAAAAATACAGTACCTCTTCAGGTGAATGGAAAAAAAAAAAATGGTCACCTTGCCTCACAAAAAGTGTAATACCAAGCCAGAAAAAAATTGTATATTCCCCAAAATGGTACCAATGAAAACATCATCAGCAGTTAACCACCACATATGGGGTGTTGCCGTATTCATGAGAAAATGGGTAACAGATTATGGGGTACTTTTACTCCTGTTACCTCTTGTGAATATGAAAAATATGGGGCTAAAGCAACATTTTATTGTAAGAAATGAAACTTTTCATTTTCACAGCCAAGTGTTTCTAAATTCTGTAAAACGCCTATGGGGTCAAAGTCCTCAGTACACCTCTTAATAAATTCCTTGGGGGGTGTCGTTTCTAAAATTGGGTCACTTTTTGGGGGTTTCCACTGTAGGGGTACCTCAGGGTCTCTTATACAAAATGGTCAAATACAAAATAGTGCCCAAAAACCATTCTAGAAAAATCTGTCCTCCAAAAACCATATGGTGCGCCTTTCCTTCTCACTACTACTATGTGCCCCTACAGCAGTTTACAACCACATATGGGGTATTTCTGTAAACTGCAGAATCAGTGAGAATGGCACTATTGTATTTAGTTTATTTGTGTTTGCAGAGTGCTTTTGCATTGTTAGTTTTTTGCTTTTGTGCTTCCAGCCATGGTATTGTGCACCTATGCACTGGAATGCGCTAACTAACCCCCAATTTGATTTTCTTTGCTGCATTGGAGGTGTGGCCGACTCCATTGGTCGTGTACTTCTGATTAACCTGTCTGCCGCATAGGCGGATTTTAATTAGTGCAATTAGCCTGCTCTCCCTGTATTTATTGGAGGTCATTTAGCACCAGGAGAGGTAGAATACAGATGAGCTCAGTATATACGTGGAACCTGCATTCCCTGAACATAATGGAGGCCAGTGTGGCACCAAAGAGGTACAATATATGTTGGGCTCAGCATGCATGTGGAACCTGCATTCCCTGAATTTCATGGAGGCCATTATGTCACCAAAATAGGTATAATATAGTGTGGGCTCAGCATGCATGTGGAACCTGCATTCCCTGAATTTAAGGCCGGTATGACAGCATATGCTGTGAAGATACGAGATGTGCAGCACCTGAAACTACGGATACTGGAAGCCTGTGCTGGCATTTCTCCTGCGGTGTTGCTATCAGTGTGTGAAGAGTGGGAGAAGAGGGTTGCATTGACAATCCAACACAATGGACAGCACATTGAACACATTTTATAAGTGGTCAGAAACTTGTAAATAACTCATGAAAGAATAAAGTTACGTTAAGCACACCATTGTTTTTCTTGTGAAATTGCCCATAAGTTTGATGTGTCACATGACCCTCTTCCTATTGAAAAAACAAAAGTTGGATTCAAAATGGCCGACTTCAAAATGGCCACCATGGTCACCACCCATCTTGAAAAGTTTCCCCCCTCACATATACTAATGGGCCACAAACAGGAAGTTAATATCACCAACCATTCCCATTTTATTAAAGTGTATCCATATAAATGGCCCACCCTGTAGATTGTATCCCTCTGTGCATGCAATTTAGTACAATCTCCATGCCACGACTGTTTATAATGTTGCTTTAAAAAATAATAATTTTGGACTAAATAAGCAATGTACTTACTTTTAATAACACCGTCCTTCAAAAGATTAGTTCTATCGATTTACTGTGTCTATTGTATTATTACTATATTGTCAATACGTACCTTTTTGGGGAAATGTCCCATGAACAGGATAAAATATGATTGTTCTCGGAACCAAACCTTGAAGAGAACCAAAAATTTCAGTACCAAACCAACATGGAAAATCTAACTGTAGCCTATTATTATTATTATACCTCAATAGTTTAGTTCAAGTTATTCTTAATTACTTGCAGTTCATAAGTTAGGATTATTGAAATATTACCTGTATTCTGAAAACTCTCTTGAACATTAAATAAAAATCTTAATTATGACCAAACCTTTTAGAAAACAAAACATTTTGATATTAATGGGGCAAAAACATTATAAGCGACCATATCATTTTGCCACTTACATTAGTAATCTCAAGTCATTAAAGGGGTTGTCCGGGTCCAGAGCTGAACCCGGACATACCCATATTTTCACCCTGGCAGCCCCCCTGATGTTAGCATCGGAGCATCTCATGCTCCGATGCGCTCCCTTGCCCTGCACTAGATCGCACAGAGCAAGGGCTCTTTTGTTTACAATAACACACTGTCGGGCAGAGGCTTCCGCCCGGCAGTGTGTTCGGTGACATCATCGGCTCTGATGGGCGTGCTGTAGCGCTGCCCTAGCCGTTTTACTGGCAGCCCCATGGAGAGCCTGGTTCGTCACTGGAACTCCTGAAAATGCCTTTGCCCTGCGCGATTTAGCGCAGGGCAAAGGAGAGCATCGGAGCAAAAATGAAGGTATGTTCGGTTTCAGCTCTGAACCCGGACAACCCCTTTAACATAAAACAGAGTCAGTCAAGTAATTTTCACCTATAAGACCTATATTACACTGGCCGATAGTCTGCCAGATAATCGCTGACGAGCGTTTGTCAGAACACTTCATCTGGCAATCCAGATTTTCAAGCATTTTATCTGTCTATCCATTCATCAGCTTGTCCGCCCCTACATCCATCCATCTGCCTATCCATCAACCTACCTATGGATCTTTCCATCTTTCTATCTATCCATCTGCCTATCATCCCTCCATCTATCTTTCTACCTGTCTATCTGCCTATGTAACACCCCAGAGTTGTGTTACTACATGCCTCTACCCCGCTACTATCTTTTAAGAGCCTTTACCTTGTCATCTGATGTGATTTTGCTCATGTCTTCACAACTGTGCATTTAAACACTGTATTAAATACAATTATTGCTGTAATTTTCCATGTTCACCAGCAGGTGGCAGCAATGGATTGGTAAGGAATTAGTTTCAGTTTAGTATATCTAGGCTGGAATGGTTCATTCTAGATTAGCTACACCTCTGTGGAGGTGTGGACTGTTCCCACATCCTGCACCTTGGGCGGAGAAGGAAGTTAAGTTCAATTTAGCCCACCCCCTGCTAGGGGTAGGATGTGTGTGTAAGGAGTCCCCCTGTATAGGGAAGAAAGCCAGGATCTTGTCTCGGCTGAGGCATTGATCATAATACCTAGTCTGAGCCCTGCAGCCTCAGCTGGATGACAAGAAAGCAAACAATCTCCAGAGTTCCAGGACGAAAGCATTCCCTGAGAGCCTATCTGTGAGTAAAGTCCAGAGACCTAAGAGAAGCCATTCCTCTGTCCCCACAAAGCAGAAGATAGAGAGAAGCGCAGAAAATAAATTCCTGCCACAGTTACAGAGCTACTAAGCAGACGTCTTATCCTGCAAGCTCCAGATTTATAGTGCAGAAGATTTATTCCTGCCAACTATTGCTAAAACCTGCTGGGACCAAAAAACAAAGCTGTATTCTGTTTGGATTCAAGTTATCATCAGTAAAGAAAAGTTTGAACTTCATCTAAAGGTCTGGACATGAATTTCTGCAGCAAATTCCTCTATTACTCCTACTATCACTGCACTCAATTTATTGCCAGGAGCCAGGAGTCCAGCCGTACCCAGGTAGGAGACACCGTTGACATAATTATCACCGCCTATAGAGACATTATAGGTCATTACACCACTCTGGCATTCCTAACCTGGGACATGCGTTATAACACCTTGGAAGGGCCCTGTGATAGTACCCTGCGCACGCTGCAACTGGCGTCACAAACAAACTATAGACTATCATCTACACCTGACCCAGCCATTGCATAATTTGGCGTCAGCATATACCCGTATCCTGCTGGCTATTGCACCTATACATCCCTCTATCTATCTACTAATCTATCTGTCTACCCACCTATCGATCAGTCTGTCTATCCATCCATCCATACTTTTATGGATGATGAAACTGGACATATACTTTTTTTTATAAATATTAGTTAATGAGCATTCAATATAATGTTATTAGATACTAATAGGTTTGAAAAAATAGGAATGGAAAAATTGAAAAATGATATACAAATGATGGAAAAAATGAAAAAATAAATTGTTTTTTATATTCTTGGTTTTTATAATAAACGATTATATATTTTTGCACATACAATTGTCCCTTTGTTTCACTGCTTGCATAAATCAAATTAAGATACTTGATAAAAAAACTTAGAGGCGTTTTTATGTCCGCCTGAAGGATAATATAATTTTTATATTTTTTTTTATCCTCTCTTCTATATGAAGATTCTTTTATATGGAAGATATATGATAATATATATACATACAGTACAGACCAAACGTTTGGACACACCTTCTCATTCAAAGAGTTTCCTTTATGTTCATGACTATGAAAATTGTAGATTCACACTGAAGGCATCAAAACTATGAATTAACACATGTGGAATTATATACATAACAAAAAAGTGTGAAACAACTGAAAATATGTCATATTCTAGGTTCAACCTTTTGCTTTGATTACCGCTTTGCACACTCTTGGCATTGTCTTGATGAGCTTTAAGAGATAGTCACCTGAAATGGTTTTCACTTCACAGGTGTGCCCTGTCAGGTTTAATAAGTGGGATTTCTTGCCTTATAAATGGGGTTGGGACCATCAGTTGCGTTGTGGAGAAGTCAGGTGGATACACAGCTGATAGTCCTACTGAATAGACTGTTAGAATTTGTATTATGGCAAGAAAAAAGCAGCTAAGTAAAGAAAAATGAGTGGCCATCATTACTTTAAGAAATAATGGCCAGTCAGTCCGAAAAATTGGGAAAACTTTGAAAGTGTCCCCAAGTGCAGTCACAAAAACCATCAAGCGCTACAAAGAAACTGGCTCACATGCGGACCGCCCCAGGAAAGGAAAACCAAGAGTCACCTCTGCTGCGGAGGATAAGTTCATCCGAGTCACCAGCCTCAGAAATCGCAGGTTAACAGCAGCTCAGATTAAGGACCAGGTCAATGCCACACAGAGTTCTAGCAGCAGACACATCTCTAGAACAACTGTTAAGAGGAGACTGTGTGAATCAGGCCTTCATGGTAGAATATCTGCTAGGAAACCACTGCTAAGGACAGGTAACAAGCAGAAGAGACTTGTTTGGGCTAAAGAACACAAGGAATGGACATTAGACCAGTGGAAATCTGTACTTTGGTCTGATGAGTCCAAATTTGAGATCTTTGGTTCCAACCACCGTGTCTTTGTGCGACCCAGAAAAGGTGAACGGATGGACTCTACATGCCTGGTTCCCACCGTGAAGCATGGAGGAGGAGGTGTGATGGTGTGGGGGTGCTTTGCTTGTGACACTGTTTGGGATTTATTCAAAATTGAAGGCATACTGAACCAGCATGGCTACCACAGCATCTTGCAGCGGCATGCTATTCCATCCAGTTTGCGTTTAGTTGGACCATCATTTATTTTTCAACAGGACAATGACTCCAAACATACCTCCAGGCGTAAGGGCTATTTGACCATGAAGGAGAGTGATGGGGTGCTGCGCCAGATGACCTGGCCTCCACAGTCACCGGAGCTTAACCCAATCAAGATGGTTTGGGGTGAGCTGGACCGCAGAGTGAAGGCAAAAGGGCCAACAAGTGCTAAGCATCTCTGGGAACTCCTTCAAGACTGTTGGAAGACCATTTCAGGTGACTACCTCTTGAAGCTCATCAAGAGAATGCCAGAGAAAGCAGTAATCAAAGCAAAAGGTGGCAACTTTGAAGAACCTAGAATATGACATATTTTCAGTAGTTTCACACTTTTTTGTTATGTATATAATTCCACATGTGTTAATTCATAGTTTTGATGCCTTCAGTGTGAATCTACAATTTTCATAGTCATGAAAATAAAGAAAACTCTTTAAAAGTAGAAGGTGTGTACAAACTTTTGGTCTGTACTGTATATATATATATATATATATATAAAATATATATATATATAGAGAGAGAGATAGAGAGTAGTGTATTCCAGTGATTGTGAAAAAAATTGTTAATAAAAGAGAGAAGAAAAAAATAAGAGGTTAGGAGGATATATACTCAGTCTTAATAGTTATGGTGAGGGTTGTAAATAATAGTGGTGATGTTAGTTGAATTGATATATTCCTTTACATTCGGGTATTAGTAGGAGTAGGTATCGTATATGGCAAGTAATTAAATACTTATGTTGGCTACAGAGTAGCTAGTTTATCGTACTGCCGGCTTTATGGTGGGTTTTCTTTGTTGTAACTTCGCTGTTTAGTTGAAGTTGGCGTCCCACGTGTTGGCACGCTTTTTAATCCTGGATAGCAGGCTGTGTTAATTGCCGAGTGCTTTGTATCGGGGGTTGTTGGAATCTTACCCGCCGTGAGGATTGTAGGAATGTCTCCTCATTTGAAACTCAGCTAGGCTGTATAATACAGTCAGCGATATTGTTTAGCTGTATATATCGTTTCGGTATGTTGCGATCAGGTGGTACAGTATATGCGAAGCTTCCTATCTTTCTGAATTCATGTATTACCCATGTATATATCATCCTAACATCTTATTTTTTACTTCTCTATTTTATTAACAATTTTTTCACAATCACTGGAAATCACTAAAATATATATATATATATACAGTGGAGGAAATAATTATTTGACCCCTCACTGATTTTGTAAGTTTGTCCAATGACAAAGAAATGAAAAGTCTCAGAACAGTATCATTTCAATGGTAGGTTTATTGTAACAGTGGCAGATAGCACATCAAAAGGAAAATCGAAAAAATAACTTTAAATAAAAGATAGCAACTGATTTGCATTTCATTGAGTGAAATAAGTATTTGAACCCTCTAACCAAAAAAGACTTAATACTTGGTGGAAAAACCCTTGTTTGCAAGCACAGAGGTCAAACGTTTCTTGTAATTGATGACCAAGTTTGCGCACATTTTAGGAGGAATGTTGGTCCACTCCTCTTTGCAGATCATCTCTAAATCCCTAAGGTTTCGAGGCTGTCTCTGTGCAACTCTGAGCTTGAGCTCCCTCCATAGGTTTTCGATTGGATTAAGGTCCGGAGACTGACTAGGCCACTCCATGACCTTAATGTGCTTCTTCTTGAGCCACTCCTTTGTTGCCTTTGCTGTATGTTTTGGGTCATTGTCGTGCTGGAACACCCATCCACGACCCATTTTCAGTTTCCTGGCAGAGGGAAGGAGGTTGTCGCTCAGGATTTCACGATACATGGCTCCGTCCATTTTCCCGTTTATGCGAATAAGTTGTCCTGTGCCCTTAGCAGAAAAACACCCCCAAAGCAAAATGTTTCCACCCCCATGCTTGACGGTGGGGACGGTGTTTTGGGGGTCATAGGCAGCATTTTTCTTCCTCCAAACACAGCGAGTTGAGTTAATGCCAAAGAGCTCTATTTTGGTCTCATCAGACCACAGCACCTTCTCCCAGTCACTCTCTGAATCATTCAGGTGTTCATTGGCAAACTTCAGACGGGCCTGCACATGTGCCTTCCTGAGCAGGGGGACCTTGCGAGCCCTGCAGGATTTTAATCCATTGCGGTGTAATGTGTTTCCAATGGTTTTCTTGGTGACTGTGGTCCCTGCTAATTTGAGGTCATTAACTAACTCCTCCCGTGTAGTTCTAGGATGCTTTTTCACCTTTCTCAGAACCATTGACACCCCACGAGGTGAGATCTTGCGTGGAGCCCCAGAGCGAGGTCGATTGATGGTCATTTTGTGCTCCTTCCATTTTCGAACAATCGCACCAACAGTTGTCACCTTCTCTCCCAGCTTCTTGCTAATGGTTTTGTAGCCCATTCCAGCCTTGTGCAGGTCTACAATTTTGTCTCTGACATCCTTGGACAGCTCTTTGGTCTTTCCCATGTTGGAGAGTTTGGAGTCTGCTTGATTGATTGATTCTGTGGACAGGTGTCTTTTATACAGGTGACTAGTTAAGACAGGTGTCCTTAATGAGGGTGACTAATTGAGTAGAAGTGTCTAACCACTCTGTGGGAGCCAGAACTCTTAATGGTTGGTAGGGGTTCAAATACTTATTTCACTCAATGAAATGCAAATCAGTTGCTATCTTTTATTTAAAGTTATTTTTTCGATTTTCCTTTTGATGTGCTATCTGCCACTGTTACAATAAACCTACCATTGAAATGATACTGTTCTGAGACTTTTCATTTCTTTGTCATTGGACAAACTTACAAAATCAGTGAGGGGTCAAATAATTATTTCCGCCACTGTATATATATATATATATATATATATACACACACACATATATATATATATAATTATATATTTTACACACACACACACATATATATATATATATATATATATATATATAATTATATATTTTTCCATATTTTATATATAATTTTAAAAATTTTCCATTCCTATTTTTTATTTTCATTTTTTTAAATCATTTTATTACAATTTTTTTAATTCATTTTTAAATAAATTTTTTTATTTTTCCTTTTCTTCACTAATCACATGAACATTTGGATCAACACAATTTGGATATATCTATTTTCTATATGGACACAATGAACTAACATAATTACTCAGGGACTATACATTTACAGCATTTCGTATTCATTTTTCCCTATCCCTTTTTTTAAATATATTTTTAGATAGTTTATATTTATAAAATACCATAATTAAAATCTTATAAATGTAAATTATATATGGTTCTACATTTTATTCTATATAATCAAGAAGTGATTGCTACACTTGATCACATATATAAGTACCCCTACCACACCTTGTCTACTGTATCTACCATACCGTGTCTACCGTATCTCCTATCAGTGCAGTTCTGGATGGTTGAGTTGCCTGTCATTTGCTACCATTTACTTTCAGGCCATCTATCTGCCTATCGAAAAATCTATTGGTTTATCTATCTCAAAAAAATCAATTAGTCTTGCATCTGTGCAAGGGAACATTCATAGTTTGTGTGCGATGCAAGATGTGGAGAGGTAAAGCAAGTATTTAAGTTGCTGATATTAATCCTTGATATCTGTGTCACGGAAATGGTGTGTAATTCCAATAGCACATGCATTGAAGTACTTGCCTTTGCAGATGGAGTAACTAGCGTAGAGATTGCTCAACATCCGGTATCTAAGCCCACAGATCCCCACCTGCAAATCAGCAGCTCCGCTTGCAAAGATTCATATAGGCCACAGCACAGATTATATTTGTGAGGCGCTTGACACTTAACCCCTTAAGGACCCAGCCATTTTTCACCTTAAGGACCAGGCCATTTTTAGCAAATCTGACATGTGTCACTTTAGTTTATGTGGTAATGACTTTAAAACGCTTTAACTTATTCATATTGTACTTCATGACAGTGGTAAAACATTTGATTTTTATTTATAAAAAATACCACATTTACCAAAAATGTTGAAAAATTAGCAAATATTCAAATTTCAATTTCTCTACTTTTATAATAGATAGTAATAACTCCACAAATATTTATTACTTTACATTCCCCATATGTCTACTTCATGTTTGGATTATTTTGTGAATGCCATTTAATTTTTTGGGGATGTTAGAAGAAAATTTAACATTTTATTCACTAATAAAGCAAGGGTTAACAGCCAAACAAAACACAATATTTATTGCCCTGATTCTGTAGTTTACAGAAATACCTGATATTTGTTCGTAAACTGCTGTACGGGCACACTGCAGAGTGCAGAAGGAAAGGAACGCCATATGGGTTTTGGAAGGCAGATTTCAGTGGGATAATTTTAAGCTGTCCTGTCACATTTGAAGACCCCCTGATGCACCCCTAGAGTATAAACTCCCCAAAATGCTCCCATTTTGGAAACTACGGGATAAGGTGGCAGTTTTGCTCGTACTATTTTAGGGTACATATGATTTTTAGTACTCTATATTACACTTTTTGTGAGGCAAGGTTACAAAAAATAGCTGTTTTGGCACTGTTTTCATTTTTTGTCATTTACAATGTTTATCTGACAGGTTAGATTACATGGTATTTTTATAGAGCAGGTTGTTACGGATGCGACAATACCAAATATTTTTGGGTTGTTTGTTTCAGTTTTACATAATAAAGCATTTAAAAAAAAAAAGATTTTTTAGTGTCTCCATATTCTGAAAGCCATAGTTTTTTTTAAAAAAAATTGGACGAATGTCTTAGGTAGGGGCTCATTTTTTTCGGTATGAGATGACGGTTTGATTGGCACTATTTTAGGGTTCATATGACTTTTTGAATGCTTGCTATTACATTTTTTTACACAAAAAATGTTTTTTTTTTACACCGTTTTGATTTAATTTTTTTATGGTGTTCACCTGAGGAGTTAGGTCATGTGATATTTTTATAGAACGATTGTCTTAGGTAGGGTATCATTTATGAGGGATGAGATTACTTTTTGATCGCTTGCTATTACATTACTTTTCATGATGTAAGGTGACAAAAAATAGGAAAGAATTAAGGTTTCAAGGGATCCGGCTGGCCACAGAGGGAGAAAAAGTTGGTAAAATCTTGGCAAATATAGCAAGAAATCAAAGAGAGAAAGCCTGGATAGGGGTGATTAAAGATAAAAAGGGTGAGACAATTAACACACCAGAAGGAGTTAAAGAAGTGTTTGTAAAATATTTCCAGGAGGTATACAAGTCCAGGGTACGATACTCAAAACAAGAATTAGATTTGTATTTAGATCAGATCCCTCTTAAGGAGATATCCCAGGCCCAAAAGACATTTCTTGAAAAAGAAATATCAATCGTAGAAATAAATAAGGTCCTGGGGCAAGTAAAATCTGAAAAGGCACCAGGAAGTGACGGGCTCCCTTTTGAAATCTATAAAACCTTCTCCCAGGTGTTAGTACCTGAACTAAAAACAACATTGGACGAGGCTAAAAAAATTGGGGACTTACCAGACTCTATGAAAGAGGCAATTATAACATTAATTCCAAAAAAGGGTAAAGAACAACTAGACCCGGGATCATATAGGCCAATATCACTTTTAAATACCGATGTTAAAATTTTGGCAAAAGTTTTGGCCGATAGACTTTCAAGGGTGGTTAAGGGTATAATAAACCTAGATCAAACAGGTTTTATACCGGGCAGAACGATATACTCAAATATAAGAAGGTTGTATTTAAATATCGAAGCTAATAGAACAGAAGCGGGGGAGAAAGCCGTATTATCACTGGATGCCCAAAAGGCATTCGACTGTATTGAATGGGAATATCTATGGGCAGTTCTAAAAAGGGTCGGTATAGGGGAAGGGTTTATAAGATGGATACAGCTAATATATCAGGATCCGCGGGCCAGAGTGATGGTGGATGGGAGCTTGTCCCTGCCCCTTGCCCTATATCGGGGCACTAGGCAGGGATGCCCTCTCTCTCCACTGCTATTCGCCATTGCGATCGAACCTATGGCAAGTATAATAAGAAACGATAGGGAAATTAAAGGCTTTCATTATGATGGAGGGGAAGAAAAATTGTTAATGTACGCGGATGATATTTTACTATTTATGCACAGTACTGGAGACCAGTTTAATAGAGTTATAGATATTATAGATAAGTTTGGTTGTTTTTCTGGATTAAATATTAATTGGGGGAAATCATATATGTTGATGTTGGGAGATGCACAACCACAGGGGTTCCTAAAGGTGCAGGTGTTGGGAAAACAAGAAAACTTTAAATATTTAGGGATACAAATTTCCGGAAACATAGGAGATTATGAAAAATTAAATGTACTTCCCCTAATAAAAGAACTTAGGGCCAAAATACATGTCTGGCGCAGATTACCAATTTCAATACAGGGTCGGGTAAACTTAATAAAAATGGTTTTTCTCCCCAAAATACTATATGTCCTTCAAAACGCCCCAGTCAGGTTGTCGCAGGATATCTTTAGTTTGCTTGATAGGTTAATGGGAGATTTCCTTTGGAAAGGTAAGATTCCCAGAATAAAGAAAGAGATACTTCAGCTCCCAGTGAGAGAAGGTGGACTCGCAGTTCCGAATTGGTTTTTCTATTATATAATTACACAATATGGTCAAATAAAGAGTAGTTTGGATGGGTTAGTGGGTAGTCAGGTAGTAAATAGACTGGGATGGAAAGAAGAATGGAACTTTTTAGAGGTGTTGGAATCGGGTACACTGGGAGGAAAAAACACAGGAAATAGAGTTTTAAATTTAATGGAATATATATGGGTAGAGATTAAAAAAACACTAGAGATTAAAGGGTTTCTGCAATACACACCTATATGGAAAAATATTAATCTTAAGGAACTGCAGGGGATTAAAATGTACATCGACTGGGAGAAAAATGGGATGAAATACTTAAACCAGATATTCGAACAGGGTAAATTGAAAGATTTTAATACAATGGTTAGAGAGTTTGGTATACCGCATAAGGACATATATAAATACTTTCAGCTTAGGAATGCATTGAGGTCAGTTATGCAAGAGGATAAATATAAGATGGAAAGATCTGAGATATTACACAAATTTACTAACTTGGGTGAAAGAAGAGGAATAACGGCAAAAAGATATAAGATATTGATGGGGGGAAAAAAGAAACGGGTTACAATATTAGCTAGGAAAAAATGGGAGAATGAACTGGAATTTTTTACGGAAGAAAAATGGAACGATGCATTAAAGAACTATTCTCGAGTCTCAAATAGGGGTTCACACAAGATTTCACAATTTTTTGTGGTTCATAGGTTGCATAGGTCCCCATGGATACTAAAAAGAATGGGCGTTAGATCCTCGGATGATTGTGTAAAATGTGGGGGGGATAGAGCTGACTTAATGCATTGCTTCTGGAGATGTCCCAGATTGTTTAGATACTGGACAGAAATAACAGATACTATATATCGAATTTTGAAGGTTCAAATATCAGAGGATCTGATGTCGTGTATTCTGGGGGCAACTGAACATCTGGGTTTGAATAGAGATATAAGTATGGTCCTTAGTAAGGTTTTATTTCAAGCTAGACTCTTAATACTCAAGAAATGGGTAGGGGTTGACCCTCCAACAGTTCGGCAGTGGAGAAAAGCAGTAGAGGACATGATTAAAGAAGAACGGGTGATGGAGGGCCATAGTAGAAAAAGAAAAACTATGGATGAAATATGGAAGAGCTGGTTACTTTAGGGCTGGATAGATTTTTTTTTTTTTTTTTTTCGTACTGCACGTCTCCCCCTCCCCCCCCCTAAGGGAGGTGGGGGGGTGGGAAATTGGAGAGTAAAAATATTTGGGTATGTATGGAATAAGAATGGAATGTTTTTCCTTTCCTTTTCTCTTCATCTTTCTCCGATGGTTGTAAATAAAAAGTTGTAATCTCTATTTAATATATAGATGATTATTTTTGAGACGATGGTAACAAAAGGTTATTGGTAAAGGGGAAGAGGGAGGGTGGGAGAAGGGGAAAGGAAAAATAAATATAGCCATATACTGTTGTTATATATAGTACTTTCTACTGTTTGTATAAATAGCGATGCGCTTGGGAGGGGGGGGGGGGGGGTTGGGGGGGTGGTATGGGTAAAAAGTTAATTTGAATGATTATTGTAACGACCCGTTGGACGGTCAGATACTGTATATTTAATGTGCTTTGTATAATAATAAAGAAATATTTAAAAAAAAAAAAAAAGGTGACAAAAAATGGCCATTTCTACACAGTTTTTATTTAATTTTTTTATGGTGTTCACCTGAGGGGATAGGTCATGTGGTATTTTTATATAGCAGGTTGTTACGGACGTGGTACCTAATATGTCTTCTTTAAAAAATATTTTTTTTACATTTAGCACAATATAAGCATTTTTGAAACAGAAAAAAATCACGTTTTAGTGTCTCCATAGGCCGAGAGCCTTAGCCTTTTTTTGGGCTATTGTCTTAGGTAAGGGATAATTTTTTGTGGGATGAGATAATGGTTAGATTGGTACTATTTTGGGGGGCATACGCCTTTTTGATCGCTTAAAGTTTCACTTTTAGTGATGTAAGGTGACAAAAAAAATGTTTATTAGCACAGATTTTATTTTTTGGACGGTGTTCACCTGAGGGGTTATGTCATGTTATATTTTTATTTAGCCAGTCGATACAGACGCATCAATACCTAATATGTCTACTTTTCTCTTTTTCCTATTTTTTTATTTCATTTTATTTTATTTTGGGAAAAGGGCACTTTTTTAATTATTTTTTTTACTTGAAACATTAAATTTTTTTGTAAAACTTTCTTTTTTTAACTTCTTTTTTCACTTTATTTTTTGTCCCACTTTGGGACAGGGTCTGACCCCACTTCTGTATTATGCTGTATTGAACTGTCAGTGTCTTACACTGTAAGACGCTAACAGTTGCCTAGGAGACCCAGCCCTGGGGCTGGATCTCCTGAGCTTCCGTAGATGGCAGTCTCGATGCCTGTTCAAGGGGGACCCGATGTGGATGTACAAGCTGCCGCAAACCCTCTTTATGCTCCGGTCAGCGTGACCGCGACATACAGGGGGTTAATCCGCGAGCATCTGTGTTTTCACCGATGCTGGCAGATACAGCAGGGGCCCTGCTGTCAGTATCAGCCAGGCCCCTGCTGCTGATCGCGGCAGCAGTTGTTGGGCAGCGCGTTAACCCTAGTGCGTTAAGTACCTGCAAGTTAGGACAAGCATTCTCGTCCAAGGTCCTGAACGTGTTATGGAAATGGTGTGCGTGGGTGGAGGCAGCCCAAAGCATGGCGTCTGCGCGAGATTTAAGAAGGCAGCTCGGTAACGTCGGGGCAAAGGGGGAGGCTGCTGGACAAAAGATATTAGAGGAGAAAGACAGGGTGAAGCGCTACAATCGTGATGGGTGTCAACCTTTTAATGTGAGGGACAGCATTAAACGAGGGCGGCAGGCTTGGGCACTTTGAAAACCCACCTCACTGGGCACTTTAGAGCTATTATTATAATGCAACGGCAACAATCTGCATGTCAGTACTGACGGTTTTAATAGTGAGAATTAGGTGACAGAATTCCTTTAAGGCAATGTTCCCCGACTGCAGTCCTCAGGGCCCAACTGCCAGTCATGATTTGAGAATATCCCACAGAATAAATACCTGTGGTACTGACACTGATTATATCACCTGCTGAATACTAAGGAAGTCCTAAAAACATGGTGGGCAGGTGGGCCCTGAGGGCTGGAGGTGATTTAAGACATTTTTCCACATTCACACAAATTCAAATACATTCAGATCCATGTAGTAGCCAAAGGCAACCGTGGTTAATGTGTTCTCGTTTTTTAGGTTTTTAGTATTATTTGAAAATCCCACATATTTCATATACTCTCAAATACTGCTGACCTTGCTATTACACCCACTTGTCTCATTGACCCTTGGGTTCTCATGCTCACACATACAAAGCTCTTTTTGTACATGCTTTGAATGAAAAATGCTGAAGTTCTCAGTTATTCTCTGCTTTATGCACTTGCTGTATAATACTTAGAATGAATGGCATTGCAGTTAATAGAAAGTAAAAATCATTTTTAAAGATTTCCAATGGGACTTGCCTTCCCCTCCCCAATATGAACACATTCAACCAAGAAGAGCATAACCAGAACATTGCTTTCATTATATGAGTTTAGGCTCTGCATAGTAAAATGGGGCTATATGAAAGAAAGAAAATACAATGCAAGAGCACTCTGCAAACCGAATAAAGTACAATAATGCCATAGTAATAGAAAATATTTGCATTAGCAAATTGCATTGCATTTGTATTTTATTTCTTTGTGTTTCTAGCCATGGCAGAGTGCACCTGCGCATTGGGATGTGCTGACTGACCCCCTTTTTCTTTGCTATATAAAATCATGGGCAAATATTTTATGCAAAATTGTATATTTAACTGTACTTCTCCAGACATGAAATATGGTATCCAAACATGGATGTAGTAACCAATAATATACATATAATAACATCAGCAGAGAAAAAATGCCAGCAACAGTCCAGATTGCAGATTCATTTAATACGAAGAGCAAAAGAATATACAGTGTATTCAGAAAGTCTTTAGACTAGTGATGGTAGAGTCGGATTCGACCTGCTTTGGACGAATCCGAATCTTTGTGTTTACATTAAATATAATGAGGTCCTGAACGCCGTATTGATGATGTAATGTATTTCCCCCGCTGTGGCCGAATGAGCAAGGCTGCTAGTAACGCAAGAACTTGGAAGGCGCCACTTCTTACAGTAACAGCGCATTCCAAACTATATTAAAGAAGGAATCCGAACACGGATTCAAGGGACACAGCTGCATTTTTAACCACTTAGTGACATAATTAATTTTAGTCGATCAGTAACATTTTCCCGCTTTGTGTTCCAGCCATCATAACTTTTTAATTTTGCCTTCTATATTTTTTATTTTATTTTGCGGGATGAATTATAGTTTTTTAGGAACCATTTTGGGGTTTATGTAGTGTATATAAAAACTTATTATTTAAGTTTAGGGGGAAAGCTTAAAAAAAACTGCAATTTTTACATTGTTTGTGGAATGTCTCTAGCTGCTACCCATGTCTTTAGCTGCTACCACTCAGGAGATATGAGCAGCTAAAACAGACCCACCCCTTCTGTCTGAGCTGGGCTCCAGCAGAAGTGTTAAGTGCTTTTCCCAAAGCCCGAGCTGAGCTCCGGGGAAACTGTTAGGTGGTTAATACAGTTCGGCATGTGCTGCTACTTACAGGATTGGCGCATGCGCAAGATTTCCATAGTCTCACTTTACTAGTGGCCTTGCTCATTTGGCCACAGTGGGGGAAGTACATTACATCATTAATATGGTGTCACGGCGCAGTCTGGTAAATACACTTCACACTGAACACAGAAGGGAAGGGAAAAAGGTATTAGGCCTGGAACCTAGGGAAAGGGAAACTGTCACACCTAGCGAGTCCCTACGCCGAGCCCTGACTGCTATCAGTATGAACAGACCTTGATGGTAGGAATGTTCATACGTAGGAACCTAAGCCCTATCTAACCCTAACAGGGCCCTGCAGATAATGTCAGGGCACGGATGGCCTATTACTTTCCAGATGAAGGAATAGGAGACCCCCTTATGCCTAATATCATCAGGTAGGGAAAAACAACAAACAAAAAAGAAGATAAACTTAACTCCTTAACGACCCAGGACGAGAATGCATTCTCATCCTGCGGTTCTCCCCCCCCCCCCCCCCCATGTGCGCTGCTGCGATCAGCAGTACTGAATCCACCAGCATTGCCGGTGGATTAACCCCTCACATGCTGTCAGCGCTGACTGCAGCATATGGGAGGTTTGCGCTCCCTCTCCTTAGCCATCGGGTGGCGGGGACCCGATGACTGCCATGACAGCTCCGATGCCTTACACAGGCATCGGGGCCTGCCAGCTACGGAAGCCCAGGAGATCCAGCTTGAGGGCTGGATCTCTTAGGCAACTGTCAGTGTCTTATTGTGTAAGACGCTGACAATTCAATTAAGTACAATACAGAATGAATTGTACTGAATTAAAACAGGGATCAAACCCTGAAAAGGTGAAGTCCCACAGTGGGACAAATATAAAAAGTAAAAAATTTGAAAAAAGTGTTTTTTTATAAAAAAAATTGTAAAGGTTCAAGTAAAAAAAAAAAAGCGTCCTTTTCACAAAATAATTTTTATTTTTAAATAGGGGAAAAAAATCAAAGTAGACATATTAAATATCGCCGGGTCCGTATCGATCGGCTTTTTAAAAATATCACATGACCTAACCCCTCAGATGAACACCATCAAAAAAATAAAAACTGTGCAAAAAAATTACATTTTGTCACCTTACATCACGTGCAACACCAAGCGATCGAAAAGGATTATGCCACCCAAAATAGTACCAATCTAACAGTTACCTCATCCCGCAAAAAATTAGCCCCTACCTAAGACAATCACCCAAAAAAATAAAAAAACACTATTACTCAGACTATGGAGACACTAAAACATGATTTTTTTTTGTTTCAAAAATGCTTTTATTCTGATAAATGGAAAAAAAAGAAAAGTAGACATATTATCACCACGTCCATAACAACCTGCTCTATAAAAATATCATATGACCTAACCCCTCAGATGAACACCGTAAAGAAATAAAATAAAAACTGTGTAAAAGAAGCCATATTTTGTCCCCTTACATCACAAAAAGTGTAATAGCAAGTGATCAAAAAGTAATACACACACCAAAATCATACCAATCAAACCATCATCTCATCCTGCAAAAAATTAGACCCAACCTAAGACAATCGCATAAAAAATAAAATATAAAAATAGGGCTCTCAGAATATGGAGATGTAAGAACCTACCATATGAAAATATCACATGACCTAACCCCTCAGGTGAACATCGTAAAAAACATAAAATAAAATGTGTGTAAAAAAAAGCACCATGGTAAAAGATCATGTGATGGACCATGTGATGACCGGAGTGACGTCACCACAGGTCCTTTTCCTGTACACAGCATAGAAGAAGACAGAAGAGATGCCGGCTGCGCGAACAAGTGGATTAAGGTGAGTTCAATTTTTTATTTTTATTTTTTTAACCCCTCCAGCGCTATTGTACTATGCATTCTGTATTAAGAATGCTATTATTTTCCCTTATAACCATGTTATAAGGGAAAATAATGATCGGGTCTCCATCCCGAGCGTCTCCTAGCAACCGTGCGTGAAAATCGCACCGCATCCGCACTTGCTTGCGGATGCTTGTGATTTTCACTCAGCCCCATTCACTTTTATGGGGCCTGCGTTGCGTGATAAACGCACAATATAGAGCATGCTGCGATTTTCACACAACGCATAAGTGATGTGTGAAAATAACAACTCATGTGTACAGCCCCATAGAAATGAATGGGTCCGGATTCGTGAATAAATGGAAATCCCAATGCCTCACATCAGTGCACAAATGATTTGTGCTATTTGCATTTACCTCAAGAGATTTTCTCAACAGCTATTCAAATGGCTTGTTCTATAGCATGTGGAAAACTTTAAATTTTTTGTTTGTTTTTAATATTTGTAGAATAGTGTTGAGCGATGATTAGTGATGGACAAACATCGAACGGGACGATTCGCGAATGCAATCAAATGTTCGCGAACCACAAGTTCACGGCGGGCCGCATTCACTTTAATGGTAGGCGAACCTGAAAAACCTGGTAATATTTGCAGCCACCAAATACTTACTAGAAGTGCACAATTCGTCCCACAACATGGACAGTGACATACCAGAGGGGGATCAATGGCAAAAATTCCCACAAAAAATATGTATTTTAATCAGGGGCCATTTTTATGCGTCTTAAAGGGAAACTGTCAAAAATGTGCCCTGCCTGAGCCTAGAAAAATGTTATTTTAGACCACGGGAGTACCGGCCCTAAACATTAGGCATTCACCGGACAGAAAACATCAAGTGATTATGTGGCTGGAGGTATATTAAATGGTCAATGGATATCAATTTTACTGCAGGCCAGTGGACTACAGACCCCAAACAATATTCATTCACTGGACAGAAAACATCAAGTGATTATGTGGCTGGAAGTATATTAGGCGGTCAATGGATATCAATTTTAATGCAGGCCAGTGGAAGCCCCAAACATGCATTCACCGTACAGAAAACATCAAGTGATTATGTAGCTGGAGGTATATTAGACGGTCAATGGATATACATTTTACTGCAGGCAAATGGAGCACAGGCCCCAAACATTAGGCATTAACCGGACAGAAAACATCAAGTGATTATGTGGCTAAAGGTATATTAGACGGTCATTGGATATCAATTTTACTGCAGGCCAGCACAAATACATGTCAAATACATATGTTTAAAAGAACTAAAAATATAAAATTGGATTAAAAGCATGGCTAACGAAATCCCCCCCTCTTGAAAAAAAAACAAATGATAATAGTTGAAATTCGATAACATGTGGTCCGTCACAGGTGTTGAATTCCTCCATGGCCCCAAACATTAGGCATTCACCGGACAGAAAAGGCCTTTTATGCCGCTGTATTTACATAAGACAGGGACCATTCTTAGTTCTGGGTGGTTCCGGATATGTGTGGGCTGGCATGAGGAAATTCAATTAAACGTGGTCATCACAGGTGTTGAATTCCTCTAAGATCCATTCCTCATTCATTTTTAGAAATGTGAGGTAGTCCACACTGTCGTGAGCTAGGCGAGTGCGCTTATTGGTCACGATCCCCCCTGCTGCGCTGAACGTTCTTTTGGACAGGACACTTGACAAGGGGCAAGCCAAGAGTTCCATGGCAAATTGTGCCAGCCCTGACCACAGGTAAAGCCAGCACACCCAGTAGTCAAGGGGTTCCTTGCTTATCAGTGCGTCCACATCGGCCGTTAAGTCGATGTAGTCGGACACATGTCGGTCTAGGCGTTCCCTGAGGCTTAATCTGGAGGGTGGCTGTCGATGGGTTGGTTGCAAGAATGATCTAATATCCGAAGTGACCAACACATCTTCAAACCGCCCTTTTCTTGCATGCGCTGTAGGATTGGTACCCACAACTGTCTCCGTGAGTGGGAATTCCTCTGCCATCGCCCGCAACAGCAGAATGCAGCATCTCTTGAAGCAAGGCCTGGAAATGCTGCATTCTGACATCCCTCTGTGATGCTGTAACATGTCCGCCATTTTATGTTTGTACCAGTGGTCTAAGTACATTGCCACCCAGTACTGGTCCTTGCCCCTTTATGCTTTTTATACGGAGGTCCCTCTTCAAACACTGGAGCATGAAAGCCCCTATTTGCACTAAATTGGAAGCGGTGGATCGGCCTGGCTCCTGCTCATAGCCCAGGAGAACCTGTCTCCTCACCGCAGCCAAGGACAACACCAGAAATCCCAGAAAAGTTTTAAGCCTGCTCTTCTTGCTCCTCCTCCTCCCCCCAAGCACCATCCTCCTCTGACTCCTCTTCAGACTCATGCTGACTTGTCTCATATGGATTAGCCCCCCCTGGGAATTCATTCAGCATTGCGACTTCCTCATATTCCTGCTCCTTGACGGCTTGATCAATGACACGACGCAATGCACACTCCAGAAAGAAGGTGTAAGGTACGATGTCACTGATGGCGCCCTGGCTGTGACTGATCTCATCAAATGGCCGCAGAAGTCTGCATGCATCGCGCATGAGCAGACACTGGTGCGGTGAAAAAAAGCTCCCCAGAACCTGTCCTGCCGCAGAGTTCGTACAGGTAGTCGTTAACGGCACGTTTCTGCTGGAGCAGCCTATCAAGCATATACTGTACAAGGTGGAGTTCTAGCTCGTCGGGAAGTCACAAATCAGACGTCTGATGGGCTACTGGTGTCGCCGCTGAACGCCAGCAAGGCGAGCCATGGCCGTGTAAGATCTTCTAAAATGGCCAGAGATTCTCCTGGCCTGCCGCAAGACGCCCTGGACGAATCGCTGCACGACTAAGTTCAGGACGTGTGCCATACACGGCACGTGTGTCATTTTGTCCTGTTTCAGTGCACTCAGCAGATTGGCACCGTTGTCGCACATCACTTTATCAACTGTCAAATTGAGCGGGGTTAGACACTGATCGGATTGTGACCGCAGAGCTAAAAGGAGTGCAGGACCAGTGTGGCTCTTGGCTTCCAGGAACAACAGCCGCAGCACAGCATGGCAACGTCTCACCTGGCACGTCGAATAGGTTCTGGGGAGCTGGGGGGTGCAGGCAGTAGCAGTGGAAAAGGAGGAGGAGAAGAAGAGGCAGACCTGCATGCAATCCGTGGCGGTAACACCAAATCCACACGGGTGCCAAGGGTTGCATGCCTGACAGCCGTCAGAAGGTTCACCCAGTGGGCAGTAAAAGTTATGTACCTTCCCTGTCTGTGTTTGCTAGACCACGTGTCTATGGTCAGATGTATCTGGACACCGACACTGTGTGCCAGAGATACATTCACTTGCCGCTGAACATGATCATATAGCTCTGGGATGCCCTTCTGGGAGAAATATTTCCTTCTGGGGACCTTCCATTGCGGTGTGCCATTGGCCACAAATTTTCTAAAGGACTCAGAGTCCACCAGTTTTTATGGCAGTAGTTGGCGGGCTAGCAGTTCCGACAAGCCGGCGGTCAGCCGTTGGGCAAGAGGGTTATCCGGCGTCATCAACTTTTTACGTTCGAACATTTGGGCCACGGAAGCGTGCCTTTTGCCAGATGAACGCGATGACAGTACGGTGGAAGGTGGAGTGGAGGACAAATGGAAGGAGAAGGAGAAGAGGCAGGACGTGGAGGTCCGGGACTGTAGCTTTCTGGGTTCCGACGGTGTTGCTCCCACTGGGCTCGGTGATGGGAGGCCAGGTGCCTTCTTAAAGCAATCGTCCCTAGGTGAGTGTTGGGCTTACCACGACTTATGCACTGACTGTACAGGCTGCAGATGGCAACACTATTGTCAGCAGCTGACACGTCAAAAAAAGCCCACACTGCGGAGCCATGTGTCGGCGTCCTGGCAGCATTATATTGTTATATTGATTATCACATCCACATAATTGCTATCTTGTGTAGGATGTCTATTGTGGTACTTGTGGTTCGCTGCGGGCATCCTCCACTGTATGCATTTTTGCTGGGGATCGTGATTAGCAACGGGCCACAAGTGCAGGATTTGCTCCCCTATATATAGGCACGACTGCATGTGGGTTTGAGCATTTCCTGCCTGTTTAATACCACGCCATTCTTTTCAGTTTGTATATATAGAGATGCCTGGAGGTGTATAAACTCCAATTTAAATGTGCCTGCTTTCCATCTACAGGCTACATTTAGGTGCACCTGTGAGGCCTGGGCCATACCAGCCAGTCTTGAGTGGGACTCGCAGACTCCTCCCTCCTCCCATTGCTAGCATGGTTACATGCTGGAGGTAACTGGTGAGTTACAGGAGCATGAGGCCAACTCGCAAACAACTCACCGGTTTGGTGTCCCTAACAGTCTGTCCCTGCTCCACACAGCAATCTCTCCCAACACTGGCAAAAAAACTGAATGTAAAATGGCTGCCAGATCGGGTTTATTTATAGGGTAGGGGGTATGTCCATGTGCTGAAACGTCTCAATTGGCTGTCCTGTCCCACCTGATGGATGTGTCAAGGGGAAAAGTTCTTCACAATGCTAAGAATATGGCGCTGCCTGTTCTGCGAACCGCAAATGAGCAAAGTTCGCCTTGAAATGATCGCTGGGCGAACTGCAAGGCCATCTCTAGCGAGAATATTTAACTAAGTTGTATATAGATGAAGTTTGACCTTTATTATCACCTGCTCCTACTGAATGCCTATAGTTTGTTATTTTATGCGTTTGGCCTCTTTCACACGAATGTCCATTAAATTTAGGTAATTTAGAGAATGGCCTCATTCTCTAAATTTAATGGAGGCCATTTTGACACCAAAAGAGGTTTGATACAGTGTGGGCTCAGCATGCATGTGGAACTTGCATTCCCTAAATTTAACGGAAGCTAGTATAGCACCAGTAGAGGTAGTATTTAGTGTTAAGTTCCTGTCCTAAAGAGATCACCTTGTCGTTGGCGGATAGGCACAAATGATTTTGTACAAAATGTATTTGCCAAGAATCTCACATTTATAACGTAGCATCAGTCCTAGTATTTTTTCTATCTTCAGTATGGCACAATTGTATTTACTTTATTATTTGTGTTTGCAGAGTGCTATTGCATTGTGTTTGTTTTTGCTTTTGTGCTTTCAGCCATGGCGTGTGTAAAATATTTGTCTTTTCTTTTTAATGAATAAATTTGCAAACATTTCTAAAATTCTCTTTTCACTTTTTCATTATGGGGTATTGAGTGCAGATTGATGGGGGAAAACTTGATTTTTATTTTATTTTAGAACAAGGCTGTAACATAAAAAATTTGAAAAAATAGAAAGGGTCCGAAGATTTTCCAAACGTATTGTACATGGCAGATATGCACTGGTTCTGATGACATAATCTATACTAGAATCAGACAGACTTTTTAGGTATATGATTGTAAAGCCTAAGTTAGGTCCTCCAGGATCCCAGGGACATGCACATGTGGTGCACAGAGAACACTGCTATACATTTTAATGTTCCCCTCAGAGCCCCAATAATAGTCATAGCAGCCACAATAGGTGTCTTATTGCACTTACTCCATACCTTCTTCATACACTACTCAGAAAAAGTTAGGGATATTTGGCTTTTAGGTGAAATTTATGGAATATGTAACACGCTACAGTGATATTATATCATGAAAGTAGGGCATTTAAGTAGAAGCATACATGGTGATTTCCTAATCTCAAACAATTTATTGAAACAAAACCCAACAGTGTCAGTGTCTTAATAACTTGTCATGTGGCCTTGAGCATCAATTATAGCTTGACAGCGACGTCTCATGCTGTTCACAAGTCGACTTATTGTCTTCTGAGGCATTGTATACCACTCTTCTTGAAGGGCGGCCCTCAGGTCATTGAGGTTATGGGGTACAGAGTTACAAGCCTCTACACAGTGACACAGCTGATCCCTTAGGTTTTCAATGGTATTCAGATCTGGGTAAAGTGCAGGCCACTCCATTTGAGGTACCCCAGTCTCCAAGAGCTGTCCCCTAATAATGCGACCTCGATGAGCTGGCGCATTGTCGTCCATGAAGATGAAATTAGGCCTGTGTTGTTCATGCAGAGGCATAATGACTGGATTAATTATGTTATTCATATAGTATGGGCTTGTCACTGTACCATTCACAAAGTGTAGGGAAGTTCTGTATTGACTAGACACTCCTGCGCACAGTGTAACACCACCACCAAAGGCTTGCCTGATGACAACAGTGGCTGATGCATAGCACTATCCTTGACGTCTCGAACATTTTAATTTCTTCTCAGAGTGCATCGACTTTCATCAGTGAACAGCACTGAAGCCCACAGGTCCCTCGTCCAGCGTAGATGCTCCCTGGGCCCATGCAAGACAATGACGCCTGTGTCTGTGTGGTCAGGTATCCTTGCAGGTCATCTAGTAGGTTTCGAATGGTCTGATGTGACACTTGGGTGCCTCTCACCTTCCTTAAATGTGCCTGGAGTTGTGTGGCATTCATCATCCGGATCTGAAGAGCATTGTTCACAATGAAGCAGTCGTCAGTGGGATGGGGCCAAAGGACGTCCACTTTTATGCCTTTCTGTGACTCTTCCAGTCTCTCTGTATCTCTATTGCAACCTGCTGATGACACTCTAAGCTCAGAACATCCTGCTTGAAGCCTCGCAATGGCGAAGTACTGTTGATCAATTGTTAGGTGAAGTATTGGTCTCATGATGTCTAAATGTAAACAGCATGATGAGGAGAACTATTATAATACCAATTTTAATTGAACCATGACATTTATTGGGTGATTCATGGATCAAACACCTGTTGTGAATTTTGCCATTAAGCTCCTTGTTCGAAAGCAGCAAGTTGTGCAAAAAGTACTGAAACATTGAACAGCTGGAGATGTGCATTCAAAGGTTTAGATAAGGTCACCATAGGTTCATCCTGAAATTTCACCCACAATTCAAATATACCTAACGTTTTGTGAATAGTATATATGTAGTGAAATCATTCTGCATTTTCCAGTGACAGTTAATCCATGGAGTCCCAGCACTGTACATGTACAGCGCTGTGGACAGTAACTTAAGTCCTGTCCTCCCTGATCGGGCACGTGCAGGAGCTACGCTCGCATGATCAGCTGCAGGGGCCCCTCTGTTACTGTTAGCAGGACCCCTGCTGTATCCACCAGCAGGGGCGTATTGGCCATATAGGAGTATTTTGTGCTGCATTGTGGTATTTGGTTCAGCTGGGGCAGTAGCATAGTGCTCTGCACTAAGGTATTGATGACCCTGCCTCCTTCTGTTGTCCCTGCCTACATATGTTGGCCTGCCTAATTATGCTGTTATGTCAATTTGGACCTGCTTGCAACATGGGGCCACCAATACCTTTTTTTCCAGGGCCACTTTTAGTTCCCAGTCTGTCCCTGTCCAACAGTATAGGTGAAACCATTGATGGCGGCGTATTAACCCTTTATGACTGCAGCATGTACAGGATTTGCACACGGAGGGGGCTACCTCTCTGACCCCATTGCCCCAGCACTGAGGTGATAGGGGGCCTATGACTGCTAAGGCTGGCCCAATGCCTTACACAGGTCTCAAGGCCTGTCTACTACAGAGGCCTATAAGGCTGTGTCTCATAGGCATACTGTCAGTGTCATATGACAATGTATTTTAATGCATTGTAAAGGGGATCAAACACCAAAATTTGAAGTCCCATAGTAAGACATACGGTAATAAAAAGAAATAAAAGCTTCAAGTAAAAAAAAAAAAAGTGCCTCTTCCCCATAATCAAGTCATTTAAAATGGTAAAAAATAGAAATATTAGATAAATAGATATATAAGTTATTGCCGGGTCCGAATCGACCGGCTCTATGAAAATATTAAATTATCTACCCCTGCTGGTGAACGACATAAAAACAAACAAAAAAAAACTGTGCCAAAACACATCCCACCATGCCTCAGATAAAGTGTAATATCAAGCAATCAAAAAGTACTATGTACCCCACAATGGTACCGATGAAAACCTCACACCGCAAAAAATAAGCCTCCCTTCACCTTATAGTTTCTAAAAGTTTAAAGAATATGGCTCTCAGAAAATGGTGTTGCAAAAACATGATTTTGTTTTAAAAAATGCTTTGTGTAAAAGTCGCAAAACATAAAAAAAACTATATAAAATTGGTATCTCTGCAATCGTACTGACCAGCAGAATGAAGATACAGCAACATGTAATTTTCCCCACACAGTGCAAGCTGCAATAAAAAAACTAAAACAAATAGCAGTTTATCCTGCTTCCCAAAAAAAAAAAATGACCAAATAGTTGTATTTACCCCAAAATAGAACCAGTAATGATGGCAACTCATCCCGCAAAAAATGCAAAGAACATTTTTATTCTTTTCAATGGTTTTTTCAAAGTAGTAAAACAAAATAAAAACTATACTTGGCATTGCTGCAATTGTATTGACACACAGAATAAGGACGCCATAATTTTTAATGTATAGGGATCCAAATCCAAAAAACCATGACGGAATTGTTTTGTTTTGTTTTTTACCCCACAAAGACTTGTTTCCCTGTTTTCCACTACAAGACAAGGTAAATTAAATGATCCTATTTAAAAATACAACTTGCCCTGGCAAAAGTAAGTTCTCATACAGCTATGTGAATTGAAAATAAAAAAAATTATAGCTTTTGGAATGTTCCATAGTAACAGTTTATAAGGTTGAAAAAAAGAAATCCGTCCATCCATTTTAGCATGTTAACCCACAAGTTGATCCAGAGGAATAAAAATAAATTAAAAAAACATGATTTGGAAGCCAGTTTTCCTCATTTTAAAGAGTAACTAAACCTTTGCATCAAATATGATGTCCAATAACGTAAGACCAGAGGAGAATGATGTCGTCTCCCCACAATACTCCTAATATCAGCAGGAAAATCAGAGAAACCTCCAAAATTAGAGGTATGAATTTTAAAAAGTAACTTTCACTAGTGATTGTTAAAATATCTCAATACCATAGATACATACAACAAATATAGAACACTTGTGTGCAGTGCGCCACACTTTGGCTACAACTTACTAAAATATGTCACCAGGCAGGTTTGGACCATAGGATACAGCAAAAAATTGAACAATCTCACCGGTCCAGACGCGATGGATGGTTATTTCAGATATGGATCGTTCAAAGGCCCCTAGGTTGCCATCAGTGACAGCTCCGGTGCGTAGTCCATGTACCGCCAAGCGGTGGATAGGAGTTCTCCAATGTGTCACACATACGAGGCAGGGTAGCTCTTGAACGTCTATGCAGAGGTGGCAGCAGGAACAGCTATCCCAAAATTGCCCTGTAAGGGGAAGGGAGCTGAAGAGACCCTGCCTACCTATGCAGAGCACCCGCCCCGAAAGGGGCGACCCCGCCCGGATACCTGTCCCTAGGCCCGGGCAGAATCCCTAGTGCACCCTAGAAAGAAGTTCCCGACTTGCCACGTTTCATTGCAGTAACTCATTAGGGGATATGCAGTCTAGGTTAAATAAGCGTAGTACACTAATTGCTGAATACACACTTATCTGGGTTAAATAAGCGGAGTACACTAATTGCTGAATACACACTTGTCTGGGTTAAATAAGCTGAGTACACTAATTGCTAGATACACAAATGATAGTTGCTAAGTACACAAATAGCTGAATACACAATGGCTGATTACATAATTGCTAAACTCTGAATATTCTAAATATCAGAAGTGGATAACTCCAACTATGAGTCAAGAGATCGGGATTACCACCAATGTAAGAAGATGTCCCGTACTAAAGATGCAAGTGGTCGTGAGGAATCCCTAAGGTGCACTATAGTGATAAGGGACTTAAAGGTAATTACAAACTACACTAGCCTAACTACCAGTGGGCAGAGTTGCATGACTCTGTGTCCATTCTGACACTCGGTGTCTCAGTAAAGGCGCCGCTTCGCGCCCTTAAATGCGAAATCCGTATGACCAGTCAGGTGACTCGATTATGTGATGCCAAGAATGCTCCCATACCGACGTGTTATGTCATGCGCTCCTTGGAACGCAGGCGGTGATCACATGATGCAGAAGTGAAGCAGTTGTGAGAGCGGCAGCGCCGCCCCGCAGTCGGATGTGCCCAATCACAGGAATGGACATTCCGGGTAAGGGGCCAAGGCATCGATGACTGATGCTAGTTGGTATACAACAATAGTTCAAAGAAAAGGGCATTTTATGCAAGATCCCCCCAAGTACGGTCAACCGCACATAAAGGCAAAGGGAGCCCCAATGGATAAAGACATATTCACATGACAACAATGCAGAATTAGAATTGCAGAAATATATTCCTGTAGCAAGAATACAACTATTACTATAATGGTATAAGATAAACGAAACTATGATACTGGAACTAATGATACGCTATACATTAAAAAATGCGTTTAGAGGAAACAGCTGTAATTAAGTTCCTCATTCAGACCAAGCAGGGCCATAGTCTTCAGATAAATCCAGTGGGCTTCTTTTTGGAGAATTAGGCGGTCCCAGTTACCACCTCTACGGGGAGGGGGGGTATGACCTTGTCAATACCCTTGAATAATACCCTTGCCCTTCCCTGATGATGGCATATAACTGCCCTGATGATGGCATATAAAATGTTGGGCTACTGGTGTATCCCTTCCATTGGCAATATCATTCAGATGTTCTCCTATTCTTCACCGAAATTCGCAAATGGTTTTGCCAACGTACTCTATGCCACACTCACAAGTAAGGAGATAAATCACTCCTCTGGTTTTGCAATTAATGTAATATTAAATGGAGTACGTTTTTCCCATGTTATGGCTTGTGAACTGCGGACCTATGTTGATATATCTACAGGCCACACACCCGCTACACTAAAAGCATCCCTTTGTCCGTGTCTGCTGATTTAACCATGAGCAACCCAGGGGAGTTGGTGGAATAAATTTACTATGGCTCAATCTGTCACGTAAACTCCACCCCGACGGTAGGTAATGTGTGGATATACCCCCACCACGGGTTGCAGATCCGGATCCATAGTGAGAATTCCCCAATGTTGGATCACTATCTGCCGTATCTGTGGTGACGCCCTATCGAATGTGGTAACCCGGCAAATCAGACCTGTGCCCTTCTCCTGTGTCGGTTTAGGGGAAAGTAGGTTCGACCTTTCCTCCTGCAGGGCTGACCGAAATCAGAACCTTGTCAGGATAGCCCCGCTGTTGAAATCTGGCTCTCAGGTCCGAGGCCTGATGTATGAACTCTAGCTTAGTGGAGCAATTCCTGCGAAGGAGCAGGTACTCTCCCTTGGGAATTCCACTTCTGAGTGGTACTGGATGGCTACTTTCCCATCTCAGAAGAGAATTGGCAGAACTGGGTTTTCAGTAAATTGTGGTATCAAGTTCCCATCCCATATTCCTGGTGATCAAAACATCCAAGAATGTTAATGACTGCCTGTCAGATTCATAGGTGAAGTGTAGAGTGATCTGATTATGATTCAACCTGTCCCTGAACAAAGGACTCAAAAGCTGGTTTAGGTCAGTTCCAGATGATAAAAATGTCATCAATGTACCGCACCCATAGCCCTATCTGGTCACTAACATGCCCCCTATCCTTTGTAAACACCAAAGACTCCTCCCACCATCCCAGGAACAGATTAGCGTATGATGGGGCACATGGACTCCCCATCGCGGTGCCCCTGAACTGGTGGTACAATTTTTTATTGAAGGAGAAGATGTTGTGAGTTAAGGTAAACTCCAAAATGTGAAGGACAAAACGGCTATGGGCGCGGTACTGACAACCTCGTGACCTTAGGAAATGCGACACTGCTTGGAGCCCCAGAGAATGTGGAATACTGGAATACAATGCTTCCACATCGATTGAGCAGAGCCAACTACCCTCATCCACATGTACCCCCTCAATACGTCTCAACAAGTCAGTCGTGTCCCGTGTATAGGAAGGTAAGGCCAACAGAAAAGGGGCCAATATCCGATCAATATAGATACCCAGATTCCGACATAAATTATCGACACCTGAAACTATCAGTCTGCCCTTAAGAGGCAAGACACCCTTATGTAGTTTTGGAAGACAATAAAATGTCGACATACGTGGATGTATCGGTGGGAGGAAGTCATATTTATCTTGTGTGATGACCTCAGATTGTTTGGCCTCATCCAGAATACCCTTAAGTTCACTCCTAAATCTTTGACTAAGGTCTTGACCAAGTACCTGATATGTATCGCCATCCCTCAGGAGGGACTCACACATTCTACGGTATTGATCCACATCCATGATGACCATATTGCTGCCCTTATCTGACGGTTTGATCACCACTGACTTGTAATTCTCCAAATCAGCAGTAGCGGCCTTCATGGCAGGATCACAATTAGGTACAGAGGGTTGTAGTCGCATCCCCTCGATCTGTTTGGTTACCAGGTCTAAAAAGACGTCAATGCATGAGACTTCTCCTATCTGGGGTGGCATCCTACTACTACATTTTTATCATCTGGAACGGACCTAAACCAGCTTTTGAGTCCTTTCTTCAGGGGTTTAATCATAATCAGATCAATCTACACTTCACCTATGAATCTGACAGACAGTCATTACCATTCTTGGATGTTTTGATCACCAGGAATATGGGAGGGGAACTTGATACCACGGTTTACCGAAAACCCAGTTCTACCAATTCTCTTCTGAGATGGGAAAGTAGCCAAGTACCACTCAGAAGAGGAATTCCCAAGGGACAGTACCTGCACCTTTGCAGGAATTGCTCTACTAAGTGGGAGTTCATACGTCAGGCCTCGCACCTGAGAGCCAGATTTCAACAGCGGGGCTATCCTGACAAGGTTCTTAGATCCGCCTTTCAGTCAGCCCTGCAGGAGGAAAGGTCGAACCTACTTTCCCCTAAACTGACACAGGAGCAGGACACAGGTCTGATTCGCCTTGTTACCACATTCGATAGGGCGTCACCACAGATACGTCTGATAGTGATCCAACAGTGGGGAATTCTCACTATGGATCCGGTTCTGCAAAGCGTGGTGAGGGTATATCCACACATTACCTACCGTCGGGGGCGGAGTTAACGTGACAGATTGATCCATAGTGAATTCATTCCACCAACTCCCCTGGGTTGCTTATGGTTAGATCAGCAGACACGGACAAAGGACTGCTTTAAGTGTAGCGGGTGTGTAGATATATATGTAGATATATCAACACTAGTGATGAGCGGCAGGTGCCATATTCGATTTCGACGAAATTCGCGAATATTCGATAGAATATTCGTTTTATTTTCGTCGAAATCGAATATTCGTCATTATTCTAGTTATCGCGAATAATATGCGATTTAAAAAAATCGCATATGCGATTTTTTTAATTTTTTTTTTTTTTTTTTTAAACTTAAAAGGCTACTCTCCTATTGAAATCGCAAATGCGATTAATATAACACGAAATAATCGCATTTGCAATTTCAACGTAATTCTCAAGTCCGACAGTACATTCTAGTATATGGAGACGTTACCATGGTGATGGGGACGCTCCATGAGCACGGAATATAGCAGGGATCAGCAACCTTCGGCACTCCAGCTGTGGTGCAACTACAACTCCCAGCATGCACACCTCCATGGCTGTTCTCAGGACTCCCAAAGAAGTGAATGGAGCATGCTGGGAGTCGTAGTTTGACAACAGCTGGAGTGCCGGAGGTTGCTGATCCCTGGAATATAGCATTACTAAGGTGAAATCGCAAATGCGATTATTTCGTGTTATATTAATCGCATTTGCGATTATCTATTTTTTATTTTATTTTTTACTATGGTTGGCTTCAATGGTAGAATTAGCGAATATGACGAATATATTCGTTATATTCCACAAAACGAAGATAACGAAGTATTCTGCGTCTCAGTTATATCTACCTATTCATCAACTTCGCTAATTCTAGCAATCATATAGGAAAGTTTACTATAGAGACAGATAAGTATAATTCGCTATGCGATTATATTACTTTGCTTTTTTATATAAATAGATTATAATAATTATCAGGTATTATAATTATTCTATTTATATAAAAAAAAGCAGTCATATAATCGCATAGCGAATTATACTTAGCTGTCTCTATAGTCAACTTTCCTATATGATTGCTAGAATTAGCGAAGTTGATGAATAGGTAGATATAACTGAGATGCAGAATACTTCGTTATCTTCGTTTTGTGGAATATGACGAATACATTCGTATATTCGTTTTGTGGAATATAACGAATATATTCGTCATATTCGCTAATTCTACCATTGAAGCCAACCATAGTAAAAAAAAATCGCAAATGCGATTAATATAACACGAAATAATCGCATTTGCGATTTTAACTTAGTAATGCTATATTCCATGCTCATGGGAACGTCTCCATATACTAGAATGTACTGTCGGATTTGAGAATTACATTGAAATCGCAAATGCGATTATTTCGTGTTATATTAATCGCAATTGCGATTTCAACGTAATTCTCAAATCCGACAATACATTCTAGTATATGGAGACGTTCCCATGGAGATGGGGACGCTCCATGAGCACGGAAGGCGGCAGAAGCGGCAACGGGCACTGACTGGAGCAGCCAGGAAGCCAGGAATCCAAAGGACAGGTAAGAACAACTTTAGGGAAGTGGGAAAGAAAAAAATATAACAATTAAAAAAAAAAAAAAAAAAAAAAAAAAAGAATATTCGAAATATCGAATTTATAGCACTATATTCAAAATATTCGCGAATTAGCGAAGTGCCGATATTCGCGAAAAAAATTCGCTATTCGAATATTCGCGCTCAACACTAATCAACACAGGTCCGCAGTAACACGGTAAAAACGTACTCTATTCAACATTACATTCATTGTAAAACCAGAGGAGTGATTTATCTCCTTACTTGTGAGTGAGGCATGGAGTACGTTGGCAAAATCATTTGCAAATTTCGGTGAAGAATAGAAGAACATCTGAATGATATTGCCAATGGAAGGGATACACTAGTAGCCCAACATTTTATATGCCATCATCAGGGCAGGGCAAGGGTATCATTCAAGGGTATTGACAAGGTCATACCCCCCGTAGAGGTGGTAACTGGGACCGCATAATTCTTCAAAAAGAGGCCTGCTGGATTTACTATCTGAAGACTATGGCCCTGCTTGGTCTGAATGAGCAACTTAATTACAGCTGTTTCCTCTAAACACATTTTTGAATGTATAGCGTATCATTAGTTCCAGTATCATTGTTTCACTGATCTTATACCATTATAGTAATAGTTGTATTCTTTCTACAGTAATATATTTCTGCAATTCTAATTCTGCATTGTTCTCATGTGAATATGTCTTTGCCCATTGAGGCTCCCTTTGCCTTTATGTGCGGTTGACCGTACTTTGGGGGGATCTTGCATAAAATGCCCTTTTCTTTGAACTATTGTTGTATACCAACTGGCATCAGTCATCGATGCCTTGGCCCCTTACCCGGAATGTCCATTCCTCTGATTGGGCACATCCGACTGCGGGGGCGGCGCTGCCACTGTCCCCACTGCTTCACTTCTGCATCATGCGATTGCTGCCTGTGTTCCAAGTAACACGTCAGCGTGCCTGTGGGCGCTGTCTTGGCATCACATGATCGAGTCACCTGACTGGTCATACGGATTTCGCATTTAAAGGCGCGAAGCGGCGTCTTTACCGAAACATTGAGCGTCAGAATGGACACAGAGTCATGCGACTCTGCCTACTGGTAGTTAGGCTAGTGTAGTTTGTAATTACCTTTAAGTCCCTTATCACTATAGTGCACCTTAGGGATTCCTCCCGACCACTTGCATCTTTAGTACGGGACATCTTCTTACATTGGTGGTAATCCCCATCTCTTGACTCATAGTTGGAGTTATCCACTTCTGATATTTAGAATATTCAGAGTTTAGCAATTATGTAATCAGCCATTGTGTATTCAGCTATTTGTGTACTTAGCAACTATCATTTGTGTATCTAGCAATTAGTGTACTCAGCTTATTTAACCCAGACAAGTGTGTATTCAGCAATTAGTGTACTCCGCTTATTTAACTTAGACTGCGTATCCCCTGAAAAGTTACTGCAACAAAAGGGTCTCTTCAGCTCCCTTCCCCTTATAGGGCAATTTCGGGATAGCTGTTCCTGCTGCCACCTCTGCATAGACGTTCAAGAACTACCCTGCCTCGTATGTGTGACACATTGGAGAACTCCTATCCTCCGCATGGCGGTACATGGAAGAAGCACTGTAGCTGGCACTGATGGCAACCTAGGGGTCTTCGAACGATCCATATCCAAAATAACCATCCATCGCATCTGAACTGGTGAGATTGTTTAATTTTTTCCTCCCCTATGCTGTATCCTATGGTCCGAACCTGCCTGGTGACATATTTTAGTAAGTTGTAGCCAAAGTGTTGTTGTGCTTTTTCATAAGTTTAAACAGTTATACTTACTTATTTTAGTTATAATGGGTATTCATTGCCTTTAAGAGCAATGTTGATTTATATTCACTGTTTTGTATGAAGTTTCATGTAGGCCAAAGTAAGTCCATGAGAAGATTACTGTGCTGTTCGAAAACGAGTGTTATTGTAACAATATATTATACATTTAGAAAGTTAGAAGATACACCGCACCTGCAGATTCTGAGGCTTTATTGTTTTTCCTATCTGAACATGAATTCCACAGTGTGAGAATGGTCTAGATGTTCCTCAAAGTATATATTCATGTATCAAAGTTTGTCCCTCAGCCCTGAGACAAGGCCTCTAGATGTCAGAGGTGTGAAGTGTTGAAAATATTAGGCATGTATGAGTCAACCCTTAATGGTATGATGCTTATTGCTTATACAACAGTGCCATCTAGATATAAGCAGTTAATACTACATCAGTAGCAAAATTGCATTCTGGGTAGTATTATGACGTCATGCTCCTTATCAATGCACACACCCCTCCAACAATGATTGGAAAGTTCCAAACTCGGAGGGCGTGTTCATCTGATAAGTTTTGGGTTAAGAAACCAGTTACCAGAAAAAAAAGGGAGAAAAAGAAAAAAAAGAGAAACAAACATTTGGATTATAGATCTCTGGAAAATCATTTGGATTATCGGGAAAAACTCTTGAGAGCTGGCTGCCCCAAGACTCTGCACATCACTTGACCCTTGGGTAATGTATATTTTGTTTTATGTAGTATTGATCTAAATTAATTGGCTTGATACTTAGCCAGATACCCGCTCACTTGCGGACGTGTAACGTTAGTTGCTACATCAGTATTTTCTCTGATTTCAGTTACGATGCATATAACTGAAAGAAGGGGATAATATTGGAGAAACTCTTTGTTGGGAATCTTTGAATTCCCTAGTTTAATATCAAGCCAATAATTTATACGTTTTGTTGCAATACTACCATTATCTGAAAGATTGGTCATCATTTTGGGCGGAGCAAGGGCTCGTATCTGTCATCTTCTTGATTGAGTTTTCCGCATAATCCATTGATTGTATATCTCTCACAAAATTTAAAGCCGTATTGCATAATATTCTTGTGTTGGTTGAGTAGTGTTTTGTTGGTATCATATAGTGGTGAATTCTGGGTACTGCATATCATTGTATATTATTGAAATTTAGGTTGATTCATTTTTGTTTGTATTTTAACCTATTGTATAATAAACCATTTATATTTTTGCATAGACGCTTGTACCCTGTTTTACTGATTGCACAAAATAATCAGGTTCTCGATTGAACTCTTTATATTTATATAAAGCATTTGCTATATATACCCGACAGTGTGGCGTACTGCACACAAGTGTTCTATATTTGTTGTACGTCTCTATGGTGTTGAGATATTTTAACATTCACTAGTAAAAGTCACGTTTTAAAATTCCCATACCTCTAATTTTTGGAGGTCTCTGATTTCCCCTCAAATATGATGTCCCTAATTTAAATTTTGTGTTTTTCTTAGTCTTTTCCCTTCCCTGTGCGCTTAAAAGTCAGTTCTCTGTACACCTCTGACAGCTCAGCGGTGTACGGCGTACAGGCTGTGAAATTTATCAATGGGGCCGCAGCGCAGGAAGTACGGGCAGGGGCGCATATTGCTGCTCCTGCTCGTGCCGTGCCCCCCGGAGGTTTACTAACTCCTGGCATAGCACATGGTACCCTGTACCCATGTACTAAACCAGGTATCGGTGAGTACCCATGTACTATGCCAGGAGTTGGTAATCCTCCGGGGATAACAGGCAAGAGCAGCAATATGAGCACCTGCCCGTACTCACAGCACTGCTGCAGCCCCATTGATAAATTTCACTTCACATACTGAGCAGTCAGCGGTATACAGAGAACCGAGTTTTAAGCGCACAGTGAATGGCACTTTAGGTAGGGAAAAGACTAAGAAAAATACAAAATTAATAAAGTATATTAGAAAAAGTTTTTTTAGGGCATTAGGGACATCATATAAAAATTTGATGCAAAGGTTTAGTTACTTTTTAAGGGAAAAAAAAATCCTTTCTGACTTCAATCAGGCAATCACAATAACTCCCTGGATGAATGACCCCTCTCTAGAAGCTATAGCCTGTAATATTATTACTCTCCAGAAATATTATTACCCTCCAGAAATACATCCAGGCCCCTCTTGAATTCCTTTATTGTACTCACCATCACCACCTCCTCAGGCAGAGAGTTCCATAGTCTCACTGCTCTTACAGTAAAGAATCCTCTACTATGTTTGTGTAGAAACCTTCCTTCCTCCAGACACAGAGGATCAGTGATGAGCGGCATGGGTTATAATCGAATTTGCGATATTTTGCGAATATTTTGTAGAATGATTCTATGTATTCTATGATTTTTTTACTCGAAAAATCGGCAAGGTAATGATCGCGTAATATGCAAATTTTCATAATGCGAATTTTATCGCAAATTTTTCAATTGCCGAGTAAAAACAGGATTCCTCCCTGCTTCTTGCCTGTGGGCCAATGAGCATAGCACTATATCGAATATATATATATTTTTTTTATTTTCGTAATATTCTAAAACAAGAATATATAGCAATATAGCGAATATTCTAAAAAATAAAATAAAAATTACAACTATTAGACAAAGTAGATTATAGCACTATATTAGCTAAATTGCTCTATATTAGTTTTTTTCGAATATTCGCTATATTGCTATATATTATTGTTTTAGAATATTACGAATATTCGAGAAAAATGAATATATTCGATATAGTGCTATATATTCGCTTTTTAGAATATTCATAATTTTTCCCATCTAAAGTCATGATTCCTCCCTGCTTCTTGCTTGTGGGCCAATGACTAATTGGCCCACAAGCAGGAAGCAGGGAGGAATCATGTTTTTACTCGGCAATTGAAAAATTTGCGAAAAAAATTTGCTTTACGAAAATTCGCATTACGAAAATTTGCAATCAACACTACTCCTAAAGTCAAAGATACTGCAGCCTTCTCATTGGCCCACAAACTAGAGGCAAGGAGGGATCATGTGTACTGATTAAAAAAAAATCTCGAATATTCAAAATTCCGAATATATATCACTAAATTCTAAATATTCACGAATTTTCGAAGTACGTATATTCACGAAAAAAATTTGCAATTCGAATATTCGTGATCAACACTACAGAGGATGTCACCTTGTCACAGTCACGAGGATAAATAGATAATGGGATAGATCTCTGTACTGTCCCCTGATATATTTATACATAGTAATTAGATCTCCCCTCAGTCGTCTTTTTTTCTACACTGAATAACCCTAATTTTGATAATCTTTCAGGGTACGGTATTCCACCCATTCCAGGTATTACTTTAGTTGCCCTCCTCTGAACCCTCTCCAGCTGTGCTATGTCTGCCTTGCTCACAGGAGCCCAGAACTGTACACAGTACTCCATGTGTGGTCTGACTAGTGATTTGTAAAGTGGCAGGATTATGTTCTCATCACTGGCATCTATGCCCCTTTTTATGCACTCCATTATCTTATTGGCCTTGGCAGCAGCTGCCTGGCATTGGTTTCTACAGTTAAAGGGGTATTCCCATCTCAGACAAAAGGAGCACATCGCTACATATCGCCACCTTTGGGAGCCACAGCTTCCATTCACTTCTATGGGGCTGACGGAAATAGCCGAGCTCAGCTACTTTAGGCGGCCCCATAGAAATGAATGGATGGTGGCCACACATGCAGGCGGCTGTGTTTATTAGATATGCCCCAATTGTCTGGGATGAAAACCCCTTTAAGCTTGCTTTCCACTAAAATTCCATTTCCATGTCAGTGTTACCCAGTGTTTTACCATTTAGTATGTACGGATGACTTGCAATATTCCTTCCCATGTGCATAACCTTACATTTGTCAGTGTTAAACCTCATCTTCCACTTCTCTGCCCAAGCCTCCAATCTATCCAGATCCATCTGTAGTAGTATACTGTCCTCTTAGGTATTAATAACTTTTTTCTTTTTATAGGAATGTTTATTCAAAGAAATGAATAAAATACATACAGTACATAGGATATGCATAAAATACAGCCATGTCTAATAGAGACATCACATACAGTATGACAGTTAGTTGGTAAAATAAAGGAAAAACATAACCACAGTTTTTTTTTTTTATTTTTTACTTCAGCCCAAAAATAGAGAAAATAACCAAACAATGCGTATACGGGCAGCAAGACAATGTCAGGTATAAAAGGTTAGTTACGTTTAAGGCTACTTTCACACTAGCGTTCTGAGACGGATCCGCTCATATAATGCAGACGGTGGCTCCGTTCAGTACGGATCCGTCTGCATTATATTGTTAAAATATTTCTAAGTGTGAAAATAGCCTCAGACGGATCCATCCAGACTTTCAATGTAAAGTCAATGGGGGACGGATCCGTTTGAAGATTGAGCCATACTGTGTCATCTTCAAACGGATCCGTCCCCATTGACTTACATTGTAAGTCTGGACGGGTCCGCAGGCCTCCGCACGGCCAGGCGGACACCCGAACGCTGCAAGCAGCGTTCAAGTGTCCGCCTGCTGAGCGGAGCGGAGGCTGAACGCTGCCAGACTGATGCATTCTGAGCGGATCCGCGTCCACTCGGAATGCATTAGTGCTGGACGGAAGCGTTCGGGTCCGCTAGTGAGCCCCTTCAAATGGAGCTCACAAGCGGACACCCGAACGCTAGTGTGAAAGTAATCTGTATCAACAAACAGCCCGACCACTAGTGGGTATAAACAAGCTGGTTGGCTGAATAGTAATTGTAAAAATGAGGCAGCAGCAATCCCCCCCCCCCCCAATTAGCTAGAAGACAGAGAGTCTCTAATTTAATCCTAGGAGCAGAACCCGCCTACAGAATTTCAAGCAGACATTTACAAAAAGAATGAAAAAAACTCTAGGGAAACAAGGTGGCAGAGTCACGAAAAAGGTACAGAAATTTGTGGAGTAATTTTGGTGTTAATTACTTTACACAATTTAGTATCATCTGCAAAAATTGATATTTTACTATGTAAGCCTTCTACAAGATCATTAATAAATATATTGAAGAGGATAGGGCCCAATACTGACCCCTGAGGTACCCCACAAGTGACAGTGACCCAATCTGAGTGTGTACCATTAATACCCACCCTCCGTGTTTTCTATTACTGAGCCAGTTTACTTACCCACATACACATATTTTTCCCCAGTCCCAGCGGTCTGATGTGGGCTATGTGGGGAGGAAAAATAAATAAAAATAAAATGGGCCCAGTCTTTAACGGCTAAAAAGAGCCTCTGTCAGCATGATGAACCCCATTAAACCAGGCATACTGCCTGGTAGCGTTGATCATGCTGAATAAAACAATACCCTTATTTTGTATGTATGTTAACCTTCTCCCGACCGCCTAACGCAGGGATGCGTCCTGCGGGCGGCCGGGTTATTCCTCATTGACGCGTCGGCGCGTCATCCCGCGAGAGCCGGGATTTCGCGTGAACGCGCGCATGTTCACAGCGACGCACGCCTCACAAGTTAATCTACAGCCTGCCAGCAGCGATCATTCGCTGGCAGGCTGTAGATGAGATTTTTTTAACCCTAAAAAGTATATTAGATGCTGTTTTGTTAACAGCGTCTAATATACCTGCTACCTGGTCCTCTGGTGGTCCCTTTTGCTTGGATCGACCACCAGAGGACACAGGCAGCTCTGTAAGTAGCACCAATCACCACACTACACTACACCCCCCCCCGTCACTTATTAACCCCTTATTAACCCCTGATCACCCCATATAGACTCCCTGATCACCCCCCTGTCATTGATCACCCCCCTGTAAGGCTCCATTCAGACGTCCGTATGTCTTTTGCCGATCCGCAAAACACGGACACCGGCAATGTGCTTTCCGCATTTTGCGGATCCGCACATTGCCAGAACTATATAGAAAATGCCTTTTCTTGTCCGCAATTGCGGACAAGAATAGGACATGTTCTATAGGCTCTACAAAAAACGCAGTGTTCACCCGATCAGGCCTGATCTTGTGCGCACACTTGCGTTCAGTCCGCCCCACCGCAATGACAGAATTTGTTTTTTCTGATCACTGCAAAAACACCGTAAAATCGCTGCGGCGCTATAAAGATCACTTTTGAGGGGCATGGCGAGTTCATAGAAGATTTTTTTTTTGGCACAAGTTAGCGGATATTGATTTATTTATTTTTTTCTTACAAAGTGTCATATTCCACTAACTTGTGACAAAAAATAAAATATTACATGAACTCGCCATACCCCTCACGGAATCCAAATGCGTAAAAATGCCCTGTGAAATCCTAAAGGTACTCATTGGAATTTGGGCCCCTTTGCGCATCTTGGCTGCAAAAAAGTGTCACACATGTGGTATCGCCGTACTCAGGAGAAGTAGGGCAATGTGTTTTGGGGTGTATTTTTACATATACCCATGCTGGATAAGAGAAATATCTCAGTAAATTGACAACTTTGTATAAAAAAAATGAAAAAAAGTTGTCATTTACAGAGATATTTCTCACACACAGTATGGGTATATGTAAAAATACACCCCAAAAAACATTGCCCTACCCATCCTGACTACGGCAATACCACATGTGTGACACTTTTTTGCAGACTAGGTGTGCAAAGGGGCCCAGATTCCAATGAGTACCTTTTAGGAGGGCATTTTTAGACATTTGGATTCCAGACTTCTTCTCACGCTTTAGGGCCCCTAAAATGCCAGGGCAGTATAAATACCCAACATGTGACCCCATTTTGGAAAGAAGACACCCCAAGGTATTCCGTGAGGGGCATGGCGAGTTCATGTAAAATTTTATTTTTTGTCACAAGTTAGTGGAATATGAGACTTTGTGAGAAAAAAATATATATATCATTTTCCGCTAACTTGTGCCAAAAAAATAAATTTATGAACTCGCCATGCCCCTCACAGAATACCTTGGGGTGTCTTCTTTCCAAAATGGGGTCACATGTGGGGTATTTATACTGCCCTGGCATTTTAGGGGCCCTAAAGCGTGAGAAGTAGTTTGGAATCCAAATGCCTAAAAATGCCCTCCTAAAAGATAATCATTGGAATTTGGGCCCCTTTGCGCACCTAGGCTGCAAAAGAGTGTCACAAATGTGGTATCTCTGTAAAAGACAACTTTTCCCATTTTTTTATACAAAATTGTCATTTTTGAGAGATATTTCTCTCACCCAGCATGGGTATATGTAAAAAGACACCCAAAACACATTGCCCTACTTCTTCTGAGTACGGCGATACCACATGTGTGACACTTTTTTGCCTAGGTGCGCAAAGGGGCCCAAATTCCAATGAGCACTTTTAGGATTTCACAGGGCATTTTTTACACATTTGGATTCCAAACTACTTCACGCTTTAGGGCCCCTAAAATGCCAGGGCAGTATAAATACCCCACAAGTGACCTTATTTTGGAAAGAAGACACCCCAAGGTATTTTGTGAGGGGCATGGCGAGTTCATGTAAAATTGTATTTTTTGTCACAAGTTAGTGGAATATGAGACTTTGTAAGAAAAAAATAAAAATCCATTTCCACTAACTTGTGACAAAAAATAAAAACTTCAATGAACTCACTATGCCCATCAGCGAATACCTTTGGGTGTCTACTTTCCGAAATGGGGTCATTTGTGTGATGTTTCTACTGTCTGGGCATTGTAGAACCTCAGGAAATATGACAGGTGCTCAGAAAGTTAAAGTGCGTAAATTAATTTTTTTGCATCATAGTTTGTAAACGCTATAACTTTTACCCAAACCAATAAATATACACTTATTGCATTTTTTTTTATCAAAGACATGTAGAACAATACATTTAGAGAAAAATTTATATAGAAATTGAGTTTTATTTTAAAAAATTTACAAAAGAAAGTGAAAAATGTCTTTTTTTTTTAAACATTTCGGTCAATTTTGATTAATATCAAAAAAGTAAAAATGTCAGCAGCAATGAAATACCACCAAATGAAAGTTCTATTAGTGAGAAGAAAAGGAGGTAAAATTAATTTGGGTGGTAAGTTGTATGACCGAGCAATAAACCGTGAAAGTAGTGTAGTGCAGAATTGTAAAAAGTGGTCTGGTCATTAAGGGGGTTTAAGCTAGGGGGGCTGAAGTGGTTAAACAGCTACAGAGATATCTGTGTTTTATTCATATGCAAATTAGCACATTGGAGAGCCAGGGCGGAGCTGAATCCTCTATACACTCCCACCTCACTTTGATTGACAGGGCTAGACATCTGCATACTGAGAGCAGAGCTGTGTATTAGCATGTGCATATCATATACACTACTTACTATAGCCTTACCATGTTTTCTATATATTAGTAATATAATACATATTAGTGGTTTATTCACAGACACAATATATGATTATAAAGACACCAGTAATATGTATTAGCTGCTTTAGATGCTGCTATCTCCCGAATGGTAGCAGCTAGAAAAATGTAACTTGTCTTGTTTGAAAGCTGACATTCCAGCTGACAGAGGAGAAATTATGGGTAAAACCTGCTTTACTTTCACTTTCAGCTGCATTCACTGCATCCCGAATTCATAAGCGATATCTTTCCCTGTACTGAACATATTGCTGTCATTCTGGTATTGTCTGAATGCTTCAAATGTCAGCTTTCAAACAATACAAAGCCCATATCTCAGAGATAAGAGCAGTTAAGCAGCGTATAGGAGGAAGAGAGAGAGAGAGAGAGAGAGAGAGAGAGAGAGAGAGAGAGAGAGATTACAGGGCTAACAGGGGGAGAGGAGAGAAAAATAATAAAAATATATAGAAATGTGGTATTATCATTCCACAAAATAATGTAAAAAGTGCTGTTTTTATCTTTCCCCCTAAAAATAAAATAATAAAGGTTATTTAATACACAATATACCAGTATACCCCAAAATGGTTCCTAAAAAACCTACTACTAATCCCACAAAATAACAAACAATTTAGAAGAAAAAATTAAAAAGGGGGAAAATATTATTGTTTTTTAAGGTAAAATTAATTATGTCACTAAGGGGTTAAAATGCAATAGTATCCCCTGAGTTGAAATCTTTTTATTTCAGTTTCATAAGGACATATACATTTGTACCCAAAACACATCAACTTTAATAATAGAAAAAATCCAGATTAACAATTAATAATTGAAATTACAGGTTTTTTCTATTTTTGCTTTTTTTTCCCCCCTTACCAATCCCCTTTATTTAATACCCACCGACCACCCTTGGGGAAGAGGTGGGGAACGGAAATAAAAAATAAATAATAATAAAATAAAAAAAATAGAAAATAAAAAAAAAATTGACACGTGTCCAGCCCTATAATAACAATTTTTTCCATATTTCGTCAAGATCTTGTGATTTTTTTTTACTATGTCCCTCCATCACCCAGTTCTTCTTTAATCAGATTATCGATTGCTTTTCTCCACTGACCCGCTGTCGGGGGGGTCTTCCTTTACCCATTTCCTAAGTATGAGGAGTCTAGCTTGGAATAATACTTTGCTCAGGACCAATCTTATCTTTTTATTTAACTTCAGATGTTCGGTTGCCCCTAATATGCAAGTTACTGGATCTTCAGATATTTGAACCTTCAAGAATAGAAATACAGTCTCTGCTATTTCTGTCCAATATCTGAACAGTCTGGGGCATCTCCAGAAACAGTGTATTAAGTCTGCTCTCTCTCCCCTACATTTTGGGCATTTATCTGAAGCTCTCACACCCATTCTATTCAGCATCCACGGGGATCTGTGTAGTCTATGAACTATAAAAAACGGTGAGATCTTGTGTGAACCCCTGTCCGAGACCCCAGCATAACTTCTAAGGGCATCTTTCAATTTCTCTTCCGTAAAAGATTCTAATTCTTTCTCCCATTTTTTCCAGGCAAGCATTATAATCCGTTTTCTCTTTCCCTCCATCAAAATCTTGTATCTCCTTGCGGTTATTCCTCCTCTTTCCCCTCCGTTAGTAAATTTATACAACATATCAGATTTTTCCCTTCTGTACTTATCATCCTGCTCCACTGTCCGCAACGCATTCCTGAGCTGAAAGTATTTATACATATCCTTTTGGGGGATCCCGAACTCCCTGGCCAGTGTGTTAAAGTCTTTCAACTTATCCTCCTCAAATATCTGGTCTAGATATTTCATCCCCTTTTTTTCCCAGTCTATATAAATCCTAATCGTTTGCAGTTCCTTTAAATTGAAGTTTTTCCAAATAGGTGTATAATACAAGCAGTGAATTTAGTATTCTATTGCTTGTATTATTTTTCCCCAATGTACCTGATTCCAACACCTCTAAGTGATTCCATTCCTCTTTCCACCCCAATCTGTTTACTTCCTGCCTACCCACTAAGCCATTTAAACTGCCTTTTATGTGACCATATTGTGTTATTAAATAATAGAAAAACCAATTCGGAACCGCTAGTCTACCCTCTCGCACTGGTAGCTGGAGCACTTCTTTCTTTATCAGAGGAATTGCACCTTTCCAAATGAAATCCCCCATTAGGCTATCGAGTAACTTAAAGATATTCTGCGGTAATCTCAATGGGGCATTTTGTAAAACGTAGAGTATTTTTGGGAGGAAAACCATTTTTATTAGGTTTCCCTGACCTTGTATTGACATTGGTAATCTTTTCCAAATATGTATTTTGGTTCTAAGTTCTTTTTATTAAGGGGAGTACATTTAATTTCCCTTACGCCCATGACAGCACCCTTGAGAGACCGCCTCCATCCAGGACAGGAAACCGGAACTTTCGTGGAGAGCTCATGAGGAGGAGCATGGCCCCAAGACCACCAGTTCCTGTTTCCTGTCCTAGACAGAGACGGTTCGTGGAGAAAAGAAGAAGGTTAGGCTGCAGGGCCCCTGAGAATTATTTTGAAGTGAGGTTACCTGTTCCGGCGTAAGTCTCCTCTAGGAGCCGCCGGCCGGAGTCTGGTGCTTGCTGCTGGGGTCTGGCTTACGCCGCGCTGCCGCTACTCTGCAGTCCCGGCCGCACTGAGAGGTGCGTCCGGCACGCCGGTCCTTCCTGACAGTGTTCCTGACCGTTATAAAGGAAGGGTTTTGTCTAGAGTTTGTCTCTCACCCACCGGACAGATTCAAAATTAAAAATTTTCTAGGAAACTCGGGAAAAAAAAAAATCTATCTTTACAACAGGAGATTGCATCCTTACTTCGAAAAAATGTTCTAATTCCGGTGCCGGAGGCGGAGAGAGGCAGGGGTTTCTACTCTTCCCTTTTTCTGGTTCCCAAACCGGATGGAACATTCAGAACTATCATAAATCTAAAAGATTTAAATCAGTCCCTCTCTTACAAAAAATTCAGAATGGAGTCGATCCAATCAGTTTTAAAACATCTTTTCAGGGGCTGTTTCATGGCTACGATAGATATAAGAGATGCGTACTATCACATCCCTATTCGGCTAGACTGTCAAAAATTCCTCAGAGTCGCTGTTTCAATAGGAGGTCACATTCAGCACCTACAATATACAGCCCTTCCCTTTGGGATTTCTCAAGCTCCCAGACTTTTCACGAAAGTCATGGCAGAAGTCATGGCTCATATAAGGGAAAGAGACATTCTAGTGATTCCTTACCTAGACGATCTCCTGGTGGTAGCAGTCAGAATCCCTTCTCGAAGTACACCTCAAAAAAGTAGTGCAGATCCTAGAAGACCTCGGCTGGCAAATAAACGGGGAAAAATCACATCTAATACCTTCCCAAGTTCGTGTCTTTCTGGGAATGATGCTGGACTCAAAGAAACTACTCTGTATCCTACCCCAAGACAAGATTCAGAGATTAATACAACAGGTTCAGTCCCTGATATCTACAAAAAAACCTACTATCAGACAAGCAATGGCGGTCTTGGGCAGAATGACTTCCACTATACCAGCGGTCAGTTGGAGCCATCTTCACTCCAGACCCCTACAGTGGCAAATTCTGAAGGAATGGAAGGGTACCCTCCGCCCATTAGATACACCCCTCACACTCACCCCCCAAGTGATCCAGTCTCTTCACTGGTGGCTGAATCCTGTAAACCTGTCCCAGGGGCTCCCTTGGATCCAACAAAATTTTGTTACCCTTACCACCGACGCAAGTCCTTCCGGTTGGGGGGCCTGTTGCCAAGGGTACTTAAGACAAGGTGTTTGGGAAAGAGAGCAGAGTCTAGACTCCCAAAACATGAGGGAACTGAGAGCGTTTTTTCTCGCCTTAAAAGAGTTTCTTCCTTTACTTCAGGGAAAGGCTATAAAAGTTTTTTCGGACAACGCCACAGTTGTCTCCTATTTGAACAAGCAAGGAGGAACCAGATCAGAAAATCTTATGCAGTTAACAACGGATATCTTTTCCCTTATAATTCCTTCTGTTCCGTCCCTTATGGCAGTACATCTAAAAAGGTACAGAAAACAAGGTGGCAGATTTCTTAAGCAGAAATACACTAGACCAGGGGGAATGGTGTCTGAATCAAATGGTCTTCGATCAAATAATTCAACTTTGGGGTCGCCCTCATCTGGACTTATTTGCTACCAGAGAAAACAGAAAGTGTCATCTTTTCTTTTCCCTCAGCGCGAGAGATTCACCAACAGGGATAGATGCCTTCTCCCTTCACTGGCCGAACCAGCTCCTCTACGCCTTTCCTCCGTTAAGACTTCTTCCAAGATTCTTACAGAAGTTGAGACAAGAAAGAACGACAGTGATCTTAATTGCTCCATTCTGGCCCAGAAGAACCTGGTTCACCTGGTTGAGGAAGCTATCCTTGACAGACCCTTGGATTCTCCCGGAGAGGCAAGACCTTCTGTCCCAAGGACCAGTCAACCATCCGAGTGTGAGGCAGTTACACTTAACAGCATGCCTCTTGAGGGGGAAATCCTAGAAAGTAGAGGACTCTCCAAGAAAGTAGTTTCCACTTTGCTATCCTGCAGAAAGGACATCACCTCTTCTATTAATCTCAGAATTTGGAACACCTTCCAGAAGTTTGCCAAAGATCCAGTGAATCCTTTAAATCCCCCACCTATGTGTAAGGTCTTAGATTTTCTGCAAGCCGGTCATGAAAAGAATTTGAGGCCAAGTACTCTTAAAGTACAGGTATCCGCTTTGAGTGCATTCTTTGATTCTCCCATCGCTAACCACCCGTGGGTCCGAAGTTACCCATAAAAATCTTGTCCTTCAAAACAGCGTTTCTTGTGGCAATTACCTCAGCAAGGAGGGTTGGTGAGATTTCGGCCTTTTCTACTTCGCCACCTTACACTAACATCCTAGATGATAGGGTACTCATTAAACCAGACCCTTCCTTCTTACCGAAAGTGGTTTCTATGTTTCATAGAACACAGGACATTATCCTTCCTTCCCTGTGTCAAAATCCGAGAAATGAAAAAGAGGAAAAACTGCACTGTTTAGATGTAAAAAGATGCCTATCCCATTATCTAGAGGTCACTAGTCAGTGGAGGAAAACCTCAAAACTTTTCATTCAATTTAGTGGGAAAAATAAGGGTCTCCCAGCCTCTACTAAAACCCTTTCCAGATGGATCGTGAGAGCCATTAATTTGGCCTATTCTTCAGCTGGAAAGGCTCCCCCGGGGGGTTTTGGTGCTCATTTCACAAGATCAGTTTCCACCACTTGGGCAGAAAGGGCCGACGCTACCTTAGAACAGATTTGTAGAGCAGCCACATGGCAGTCGCCCGGCACCTTCTTTCGTCACTACAGATTAGACCTAGGCACTAGAGAACAACTAGCCTTCGGTAGGAAAGTCCTCCAGGCAGTAGTCCCACCCTAAAAAATAAAGGGATTTCTATTCTAGTCGTCTCTCAAGGGTGCTGTCATGGGCGTAAGGGAAATTTAAGATTACACTTACCGGTAATCACTTTTCCATAAGCCCATGACAGCACCCGGGTTTATTCCCACCCTATATAAAATTAATACTAATTTAAAAAAAAAGAAAAAAAAAATGTGTGTAAGAGTGTGGTCTAGGACAAGTTCTTGCGATTAACTGGTGGTCTTGGGGCCATGCTCCTCCTTATGAGCTCTCCACGAAAGTTCCTGTTTCCTGTCCTGGATGGAGGCGGTCTCTCAAGGGTGCTGTCATGGGCTTATGGAAAAGTGATTACCGGTAAGTGTAATCTTAAATTTTTCATATTCTTCTATATTTCCAGAGATTTGTATGCCTAGATATTTAAAATTCTCGTGTTTTTCAAGGACATGCACCCTTGAATCTCCCTGTGATTGTCCGTCTCCTAATAACAACATATGTTATTTCCCCCAATTAATATTTAAACCAGAAAAAAAACAAAAAACTTATCTATTATTTCTATTACTCTATTAAACTGATCCCTGGTATTGTGCAAAAACAATAAAATATCGTCCGCGTACATTAACAATTTTTCTTCTCCGCCCACGTATTGAAACCCTTTAATCTCCCTATCATTTCTTATTATACTTGCCAGAGGCTCAATTGCGATAGCGAATAGTAATGGGGAGAGAGGGCATCCCTGCCTAGTGCCGCGGTAAAGGGCAATTGGCAGGGACAAGCTCCCATCCACCATTACTCTAGCCCTTGGATTAAGATATATAAGCTGAATCCATCTTATAAATCCCTCCCCTATACCAACCCTTTTTAATACTGCCCATAAGTACTCCCATTCAATACAATCAAATGCCTTTTGAACGTCCAGTGAAAGTACCGCTTTCTCCCCTGCTTCTAATCTGTTGGCTTTGATATTAAGGAACAACCTTCTTATATTTGAGTATATCGTTCTACCAGGTATAAAACCTGTCTGATCTTCATTTATTACTACTTTAATAACCTTCGACAGCCTATCAGCCAAAACCTTTGCCAGAATTTTAACATCCGTGTTTAGGAGAGATATTGGCCTGTATGACCCGGGATCTAATTGTTCTTTCCCCTTTTTTGGGATTAATGTGATAATTGCCTCTTTCATGTAATCCGGTAGATCACCTAATTTTTGGGCCTCATTCAATGTTATTTTTAACTCTGGTACTAACACCTGAGAGAAGGTTTTATATATTTCAAAGGGGAGCCCATCACCACCTGGTGCTTTTTCAGATTTTACCTTCCCCAGAGTCTCATTTATTTCCACCACCGATATTTCTTTTTCTAAATATTCTTTTTGGGCCTGGGATATCTCTCTGAAAGCAATCTGATCTAAGTATAGGTCTAGATCTTGTTTTTAATATTGTACCCTGGACTTATAAAGTTCCAGGAAATATTCCAGAAACACTTTTTTAATACCTTCCGATGTACTGATTATTTTGCCCATTTTATCTCTAATCGCATCGATCCAGGATTTCCCTCTTCGATTTCTTACTATACTTGCTAAGATTTTACCAACCTTTTCACCCTCTGAGGCTAACCGGATCCCTTGAAAAAGTAGTTCTTTCCTACTTCTATCTAATTGATGTATTTTTAACTTTTCCTGTTCTTCCTCCCAGACTCTCTTATTACAATCAGTGGGGTACCTTATGCATGCTATTCTTGCTTCTTGTAGTTTTTTTTCAGTGCATTACCGCTTTCTCTAGTACTTTTTTTCCAGCGGTTCACCTTTTTAAACAACAATCCTCTCAAATATGCCTTGGCAGTGTCCCAGACAATTAGCCTACTTAGCGGAGTCGTTATTTTCCGTAAAAAACTTTTTTTATTCTTCAATTATACTCTCTTTATCTGGGATCAGTGGTAACCAATGGGAATTGAACTTAAACAATGGCAAAATATTATTTTTATTCAGGTCTAGTTCGATTACCACTGCACTATGATCTGATAGGGCCATGGGTATGTACTTTATCCTAATCCTATTTTGGGACATTCAATTTTTGTTTCCCAGGACCATATCTATTCTTGACCAAGTTTGATGTGTTTTAGAATAACAGGAATACATGGCTTCATCAGGGTTCTGAAAACGCCAAACATCAACCCAATTAAATTCCTGGGCTAGTTTAAGGAAATCTACATTTTGTGTTCTTCCCCCTCTGCTTGACGTTCTATCCCTGAGCGGATCCATTACCGCATTATAGTCCCCTATCGCAATCATTATACAACAAGATTTACTGCAGACACACATAAAAAATCTACAATAAAAAAGTGACATTTTTGGGAGGGTTTTTCCAATTTTAACAGGTCTGTTAGAAGGTTAATATGATAAGGTTATAGCCTAGAAGTAAGTGGTCAGCCTTGCATGTAGATCTCTCATTTTCAGATCCCAGGAGAGAATTCTAGAATTTTTTTCTTCAGTTATTTTGTTTCTCCCTCATTTAACCCATAATAAAAGGCTATATCCTTATGAGCGATCACCCGTCCTCGTACAGATTGCTTTCATGCAGCAGAGCACAGAAAGGTGCCCAGAAACAATGATTGAGGTGCCCACAATTGTTTTGCGTGTTAATCAGGTAATCTGTGGCACCTTTACATGGGCCAATTACCTGTAATGAGCGTTTGTAAGATTTGTATTCCAGATAATCAGCCAGATCATTGGGCCGTGTAAACGCACCTTAAGCCCCCCATACACATTTGTGTATTGTTGGTCAAACCCACTGAGAAAAGTTTCATGTGTTTGAGGGGGCTCCTGACATTCTGCTGAGCCAAACATGAATATCTATGAGGGAGTCGGGAGACAAAGCTGTTGACCAAATGATCATTCGACCAACAGATATTGAATGTCTGTGGCCTCTTTTAGTGTAGAATGTAGTGAGATTTATAGTAGGCTAGCTTGTGCTGTATGTTGTGCTGTCATGCTAGGTATGGTGAATGGCATTCGTGTGCTGTCTTTCAGCCTGTGCTGCGTTGCAGTACTAGTACTATGTATGTTTGATGACAACTGATAAAGTATTTTCAATAAATAATTGCAACTCTTTGCATTTCTGGGGGAGCCAAACTTTAAATTGGACTCTTGGCAGACACTTGCAGTGGCAGCCCAGGTAGAAGCCAGAGCACGAACGGACTATTCCTAAGCTTCCCATTCATTTCAAATGGGATTTCTGTGCTGATTCTGCCCCAAGATAGGGCATGCTGCATCTTTTTTCCACATGTAAAAAAACAATTTCAATAGGAGGCTCCAAAATGAGTGCCAAAAAACTCCATGGGCCAGATTTATCATGACTCTGACAGCTCACTCCACTTTAACATATGGCTAAAGTCAGTTTTAGCCAAGTCAGATTTATGATCGGCCCTTTAAGACTGCAATAAATGAGGTTTGACGGTAGCAGTTTATCCGTCAGTAAGCAGCTTTACGAAAAAGTTGCAAGTTTTTATGAAAAAGTCGCGTGTTCTATTAAAAAGTCTCATAAAGATAAGCATGGTCCTCACTGGAGTGAAATTGCGACTTTTTTGCGACTTTTTAAATAGTCCCAATAGTATATCTGTCTAGAGATTCATTTACATAAGAAAACACGCCCACTTTCAGAAAACTGGCGAGCATAGTGCAGAGCAGAAAAGAAATCGCAAATTTGTGCGCAGTTTTAGCATTTGGGACTTTTTTGGGACTTTTTCACTCCATTATTCTGACCTGAGCTAATGATAAATCTGGCCTCATGTGTACGGGCCCTAACAGATGAAAACAAACAAGTGAGATTGTAAAATTTATTAACATTTTGGATTGACCAACAGTACTATAGTTGTGCAATAAAAAAATAATGTATTTTTCTTTTTTATTATTTTTATATTTTACGATACAAAAAGAACATACATGTCGTAACTACATATAAAATTAATACATCTATCTTTGCAGAATTGTATATCACCAAATCTACATCACAATTTATAGTTTTCCTACCCCCACCCAAAAAAAAAAGGGACTCTCTCATCTCTCCCTATCCCAAACCCCTCCCCCATACCCAAATTCTATTTCCATCTTAATCAGTTTTTTAACCATTCTGCCCACATACTCTCAAACCTCCACCTTTTAGCATTTGTAGCTATATGTAGTCACTCACAAGTCAACAAGCATTTGACCAGGCTGGACCACATGTTTATTGTTGGTATGGTTTTCTCTATCCATTTTCTTACAATACATCTCCTAGCCTGAAATAACAATTTAGTTATTATTAAAAATTTCCCGGAATCGCCTGTATCCTCCACCAAACATGCCTCAAAAGTTCAGGGGATGTCCACCTTATGAAGTACTTAATATAACTAAGTACTTCATTCCAAAAATTTGGGATAGATTGGCACTCCCACAATAAATGCACATCCTCAACTACAATCTCGCCACATTTTAGACATCTAAATACCTTGTTCTTATAATATTTCTTAAGTTTGGCAGGGGAGTAATATAAACGATGCACCACAAAAAATTGGATAAGCCTATGTGCTGGGTTCTGGGGGGTCTTGTTTATTACTTGAAATATTTTACTCCACCCTTCAGAATTTATCTGTTCCACTCTCCCATTCCATTTTCCCATATTAATCTTCACACCTTGTTTTTCCCTCATTTCTTTTAACAAGATATTATACATATTTGATATTCTCCTCCTACCATTAATCATTTTTTAAATTAACTTGACTGATGAAGGGCGTGAGGTAGCTATTCTTTTCCCCAACAAAGATTGTTTAAGAGCCGCTCTAAGTTGAAAATAATGGAACCAATCTTTATCTACAAGACTATTTTTGCATTTAAGGTCTTCAAACCCCATTATTTCTCCATTTCCCCATATCTGGCCAAGAGTAGTGATTCCATGTATCTGCCAGAACCTCTTATTAATACCTAATAGTTATTTTAAGTAATAATTTCCCCAAAGCAGCGTATCGTCGTAGTAATCTAACTTTTCCCATAATTGTCTAATAGCGTGCCATGTTTTATAATAATAAAATTAATCATACAACTTTCTTATTAATTGTGCACACAGTGTATTATAAGGTTCTGCAGGAGCTGAGGCATGTATTATGAGGTTCTGGAGCAGCTGAGGTGTGTATTATGAGGTTCTGGAGCAGCTGAGGTGTGTATTATGAGGTTTTGCAGCAGCTGATTTTGCCCCATTGTAAAATCTGTAACAGGCTCCCAAGGTACTTGTAACGGGGTGCCGAAGGCGCACTCGGTCTTCCATCAGCCGCAGACCTGCTGCTTAGCTTCGGGAGCGAGGATCTGTGTTTGACCTCGTTCCCAGGGCGGCTTTGCTAGCTGGGAGGCTCCCTGCTTCTAGGTCTGCCTTGAGCGCCGAGCTGATCACTCTGTGCTCGACTGGTCGGTCTGACGGTCATGTGACGCTAGCCAGGTCACATGACCCTCACTCCCCACTATAAATACAGGCAGCCTGCTGGCCACAGGTTGCCTGTTAATTTAGGTTCCTGGCGTTTGTTGGATACCTGTATACTTACCTGATCCTGTTTCCTAACGATCCTTTGCCTGCTCCTCCTGTACTGCGCATCCCTCCTGGTATTTTGACCTCGGCTTCCACCTGACTATTCTTTGTGGACTCCTTTGGTACTTCTCGACTCTCCTGGTATTTATGACCCCGGCTTCTCCTGACCTATCTTTGCTTATCCCTCTGTACTGCGTTGTTCTCTTGGTTTTGACCCGGTCCGTTCACTATCCATTATTTGTCTTGTCTGTCCTTCCTGCACGTATCCTAAGTTAGGGACTGCCGTCCAGTTGTCCCCTGTCATCAGGACTTGTGAGGCAAGTAGGCAGGGCCAGGGGTGAGGGTGAAGCTCAGTGGTCACTATCCTTCCCCCTGTGTGTGTGTGTGTACATAACCGTTACAGTACTATTATAATACTGGTGTCTTTTTATATGGCAGAGGGGTCTTTGTTCACCCAGGTCCAGATGCGACTGCTACCTCGTAACCTCTATAGATACGTCACTGGCCAAAGAGACTGTGCAGTCTTTGGGAGAACTTTTCATGGTGGTCTGGGGCAAATGGAGAAGAAAACAGTGAAGTGAATAACTTCAGTCAGAGAAATATCTTTGAGTGACTGGATTAAATACTTTAGCATTCTGTGTCTGCACCATTTAACATATTATAAAATTTATTTTATAAGCAAATAAGGTAGTTTTTAATTAATTCTACAAAGGGGGCGCCACTTGCCTAATATGCCTAGGGCACCAAAATAACTTGTCCCAGCCCTGAGAATGTTCAGATTTCAACTGTATCTGGGTCCAAATAATGTAGATACAGTTGAATGCTATGGTGAAGCAGTGATGCCTTTGCACCTGCTGAACTGGGCAGGACACTGGAGAGTATGAATGGAGGGGTGGCCTTGCAAGTGCAGTTTGCTCTCCATTTACTTCTGGGCACTGTTCTTGAGATAGGAGCATCTCTCAGAGGTGGAACTTACACCATGGGACATTTATGAGAGAGCTTGTAGTCAAGAGGAGAGGGGGAAAGAAGGAAACAGGCCATGGGAGAACTTCTAAGAATCTGATAAAGCAATCTAAAAAAAGAATATAACTTAAGCAAAGAAGGAGAGGTAGGTAGGGGATTCGCAGGAAACCAGTTTTTGACAAATCAAGTATATTCCACAGGTGACATGGCGATAAGTTCTTCATCAATCATAGCGGTTTCCTCAAACCACTTCACCAGTGTAGGGGGGTAGAGGATTGCCAGTGGCAGGGGATAATTGTCTTGACTGCTTGCAAACAATGGCAGGTTAAAGACAGTTTATAAGAGGACTGATTCATATTGAATATGAAAAGTAATGGGGATACCAGCATTTTAGGCATAGACAGTGATTACCTTAAAGGGAACCTATCACCGGGATTTTGTGTATTTTGTGTATAGAGCTGAGGACATGGGTTTCTAGATGGCTGCTAGCACATCTGCAATACCCAGTCCCTATAGCTCTGTGTGCTTTTATTGTGTAAAAAAAACCCGATTTGATACATATGCAAATTAACCCGAGATGAGTCCTGTCCCTGAGATGAGTACATTACATATAAGCAGGAGACATGATCGTGGTAAAAACAGTGCATATAAATAACATTATATTACATACATATAATGGTCCTATGTGCATAATCTAGGAAAATCATCTTCATGGCTGAATTCCATAAATGAGATGTATCAATAAAAATACGTAGTTAAAGAAAAAAAAAATAACATATTGGGTACGAGAATGTTCAATGTATCAAGATCAATATGACGAGATTGGATAATCGAGTTGTAATTAGGTATATGGCATCAATCTACATAACATAATATATATTTAATTTTAATATACATAGAGGAATCGGTCTGCATATAGAGGGTGATCAAAAGACTTGCTTAAAATGGATGCAGTAATACAGAATATGAGAATCGGAATATGGCATATGAGTACCTCCAGAAGAAAGGGGCATAGTAGGAAAGGTAAGATCAGAATATAGTGGCTAGAAGAATGGCACATACTCAGGGGGCATTAATAATTAAGATTGCATACAAGATATCTCATTCAATTGTTATCCTCTAGACAGATGGAGACTGGTGTAAATACCTGGTGCCGCTAGACAGACTGCTCGGATAGCGAGCGTTATATGGAAATCGCAGAAGACATCTGCTTTGTGAGTAAAGTTACGCCTGCTCAGTCGCTGGCAGCATGTCTTGATAATAGGCGCGGGCCGAAAGTATTCCAGACATCGCGCATGGGCAGATCGACAGACACTAATGTGTGTCAGACCTCGCTTTTGGTATAGTAGGCCGGAAGTCTTCCAGACTTGGTGCATGCGCAGATCGGCATTGATGCGTGTCAAACCTCGCTTCAGGTATAGAGAGGAGGACCGGGCGTCCCCCGGTCCTAGTGCCCGCAATGTAGTCTCTAGCACATGCGCAAATGGATGAAGGGGCGCTGTACATCTCGCTCTAAGTATCAGCGATAGCATAGTCACCTATATACTATAATAATGATGAAAACCAGTTAAAGGACATACAAACTATGTTGAAAATTGGATACTGTACCTATATTTTACATACCTATTATGATATAAAGGATACTATTCAATCTCGGCACCAGACTATAGGTGATAGGAACTAGGCTATCTGTAGGAAAAATAATAGGTGTATTAGTGCAGATATAAGCTCTCAGATAGATAGAACACATGCCATATATGTAAATATAAATGAATATAAGGACTTACAGTTGCAAGAAAAAGTATGTGAACCCTTTGGAATGATATGGATTTCTGGACAAATTGGTCATAAAAAGTTATCTGATCTTCATCTAAGTCACTGCAATAGACAATCACAGTCTGCTTAAACTAATAACACACAAAGTATTAAATGTTACCATGTTTTTATTGAACTCACCATGTACACATTTACAGTGCAGGTGGAAAAAGTATGTGAACCCCTAGACTAATGACATCTCCAAGAGCTAATTGGAGTGAGGCGTCAGCCAACTGTAGTCCAATCAATGATATGAGATTGGAGGTGTTGGTTACAGCTGCTCTGCCCTATAAAAAACACACACCAGTTCTGGGTTTGCTTTTCACAAGAAGCATTGCCTGATGTGAATGATGCCTCGCACAAAAGAGCTCCCAGGAGACCTATGATTAGGATTGTTGACTTGCAATAAAGCTGGAAAGGGTTTATAAAAGTATCTACAAAAGCCTTGCTGTTCATCAGTTTACGGTAACACAAATTGTCTATAAATTGAGAAAGTTCAGCACGGCTGCTACTTTCCCTAGGAGTGGCCGTCCTGTAAAGATGCCTGCAAGAGCACAGCGCAGACTGCTCAATGAGGTGAAGAAGAATCCTAGAGTGTCAGCTAAAGACTTACAAAAGTCTCTGGCATATGCTAACATCCCCGTTAGCAAATCTACGATATGTAAAACACTAAACAAGAATGTATTTCATGGGAGGATACCACAGAGGAAGCCACTGCTGTCCTGTCAAAAAAACCATTGCTGCACGTTTACAGTTTGCACAAGACCACCTGGATGTTCCACAGCAGTACTGGCAAAATATTCTGTGGACAGATGAAACCAAAGTTGAGTTGTTTGGAAGAAACACATAACACTATGTGTGGAGAAAAAGAGGCACAGCACACCAACATCAAAACATCATCCCAACTGTGAAGTATGGTGGTGGGGGCATCATGGTTTGGGGCCGCTTTGCTGCGTCAGGGCCTGGACGGATTGCTATCATCGAAGGAAAAATGAATTCCCAAGTTTATCAAGACATTTTACAGGAGAACTTAAGGCCATCTGTCCACCAGCTGAAGCTCAACAGAATATGGATGTTGCAACAGGACAACGACCCAAAGCATAGAAGTAAATAAACGACAGAATGGCTTAAACAGAAGAAAATACGCTTTATGGAGTGGCCCAGTCAGAGTCCTGACCTCAACCCGATCGAGATGCTGTGGCATGACCTCAAGAAAATGATTCACACCAGACATCCCAAGAATATTGCTGAACTCAAACAGTTCTGTTAAGAGGAATGGTCAAGAATTACTCCTGACCATTGTGCTAGTCTGATCTGCAACTACAGGAAAAGTTTGGTTGAAGTTATTGCTGCCAAAAGAGGTTCAACCAGTTATTAAATCCAAGGGTTCACATACTTTTTCCACCTGCACTGTGAATGTTTACATGGTGTGTTCAATAAAAACATGGTAACATTTAATTATTTGTGTATTATTAGTTTAAGCAGACTGTGATTGTCTATTGTTGTGACTTAGATGAAGATCAGATCACATTTTATGACCAATTTGTGCAGAAATCCATATCATTCCAAAGGGTTCACATACTTTTTCTTGCAACTGTAGGTGGCAATGTATAGCAATACATAAGAGGGTATATCACTACAGCCATATACTAGATCATTAAATTTAGGAGTCCCTCAGGATGAAGGTAAGGTCGAGGAAGAGACAGGGGGAAGGACTGGAGAAGACAAAATGATGTCATGTTTTAATTACACATATTGTAAGTTGACCAAGATTCAAAGTATACTGAACATGGATCAAAGGAGGACACAGAGTTTGATTCATTGTTTGATTTCCTTTACTTAATCACCATGGGTTAAATCAAAGGAGACCCCGAATCTCATATTCCCTGTTGAGTCCTTTCATCTCAAGGGTGTCTAATGTATGAATCCAATACGCTTCCCTGGTCTTGAGCAGCCTTGCTCTATCTCCTCCTCTTCGATGTGCTGTAACCTGCTCAATGACCTGGTATCTGAGTTGTGAAAGATTGTGGCCAGCGGATTCAAAATGTGCCGGTACTGGAAGTAGCAAGTTCTTACGTCGTATGGTGGATTTATGTTGACACACTTGATCACGAATCTTCTGGGTCGTCTCACCTATGTTTACCTTTCCACAGGGACATTTGAGATGGTACACAACATAGGAGGAGTCACATGTAAAGTAACCTCAGACAGGGAAGCTATTACCAGATAAAGAATGATGGAAATGTGACCTCTTTAACATATTAGAACATTGAATATGAGACCACCTGATCAAGTTAAAGAACTAGATGATCTACTAGTTGAAGAAATAGCTAAAATGACAATGAAAGGAGAAGTTATCATTATGGGAGATTTCAATCTTCCAGATATAAACTGGAAAACCAAAATAGCAAGTTCTACCAGGAGTACAGATATTCTAAATTCCCTACTGGGGTTATCCCTACAACAAATGGTTGAGGAGCCAACCCGGAGGGAGGCCATTTTGGATTTGATATTCACAAATGGGGATTCGGTATATGATGTCATTGTAGGCGAAACCTTGGGATCTAGTGATCACCAGTCAGTGTGGTTTAATATAAGAACTGTGAAAGAGTCCCACCACACAAAAACAAAAGTTTTAGATTTTAGAAAAACAGACTTTTCAAAAATGAAATTAGTCATAAATGAGTCCTTATCAGACTGGAACGGATTACATGGAGTCCAGGAGAAATGGGACTACTTAAAAGGTGCATTATTGAAGGCAACAGAAAATTCAATTAGACTTGTCAGTAAAAGCAAAAAAAGGAAGAGACCACTGTGGTACTCGGCAGAAGTGGCCCAAATCATTAAAAATAAAAAGCTAGCATTTTGTAATTATAAAAAAACCCAGAGCAATGAAGATAAGGAAATCTACAAGATTAGGCAGAAAGAGGCCAAGCAAGTTATAAGAACTTCTAAAGCGCAGGCAGAAGAAAAACTAGCTCAGTCTATGAAAAAAGGGGATAAGACATTCTTCAGATATATAAATGAAAAAAGGAAATTAAAACAAGGAATAACTAAATTAAAAACAAAGGACGGAAGGTATGTAGAAGAGAATAAAGGGCTAGCCGACTGCCTTAATGAATACTTCTGTTCAGTTTTTACAAAAGAAAAAGAAGGAGAAGGACCTCCACTAGAAAGGATGACTAATAAATCGTTTGATGCATGTGTCTTTACAGAGGAAGATGTTCTAAGTTTGCTGTCTAAAGTGAAGACAAATAAATCACAGGGGCCTGATGAGATACACCCAAAATTATTAAAAGAGCTTAGTGGTGAGCTGGCAAAACCGTTAACAGATTTATTTAACCAATCATTAGTAACAGGAGTCATCCCGGAAGATTGGAAATTGGCAAATGTCGTGCCCATTCACAAGAAAGGTAGTAGGGAGGAATCGAGCAACTATAGACCAGTGAGTCTGACATCAATAGTAGGCAAATTAATGGAAACCCTATTAAAGGATAGGATTGTGGAACATCTAAAATCCCTAGGATTGCAAGATGAAAAACAGCATGGGTTTACTTCAGGGAGATCATGTCAAACAAATCTTATAGATTTTTTTGACTGGGTGACTAAAATAATAGACGGTGGAGGTGCAGTAGACATCGCATATCTAGATTTTAGTAAGGCTTTTGACACTGTCCCACATAGAAGACTTATCAATAAACTGCAGTCATTGAGCATGGACTCCCATATTGTTGAGTGGATTAGGCAGTGGCTGAGTGACAGGCAACAGAGGGTTGTAGTCAATGGAGAACATTCAAAACAAGGTCATGTTACCAGTGGGGTTCCACAGGGATCTGTACTGGGACCAATTTTGTTTAATATCTTCATAAGTGATATTGCAAAAGGCCTCGATGGTAAGGTTTGTCTTTTTGCTGATGACACAAAGATATGTAACAGGGTTGATGTTCCTGGAGGGAAATGCCAAATGGAAAAGGACTTAGGAAAACTAGAAGAATGGTCAGAACTCTGGCAACTGAAATTTAATGTGGATAAGTGCAAGATAATGCACCTGGGGCGTAAAAACCCAAGGGCAGAATATAGAATATTCGACACAGTCCTGACCTCAGTATCTGAGGAAAGGGATTTAGGAGTAATTATTTCAGAAGACTTAAAGGTGGGAAGACAATGTAATAAAGCAGCACGAAATGCAAGCAGAATGCTTGGATGTATAGGGAGAGGTATAAGCAGTAGAAAGAGTGAAGTGCTTATGCCGCTGTACAGAACACTGGTGAGACCTCACTTGGAGTATTGTGCGCAGTACTGGAGGCCATATCTCCAGAAGGATATAGATACTCTAGAGAGAGTTCAGAGAAGAGCTACTAAACTGGTCCATGGATTGCAGGATAAAACTTACCAGGAAAGGTTAAAAGACCTTAATATGTATAGCTTGGAAGAAAGAAGAGACCGAGGGGATATGATAGAAACTTTTAAATACATAAAGGGAATCAACTCGGTAAAGGAGGAGAGCATATTTAAAAGAAGAAAAACTACCACAAGAGGACACAGTTTTAAATTAGAGGGGCAAAGGTTTAAAAGTAATATAAGGAAGTATTACTTTACTGAGAGGGTAGTGGATGCATGGAATAGCCTTCCTGCAGAAGTGGTAGCTGCAAATACAGTGAAGGAGTTTAAGCATGCATGGGATAGGCATAAGGCCATCCTTCATATAAGATAGGGCCGGGGCTATTCATAGGATTCAGATATATTGGGCAGACTAGATGGGCCAAATGGTTCTTATCTGCCGACACATTCTATGTTTCTATGTTTCTATGTTTCTATTGAAGGCAGTGAATACAAGGAAACGTGTCTAGCTTTTGTCTATGTAGAAAACTCTGTTTCGGTATGGATGAAGAAGGGCCTATGTCGGCCTTCACCAACAAGTCCCTCAAATTCCTAGGGCGGCGTGTACACGGCAGTATGGGATTGTTAAATTCATCAACCTGTGGATATGACTTCTTTAGAATGGACCAATGATTTTTCATGCTGTTGACTATTTTTTTAACACTAGGTTGGAACGTGTGGACAAACGGTATTCTATGTGAGGTATCTCTGCGTGTATGTGATCTCGGTTTATCTCAGTTGTGGAGGAGACGTGGTGAGTACCCCTGCTCCAGGAAACGTTGTTTCATTTCCATCAGTCTGATTTTCCGTAGAGGGTCCGCTTTGACTATATGGTGTACATGTTCGAAACTGGAAACATTTACAAATTGTTCCTATCCGTGGGCTTACGGTATAGATCAGTGGTCAAGGAACCATTTGGTTGTTTGATAACCATGGTATCGAGAAAAATTATTAGTATGGTAATGTATCGTAAATTGTAGCTCAGGGTATACAGAGTTCAGAAACATGTGAAACCACAATAAGGAGTCCAACGTGCCCCCCCCCCCCCCCTATGCAATTTTTTTTGTCTATGTATCATTTCCATACCAAAGCTTTGTGGAAATCTGCATGTGCACATATATATATATGTTTCTTCAAAGTTTGACATATAGCCGTTTGCATAGGGGGGCGCCACGTTGGACCCCATCGCGGTACCCTGTCTCTGTAAGTAAAAGTCGTCCTGAAAGAGGAAGAAATTGTTAGTCAAAACCAGTTCCAATAGGTCCATGTAGAAGTTTATCAGGTTGGGCTCCAAGTTATATGAAGTAAGTAATCTGTGGACTGCAGTTAGTCCTTTCTGGTGTTGAATTGAAGTATATAAACTGGTGACATCCCAGGTGACAAGTACAGTATCAGGGGACAGTGAAGGCAGACCACCAAGTAGTGGTAGTGTCCTTAAGAATATGGTGATGCAAATAAAAAAAAGTTTTGTTTATATTTTTAAGTGTTAAAACATGGCAAAAACTTTATACTTCTTTTATCTTTTTTTTTTTTTTTTGGGGGGGGGGGGGGCGCCTGGCCAGCCATGGAAGAGTACGATTGTATTTCTTCTGGGCTCCACCATCTCCTCAGTTAAATCTCTAGTGATCCACCTCTTCAACATGAACAAAACCTCATGACTAGCTCCCAGGATTTCCCTCTTGTCTCTGCTGCCTCCCCTCAGATCTCCTGCATCTCGCCCCCCTGGCCCGAAACTTGCTATGCCAGCCACCACCCACTGTCCTTCTACATGATCTCCTGAGAACACTAGGCCCAAGCCAGCCATCCTCATCCTGTAATCTAGATGAATCCAGACCACTGACCATGGCAGATTTCCAACTAATGTTATAATCCTTAATAACAGGGATGACTACTCTCACTTTGGCAAGATCATTTTGCAAGAATGCAAATAGGAATTTGTGCTACTGTGTGCTGAATTCGCCTTCCTCACAAGCAGAGTGGTAAATTTTACCCAAATTCAAAATATGCGGCCGATATTACCTCCCTTGAGTCAATATATTTGCAGGCTACTCATCTCTTTGCTTTACAGTACTTAGATGACATTGAAAATAGAAATAGACCAAAAAATGTCAGCATACAGGTCCTTCTAAAAAAATTAGCATATTGTGATAAAGTTCATTATTTTCTGTAATGTACTGATAAACATTAGACTTTCATATATTTTAGATTCATTACACACAACTGAAGTAGTTCAAGCCTTTTATTGTTTTAATATTGATGATTTGGGCATACAGCTCATGAAAACCCAAAATTCCTATCTAAAAAATTTTGCATATCATGAAAAGGTTCTCTAAACGAGCTATTAACCTAATCATCTGAATCAACTAATTAACTCTAAACACCTGCAAAAGATTCCTGAGGCTTTTAAAAACTCCCAGCCTGGTTCATTACTTAAAACCGCAATCATGGGTAAGACTGCCGACCTGACTGCTGTCCAGAAGGCCATCATTGACACCCTCAAGCAAGAGGGTAAGACACAGAAAGAAATTTCTGAACGAATAGGCTGTTCCCAGAGTGCTGTATTAAGGCACCTCAGTGGGAAGTCTGTGGGAAGGAAAAAGTGTGGCAGAAAACGCTGCACAACGAGAAGAGGTGACCGGACCCTGAGGAAGATTGTGGAGAAGGACCGATTCCAGACCTTGGGGGACCTGCGGAAGCAGTGGACTGAGTCTGGAGTAGAAACATCCAGAGCCACCGTGTACAGGAAATGGGCTACAGGTGCCGCATTCCCCAGGTCAAGCCACTTTTGAACCAGAAACAGCGGCAGAAGCGCCTGACCTGGGCTACAGAGAAGCAGCACTGGACTGTTGCTCAGTGGTCCAAAGTACTTTTTTCGGATGAAAGCAAATTTTGCATGTCATTCGGAAATCAAGGTGCCAGAGTCTGGAGGAAGACTGGGGAGAGGGAAATGCCAAAATGCCTAAGTCCAGTGTCAAGTACCCACAGTCAGTGATGGTCTGGGGTGCCATGTCAGCTGCTGGTGTTGGTCCACTGTGTTTTATCAAGGGCAGGGTCAATGCAGCTAGCTATCAGGAGATTTTGGAGTACTTCATGCTTCCATCTGCTGAAAAGCCTTATGGAGATGAAGATTTCATTTTTCAGCACGACCTGGCACCTGCTCACAGTGCCAAAACCACTGGTAAATGGTTTACTGAGCATGGTATTACTGTGCTCAATTGGCCTGCCAACTCTCCTGACCTGAACCCCATAGAGAATCTGTGGGATATTGGGAAGAGAAAGTTGAGAGACGCAAGACCCAACACTCTGGATGAGCTTAAGGCCGCTATCGAAGCATCCTGGGCCTCCATAACACCTCAGCAGTGCCACAGGCTGATTCCCTCCATGCCACGCCGCATTGAAGCAGTCATTTCTGCAAAAGGATTCCCGACCAAGTATTGAGTGCATAACTGAACATCATTATTTGAAGGTTGACTTTTTTTGTATTAAAAACACTTTTCTTTTATTGGTCGGATGAAATATGCTATTTTTTTTAGATAGGAAATTTGGGTTTTCATGAGCTGTATGCCAAAATCATCAATATTAAAACAATAAAAGGCTTGAACTACTTCAGTTGGTGTGTATCGAATCTAAAATATATGAAAGTCTAATGTTTATCAGTACATTACAGAAAATAATGAACTTTATCACAATATGCTAATTTTTTTTAGAAGGACCTGTATGTGGCATACTAGTAGCCTCTACTAGTGACTTACTTTTACCAGCATCTTCAACTACTACGTTCTGGGTCACCCCTCAACTTCGCCCATTGAAATAGACCTGGCTCTTAGAGCCTTAAGGACTTCAGACCCAGATGGCTTTAAATTGATGGATGTAATTTATCAGGTGCACTTCTACATGGTCAGAGACCAGATCCTCCAAAGAGCATCAGCAAAAGCCTCTTGTATATGAGGTGATTCATATTCACATACTACAGAACTTCTTCTGCCACACTCTGGTGCAAAATTATCCTGAAACCAGTGCTGGACTTACTTCGTGACAGAGGGACCCAGTACCGCTGGGGCTTCACCTTTGCCCTTCTTGTTCAATAACATGGTCGGTTTGCTACTCTCTGGGTGCCATGAGATCTCCCGTGGTTCCTTCAGGCCATTGATCTTCCGTCTGTTTCTCTGACAAATTGGCCAAGCATATCTTCTACCTCATCTGATGGTCTTCAACAGCCTGCGTTTCCTCCCACCTCATCTGGTCTGTAGGATGGTCTTCGTCCTAGAGGACCACATGGGAGAATGCATAACCTTTGAGACCCATCTAATCTAGCATCTGCCTACCATCTGATATCCTGTTTGCTTCACCTGTAGAAAGGGCCCTTTTCTAGTTTTCTCTCAGTCTTAGCTTTTTGTATGTGTTAGGTCTTTAGTTTGTGATAGAGATGTTTAATCTGTAAAAAGGAATCTTAGTTTTAATTACCCATTAATTCCCTGTCTCTTGTATCCTATTTTAAAGGGGTTGGCCACTTTCTGGTTACTATTGATCAATGTGTTTGTAAAATGACTATATGACGCATACTAATATAAACTTTTTTTGAAATTCTGTGCTATTTTCTATATTTTATAATGTATGCCCCCTTGCTGAGTCTTTTGTCCTATCCACATAGAGGTCTTGTCTGTAAAATAGGTGCTGATGAAAGGTCATATGACCAGGCCAATTACCTCCATGTCATGACTTCTCCATTTAAATACACTGCACCTGCCATATGCACTTGCACTGTTGGCAGTTTAGTGCAGTGTGTAGCGAGTTGCTCTATAGACTGATTCTCTCCATTTTCATTGGAGGCCACGAATTCACAATTTTTAATCCATATGCACTGAAGCAAGCTCAGGTCCCTTTCCGCCTTCAGCTGTTTTCCTAATGGTTCCAGGAATGGTGTTTTGTGGGGATTTCAATCTCACATTAGATCCTACCCTTGACAACCCCACCTGGGAGATCCAGTGTAGCTATTTGACATGTCAAATGGGGTTTTAACAAGCTACAGTTATGCAACACTTGTCCCTCTGATAGGGACTATAGCTTTTTGTCCCCCTCACATAACACTTAGTTGCTTAGATTTTATTTTAATACAACATAGTGCACTCCAGTGGTTGGTTTATTCTAATATTGAGAATATTCTGATCATGGAGGGACCATTTTCGCTCCCTGAATTGGCTCGGGTGGTGAGGGATTTACCAGAGGGGAAGAGTCCCAGGCATGGTGGCTTTACTTCTGTATTTTTCAAAACCTTTCTGGACAATTTACTTAAGTGCTTAACACATTTAATGTGGTCTCCCAGGATTCCCCTTTCCTCCTAAGACTATCTAAAAGCCTTGCTCTAGCCATAGGCTGATATCATTACCAAATGTCCTTCTAAAAATATATTATAAACTTTTGGCTAACGGATTAAATCCACATCTACCCTCTCCTATCCTCTCTGACCAGGTGGACTTTGTACCAGGAAGGGAGGCCCACGACAACACTCCTGGCCCTCTATGTGTTCCACTTTTTCTCATATTGGTTGTGTCCCCATTTTCTCCTCCAAAATTCTTCCCTTACATGATTACTCTCCTTGAAATTGAACATTAACGGACCCTTATCGTCCTCATTTTCTATACATTATGGCACTCGACACAGGTGTCCCCTTTGACCTCTTTTTATGTTTTGATTATGGAACACCTGATGACCACCATTTGGGCCAACTCTGTTATCAAGGGCATTACCATTGGCGGAAATTAGTTTAAATGCTTTTCCTTTGTGGACAACCTCATGCTCTACCTCCAACCCCCACGTTGCCAAGTTTAAAGCCTTCAATGTTTCACTTTCCTCTCAGACTTTCCCCTTTCCCCAAATCATCTAAATTATTTGCTGATAACATTACCTTACTCCCAATAAGCTTCCCTAAAGATTCAGATGCATTAAGGTATAAGGGCTTCTCGGTTTTGGAGAATTTACATTCTCAAGAGGACTTTGCTGCCCAGACTATTTTGTTTGCTGCAGACCATTCCCATTTGCATCCCAGTTTCATTTTGGACTTGGATCCAGCATTGTTTTAGGTTCTTTATCTGGTCATCCATGTTAATTCCAGGTTGTGAGGGGGATGAATACTTTTGCAAGGCACTGTATCTGACATTGGGGCATATCCTAGAGATACCGTATCTCCAGCATTCCCATAGAGAATGAATGGAGTGGCACATATGACAGGTCACCTCTGTGGCTGGCTATTGGCTGCAGTGGCCACTTGACCCTCTGATGACAGATGTTATTTGCATGCACTGGAGATTCTGCGACAGCTGTGGAGCGATCAGGAAGGAGATGGGACCAGGTAACCATGGTCTGCATTGCTGGTCCGGGCATTGGATAACCACCTTAAAGGGGTTTTCTCAACACAGCGTTTCATACTTACCTGCTCCCGGCGCGCCGTCCACGTCCTGGTTTCGGCAGGGGGCGGGCTCCATCTTCATTGATGTCTTCTCCCAGCTGAGCCGCGCGCTGTACTGAACGTGCACGCGGAGTCCGCGCATGCGCCCTGGTGACTTCTTCCTGGCCAGTATAGTATACTTGCCAGGAAGAAGTCACCAGGGCGCATGCGCGGACTCGGCGTGCACGTTCAGTACAGCGCGCGGCCGGCCGGGAGAAGAAAAGAAAAGTCGTCTGCGCACGCGCGGCCACCGCGATTCATGAGAAGAGCGGTGGCCGTAACCAGGGGAGACGGAAGACAACAGTCAGGTAAGTATAGGTTTATTTTTTTCTAAGGGGTGGGGATTTGTTAATAAAATATATTTAGAAAAATGATCACTGTTAAATCATTAACAGATTTAACAGTGGTCATTATGATGATAATACCCCTTTAAGTCTTGGATAACCACCTTAACGAAAAACCATTTGGAGTTTGCCAAATAGCATGTGGCAGACTCCCCAAAGACATGGAAGACCGTTCACAGGTTAGATGAGACTAAGATTGAACTTTGTCCTTCATGGGAAACTGTGTGGCGCAAACCCAACACTTCCCATGACCACAAGAACACTATTCCTACAGTAAAGCCTGTGGTGGCTGCATCCTACTGTGGAGATGCTTTTTATTAGCAGAGACTGGAAAACTGGTCAGGACTGATAGATGGCAGCAAATAAAGGGCAAATCTTGAGGGAAAACCTGTTTTAGCATGCCAGAGATTTGAGACTGGGATGGAGGGTCCTATGGGTATTGTTTAAGGCCCAATGGCCCTAAACATACTGCTAAAGCTACACTGGAGTGGTTTACAGGGAAACTGAAATATTTTAGAATAGCCTATTTTAGGGGTCAGCAAACTTTGGCACTCAAGCTGCTATGAAACTACAACTCTCAGCATGGACATCTGTTCTCTGGGAGCTGTAGTTTCAGAACAGCTGGAGTGCCGGAAGTTGCTGATCCCCAGCCTGGTCAAGGCCCAGACTTCAGTCCAACCTATCTACCTTGAAGGAACTGGAGCAGTTTTGCCTAAAGAATGGGCAAAAAGCCAAGCGTCTTGATGTCTTAAACTAATAGAGACATACCCCAAGGGACTTGCCTCTAACTGCAAAAAAGGGTGTCTCTAAAAAAGTATTGACTTTCAGAGAGTGAATACCTATGCACATTAAATTTCTCTTTTTTCTTTATTATTGTTTGTGTCACAATAAAAAAATATGTTGCACCATCAAAATGGTAGGTATGTTGTGCAAATCAAATGGTGCAAAACTCTCAAAAAGCCAACAAAACAAGGGACAAATACTTTTGCAAGACTAGGCACTGTACAGACTAGGCCCATACACCTCTCCCTCTTTCACCTCAAAAGTTGGTAAGCCCCCAACAAATAAGTGAACCATTTTCTAACATACTATAGAAAATAATCCGCAGCTGACCTAGTGGGTATGAACTCCAGCTTCATGATTTCTTTTTCTCTAGCCTACATAAACAATCCCTACCACGCTAGTCTGCACATACTGCTGTGATTTCCCATAAGTAACATTTTCTTTAGCCGATATCCGCACTAAATACACTAGAATTTCCTACTGCTAAAGTGCTTTAAATACAGCATGGAAGCTCTGAAAGCCATGGAGACACATGGCAAATATCTTACATCCGCTGCAGTTTCCTGTGGTGGCAAAAATAGTAATGACTGCATGAAAATAACAATAGCAATGTACTATAGTGCACATAAAACATTGGAATGAATGTGATACACGTTTTGCTGTAGATCATGATAAGTACTACTGAACCTTACTGTACAAGTGTCAGCAGGGCACTTCAATGTAACATCTCCTTTGCGGTGTTGACTTGATTGTATACATATGTGAACAAACATTGTTGTGGGTTCTGTCAGTGTGTGCTAGCATTCTGAAAGGCTCTTACCTTTAGTTGTCTTATTTAAACAAATATTATCCATATCCTCTATAAGGGAACATGGATATAATAATAGGGAGTTCCCCACTTATGAACCTCTTCTAGTTAGGCTACTTTCACATTAGCTGCAGCCTTCTCCGGCAGGCTGTCCCGGTGGGTGAACAGCCTGACGGATCCGTGCTGCCGGAAGGTCCGCACCGGCCCCATTCACTATAAAGGGGATGAGCTGGAGGTTCGGCCGCAGCACGGCAAACATGCCGAGAGGCGGCCGGAATAAAAGTACGACATGACAACTCATTAGATGAGGCCCTAAAGGAGTGTATTCTGTATACATACAATATAATGCACAGCAGCTTTTTTGTAAATTCTTAACCAATTTGTGATACTGCAGTGCCTCAATTTTTATTCCACTTCTTGGCTGGGTTCACATCAATGTTATTTCCATTCTTCTGCCCAGTCATAGAAGCAACAAAAATAACAGATGAGCCAGATCCGACACATAACTGAAACCAAATGGACCCCAATAACTGTAAGAAACCCCCCCCCCCCCCTTATCTATTAAAGGAGTTTTCTGTCATTTAATTATTGATGGCCTATCTTTAGTATCGGTCATTAATATCGGATTGGTAGGGGTTGATCTGAGGTCGCTAGTGGCACACCACCAATTACCGTCTCAGTCTGAGGATCTGATAAGGGGGTTTAAGGATCTGATAACGGGGTCTGAGGATCTGATTAAGGGCGTCTGAGGATCTGATTTAGGGGCGTCTGATATGGAGGTCTAAAGGGGTCTGATATGGGGGTCTCATCTGTGGTTTGATATGGGGGTCTGAGGATCTGATATGTGTGTCTGATTTGTCAAGGTGGTTTCGATCTTCACTTCTATGGGGCCAGGGCTGCATGAAAAAACGCAGAATATTGAACATTCTGCGATTCTCACACAACGCAGAACTGATGCGTGAAAAAATATTCATGTACACAGACCCATTAAAATGAATGGGTCAGGATTCAGTGCGTGTGCTATACATTTACTTCACGCATTGCACCAACGCGGAAAATTTGCTCGTGTAAAGGCGCCTAAGGGGTTTACAGAGGGATGGAGCATCTTGAAGTGTCTCAATGGTTGCCATGGCAGCTGGAGGCCTTACAAAGGCAGTCAGGCCTGCCATGTACGGAATCCTGCCAAAGACAGGGTCTGATCAGGCCAAGGCCTCATGCACACGACCGTATGTATTTTGCTGTCCGCAAAAAAATTGATCTGCAAAAGATATGGATGACGTCCATGTGCATTCCGTATTTTGCGGAACGAAACAGCTGGCCCCTAATAGAACAGTACTATCCTTGTCCATAATGCAGACAACAATAGGACATGTTGTATTTGTTTGGTGGAACGGAAATCCGGACATACGGAAACAGAATGCACACAGAGTAACTTGTGCACAGTTTTTTTTACGGACCCATTGAAGATCAATGGTTACGTATACGGTCCGCATATATATACAAGATGAGGAGTGTTATTTGATTTTGGAACCAGGAAACCTCTTTTAAGTTCTCACTGTATCTGTATGGGTATTCCAGTTTATGAATGTATGTTTATTGTAGATCAATTATGTTAATGCCATCAGTCTTTGACTAGTTATTGAATCATGTTCCAAACAAAAGGTTTTGTACAATGTGCACTCACAAGACGGTCAATAATATAACACTTTTTCCTTACTTTAGTGCAGTGTGCAGTATAGTATGTAGAACAGGACTATAACTTTCAGGAAACAAGAAACCAGCACCAACTACCTCAAGTACAGCTATTAACTAATCCTAGTAGTGTCCAGTGCACTACGATTTCCCTTGGCGGGAAGGTAGTGAGTAAATGAATTACATCTTAGTAGCGGCCACTACTTACTACAAGTCGTGGCCAAAAGTTTTGAGAATAACACAAATATTAGTTTTCACAAAGTTTGCTGCTAAACTGCTTTTAGATCTTTGTTTCAGTTGTTTCTGTGATGTAGTGAAATATAATTACACGCACTTCATACGTTTCAAAGGCTTTTATCGACAATTACATGACATTTATGCAAAGAGTCAGTATTTGCAGTGTTGGCCCTTCTTTTTCAGGACCTCTGCAATTCGACTGGGCATGCTCTCAATCAACTTCTGGGCCAATTCCTGACTGATCGCAACCCATTCTTTCATAATCACTTCTTGGAGTTTGTCAGAATTAGTGGGTTTTTGTTTGTCCACCCGTCTCTTGAGGATTGACCATAAGTTCTCAATGGGATTAAAATCTGGGAAGTTTCCAGGCCATGGACCCAAAATGTCAACGTTTTGGTCCCCGAGCCACTTAGTTATCACTGATGCCCCAAACAATCGGAAAGAGGCTTCATCGGAGAATATGACTTTGCCCCAGTCCTCAGCAGTCCATTCACCATATTTTCTGCAGAAGCTCAATCTGTCCCTGATGTTTTTTATGCAATTCATCTGATCACTCTTAATAACATTTTGGAGTATATGCAAATTGCTATTACAAAAACTTAAGCAGCAACGTTTCCCAATTTCCAATATTTATGTAATTTTCAAAACTTTTGGCCACGACTGTACATTGCACACTCTGCACTAAATATGACTGTAAATCAATTTAAAGGCCATGTACACGCATTTTTTTATTATGATTGCATTGTACATATTTTGAGCTTTAGGTAAGGCTACTTTCACACTAGCATTTTTGGCGGATACGTCATGGATCTGCAAAAACGCTTCCATTACAATAATACAACAGCATGCATCCATCATGATAGGATCCGGTTGTATTATGTCTTATATAGCCATGACTGATCCGTCATGAACACCATTGAAAGTCAATGCGGAACGGATCCGACCCCATTGACTTATTGTGTGCCAGGATGGATCCGTCTTGCTCCATACCACATCGCAGACAGAAAAACGCTGCTTGCAGCATTATTCTGTCTGCGTTGGGAGCGCAAACAAACATTGCATTTTAGAGCTCTCCGTTTCGTTCAGTTTTTTCCCCATTGACAACGCTATTGAGATCCTATGACTGATCTCAATAGCGGAAAGGGAAACCGCTAGTGTGAAAGTAGCCTAATATGGAATCCTTTTTTCTGTACAGAGCTGAGATGCTCTACTATTTGCCTGTGTATTTTCTGTCTTTTTCATCATCTGGGGAGCAGATGACTCCTTATCTCTGCTCTCTAACCTTATAAACAAACACTCATTAAACCTCAATCCTTATCTTACTGATAACAATGTGGCTTAAATAAGTGTTTATGACCTCTTAGAAGTTTAGAAATAAGGCCCCTTTCACACGGGCATCATGGATTTGGTGCGGATGGATTGCAGGAAACCCGCGCGAGTGCGCACGCAATTTCAGTCAGTTTTGTCTGCGATTGCGTTTTTTCCGCGTGAGAGCAAAGAATTTGAATGCGTTTTGCAGCGCGTGATAAAAAACGGAATGTTGTACCCAGACCCGAACCCGGATTTCTTCACTGAAGTTCTGGTTTGGGTTCGGTGTTCTGTAGAGTTTACAATTTTCCATTATAACATGGTTATAATGGAAAATAATAGCATTCTTTAATACAGAATGCTAAGTAAAATGTCCTTTGAAGTAAAAAAAATAAATACTCCCCACGTGGTGATCACGGTGACGTCAGCGCAGGTCCTGCTGAATGAAGATAGAAGATCCTTCTATCTTCATTTAGCAGGACCTGCGCTGACATTACCACGTTCACCACGTGGTGAGCGCGATGACGTCAGCGTAGGTCCTTTTGCCGGTCCTGCAAGAAGAAGAAAGAAGACGATAACTGCTGCGCGATCAAGTGGATGAGGTGAGTCATTTTTTTTATTCTTTTTTTTATTTTTTATTCAAGGGACATTTTAGTTAGCATTCTGTATTAAAGAATGCTATTATTTTCCATTATAACCATGTTATAATGGAAAATAATAAAGTGAATGGACCTCATCTCTATTTAATAACATCATCTCCTTAGCAACCATCTGTGAAAATCGCATATCAGCCGCAGTTGCTTGCGGATGCTATGCGATTTTCACGCAGCCCCATTCACTTCTATGGTGCCTGCGTTGCGTGAAAAACGCAGAATATAGAACATGCTGTGATTTTCGTGCAATGCACAAGTGATATGTGAAAAACATCGCTCATGTACACAGCCCTATTGAAATGAATGGGTCAGGATTCAGTGCGGTGCAAAGCATTCACGTCACTCGCCCATGTGAAAGGGGCCTAAGGGTTATTAGATGACTGGCACAAAGTAAAAGTACCAGTCACACAGTTAAAAACAGTTATCCCCTTGTGACCGAATGCTCAATATTTTGAATAAAGGCCAATTGAAAATATGATTTTTACGCCAAAATTTGTAAAATGCAATCATAAACAAAAATTGCCTCCAAAGGTGTACATAGCCTTTAAAGGTCTTTGTGGGGGTGCTCCTCGTGCTCCAACCACTTAATCTCCAGTAGCCACTCTAGAGACAGAGATTGTTGTACTCTATCATAGATTACAGAAAATTGATATCATGTCCACCTGAAAAAGTTCAGACAAAAAAAAAAACTCCTAACCACCTTCACTACCACACAAAAAAATTCACTTCCTCTCCTGAACTAACGTACTCCCTCATAACCTTTGTAGATGTGGAGCACATAAAGGCACTAAAGCCTATTCTTTGGTGGCCTTAAAGCTCAAATCAATAATATTTGCTCCTCCAATCATTCTCTAAGGCTCAGAAGTCCGTAGTGCATTTTGGATCCGCAAATTGCAGATCTGCAATACACCCGGCCAGAACCCCCACAATTGCGGAACGGATGCGGACAACACTTGGGAACGTCTGAATGGAGCCTTACAGCCACTCTGGGTCTTCTGTGGATTCCTCAACCAGATTTAACATCTTCTAAGAAGAACTTGCACATGCTTATGATTCTAGCTGCTAAGCTACTTACCCTATTCCTATGGCAACAGGAACAACCCAAAGATACAGTATGTGGCTCAATAAAATTAGACAAATATGTTGTACGTAGGAGCTTGTGGGTTGGGAGAACAAAACTAGGAAACAACAACAGTGTGAATACCGTGGTTGGAACATGATGCATGGAACACCTTATTTTGTACTCTGATACTGTAAACTATCCAGTGGTGCTCAGATCTGTCATACCTCTAAGACAGAACTTGTAAGAAGAGAATGTCTGGCTATTCCTTGCCTCGAGTCTAGTTCAGTCTGTCATGGTTACCTTGCTTATTGTTCTTTTTTTTGTTGTTATTACATCACTTAATTTCCACTGTCTTTTACAAGTAAAACACTGATCTGTTTTCTTACATGCCATGATACAAACATGCTTGTGGGGGATGAAAGATTCCTAGCGTGGGCCTTGGTCTACTTAGTTTTTCTTATGTATCTTTGTCATGTGTTAGAAGTACTGTCATTACCTGTACTTTTGTACGATTTACAATAAAAGAAGAGAATACATTAAAAAAGTCAAGAAACACCTGGGATGGACTGAACCATCACTGGGCTGCTGGAGAAGCCGAAGGGCCAGCCTCCTTCCTAGTGACTACGGACCTAGGATTTTGGAGATCCCCCTTGTTTGGTTAAACCGGGTGTCCAGGGCAGTGGAGCCTGTCCCTACAGCCGTTCACTTTCACAATCTAATATCGGCCTGGGAAACACAATGCAAATGTTGATGGACTATCCCGCCAAACAGAACTGGAAGGGTGACTAACATGGACATCCCCAAGTGGACCCATAGAGGGTCTCACCGGGTCTGCCATCCTTTAACTTGGGGGAGCTATGTGATGACATGGTCATCAGTTTGAGTAAAATGTGTATTGGTGTTGGATATGTGTAATTATGTTATACTGTGTAACTTGTTATCAAAAGACTGTCAGCACCCCCCTTCATTATCTCCCATTGTACTCTGAAAGAGCTCAGGACAATGAAATTTTGGCCCTGCTAGGGCTGTTTGGAGCTATTTTAGCAGGAGGACCCCTGTGGTGTGGTGCAGACAGAATGTCTGGGGAGGGGAAGGGGGATGTGATGGGATTACAGTATGTCTGTGAAGGTTCTCATTTATCCAGGTCATGGCATATATCTGTAAAGAATAAATCAAGGCAACTGGACGTACTGTAGATTTCTAATGTGAAATCTACAGTACGTCCAGTTGCCTTGATTTATTCTTTATAGATATATGATGGGATTACAGTTTCATCTGATCACTTTCTGTATATACATTTGTGCAGTTGCTCAATAAAGCAGACTTTATTTCACCTACACTGAGTCTCGACCAGTGACTGGGGAAAACTGGGAGCTAAGGACCAGCGTTTTGCAATATCTCCTGAGTAAGAAAGAATACAGAGGCAGATATACTCTTCCTGAGAACTGGGGGTCCGTCACAACACCCACATCCAAGAAGGAGCCATAAGTAATACCAGTGTATGAATCAGAGTTGGCCAAAAGAATCTATGGCCAAAAGGTAAAATGCATATGCTACCTTTCCAATTGAGATTTTTTTTTTTTTACAAATTATAGTAATGTGAAGTGTTAAAATGGTATTCCAAACTCCACATGATATGCCAGAAATGTCTGATGCGTGGTTGTCCTCTGAGAAAACGATAATTACTCTTACCGGTAATTAGATTTTCCAGAGTCCATGACAGCACCAGGAGAGAGGATTCACCGCCAGGGGCGGGCTGGGCCAGGGGGCAGGGAGGCAATTGCCCCCCAGGCCGCCCTAAAAAAACGTGTGTCTTTAACGAAATTATTATTATTTTTTTAATTCCTCAGGGCCGCACCGCCGATCACCACAGGCGGCGCGGCCCTGGATATAATTGCGGCGGCGGTGGGCAGTAGGAGATGAGCGCTTCCATTGTGGAAGCACTCATCTCCATATTCATCTGAATCGCCATCCTCAGGACAGTGATACAGATGGCTGTGCTGTGGGGCAGGGGAGGGAGAGGCGTGTGCTCCCCTGTTCTTCTGATAGGCCGCAGGCACTAATGCCTGCAGCCTATCAGAGGCCGGATCAGGCAGCGCTATGGGCACTATAGGGGCACTATTACTACTAAGTGTGCTCTGGCAGATAATTATTTCTATTGGTGGGATTTTGGGGAGCACTGTTACTTTGGGGGGCACCCTGGCATAGTATCAGCTTGGCACAATTATTTTTGGGGGACATTATCTTTATATTATTAGTGTCTGGGCGCAGTTATTTTTTAGAACACTGTGTTCCAAGAATTGTTTCTGCAGTATAGTATTGGGGGAGGCAGGAAAGGGTGTTCAGAAGATTTGAAGATGATGAAAATGTGTGAAACTAATGTCTGTTTGTCAATCTTTGCAGAGACGGGAGATGGCAGAAAAATCATCATGGCGGTCTGGTCTGAATGGAGAAGATGAGGAAAGAGAACGTCTCACTGGATGTAAGAGCTATGTGGTGCTATGTAGGAGAGGAGATGCTCCGGCTTCTTCTCCTGCCATTTGCAGAAGGAGGATTCAGAGCTGGGTGAGGACGGCCAAAGGGGGCAGCAGGCCATGGGCGGGTGGCAGATGGTGGGGGGAACCACAGGCCTTGAGCAGGATATGGGGAGGGAGGAGAGCGGAGGAGCTTCCTGGCTGTAGCTTGTTGTATAAGCTGGCAGTGCAGCTAGGACAGGTCCTCCCCTCTCTAATTGCGTTCCGTTGTTCAGTTTTTATCGCGCGGGTGCAATGCGTTTTGCACGCGCGTGATGATGTGTAGAGACAGGCCTCAACTATAGAATTTCAGCTGTACAGTGTTTGTTGGGAGTCGCCTATTATATGTAGTAGGGGCTTTTAATAATGGGCGGGGCAAAAAAAGGCCACTTGACTGGATTTGCCCCCCAGGACTAAGGCTGCCAGCCCTCCCCTGTCCACTGCCCAGGACAGGAAACCGACAGATATTTAAGGAGGGGCCTCTCCATTCCTCAGTGGTCTTCAGAGACAAAATAGAGCATCCCCGATAACCATCCTTCCGATTCATCCAAATCCATTTAGTTTAATTCATTGAAAAAAATTCTGTGCACCATGTGTACCATAAAAAAGACCCATCACCAACTCCAAACCAAGGGAGGGAATATAAGGGTGCTGTCACAGACTCTGGAAAATCAAATTACCGGTCAGAGTAATTGTCATTTTTACCTTTGTCTTATGACAGCACCAGGAGAGATCTCAGAGATAAAGAGATTAGGGAGGGATAACAGCCTGCAAGACCTTGCCACCAAAAGACAGATCAGAGACAGAAGAGAGGTCCAGTCTATAGTACCTATAGAAGGTTAGAGCAGAAGACCAGATAACCGGTTTTCAAATATAGTGGATGGACGCATCTGCTCTCTCTGCCCACGAAGTAGATACCGATCTTGTGGAGTGCGGCGTTAAACCCACAGGCACTGGTTTCTGTAAGGAAACATAAGCTAGACAAACAGCCTTTTTAATCCACCTAGCTATGGAACCTTTGCTGGCAGCCTTCCCTTTATTAGGACCTGAATATTGAACAAACAAGGCACCTGACTTCCTCCAGTCCCTAGTAGCATCCAGGTTAGCTAGAACACATCTCCTAACATCTAAGTAACTAAATTCCAACACCTTCTGACACCTGGGGTTGGTACCGAAGAATGTAAGAATTACCTCTTGAGACTTATGGAAGTTAGATATTACTTTGGGAAGGAAAGCTGTGTCTGGTCTAAGGACAATTCTATCCTTGTAGATGGAAGTATATGGGGGACTGATGGACAAGGCCTGAATCTCCCCTATCCTTCTAGCCGACGTGATTGCCACCAAAAAGGCACATTTAAGGGTCAACATTCTGATAGAGATCTCAGAAATGGGTTCAAAGGGTCCTTTCATCATACTCTGCAGTACTAGATTTAGGTCCCAAGGAGGAACCTGTAAAACCCTAGTCAGCATGTCCCTTGCTATTGCTTTACAAAATCTCATGATAAGGGGGTTGAACAGCCAACCTAACGTCAAACAGAATGCTTAAAGCTGAAATCCGTACCTTTAAAGTACTAAGGGAAAGTCCTTTCTTTAGACCCCTCTGAAGAAACTGCAAAATCCTGGGAATAGAGAAACTATCCTGCAGGACAAAGAAAGCCGCCCAGGTTATAGCATAGATTTTGGTGGTTACCGGCGTCTTACTTTTAAGCAGAGTGGAAATAACAGATTCAGACAAACCCTTATGCATTAGCAGTGACCTTTCAAAAGCCAAGCCGTCAAGTGAAGTCCTTTTACCGGAGGGTGGATGACTGGTCCCTGGCTTAATAAGTCCGGGATCTCTGGTAGCACCCAAAGCTCCCTGACTGAGAGAAGCCTCAGCCACGTGAACCAAGCACGAAGGGGCCAAAAAGGTGCTAGCATGTTAACTGCAGCCCTGTCCTCCCTTATCTTCTTGAAAACCCCGGAGATTAACTGAAGAGGCGGGAATGCATAGAGAACACCTTGGTCCCACGGCTGTAAAAAGGCATCTACTGCCGAAGGAAGGTCTCTCGGAAAGAGGGAAAAAAACTTTTCCACCTTTCTGTTGGATATTGTAGAAAAAAAAAAAAAGAGATCCACGATGGCTCCCATAAAGCTGTACTAGCTGGGAGAAAACCCTGATTCAAAGACCACTCTCTCTGGTATAGTTTGTGGCGACTTAGAAAATCCACCTGTTGATTGTCCACTCCTCTGACATAAAGGGCCGACAATGACAGGACTCTGCCTTCTAGCAGGGAAAACATTTGAGCGTCCATCTGCTGTAATTCTTTGGACCTGGTCCCTCCCTGATGATTCAGATAAGCTATGATGGAACCATTGCCTGACAAAACTTTTAGATGATGGTTGTCAAGCAAGTGCAAAATCTCTGGCAAGGCTAGAAGAACCGCCATCAGCTCTTTTACATTTGAAGAGGCTGCCCATATTTATCTGTCCCAAGGGCCCTGCAAAACTCTGCCCTAGACATGAGCTAACCAGCCAACAGGACTGGCGTCTGTAGTTACTACTATTGGGTCCACAACCCTCCAGGGAACCCCCAGGGCAAGGTTGACTGGATCCAACCACCATTTCAGGGAACTGCATGTCTGCCTGGAAATTGAAAACTTTCTGTCTAACTCCTCTACCTTCCCTGACTAGGACTGGAGAATCTCCCCTTGAAGGCTCCTGGAGTGAGCCTGAGCCCATTGAACCGCTGGAATGCAGGAGGTCAGAGTTCCCAGCGCTGTAGGAATCCTCTTCCAGGACAGGAAAACCACTGAGGAATGGAGAGGCCCCTCCTTCTTAAATATCTGTGTGTTTCCTTTCCTGGGCGGAGGATCCTCTGTCCTGGTTCTGTCATAGGACGAAGGGAAAAAATAGGTGTCTTCTGAATCTTCTGGTGAGGAGAACAGCAGATCTAAGTGGACAATGAATGGAGAGGTGGCCATTCACTTCTTTGGAATACAGCTGAGTTAGGTGCTTGGCTAGATCCCACAGAAATGAATGGAAAGAGACGTCTATATGCATGGCCACTTCTCTATTCTCCACCTGTTTGCAGTGGCCTGGGGTCCCCTATTCTCTACATACAGGACCAACATATCAATGGCATATACTGTATACATGCCTTAAAGGGGTTGTCCGGGTTCAATGTGTAATACTTAGTTTTTCCTCTGGGGGTGCTGCAGGAAAAATGAACAATTACTACCAGGCTTCTCTACAGATTCCAGCTGATTGATCAGATTCCAGCTTCAGGACACTTTATGATCAGCTTATTACAAGGGACAGTTCTAATGAGTAAAAGATTGTCCAAAGCAGACACCCCCTCTAATAAAGGCTAGGGCTACACAGCGACATTTATTGCATGACTTTGTGACACAGAAAAGTCGCATGACATTTTTTGTACTGATAGTCGATGGTGTCACGCTGCAACTCTGACACGACAGTTGCAAAAAATCCATCCAAGGGATCAACTCTAAGGCTGGGTTCACACGGGCATCACGTTTTGGCTCCGGGTGCATTGCAGCAAACCCGCGTGAGTAGGTACACAATTGCAGTCAGTTTTGACTGCAATTGCGTTCCGTTTTTATCGCGCGGGTGCAATGCGTTTTGCACGCGCGTGATAAAAAACTGACTGTGGTACCCAGAACCGAACTTTTTCACTGAAGTTCAGGTTTGGGTTCGGTGTTGTGTAGATTGTATTATTTTCCGTTATAACATGGTTATAAGGGAAAATAATAGCATTCTTTAATACAGAATGCTTAGTAGAAGGTCAATTGAGGGTTAAAAATAATAAAAAAAATTAACTCACCTCCTCCAATTGATCGCGTAGCTGCCGGTCTCCTGTTCTTTCTTCAGGACCTGTCAAAGGACCTGTGGTGACGTCACTGAGCTCATCACATGGTCCAATCACATGGCCCATCACCACGGTGATGGACCATGTGATGTGACATCACCACAGGTCCTTTAGCCAGCAGCTCATGATTAAAGTAGTAAGAAGAGATCGGCAACTACGCGATCAAGAGGAGGAGGTGAGTTAATTTTTTTTTATATTTAATCCTCAATTGACATTCTACTATGCATTCTGTATTAAGAATGCTATTATTTTCCCTTATAACCATGTTATAAGGGAAAATAATACAGTGAATAGACTTTCATCTTAGCAACCATGCTGTGAAAATCGCACCGCATCCGCACTTGCTTACAGATGCTTGCGATTTTCACGCAGCCCCATTCACTTCTATTGGCCCTGCGTTGCCAATATAGAGCATGCTGCGATTTTCATGCAACGCACAAGTGATGCGTGAAAATCACCGCTCATGTGCACAGCCCCATAGAAATGAATGGGTCCGGATTCAGTGCGGGTGCAATGCGTTCACCTCACACATTGCACCCGCGTGGAAATCTCGCCCGTGTGAACCCAGCCTGAAGGAGTTGATATGAGCGCTGATAAGCATGCACCATTACATGTGAATATATAAAACTTTGCAATATACCCTATTAGAGGAAAGTGGCACCTTCTTCACTTTCTAGCAGTCTGTCGTTTGTCTACAAACTCACTGTAAATTTTCAGAAACTTCCTTAAAGATAAGAGTGGAGAAAGGGGGATGCCGCTGCAGTTTCTTAATAAGCATGAGGAGAAGTTAGAAGGAGAAGTAGGGAGACATGTCTATTTTGCTAAAATAGCAAACATAAAAGCATTAACATCACACCAGGAAGTGAGGCATATGGAGAAAGAAAATGTGCATTTGTAGAAAGTTGCAGAAGGACGAAGATGTGTAGGTTACACAAAATATTTGCGGCTGCACTGCATTTGGTATATATATATATATCTGGAGCCCAAGTAGTGATTTTTGAATAAAAACTTTACCCTTTTGTTGCCATGACCAATGCACACTTGACACGCACATAAAACCTAAATATAAAATAATAACTCATATAATACCCCCATACTACCGGTAGTAGGGAAGTGGCTTTCAGCACGTCACACTTATGGTGCCTTCATGCAATTTAACATTACAGGGGTTTTTCAGCTTTTTTGCTCTTTTTAAAATTTGAAGCCCAGCTAGCTATACCTGTTAGAAAACAGCATCAGGGGAGCTGGTGAGTATGTTTTTAGACACATACAGCTGTGTCTAAGAATGAATGTCCCCCCACTAATAAAGATCAAATACCAAAATTCTATATCTTTATTAAATTATGCAAATCGTGCACATATACCCTGTTAATAACCTCTAATTAAAAACAAATGGGAGTATTGGGCTGAACCTCAAATAAGTTATATCATGTGTAGTGATGAGCTAACATGCTCGGCCGAGTACTGGTTCGGCTCGAGCATCGCTATGCTCGGCGTGAGGCGGTACACAGCCGAATACCACGTGTGCGGGTCGCATTGTTCGAGTCTCCGCCCCACACGTTTGGCGCCTCCTAAGCAGCCAATAAACGTTCAGGTAAGTAATTCCCTTCAGTGTAATGCCATAGCCATGTTAGCTATTAGCCTTAGGGTCCATTCACACGTCCGTTTTTTCTTTCCTGATCTGTTCCGTTTTTTGCGGAACAGATCAGGACCAGATCAGGACCCATTCATTTTCAATGGGTCCTGGAAAAAATCGGACAGCACAATGTGTGCTGTCCGTTTCCGTTGTTCCGTTCCGCATGTCAGTTTAAATATAAAACATGTCCTATTATGTTCCTGAAAAATCGGATCCTGGTACAATGCAAAGTCAATGGTTCCGCAAAAAACGGAAGACATTCGGATGTCATTCCGTATGTCTTCCGTTTTTTGCGGAATCCGTTCCTGGAAACACATAGCAAATTTTTTTTTTTTTTCAAAGAAATCCAAACAACTTTATTTGATTATTGAAATGTATACATGTTTCCGTTTTTTGCGGATCCGCAAAAAACGGATGACATACGGATGACATACGGAAACATTTTCAGGAACAACGGATCCGCAAAAAACGGACCGAAATTCGGATTATAGAAAAATACTGACGTGTGAATGTAGCCTTACACTGATTGGCTGGCCGGAACACTTGATACCAGTTTATATAGGAGCCGATGTCCCGCGCTCGGATCATTCAGTGTCAGGAGGAGTAGACAGTAGGCAGGGACAGATAGCTTTTTGCTGGAAATTCTGAGATTTAACTCCAAAAAAAACTATTGAAAGACCAAACAGTCCTCTTAAGGACTACAGTATGTGTTTGACAGCAGTGCAGCACCATTTTTTTTTTTTTTTACCAGGGGTTAAATTCAGCAGTATTAGGGACAGGAAGGGACATACATTATAAAAAGGGGCTTATCCGCTAGTGTTTGTCTGCAAGTGAGATCTACAGTACGCCATCAGAAAGCAGTGTGTTTAGCAGACACTATAAAAAGGGGCTTATTCACTAGAGTATGCCTGCTAGTGAGATATACACCGCGCCTTTAGGGAATTTTTTTCTGGCGAAATTAACCTAATTTGTACTACATCTGTGTATGCGTTCAATCCGCAACCGTTATATTCAGTACTCCAGCAGATAATTATTTATATTTTGGGCAAATGTAACTAGTTTTTGGCACATCTGTGTTTGCATTTAGGCCGCAACCACATATACAGTATTCCAGCAGAGAATTATTTGCATTTGAGACAAATTTAACTACTTGTGGGCACATCTGTGTGTGCGTTCAATCCACAAACGTTATATACAGTATTCCAGCAGAGAATAAATTGTAGTTTAGGCCGCAACCGTATACACAGTATTCCAGCAGATAATAATTTGTATTTGGGACAAATGTAACTAGTTTTGGGCATATTTGTATGTGCGTTCAATCCACAAACGTTATATACAGTACTCCAATGTTTTATACGGTCTGCTCACCTGTAGGCCCTCACCCTTAATGTTTTATGCGGTCTGCTCACCTGAAGGCCCTCACATATAATGTTTTAGAAGGTCAGCTCAGCAGCAGGCACTCACCCCTAATTTTTTATAGGGTCACCAGCATGCCCTCGTTCCGAATGTTTTGGAGGGTCACCAGCAGGCCATGAAGGATAATTTTTCAAGGGTGTGTATTACACCCTTTGTGTAAGAAAGGGTGTATTGGAGTGCCGGTTCCTTGTAATATTTGGCAGCCCTTTCACTTAGTGCAGTGGTGCCCAACCATTTTTCATCTGAGGGCCGCACTAGACTTGGTATAAATTTTGTGGCCCGGAACCAGGTAGCTTTGCCAGAAAGAAATGCAAACGCTGTGAGGGGGCACGTGTGAGCATTACTACTGTGAAGAGGGCACATATCTGGCATAACTACTGTGAGGTGGCACATATCTGGGCATAACTACTGTGAGCTGTGAGGAGGGTACATATCAGGGCATAACTACTGTGAAGAGGGCACATATCGGGGCATAACTACTGTGAGGAGGGCACATATCGGGGCATAACTACTGTGAGGAGGGCACATATCGGGGCATAACTACTGTGAAGAGGGCACATATCAGAGCATAACTACTGTGAAGAGGGCACATATCTGGGCATAACTACTGTGAGGGGGCATGTGTGAGCATTAAGTCTGTGAAGAGGGCACATATCTTGGCATTATTACTGTGAGGGGGCATGTGATGTATACATGTGTGTAATGTATGTAGTGCAGTATGTAGTGCAATATTATCACACACTGCACTACATACATTACACACATGTATACATCACATATTGCGCTGTCACCTTCTTCTGCAGGTCTACCTTGATGTCTGGTTTTTAGGCTTCAGTCAGATCCTCCACCGCCATGCTTGCGCCGTGTGCCCGACACTACCAGGAGCTGGCCCCTCCTCCTTTCATCTCCCGCCGGCTTCTCCTACAGCAGGGCGCTCTATCGCTCCAGTGCCCGCCCAATCTTAACAATCAGGGGTGTAGCTAGAAATGACTGGGCCCCATAGCAAAAATAATTATGGCCCCCCCCCACATACCTATCACCCCTTCCAGAGCTCCCACCCAAACACCCCTCCAGGACCTCCCACCCCAACATCCCCCTAAGTGTCCTCCACAGATCCCCCCCTTCAGTGTCCTCCACAGATCCCCCCTTCAGTGTCCTCCACAGATCCCCCCCTTCAGTGTCCTCCACAGATCCCCCCCCCTTCAGTGTCCTCCACAGATTCCCCCCCCTTCAGTGTCCTCCACAGATTCCCCCCCCTTCAGTGTCCTCCACAGATCCCCCCCCTTCAGTGTCCTCCACAGATCCCCCCCTTCAGTGTCCTCCACAGATCCCCCCCTTCAGTGTCCTCCACAGATCACCCCCTTCAGTGTCCTCCACAGATCACCCCCTTCAGTGTCCTCCACAGATCACCCCCTTCAGTGTCCTCCACAGATCCCCCCCCCTTCAGTGTCCTCCACAGATATCCCCCCCACCCAGAGCCGTTTCCTAGCTAATTTATTCACTGCACTTGCCTCTGTGAAATTGAAGAGAAGCGCCGAAATCTCGCACAGGCGCACTGGCAGAGGCCAGGTGCCATTTGCAGCGCGCCCTGTGCTGATAAAGTCCGGTCACTGCGCGGGCCACATGACACGGCTTCGCGGGCCGCAGGTTGGGCAGCACTGACTTAGTGCATAGGCTTTAGGAGTGTAGCAGTGTACCTGAACAATTGTAGCACCATGTGAATAAGGCCCTCCTTTATGTGATATACAGGCTGCATCGGAGTGCTTCTTTCTTGTAATTTTTTGGCAGCACTTACACTGTATATACAATTGAATATACAGGAAAGGATGTTTCCTAACAATTTTTCCTCTAAAAAGGTTGTTTTTTTGGGGGGGGGGGGGGTAGGGCGGGGTTTTCGATGTTTTTCTGTCGGTCTGTAAAAGTGGCGTACAACATGGTTCCCAGCAGCGACATTGGAGTCTAAGATGCCCCTGCTGTTCCTGATCGATTTCAGAGGTGTTTTCATCACTTTCAGACCTTTTCCTATGAACCAGCCACCCTCCCCTCATCCGAGAAGGGAGTGCCTGGTTGTCTCCTATTGACTTCCATTATACTCGGGTGCTATCATGTGATACTAGCAAAACTGTCGTGATATTTCCTGTTAGGAAGCACTATACTGGCCCATTGTTGTTTATTTGATCGAACAAAGTAATAGGAATATCCATTAATACACATATATCTCGCAGGTACTGTAACAACTATATATAAAAAAAGAAGTCTATCTAGCCTTCGCTGGACCGTCATTGGCTGTGGAACACACCCGAACTTCCGGTCCACGCTCCACAGTCATGCGCACCATATATCGCAAGAGCCAAGGTTCCTTAGTCTGAGATCACAACCCATGCGTCTCGGGACAGAATGCAAAGCGCTGCAACTTATCGGAGCAACAGATTATAATAATAACAGTGCGACTATCAGGAGAATTTAAAAAGCAATCGTAATCTTATGTCACGTGGGGGGAAAAAAAAACACTGCACAATGTCTATATAGACCATGCCACTAGGCCAGGATAAGGAAGTAGGTCACCTCCTATGCATCCCTAAATACAATTCCTGACCTCCTGACTGTATGAGCCAACCCTAATGGTGGGAGGGCTCATACCCGGAACCTTGGACCCCAATTCGCCCTGATGATAATGTAAGGAGAAAGAGACAACCGGTTCCTCAAAGACACAGAAGAACTGGAGTCTCCCACAGGCCTAGCAACAATGAAGGAGCAGAGAGCAAGCATAAACAAATAATGGCAGGTAAGAGCCCAGTGCAAACGAAACGCACTGGAACAACCACCACTTACCTGCCACAACGACAGGGTGGAACAACTACAGCTTGCTGACTTGTGGTTCACCCCTCAGGGAAACCATGGTACCCACTTCCGCAGGCACAGATAAATGTCAAACAACCATGCTGGACTACAAACACCAAATAGACCAGACATGGAACACCAAATGACATACAACAAACACCCTGTACATAAACCCACACCAAACATCATAAAACAGTTGAGGAAGGGTAAGGGGACACTGGGAAACATTGAGATGACATTGCCAAAGACCTTGATGTTCCACAAGGAGGCCCTCAAGGACAGGTGACACATCCAGAGAGAGCAAAGCTCCTACTCATACAAAGGCAGACATACAACTAACCTCAAGCTCAGAACTCCAGTGCCAAGAGGCCCAGCTCCACCTAGCACACTCCTATAACCTTAAACAAACAAAAATGGGAAGGATCACCAGCCTTAAAGGGGAAGTGTAAAAAAATGCTAACAACACGTTGCCACCAGCAACAAGCATGCAAGGCAAAAGTGTCATTGTCCACTACCACCAAACCATGACAGCCTTGACATATTGCATGAGTGAAAAAATATTGTATATTACATCTAAATGCTATAAATATGATAAAAGAATAAAAAGAATAAAAAAACTAAAGTAGTTGTGCTGATCTAGTGTACATGAATAAATCTATCCTTCATATGTAGTTCGATCATGGAGTCTTTAAGGCAAGTATGATCAATGAGTATGAACAGCCATGCACTCGTCCAATCTCCCTAAATCAACACATAAAAAGTGTAATAAAACCATAAAAACAGTATTAAAACCAAGGAAGAAGAAAAAAGGAGGACATTAAGCGGAAGAGACGACACAAGAGAATATAGAATAAGGACAGTAAAAAACAACTGTCCTATAGAAATGGGGCAAAACTGATTCTCAGCGCTTTGTGTTCCGGCCCGAGACGCATGGGGTGTGATCTCTGACTAAGGAATCTTGGCTCTTGCGATATTTGGTGCGCACGACTGTGGAGCGCGGACCGGAAGTTCGGGTGCGTTCCACAGCCGATGACGGTCCAGCGAGGGCTAGATAGACTTCTTTTAGTATATATAGTTGTTACAGTACCTGCGAGATATATGTGTATTAATGGATATTCCCATTACTTTGTTTGATCATATAAACAACAATGGGCCAGTATAGTGCTTCCTAACAGGAGATATCACATTTTTGCTAGTATCACATGAGAGGATATCACATGACCTCTTCCCTAGTATCACTTGATAATACTTGTTAGTATCACATGAGAGGATATCACATGGTAGATTTACTAGCATCACATGATAGGAAATCACATGACCTCTTCCCTAGTATCACTTGATAATACTTGTTAGTATCACATGAGAGGATATCACATGATAGTTCCAGATAGTATCACATGAGAGGAAATCACATGATAGTTTTACTAGCATCACATGATAGTACCAGATAGTATCACATGATAGGATATCACATGACCTCTCCACTAGTATCACATGATAGTACTTGTTAGTATCACATGAGAGGATATCACATGATAGTACCAGATAGTATCACATGATGGTAACACATGAAATAACTGATTGAGGTTTAGCCCAATACTCCCATGTGTTTTTAATTAGAGGTTATTAACAGGGTATAAATAGGCACAGTAATCAGTAGTATATTGAGATGGATGTAGCTCATTGAATATATATTTACCGCACTACCAATGTATTCTCTTTGCTTGCACGTGTATGCTGCTGTTATGGCTGTTTTTATATGTTCATGATTTGCATAATTTAATAAAGATATAGATTTTTGGTATTTGTCTGTTCTTTATTAGTGGGGGGACATTAATTCTTTTTGGTGTATAGATTAGTCTGGCCCCACTGGATCCCACTGACAGCATTAGTTGGTGGGCTCCATCTTTTGATGGGGAATTTTAAAACAGGCAAAAAACAGGAAAACTCCTTTAAAGCATAATGTTTTGTTTGAAAAAAAAAAAAGCATAAAAAGTGATGTTTGTGACTAAAATTCTGAGCCAAGCAGAAGCCGAGATACACAACACCTTCTAAAAATAAAAGGACAAGATGTGCAGAGTTCCCACGTCACATCTCCATGTTGACATGCACATGCTGCATTCACCGGAACTGAAGAGATCAAAAATCTCCACATTCCAGATGCTGTAAAATATTTGAGTTGACATGTTAGCAGATTAGATGCAGGGGTGATAAGAAAAATAAAAGCTCCCCTAAATGTGACAATTAGGGAGCGCATATCCACCCTGATTGGTAAGAGGGGTGATGACATGAAGACAAGTCATAATCACTAACTTTTCTGGAAGAGCTGGCAAATCTTCTGGGCACCCCTTATATTCCCCCTGGGTGCTGCTGCAGACATCCTGGCCTTAAACACTTAGGAGGGGAGCTAAGGTGCTGTCCGCATCCATATGTCCGTTCTGCAAATTACAGCACATGTCCTGTTCTGATCCACAAAATGAAGTCAATGGGTCAAGAACGGTATCCGTATTTTGTGGATCTACGGCTTGCGGACCTGTACAATACATACAATCGTGTACATGAGGTCTTAAGCTACTTTCACACTGGTGTTTCGGCTTTCCGTTTGGGAGATCCGTTCAGGGCTCTCACAAGCGGCCCAAAATGGATCAGTTTTGCCCTAATGCATTCTGAATGGAAAATGATCCGCTCAGAATGCATCAGTTTGCCTCCGTTCCGTCTCCATTCCGCTTTGGTGTCAGTCTGACGAAATTGAGCCAAACGGACCCGTCCTGACACACAATGTAAGTCAATGGGGACGGATCCGTTTTCTATGACACAATCTGGCACAATACAAAACGGATCCGTCCTCCATTGACTTTCAATGGTGTTCAAGACAGATCCGCTTTGGCAATGTTAAAGATAATACAAACAAATCCGTTCTGAACGGATGCAAACGATTGTATTATCTCGACGTATCCGTCTGTGCAGATCCATGACGGATCCGCACCAAACGCGGGTGTGAAAGTAGCCTTATTTACACATGGCCTTGCTTGGATGGCTTCCATTTATAATGGACCCCATAAAGCCATGCACGCCCTTGACTAAGGCCTTTTTCACATGAGCGAGTTTTCTGTCAGGGTGCGATGCGTGAAGCAAATATATAGCATCCGGACTGAATCCTGACATATTCGTTTCCTGTTTTATATTCTGCGTTTTTCACGCAGCCCTGGCCCCGTAGAAGTGAATGGGGGCTTCAGTGAAAAGCAGATTGCATCCGGATACAATGCGGTTTTCACTGCTGGTTGCTAGGAGATGTAGATTGTTAGCCTTCAGTTTTTTTTGCATGCGCATGAAAAACGTATCAAAAACTGATTGCACCTGTGCGGAAACAAATGAAACACTGAATGCAATCACAGACAAAACAGACTGAACTTGCGTGCAAAACCATCCGTTTTTTCCTGAACAGATCCTGACTTTATTCGTCTTATTCGCGGGTCCATTTGGGTATTTTGATTCTGCCATCAGTAGCACTGCCTGCTGCACTAAGGGCGTGTTCACAGCGGTGCTGTATAGGGACGCATACCGTAACGTCCATCACGCAACAGACACAAACGGCTGTAATGGAGTCCATCATGCAACCCGCCATTGTACCGGACAACAAAGCCCACCATACTGGACTATTCCGTTCCATGTTTTTGATGTACTCTGCTACAGGCCCCTAAGGGCTCATGCACATGGCCGTTCTGTTCTGCCATTTGCGGTCCCGAATGCACGGGCAACATCTGTGCGTATTCCGAGCCATCTTGAATGGGTCTGTGGTCCATCTCACCACAAAACAATAGAAAATGCTCAATTTTTTTTTACAGTATGGAGGCACGGAGAGAAACGACAGCGTGCTCCCGTACCGCGCCTTCCAGATTGCGGACTCATTCAAGTGAAAGGGTCCGAATCCAAGATGCGGTGAGCACACGGCGGGTGCCCACGTATAGTGGACCCCCTGTTTGCGAACCGCAATACAGGCATGGCTGGGTGCATGAGCCCTAATACAAATGTAAACAACCCCTATTACTGCCAAATGTGAGAGAAACCTTGAAGGACCCCAACCCAAAGGAACAAACCCAGGTGTGAACAGAAGCTTATACTCATAAGGAAATAATCTAGTGAGAGCATGAGGCTAAGGACTGCTGGACACAGACAGAACCGCTGACTGCTTCCTTGCCCCGGGCACGTGACTGGCACCCCCCCGGGCGGGCACACACTGGGGAGAGGACCCGGAGCCGATGTGACAGGACGAGGTGATGCTGCTTTGTCTGAGGTTCCTCCGCTCCTGCCCGCCGCTAATTGCCCACCCTGGGAGCGTTGGTCCAAGCTGATTGGCGGCAGTCGGTGAGTGGGCGGAGCTTCCGGACTTCCCAGGCGCTGATTGGTTAGAGGTGGAGCGTAGCACAATCTCCCCATCCCAGCGCCGGCTGGTGTGCTGCTCCTCGCCCGGTGTCCTTTGCATGTGGCTGAAGGGTGACAGCAGGAGGAACAATGCTGGGCATCATCAACCTGCAGGGGCTGACCCGGGAGCTGACACTCTACCTGGAGAGCCAAGTGCGCGTGGGTCTGTTCGGCTCCGGGGTGGGCTTGTCCTTGGTGCTGGGCTTTGGTGCAGCCTATGCCTGTTATTACCTCAGTGTCATCGCCAAGGTAAGAGATTGTCAGCCCGGGCATCCTGCCACCTGTACCATTCCCTGTGCCCGGGGTGTAATTGTCGCTTCTTGTCACCAGAGACCTCAGCTGGTGGCCGGGGGAGAAGCCTTATGTCGCTTCGTGAAGCAGCACTGCCCGGCGGTGACAGAAACTTACTACCCTACGATGTGGTGCTGGGAGGGCAGAGCCCAGACCCTGCTGAGACCATTCATCACTGTCAAGGCGCTAGTGCATTACAACAAGTGAGTACAGCTCCTCTAGCGTCCGCCTCCATGTGCCAGTGATGCCAGCCCTGCCCACCGGAGGAGTCTGCACCCCCACAATACCTTACCCCTCATCCTGCAACCTGGAGAAGGAGGGGGACGTGACGGGCTCCAGTGCCATGCACAACGCCCACTGGCGCCAATAATGGATTCAATCCTTGTGGATTAGGATTTATTAGGATCACCACCTGGACTGGATCCATCATTGGTTTTGCACCACCAGGCGTTCTGCATGGCAGTGGTGCCCATAGCATCCTCCTTCTGTGGATTCTGCTGACATCCAGACCCAGGTTATTGGGACGCGGCAGCACCCGATGTATCATACGCGGTCCTGTACCAGCTGTTGTTACACACTTAGGCCTAATGCACACGACCGTATGTATTTTGTGGTCCTCAAAAAACGGATCCGCCAAAAATACGGATGACGTCCATGTGCATTCTGTATTTTTCGGAACGGAACAGCTGGCCCCTAATAGTGCAGTACTATCCTTGTCCGTTATGTGGACAATAATAGCAATTTTTTTTGCGGAACAGACATACGGAAACGGAATGCACACAGAGTAACTTCGTTGCCCATAGCAGCAAATCAGATTCCATTTCATTTTCCAAAGGAGCTCTGAAAAATGAATGTTGGAATATGATTGGTTGCTACAGGCAAGTACCGTATTTTTCTCCCTATAAAACGCACCTGCCCATAAGACGCACCTAGATTTTAGAGGAGGAAAATAAGAGAGAAAAAAATTGGAACCAAAAGGTGTGCTTTTGGTGGGTTTTGAACTAATAGTGGTCTGTGGATGACTCTATTATGGAGGATCTGTGGGTGACACTGTTATGGAGGATCTGTGGATGACACACTGTTATGGGGGATCTGTGGATGACACTTATGTAGGGGATCTGTGGATTACACTATTATGGAGTATCTGTGGATGACACAATGTTATGGGGGGATCTGTGGATGACACAATGTTATGGGGGATCTGTGGATGACACACTGTTATGGGGGGATCTGTGGATGACACACTGTTATGGGGGATCTGTGGATGACGCACTGTTATGGGGGATCTGTGGATGACGCACTGTTATGGGATTTCTGTGGATGACACACTGTTATGGGGAGGGGGATCTGTGGATGGCACTGTTATGGGGGATCTTTGGATGACACACTGTTATGGGGGATCTGTGGATGACACACTGTTATGGGGGATCTGTGGATGACACACTGTTATGGGGGATCTGTGGATGACGCACTGTTATGGGATTTCTGTGGATGACACACTGTTAGGCCCCTTTCACACGGGCGAGATTTCCGTGCGGGTGCGATGCGTGAGTTGAACGCACTACACCCGCACTGAATCCTGACCCATTCATTTCTATGGGGCTGTTCACATGAGCGGTGATTTTCACGCATCACTTATGCGTTGCGTGAAAATCGCAGCATGTTCTATATTCTGCGTTTTTCACGTAACGCAGGCCCCATAGAAATGAATGGGGTTGCGTGAAAATCGCAAGCATCCGCAAGCAAGTGCGGATGCGGTGCGATTTTCACGCATGGGTTCTAGGTGACAGTCTATTCACTGTATTATTTTCCCTTATAACATGGTTATAAGGGAAAATAATAGCATTCCGACTACAGAATGCTTAGTATAATGGTGCTGGGAGGGTTAAAAAAAATAAAAAAGTTAACTCACCTTATCCCCATGATCGCCTAGTTCCCGGTCGGTCTCTTCTTTAGCTGTGGCTAAAGGACCTTTGGTGATGTCAGATCACATGCTCCATCACCATGGTGATGGACCATGTGATTGGAGCATGTGATCTGACATCACCAAAGGTCATTCAGCCCAAGCCCACAGCTAGAGAAGAGACCGACCGGGAACTACACGATCTTGGGGATAAGGTGAGTTAACGTTTTTATTTTTTTTTAACCCTTCCAGCACTATTATACTAAGCATTCTGTATTCAGAATGCTATTATTTTCCCTTATAACCATGTTATAAGGGAAAATAATAGAATCTTCAGAACATCAATCCCAAGCCCGAACTGCTGTGAAGAAGTTCGGGTTTGGGTACCAAACATGCGCGATTTTTCTCACGCGAGTGCAAAACGCATGACAATGTTTTGCACTCGCGCGGAAAAATCGCGGGTGTTTCCGCAACGCACCCGCACATTTTTCCGCAACGCCCGTGTGAAACCAGCCTTATGGGGAGGGGGATCTGTGGATGGCACTGTTATGGGGGATCTTTGCATGACACACTGTTATGGGGGATCTGTGGATGACACACTGTTATGGGGGATCTGTGGATGACACACTGTTATGGGGGATCTGTGGATGACACACTGTTATGGGGGATCTGTGGATGACACACTGTTATGGGGGATCTGTGGATGACGCACTGTTATGGGATTTCTGTGAATGACACACTGTTATGGGGAGGGGGATCTGTGGATGGCACTGTTATGGGGGATCTGTGGATGACGCACTGTTATGGGATTTCTGTGGATGACACACTGTTATGGGGAGGGGGATCTGTGGATGGCACTGTTATGGGGGATCTTTGCATGACACACTGTTATGGGGGATCTGTGGATGATGCACTGTTATGGGGATTTGTGGATGACGCACTGTTATGGGATTTCTGTGAATGACACACTGTTATGGGGAGGGGGATCTGTGGATGGCACTGTTATGGGGGATCTTTGGATGACACACTGTTATGGGGGATCTGTGGATGACACACTGTTATGGGGGATCTGTGGATGACGCACTGTTATGGGATTTCTGTGGATGACACACTGTTATGGGGAGGGGGATCTGTGGATGGCACTGTTATGGGGGATCTTTGCATGACACACTGTTATGGGGGATCTGTGGATGACACACTGTTATGGGGGATCTGTGGATGACACACTGTTATGGGAGATCTGTGGATGACACACTGTTATGGGGGATCTGTGGATGACACACTGTTATGGGGGATCTGTGGATGACACACTGTTATGGGGGATCTGTGGATGACACACTGTTATGGGGGATCTGTGGATGACGCACTGTTATGGGATTTCTGTGGATGACACACTGTTATGGGGAGGGGGATCTGTGGATGGCACTGTTATGGGGGATCTTTGCATGACACACTGTTATGGGGGATCTGTGGATGATGCACTGTTATGGGGATTTGTGGATGATGCACTGTTATGGGGATTTGTGGATGACGCACTGTTATGGGATTTCTGTGAATGACACACTGTTATGGGGAGGGGGATCTGTGGATGGCACTGTTATGGGGGATCTTTGGATGACACACTGTTATGGGGGATCTTTGGATGACACACTGTTTTGGGGGAATCTGTGGATGACACACTGTTTTGGGGGAATCTGTGGATGACACACTGTTATGGGGAGGGGGATCTGTGGATGGCACTGTTATGGGGGATCTTTGCATGACACACTGTTATGGGGGATCTTTGCATGACACACTGTTATGGGGGATCTGTGGATGATGCACTGTTATGGGGATTTGTGGATGATGCACTGTTATGGGGATTTGTGGATGACGCACTGTTATGGGATTTCTGTGAATGACACACTGTTATGGGGAGGGGGATCTGTGGATGGCACTGTTATGGGGGATCTTTGGATGACACACTGTTATGGGGGATCTTTGGATGACACACTGTTTTGGGGGAATCTGTGGATGACACACTGTTATGGGGAGGGGGATCTGTGGATGGCACTGTTATGGGGGATCTTTGCATGACACACTGTTATGGGGGATCTTTGCATGACACACTGTTATGGGGGATCTGTGGATGACACACTGTTATGTGGGATCTGTGGATGACACTTATGTAGGGGATCTGTGGATTACACTATTATGGAGTATCTGTGGATGACACAATGTTATGGGGGGATCTGTGGATGACACAATGTTATGGGGGATCTTTGCATGACACACTGTTATGGGGGATCTGTGGATGACACACTGTTATGGGGGATCTGTGGATGACACACTGTTATGGGGGATCTGTGGATGACACACTTATGGGGGATCTGTGGATGACACACTTATGGGGGATCTGTGGATGACACACTTATGGGGGATCTGTGGATGACACACTGTTATGGGGGATCTGTGGATGACGCACTGTTATGGGATTTCTGTGGATGACACACTGTTATGGGGAGGGGGATCTTTGGATGACACACTGTTATGGGGGATCTTTGGATGACACACTGTTATGGGGGATCTTTGGATGACACACTGTTATGGGGGAATCTGTGGATGACACACTGTTATGGGATTTCTGTGGATGACACACTGTTATGGGGAGGGGGATCTGTGGATGGCACTGTTATGGGGGATCTTTGCATGACACACTGTTATGGGGGATCTGTGGATGACACACTGTTATGGGGGATCTGTGGATGACACACTGTTATGGGGGATCTGTGGATGACACACTGTTATGGGGGATCTGTGGATGACACACTGTTATGGGGGATCTGTGGATGACACACTGTTATGGGGGATCTGTGGATGAAACACTGTTATGGGGGATCTGTGGATGACACACTGTTATGGGGGATCTGTGGATGACACACTGTTATGGGGGGATCTGTGGATGACACACTGTTATGGGGGATCTGTGGATGACACACTGTTATGGGGGATCTGTGGATGACACACTGTTATGGGGAGGTGGATCTGTGGATGGCACTGCTATGGGGAGGGGATCCGTGGATGGCACTGTTATGGGGGATCTGTGTATGGCACTGTTATGGGGAGGGGGATCTGTGTATGGCACTGTTATGGGGGATCTGTGTATGGCACTGTTATGGGGAGGGAGATCTGTGGATGGCACTTTTATGGGGAGGGGGATCTGTGGATGGCACTTTTATGGGGAGAGGGATCTGTGGAAGGCACTGTTATGGGGAGGGGGATCTGTGTATGGCACTGTTATGGGGAGGGGGATCTGTGTATGGCACTGTTATGGGGAGGGGGATCTGTGTAAGGCACTGTTATGGGGAGGGGGATCTGTGTATGGCACTGTTATGGGGAGGGGGATCTGTGTAAGGCACTGTTATGGGGAGGGGTTCTGTGTATGGCACTGTTATGGGGGATCTGTGGATGGCACTGTTATGGGGAGGGGTTCTGTGTATGGCACTGTTATGGGGGATCTGTGGATGGCACTGTTATGGGGAGGGGGATCTGTGGATGGCACCCTGTTATGGGAGATCTGTGGATGGCACTGTTATGGGGATCTGTGGATGGCACTGTTATGGGGAGGGGGGATCCCCTCCCCATATATAGAATCTTATGCTATATATGTGTCATCCACAGATTCCCCCCCCCCCCCATAACAGTGTCCCCCAATACACCGGGCCCCTCTGCTCACAGCAGTATTCATATGTAAACTGTAATCCTTAACCTCTTCTTAACTTTAGTTAAAGTAGCGCTATACCGTGTACTACTACTTACTATCAAGCTCCCGTACCGTAGCAGGCAGAGCGGCCGGCAGCGTAACGTCACTCACTCACGTCACGCGCATGATCCGTCTGCTTCATTCATAAAGTGGGAGGAGCATGCGCGGAACGTGAGTGAGTGACGTTACGCTGTCGGCCGCTCTGCCTGCTACGGGTGCTTGATAGTAAGTAGTAGTACACGGTATAGCGCTACTTTACCTAAAGTTAAACAGAGGTTAAGGATTACAGTTTACGATTCCAGCAGTTGCCAGTCTCCAGCCCCTCCTCCGTCCCCCTGATACATCGCCGCGCTGTGCAGCATCGCAGCCGGCGATGTGTCAGTGTTAGCGATGTAAAAATGGCAGCATGGGCCCCATAAGACACACTGCCATTTCCCCCCACACTTTTTGCAGACAAGAATAGGCAGTTCTATGGGGGGGTGCCGGCCGGACGTGTGAATGGACCCTTACCCTGTACTAGATTTCAGAGCTAGGAGCGATGACACGGGAGAAGCCATGGACTCTCAATCAAACAAGAGGTGGGGACGCTGGGCGGCGTTACTGATGGTCCGCCCATGGTGCACTTAAATACTAATTTGCATTCAAATATATTAAGGGGTTCATTTATTAAGACCGGCGTTTCAGAGTTATGTAGAGGCATAAATGACCCCCTAAGTGTTTGTTTTCTCAGGATTACAGGGCAGGATTTTCCCAAGAAAGGTATGTTTGTGATTCAGGGAAACCGACCCCTACATCACAATATGCTTACTTGGAACCTGTGGACTCCCTTTAAAACGTTGCTATCTCCTCAGCGCATTACCCTATGGAAGCAGTGGACGTGTCGATGACAGATGAAGGCCACGTGTGGATGGACAGTCATACTACCGTTTGTCCATCCCTGTACTGACAATTGCTGCTTACACGTGCAGGTCACGAGCGCCGATTGAAATGCTGTTGTCATCAGTCAGTGCTTATTATCAGGCAGAATATCTGCCCGTGTAAGCATCTCGAGCATTTAGACAGTCATTTTAGGTACTTTGGAGGCTCTGAAAAACTAAACATGGGTACCATTAGTGTTATGGATCTGCCTCCCACAGAGCTATATCATCAGTTTCAAACATGTTATGTAGGTGACAGACACCTTTAAAGAGTAACTAAACCTTTACATAAACTTTTAACGTGTTGTCCCTAATGCCCTAATAAAACTCTCTCTAATATACTTTATTTATTTATTTTCTATTTTTACTCCACTTTTCCCTGCCTAAATCCTTGAGCAGTCTGGTATTGAAGTCCTCTCTATAAAGCTCTGACCTTGATAACGATCTACATGAGTCCGGGACCTTCTTGCTCTCATACATGTGGACTATAGACATGTCTTGAAGATCACTATATGAGTATATCTGAGCCAAGATTGGACAATCTTCCAGCTTACCTCAGACTCAGCCAGGTGCAAGAATCATGGCCGCTCTATGTGTGTCATCTCATGACGTCTGGACTGTCTAAATGCTCGAGATGCTTACACGGGCAGATATTCTGCCTGATAATAAGCTCTGATTGATGACAACAGCATTTCAATCGGCGCTCGTGACCTGCACGTGTAAGCAGCAATTGTCAGTACAGGGATGGACAAACGGTAGTATGACTGTCCATCCACACGCGGCCTTCATCTGTCATAGACACGTCCACTGCTTCCACAGGGTAATGCGCTGAGGAGATAGCAACGTTTTAAAGGGAGTCCACAGGTTCCAAGTAAGCATATTGTGATGTAGGGGTCGGTTTCCCTGAATCACAAACATACCTTTCTTGGGAAAATCCTGCCCCAGTGCCCTGTAATCCTGAGAAAACACTTAGGGGGTCATTTACTCCTCTACACAACTGTGCGCTTAAAACTCAGTTCTCTGTACACCGCTGACAGCTCAGTTGTGTATGGAGTACACAGTACATTTTATCAATGGGGCAGCAGCAGCGCTGTGAGTACGGGCAGGAGCGCATATTACCCGTACTCCCCGGACGATAACTAACTCTTGGCATAGCACATGGGTACCCTGGGAGCGCCATGGCTTTCTCTCCTCTTTTCCTAGGCCAGTAATGACACGTTCATGCATCACGTGGTCTAGGAGCAGCTCAACCCTATTCAAGTGAAGCAATAGGGTACCAAGCACAGCCGCTATGCGATGTACGAATCTGTGCTCGGTGAACTTCAAGAAAGTCACGGTGCTTACAGTAGCGCCGGTGCCTTCATATAAGAGCTGATCGGCAGGGATACCAGGTGTCGGACCCCCACCGATCAGATACTGATGACCTATCCACAGGATAGGTCATCAGTATAAAAATCTTAGAAAACTCTTTTAGAGGGGTTGGCCACCTTTTGGGGGCTTTTCGGACCCCCTGATCCTTGGCAGACCTGCAAAGAACAGCATACTTACCTGCTCCCTGCTGTCGGGTCCTTTTCTCTCCGGCTGCCTTGCTTGAGTCCCCCACTGTCTATATCCACTTTGACACTGCTGCAGGCATTCGCTGGCTGCAGGAGTGACCTGCTGTCCTTGTGTCGTGTCAATTGGTCACATGACTCCAGGGGAGCTGGTCACCGCTGTGGCCAATGATTGGCTGCAGAGGTGTCAAAGTGGATAATGACTGTGGACATTAGAAGATGTTTGCAAAAAAAAAAGCTTTCATGAGCGATGAATGATTGAGTTTACACCCAACATGTGACCCATGATCTGACAACCGTTCTGATGACACATTATTGGAGCGTTCACCTGATTCACTGCAGTTACACACAATGTACATCAGGCAGCTACAGGGTCTTATTTGCGGTGGTGATCACCATTTGCAGATCAGTTATTATCGCTATAGTCATGCGGCATTCATTTCTACATACACACACCTTTAGTTTATGGATGCTACAGTGACTCATGAGCCTATCATATAAAATACTGGCTTACTAATGTCCCCATTAACACAGTGAGCCGGTCATACCAGTTACTCCTCCATGACCAGTTTATCCACTACATCTCCACCGTGATCAGCTATCTAGATCTGGCCACACTATCATCAGGGATAACCTTCCACTTGTGTGATAACTGGAACTTATCTCTGCAGAACCAATACAGTTATTACTATTATCACTGTCGTAAGATGGCTAACAGCTAGGTCAACCAACTCTAGTTTAACCACCTCAGCTCCCCTAGCTTAAACCCCCTTAATGACCAGGCCACTTTTTACAATTCTGCACTACACTAGTTTCACGGTTTATTGCTTGGTCATACAACTTACCACCCAAATGAATTTTACCTCCTTTTCTTCTCACTAATAGAGCTTTCATGTGGTGGTATTTCATTGCTGCTGACATTTTTACTTTTTTTGATATTAATTAAAATTGACCGAAATTTTTGCAAAAAAAACTTTCTGTTGTAAAATTTTTCAATTAAAACTACATTTCTATATAATGCAATAAGTGTATATGTATTGGTTTGGGTAAAAGTTATAGCGTTTACAAACTCTGGTGCAAAAATGTGAATTTACGCACTTTGACTTTCTGAGCACCTGTCATGTTTCCTGAGGTTCTACAATGACAGTAGAAACACCCCACAAATTTCGGAAAGTAGACACCCTAAGGTATTCGCTGATTGGCATAGTGAGTTCATGGAAGTTTTTATTTTTTGTCACAAGTTAGCGGAATATGATATATATTTTTTTTCTTACAAAGTCTCATATTCCACTAACTTGTGACAAAAAATACAATTTTAGGTATTCCGTGAGGGCCATGGCGAGTTCCTAGAATATATATTTTTTGGCACAAGTTAGCGGAAAATGATTTTGTAAGAGAAAAAAAAATAATAATTTCCGCTAACTTGTGCCAAAAAAAAATATTCTAGGAACTCGCCATGCCCCTCACGGAATACCTTGGGGTGTCTTCTTTCCAAAATGGGGTCACATGTGGGGTATTTATACTGCCCTGGCATTTTAGGGGCCCTAAAGCGTGAGAAGAAGTCTGGAATATAAATGTCTAACATTTTTTTACGCATTTGGATTCCGTGAGGGGTATGGTGAGTTCATGTGAGATTTTATTTTTTGTCACAAGTTAGTGGAATATGAGACTTTGTAAGAAAAAACAAAAAAAAGATTTCCGCTAACTTGTGCCCGCCAAAAAAAAATCTTCTATGAACTCGCTATGCCCCTCAAAAGTGATCTTTATAGCGCCGCAGCGATTTTACAGTGTTTTTGCAGTGATCAGAAAAAAAATATTCTGTCACTGCGGTGGGGCGGACTGAACGTAAGTGTGCGCACAAGATCAGGCCTGATCGGGCGAACACTGTATTTTTTGTAGAACCTATAGAACATGTCCTATTCTTGTCCGCAATTGCGGACAAGAAAAGGCATTTTCTATATAGTTCTGGCAAAATGCGGAAAGCACATTGCCGGTGTCCGTGTTTTGCGGATCCGTGGATCCGCAAAACACATACGGACGTCTGAATGGAGCCTTACAGGGGGGCGATCAATGACAGGGTGGTGATCAGGGGTTAATAAGGGGTTAATAAGTGGCGGGTGGGGGGGGGGGGTGTAGTGTAGTGTAGAGTGTAGTGTAGTGTGGTGCTTGGTGCTACTTATTACAGAGCTGCCTGTGTCCTCTGGTGTTCGATCCAAGCAAAAGGGACCACCAGAGGACCAGGTAGCAGGTATATCAGACGCTGTTAACAAAACAGCGTCTGATATACCTTTCAAGGGTTAAAAAAAAAAATCGCATCTACAGCCTGCCAGCGAATGATCGCCGCTGGCAGGCTGTAGATCAACTAGTTTACCTTCGGATCCTGTGAACGCGCGCTCCTGTGAGCACGCATTCACAGGAAATCTCGCGTCTCGCAAAATGACGCACCAGCGCGTCAAGGAGGAATAACCCGCCGCCCGCAGGACGCAATCCTGCGTTAGGCGGTCGGGTATCGGTTAAAGGGCACCTGTCACCATCAAAATGCAGTGCAGGCAGCATGTTATAGAGCAGGAGGAGCTGAGCAGATCGATGTATAGTCTTATGGGAAAAGATTGAGTATAATTTGTGTTTTATTCATCTAAATCTCTGCTCATTCTGAGCAAAGAAGAGCGAACTGGGCTCGAACTGCTCTGTCTGAACCCGGTTCATTCCTAACATTCATCCATCCATATCAGTTCCATATAACTTGCATGGCGAATGCACAAGACTAAGAAGTCTCGCGTTCCTGTGGGCCATATCTACAAAGCTTCATCGGAGCCCATACATGTTATACTTGTACGGAACTGCTATGGATGAATGAATGTTAGGTATCCGGGTTCAGACAGAGCATGGAAGGATGTTAATATCTGATAGGACCGCTGACATGAGCAGAGATATAGATGAATAAATTACCAGTCTTACTGAATCTTTTCCCATAAAACTATATACCAATCTGCTCAGCTCCCCTTGTTCTACAGTCCTGATCAAAAGTTTAAGACCAACTGAAAAATGGCAAAAAATCTTATTTTACATTGTTGGATCTTAACAAGGTTCCTAGTAGAGCTTCAACATGCAACAAGAAGAAATGTGAGTGAGACAAAACATTTTTGGAGCATTCAATTAATTGAAAATAACGAATAAACTGAAACAGGCAGTTTTTCAGCTGATCAAAAGTTTAGGACCACATGCCTTTAAAAGGCCAAATCTGTGCAAAGATGTGGATTCATTGTCATTTCCTGTCAGGTAGTCACACGTTGTGATGGCAAAGTCAAAAAAACTCTCCCTTTTTGAACGTGGTCGGGTTGTTTAACTGCATAAGGCTGCTTTCACACTAGCGTTCGCTGGTCCGTTCGTGAGCTCCGTTTGAAGGGGCTCACGAGCGGACCCGAACGCAGCCGTCCAGCCCTGATGCAGTCTGAATGGAGCGGATCCGCTCAGACTGCATCAGTCTGGCGGCGTTCAGCCTCCGCTCCGCTCGCCTCCGCACGGTCAGGCGGACAGCTGAACGCTGCTTGCAGCGTTCGGGTGTCCGCCTGGCCGTGCGGAGGCGTGCGGATCCGTGCGGATCCGTCCAGACTTACAATGTAAGTCAATGGGGACGGATCCGTTTGAAGATGTCACCCTGTGGCTCAATCTTCAGGCGGATCCGTCCCCCATTGACTTTACATTGAAAGTCTGAACGGATCCGTCCGAGGCTATTTTCACACTTAGCTTTTTTTTAGCTAATATAATGCAGACGGATCCGTTCTGAACGGAGCCTCCGTCTGCATTATTATGAGCAGATCCGTTCAGAACGGATCCGCCCGAACACTAGTGTGAAAGTAGCCTAAGCAGGGTCTCTCACAGCGCGCCATCGCTGCTGAGGTGGGACGCACTAAGACAGTAATTTGGAATTTCTTAAAGGGAACCTGTCACCTGGATTTTGGGTATAGAGCTGAGGACATGGGTTACTAGATGGCCGCTAGCACATCCGCAATACCCAGTCCCCATAGCTCTGTGTGCTTTTATTGTGTATAAAACCCGATTTGATACATATGCAAATTAACCTGAGATGAGTCAGAGCTTGAAAATATGACTGACTCTTCTATGGTCACACAAGTAAGATATGACTCTTATGTTAATTTGCATATGTATCAAATCGTTTTTTTTTACACAATAAAAGCACACAGAGCTATGTGGACTGGATATTGAGGATGTGCTAGCGGCCATCTAGCAACCCACGTCCTCAGCTCTATACACAAAATCCCGGTGACAGGTTCCCTTTAAATGATCCTGATTATCCTGGGTTATGGAACAAAAAAGTCAAGTGGAAGACCCAAAAAAATGTCATCAGCACTGAGCCAGAGGATCCAATTGGCTGTCAGTCAAGACACTGGATGATCCTCGACCCAAATTAAGGCCCTTACTGGTGCTGACTGCAGCCCCATAACCATCAGACGGCATCTGAGACTGAAGGGCTTCAAAAACAAAAAACGTCTTCAAAGACCTCGTCTCCTTGAACGCCACAGAACTGCTCGTTTGGACTTTGCAAGAGAGCACCAAACATGGGACATTCAAAGGTGGAAGAAAGTTTTATTCTCTGATGAGAATTTTTTTTACCTTGATGTTCCTGATGGTTTCCAGCGTTACTGGCATGACAAGCAGATCCCACCTGAGATGTTTTCTACGCGCCACAGTGGAGGGGGCGCCATAATGGTCTGGGTTCCTTCAGTGGAACAATGGAGCTTCAGGAAGTCCAGGGGCGTCAAACGGCCGCTGGCTATGTCCAGATGTTGCAGAGAGCATTCCTCATGACTGAGGGCCCTCGTCTGTGTGGTAACGACTGGGTTTTTTAACAGGACAATGCTACAGTACACAATGCCCGCAGGACATGGGACTTCTTCCAGGAGAATAACATCTCTCTTTTGGCCCATCCTGCGTGTTCCCCTGATCTAAATCCAATTGAGAACCTTTGGGGATGGATGGCAAGGGAAGTTTACAAAAACGGACAACAGTTCCAGACAGTAGATGGCCTTCGTGCGGCCGTCTTCACCACTTGGAGAAATGTTCCCACTCACCTCATGGAAACGCTCGCATCAAGCATGCCGAAACAAATTTTTGAAGTGATAAACAATAATGGCAGAGCTACTCATTACTGAGTTCATGTTTGGAAGTTGGATTTCTGTTTTGGGGGGGGGGGGGGGGGTTAGTTTTTTTTTGGGAGGTGTGGTCCTAAACTTTTGATCAGCTGAAAAACAGCCTGTTTCAGTTTATTCGTTTTCATAAAATTGAATGCTCAAAAAATGTTTTGTCTCACTCCCATTTCTTCTTGTTGCATGTTGAAGCTCTACTTGGAACTAGGGCTGAAACGATTATTCGAATAACTCGATTAAATCGAGTCAAAAAATTCATCGATGCAGTTTCCCTGCATCGAGGAATCGTTTACATCACGTGATCACGGAGCGGGAGTGAAATTAAGCGTCTCACTCACCGCTTCCGTGTCCTCCGGAGGCCAGAGAGGCAGGACTGAGCCGGCCGGCACAGCGGAGGGAGGAGGAGGGAGTCTCTCCCTCCCCACTGTGCGCGGCTGCCGCTGAAGACCAATGAGGACAGAGTAGGAGGAGGAGGGGAGGGACTGTGGCCACTGCGCCACCAATGAATGTGCCGGCCATATCCCACAGGGTCCCCCTCCTCCCCCCCATCATTGGTGGCAGTGTCAGTTCCGATCGGAGCCCCAGCAGTGTAATGCTGGGGCTCCGATCGGTTACCATGGCAGCCAGGACGCTACTGAAGTCCTGGCTGCCATGGTATGTTAGTGAGCAGAGAGCAGCGCATTATACTCACGTGCGCTGTGGCCGCCGGTCGCTCCTTCTTCTGTCTGTGCGGCGGATTGCTAATGCTTACAACATTAGCAATGCGCCACACAGACCTATGAGAAGGAGCGACCGCCGGCCACAGCGCACGTGAGTATAATGCGCTGCTCTCTGCTCACTAACATACCATGGCAGCCAGGACTTCAGTAGCGTGACTCCTGGCTGCCACGGTAACCGATCGGAGCCCCAGCATTACACTGCTGTGGCTCCGATCGGAACTGACACTGCCACCAATGATGGGGGGGAGGAGGGGGACCCTGTGGCCACTGCCACCAATGATTAATACTGGGGAGGGAGGGGGGGTTGCGTTACCAGAGGGGGCAGGCAGATCAGAGGCTGGGGGGAGGGGGGGGAGGCAGATCAGAGGCTGGGGGGAGGGGGGGGAGGCAGATCAGAGGCTGGGGGGAGGCAGATCAGAGGCTGAGGGCAGCCAAATCAGAGGCTGGGGGCAGGCAGATCAGAGGCTGGGGGCAGGCAGATCAGAGGCTTGTATAAAGTTATTGGTTTAGAGAGGGGTTAATGAAGGCACCTCCAAGGCTGGGGGGGGGAGGCAGATCAGAGGCTGGGGGGGGAGGCAGATCAGAGGCTGGGGGGGGAGGCAGATCAGAGGCTGGGGGGGGGGAGGCAGATCAGAGGCTGGGGGGGGAGGCAGATCAGAGGCTGGGGGGGGAGGCAGATCAGAGGCTGGGGGCAGCCAGATCAGAGGCTGGGGGCAGCCAGATCAGAGGCTGGGGGCAGGCAGATCAGAGGCTGGGGGCAGGCAGATCAGAGGCTGGGGGGAGGCAGATCAGAGGCTGAGGGCAGCCAAATCAGAGGCTGGGGGCAGGCAGATCAGAGGCTGGGGGGAGGCAGATCAGAGGCTGAGGGCAGCCAAATCAGAGGCTGGGGGCAGGCAGATCAGAGGCTGGGGGCAGGCAGATCAGAGGCTGGGGGCAGGCAGATCAGAGGCATGTATAAAGTTATTGGTTTAGAGAGGGGTTAATGAAGGCACCTCCAAGGCTGGGGGGGGCAGGCAGATCAGAGGCTGGGGGGGGGAGGCAGATCAGAGGCTGGGGGCAGCCAGATCAGAGGCTGAGGGCAGCCAGATCAGAGGCTGGGGGCAGCCAGATCAGAGGCTGGGGGCAGCCAGATCAGAGGCTGGGGGCAGCCAGATCAGAGGCTGGGGGCAGGCAGATCAGAGGCTGGGGGCAGGCAGATCAGAGGCTGGGGAAGAGGCAGATCAGAGGCTGGGGGCAGCCAGATCAGAGGCTGGGGGCAGCCAGATCAGAGGCTGGGGGAGAGGCAGATCAGAGGCTGGGGAAGAGGCAGATCAGAGGCTGGGAAGAGGGCAGATCAGAGGCAGATCAGAGGCTGGGGAAGAGGCAGATCAGAGGCTGGGGAAGAGGCAGATCAGAGGCTGGGGGAGAGGCAGATCAGAGGCTGGGGGGGGCAGGCAGATCAGAGGCTGGGGGGGGCAGGCAGATCAGAGGCTGGGGGGGGCAGGCAGATCAGAGGCTGGGGGGGGGCAGGCAGATCAGAGGCTGGGGGGGGGCAGGCAGATCAGAGGCTGGGGGGGGAAGGCAGATCAGAGGCTGGGGGGTGAGGCAGATCAGAGGCTGGGGGGTGAGGCAGATCAGAGGCTGGGGGCAAGCAGATCAGAGGCTGGGGGGAGGCAGATGGAGAGAGAGTGGTTAATGGAGGCTGCAAGCACCACCTTGGCATGTATAAAGTTATTGGTTTAGAGAGGGGTTAATGAAGGCACCTCCAAGGCTAGGGGGGAGGCAGATCAGAGGCTGGGGGCAGGCAGATCAGAGGCTGGGGGGGGGAGGCAGATCAGAGGCTGGGGGGAAGGCAGATCAGAGGCTGGGGGGGGAAGGCAGATCAGAGGCTGGGGGGGAGGCAGATCAGAGGCTGGGGGGGGGAGGCAGATCAGAGGCTGGGGGGGGAGGCAGATCAGAGGCTGAGGGCAGCCAAATCAGAGGCTGGGGGCAGGCAGATCAGAGGCTGGGGGCAGGCAGATCAGAGGCTGGGGGCAGGCAGATCAGAGGCATGTATAAAGTTATTGGTTTAGAGAGGGGTTAATGAAGGCACCTCCAAGGCTGGGGGGGGGCAGGCAGATCAGAGGCTGGGGGGGGGGAGGCAGATCAGAGGCTGGGGGCAGCCAGATCAGAGGCTGAGGGCAGCCAGATCAGAGGCTGGGGGCAGCCAGATCAGAGGCTGGGGGCAGCCAGATCAGAGGCTGGGGGCAGCCAGATCAGAGGCTGGGGGCAGGCAGATCAGAGGCTGGGGGCAGGCAGATCAGAGGCTGGGGAAGAGGCAGATCAGAGGCTGGGGGCAGCCAGATCAGAGGCTGGGGGCAGCCAGATCAGAGGCTGGGGGAGAGGCAGATCAGAGGCTGGGGAAGAGGCAGATCAGAGGCTGGGGAAGAGGCAGATCAGAGGCTGGGGAAGAGGCAGATCAGAGGCTGGGGAAGAGGCAGATCAGAGGCTGGGGAAGAGGCAGATCAGAGGCTGGGGGAGAGGCAGATCAGAGGCTGGGGGAGAGGCAGATCAGAGGCTGGGGGCAGGCAGATCAGAGGCTGGGGGGGGCAGGCAGATCAGAGGCTGGGGGGGGCAGGCAGATCAGAGGCTGGGGGGGGCAGGCAGATCAGAGGCTGGGGGGGGCAGGCAGATCAGAGGCTGGGGGGGGAAGGCAGATCAGAGGCTGGGGGGTGAGGCAGATCAGAGGCTGGGGGGTGAGGCAGATCAGAGGCTGGGGGGTGAGGCAGATCAGAGGCTGGGGGCAAGCAGATCAGAGGCTGGGGGGAGGCAGATGGAGAGAGAGTGGTTAATGGAGGCTGCAAGCACCACCTTGGCATGTATAAAGTTATTGGTTTAGAGAGGGGTTAATGAAGGCACCTCCAAGGCTAGGGGGGAGGCAGATCAGAGGCTGGGGGCAGGCAGATCAGAGGCTGGGGGGGGAAGGCAGATCAGAGGCTGGGGGGGGGAAGGCAGATCAGAGGCTGGGGGGAAGGCAGATCAGAGGCTGGGGGGGGAAGGCAGATCAGAGGCTGGGGGGGAGGCAGATCAGAGGCTGGGGGGGGAGGCAGATCAGAGGCTGGGGGGGGAGGCAGATCAGAGGCTGGGGGGGGAGGCAGATCAGAGGCTGGGGGGGGAGGCAGATCAGAGGCTGGGGGGGGAGGCAGATCAGAGGCTGGGGGGTGAGGCAGATCAGAGGCTGGGGGGTGAGGCAGATCAGAGGCTGGGGGCAGGCAGATCAGAGGCTGGGGGCAGGCAGATCAGAGGCTGGGGGCAGGCAGATATCCTCTGATCTGCCTGCCCCCAGCCTCTGATCTGGCTGCCCCCAGCCTCTGATCTGCCTCACCCCCCAGCCTCTGATCTGCCTCCCCCCCCAGCCTCTGATCTGCCTCCCCCCCAGCCTCTGATCTGCCTCCCCCCCCAGCCCAGATCAGAGGCTGGGGGCAGGCAGATCAGAGGCTGGGGGCAGGCAGATCAGAGGCTGGGGGCAGGCAGATCAGAGGCTGGGGGCAGGCAGATCAGAGGCTGGGGGCAGGCAGATCAGAGGCTGGGGGCAGGCAGATCAGAGGCTGGGGGCAGGCAGATCAGAGGCTGGGGGCAGGCAGATCAGAGGCTGGGGGCAGGCAGATCAGAGGCTGGGGGGGCAGGCAGATCAGAGGCTGGGGGGGGAAGGCAGATCAGAGGCTGGGGGGGGAAGGCAGATCAGAGGCTGGGGGGGGAAGGCAGATCAGAGGCTGGGGGGGGGAAGGCAGATCAGAGGCTGGGGGGGGAAGGCAGATCAGAGGCTGGGGGGGGAAGGCAGATCAGAGGCTGGGGGGGGAAGGCAGATCAGAGGCTGGGGGGGGAAGGCAGATCAGAGGCTGGGGGGGGAAGGCAGATCAGAGGCTGGGGGGGGAAGGCAGATCAGAGGCTGGGGGGGAAGGCAGATCAGAGGCTGGGGGGGAGGCAGATCAGAGGCTGGGGGGGGAGGCAGATCAGAGGCTGGGGGGGGGAGGCAGATCAGAGGCTGGGGGGGGAGGCAGATCAGAGGCTGGGGGAGGCAGATCAGAGGCTTGGGGGAGGCAGATCAGAGGCTGGGGGCAAGCAGATCAGAGGCTGGGGGGAGGCAGATGGAGAGAGAGTGGTTAATGGAGGCTGCAAGCACCACCTTGGCATGTATAAAGTTATTGGTTTAGAGAGGGGTTAATGAAGACACCTCCAAGGTGCTTTCATTAACCTCTTCAAACCAATAACTTTATACATGCCTAATGCCAAGGTGCTTCCATTAACTCCTCCAAACCCAATGGGCATGTATAAAGTTATTGGTTTGGAGGGGTTAATGGAAGCACCTTGGCATTAGGCATGTATAAAGTTATTAACCCCTTCAAACCAATAACTTTATACATACCTAATTACGTACGTTATTTTAAGTAGCTTTTTCTTATTAGATTACTCGATGAATCGAGAAATATAATCGATAGAATACTCGATTACAAAAACATTCGTTTACTGCAGCCCTACTTGGAACCTTGTTTAGATCCAGCCATGCTAAATATGATTTTTCAAGTGGTTTTAAACTTCAGGACTGTATAACTTGCTGCCTGCCCTTTAAATAAGCAACCAATCATTTTCTTCATTCACTTAGTAAAATCCGCAAGCGGAAAATCCGCACCGAATCAGCATTGGCCGCACATATTTGCCTGCGAACACCTGCGGATTTCAGTGCGGATTTTCTGCACATGAACTAACCACAACCACTTTTTAAAACTGGAATGAGTGATATTTTATTATTTTGGAATTTTTGAAGCCACAGTTCTGGAGTGCAGTTTGACTAATGATTTTTTAAAGTGCTAGAAGTATGCTCTCGTTACGTGTATTTCTACCTCCTTTGATGCACCCCGTTAGCATTTTAGCCTTGGCAGCAGCTGCCTGACACTGGTTGCTACAGTTAGGTTTACTATCAACTGAAATCCTCAAGCTTTTTCCATGTCAGTTTTACCCAGTGTTTTATCATTTAGTATGTACTAGTGACTTGCATTTCCCTTCCCATGTGCATTGGGGTCATGCATTGTGTTCTGCTGTCACTTATATGAATCGGAGCATTGTTTAAAATTGACACTTTCATTGCCAGCCTGGGTATCACATTCCTCAGAATGTCACATGACACAGATGAATGTGTGAACTATATATATCCCTAGTCTGTCCTGTTTGGGCTCTGCGTTTTTCATTGTAAAGAAGTGACGTATCCATCTAATAAATTCATTCATTTCACTATGTCCTTCTTTAATGGCAAAGCCAAAAAATGTTGGAGCTGTTGGCAAAGGACGCTTTCTGCGTAGTTTTCAGGTATGAACATACTATTGTTTGGAGTATGACACTCTTACGCCTTGTTCACATGCATTGCATAAATCAACGAATCTAACAACAAAAATAGGAAACTGTGTAATATATCTTGTGCATATATTCACAGGCAGAAGTTGAAGTGCGTTATAGAACGTTTGCCCCCATTAAAATACTACCTCTCCTGTGTGTCCCACATAGAGATCTTGAAAAAAGTACTTTATAAAGTTATGTAAATTAGCTTTCTCTGCCTACTATGGCCGGAGGCACTGATCTTAACGGTCCGCATGCACAGGCCCGACGGAGATCTCAAAGCTAGAGGAGGAGGACGAAGTAGGAGAGGAGGGCGGGCCATAGGACTGCAAGGGGAGAAGTTATCTGGGCACAAAGCTGCGGGGCCTGGGCATTTGCGTCCGTAACTCTGCCCCAGGGCACTTCTGACAGATAAAAAAATAACGGAATTCGTAAGACTGAATTCAGAACTGAAAGCTTTAGAGGCATTCCGTTATTCATTCCGTCATAATAGAAGTCTATGGGCTGCATAACGGATCCGTCCCGTTTTCGTTATGGAGTAGAGGACTCCCCTGCATAACGGAAAAGGGATGAATCCGTTTTGCAGCCCATAGACTTCTATATGACAGAATGAATAACAGAAAGCCTCTAAAGGCATTCCGTTATGCATTCCGTCATAGAATTGCGTTATAGTCCGTGGTAATGGAATCCATAACGCAATTCTGCTTTTACCAGTAAACGAATCGCAAATGAATTTCAAAATATGAAATTCGCTCATCTCTAGTTGTGATCTGCATGACAGGGAGATGCAGCGACGGCTGTAGAGGGATCTGGGATCTGCTTGGATCTGGGAGGACACAGGCATTGGGGACCAGGTAAGTATTGTCTGAATGAGGGGCCTGGCCATTGTGTGTGTGGGGGGAGCGGTTACAGCTTTGGATAATCTATTTAACACATTTTGGTAAATTTAAGGCATTAAATTTCTGCCTCAGGGAATGCCCCAAACTTGGCCCGGACCACCCGCTTATGGGTAGGATCCATTTTTGGTTTGGGGCACCCACATTTTCCAGGATTATCTCTGAAAAGTAGGGACAATCCCTGCAAATTCTGGACTGTTGGCAACTGTGTCATGAGGGAGGACGGTTCCCTACTCAGCACCCCAGTCTATATGCCAGAGAGGAGACTTACTGCAAGAAGCAGCTCCCACTTTTTAAGTGTGTTTTCCACCCAATATTTCTTTGAATAGGCTCAGAATACTGTAAAAAAAAAAATTGTGGTCACTTCACCATTCTCTGCTAACTGGTCCATTCAGCCAACGACTGGCCGCAGCAGTGACCGGCCGCAGCCAGTGATTGGCCAAGTGGTCATTTCCTGCAGGTCGAGGGGGGCCAGGAAGTAGAGCCTGGCAGGGGACCTGGTAATGGTGGATTTACATGTGCAGATATTCGGTCAGATTATCAGGGACGAATGTTTCTGCAAACGCCCGTTCTTGACAATCTGCCCAACCAAAGGTGCAGCGGATCACTTGATCAATAAGCGAAACGCTTGTTCATTGGGTGGAACTCATTAGTGCAGGCAGGTAAATGTTAGTTTCTGGGCAGGAGATTGTGCGGTCTAATCTGCTGCCCAGAAACAATGGAGCTGTATGAGGACGGGCGATAGCAATAGGTGTTCGCTGCATGTAAACTTTATAAACCTGCAACTATTATTTCTTAGTCCTATTAGGGAACATAGTTTTTGTAATGCACTGGTATACCTTATATATCAATGGATTGTAGCCAGTACAAGTGACAGGCTTCTATTAGGCTGTGTCTGCTGCACAGTCTAATAGACATAAAGGGGGTCATTTATCAAACTGGTGTAAAATAGAACTGGCTTAGTTGCCCATAGCAACCAACCAGATTCCACCTTTCATTTTGCTCCTTTAGAAAATGAAAGTATGAATGTGATTGGTTGCTATGGGCAACTTAGCCAGTTCCACTTTACACCAGTTTGATAAATGACCCCCAAATTCTTGGCAGTTCTGGGGGCCTTTCTTACCCCCCCCCCCCAGCCACCATGGACAATGGTGACAGGGAGCCCTATCAATTCAACTGCGTAGATTCCACATTGCAGCATCTAGTGAGGTATGTCCGATGCCGGCTGTTACAGTGGGAGCCCGGCTTCACTCAGTGCTGTTATTTGAAGCCTGTATCAGCTTCCTGACCTCCTCACCAGGATTAATGGTGCGGGTGGCAGGGACTTCAGGCTAGACACACTGCACTGATACCTGTACCGCAGAAAGTCTCATGTGTAGAAAGATTCAGAAAACTTTTTTCAGAGAGTAAAATTGCCTGTACAGGCGTCTATAACTCTTGTACAGGCGTTATTGCGACCTCTGGTTGCATTAAAGCCAGGGGCGTTGCTAGGGTCTCAAAAGATCCGGGGCACAAGCCCCAATAAATATGTCGCCCCCCCCCCCCCGCACTATGCTGTGCTTGCTATACAGCGGCACTTACCTGTCACATCCAGGGCCTCCAGGTGACGTCTCCTCTCTGTCATCATCTTCTTCACTCGGTCTGGACAACTTCTCTCAGCCGCCTCGTCTCTGCAGAGTGTGACACACAGACATCTGAGCTTCCTCACTTTCTATCATTATCCCCCAACTGGAGTCCTCACAGTGTTATCCTGCTGCTTGCTATGCCAAAACCTCAACCCCCCCCCCCCCCAATACCCCCAAATACTATCCTAAAGAAACATTACTGCCCCCCATAGTAATTGTACTCCTCATAGTCCCACCAATAGTAATTCCCTTCTAGAATGCCCTTATTAGTAACACTGCCCCAACCGTGATAATGCTCCTCAACAATGCCCTCAATCCCTCCATATTAATAATACCCTCACAGAGTCCCTAGTAGAAATAAGGCCCCCTATTGTTCCCCCAGTGGTAATAAAGCTCCCTACAGACCCCACAGTAGTAATAAGGCCCCCATAGTGCGCTTAGTAGAAATAAGGCAGATCTATAAGACCCTCCTATAGAGCCCCCAGTAGTAATAAGACCGCCTATAATGTCCCCTGGATTTGCAGTGCCCCCTGCAGTTATAATCCCCCCTCCACCATACAGTCCCATGTAAATAACATCACCTCCTCCCCAGCTGCCTCCAACGCACAATCCCATGTAAACATCACCCCCTAAGGCTACTTTCACACTTGCGTTCGTGCGGATCTGTCATGTACTTGTACAGGACGGATCCGCACCGATATAATACAAACGAATGCATCCGTTCAGGACCGATCCGTTTGTATTAGATTTTAATTTCTAAGTCCCAATACAGATCCGTCCTGACTTACATTAAAAGTCAATGGGGGACGGAACCGTTTACAATTGCACCATTTTGTGTCAATGCAAAGGGATCCGTCCCTATTGACTTACATTGTTAGGCTACTTTCACATTAGCGTTCGGGTATCCGCTTGTGAGCTCCGTTTGAAGGCTCTCACAAGCGGCCCCGAACGGATCCGTACTGCCCCAATGCATTCTGAGTGGACACGGATCCGCTCAGAATGCATCAGTCTGGCGGCGTTCAGCCTCCGCTCAGCAGGCGGACACCTGAACGCTGCTTGCAGTGTTCAGGTGTCCGCCTGGCCGTGCGGAGGCGTGCGGATCCGTCCAGACTTACAATGTAAGTCAATGGGGACGGATCCGTTTGAAGATGACACACTATGGCTCAATCTTCAAACGGATCTGTCCCCCATTGACTTTCAATGTAAAAGTCTGGACGGATCCGTTCAGGCTACTTTCACACTTAGATTTTTTTTTACAATATAATGCAGACGGATCCGTTCTGAACGGATCCACCGTCTGCATTATATGAGCGGATCCGTCTCAGACGGATCCGCTCTGAACACTAGTGTGAAAGTAGCCTAAGTCAGGACGGATGCATTTGGCTCCGCAAGGCCATGCGGACACAAAAAAACGCTGCTTGCAGCATTTTGGGATCCGCCTCCAAAATGGAACGGGGGACCGCACGGAGCCGAACGAATGCATTCTGAATGGATCCGCATCCATTCAGAATGCATTGGGGTTAAACTGATGCATTTGGGGCTGATTGTGAGAGACCTGAAACGGATCTCACAAGCGGATCACCAAACGCAAGTGTGAACGTAGCCTAAAGTAGTGTTTCCCAACCAGTGTGCCTCCAGCTGTTGCAAAACTACAACTCCCAGCATGCCCGCACAGCCAAAGGCTGTCCAGGCATGCTGGGAGTTGTAGTTTTGCAACAGCTGGAGGCACACTGGTTGGGAAACACTGGACCCTAAACATTAAGTCCCATGTACATAAACATCATTCCCCCCCACCATCCACTTTCAACATACAGTCCCATGTAAATAACATCACTCCCTCCCCCAGCCACCTCAAGCACACAGTTCCATGTCAATAACATCCCTCCCTTCAGCCCTAAAATACATCCCAGTTAAATAACTACAACTCCCAGCATTGCTCTGCCTCTCCCTTCACTTACCTCTCCTGTACAGACATCACCATTAGGCTCCTTCTCCTCTTCACTCCGGTGTCCAAGCCTGCACTGGTCACATGATGGTGACATCATCCAGGTCATCCTATCACAGCCTGTTTTGCTGATCACATGACCTGTGATGTCACCAAAGGTCCTTCGCCTCTTCCCAGTGTAAGATTCAATTGTATTTGCCGTTCTGTGTACGGCAATACAGTTGTATCTAGCAGGCAGGCAGGACATTCGGGGCCTGGGACAAAACATCCGGGGCCCAGGCCCCGAATGTTTTAACCTAGCGACGCCCCTGATTAAAGCGATGTGACCAACAGGGGTGCACCTAGCCTTTCTGCTGCCTGAGGAGAAAATTGAAAAAGCGCCCACCCCCACCCATACCAAATTCTCAACTTAACCCCTTCCCTTCTAACTTTATGTATATCACTACATATCACATACAGGCTAATACAGCCCCACATACCTCTTACATCCAGTGATGTCTCCTTTGATGTAGATGTTCTCTTTCCTCATCTCCTCCTTTCAGACCAGACCACCATTTTCAGCCATTTCTCATCTCTGCACCATCCTCCCATCTTCTGGACAAATCATCCTACCACCCCCAACACTGTGCCGCTGTGCTCTCCAATATCATACTGCAGAAACAGATAGACCCCCCTGATAATACTAGTACCACACAGATAGTGCCCCCAATACTGTGCCCACTGTGCTCCCCAATACTATACTGCAGAAACAGATAAACCCCCTGACAATAGTAGTACCACAAAGATAATGCCCTTCAATAATTATTGGCACGCAGTGTCCTAAAATAACTGCGCCCAGCAAATGGTGTCCCTGCCACTAATAGTGTAAACATACTGTCCCCCCCAAAGATAACTGTTATAAGTTGATACTGTGCCAAGGTGCTCCACAGTAAAAGTGCTCCCCAAAGTCCCACCAATAGTAATAATTATCTGCTAGAGCACACATGGTAGTAATGATGCTCCTACAGTGCCCCCAACATGTCCCCCACTGTTCCCCAGAAGTAATAATGCTCCCATAGTGCCCATACTAGTAATCATGTTCCCCATGGACCACCAGTAGTAATAAAGCCCACCACAATTCCCCCCCAGTAGTAATAATTCTCTATATAACGTGATATTACAAAAAATGCCCCGTTATAATGTGTGCCAGTGCAAAATAATACCCCCTTTTAATGACCCCAGTTGAGCTAATGTCCCCATAGTGCCCCCATAATGTGCCAGTATAAAATACCCCTATATAGTGCCCCCAGTAAATGCCCCATAGTGCTCCTCTCCCCCTTCCTCCTAGTGCCCCCATAATCTACCAGTATAAAATGCCCCTATATAGTGCCCCAGTGTCCCCCATAATTTGCAAATATAAAATACCCCTTCTTAGTGCCCCCCGTAGAGTAGCCCATAGTGCTCCTCTCCCCCCTTCCCCATAGTACCCACCATAATGTGTCCCAGTATAAAATGCCCCTATACAGAGCCCCCCCCCATATAAAAATACCCCTTCTTTGTGGCCTCAGTAGAAGCCCCTATAGTGATAGTGTTCCTCTTCCCCATAGTGCCCCCCATATAAAATACCCCTTCTTTGTAGCCTCAGTAGATGCCTCCCAATAATGTGCCAGTAAGAAGTGCCCCCAATAATGTGCCAGTAAGAAGTGCCTTCATAGTGCCCCCCAATAATGTGCCAGTAAGATGTGCCCCATAGATGCCCCCCAAAAATGTGCCAGTAAGAGGTGCCCCCCCATAGATGCCTCCAATCATGTGCCAACAAGTGCCCCCCATAGAGGCCCCCCCAAACATGTGCCAGTAAGAAGTGCCCCCCCCCCCCAATTATGTGCAAGTAAGAAGTGCCCCCACAGCTCTCCTGTACTGTACCATATAAAAAAAAGAAATACTTACACTGAGGCCTCATGCACACGACCGTTGTGTGTACCCGTGGCCGTTGTTCCGTTTTTCCCCTCCCCCACGACAGCACCACTGAGAGATGGCTCCGCCTCCATGGACAGGAAACCTGTAGCATAAAAAGGTGGAGCCGCTCTCCCACCTCAGTGAGGTTTCCTGTCCCTGGAGCAGGAGACTTGTAGTATTTTCTTGCAGGGACCCATGGCTTGGAAATCCTAGGAAAGCCTAGAGAGCCATGGGTCACGCCAGCCCTTACCAGTTCGTTGCTGAGGGACGGGAGTTGGTCCGGGCCAGCTGTTGCTCCTAGGGGCTGAAGACACCGGTCCCTCAAAGGAGAGGCCCGAGTGTGGCCGCGAGGCAGGCGGCGAGGGGGAACATGCCAGAGGGCAGACATCCCTGGCGCGCACCCAGCGGGGACTGCGGGCAGACGCCGGGCAGTGGAGCGTGTCGGAGCGCCAAACCGGAAGTCGCAGGAATGACGTCGATTATGACGTGCGTTCCACTGACGAGACTTCCGGTTCCGGGCCGGATATAGGAAGCGTTTTGCGTTCCAACAGATCGGAACACAGCGGCGATCAGTTGGAGGATAGCTGTGCTCTCGGCTGGACAGAGGAGGACCAGAATTCGGCCAGACTCCCCTTTTTCCTTGCAGTGAGAGGTTGGCAGCATCTTGGAGGCGCTCCCAGGGAACATGCGGAACTCTCAGAAGAGAGGTGCTGTTCCCTGTGCTGTATTGACTCTTCTATTCCCTATACCTCCAGGGTTATCATGGAGGAAGAGAAGAGACCAGAGGAGACGGAACCAGAAAAGCAGCCGGTATAGGACAGGCTTCCTATGGGGTAAGGCACTGAAGTTTTATGAAGTCTCTGATGTGTACCTTGTTCTGTTATTGGTTATAGATGGCAGCTAAGAAAGCCGCATCTAAGAAAAAGAACAAAGAGTGTGCTTTATGTAGATGTCCCCTGGCCTCGTCATATAGTAAAAGGTTATGCCAGGACTGTATTGAAAAGACCCTGGCGGAGGAATCCCCCAACCTTATGCGAGACATTAGGAGTCTCATTAAAACAGAAGTTAAGGAATCCCTTAAGACGTCAAAGAAATCTAAGAAGGTGGTAGATAAAACAGATTCAGAACCGGATTCGGTTAGCGAAGAAGATAGAGATGACCGGTCCGAGGATTCATCATTTGCGGAGGAAGAACAGGAGAAAAGATTCATGTTCCCAGTGTCGGATACAGAGAAATTATTAAAAACGATTAGGGCCACTTTAGAGCTGGAGGATATCAGGGAAGATAGGTCCGTTGCAGATGCAGTCTTTGAGGGATTGCGAGGAAAGAAGAGGAGATGTTTTCCATTGCATAAAAGCATATCGGCCCTAATAGAAAGGGAGTGGAAAAAGCCGGATAAGAAGGCCTTTGTTAGTAAAAATTTTAAAAGGAAATACCCATTCGAGGAAGAGGCTTCCACTTCATGGGATAAAGCGCCAAAGCTGGACGTGGCCATTTCCAAGGTGTCCAGGAAATCTTCATTGCCGTTTGATGACATGGGTTTTTTGAAGGATCCGTTAGACAAAAAAATCGACTCTTGCCTAAGGAATACTTGGGAAGCATCCACTGCCTCCTTTAGGCCCAACATTGCAGCAACAGTTACTGCCAGATCCCTAGCTTTATGGTTAGAGAGGTTAGAAGGTCAGTTGAGGGATAAATGCCCCAGAGACCAGATTTTAAACTCTCTACCGACCCTTCAGAAGGCTGTAGATTTCCTATCAGACGCCTCGGTGGAGGCAGTTCGTTTAGCAGCCAGGTCTGCGTCCACCTCTAATTCCGCCCGTAGGGCCCTTTGGCTAAAAAACTGGAGGGGGGGCGACATGGCCTCAAAGCAGCGCTTATGTGGCATCCCCTGTCAGGGACAGTTTTTATTCGGGCCTGAATTAGATGCCCTTCTGGAGAAGGCGGCTGATAGGAAAAAGAGAATGCCTCAGGAGTCCTCTTTTTCCCAGTTTCGGCCCTATAGACGTCCCTTTCAGTACGGCCCCAGATCTCAGGGGAGAAGACAGCTGGGAGATAGAGATCAGTTTCCCAGGCCCAGGGGTTCAGGGAACAGAGGTTTCATGTTTGGAGGTTCCTCTTCTTCCCAGAAGGATAAACCTTCAAAGAAATGACGCCAGATTGCAGGTAGGGGAAAGACTAAAGTTCTTTCCCTCCGCCTGGAGAGAGGTAGCAGGGGCATGGGTGAGCAACATCATAACAGAGGGCTTAAGGTTGCAGTTTCTAGGTCATCGTCCTCAAAAATTTATAGTGACAAAGGAATCCAGGAGATTATCAGAAGAGGTAGATCTGCTAATAGGGAAAAAGGTGTTAGTCCCAGTGCCAAAAACAGAACAGGGAAAAGGCTTCTATTCCACACTGTTCTTAGTCAAAAAACCGGATGGATCTTACCGTACAATTATAAATTTGAAGCATTTGAACAAACATCTAATAATAAAAAAGTTCAAGATGGAGACCATAAAATCTGCGATTCATTTGGTGTTCCAGGGCTGCTTTATGGCAGTGGTGGATCTAAAGGATGCATACTTACATATCCCGATGCATCCCCTTTTTCAAAAATTCCTAAGGGTAGCAGTGACAGAGGGTACCAATATCAGACACCTTCAGTTCCAGGCTATGCCTTTCGGCCTAGCAACTGCCCCGAGAACCTTTACCAAGGTAATGGCGGAGGTAGCGTCCTTCATTCGGAAAGAAAACATCTTATTCCTTCCTTATTTGGACGATCTCTTGATTATTGCGGGATCACGGGAAATATGTCAGAGATCAGTCCAGACAGTAATTCAGATCCTGGGAAGGCTGGGGTGGATGATCAACTCCAAAAAATCAAGGTTGGAACCCAGCACAAATCAAATATTTCTGGGTCTTCGGTTAGATTCTCTACAACAAAGGACTTTCCTACCAGCAGAAAAGATAGGGAAGATCCAGAACGAAGCCCGCAAGGCTCAGCAGAACCCAGAGATGTCGGTCAGGAAAGCAATGTCTCTATTAGGATTAATGACGGCCTGTATCCCAGCAGTCCGTTGGGCTCAGTTCCATTCAAGGACGTTACAATGGGAGATTTTAAATTGGACAAAACGAAAAGAGATAATGTTAGACTCTCAGATATGTCTCAGCCAGAGGACACTGAGCTCCCTCAATTGGTGGCTAAAGGTGAAAAACTTAGACCAGGGCACTCCATGGAGTTACCCCAATCCAGTAGTAATCACTACGGACGCCAGTCCTTGGGGGTGGGGTGCACATTTTCAGGGTCGGTTGGAGCAGGGAATATGGTCCCCGGTACAGAGACAGTTTTCATCCAACAGGAAGGAATTAAGGGCAGTGTTACTGGCTTTACGAACAGCCCTGCCAGAACTCCAGCACCAACATGTCAGAGTGATGTCGGACAACAGTACAGTGGTTTCGTATCTGAACCGCCAAGGGGGTACCAGATCCCTATCTTTGATGAGGGAGGCAGAGATAATATTCTCAGAGTTCGAGGAAGAGCTAATCCACATATCCGCCCTACATATAAGGGGGAAAGAAATGTCCAGGCCGACTTCCTGAGCCGTCATCGTCTAAGACAGGGGGAGTGGTCTCTGAATCCAGCCATATTCACAAAGATTGTGGATCGGTGGGAAGTGCCAGAAATAGATCTATTTGCCACCAGGGAGAACAGACAGGTAGAGAGGTTTTGCTCCCTAAATCCCTGCGAATCCCCTTATGGGGTAGACGCCTTCCTCCTGGATTGGACATTCCGCCTAGGTTATGCCTTTCCCCCCCTACAGCTCCTACCCAGAGTTCTCAGGAAGATAAGGGAAGAGAGGTCGGACATGATAGTCATCGCCCCCTTTTGGCCAAAAAGAGCCTGGTTCTCCCTACTCAGATCCATGTCGATAGCGGAACCATGGGTCCTTCCCGACTTTCCGGATCTCCTGAGGCAGGGCCCAGTAATGCATCCAGAGATAGGATCTTTACATCTAACGGCGTGGAGATTGAGAGGGTGTACCTGATTAGGAAAGGCTTCTCAGAAGCCTTGACTTCCACCATGCTTAGTAGTAGGAAGAGGGTAACTAATACCATTTATGCGAGAATATGGAAGAGATTCCTTTCCTTTTCAGGTATAGACACAGAGGTCTGGCCTGAGAAAATCTCCACCAGGCAGGTCCTAGAATTCTTACAGAGGGGTCTGTCGTTAGGTTTGGCCAAGAGCACTTTGAAGGTGCAGGTTTCGGCCCTCTCAGCATTAAGTGGTAGGAGTCTGGCTATGGATCCCTGGGTAGTCAGGTTCTTTAGGGCAGTAGATAGGGTTGCACCTGTCAGGGGCCCCAGGTTCCCCCCCTGGGATTTAAACTTAGTTTTAAAGGCTTTGACCAGCCCCCCCTTTGAGCCTATGGTGGAAAGTTCTATTAGGAATCTTACACTAAAATTAGTCATGCTAATAGCATTAACTTCGGCTCGTAGGGTTAGCGAGCTTCAGGCAGTGTCCATCAACCCCCCGTTTATGTCCATACGGGAAGATAGAGTGATTCTTAGGCCAGATCCAAAGTTTATCCCCAAAGTACCTTCTAGAACTAATAGGGTACAGGAAATTGTCTTGCCAGTCTTTTTTCCAGACCCAAAAACTGAGGAGGAAGATAGATGGCACTTATTGGACGTAAGACGATGCCTGATCCATTATCTGGAAAGATCAAAAGACTGGAGAAAAACCTCTTCCTTGTTTGTATTATTTGCGGGGGCTCGGAAAGGTAATACGGCCTCTAAGAGTACTATTGCTAGATGGATACGAGAACTTATTTCTCTAGCCTATTCGTGTTCTGGTCTTTCTCCTCCACTGTCCCTGAAGGCTCACTCTACCAGGGCAATGTCTACCTCCTGGGCAGAAAGGTCCAATGTTTCTATTGACCAGATCTGCAGGGCGGCCACATGGGCTTCTCCTTCTACCTTTTATAAGCACTATAGGCTTCAACTCGACTCTGTTTCTGACCTCCTTTTGGTACTAAGGTGTTAGAAGTGGTCACCCTCCCTTGAAGTTCTATGTAATCTCTCTCAGTGGTGCTGTCGTGGGGGAGGGGAAAAATGATGATTACACTTACCGGTAATCGGATTTTCCTGACCCCACGACAGCACCCGTCTAATTCCCTCCCTAAGGTGGTGGTTGGTGAAGAAGTTCACGTGGTGTGATGCAAAAAAAAAAAAAAAAAAATGTGTGTGTATATGTCGAATTAACCAAAAGGGGAGTCCCTCTCATTCTCTGTAAACCCACTGAGGTGGGAGAGCGGCTCCACCTTTTTATGCTACAGGTTTCCTGTCCATGGAGGCGGAGCCATCTCTCAGTGGTGCTGTCGTGGGGTCAGGAAAATCCGATTACCGGTAAGTGTAATCATCATTTTCCGTGATTCTCTGCGGATCCATTGACTTTCAATGGGTCTGTTGAAAACTCGGAAAATGCACCGTTTGTCATCCGCCTCCGTGATCCGTGTATCCTGTCCGTCAAAAAAATAGGACCTGTCCTATTTTTTTGACGGACAACGGTTCACGGACCCATTCAAGTCAATGGGTCCGTGAAAAAACACGGATGCACTCAAGATTGGCATCCGTGATCCGTGGCCGTAGGTTACTTTCATACAGACGGATCCGACAGTATCGTGAAAACTCAGATCCGACAGTATATTCTAACACAGAGGCGTTCCCATAGTGATGGGGACGCTTCTAGTTAGAATATACTACGAACTGTGTACATGACTGCTGCCTGGCAGCACCCGATCTCTTACAAGGGCCTGTGATCCATACAATTAACCCCTCATGTGCCGCACCTGAAGGGGTTAATTGTGCGTATCATAGCCCCCTGTAAGAGATCCGGGGCTGCCAGGCAGCAGGGGACAGACCCCCCTCCCTCCCCAGTTTCAATTTCATTGGTGGCCAGTGTGCGTGTCCCCCCCCCCCCCCTATTGTATTTATAACATTGGTGGCCAGTGTGCGGCCCCCCCCCTCCCTCCCTCTATTGTATTTATAACATTGGTGGCCAGTGTCCGAAGATCCGTCTGCATAAAAGCTTTTTCAGAGCTGAGTTTTCACTTCGTGAAAACTCAGATCCGACAGTATATTCTAACACAGAGGCTATCCCATAGTGATGGGGACGCTTCTAGTTAGAATATACTACGAACTGTGTACATGACTGCCCCCTGCTGCCTGGCAGCCCCTGATCTCTTACAGGGGGATATGATACGCACAATTAACCCCTTTAGGTGCGGCACCTGAGGGGTTAATTGTGCTGATCACAGCCCCCTGTAAGAGATCGGGTGCTGCCAGGCAGCAGGGGGCAGTCATGTACACAGTTTGTAGTATATTCTAACTAGAAGCGTCCCCATCACCATGGGATAGCCTCTGTGTTAGAATATACTGTCGGATATGAGTTTTCACGATGTAACTCAAATCCGATGGTATATTCTAACATAGAGGCGTTCCCATGGTGATGGGGACGCTTCAAGTTAAAATATACCATTGGATTAGAGAAAACTCCGATCCAATGGTATAAAAGGGACTCCTGACTTTACATTGAAAGTCAATGGGGACGGATCCGTTTGCAATTGCACCATATTGTGTCAACGTCAAATGGATCCGTCCCCATTGACTTGCATTGTAATTCAGGACGGATCCGTTTGGCTCCGCATTCATGTCCGTGGATCCTCCAAAAATCAAGGAAGACCCACGGACGAAAAAACTGTCACGGACCAACGGAACCCCGTTTTGCGGACCGTGAAAAAATACTGTCATGTGCATGAGGCCTAACCTTCATCAGGCTGGCAGCGATGCGATGCAGGCCTCTTCAGGCCTGTGTCCCACGCTGTATGGCTCAGGCGGCACGATTACGTCATCGTGCCACCTGCACCGGCCTCTGTTAGGTTGCAGGCACTAGGCCTACAGCCTTTCAGTGGAAAGGGGAAGGGAGACGCCTCTCCCCTGCCCCGCAGCATCCATCTGTATCGTTGTCCTGAGGACGGCGATACAGATGACTATGGAGATGAGCGCTTCCACAATGGAAGCACTCATCTCCTTGTGCTCTGCCACCGCCTCCCACTTGTCACTAGGGCCGCGCCACCTGAGGCGATCGTCTCACCTCGCCTAATTGGCGGTGCGGCCCTGGAGACCAATAAACATGATGCACTGGCCTAGGAAGAGGCCACAGCACTCACCGGAGCACCAAGGCCTCCTAAAACTCTCTGAAAACCCCTTTAAATGAACATTGGGATATGGTGTTTATTGGATACTAAATGGCGGACTGAAACAAATGGATCGCTGTATTGGGTTACTTGATAGGCACTGCATGGCACTATTAATTGGAATATCCACATTGACGGATGAGGGAAATCGACTTCCTCTTTTATGCTTTTTAAGCCTATTATACTTCATTATTCGTGAATTATTTATGTATGAATTTCTGCTAATGGCCACACCGCAATGTAATCCTGCAGACAGCGGACATTTGCTTACAGGGGTTAATTAAGAACCCTGGCAATAGCTGTAAATGTGATAAAATAACTAAAGAAGTTATACTTGCCACTTTTTTCCACTTCAAGAGTGGCACTCTGGTTCTTTCGGTTTGGGAAAAACGGGCCACATGTCAACTGCATCACCCCGACCCGAACTGACTGAATCAGGATCCAGACTCATTCAACTTGAATGGGTCCGTGATACGTTCTCACATGTTCTACTTTTTTGTGGTGCGGATCACGGAGAGAAACCCCACAGAAGCACTCCGTAATGCGTCCGTGGGGTTCCGTGCCTCCATTCCACACCGGACCTTCTGTATTGCAGACCCAATAAAGTGAATGGGTCCGCATCTGTGATGCGGGGTGCACACGGCTGGTGCCCGCATATTGCATGAGCCCTGAGAGTTTTTGGAGTGCACCATATTTATAAAGTACATGAATACCATTTTTTATTTCCTCATGTTCAAAAGTTTTAAGTTTCGGCTTTGGTTTGGGTCTCACAAATTTGCATCAATTATATAAAGAACATACAGTGCTTTTTTGTGGTTTTGCTATATTATAGTTTTGATGTTTGCTATAATTTGTTGTTTTAGTGTTTTGCTATATTAGATTGTTTTGATGTTTTGTAATATTATGCTATTTTATACTTTTACTAGATTATACTTTTGATGTTGTGCTATCATTTGTTGTTCTAGTATTTCGCTATATATTGGATTGTTTTAGAGTTTTGCTATATCATATTGTTTTGATGTTTTGCCATGTTATGTTATTTTGCGAAGATGACGTTTCACAAAGGCAGATATGATGACTGATATGATAGAGATGCTGGTGCTGTGCCTGGACATAATGTTGTCTTTTCAGTGCAGTAGCTGTATACCTGGCAATGATATATTGTGAGATATATGTCCAAGGCTGAAACAAATGATTCCGTTTTTCAGTACACTTTTTATGTCTCCCTTCCCTATTGGGAGGCAAGGTGCAGCTTCGCTGTCCTTTCCCCCTTTGATGTCTCATAACCCATCTTGTACTGGCTGAAATCTTTGTAGCTATCATTACAGCTTCTTAGCAGAAATCTAATTAAAGTGTACATTTTTTATTGTGCCTTACAGTGAGCTTATTAAAACAGCAGATGGAGGGCAGATTTCACTGGACTGGTTTAGTAATGATGATAATACACTCTACCCTGATGCCGGCACAAGACCTACAATCCTTTTACTGCCTGGTCTCACAGGGACAAGTCGGGAATCCTACATTCTTCATATGGTTAAGCACAGCGAAGCTCTTGGATACAGGTAATGCTCAATAATGCAGAATGCCAATGCATGCTTTTAGCAGCTATTCTTACTTGCAGTTCAATAAGCTGGGAGCAGAACTAGATGTCTAGTGTCTATCTGATGGGGCTGAGACCATTGCCGTACACAGGGCAGAGACCGCGATTTTATTTGCAATCTAATTGTACAACTGGAGTCAAATACAGAATAGACGGAAGATGCCAATCCAAGTAGACCAGCTCACCAATACATTTCCATTCTCCACCACCTGTGGGTGCACTGCTTCGTTTCATTACACTGGCTCTTTTCACAATCGTATGTAGTAGAGCTGAGATGCAAATTGTGCCCAATATAGTATAAAGACGCCATGCAATCACTTGGCGACTTCAGCGGTACATGTATGCAGGGGAAATATGGCACGGGATCAGGAGGTGAGCTTGTGCCATAGCCGGTGGGTGACCGCTGTGTTACACAGCTGACACTCACGTGTTCAAAGATAACTCTAGTCATGGAAACTTAACCCCTTATGTGGTCAATACTGACAGCTGCATCTGATTCTGAGCAGTTAGTCGTGGGGGAAGGGGGTGAACCCAATTGCTCCCTCACTGAGTGGGGGAGGGGGTGAACCCAATTGCTCCCTCACTGGCAACTTGCACGGTGCCTATCAGTTGTCATGGCAGCTTGGGACCTAAAGTATTACAATGTATGGTATAAGTAAGAGATACAACAATCATCACATGTTCAAGTAATATAAAAAAAAAAAAAAAAAAAGGTAAAAACATAGTTTATAAGGCTGAAAAAAGACATTTGTACATCCAGTTCGGCCTGTTATCCTGCAAGTTGATCCAGAGGAAGGCAAACCTGTGAGGTAGAAGCCAATTTAGGGGAAAAAAATTCCTTCCCTGGTCCAATCAGGCAATCAGAATAACTCTCTGGATCAACAACCCATCTCTAGTAGCTATAGCCTGTAATATTATTACGCTCCAGAAATACATCCAGGCCCCTCTTGAATTCCTTTATTGTACTCACCATCACCACCTCCTCAGGGAGAGAGTTCCATAGTCTCACTGCTCTTACCGTAAAGAATCCTCTTCTATGTTTGTGTACAAACCTTCTTTCCCCCAGACGCAGAGGATGTCCCCTCGTCACAGTCACAGTCCTGGGAATGAATAGATGATAGGATAGATCTCTGTACTGACCCCTGATATATTTATACATAGTTATTAGATCTCCCCTCAGTCGTCTTTTAGTGAATAACCCTAATTTTGATAATCTTTCAGGGTACTGTATGCCACCCATTTCAGTTATTACTTTCGTTGCCTCCTCTGAACCCTCTCCAGCTCTGCAATGTCTGCCTTGTTCACAGGAGTCCAGAACTGTACACAGTTCCATGTGTGGTCTGACTAGTGATTTGTAAAGTGGTAGGACTATGTCCTCATCACGGGCATCTATGCTCCTTTTGATGCAACCCATTATCTTATTGGCCTTGGCAGCAGCTGCCTGATACTGGTTTCTACAGCTTGTTGTTCACTAAGATTCCTAGATCCTTTTCCATGTCAGTGTCACCCAGTGTTTTACCATTTAGTATGTCCGGGTGACTTGCATTATTCCTTCTAATGTGCATAATCTTACATTTATCAGTGTTAAACCTCGTCTGCCACTTCTCTGCCCAAGACTCCAATCTATCCAGATCCATCTGTAGTAGTATACTGTCCTCTTCCGTGTTAATTACTTTACACAGTTTAGTGTCTACAAAAATTGATAGTTTACTGTGCAAGCCTTCTATAAGATCATTAAAGGGATTCTGTCACCTCCCCTCAGCCAAAAAACGATTTAAAAGCAGCCATGCAGCACAGCTTACCTGGATTAGGCTGTGCTGTTTTATCTTGAAATCCGTCCAGCAGTTACTTCAAAAAACGACTTTGATCAATAAGGAAATGCGTCCTGAAGGTGCCCAGAGGGGCGTTTTTTTCTTCCTAGTGAGCCCAGTACCGCCCCTCTTTCAGTGCCCAGCCCGCCTTCCTTGTATTTTCTAACCGCCGCCCCCAGCCTGCCACAGCCTCCCCTCCCTCTCCTCCCCCTCCCTCACGCCGAACGAAGTCTCGCACAGGCGCAGTACCCACTGAGGGCTGCGCCTGTGCGATCATCAGGAGACTGAGGGCGGCAGCTTCATCTTCGTCACTGGGCATGCGCCGAGCCCAGTGACGTCCGATGCTCGCTCTTCCCTCAGTCAGCAGGGAAGAGAGAGCATCGGACGTCACTGGGCTCGGCGCATGCCCAGTGACGAAGATGAAGCTGCCGCCCTCAGTCTCCTGATGATCGCACAGGCGCAGCCCTCAGTGGGTACTGCGCCTGTGCGAGACTTCGTTCGGCGTGAGGGAGGGGGAGGAGAGGGAGGGGAGGCTGTGGCAGGCTGGGGGCGGCGGTTAGAAAATACAAGGAAGGCGGGCTGGGCACTGAAAGAGGGGCGGTACTGGGCTCACTAGGAAGAAAAAAACGCCCCTCTGGGCACCTTCAGGACGCATTTCCTTATTGATCAAAGTCGTTTTTTGAAGTAACTGCTGGACGGATTTCAAGATAAAACAGCACAGCCTAATCCAGGTAAGCTGTGCTGCATGGCTGCTTTTAAATCGTTTTTTGGCTGAGGGGAGGTGACAGAATCCCTTTAATAAATATATTGAAGATAATAGGGTCCAATACTGACCCCTGTGGTACCCACTAGTGACAGTGATCCAATCTGAGTGTGTACCTTTTAATAGCAACCCTCTGTTTTCTATCACTGAGCCAGTTACTTACCCACATACAGACATTTTCTCACAGTCCGAGCATTCTCATTTTATATACTAACCTTTTATGTGGTACAGTGTCAAATGCTTTGGAGAAGTCAAGATATAAAACATCCATTGATTCGCCGCGGTCAAGTCTAGAACTTACCTCCTCATAGAAACTGATTAAATTAGTTTGACATGACCGATCCCTCATGAAGCCATGCTGATATGGTGTTATTTGCTTATTTTCATTGAGGTACTCCAAGATACAGTTGAAAAGTTTACATACACTACATAAAAAGACACATATGCGTGTTTTTCTCAATATCTGACAAGAAATCAGAATTAACCTTTCCTGTTTTTGGTCAATTAGGATTACCATAATTTATTATTATTATTTGCCAAATGCCAGAATAATGAGAGAGAGAATGTTTTAAGGCATTTTTATTACTTTCTACAATGTCAAAAGTTTACATACACTAAGATTACTATGCCTTTAAACAATTCTGGACTGCCCATATGATGATGTCATGTGTTTGGAAGCTTCTGTTAGGTTTGTTGGCAACATCTGAGTAAGGGTGCATTCACACAACCGTATAAATGGATCCGCATCCGTTCCGAAAATTTGCGGACACATTCATTTTAATGGGGCCGCAAAAGATGCGGACAGCACACTGTGTGCTGTCCGCATCCGTTGTTCCGTGCCGTGGCCCTGCAAAAAAGATAGAACATGTCCTATTCTTGTCCGCGGACAAGCTTAGGCATTCTCTATATAGCGCTGGCCATGTGTGGTCCACAAATTGCAGAACGAACACGGCTGGTATGCGTGTTTTGCGGACCGCAAAACACCTTACCGTTGTGTGAATGCACCCTTAATTAGAGACACACCTGTGGATGTATTTAAATGCACACCTGAAACACACCGCTTCTTTGTATAGCATCATGGGAAAGTCTAAAGAAATCAGCCAAGATATCAGGAAGAGCATTGTGGACTTGCACAAGTCTGGCTCAACCTTGGGTGCAATTTCAAGATACCTGAAGGTGCCTTGTTCATCTGTACAAACAATTATATGCAAGTACAAACAAGATGGGAATGTCAAGCCATCATACCGCTCAGGAAGGAGACTGGTTCTGTGTCCCAGAGATTAACGTGCTTTGGTCCGACATGTTTATATCAACCCAAGAACAAAAGCAAAAGACCTTGTGAAGATGATGGCGGAAGCTGGTAAGATTGTGTCAATATCCACAGTGAAACGAATACTTTATCAACATGGTGTCACAGGTTAAGGGGAAGGGAAAACACCAAATGCACACCACAATGAATAGACAACAATCTATGCCTCAAAAGCTAAAGAAGAGGGATGGTGACCTCCTAGTAATCCCTAGGCCTTTCCCTAACTCCTGCCAGTATGAGCAGATCCTGATGGTGGAAATACTCATACACCGGATACCTAAAGCTCTGCTAAAACTGACGCGCCCTAGGATAGGTAGCAGGGGATAAGACAGCTAGTCCCTTCTAGAATTAAGGAGCCTGTGTCTCCCTGAGGCCTTGAAATAACACACACACACCACATAATAAGAAACAGTGAAGACAACAAGTACTTAGCTTAGAGATGTATGAAGAAGCAGGAGATCCAAGACAAACCAGCACTAGCAACTCCAAGCAGAAGCTATCAACCGCATAGTCAGCAGTGTGAGTCGGATCTAAATAGAGCCTCATCACTGATAACGAGCGGCACCTAAGGAGAGCTGAGATCCTGCAAAACAACAACATACAGTAAAGACCAAAAGTTTGGACACACCTTCTCATTCAAATAGTTTTCTTTATTTTCATGACTATGAAAATTGTAGATTCACACTGAAGGCATCAAAACTATGAATTAACACGTGGAATTATATACATAACAAAAAAGTGTGAAACAGCTGAAAATATGTCATATTCTAGGTTCTTCAAAGTAGCCATCTTTTGCTTTGATTTACTGCTTTGCACACTCTTGGCATTCTCTTGATGAGCTTCAAGAGGTAGTCACCTAAAATAATTTTCACTTCACAGGTGTGCCTTGTCAGGTTTAATAAGTGGGATTTCTTGCCTTATAAATGGGGTTGGGACCATCAGTTGCGTTGTGGAGAAGTCAGGTGGATACACAGCTGATAGTCCTACTGAATAGACTGTTAGAATTTGTATTATGGCAAGAAAAAAGCAGCTAAGTAAATAAAAATGAGTGGCCATCATTACTTAAAGAAATGAAGGTCAGCCAGTCCGAAAAATTGGGAAAGTGTCCCCAAGTGCAGTCACAAAAACCATCAAGCGCTACAAAGAAACTGGCTCACATGCGGACCGCCCCAGGAAAGGAAGACCAAGAGTCACCTCTGCTGCGGAGGATAAGTTCATCCGAGTCACCAGCCTCAGAAATCACAGGTTAACAGCAGCTCAGATTAGAGACCAGGTCAATGCCACACAGAGTTCTAGCAGCAGACACATCTCTAGAACAACTGTTAAGAGGAGACTGTGTGAATCAGGCCTTCATGGTAGAATATCTGCTAGGAAACCACTGCTAAGGACAGGCAACAAGCAGAAGAGACTTGTTTTGGCTAAAGAACACAAGGAATGGACATTAGACCAGTGGAAATCTGTGCTTTGGTCTGATGAGTCCAAATTTGAGATCTTTGGTTCCAACCACCGTGTCTTTGTGCAACGCAGAAAAGGTGAACGGATGGACTCTACATGCCTGGTTCCCACCGTAAAGCATGGGGGAGGAGGTGTGATGGTGTGGGGGTGCTTTGCTGTTGACACTGTTGGGGATATATTCAAAATTGAAGGCATACTGAACCAGCATGGCTACCACAGCATCTTGCAGCAGCATGCTATTCCATCCGGTTTGCGTTTAGGTTGACCATCATTTATTTTTCAACAGGACAATGACCCCAAACACACCTCCAGGCTGTGTAGTAAGGGCTATTTGACCATGGAGGAGAGTGATGGGGTGCTGCGCCAGATGACCTGGCCTCCACAGTCACCGGACCTGAACCCAATCAAGATGGTTTGGGGTGAGCTGGACCGCAGAGTGAAGGCAAAAGGGCCAACAAGTGCTAAGCATCTCTAGGAACTCCTTCAAGACTGTTGGAAGACCATTTCAGGTGACTACCTCTTGATGCTCATCAAGAGAATGCCAAGAGTGTGCAAAGCAGTAATCAAAGCAAAAGGTGGCTACTTTGGAGAACCTAGAATATGACATATTTTCAGTTGTTTCACACTTTTTTGTTATGTATATAATTCCACATGTGTTAATTCATAGTTTTGATGCCTTCAGTGTGAATCTACAATTTTCATAGTCATGAAAATAAAGAAAACTCTTTGAATGAGAAGGTGTGTCCAAACTATTGGTCTGTACTGTACATAGAGTGAAACAGAGAGACCTGTCAGATAGCCTCACGTGCAGTAAGTCTATCCGATCTTCTCACCTCTCTCACAAGAGAGACCGTGACACATGGGCTGAAAGGCCACTCTGCCAGGGTAGAAGCCATTACTCCAAAAGAAACATAAAAAAGCCAGATTAATGTTTGCAAATGCACACAGGAACAAAGACCTACATTTTTGAAGACTTGTCCTGTGGTCTGATGAAACTAAAATTAAACTTTTTGGCCATTGTGATGATCGTTACGTTTGGAGGAAAAGGCTCGGAAGTCTAAGAACACCATCCCAACTGTGAAACACGGGGTGCCAGCATCATGTTGTGGGGTTGTTTTGCTGCAAGAGGGACTGGTGCACTTCACAAAATAGATGGCATCATAAGGAAATAAGATATGTGGAAATACTGACGCAACATCTCAAGACATCAGCCAGGAGGTTAAAGCTTGGGCGGAAACGGGTCTTCCAAATGGACAATGACCCGAAGCATTCTGCCAAACTGGTTACAAAGTGGCTTAAGGATAACAAAGTCAATGTTTTGGAGCTGCCATCACAAAGCCCTGATCTCAATCCTATTGAACATTTATGAGCAAAGCTGAAAAGGCAGGTGCGAGCAAGGCGACCAACAAACCTGGATCAGTTACACCAGTTTTGTCAGGAGAAATGGGCACAAATTCCGACCAAATATTGTGAGAAGTTTGTGGAAGGATATCCAAAACGTTTGACCCAAGTCATACAGTTTAGGGGCAATGGTACCAAATATTAATGAAATCTATGTAAACTTTTGACTTTGCAGAAAGTAATAAAAATGCCTTAAATCATTCTCTCTCTCTCTCTCATTATTCTGGCATTTGGCAAATAATATTAATAATTATGGTAATCCTAATTGACCAACAACAGGAAAAGTTAATTCTGATTTAATGTCAGATATTGAGAAAAACATGCATATGTGTCTTTTTATATAGTGTATGTAAACTTCTGGTTTCAACTGTAGCATCTCTTAGAAAACCTTCAAACTGTTTACCCACAGGCAATGTTAAACTTACCAGCCTATAGTTTCCGGGCTCTGTTTTTGAACTTTTTTTGAAAGTTGGAACCACATTTGCTATGCGCCAATCCTGTGGAACACTCCCTGTCAGTATAGAGTCCTTAAAGGTTTTTTTTCCAAGTTATGAAAAAAAAATTATATAGCACTGTAATTCTGATAGGCAGTAATATATAACTAAGCTAAGCAAGTTTTAGGCAAAAAAATTATATTTCCTCATTTCTCTGGTTCTCTTCTGGCCCTTTGTTTACCTGCAATAACAACAATCTCTTCCCCTCCCCCTGCTCTGCAAAGGGAGTGAATACAAGGGCTGCCCTGAGTGACATGTCTGACTGCTAGGATGCTCAGCAGCATGTTGTATGTGTAGGACTACAAGTCCCAGCTCTACAATGACACTGCTAATACACACAGGATCCTCCTCCTACCTGTTCTTGTGCAATGCTCTGCAGAACTCCTCCAGTCGGTCAGATCCTGTGCCTAGAATTCGTCTCCTCACTGCCTGCAGCTACTCAGTAAAGCCTTCAGCCCTGGGTCTGTGCTGCTGAAGGGGTTAAAGTTTTTCCTGAAGAATCCAGGGAGAGAGAAGACAGCAGCAGCCAGTGCAGGGGGACGTGGCCAGCCCAGTGACGTCTCGTGTACAGACACATATCTGCTCTCTCAGGCTTGTGCACGAAACCTTATCAGAGCAGGGAGAGAATCTGACATCACAGGTCATGTGACCCTCAGTGAAATCTGAGAAAGCAGCCACTGCAGATAAGGTAAGTGCATGGTAAAGCTGTTACATTTGATTAGTTAGAGACATACAAAGAACAAAAAATTAACTCGGACAACCCCTTTAACCACCTCCGGACCGCCTAACGCACATGTGCGTTCCGGAGGTGGCAGGCTGGCGCACAGTCACGCATATATGCGTCATCTCGCGAGACGCGAGATTTCCTGTGAACGCGCGCACACAGGCGCGCGCGCTCACAGGAACGGAAGGTAAGCGAGTGGATCTCCAGCCTGCCAGCGGCGATCGTTCGCTGGCAGGCTGGAGATCCGAATTTTTTAACCTCTAACAGGTATATTAGACGCTGTTTTCATAACAGCGTCTAATATACCTCCTACCTGGTCCTCTGGTGGTCCCTTTTGTTAGGATCGACCACCAGAGGACTCAGGTAGGTCAGTACAGTCGCACCAAACACCACACTACACTACACCCCCCCCCCCCCCGTCACTTATTAACCCCTTATAAACCCATGATCACCCCATATAAACTCCCTGATCACCCCCCTGTCATTGATCACCGCCCTGTCATTGATCACCCCCCTGTCAGGCTCCGTTCAGACGTCCGTATGATTTTTACGGATCCACGGATACATGGATCGGATCCGCAAAAAGCATACGGACGTCTGAATGGAGCCTTACAGGGGGGTGATCAATGACAGGCGGGTGATCACCCATATACACTCCCTGATCACCCCCTGTCATTGATCACCCCCCTGTCATTGATCACTCCCCTGTAAGGCTCCATTCAGATGTCCGCATGATTTTTACTGATCCATGGATCGGATCCGCAAAACACATGCGGACGTCTGAATGGAGCCTTACAGGGGGTGATCAATGACAGGCGGGTGATCACCCATATACACTCCCTGATCACCCCCCTGTCATTGATAACCCCCCTGTAAGGCTCCATTCAGACGTCCGCATGCGTTCTGTGGATCCGATACATGTATCCATGGATCCGTAAAAAATCATGCGGATGTCTGAATGGAGCCTTACAGGGGGGGTGATCAGTGACAGGGGGGTGATTACCCTGATCACCCCCTGTCATTGATAACCCCCCTGTAAGGCTCCATTCAGACGTCCGCATGCGTTCTGTGGATCCGATACATGTATCCATGGATCCGTAAAAAATCATGCGGATGTCTGAATGGAGCCTTACAGGGGGGGTGATCAGTGACAGGGGGGTGATTACCCTGATCACCCCCTGTCATTGATAACCCCCCTGTAAGGCTCCATTCAGACGTCCGCATGCGTTCTGTGGATCCGATACATGTATCCATGGATCCGTAAAAAATCATGCGGATGTCTGAATGGAGCCTTACAGGGGGGGGTGATCAGTGACAGGGGGGTGATCACCCTGATTACCCTGATCACCCCCTGTCATTGATAACCCCCCTGTAAGGCTCCATTCAGACGTCCGCATGCGTTCTGTGGATCCGATACATGTATCCATGGATCCGTAAAAAATCATGCGGATGTCTGAATGGAGCCTTACAGGGGGGGTGATCAGTGACAGGGGGGTGATCACCCTGATTACCCTGATCACCCCCTGTCATTGATAACCCCCCTGTAAGGCTCCATTCAGACGTCCGCATGCGTTCTGTGGATCCGATACATGTATCCATGGATCCGTAAAAAATCATGCGGATGTCTGAATGGAGCCTTACAGGGGGGGTGATCAGTGACAGGGGGGTGATCACCCTGATTACCCTGATCACCCCCTGTCATTGATAACCCCCCTGTAAGGCTCCATTCAGACGTCCGCATGCGTTCTGTGGATCCGATACATGTATCCATGGATCCGTAAAAAATCATGCGGATGTCTGAATGGAGCCTTACAGGGGGGGTGATCAGTGACAGGGGGGTGATCACCCTGATTACCCTGATCACCCCCTGTCATTGATAACCCCCCTGTAAGGCTCCATTCAGACGTCCGCATGCGTTCTGTGGATCCGATACATGTATCCATGGATCCGTAAAAAATCATGCGGATGTCTGAATGGAGCCTTACAGGGGGGGTGATCAGTGACAGGGGGGTGATCACCCTGATTACCCTGATCACCCCCTGTCATTGATAACCCCCCTGTAAGGCTCCATTCAGACGTCCGCATGTGTTTTGTGGATCCGATCCATGTATCCATGTATCCGTAAAAAATCATGCGGATGTCTGAATGGAGCCTTACAGGGGGGGTGATCAGTGACAGGGGGGTGATCAGGGAGTCTATATGGGTGATCACCCCCCTGTCATTGATCACCCCCCCTAACTTGTGACAAAAAAAAAAAAATTCTAGGAACTCGCCATGCCCCTCACGGAATACCTTGGGGTGTCTTCTTTCCAAAATGGGGTCACTTGTGGCGTAGTTATACTGCCCTGGCAATTTAGGGGCCCAAATGTGTGAGAAGTACCTTGCAATCAAAATGTGTAAAAAATGGCCTGCAATATCTGAAAGGTGCACTTTGGAATATGTGCCCCTTTGCCCACCTTGGCAGCAAAAAAGTGTGACACATCTGGTATCGCCGTACTCAGGAGAAGTTGGGGAATGTGTTTTGGGGTGTCATTTTACATATACCCATGCTGGGTGAGAGAAATATCTTGGCAAAATACAACTTTTCCCATTTTTTTATACAAAGTTGGCATTTGACCAAGATATTTTTCTCACCCAGCATGGGTATATGTAAAATGACACCCCAAAACACATTCCCCAACTTCTCCTGAGTATGGCGATACCAGATGTGTCACACTTTTTTGCTGCCAAGGTGGGCAAAGGGGCACATATTCCAAAGTGCACCTTTTGGATTTCACCGGTCATTTTTTTACACATTTTGATTGCAAAGTTCTTCTCACACATTTGGGCCCCTAAATTCCCAGGGCAGTATAACTACCCCACAAGTGACCCCATTTTGGAAAGAAGACACCCCAAGGTATTCCGTGAGGGGCATGGCAAGTTTTTAGAATTTTTTATTTTTTGTCGCAAGTTAGTGGAATATGAGACTTTGTAAGAAAAAATAAAAAAAATAAAATCATCATCATTTTCCGCTAACTTGTGACAAAAAATAAAAAGTTCTATGAACTCACTATGCCCATCAGCGAATACCTTAGGGTGTCTACTTTCCGAAATGGGGTCATTTGTGGGGGTTTTCTACTGTTTGGGCATTGTAGAACCTCAGGAATCATGACAGGTGCTCAGAAAGTCAGAGCTGTTTCAAAAAGCGGAAATTCACATTTTTGTACCATAGTTTGTAAATGCTATAACTTTTACCCAAACCATTTTTTTTTTTGCCCAAACATTTTTTTTTTATCAAAGACATCTAGAACAATAAATTTGGCGAAAAATGTATATATGGATGTCGTTTTTTTTGCAAAATTTTACAGCTGAAAGTGAAAAATGTCATTTTTTTGCAAAAAAATCGTTACATTTTGATTAATAACAAAAAAAGTAAAAATGTCAGCAGCAATAAAATACCACCAAATGAAAGCTCTATTAGTGAGAAGAAAAGGAGGTAAAATTCATTTGGGTGGTAAGTTGCATGACCGAGCGATAAACGGTGAAAGGAGTGTAGTGCCGAAGTGTAAAAAGTGGCCTGGTCATGAAGGGGGTTTCACCTAGCGGGGCTGAAGTGGTTAAATCTGCCTTAAACATCTAACCCCCCCCCCCAAAAAAAAAAAACAGTATTAAAAATTCTAATCATCCCAATTTTACATGTAAAAATAATAATCAACAAAAAAAAAACACAATTTGTATCACCATGCTCAAAAATGTCTAGACTATTGACACAGTAAGTATTATACAGTAAGTACAGCGGATTCTCAAGTTAAAATATTAATTGGTCCAGGACGACTATTGTAAGTTTAGTAATTGGTTCCAAAGCCCCAAAATGTCATCCAAAATAAGAGAAAATGAAGATTTAAAACTTACAGATAAAACAAGTCCTTACGTATAACAGTCAGGAGTGGCTGGTAACTAGCAACTACAGTAATACAGTTATTTTACTAGAGAATTGTGTGTCAAAACAAAATTGTCTGCAGAAGCTCCATGAGATTATGGGGGTCATTTCAGATACAATCAGAAATACATTATATATATTAGGCGGATTTCTGGTGCAGATTGAGACGCAAAAGTTACTTGTGCCGCAATCTGCAACTTTTCCCAATTCACTCCAGGTGTAAAAAAGTGGGCGTGGGCAGGGAGGGGGATGGGGACGGGTCGGTAGGCCCCTCTCATTTATCATTTTCTACAACTGTTTTAGGCATAGAAAATGCTCTAATTTTAAGCTAGCAAGGAAGCTGGCTTACATTTAGACCAGCGGTGGATGCGCTTGAAGTTATATAGAGGCCAGCGCCTCTTCATAACTTCGGCAGATCCACCAGCGCAGGGGTTATTAAGACCAGCGTCTAAAACGGTGTTCTTAATAAATGACCCCCTATGTTGACATGGCATATTTTTCAAAGGGATTCTGTGAGTGTATTCTGTTGCCCATTGATTTCAATGGAAATCTGCACCATAGTTCTGCTCTGAATTATTTACCCCCAGATTTTAAATCCTTGTCACAAAAAAAGTTCTTGCCAGGAATCTGCACGGAAACTCTGGCTGTGTAGCCATATGCGGATTAGTTCCATTGAAATTAGGCTAAACCATGTGCAGATTCCTGCGTGACAAACCGGCTCATCATTGGATTTTAGTCATAGATTTCTGCCATGGATTATGTGTTGGAAATCTTCAGTGTGAATACACCCTAATACAGTAGTCCCCAACCTTTTTTGCACCAAGGACCAGTTTCATGCAAGACAATTTTCCCAGGGACTGGGTGGGGGGGATGGGGCAGGGCTTAGGGGGTGCTAGTTGGCGCTGACTGATTCACGCGCATAGCAAAACACAAGGTGCATATTAAAATATATAACGACTATATAAACTGACTAGGGTCTCTTCTGCACTGGTCTCTGCTGCACTGTACCGTATTTTTCGCCCTATATAAGAGGCGACTAGGTTTTAGAGTAGAACAATAAGAAAGAAAAAATTTCATTACACCTCAGGTCAGACCAGCAATCAGACCCCCAATGTTAATTAGACCTCAGATCAGACCCCCAACATTTAGCCATCTATCAGCCCCCATGTCAGCCATCAGACCCCCATGTCAGCCATCAGACCCCCATGTCAGCCATCGGCCCCCCATGTCAGCCATAAGCCCTCATCTCAGCCCCAGGTCAGCCATCAGCCCTTATGTCAGCCCTCGCAAATAAACTAAAATAAAAAAAACACTTACCTCTCCTGCTCCTGGTCACCATCGCAATCCTATTCATTCTGCTTTCAGCTGTGTATCGCGGCGCACAGTGTGAGGTCACAGAGCGACCTCATGCTGTGCGCAGCCCTGCACAGTCGATAGCCGAGCCGAGGACCAGGAAGAGGTGAGTACAGATCCTTCACCGCTTCCTGGTCCTCCTGTACTAATGAAGCGCCTCCATAATAGAAGCGCTTCATTAGTACCGCGTTAAAGACGGCCCTGATCGCCGCGGCCTGGCAAACAATCCTCAAGGTCCTGGGCCGCGGCCCGGCGGTTGGGGACCGCTGCCCTAATACACTGTTATAGCCTAAAACAGTGTTCACTTAAGAAATGTTATCCACATGCAACAATAGATCCACAGCATAAACTGGCCTGCGGATCGGATGCAGCCTTGGAAAATCCGTCTGTGTGACTGTACCATTAAATTCTAAATTTGTTTCTTACAGTGTAACAGTGATCTAGGGTCCAGGCGTGGGTGATAATAGAAGGGAAGTTACCCCTACGTCTTCAGAGCTGCTTCCATATCAGTGTACCACTAAAAGCATAGCCGTCGTCATCAAGATCACTTCTTCGTCTAAATCAGGGGTGCACAACCTGCGGCCCGGGGGCCACATGCGGCCCTTGATACCATTCTGTGCAGCCCCAACCATCTGGTAACAGACATGTATGCCTATGTCTTGTGGCTGCTCACATATATTTTTCATGTATTTCTCCCATTAGATGGGAGTCCTGGAAGTGTAACTAGACATTAATGGTATATAATGTGTGTTCAATATGCCATAAGTACAATATTTCAGTTGTTAATACACCTTTAAATTTTAATTTCTGCTCTTGTCATTGGTTCAGTCTGGCAATGTGGCCCCCAACCAGGAAACGTTGTGCACCCCTGGTCTACATGGTCCAAGTGTCTGTTAATAATATAGTATCATCAGCATTTTCTGCATTGTCTATTTCCCCAGAGTTAAGCCTCCTGCCCACGACCGTATCTGTTTTTGCAGTCTGCAAATTGTGGATCCGTAAAACACGGATACCGACCATGTGCATCCATCATTTTCCTTTTGCGCAGGTCTCACACTATGTTAGAAAATATTATTCCTGTCAGCAAAACAGAAAAGAACAAGACATGTTCTATTTTTTTGTGGTGCGGCCGAATGAAAATACGGATGTAGACAGCAAACGGTGTGCTGTCCGCTTCTTTTACCGGACCAAAACTACGGTCGTGTGCATGAGGCCTTAGAAATAGATAGTGTTATTCCAGTTTTTTTCTGAATTTGCATACCATGTCAGAAGTTAACCAAAATCCCCGTGTCCCGTCTCTGGTCCCAGTGAAGGTGTACGTAGTATATTAATGATCCCTTATACAGAAGATACAATTTGGTATAATAAGCATCTCACCCACACAGCAGATGGTGCAGCGATGCTTTCAACTTCACATTTCTTTTGGCGCCTTCGCAAGACTAAGCACTGGATCATGACGCTGAATTAATGCTCTGTCATTCCAGTAGAAGCCGGTACTTCATAAATGGCGGATATCCTTCTATAAATGAGTATCCGGAATGCTGTTTGCAAGACACAGTGATAGCTGATGAAATATACAGAGATTTCGGAAAATATGGGAAACAGAATTAATAAATTATTATTCTTTACACATTTAGAACATTTTGATGCTGTAAATTGCTTTTTCAAATTTATCTATAAAGATTAAGGGGGGACATTTATCAAGACCGTCTTTTTTCACCCCAGTCTTGATTCGCCCTGCGCCATCACTGTATGCGACCTTGCATCCTTCTCCTTGCCATGCGACAGTCTGAAGTCTATGGCAGCCTCGTTGCAGCCGTAGATTTCTCTCTTTATTCACACCAAAATATTGGTGTGAATATAGGTAAATGTGTCAGACATGCTGTGCCGCCTGATCCCCGCCGTACCCATGCCCACTTTTCTCACCACTTCTGAAAAGTTTTTTAAAACTCCACTATTTTGGGAATCTGGCACCAGTTTTATGCTGCTAGGTTCTAACAGCTCCGGCACATGCCAACAAGTCCTGATATTCATGAGCTTCTGGCTCCCCGCCCCTCTGACTGACAGCTTTTTCCAACTGAATTAGCAGCAGGGGGAGGAGAAAATCAGGAGCTCATGAATATTCATGACTTATCGGCATGTGTTAGAGCTGTTCAATACAGAATTTTAGCAAAAGGACTGGGTCAGTTAAAGAAAGTGACCTAGCATTTTGCTAAGGGGATCTGTCACTAGTTTATGTTTTCCTTAGGTAGGACACCATAAAACGGGTGGCAGATTCCCTTTAAAATAACGCCCCCTAAATCTATAATAATCTATAAGTGTAATCCATTTAACAATAAAAATTTATACCCTAAAAATTAGTAGCTGTGGGTCACATAGTATATCAAATATTAAATGAAAAATAAACATAAAAAACATGCAAAAAATAAAAATGGAAATATCACAAGTCTCCCTCCCACAGCTATGTCACTCTCCTCCTCCTTATTATCCTGTGTCTGGCAGTAAGACAACTGGCTGCAGCAGGGGCCTGCTTTCTCTACTCTGTGCTCAATAGGACAAAACGATTGTTAATCCAAGCCCTGCCTTCTAAGGCTACTTTCACACTAGCGTTCATAGGTCAGTTCGTGAGCTCCGTTTGAAGGAGCTCACGAGCGGACCCAAACGCCTCCGTCCAGCCCTGATGCAGTCTGAATGGAGCGTATCCGCTCAGACTGCATCAGTCTGGCGGCGTTCAGCCTCCGCTCCGCTCGCCTCCGCACGGACAGGCGGACAGCTGAACGCTGCTTGCAGCGTTCAGCTGTCCGCCTGGCCGTGCGGAGGCGAGCGGATCCGTTCAGACTTACAATGTAAGTTCAATGGGAACGGATCCGCTTGAAGATGACACCATATGGCTCAATCTTCAAGCGGATCCGTCCCCCATTGACTTTACATTGAAAGTCTGAACGGATCCGCTCAGGCTACTTTCACACTTAGAATTTTTTCTAAGTTATTAATGCAGACGGATCCGTACTGAACGGAGCCTCCGTCTGCATTAATACGATCGGATCCGTTCAGAACGGATCCGATCGAACGCTAGTGTGAAAGTAGCCTTAGCTGTTTCACAGACAAAAAGGGAACAGATCCGCAGAGTCTCTGTAGTATTTCCTCAAGTCCTTTTGGTTCAGGAACAAGCAGAAAATGCTTTAGGCGCTTCTTCTCCACAGCAGTTTGTTAGATATAAGTAAGTGCCAATATTTGAACACCATTTTCATTTCTATGTACAATTTTATAATCCACGACACCAAGGTTAGGGCTCCTTTTTTTTAAATGTTACATAGCACCAAATCCTATGCTTTGTAGTTCTATTGGTTTATATTTAGTATTTTAGTATTGTCTAGAGACAATGATGTTCAGCATTTTTGTAATGTACTTTATTAAGGTGTAAAGAGTCTCCTTAATAACACTCTGAGCGTTGCTAAGAAGTCCATCATCAATATCCGCGGTGTACGGGGACTTGGTACACTTACTGTCAGCGCTAATCGCAGGTAGTCTGGTCTCCTCTCTCTTTCTTATTAGTTACTGAGTGTGGGAAGGAGACTAGCCGCACTGACAGTGGGTACAGTATACAGAAACATTACTCTTACTGTCAGTGCTTAGTACTGGCAGTTCCATTCTGCTCTCTCAGTAACTAGCAGAGAAGCACAGGGAAGAGAGAAAAGTATAGAGCTGTCAGGGACACAGGGACAGAGGTGACATACAGGAATTCAGGGGCTTGGGTAGTGAGATAAGAGGCAGGCTGAGAAGCCTGCATCTGTATATTCCATGTAGTCGTCTTCAATGCCCATTAGAACACTGACAACCGATTCTCCTTAGCAACGCTCAGTGAGGCTGGGTTCACACCTGAGCGTTTTACAGCGCATTCCTACGCGCTGTAAAACGCTCAATAGGCAAGAACCAATGATTCCCTATGGGAATGGTCCTCACCTGAGCGTTTTACAGCGCGTACGATCGCGCTGTAAAACGCCCGACGCCCCAAGAAGTACAGGAGCTTCTTTGGGGCGTCTTGTCGCGCGTTCCCGTACATAGACTTCCGGGAACGCTTGACAATGGGCGTTCGCTTGTTCCAGAGCCGCGATTGTAAACGCGCATACAATCGCGCATACAGAGCGCTCCATCCAGTACGCTCAGGTGTGAACGCAGCGTTAGACTGTTGCTAAGGAGTCTCATTACACCCTGCTTTCTAGTGAAGATAAGCACCTTTCCCTAATAAAGTAGATTACAAAAATGTTGAGCATTCCTGTCCCTACACTATATTAAAAATAAACCAAAATGCCAGTTACACTTAAAGGGGTTGTGCCATAAACTACTTTTCGTTCTAAGGGCTTGTTCACACGAACGTGCCCTATTTTGCGGTCTGCAAATTGCGGATCCGCAAAACCCGGATGCCGCCCGTGTGCCTTCGGAAACTTGCGGAATGGAATGGATGGCCCTTTATAGAAATGCCTATTCTTGTCCGCAAAACAAACAAGAATAGGACATGACTCTTTTTGCGGGGCCGCGGAACGGAGCAACGGATGTGGACAGCACACCGCATCTGTCCGCATCTTTGTCGGCCCATTGAAGTGAATGGGTCCACACCCGAGCCGCAAAAAATGCGGCTCGGATGCGGAACCAAACTACAGTCGTGTGAATGAATGAGCCCTAAAGTGTAGTTTCAGAAATTTCTCTGGCTCCCATTCCTCCTTGGATTGTTTTTTTTTTTTTTATTTACATCTTTTGCTGTTTTCTCTTATCCATCATGTTTGAAACCTACTTCCTGGTTTGTCATGTAACTACTGACCCATCCTGCCTTAGGGAAGTGAGATGCGCCCTGACATCAGCAGGTCATGTGACACTAACCACGCCCCTTGTTCTTATCAATGAGGCTTCCTACATTATAAGGCTCCACTGCAAGATGTGACCAACAGCAACTGAAAATAGAAACTGATTTTCCACAGGGTGTAATGGTAGGCTAATAACTTTAGAATAAGGCCTCATTTCACATACAAATACCCCTGGTATTCAGGTTACTGTGTAACATTTGATGTAAATGTCTGAGGTGGACCCTCCAGTAAACACTGATATTTTACTTACAAATATATCATTGACATAGAAATAGGTAATTATATGAATACATTATATAAATGAGAAAAAAAATCTACAATTCCAATGTAGAAGTTTGGATTCTGTGGTAAACTGAGGGCCATAATCGAAGTGGAAGTCAGGGTTCATTGAGATTTCTGCACAGGGTACTGTAAGACCCCTCATCAGACACTGAGGGAGATTTATCAAAACTGGTGTAAAGTAGAACTGGCTTAGTTGCCCATAGCAACCAATCAGCTTCCACCTTTCATTTTCCAAAGGAGCTGTCAAAAATGAAATGTGGAATCTGATTGGTTGCTATGGACATCTAAGCACTGATTCTGATAAATCTCCCCCCGTTTTTTTTTATGACCATAATCATACAGTTTTGTTTTATTTTATTACAAACTTGTGTATATTTATATAATCTTAATTTTTTTTTTTTAGGTGTGTTGTTTTCAATAATCGAGGTGTTTCTGGGGAAGATCTCTTGGTAAGCATTTTCTCCACTACAGTGATGTAGTTCTTCACAGTTTTCTTTTTCTTTTTTCTACATTTGGATGATATGTCGGGAAAGCTCCTGGTGCACACACTGAACATATTCATACGGTCCAGTGCACCCAGTATACACCTAAAGTATGTTGTTTTGGTATATGCCAGACTAATATGGTTCAGTATATGTTTTCGATAGAAAAGAAAATGGGAGAGGGCTTTAAAGTATAATAAGTTAAAATAAATGATATAGTAGTAACGTGGTCATCAGTTTGACCATCAGTTATGTTCACCTTGTGGAGCTGAGGACATATAGGGGGAGATTTATCAAAACTGGTGCAACGGAAAACTGGCCCAGTTGTCCATGGCAACCAGTCAGTTTCCACGTTTCATTTTTCAGAACTCCTTCGGAAAATAAAAGGATTAACCTGATTGGTTGTTAGAGGCAACTGTCAGTTTTCCATTGCAGCAGTTTTGATAAACCTCCCCCATAGTCTGTTAGCTGCTGCCATCTTGCTTCTTTATCTCTTTTTGTTTATTTTTTATGATTTTTTTTTTTCTCTCCCCCCCCCCCCCCCCCCCCCCATTTATTTCTATGGGGCGCATGATGTGCTGCCCGGATCCAGAAATGCGGACCCGTAGGTCCTGGTCCGCAATTCTGTTCCAGAAAAAAATAGAACATGTCCTACTCAATTGCGGACAAGATTAGGCATATTCTGTTATAGTGCGGTCAACGGTGATGTGCGGGCCGCAAAATGCGGAACGCACATTGCCAGTGTCCGTGTTTTGCGGATCCATGGATCTGCAAAACACACACGGATGTGTGAATGGACCCTTAATTGGGAGCAGCAGCAGTGCAGCGTGTGTGTGGAAAGGGTACGATATAGTGGCATTCGGCTACAATAGTAGCAGCAGAAGCAGCATAGCATGGAACATACAAGGCTGTCTATGGGTAGTAGTAGTAATAGTGGTAGTAGTGGCAGATGCTTTGTATTAATATGGTGGCAGTAGAGGATTAGCAGAAAGTAGCAGCTGCGGTTGAGGTAGCAGCAGCTGCATCAGCAGCCATATGGTACCTGTTGGCAGGCAGGCAGCAGAATGATGTAAGCAGCAGCAGCCATACAGAACGTGATGATTGTCAGGTCGTAGCAGTGGCATGATGACTGCGGTGGCATGATGGAGGCAGCAGCCATACAGAACATGATGGTGGGCAGGTCGCAGCAGTGGCATGATGGAGGCGGTGTCATGATGGAGGCAGCGGCAGCTGTACAGAACATGATGGTTGGCAGGACACCGCAGTGGCATGATGGTGGCAGCAACCATAGAGAACATGATGGTTGGAAGGCCACTGCAGTAGCATAATGGTGGAAATGGCATGATGGAGGCAGGCAGGCAGCAACAGTGGCAAGATGGGGCACCGCCAGCAAGGCCAGATCTATTCATCGGCCTTAGCCGGATAGTGTGAAAATCCTCCCCCATCCAGGCTTGGGTGTCACCACGCCCCTTGCGGCACTTAAAACCCTCTCCAAGATAACACCGGGGACAGGGCAACAAAGAAGAAAGAGAGTTAGCTGTGCCAGTTTGGGGCACTGTTCCAGTCTGCCCGCCCTGAAATCCAAGGTGTTAGGGAACAGGGTATGCGCCAAAGACCCTCCAAAGTTTGGGATCAGACTGAAATGGCTGCTGCTGCGGCTTCTGCTGCTCCTGGTGGCGGGAGGGGGGTGCCTCAGCACAGGGCGGAGAGGGATCTCCCTTTCAAATATGCTGGCGGCAGGCATCTGCTCGCCACAAGCTGCATACACAGTGTTTCCTGGAAAACAGGTATTTTTCCTCCTTTTCTGTGAAAGTAAAACATTCCTCCATTTTGCTTTGATAGCAAGGGTCTAAAAGCATGGCTATACAGTAATCATCAGACTGCTTGATGTCACCAAACCGCCTGTCACTGCATAAGTAAGCAAGTCTATAGGTCTGCATTTTGGTCACCGTACCCAATGAGCTAGTTCTTTCCACCTCTGCCCCCCAATGAGACGCTTGGGTGTCATGGTCAGTGTCACGTCATCATCATCATCATCCTCTTTCTCCTCCAACTGCTCTTCCTCCTCCTCAAGTGGCAGCACCTCCTCCTCCACCATGGGAGCTAAAGGGCAGACAGCAAGATGCGTTAGCTGTTCTTCTTCCTCCCCCTATGTTGCCACCTGTTGCATGAGTGTCAGCTCCTCTTCAAAAATACATATGAGAGGGATTAGGGACAACTGGAGCATGAATGGCATGAGCTACCACTGCCTGACCTGGAAACAACACATGCTCCCTGCTGAGGCGGTCTGGTGCATGAAAAATTTGTTCATGGCTTTCTGCCACTCGTACAGCGAGTTGGAACATCGTGGATTAAGCGGTATTGTTGCAGTGTATTGCAGACGCTGCAAGTCCAGGAGAGCGTTCCTTACTATGTCAGAATGGCTGAAAAGAGGACATTGCAAGCATCTTGCGCAAGCCAGAGCATTTTTTTTAAAAGGTCATGCAGGGAGAATGTGTTCAGGGCGGACAGGATGTTTTGCTCATTGTTGCTGATCACCTTGCCCAGTTGGAGTCGGCCGGGTGACAGCCAGCGGGATGTTTGCTGCTTGATGCACTTTAGCTGTAACTGCTTGCTGGTGTGGTACTGTCACCCAGGCCAATCAGCTCCAACACAGAGTTGCAATGCTTGACTTGACACATCTGATAGGAAGGAGGAGGAGTGCGAGCTACGCCATTCCCTACTGCTGTTGGGGGTGGGACTGTGTCCATAGAGGAGGAGGCAGAAAAGTATCCAGCCACATGATATAGTGGGAGGCTATCAAAAGGACCTGGCCATGTTGCTGGGGTGCTGCCTGTCCACTGCCGCAAAAAACATTGACCCAGTGGGCCGTTAAAAACATGTACTGTCCCTACCTGTAACAGCTGCTCCAGGTGTCCACCATGAAGTGCAGCTTGCCACACAGCGAGAATCATAAGTGGCCTACATTCTTCATCATGTGAGAGTACAAAGCACTACTACAATGGTACTGCAGTGATTGCACCGCCAGCAACGTGTCCAGGTGGGGGTTCAGCTTGTAGACAAGCTAATTGCTGGTGGAGAAAAGTTTTTTCATGGCCAAACATTCCATTATAGATGTCTCTCAATAGAGTCGGGGACAAGCAGGAGAAGAAGAAGGTATCGATGACAAAGATTGCATATTGCGTTTTGGGCCTAACCCAACCATAGTGTCAGTGGCATCGCCAGATCCCAAACTAGAAGTGGCCCTGGCTCTTTTTTGGGAAGAATGTGGCCTCTGCACTTATTGCTTTTGCCACCGCCCTTCTCCACTGATGTTGCCTCCTCCTCAGCTCCCAAATCCAGCTCTTAGGTCCTGTCCAGCACACAATCATCATCAGAGTCCTCCCCCCGCCGCTTTTATAAGACTGTGTGATATCATGATGAGCTCCTGGGGCCCCCTCCCCTGCTCTGCATTTTCCTATTTTCCCCGACTGTCAGTGTCACTGTCCCCATCGCCGATGCCAGAGGCGTAGGTGCTACTATTAGCACCACCATCAACGCAGGTATGCATAGGGTCTCTTGACTATTTGCCATAGGGTGTAGTGGAGTTTTCTTGCCACTTGTTAGGAAAAAGGAAGGCGTCCCTCTAGGAATAGACTGAGAAGGCTCCACATAAAGCCTTATCTGGAGCTGCAAGGAGGAGGAGCAGGAGGAACGCTGTGACCCCTGGCTCCACGGAATGTTTTGGACTCTGAAGTCACCTCAACATCATCTTGCTGTGACTGAGAGGAGTGAGCCATCCAATCCACAATCTCATCTTCTTTCTCCTCAACAATAATGTTGCACCTTTCCAAACAACTGCGGTCCACTACTACAACTTCTGCCAGATAGCTGGTGCTGCTACTACCCACATTTTGGCTCTGGGTCTTTTGTTTAGAACCCTTCCATAGCACTGACATTTTAGGCCTCAGATAATTTTGTGCACTACCGTATGTATTGATGTAGTAATCATGTATATATGCTGGTTTGAATATGATTCAACCCCCCACCCAAAAAAATAATAATTTTGATTGGAAATGTGTGGAGACAGAAGTAAAGAGAAATGGATTTAGGCCTAAATTCGTTATCGCTCGCAGATCATTTTTCAGCACTACCCTGTGTATTGGTGTAGTAATCACATATATGTGCTAACTGCCGCAGATCGCAGCGCCCTGTCATAGAGGTCGGGTGCCAGCTATGTGATTCTGCCGCCGGCACCCACCTACTGTATTTGTATTAAAAGGTTACTTATCTTCATTGGTGGCGCAGTGCGCCCCCACTTCCCCAGCGCTAAAAACATTGGTGGTGCAGTGTGCCCCCCCCCAAACCCCCCCAGTATAATAATAATTTGTGGCAGTGGCCACAGGGTCCCCCCTCCCCTCCTCCTTATTCATTGGTGGTGCAGTGGCAGCTTCTGATCGGAGCCCCATCAGTGTAATCCTGGGGCTCTGATTAGAGATGAGCGAACTTCTGTTTTAAGTTCGGCGTCTAAAGTTCGGGTTAGGATTAGCGGAGAATCCCGATCTGGAACCGGATATGGATTCCGACTTCCGTTGTGGTCCGTGGTAGCGGAATCAATAATGGCCGATTATTGATTCCGCTACCACGGACCACAACGGAAGTCGGAATCCATATCCGGTTCCAGATCGGGATTCTCCGCTAATCCTAACCCGAACTTTAGACGCCGAACTTAAAACAGAAGTTCGCTCATCTCTAGCTCTGATCAGTTACCATGGCAGCCAGGACGCTACTGAAGCCCTGGCTGCTATGGTAAACTCTCTGCTGCTGTGTGTACTATGCACAGGGCAGCAGGGAGAGTGTGAAGTCCTATTCACCCTAATTTGGGTGAATAGGACAAGATATGAAAAGATCCCAGTTTCTAGCCCCTAATGGGAGCTAATAGTTATTAAATAAAAAGTAAAAAAAAAAAAACTTAAACAATTTTAAGTTTAACCCCTTAAGGACACATGACGTACCAGTACGGCATGTTTCCCGAGTCCTTAAGGACACATGACGTGCCGGTACGTCATGGCTTTAAATCGCTATTCCGGTGCCGCGGGGGTTAATCGGAACGGGATGCCGGCCGTATCGGCGATCACAGAAAACCGCAGGTCAATTCAGACCTGCGGTTTTCTGCGTTTCCGGTCCATTCGGGTGTCCTGTGACCCGATGAACCGGAAAAAGACTGCGATCGGTGGCGTAATTCTACACCACCAATCACAGTACGAAGATTTGAAGAGGCGGTGCTGGCCCTGGTGCTGAACGCCGCTGTCCAGGGTGCTGATTGGTGCAGGGGAGAGAGGCGCGAGATTCAAACTTCCTGCGCTCCTCTCTCCCCTCCTCTTCCTATTCTGCACGAGCACCCGACAGCACCGTCCAGCACCAGCTCCTGCGTCCCCCTAATCGCAATCCATCACCCTCCTGCACCCATCGCCACCCAGGTAGGTTAGGGTCAGTGAGGGAGAGGCACCATTAGGAAGGGAAAAGTTAGGAAAAAAGTTAGTTAGGAAAAAAGATATGAACTTTTACCCTAAACTTTCTTTGATCCATCTATCAGACCCCAGACCCCCACCTGCCACTTGCCCCCCACAGAAGTAGAGAAACTGAAACTTTGAAATTTGCTAATTTTTCAAAATTTTGGGTAAAAATTGTATTTTTTTTATGCAAAAAAATTAACTTTTTTGACCCAATTTTAGCAGTGTCATGAAGTACAATATGTGACGAAAAAACAATCTCAGAACGGCCTGGGTAAGTCAAAGCGTTTTAAAGTTATGAGCACTTAAAGTGACACTGGTCAGATTTGCAAAAAATGGCCTGGTCCTTAAGGTGAAATAGGGCCGTGTCCTTAAGGGGTTAAATCACCCCCTTTCCCAATTTTACAAATAAAATATATAAACAATAAATAAATAAACATATTACATAAAACTTAAAATAAAAAAAAATCTCCTATGTGGTGAATGCTGTAACAGAAAAAAAAAATAACTAAAAACCGTGCGATTCGACATTATGGGACAGACGTTCCATAAAATGCGGAATGCACGCTGCTTTTTTGGTGTTTATATATTTTTTTCAAATGGTATTGAGTATCGCAGTAGTTTTTTATGGTATCGAAATCGAATCAAAATTTTGGTATCGCAACATCCCTACATTGAACCCCCCCCTAAAAAAAAAAAAAAGGAAATTTCAGCCATGTGGAAATAGAATAATTGAAGTTTGAAGTGGACAATTGAGGCCCGACGCTAAATTTCAACTTAACAATCACAGGTAAATAGTTGCCCTAGCCTGTGTATTGGTGTACTGATTACCTATATGCTGGTTAAATTAAAAAGTCCCCAAAAAGTTAAATTCTAACCGTGTAGAGAAATGAATGAATGTAAATGGATGATTAAGGGCCAGGCCTGATGTTCAATTTTTACGTTATCACTCACAGGTAAATAGTTGCCCAACCCTGTAAATTGGTGTACTGATCACCTGTATGCTGATTTTATTAAATTGAACAAGTCCACCCCCCAAAAAAAAAACAACCAACCAAAAATTCCAACCATGTGGAAACAGAATATATGGAAATGGACGATTGAGGCCTGACCCTTAAAGGGATATTTTCATTTAAGACAATGGGAGTATATCGCTAGGATATGCCCCCATTGTCTGATAGGTGCGGGTCCCACACCTGGAAATATTTTTTGTGTGAATAACCCCCATAAACAATAAAAAAACAATACCTAATTGGTAATGCCACATCTGTAACACCCCAAGATGATCGACTCAGATGATCGAATGAGATGACCATGTCATTTAACTGTGCAGCCTCGTACAGTTAGATCACCATGTCCTGAAGACCAAAATAGGTCATATTATTAAAGAAGTGAAATAATGTCCTTACCACTGTAGAGTTTGAGTCAAAATGTGACCCTAGAAACTTGTCTCGGCAAGTGGCAATAAGAGGAACACCAAGTAAACAAACAGCAACAGGTAAACAGACTAGGCCCCAAAGCTAGGGGGGAGGGAATGGTAACCTCCTAACAATCTCTGAGCTTCTCCCTGACTGCTGACAGTATGAGCAAGTCCTGTTGGTGAATGAACTGATACTCTGGATCCTAAGCCCTGCTGACACTGAAGCAAACCCTAATTTAGGGAGCGAGGAATGAGACAGCCAGTACCTTCCACCGTGAAGGAACCAGCGACTCTCTGAGACCTAGAAGCAACACACGCACAAAAGGGGTTACAGGAGGACTTAGCTTGAGACGAGCGGGAAGTTGAGGATCCACAAACAACGGAAAATATCAACCACAAAGTCAGCAGTAAGAGGCGGACTTAAATAGAGCCTCTTAAACAGCTAACGAGCAGAACCTGTGGAGAGTGTGGGATCCTGCCCACAACCACAAACAGATGGGAAACATAGAAAGACCTGTCAGATAGACTCAGTTGCTGCAAGTCTATCCGATCTTCTCAGATCTCACAGGGCAGGCAATGACAAAACTTCAGTCCACATACATCCCCTCCCTGAGAGCTCTGCAGAGCCCATCCTTTTTTTATTGTCTTTTGACTTTAGTCTATTCAGAGCAGTTTAGTATGCACTTAGTACCAGGCATTTGCCTAACAGTCCTTTCACCAGATGCAGACTAAAGGAAATACTTCTATGCGGAGCTTTGAAAAATATCGCTCTTTGGATCAGATACATGTTTAAGGCTTGAAAATTAAATATAATATTATAATTTAATAGGCATTAATGAAAGACTTTAGAATGCTCAGAAAAAAAAGTACATTTGACTCATAAATGAGAATTCAGTAGTCGTTAAAGGTACTCGTTAAGATGCCCTAATCATCAATCCGTAACATCCTAGGTCTGGTTCCACAGAACTCTGCATCATTACCGTGAACTCGTTCTTTATCTAAATTGAACATTCTGTGCTGGTGAGATGTACTGATTTTGTAATGTATGTTCAGAGCCCTTTACGGGGGGTTGTGGCAAAAATGGGAGTGGATTCAAGAGGTGTGTCTTTTTTTATAGGGGGGAATGACGTAAAAAGGAGCTGTCATCTCTCCTGAAATATCTGTTTTATTGACTACTTGAATCCACCTTGTAATAACAATTCCGGAGCATTGGTTCTTATGACTCTGATGTTCATTCCCTTATTATGTGTGCTAGAAGTTATGAATGAATTACTAGCAGTTTACAGTGAAGGTCCAGAGGGGTGTTACCAGTTGGGGTGTCCTTCTACAGGCTGACACTGCAGCACTGATTGCATAGAGTCAGGAACAGTGCAGGGACAACCCCCATCCCCCCCCCCCCCCCCCTAACTCCCACCTGGACCTTCATTGCAGACTGCTAGCAATTTGTTTATAACTTATTAACAGGATTAATAAAGGAATGGCACAGCATACTGTCCTAAGAATAGATGCTCAAGAATTATTACTAAATGGGGAATGCAAGGAGTTTACTAAAATAGACATGTCAGGAGAGGTGACACATCTTCTAATATATTAAGACCTCCTCTATGTACAGAATTTAAAAGCACAAAACTACAATTTATATTACTAATCATATACAATATCATGCAGCGGGTGGGAAGGGGGGCTATTAATAGTGTAACACATCCCCCCTTCCCCCAAAATTAGGAGTCAGAATTCTCATCATGAGCATTCACCCTGCAATAGCCACAAGAAATGTTATACTAGGTACTCCACACACCATAGGCTTCTGCTGCTAATGAAGAGACACATCCCCATGTGTCCCACCCAGAAACCTGCAAACAGGGTTCCCCGGCAGAAATGTTCCTCCCTAAACAGCACCCTGCACATCCTGCACTGAGCTTTACTATTATCTATTTAAATGTGGATGATGCGCCCCTTCCCAGGCAGTCAGATTGAAATGTAATATCCCTTGACGGGATGAGGAAGGTTCATAATACAGTGATTGCTGGTAATACTGGGTGAATTTACATGTCTGTATCTTTATAGAGCGTGGAGCTCTATACGTCTAGACTAGTAAATAGGAAATGTCAGACACCTTACATGCATGTTTTAGTAAGTGCTTGTATTCCTCATGAAATGACAATTCTGGAGCATATTTTAAAGATGCCATTCCTCTGTTATTCCTACTAAAATATAATGACACCTTGGTGTTACCTGTCCCTTTGTCTGAGGGGTGTGTCCCTAAACAGCATTGGATCAACATTGTGAGAGTGTGAGAGACATACACTCCCAACTGGTAACACCCATTTGAAAATGTTAACAGAGGAATGGCACGATGCAGCGTTCTGATAAAAGATGCTCCAGAATTGTTATTTTTATCCTGAATGAATGAATAACTTATATAGCGCTACAATTGCGAACTAAATCGCCTCAAGGCACTTTTGCAGCCCATGACCGCCTGTGCTTTCAGAAGAGGTGGGTCTTGAGCTTCTTCCTGAAGGCTAGATGGTTTTCTTCTGAGCGGATCTCCGCACGTAGAGTGTTCTATAGCCGGGGTCCTTGGACTGCGAACCTTCATTCGCCTTTTGATTTGTAGCGGGTGTTGGGGATATGGAGGAGGTTCTGGTTAGCTGACCGGAGGGGGCGACCTGGGGTGTAGTGCTTTATTTTTTCGCAGAGGTATTGGGGTGCTTTCCCTTGTGTACATTTATGGGTGAGGCAGAGGGTCTTGAATTTGATCCGATCCTTCACGGGTAGCCAATAGAGGGTCTTCAAGGACGAAGTAATAGATTCCCAGTTTTTTTTTCCAGTTATCAGTCTGGCGGCTGTGTTCTGGACAACTTGTAAACGTGAAATTTGATATTTGGAATTAAGTCCTAGATAGAGGAAGTTTGCGTAGTCCAGTCGGGAATTGATGGTTATTCCAACTACTGCTGCTGCGTCTCCTTCAGGGATGAAGGGAATGAGTCTGCGCAGAAGGCAAAGAAGATGATGGGATCCACTGACTACTGATCCTATTTGTGCATCCATTGTCATGTCAGAGTCAAAGATGACTCCAAGGTTTTTGACTTTGGTGCTGGGAGTAATGGTTTGTCCAAGGATGGTGGGTGGCGTGCATGTCATGCTAGAGTTTCTGTTTTGGTTTTCATGAAGGAAGAGGAGTTCTGTTTTGGAACCATTGAGTTTGAGAGAGCTCTCAGTCATCCACTCGTCGATCAATGAGAGGCAGATTTCCAGGGCGTGGTATTGATCTTTTTTGTTGGTAATGCGTAAATACAATGCCACGACCGCTATCCCAGCAGCAGTCGTGTCGCACCAGACGGAGGGGAAGGGGGACCCTTATCTACGGATGGGAAATAGAACGGTCACCCCTGACTAACCCTAAGCTGGCACCTGTCTGCCCTGATACCCTAGACGGGGTGTGAACCCGTGTGGCGAGCAGGATGCCTAAACCCTCAGTCACCCTAACAAGACTAGACTGGGGAAAGGCAGATGGGAGCACTAGTCACCATCACTCACGTCTAGGAGAACAACAGGGGAAGACAGCAACAAAAAAACAATCTATAACATAGATAGACTTATCCAGTCACGAGCAGAGAAGGTGATCCCAATAACGACAGTCCATGCCAGACCAGAGCTCCACAGCAATACCGTCAAACGATCTCCTTCAAAGGTCAGAATAGCACTGGAAGTAAGGACTATATCTGGCAATGACTGCAAGTGAAACTGAAACTAATATAGTAGCTGGGAGTGGCAGACAGGACTCACCTGAGAAGGATGCCTACAAACTCCCAGTCAGGACAAAAAGGTTCACAAGGCAAAACCCGGATGACATACCCTGAACCACGGAGCAAACTCACAAGCTATCGCGAGTAGCAAATCGCAGCGGCATTCTCCTCCCAGACCTGTCTGGATCAGTCACAGTCGTGACATACAAGTATTCAGTAAAACGGACGTCAGGATAACTGGCAGGTCCTATTTAAATGATAACATGTTGTCTGCCAGCACAAGTTGGAGTTTAGGAGCTTAGTGCTTATGGATTTATTATGGAGTTCAATGTAGACAGTAAGCGTCTAAGCTCCCCCTAGTGGTGGCTGTAGGCAGACAGAATGTATGTTTTAGATCTGTGTCTAGGCAGGGCTCTGGTATACTATATATATTAAGAAATGTTGGAGCTTAGGTATATTATCTTCGAGCTGTACTGTACATGATTCAGAAGAGTTACGATTCTCCACCAGATGCTTGGTAATGCATGACAGAGCAATACCTCCGCTTGCAGAGCAATTTTTGAAACTCTTTTAAAAGCTTACAGTCTGCAGACTAGAAGGGCTTTTTCTATTTTATGAACCGTCATATCATTATATGTGACGGTCACACCTAGTGGCGGGTCTGAGTCACCTTGTCTATAAATGAAACCAGTCCACCAACCTTACCCTGCATTTCACACGTTTTCTAAACCTTTGGAAGCTTTTTTTTTTTTTTTAACCTGGAGAATAAATGATTTAGTACAAGGGACCACAATGCACATTTGTGGCAAGCGGTATGAAATCCTTATTAACACAGCTCAAGTGCATTCATGAAATAAACCCCAGTGGGAGCAGATCTGGTAATCAGCTTTAAATATCTCGGCATGTTAAGCGCCTGCTCTGTGTTTAATGTGCTGTTTGCCAAGGTGTTAATCCCATATTAAATTTAGATGTTCTGTCTCGCTGTGAAGTACGGAGGGGAAATATGTGGAGGTTTAGAAGGAAATCTTTTCTCTTCAATGAACTGTTTGAGGGAAACATTTTTTGTGCTAATCAAATCCTTCCTGACTGAACAAGGGGGTCTCTAGAGGTCTCCACGTGGCTTTCACTGTCCTCAGTGTAGGGCCTCATGCACACGGCCGTGCCGTTTTTTGCGGTCTGCTCCGCAAAAAACGGAAGCCTCCCATGCTGCCTTCCGCAGTTTGCGGAACGAGCGCCTGCAATATAAATGCCTATTCTTGTACGCAAAGCGCGGACAAGAATAGGACATGTTATATTTTTTTTGCGTTGCCTCGGAACGGAGCCACGGATGCGGACAGCACACGGAATGCTGTTCGCATCTTTTGCGGCCCCATTGAAGTGAATGGGTCCGCATCCGAGCCGCCAAAACGGCGGCTCGTATGCGGACCCAAACAATGGTTGTGTGCATGAGGCCTAAGAAATACTACAATAACTAGATATGACAACTAAACTACACTGTTTAACCCCTTCAGGACCCTGCCATTTTTCACCTTAAAGAGGACTTTTCATCTGGCAAAACATTTTGAACTAAGTGTCATGATCTATACAGCGGTGCCCAGGGATCTCACTGCACTGACTATTATCCCTGGGCGCCGCTCCGTTCTCCTGCTATGCCCTCCGGTATGTTCGGTCACTTGGTTATAGTAAGCGGAGACTTAGGGGACTTGGTTATAGTAGGAGGAGACTGCCCTTGTTCTCCTGGGCATCTCCTTCTCCCAGGCTGTGAGCTCTGCGCTGCGATTGGCCAGCGCTACAGCCTGGGAGAAGGAGATGCCCAGGAGAACAAGGGCAGTCTCCTCCTACTATAACCAAGTCCCCGAACATACTGGAGGGCATAGCAGGAGAACGGAGCGGCGCCCAGGGATAATAGTAAGTGCAGTGAGATCCCTGGGTGCCGCTGTACAGATCATGACACTTAGTTCACAATGTTTTGCCAGATGAAAGGTCCTCATTAAGGACCAGGCCATTTTTTGCAAATCCGACATGTCACTTTATGTGGTGATAACTTTAAAACGCTTTTACTTATCCAAGCCTTTCTGAGATTGTTTTCTCGTCTAGTATTGTACTTCATGACAGTGGTAAAATGTAGTAAAAAATAAATATTTTATTTATTAAGAAATGCCAAATTTACCCAAATTTTTTGAAAATTTGCAAATTTCTAAATTTAAATTTCCCTACTTTTATAATAGATAGTAATACCTCCAAAAATAGTTATTTCTTTACATTCCCCATATGTCTACTTCATGTTTGGATAATTTTGTGAATGCCATTTTATTTTTTGAAGACGTTAAAAGGCGTAGAAGTTTAGAAGCAAATTTTTCTGAAAATTTCTAAAACCCACTTTTTTAGGACCAATTCAGGTCTGAAGTCAGTTTGTGAGGCTTACATAATAGAAAAAAAAACAAAATGACCCCATTTTAAAAACTACACCCTTCAAGGTATTCAAAACTGATTTTACAAACTTTGTTAACCCTTTAGGTGTTTCACAAGAATTAATGGAAAATAGAGATAACATTTCAAAATGTCACTTTTTTGGCAGATTTTCCATTTGAATCCATTTTTTCCAGTTACAAAGCAAGGGTTAACAGCCAAACAAAACTCTATTTATGGCCCCGATTCTGTAGTTTACAGAAACACCCCATATGTGGTCATAAACTGCTGTAAGGGCACACAGTATTGCGCAGAAGGAAAGGAACCCCATATGGTTTTTGGAAAGCAGATTTCACTGGGATAATTTTAAGCTGCCATGTCACATTTGAAGACCCCCTGATGCAACCCTAGAGTAGAGACTCCCAAAAAGTGACACCATTTTAGAAACTACACCCCTCAAGGTATACAAAACAGATTTTACAAACTTTGTTAACCCTTTAGGTGTTCGACAAAAATTGATGGAAAATAGAGATGAAATTTCAGAATTTCACTTTTTGTCAATTTTGTCTCTGGGAAATCTCCACTGCGGTAAAATGGGTGAAAAAAACACCAGAAAAAGATATACTGAATATATATATATATATATATATATACACAGTTGCAAGAAAAAGTATGTGAACCCTTTGGAATGATATGGATTTCTGCACAAATTGGTCATAAAATGTGATCTGATCTTCCTCTAAGTCACAACAATAGACAATCACAGTCTGCTTAAACTAATTACACACACAGAAATAAATGTTACCATGTTTTTATTGAACACACCATGTAAACAGTCACAGTGCAGGTGGAAAATCACGACAAGCAAGTGTTTGTTTGTTGGGTGATCGGCAACACCTTTGCACAGGCCCATTGCTGGGAAGAAGTGTTCATAGGACCCTTTGCTGTAAAAGCACCCTAGCTCTCTGGCTCCTGGTGTGGATCATGAGTGAGAAGCTTAGTTATTAGGGTTCTTCATGCAGGGTCACCTACAGGTGACTTGTGTGCCTAAAGGTAAATCCTGCTCTGCATATTACAAACCTCATTGTCCTTTCTTGTTTGCTTTTAAAGTATCATCTGTACAATTTCTACAGTGCTATGGAATGTTGCTACATGTATGTTGACATAGAATTGGAGTAGTCTACCTTTTCTGTATGTCCTTGATATTAAATGCATCTGTCAGCAGACTTGTACCTGTGAAACTGGCTGGCCTGTTGTATGTGCACTTAGCAGCTGAAGCCATGTATGTGGGTTTTAATATATACAAATGAGCCGCTAGGAGCAACGGGGGTGTTGCCATTACACCTAGAGGCTCTGCTCTCTCTGCAACTGCAGTGCCTTCTGCACTTTGATTGACGGGGCCAGGGATTATGGTGTTTTCACTACCTCTTCCTGTCAATCAAAGTGGAGAGGGTGCTGCAGTTGCAGACAAAGCAGGGCCTCTAGGTGTAACGATAGCGCCCCCGTTGCTCCTAAAGGCTGATTTGCATATATTAAAACGTTGTTATTTCTAGCAATGCGGACACGTATGAACATGGGACCAACATGGATGCCTTCAGCTCCCAAGTGAACAGTGTCATAGGTACAAATCTACTGACAGGTGCCTTTAACTTTATAATTAAGGGTGGCTTTTACTAGTAGTTACCGTATATTATTCTTATTGTAGTGTCTTCTGACTTCTTCTCTCAGACACCAAGGACCTATTGTGCGGCGAACACAGACGATTTGGAGACAGTCATTCAGCATGTGCATACACTATACCCAGAAGCTCCACTTATGGCAGCTGGTGTTTCCATGGGCGGGTAAGATCCATTACAATCTGCCTGCTGTAAAATATTCCACACGACATAGGATACGATAAGCTGTTCGGCACAGAAAACCAGGAAGTATTAACAAATTTTACTATGCAACATTCTTTTTACTTTTTAAAATTCTTTTTATTATCATTTTGAATATATAGCAACAACATAGGCGATACAGGTTGCAAATATAGAGGTAGAAGTGGAAAGTACAATGGTAAATATGCTCATGATCGTCAGTTTTTACAGAACTGGTAAACCATTGTGCTATTACAATGCATGTTCAGTTAAACAAAGTCGCCAAGTAGGCAAAATCTAGAGACAAATCGAAAGTGAACAATAACAGCAGTTCCAATTTGGTTATTAGGGTACTTTCACATTAGCGGCAGGGGACTCCAGCAGGCTGTTCCGGCGGGTGAACAGCCTGTCGGATCCATCCTGCTGCTAGTTCATGTGTGCCCCCGGACTGCCGCTCCGTCCCCATTGACTATAATGGGGACCGGGGCGGAGTTCCGGCGGCAGCACGGCAGTGTACGGCGAGAGGAAGCCGGACTAAAAGTACTGCATGCAGTACTTTTAGTCCGGCTGCCTCTCGCCGTGCCGCCACCGGTACTCCGCCCCCGCCCCCATTGTAGTCAATGGCAACGGAGCGGCAGTCCGGGGGCACATGTGACCTAGCAGCAGGACGGATCCGACAGCTGTTCACCTGCCAGAACAGCCTGCTGGAGTCCCCTGCCGCTAATGTGAAACTAGCCTAAGTCTTATTGTTGTAACATAACTCGAAAAGTAAAAACGGGATAACAGGGAGGGAGGTCTAGGTGAGAGGGGGGAGGGGGTTAATGGCTCTCATAACCCACTGTAGTGTTCTATTTTGTTCAGACTAGATTATATGTTCCTAGAAGAATAGGAATGTGAGAGGGGAGAAGGGTATTTAATATTGCGGAGGCCGAATTTAAGCTCCATAAAAGTCTCTTATAAGGCTACTTTCACACTAGCGTTCGTCGGTCCGCTCGTGAGCTCCGTTTGAAGGAGCTCACGAGCGGACCCGAACGCCTCCGTCCAGCCCTGATGCAGTCTGAATGGAGCGGATCCGCTCAGACTGCATCAGTCTGGCGGCGTTCAGCCTCCGCTTCGCTCGCCTCCGCACGGACAGGCGGACAGCTGAACGCTGCTTGCAGCGTTCGGGTGTCCGCCTGGCCGTGCGGAGGCGTGCGGATCCGTTCAGACTTACAATGTAAGTCAATGGGAACGGATCCGCTTGAAGATGTCACCATATGGCTCAATCTTCAAGCGGATCCGTCCCCCATTGACTTTACATTGAAAGTCTGAACGGATCCGCGCAGGCTACTTGCGCACTTGCGAATTTTTTTAAAGTTATTAATGCAGACGGATCCGTACTGAACGGAGCCTCCGTCTGCATTAATATGATCGGATCCGTTCAGAACGGATCCGATCAAGCGCAAGTGTGAAAGTAGCCTTACTCGAAGTGTCTGAATTTTGCCCAGAGAGATCTGGAAAAACTATGCAACATTCTTATTAGGCCTTATGCACACGACCGTTTTTCGGGTCCGCATCCGAGCCGCAGTTTTTTTTTTTTTTCAACGGGCCGCAAAAGATCCTTTGCTCCGTTCCGTGGCCCCTCAAAAAAATATATAGCATGTCCTATTCGTGTCTGTTTTGCGGACAAGAATAGGCATTTCTACAATGGACCAGCCGTTCCGTTCTGCAAATTGCGGAAGGCACACGGGCGGCTTCCGTTTTTTTGCGGACCGCAAAAAACTGAACGGTCGTGTGCATGAGGCCTTAGGGAGATTAAAAAAATGAACTATTCTGCTTATAGGGATGGCAGTATGGCTGCACTCAGACTACACAGGGTTCATTTGTAGTCTGTTACCTTGTAGACTCAAAATTGTACAATGATTTTACCCAAGCAATAAAAAAAGACATTGAGAAGCTGTACATGCCCTTTAAGCCCGCCTAACAGATTAGGGCTTGTTCACATCTGTGTTGAGCTTTCGTCCTTCTGATCCTTGAGAACAACAGAACTATTGAAAAAAGTGATCTGTTAAATGGATCGAATGATGAAAAAGATTCTGTTTATATCCGCTATCTATTCACTAGCATGTTAAAAAAACTGATCCCTCCATGACATCATGCATCTGTTATTTTTGTCAAAATAGAAAGTTCTGCTGACAGGACTTTTAATTCCTCCAAAAATGACAGTAACTAAGCATACATGATAATCTAAACCAGCCATTTAAAGAAATGGGGCATAAAACAAATTTTTTAACCAGAAGACTGGAAAAGTCTTCAGATAAATGTGATCCCGTCACCTAATCTCTGATAGCAGTGAGGATGGGGCATCATTTTGTGTCCTGTAAAGCTAGAGGCAGCACGGATTATACTGGGCAGCAGGGATTATACTGGGCAGCAGGGCACAAATATTACAGTTTTCCCTGAGCTCTGCGTGCAGGGGAAGAGACATGCAGAGGAAGTATTCCAAATTTAAGTTACTGCAAAACTTTGAAATAAAAAATAAAGGAACCAAAAGTGGAAAAAAACTGCTTATGTATATTATTAGAGTATACTCTGCCCTGAACCTCTGAAGACGCCAGGTTAGCTGGCGAAACATGTCGAGGGGCAGCGTTTGAGATTTTAGACAGCTAGTGTCAATGGTTACAAGGAATCAAAGAATATCTAATGTAGCATTCAGTGCAGGAACAGAAGCAGTTAGAGCAGGCATGTCCAAACTGCGGCCCTCCAGCTGTTGCAAAACTACAACTCCCAGCATGCCCTAATAGCTGTAAGCTTCCCAGGCATGCTGGGAGTTGTAGTTTTGCAACAGCTGGAGGGCCGCAGTTTGGACATCTAGAGCATGTGGCAGCTGCTATCATGGCTCACTTTATACCTGTATTTGGGGAATGGTGGAGGTCACCGTTACGGGGACTGTAACCTATGGTCAGTGTTAAGGGGTGGGTGCTGTAGAGGTTACTGTTAAGGGGGAGGTCACTGTCAAAAGGGTGGGTGCTGTGGAACTCCCTGTTAAAGGGGCGGGCTGCTGTGAAGGTCAAAGTTAAGGGGGTAGGCTGCTGTGGAGGTCACATTTTAAGGAGGCGAGGCACTGTGGGGGGTCAGTTTTAAGGGGTGGGGGGCTGTGGAGGTCACTGTTAAGGGGGCGGGGTACTGTAGATGTCACTGTTATAGGGGATACTGTCGATATCTTTTAACGACACACACAAACATTAGATGAAATATACCCGTGCAAAGCCGGGTCCTTCTGCTAGTGTTATATAAGGCACATTTGATGGTTCACAGAATGTTACATTTTTATGCTTAAAGGCTAATTTTATGCTTAAAGGCTAAGGGTATATTCACACATTGTGGTCATATGACATGGGGCCAGCAGAATGTGTAAATATATCCTAAGAAAACCTCTAGTTCTATGCACATTTTGCCAATTTTTCTACTTATATCCAGTGTATCAGCTAGGTCTGTAGGGAGACTAGACTGATCCCTGGTACTGGAAATTATGTCCTCTGACAGATGAAGACAGGAGGACATCATGTGGAGCAGATTGAGGACACAGTAAAATGTCGCCTTTTTTTTTATTTTTATTTTTTTAATTCAACTTGGACAAAAGGGTTTGTTCCAACTTACATTCATGGCATGTGGCCCCAAACATTAAAAATCATGAGTGTTTGCAATTGCAATTATCTTCCAGCTGTAGCTCCCTATATAAAAGGTTGACCATGTGCGCGTCTCTTCTTCTATCTGTGCACTGAGATGGCGTGTGCGCAGTCTGGCTGTTCAGCTGCGCTTCTCTGGTGTGGAAAAAAAGCCTCACTCCTAGTGACCACTAGAACCAGCAGTGATATTACAGAGAGTGTGAATCAGCACACACAGAGCGATTATGGGAAATGTAGTTTTCACTACATCCGTGAGCACTGGACTGCCCAGACAGACATGTTAAATAGCCAGTATACCAGAGTCATGGGTGTGGAGAGGCAGGACGGTAGGAGGTTGGTAAATGGTTCATTAGTGTACATATACAGAATCGTGATGATTTGAGAATTTGAAAAGTAAGATGGGAACTTGGTATGACACTTCTAAATTATACTACAGTCTTTTTTCTAATTGCTTTGAATTAATTATTTGATTCAGCACCAAAGAAAGAAAATGTTGCTAGGGCTCTGTACCAGTTTCTGCATCCCCCTTCTCTAAGCAATGGAGTTCAACACCAACCAAGTGCTTACTATCATGGAGAACAAGGGGTTACAAATCATCATCCAGATACAAGCACAGCTATTTATTCTTTCTGTGTTTCCAAATGTTTATCTCTTTATATTGTACTGTATTATCGTCTGCAGCCAATATGACAATTGTGATTTCTTAAGCTTAATATTTGTATTTTAGGGGTGCTATATATGCCATGAAATATAAAATACTCAATGAAATTTATTCATTTCAACAACAGGCTGGCCATGCACATTAGATACACTATGTGGAAATAAGAATTGGACCACCTACACATTGCACCTGTAGGAGCTTTTATGACATCCCATTCTAAATCCATAAGTAAAAGCAAACACAAAGCAACAACACCCTGCAAATATAGAATATAAGAGCCAATGCTGCATTCACTATATACAATGAATGAAAGGTACTTGGCAAATATATTTTCATCAAAATCATATGTGCCCACCCACCATTTCAAGGTGACCTCTTTTTGATGGGAACCTACTCCATAGGATACCTCTCCTTGCACCAACTGCACCTGAAATGAATTCAGGGAGAGCAAACTTCAGCTACAGGTGGAACTCGAAAAATTAGAATATCGTGCAAAGTTCATTTATTTCAGTAATGCAACTTAAAAGGTGAAACTAACATATGAGATAGACTCATTACATGCAAAGCCTTTATTTGTTATAATTTGGATGATTATGGCTTACCTGCCTTCTGACCCCATGCACAACAAGGTCAGCGATAGTTTGTGACACAAACTCACCCAACCATACCTTGGATCTTGCTTTCACTGGGGCACAGTCATGCTGGAACAGAAAAGGTTCTCCTGGCATTTACCAAACCCAGACTTGTCCCTCAGACTGCCAGATTGAGAAATAGCATTCCTCACTCCTCAAAACATACTTCCACTGGTCCAGAGTCCACTTTACAACACATGGTATTGTGCCTGATGTTATAAAGCTTTCATGCCACTGATGTCCATGAAAACCCATGCCATGAAGCTCCAGGCACACACTTTTTGTGCTGATGTTAATGCCAGAGATTTTGAACTCTGCAGTTATTGAGTCAGGACAGAGTTGGTGACTTTTATGCACTATGGGGGAGATTTATCATGTGTCCCCAATACTTTGGTCGATATAGTGCAGCAGTCAGTTAAAGGGGTTGTTCGGGTTCAGAGCTGAACCCGGACATACCCTTATTTTCACCCAGACAGCCCCCCTGAGGCTAGCATCGGAGCATCTCATGCTCCAATGTGCTCCCTTGCCCTGCGCTAAAGGGCTCTTTTGTTTTCAATAACACACTGCCAGGCTGAAACTTCCGCCCTGCAGTATGTTCGGTGACTTCACCGGCTCTGAGGGGCGGGCTTTAGCTGTGCCCTAGCCGTTTTACTGGCTAGGGCAGAGCTAAATCCCGCCCATCAGTGCCGGTGACATCACCAGGGTTCCTGGCAGCCCCATGGAGAGCCCGCTACGTCACCGGATCTCCAAAAAATGCCATTTAGAAAATTGAAATCACAAGTATCGCTAGTCAGTATAAATAAGTGTTTCGATTGACTAAGCGATATTTAATCATAATGTACACCACAAAACTAACAGACACAAAATAAATGCACACAAGTACGTCCCCTAACCAGGTAAAATCAGCATCTTAGATTGAAAGCAAATTAACCCTAGAAATACCAGAATACATATAATAATATACTGCAAATAATATTTGTGGATGTAGCTGTGTAATTAAAACCATAAAATGTGAAATCCGTGCACCAGGAACATCCCTTGGCTGGACAGTGGGTGAATATACTACCCCAGACTGTTAGCTGGTCCTGACAGAAACAGCTAACAATAGTATAACATGTATGGAGCCTTAAGACTCCTCTAGACACCACTGATGGCATCTTCCTTAAAAAGAAAATGATAGGGCAATCCATCTGACCACTCCTTTTCTTTCACCCTGACATGTGCCTTAGGAGCAGAGATGGGAAGGTCAGCTGGTAATAGAGAGGGGGAGAAAGGTCCCTGCCAATAGAGTTTGTGATGTTACGTCACAGTTTATGTAAGGAAATACTATGGTCACCATCTGGAACTGAAGCCAGTAAACTCAGCAACTGCTACCAGTATTCCTTAACCACTCCAGTTAGTAGGAACTAAAGATACCCCCTAGGCTCTTCACCAGAGCCCTCACCAAGGCTGGTTGAACTTGGCTGCTAGGTACCCAGGTTTCTTCTGCGTACTAAGGTATCAGAAAACAGGTGCAAGCTCTGTAGTAGCAGGCCTACCAGAATGACCAGGGAGGGTACAAAAGAGTAGTCAGCAAGTAGGTTCAAAACAAGGAGAGACAGATACAGCCAAACAGCAGAAGAGTTTGAATTAAATCCTCTGCCTATCACTACAGGGATGCATATAGGCTAATGGCAACGTTTCTGCATCCTTTAAGCTGGGAAGGGGTATGCGGCAGGGCTGCCCGCTGTCCCCCCTCCTTTTCGCAATTGCTCTAGAACCTTTGGCAGCAAGGATTAGAGGGTGTGTGGACATAGCGGGATGTAGGTATGGTCCTAGGGGAGGAAATAATAGCCCTATATGCTGATGATATGCTGTTATTCCTGGCAAATGCGTCTGACTTCATACATGGATATTATACATACCTTTGGTAATTACTCTGGATTACAAATCAACTGGGGAAAGTCAGTCCTGATGCCAGTGGATCCCTGGCTGCAACATGGGGGGGATAGAGTAGGGGAATAGCAGTGCGTTGCCACTTTTCAATATCTAGGGAACAAGATCTCTATAAAACCTAAAGATTACATCCCTCTTAACATACCCCCTCTGCTAGATGGCGATAGCGAAGATCTTCTTTCAATCTAGAAAACTTCTAGCATCCTTCTAGCTGGTGGCCGGTTCTACCTTCTTTAAAAAATATCAATTTATTATAAAACCAATATATTCAACATTCATGTAGTGAAATAAAAACAAATTCATAAAATAAAAGCAATTCATATAGCTTGTGCGCACTTTTTGTGTTCACGTGTACTCATACACTGCGATAATGGTAATCACAGTCCCTCTTTTCCTGTTGCGGACCTTACGCAAAACAGGAATAGTATGGCGGTGTTATGTAGGAGATAAGTACGTGTCTTGCACTGTATATTTATGCAGTAATAGCTTTATATCACTGAGGAAGAAACCAATTGTGAGTTTCGAAACGCGTCTGATGAATTAATATATAGCGGAGGAGAAAAGAACCATAAGTACAAGAAAATCTCTTACGAAATGAAGTCAGAGTCCCTGTCTCCCTAGACCGCATGCACAAGGAGCAAAGATACGAGCAAAGGCACAAGCGGCAGCGCATAGTGAGGATCGCAGAGGAGAGAAAACAGCGGGATAGCAGCCACGTATGTATCATACGGTTACCCAATACATAGATTAAACACACTAGGAAAAGGGTAAGCAACAAACTAACCCAAGTGTGTACTATATGTTATATTTGATGGACAACAGTAAGAAAGGGTAACATAAAAACATTAATACAAAAGACATAAAATAAAGCACTAATATGGCGCAGGATTGAAGTGCTAAACATATCAACCTGCTGATTATACGCATATTGCAATATAAGGGACCAGCGACAACAGCCTATTACTGCATAAATATACAGTGCAAGACACGTACTTATCTCCTACATAACACCGCCATACTATTCCTGTTTTGTGTGAGCTCCGCAACAGGAAAAGAGGGACTGTGATTACCATTATCGCAGTGCACACAAGCTATATGAATTGGTTTTATTTTATGAATTTGTTTTTATTTCACTACATGAATGTTGAATATATTGGTTTTATAATAAATTTTTATTTTTTAAAGAAGTTAGAACCGGCCATCTGTTTAATATTTTATAATTACAGCTGAGTGGTTTCAGCTGGGCCGTGTTATATTTCGGTGAGCAATCCAAACGCATTTATTATTATCCTTCTAGCTGGATCCAGTTGCTCCAGCCATATAGCGCTCAAGAAAAGAATGTTCATCTGCAACAGCTGTGTGCATGAGGTCTTAGCATTAGGGCCCTGAAGATTCCGGGGACACCTCTAACCCATTGCTTTTGCAGTCCATCCCCACTCTCTATAGCTGCCCCCTTTAATACTGCCATTCTGTGGCTTCCACCAATACTGTGATTGCTTCTGCCCAATCTGCCCCCATTAATTTTCTTTTAAACTGCTTAGATTGTTAACAAAAATAATAATAAAAGCATTGATACCTTTCTGATCCACCGCTACTCTCCTACCAGTCATTGGCCACAGTGGTCAGATGTCTAAGTGGAGATGGACTAAGTACAGAGATTAACGAGGAGACAGAATCCGCAAAAGAATAGGGGCAGGGAGCAGGAAGGTATCACTACTTTTATTTTAATCAGTTTTAAAAAATTCATTTTTCATGGCTGAACATCCTCCTAATGCATAGTCCAGATGAGATCCCAGAATTAATACTCATCCTTAGACCCCAAAATTAACACAGCTCCCCAAACTAGACACTAAAATTAAAGGGGTTGTCCAGTCTTGGAGCCAACAACCCTTGAGGCCCTATCCTGTGCTCCTGAACATACAAACACCATTCACCAGCCTGCTGTCCCACTGCTGCTCTGTTTGGTCACAACTGTTAGGTACCATTCAAGCCACTGAGTCCACTGATGCTTGTGATTGGCCACAGTGGTCATGGGACTAAGCCACTTGCTGGTCCAACAGGGACCAGAAGCAGCCAGGAATGGAGCAGAGCTGGGACCACAGCCAGGTGAGTGGAGATTTTAGGTTCAGGGGCAGATTAGGTCCCTAGGGGCTTTTCGCTCAAAGGCACGAGAGCCCCTTTAATACAGACCTCCAGACAGACCCAAAAATGAATGCAGACCCATAGACCCCAAAAATAATAGAGACCTCCAGACCAGATCCCACAATTAATGCAGACCCCAGATCAGCCCTGAAATTCATACATTAGCAATGCGCCGCACAGACCTATTAGAAGAAGCAGCGGCCACGGCGCACGTGAGCTATAAGCATTAGCAATGCGCCGCACAGACAGAAGAAGGAGCGCCCGGCGGCCACGGCGCACGTGAGTATAATGCTGCTCACTGACATACCATGGCAGCCAGGACGTAGCGTCCTGGCTGCCATGGTAACCGACTGGAGCCCCAGCATTACACTGCTGGGACTCCGATATCGGAACTGCTGCTGCCACCAATGATGTGGGGGGGAAGGGGGCCCCTGCCACCAATGATCAATACTGGGGAGGGAGGGGGCACACTGCCCACTACCACCAATGATGGGGGGGGGGGGACCCTGTGGCTACTGTCACCAATGATTAATACTGGGGAGGGAGGGGGGTGGGTTTGAGTTACCAGAGGGGGCTGATAAGAGGGAGAGGCTGGGGGGCACATCAGAGACTGGGGGGCTACATCAGAGACTGAGGGGCTACATTAGTGGCTGGGGGGCACATGAGAGGCTGGCTGCCATGGTCAGCTCCCTGCTGTTGTGTGCACAAAGCACAGGGCAGCAGGGAGAGTGTAAAGTCCTATTCACCCTAATAGAGCTCTATTAGGGTGAATATGACAAGGGTTCTAGCCCTTAAGGGGGCTAATAGTTATTAAATAAAAAGTAAAAAAAAAAAGTTCAAACCTCCCCCTCCCCCCCAAATATAGAAAACAATATATTGCGATATATATCGCACATGCTTAAAATTATATCGCAATATAGATTTTAGGCCATATCGCCCACCCCTAACTCCGCCCATGTTTATCATGTGATGATGAGTTAAACCTGCTATTGGCTAGGTACTACTCCCCATGCCAACAGATAGCATTTGACCTAATGGTGCTTATAATCCTAATGCGCTGAAAGCGAATCCACCATACAATCACCAATGATAGCGTCAGCATGCCTCTGTGCTGCTGTGTTATTCATGCAATCACGGCTCCCTCGATATTGCGATCACATGACTTGTTCACGTGATCCTTAACAATATGGCCGTGCGTCTCACCTATGAAGCTAGTGGAACGCACGTTCGATGTCCGGGTCACGTGACGTACTCACGTGATGCAGGAAAATTGCCACGCGCTCCACCGATATGCACAGTGGAATGCAGTGCCTTGCGCTTAATCGGTATGTGTAGCCAGACAGATCGTAAGGGAGTACGCCACTCCATTGCTACCATCCCATATACGTCCCACACTCATACTCCAGACTCTCCCAAAGAGGAGGGAGAGGGGGGCGTATAATGGTACTTATGTTTTATGACCACACATTAAGAGGACAGCATGGGAGTGTATTTTTTCGAATTATAAAATTAGTGAGTGTGCCGTAAACCAACACCTGTTCTTGCCAACACATAGATACATTAGATATATAGATAGACTCTCAGATTTATAGAGCTGTCTCCTAAATAGTGACATGACACTTCTTGTGTCGATAGCATTTTCTATCAGTTATAGGAGGTGAAGCGTATTGAATACAGCAAGGGGCTAACCATATTTGAAGTAGGTGAAATTATAATAGTTACAAATTCAAGGTTAAATAAAGCATGAGAATGTAAGTTTCTCATTAAGCCCCCTTAGTGACTGAGAGCGGAATCTGTAGATCCATTCGGTCTCTTTTTGAAGGATTCTCGGCTCCCAGTCCCCCTTTCTGTGGAAGGGTCTCACTAATTCCAGGGCTGAGAATTTCAGGGACTTCAGATCCCCACTATGTTGTTCCCACATGTGATTCGCTATAGGGGTATCTTTCTTTTTCTTGATGTCGTTAGTGTGTTCAAGAATACGTCGACGGAATTCCCTGAAGGTCTTTCCCACGTAATCCTTAGGGCATGTACATTGACAGAGATACACTACCCCCTTACTCCTACAGTTAACAAAGTCTCTGATGTCGTATCTCTTGTTTGTGACTGAGCAGATGTTGGTCTTGGTGCTTTTCAGAGAGCAACAGGCCAAACATGTCCCGCAGCGAAACGTGAAACTCAAAGGTAAAAGATAAGCCCAACTCATTTATATTAAGTGCCTTAACAAATGTTTCAAATTCCTTTGCGTCACCGTTCCATATTACAAAGACATCGTCAATATAGCGTGTCCAGAAGACAGTCTTGTCACCCCACCAGGTTTGTACATCAGGAAAGACCACCTTATCCTCCCACCAGCCCAGGAGGAGATTAGCGTATGTAGGGGCACAAGGGCTCCTCATCGCGGTCCTCCTGAGCTGGTGGAAGAACCGCGGTCCTCCTGAGCTGGTGGAAGAATTGAACAGAAAAAAAATTATGGGTAAGGACAAATTTGAGGAGGGTCACTACAAAGTCATTATGGAACCTATAATATACAGCCCTCGTTTTAAGAAACTCGGCTGCCGCCATCAGTCCTTTACAGACCCCAGATAAGACCCCAAATTTACACAAACCCCAGATCATGCAGACCCCTGTCGCCCCTCTTACCCCAACCTCACCCCAGACAAAAACTATTCTCTCCCTCTGGGTGCCACTGCTACCACTTTCAATCTGCACTCTCTTGTTGCAACACTGTGCCCTGATGTTGCACAGTGTCAGGTCATAGTTAGCGACTACACACACTACATCCTAAAGCTGTACACTATTTGGGCACACTGTAGTGCAGGGGACAATGAGTAATGCTAGCACTAGGAGTAACATGTTCACTGCTTCCTATAGTAATTAGTGCTTCCACAATGGAAGTGCTCATTAGTAGATTACCGGTAGCGAAGCAGTGCCCTATGCATGCGCCAGCTTTTGCCTTCACATCGGCCTTGCATGCAGAATCTGTGAAAAGCTGGGTAACCACACCTATGTGTCACCCATTATATGTGTAGAATACTCAAACAAGTCAGATATTTCCAGGTTTAGGTGGCAGTGTTCTTCGTGTGTTCTTCCAAGTCTTTGTAATTGATGTCACTGCACAACAATGGTTTTGCTACTGAGAGAAAAACAAGTGATTTATACTAAAATGAGCTCTCTGATTCTAAATATGAATCGGAATTTGCCTGACCCGTCTAGATTTTAACCGCTTATGGACCCTGGGATTTTCCATTTTTGCGTTTTCGTTTTTCACCCCCCCCCCCCCCCCCTTCCCATAGTCCTAACTTTTTTTTATTTTTCCATTCACATAGCCTTATGAGGTCTTATTTTTGCGGGACAAGTTGTACTTTCTAATGGCACCATTTACGGTTGCATACCATGTAGTAGGAAGCGGGAAAGAAATTGCAAATGGGGTAGAATTGGGAAAAAACTGATTCTGATAAGGGTTTTTATTTTTCTTTTTTTACACTGTGCACTATGCGGTAAAATGTACCTGTTATCTTCATTCTTCAGCTCAGTACGGTTACAACGATACCACACTTGTATACATTTTCTTGCGTTTTAATACTGAAATTTTTTTTTTAAACCTTTGAGGAATTTTTTTTATTTTTTTTATAACCATATTCTGACCCCTGGAACTTTTTTGGAGTTATGTGTACGGGGCTGTGTGAGGGCTAATTTTTTGCGGAACAATCTGTGTGCGACTTTTTGATCACTTTTTATAAAAAAAAAATTATTGGGTAGGTGAAGTGACCAAAAATGGCAAATTGGCTGTTTTAATTTTTTTTTCCCGTTACGCCATTTGCTTTATGCCATTAATATTGTTATATTTTAATAGTATGGGCATTTTCGCACACGGCGATGCCCATGGTGTTTATTTTTTTTATTAAGTATTTTTATTTTAAGGAAAGTGGGGCGATTTGAACATTTTTTTTTTTTTTTTAAGTCACCTTGGGTGACCATAACTGGTAATCATTAGATTGCCTATTGTGTTCATTGTTGTCTATATAGACACCATTGAACACTTAATTTGCACTATAACAATACAATGCTTCCACCTACTGGCCTGTATTGTTATAGTCATCTAATAAGCACCGAAGCCTGCTTGAGGCTTCAGCCTGTTAGATCAATGTACCAGGTTCCCCCGATCTCAGCCGTGGAACGCTGTTAACGGAGCAGAAGTGCACGACTTCCGCTGCCGGACTGCGCAGATAACGTGGTCAAATTTGACCACGGCATCTGAAAGGGAGAATGTATGCTATCAGCCTTATGGCTAATCGCATATATGTGCCGCGGGTCTCTGCTATTTAAAATAGCAGAAACCCGGCACCTATGGCGCCCACTGCACGTGCGAGTGGGTGCCATGTTTGGGGATAGATATGCACCTGTGACTATGAATATGAATGTGCTAGCCTAAACTTTCTTGTAGTATATATTAAGGGTAGCAGCCTCTTTTAGACTGAGGAACACCCATCTGCCTGGGGATTCTGAGCAGAGTATAAATGTAGCTGGTTCCTACACTGCCCTGAATATTGTAGGCTTAGGTAAGTCCAAGAGAGGCGGTATAATAGTGTTAGGTACCCATCTGCGGAAGCCACCTTGACACCTGGTAGATGGGCCCAACACACGTTTGATCAAAAATGTGCGCAAAGAGCTTCTATTTTTCCATTTATAGTAGGTATACATGTACGGTGGAGGTCCTTAACCCCGGAGTTTTTTTTAATTTTTTTTTATTTTTTTCTACCCTATTTTCCGTGAACCATAACTTTTTTATATTTCCGGTCACATAGCTGTATGGAGGCTTATTTTTTGTGGGACAAGTTGTACTTTCTAATTCCACCATTAATTATGCATATAATGTAGTGGGAAGCAGGAAAAAAATTCCAAATGGGGTGGAATTGGAAAAAAACCGCAATCCCTCCACCGTTTTACAGGTTTTGTTCCCACGGCGTTTCGTTTACGGGAAAACTGAACCATGCCCTTCATTCTCCGGGTCAGTACGATTACAACGATACCTCATATGTATAGGTTTTTCATGTCTAAATAGTGTAAAAATAAATTATCACCATATTCTGATCCCCATTACTTTTTTATACTTACGTCTACTGAGCTGTTTAGGGGCTCATTTTTTGCAGAACAATCTGTACTTTTTATTGACACCATTTTGGAGTGGGCGTGACATTTTATTCAATTTTTGGGGGTAAGAGAAGCAATAAAAAAATGGCAAATCGGCCGTATTGGATTTTTGGTTTCTATTTTAATAGTATAGGCGTTTTCGGTTGCAGTGATACCCATGATGTTTATATTTATTGTTATTTAGGTATTTAATTTTTAATTATATGGAAAGGGGTGTGCTTCAAATTTTTTTATTTTTTTATTTTTATTTTTTCTGTTCAAAATTATTCAATGGTTTCCAAGTGCTTGATTCATTTAGGCATACTTATGCATAGCCTGATTCACTGAATAGGAATGGACGGTTTAAAATGAAAATACCAAAACTTTATTCGTCTTTTAGATTAGAAATGATACCCCCTAATCAATATGTTATAAATGCTAGAGTAGGTGGGCAGCATGTGAGTGTGAGCATAAATGGTTGCCTTCCTGTCACAACCAGACAGCTGAGAAGCTCTGACAGAAGCCTTTCAGAACCTCCTCCTTGAGTTTTCTTTGTTTTGATTTTCAGTTCCTCATCTCGTTAGCCTCTCTCAGCTGTCATGTAGTTGGACTGATTGCATCCCTTTAAATTCCTCCCCATAATGCATTAGTGTGCGGTTTATACAGCTTCCTGGAGTGTGTGTGCATGCTGATCCTATTTCCCAGTCTTCTACAAGTTAAGTGTTGTACATTCATTTGTGATTTTCTGTTTGCTGGATCCCAGGTGACCCTGACTCTCTCCGTGTCTAGTGTAGGGAGCCGGTGGTCGTGTCCCTTCACTATTGTAGGGTGTTCAAGTGTTATATAGTCGAGGTACGAGGATATGCGATCATCCACCATTGGGATTATCGCATAGGCTGAGCAGTAAGGGAGAGAGCCAGGTCTGATGCAGGGGTCTCCCTTTTTGTTCCTTAGTTTTGGATCCAGTGAGTCATATATTCATTTTGCATTGTCTTGTTTCCTGTACACCTTCCGTGACATTATAAACCGCCAAAACCGTCTCAAGCATGGATCCGGTTTCACTTTTGACTGAACGCTTCCAGGGTCTTTCATTGAAGGTAGCTGATCTCCGTAAGACTCTTTCTCAGTTTCTAGTGACCGGTTCAGCTTGCGTTCATGGAGTTTGTTCTGAGCCTAAGATCTCGCTCCCGGATACGTTCTCCGGGGGTAGTGAGAATTTTGTGCGTTTCAGAGAGGCTTGCAAACTCCATTTTCGCCTTCTTCCCCATTCCTCTGGTGATGAGGAACGGAGGGTGGGGATCATTATATCGCTGCTCAGGGGTAACGCTCAGTCGTGGGCCTTTTCGCTGCCGGTGGGGGCACGGCCCCTCCGTTCAGTGGATGAATTCTTTTTAGCCCTGGGTCAGATATATGATGATCCGGATCGTGTTGCTTTGGCTGAGTCTAGACTATGTCTGTTATGCCAGGGTAAACAATCCGCAGAGATATACTGCTCAGAATTTCGGAGATGGGCAGCTGATACTGGTTGGAATGATGCTGCACTCCGAAGTCAATTTTGCCATGGTCTTTCAGAGGGATTGAAAGATGCATTTGCCTTTCATGAGAGGCCTATTTCTTTGGACTCTGCTATGTCTCAGGCCGTTCGTATTGACAGGCGTCTTGGAGAGAGAGAGGAGAGATCTCTCCTTCCTGTCATACTCAGTCCCAGGACAGTGCAGCGGTCTCATTCTGTGCGCAGGGGTCTCAGTCGCTGTCAGCCCCTTCTGAGCAGGAGCCCATGCAGCTGGGGTTGATTGCCTCTGACAATAGAAGATTCAGCCCGCATGGGAAGGTTTGTTTTTGTTGTGGAGGTATAAATCATTTGGCAAATGTTTGTCCCTCTAGGAGATTCAGGCAGTTTTCTGGGAGTAATAAAGAAACAAAAAGGAAAAAATCTTTTAAAAATGTTCCATCTGTTACTATTGGCAGGGTTGAGGCGGAAATTAAAGGTTTTCCGTTTGCTTGTAGTTCCTGTTTTGTCCTGCCTGCCAGGGTGGCGCTAGAGAGCAAGAACATTTTTTGTGAGATTTTTGTAGATGGTGGAGCAGCTGTCAATCTCATTGATAATCATTTTGCGATAACTCATGGTTTCCAGGTGTGCACTTTGGGAAAGGATATTCCTGTTTTTGCTATTGATTCCGCTCCACTTTCTCAGAAATCATTAAAGGACATAGTTCACAATATTCGTTTAATTGTGAGTGATGCTCATGTTGAGGATGTGTCATGTTTCGTCCTTAGCGGATTACCTACTCCTCTTGTGTTGGGGCTACCCTGGCTCACTAAACAATAAATGGTTGGAGTGACTTTTGCAGAGAGAATTGCCTCACGACATCTGTTTCTGAGGTTTCTACTAAGACTGTACCACCTTTTCTCTCTCAATTTTCGGATGTCTTCTCTGAGAGTGGAGTTCAGGATTTGCCCCCGCACAGGGAGTACGATTGCCCTATTAATCTCATCCCAGGCGCCAAGCTGCCTAAATCTCGTTAATACAATCTTTCCCAACCTGAAAGGGTCGCTATGCGTGCTTATATCTCGGAGAGTCTGAGAAAAGGACACATACGACCCTCGAAGTCACCTGTTGCCGCTGGTTTTTTCTTTGTTAAGAAAAAAGATGGTTCTTTAAGACCATGTCTGGATTTCAGGGAGCTGAACAGTATCACTATTCGTGACCCTTATCCGCTTCCTCTGATCCCGGACCTGTTTAACCAGATTGTTGGGGCTAAAGTCTTTTCCAAATTAGATCTAAGAGGGGCATACAACCTGGTCAGGGTCAGAGAAGGAGACGAATGGAAGACGGCCTTCAATACCCCTGAGGGCCATTTTGAGAATTTGGTTATGCCTTTTGGTTTGATGAATGCCCCAGCCGTTTTTCAGCATTTCGTGAACAGCATTCTTTATCATTTAATGGGAAAATCTGTATTAGTGTATTTGGATGACATTTTGATTTTTTCTCCTGATTTCAAAACTCATAAGGAACACTTACGTCAGGTCTTACTCATCCTGCGGGAGAATAAATTATACGCAAAACTGGAAAAATGTGTGTTTGCGGTTCCAGAAATTCAATTTCTGGGGTTTCTTCTTTCCGCTTCTGGTTTTCGCATGGACCCTGAGAAGGTCTGCGCTGTGCTTGAGTGGGAGCTTCCTGAGAATCAGAAGGCGCTGATGCGTTTTTTGGGCTTTGCTAATTATTACAGGAAGTTCATTTTGAATTATTCCTCTATTGTTAAACCACTCACTGATATGACCAGAAAGGGGGTAGATTTTTCTTCCTGGTCGGTAGAGGCGGGTAAGGCCTTTTCTAATATCAAGGAGAGTTTTGCTTCCGCTCCCATCTTGGTACAACCTGATATTTCTCTACCCTTCATAGTTGAGGTTGATGCTTCTGAGGTGGGTGTGGGTGCGGTCTTGTCTCAGGGTTCCTCTCCTGCCAAATGGCGACCGTGTGCCTTTTTCTCGAAGAAACTCTCCTCCGCAGAGAGAAATTACGATGTGGGAGATAGGGAATTGTTGGCCATCAAGTTGGCTTTTGAGGAATGGCGCCATTGGCTAGAGGGAGCCAGACACCCTATTACCGTGTTTACTGACCATAAAAATCTGGCCTACTTGGAGTCAGCCAAGCGTCTGAACCCGAGACAGGCCAGATGGTCTTTGTTCTTTTCAAGGTTTAATTTTGTTGTCACGTTCCGCCCTGGGCTTAAGAATGTGAAGGCAGATGCCCTGTCACGTTGTTTTCCGGGAGGTGGGAATTTTGAAGACCCGGGTCCCATTTTGGCTGAAGGTGTGGTGGTCTCTGCTCTTTTTCCTGAATTGGAGGCAGAGGTGCAGGCAGCCCAGTCAGAGCCTCCTGATCTTTGTCCTCCTGGGAGGTTGTTTGTGCCTCTCGCTTTAAGACACAAGATTTTTAAGGAACACCACGATACGGTCCTTGCTGGGCACCCAGGGGCAAGAGCCACAGTGGATCTCATCGCTCGGAGATTCTGGTGGCCTGTGCTTCGTAAGTCGGTTGAGGGTTTTGTGGCAGCCTGCGAGACTTGCGCTCGTGCCAAAGTCCCTCATTCACGGCCATCAGGTCCTCTCCTTCCCTTACCCATTCCTTCCCGTCCTTGGACACATCTGTCCATGGACTTCATAACGGACCTGCCTCGTTCCTCGGGGAAGACTGTGATTCTGGTGGTGGTGCACCGTTTTAGCAAAATGATGCATTTCATCCCTTTTCCTGGTTTGCCCAATGCTAAGACGCTGGCGCAGGCATTTATTGATCACATTGTCAAATTGCACGGTATTCCTTCAGACATAGTCTCTGATAGGGGCACGCAGTTTGTTTCCAGATTCTGGAAGGCTTTCTGTTCTCGCTTGGGGGTTCGGTTGTCATTCTCTTCTGCTTTCCACCCGCAGTCGAATGGCCAGACAGAGCGCGTCAATCAGAATCTGGAGACATATCTGCACTGTTTTGTGGCGGAGAATCAGGAGGATTGGTGTTCTTTTTTGTCCCTTGCTGAGTTTGCTTTAAATAACCGTCGTCAGGAGTCCTCTGATAAGTCACCATTTTTTGGTGCATATGGGTTTCATCCGCAGTTTGGGACTTTCTCGGGAGAGGGGTCTTCTGGTTTACCTGATGAGGACAGATTCTCCTCGTCTTTGTCATCTATTTGGCAAAATATTCAGGATAATCTAAAGAGCATGAGTGAGAGATATAAGCGTGTGGCAGATAAGAGACGTGTGCCTGGTCCGGACCTGAATGTTGGTGATCTGGTGTGGTTGTCTACCAAGAATATCAAATTGAAGGTTCCCTCCTGGAAGTTGGGTCCTAGGTTTATTGGGCCTTACAAAATCCTGTCTGTCATCAATCCTGTTGCCTACCGTCTTGATCTTCCTCAGACTTGGAAGATCCATAATGTTTTTCATAAGTCCTTATTGAAACCTTATGTTAAACCCATTGTACCCTCGCCTTTGCCTCCTCCTCCGATTATGGTTAATGGGAATCTTGAATTTCAGGTCTCTAGGATTGTGGATTCTCGTCTTGTCCGCGGTTCTCTCCAGTACCTCGTTCATTGGGAGGGTTATGGTCCTGAGGAGAGGATGTGGGTCCCAGTGACGGACATTAAGGCCACTCGTCTCATCAGGGCTTTCGATAGGTCCCATCCTGAGAAGGTGGGCTCTGAGTGTCCGGCGTCCACTCGTAGAGGGAGGGGTACTGTCACAACCAGACAGCTGAGAAGCTCTAACAGAAGCCTTTCAGAACCTCCTCCTTGAGTTTTCTTTGTTTTGAATTTCAGTTCCTCATCTCGTTAGCCTCTCTCAGCTGTCATGTAGTTGGACTGATTGCATCCCTTTAAATTCCTCCCCATAATGCATTAGTGTGCGGTTTATACAGCTTCCTGGAGTGTGTGTGCATGCTGATCCTATTTCCCAGTCTTCTACAAGTTAAGTGTTGTACATTCATTTGTGATTTTCTGTTTGCTGGATCCCAGGTGACCCTGACTCCCTCCGTGTCTAGTGTAGGGAGCCGGTGGTCGTGTCCCTTCACTATTGTAGGGTGTTCAGGTGTTATATAGTCGAGGTACGAGGATATGCGATCATCCACCATTGGGATTATTGCATAGGCTGAGCAGTAAGGGAGAGAGCCAGGTCTGATGCAGGGGTCTCCCTTTTTGTTCCTTAGTTTTGGATCCAGTGAGTCATATATTCATTTTGCATTGTCTTGTTTCCTGTACACCTTCCGTGACACTTCCACTTGTATTGTAGACATTAAGTCAGCTGTGCAGGCAATGTACACTGAGCCAGTTCACATCGACACCCAAACAGTGCCACCATTCAAAGTAATGACTATGTCTAAAGTGGGGTTTATGTATTGTACTGTCCCAGCTGTGTCACCACCTTATTATTAGTGCAGGGTCCTTGTCAATGTTGAATAGCGATCAGTTTGTACCTAGATCAGCCAAGACTCTACCGCCGCTAGACTACAATCTGGCTACATAAACCTAAGCCCTGCTCGACGCGTTTCTAATGACCCTGTAACGGGTCTTTCATCAGGAGCAACAGGGGCATGAGCACAGAAGTATCGCCTGTAAAGCAGAGAGAGCTAGCGTTTAGGCTGCACGTGGGCAGAGCGGCAGCACCAGTACTGGTATGGCCGTGCGCGCGCTCGGACCTGCTAATTAAATAGAGGCGACAGATTATTGGACGGGAGGCTTGGCTTGAGCAACCAATCACTGAGAGAGGGGTGTGGCGCTACAGCGTGTGCCGCTCCAAGTCTCGGTGACCTGCTTAATAATATGCTGTAAGGCGTCCCGACCTGGTAGCAGGTAAAGGGGGGGACATTTAGGCGGCCCTAATATAATAGGTGGAGAAGAAGGGAACAGCTTGAGACATGTAGGTTAGAAGAACAGTATATGACGGGGAGGCTAACAATAAGGACCTATAGTTTATATCATAAAGCACCTCAATGGTATCATCTTCTTATCATAACAATAGTGAAGGTTGACATCTTATGAGATGGATGCCAAACTGGGTAACATTATTGTCAGGGAACTAGGAGGGTTCTCTTGAGGGCTTAACCGAGTCTTATGTACCATAATGGTACAAAATCAGAGACACCAGGTAGCAAAATTTTGTGACGTGTTACAACAATTCTGACTTCGGATTTGTTATCCGCACACTCGATTTAGTATAGGACAAATGTTTTTTGCCCAGTAGCAGACAAAAAGGTTTTTTTTTGTTGAGTAGTGTGTTGAGAACTAATGACAATTGCTAAATCTAATATTATTTCTAACTTCATTATGAGTAATCCGCCCTTTCACATTTATTTATAGAATGCTGCTACTGAACTACCTAGGAAAAACTGGGCGTCAGACCCCGCTGCTGGGTGCGACTGTGTTCTCTGCTGGTTGGGAAGTATTTGAATCTGCAACTCTCCTAGAAAGACCTCTTAATTGGATACTCTTTAATTACTATCTAACAACATGTCTTCAAGCATCAATTATGAGGTAAGCCTCAACTACTTTAATTAGCAGTGATGTTCACTTTCCTAGTTAGGGTTCCTGTATGTCACGTGGCCTGCCATGGGATTCTTATGCAAGTTACCTCTACAGTAGTTGCCAGATTGCATTCTGAAACAATGACAAGTACAGGTGCAGCCTGACAGTTAGGGTCCATTCACACATCTGCAAATGGGTCTGCATCCGTTCCACAATATCGGGAACGGGTGCGGACCCATTCATTCTCTATGGGGCCGGAAGAGATGCGGAGAGCACACTATGTGCTCTCCACATCCGCATTTCTGGGGCGCGGCCCCGAACTTCCGTGCCGCGGCTCCCCCAAAAAATAGAATATGTCCTATTCTTGTCCGAAATTGCGGACAAGAATAGGCAGTTCTATGGGGGGAGCCGGCCGGGTGTATTGCGGATCTGCAATACACTACGGACGTGTGAATGGACCCTTAGAGGCAATCTGCTTGCAGCCCCATGGCTGGGGTGCACCATGTACGAGCTCCCTAAGACCACTGTTGTCACGGCGAACAGGAACTCAGATACACAGACAACCAAATACACAAGTGTCTAGGCTAGATGCTGATCCATGCATAAGTCCCTGTGCAACTTGCCAGGTAAACGGATGCATCACTGAAAGTCCCGGGTCCTGGGTCCCACTGGCACGGACGGAGTCCCAGCAATCTTCAGTCAGTAGCTAGCAGTACTGACCTGCACCTGAATAAGAAAGGATCACAGTGGGCACTGACCGACCTGGGAGGCCACCTTTTATATGCCTGCTAACAAATCCCAGGGCGCCAAGTGTCCACTCCCCATAGGTCATTATCCTGCCCTACACCTGTGTACAAGGCTTTGGTCTGTCATTAGTCAATTAGACCAATGCTTGCCCCCTAATCTGCTTTGAACTTGCGGCCAGGTGCTATTCCCTTCGCTGGTCGGCGAAGCGCATAAGAAGCGCGTACGTGCAACCGCGTATCACCTTGCCAACCCGTCTTCGAACATACACGCGGATGCACGACAGGCTCTGCGAGAGTGCGCAAGCGCGTCAACATGGACACCGGAATGGAATCCGCAATAAGCACCAGAGACAAGCTCGGCCGCAGCGCACTCGGCTAACTGTCCCCGAAAGCCATGCGGTCTTCCCCTCCGGCGCACATGCAAACCCATCCCCGCGTCGGTTCGCAAAGGGATCGGAGCTGGTGTATCAATGGAGACACGCATAACCTGTCCCGCAGCTCCACGAGGACCCTTTTTGGTCACACCTGAGTGTGAGACAGGTGAGGATCTTACAGTTGTATTCACAATTGATTAGTTTGTCGAGCTGAAATCTCACAACATGCCAATATCTGAACTGACATGGCTGTGCTGATTTGCATGATGGGAAATGTCACATTTTTACAAAGCACTGTTCAGTAATCTGCTGTTGGACACATACATGTCTGTTGATGAATAGAGACCAAAGTAATGGATATCTCCATTGTTTTTTTGTTTTTGTTTTTCATAAATCTCTTTTTATTAATTATAACAACAGTCTACAATTTAGCCATGACCATGAAAGATAGCCACTCGCAGGTGTCTCCATTGTTTTTTTACACTGACCAATGACATGTGAACCTTCAGTGTGTCACATCCGTGTGCTGTCCATGTTCTCCATGGGACAAGGGATCCCCCCTTCACTCTCTTTAACCATTTAGATGCCAAAGTCATCATTGCTAAAGGGTTAAACAACGGATCAGAGTTATTTCTGATCCTGGCAGAGCGGGGTGTGAGTTGTGAAAGCACAGACCCAGCTCCTGAGCCCGTGCCATCACTGGGCCCTTACAGTATGGCAACTTGCAGGAAGTACTATTAGGACACTGGGAAGGGGGGGGGGGGGGGGGGGAGAGGTTTTTTTTTTTCGATTTTCAGACAACCCTTTAACTTCTTTATAAAGCATGTAATGTGTAATAAATGTTATATGCATGTTGTTAATTTGTACAGTGTGTTATGTTTGCTTATTGATGTTTAGAGGTGAAATACAAAGAATCTAATTCCTTACAATTCGACATATAGCGTAATAACAAACTTACTAAAGATACATGCAATATGTGATTATGCCTAATACATGTACAGAATGTGATGTTACAGTGCTTGCTTGCACAGCTTCTGTTCTGTACAGTACAGGATGCAGAACACATGAGGCACATGGCCACCCCTGTGCATTATCCACTTTAGAAATCATCAGATAGTTTTGTAGATATTACTTTATTGAAATCCATTTATTTGTTATTTTATAGGCACCGCCCAGTACTGGAAAAACAATTTGACATTGATTATGTTATGAAGGTAGGTATGTTTGTTATATATGTGAACTCGGTACTGTCATACGATCCGATCTCATATATAATAGTTGTGACTTGATCATGTCTGAGTAGACAAGCAAGTGGCAACCATACCAAATTCACTATGTTTTGAGCACAGCACTACACTTGGCCAATACAGGTCACCATAATAACCACGGCTCTAACCTGGCGTTTTTCGTCTTCTCTTTGAAAGAAGAAAAGTGGCAGGGAACACTATCAACACCAATACTGATGTGTAGGAAATCCGTGCATGTGCACATGAGCTCACACACTTATTTTTGCATATAAAAAGGGAAATTAAGCGCTGCTTATGATCCACATAACTTTAAAAAAAAATGCTATCATCAGCTATGATATAAGTGATCTGTTTTCAATGCTGAAAAATTAGAATTTCCCAACTTTAAAAATTTGTAGCATGTAAGGTAACTTTGAGAAGTAAAGATGAATAGGTCGTACAAGGTAAATGACAAAAGCACGTCAACATCATTGCACGAGGAATATAATGTTGAATGATCTCAACAAGCACAATAACCCTCTGGCATGTCACACAAAGTTAGCAATTTGTGTCCTGGCACATTTATTAAGATCAGTGTTTTAGACGCCAATCTTAATAAACCCCTAACCTGGCCTCTCCATAACTTCAGCGCATCCAGCGTCAGCTCTAAATGTAAGACCACTTCCTAGATGTCTTATATTTCAACCTTTTTCTACGCCTGAAACAGGCATAGAAAATGGTAAATGAGACCGGTCTCCCGGCCTGTCCCCTTCCCGGCCCACAATTTTAGACCTGGCATGACCGGTGAGAAGTCGCAGATTGCGGCACAACTAGCCATTGTGCCACAATCTGCACCTGAAATACACGGGGTGAAATGCGGCACCCCACTTTAAGATGTCCATATGCCCTGATAGGACATATGGACAGAGGTGTTTTAAAGAGACAATCCCATTAAGTCAGTCCAGAATTTGGTTGTATCAAAGTGTATCTTTGACAGTTCAGGAAGCACCACATGGTCTTGGTCAGTCCAGTATCTTCTCCCTGTCTCATCCGAGCCTCAGGATACTGCCCTGTCCCTCCTTCAAGCTTTATACTGCTGCTCTTTCAGATTGGTAGCTTCATAGCAATCCAGAAAGCATTGCCTGGAGAGCTGGTTATAAACTGCAAACAACTACTAACGGAGAATTGCTACATATGATTTACTCAATCCATTGAGCTCCAATTTACACAGGATCTTATTTTTTTAACCTGTAGGGCAATGCTATTAGGCTAGGTCTACACAACGACATTTGTCGCGCGACAATAAGTCAAGCGACATATAGGGCACAACTACACTGCAACATTTGTCGCGCAACATTTTGTTGCACCCATGTCGCGCAACAATTTTTTATAATGGCAGTCTATGGTGTCGCACTGCAACATGTGACATCTCCAGTGGATTTTCTGCAACTGTTGCGTCGCAGCATGTTGCAGTGCGACACCATAGACTGCCATTATAAAAAATTGTCGCGCCACATTGGTGCAACAAATGTCGTCGTTTAGACCTAGCCTTAGTTTGGACAAGTAGCTTTGCAATACACTATTTTTCTCAAGAGAAGAGGGCTATCAGACTGAAGTTCTTTGGTCCTTAGTCAGGTTTCACACTCCAGCAATACAAAAGAATGTTGTGTTCATGTTATAGTTGGACATACTGCACAAATCAATATTTTTAAAACAACGCATAAGAAATTGACTTTTAGTCAAAAGTTATTGAGGCAGATATACTAAGACTGGCATTACAAATGCCAGCCTTAGTCCGTAGGCACATACCTTTTAAAAAATTTAATTAGTCGCATCTCCCTTCAGTCTGTGCTCCAGAAATTCATATCTATACCAGCTATCTGCTGGTGTAGATTTGAACTATAATTTCCAACAGTTTCTGCCAGTAAATCTGTCGGCTAGTGGGAGGCAACGCTCCCTCCTGCTACTCCTACCCACTTTCCATTTCACTTTTGAAAACTAGTGAGAGAAATGAAAAGTTGCAAATTATGGCGCCAATCATTATTATTATTATGATGTCACAGATTGGGACCACCGATATTGTGGTGGGCTAGTCCAACCTTGATAAAGAGTAGGGTAATACTGTCATCAAAAGATTTCCATAGCTTCATTCATTTCATTGCACTGCAATCTATTCACTGAGGTTCAGGACTGGCATTAAAGGGCATCTGTCCACAGATTTGTACCTATGAAACTGTCTGACCTGTTACATGTGCGCTTGGCAGCTGAGGGCATCTGTGTTGGTCCCATCTTCATATGTCACCGTATTGCTGAGAAAAATGAAGTTTTAATATAAGCAAATGAGCCTCTAGGAGCAATGGGGGCGTTGTCATTACTCCTAGGGGCTCTGCTCTCTCTGCAACTGCCCTGTCACTTTGGCAGGTCCAGGCAGTGTAAACGTCATCATGCTTGGTACTTCTCCTAAAGTGGAGAGGGCGCAGCAGTTACAGAGAGAGCTGAGCCTCTAGGAGTAATGGCAATGCGCCCTGTTGCTCCTAGAGGGTCAGTTTCTGCATATATTAAAACATAATTTTTCTCAGTAATGCAGGCACATATGAACATAGGACCAACACAGATGCCTTCAGCCGCCAAGCGCACATGTAACAGGTCAGCGTTTCATAGCTACAAATCTGCTGACAGATGCCCTTTAATTTTAAAAGTGCATTCACGTATTAGATGTTAGATAAAATATATGATTGACATGGTTTTATTGTAAATACGCTCTGGAAGTTTACTGTTAGTAAATAATCCTAATTTTTACCATACATTTCATTGTATGGGACTCGATCTGATTCTCCTTCCTCTTTGACCTTTACATCACAGGCTAAGACCATTAGAGAGTTTGATACAAGATTTACCTCAGTAATGTTTGGTTATCCAACAAACGATCACTATTATAAGGATGCTAGCCCATGTCACAGGGTGAAATCAATCGAAATACCAGTGTTATGTCTGAATGCTGTAGATGATGTCTTCTCCCCTGGACATGGTGAGTTTATATGTGCATGCAGTAATGGTAAAATATCAATAAGATATCATTATCTAGCAGGTCTGCATGTTAATATTTCTTGGGTCTGCAGTATAACAAACTTAAAATGCTAACAGAAGACGACATATAATAGTACACAGGCCCAATTTATAGTTATTGGCCTAAAGTAGTCCCCCTTCTAATTCTGTACACTTTGTGGGGTTTCGCTCTGGTAGATAGGGTAAGCGGGCGCAGTACAGAGGCAAAATACAAGTTCTTATCTTAAAACGTCACTGTTTGTTCACACTTGAGGCAATTGCACAAAACAGCACGTAACTTTTCAGTCTTGGTGTTAATTCACAAATAATGGAAAGTTAATATAACATAAGTCACCTTGCTGGCAGTTCTGCCTCCAGTAGTCTACAGCAGGCTTTAGGGGGCCTGTTTCCCCAGCGTGATTCTCTCAGCCCTCCAGCACGGCACAAAGCCTCAGATCCCAAAAACAGAGACTTCTCTGCTGAGCCCCTGCCTATTTAAGGACAGCCAGGTGCTGCCAAAACCCAGACCGACACTTAAACTCCGGTCCGGTATTTGACCTCATCTGGCTGGAAACCAGCCCAGCCGCACATGCTGGGAGGAAAATACCTGTCTTGCCAGACACAACCCCTCACTGTGTCACAACATGCACGTGTTTGGTCAGACGTGGATCCAGTTCCTGCAATATGATACAAGTTATTTGAATAGATTTGAATCATTAGCAGACATATTGTTAAAGGGGTTTTCCTTAAATAGGTCATCACTGTCAGATCAGTGTGGGTCTGGCTCGCCTCTGATCAGCAATTTTCAGGAGCTGGTATGGCCAGAACCAAACACCGGACCTCCACAGCTCTGTACACCGAGCAGCACTACAGTAACCAGACCTGTCCACTACACAGCGGTCGGAGCTTTGTCATTCTGGCCAAAGCAGCTCCTGAAGACAGCTGATCCTAAGGACAGGTCCTCGGTAAGCAAGACCTGGAGAACCACTTTTTAACCCACAGGGCTTAGAACTAGATCAGATGCTTTCTCATCCTCAAGTGGAGTATACCTTCTCTCTCTAGGACTGTGGATCTGCTACATTCTACCATGCTACTTGAGCAAATTAAAAGCCCAGGGTCACTGTAACTGGGTGCCTTTCTTCCACCCTGGTGGGGTGCAGTGGATGGGCAGATGGATGTGAATGATGTCACATGCACCTGCCTGCCAGCACAATTCATTGTACTGATGTCTACGATGTCTACTGTATATGGAGTGATCCAGACTTCTGTATATCCCCTATGGCCAGCTGAGGTAAGCAGTAGCCTACAGTCATTCATTATGATGACAGCCCATGTGATCTCGCTAGTTGATCTATTCTTCTTGGGCAAGGGTTGCATCTCACTATTCAGTACCTAACATTTTGTTAATTGTTCTGCACCCTGTATGTATTTTTAATAAGGATAGTTATTTCTTAAAGGGGATGTGTCAACAGAAAATGACCTAGTTTTTAAATCACTCTTTGGTTTTCTTTTTAAAATTGTTTAAAACATATATTTGTTTTAATTTTTATGTTACTATATAAAAAAAAAAATCTAAAACTATGCTGTTTTCAAAAAGGCCACTAGGCCTTATAATAGGTTCAGACTTTCTGTTCTGTTCTGGAAACTTTTCAGTAGCTATCACATTATCATCACAGGCACAATTACAATGACAGATATCACCCGTCTTTAGACAACACAGGATGCACCATTCACAATGGGTGATATCATATCTTATCTTCTCCCTCCTGACCTCTGCACAGGTCACAGAGCATGACTAGAAAACTCTCCCATAGAAGTCAATAAGGTTCGTTCCAGTCCAAGGTGTACAGTCGTGGCCAAAAGTTTTGAGAATTACATAAATATTGGAAATTGAAAAAGTTGCTGCTTAAGTTTTTATAATAGCAATTTGCATATACTCCAAAATGTTATGAAGAGTGATCAGATGAATTGCATAGTCCTTCTTTGCCATGAAAATTAACTTAATCCCCAAAAAACCTTTCCACTGCATTTCATTGCTGTCATTAAAGGACTTGCTGAGATTATTTCAGTAATTGTCTTGTTAACTCAGGTGAGAATGTTGACGAGCACAAGGCTGAAGATCATTATGTCAGGCTGATTGGGTTAAAATGGCAGACTTGACCTGTTAAAAGGAGGGTGATGCTTGAAATCATTGTTCTTCCATTGTTAACCATGGTGACCTGCAAAGAACCACGTGCAGCCATCATTGCGTTGCATAAAAATGGCTTCACAGGCAAGGATATTGTGGCTACTAACATTGCACCTCAATCAACAATTTATAGGATCATCAAGAACTTCAAGGAAAGAGGTTCAATTCTTGTTAAGAAGGCTTCGTTGACATTTTGGGTCCATGGCCTGGAAACTCCCCAGATCTTTATCCCATTGAGAACTTGTGGTCAATCCTCAAGAGGCGGGTGGACAAACAAAAACCCACTAATTCTGACAAACTCCAAGAAGTGATTATGAAAGAATGGGTTGCTATCAGTCAGGAATTGGCCCAGAAGTTGATTGAGAGCATGCCCAGTCGAATTGCAGATGTCCTGAAAAAGAAGGGCCAACACTGCAAATACTGACTTGCATAAATGTCATGTAATTGTCGATAAAAGCCTTTGAAACGTATGAAGTGCGTGTAATTATATTTCACTACATCACAGAAACAACTGAAACAAAGATCTAAAAGCAGTTTAGCAGCAAACTTTGTGAAAACTAATATTTGTCATTCTCAAAACTTTTGGCCACGACTGTATATGGCCCATGTGACTGCTCTCAAAGAACATGAAGTCTTACCATACTGTTATATTAGGCACACAGGTAGATCAACAGATAGGATGGCACTACTCCAACTCTCCTCCACGGTTTTTACATCAAGGGAACATTCTCTGCAATGGTGACACCGGGGCTCACAACAGACTTTAGTGGTGCTCGGTCAGATCAAACGAATATGAGGTATGAAGATGAAAGACGGCACTCGCCAATAAAAGTCCAATTCTTACTTTATTGTTTCACATAAACACAGAAACGTACAGGCAGACGATAGGGATGCAGGACGCCACACAGGCACCATGGCCTTGTTGCCTGTGTGAAAATATGATTTTAGTGTTGTTTTTTAAAATATAGACACGTGGAACGTAAAAATAAAAAACACCAAAAATGATATACAAAATCTGTTAAACATAAAAACTTGATTGAAACAATCCCCTTTAAGTTTCATGACAATTTGACTTTCGACAATAAGATAAAAATCCACATTTATTTTTGATTTATGAGTTTCTCTTTTTCTTTTCTTTTTTTTCAGCCATCCCAGTGGAAACTGCCAAACAAAATCCAAATGTTGCACTGGTGCTTACGGCTTACGGAGGCCATATAGGGTTTTTGGAGGGCATCTGGCCAAGGCAGCAGACTTACATGGATCGGATTTTCAAGCAGTTTGTACAAGCGATTTTTGAGCATGGAAGTGAGCTTTCCAGCATGTAAATTCCCAAAGCGATGCCGATTTTTTTTTTTTTTTTTTTTTTTTCTTTTTTGTTTGTTTGTTCTAAGATTATCATAGGGCGGCAAGTTCTAAAATGTAGGTTCAGCTTATGCACAAGTTAACCCTTTAGGTGCTGATGAATCATGACATTATACCTCTAAGGAAGCACAAGGGTTAACGTTCAATTATAGCAAGCCGGTAAGCCAGCAAGCTAGATCTCAGGCTCTAGCATCAAGCACTTGCAAATAAATAAATATATATATATTGTTTTCTAGCACAGAATTTTCATACAGGAATGTTAGCATTTTATATTTCATTTTTTTTTTATGTTACCAAGAATGACCTTAACTATGATTACTCTTTGCGTATACAGAACCATTCTCTACACAGACATACATTCCTCAGGGTTATCACATCAACCAGTTTCTCTGCCTAGAACTGCAAGCATTACCAGAATACAGTGTGACGGATTTCTGCATCCTGATATGTTTTAATGTAATGCATGCTCATGACGGCACTGCAAAAAGAGTAATACTAAAACTGCAAGAATGAAGAAGAAACTGCACAAAGACAATAGATATACATCTATATCTCAAGTATAGAGTGCAAGAAATCATGAACTGTAGCAGTATTAGCTAGAACCTTTATTCAATTCTTTCATACAGCCTTTAAACCATGTATAACTTATTTTATTTTTCATGTGCCCTTTCCATATTTATTTTATAACTGATTGAAATGTACTTGAAATAAATATATTTTAGTTGACCCCATTCAAATAAAAAAATTAAATAAAAAAAACTTGTAATTTTAGAAACTGTGCTGATTCCATATTATTTCATGATATGATAATTGTGTTCAGTGTGTGCATTGTTTCCGTCCAGACTGGATGCATGTTAAACAGGCGTGATGAAAAACTGAAGAATAACAATCTACACCTCCTAGCAACCATCAGTGAAAACCGCATTGCATCCGGTTTTCATCCAAGCCTCATACATTTCTATAGAGCCAGGACCGCGTAAAAAAGGCACAATAATACAACATGCTGCGATTTTTCCTAAACACAGAACCGATGCGTGAAAAAAAAAAAAACACTGAAATGAATGGGTCAGAATTAAATCCGGATGCCATGTGTTTGCTTCACGCATCACTCCCTACAGAAATCTTGCTCGTGTGAAAGAGGTCTAAATTACTGAATTGTGAATTTAGCTATAGTTATAATGGAAATGAAAACGTTAGGCCTCATGCACATGGTTGTATATTTCATCCGTGTGCGATCTGCATTTATTTGCAGATAGCACACCGACTCTGTGGGGCCATGCACACATCTATATTATTCTAGCGCGTGTCCTGGTCTGCATTGTGGATGAGAATAGTGTTTTTTATTGATGACAGCGAGAAAAATGCAGCATGCACAAGGGAGGCATCAGTATTTTGTCGATCTGTGGTTTGCGGCCCAAAATACAGACATGGTCGTGTGCATAAGGCCCCTTGCAGACGAGCGAGTTTCCGCGCGGGTGCAATGTGTGATGCGAACGCATTGCGCCTGCAAAGAATCCAGACCCATTCATTTCAATGGGTCTGTGTACATGAGCGTTGTTTTTCACGCATTACTTGTGCGTTGCGTAAAAATTGCAGCATGTTCTATATTCCGCGTTTTTCACGCATAGAAGTGAATGGGGCTGCGTGAAAAGAGACGTTGTTCGTAAACTTTCAGTTTTTTATCGCACGCGTGAAAACCGCATCAATGCGCATTGCCCCCGTGCGAAAAAACAGAATGCAATCGCAGACAAAACTGAATGAACTTGCTTGCGAAATCACGCATTTTTCACTGAACGCATCTGAACCTAATCCGCCACGCTCGTCTGCAAGGCCTAAAAAGGAGTTTACGAGATTGGAAATTTTTTATATAAACAGCACCACTGTTTTCCATGGGATGTGTCTGGTATTGTAGCTCTGCACCATTCATTTGAATAAGATAAAAAAAAACTTAGGGGGTCATTTACTATTCTGAAATAAGCCTAAGTTAGGCGTATTTCAGGTGCACATGGCGCCCAATAGTTAGTTGTGCCACTATCTGCAACTTCGCCCCGCTCATGCGAGGTCGAAAATTGTGGGAGTGGCGGGGCAGGGGACAAGCAGGTAGGCCCGTCTCATTCATCATTTTCTACACTTGTTTTAGGCGTAGAAAATGGTCTTAATGTAAGACAGCACAGAAGATGTCTTACATTTAGAACTGGCACTTTATGCGCCAAAGTTATGGAGAGGTCTGCGCCTCTTCATAACTTCGGCAGAACCATCGCCAGCTATGGCCTTTATTAGGACCTGTGTCTAAAACGCCAGTCTTAATAAATGTTCCCCTTTAAACGTTTAAAGGGGGAATTCCAACACCTCAATCAGTGATGAAGCCACAAGGTTTCCTCCACTGTGTAGTTTCCGATGCGGGCGTACTGCAGCTTAGCTGTCAGCCACTTGAATGGTAACTGAGCTGCAGTACTCCGGCACAACTACTACACAGTGGTTCCAGCTCCATCTACTGTATCGTTTCCAGCAGCTGCCCATTACAGATGATTGGTGGGGGTGCCAGGTTTTGGAACCCCTTTAATATGATATTGATGACCTATACTGTGAAGAGGCCATCTATATCTATAAGTATTGCATTAGCTCAGTTTTTTTGCAGTATTACAAGAATCTGTCCATGGGAGAGTACATACGATGCGCTAGTAAACAGTATGTATACATGTTGACATGTACACAGTTGTGTCACGTTATTATGACCATTTCCTATGTTTAAATACTGTAGTGCGTAGCTCAGGAAGGAAGCCACTTGTTGTGACCTGGCTTGGTGAGTATATCAGGTGTGTGATAGGCTGTATGCCCACATATCCCTCGTGTTTGTCATAGGTAAAAGGGGTGATTTATCACACTTGAAAAAAGGGATGATTATTAGCTTTTAGGCCAAGGATGTCCAATGTCATGGAAGAGCATGACTAAGAGCTCCAAGTACTACCCTGGCTCCCTAGTTCCCCAGACTTGAACCCAATTAAAGGGGTATTCCCATCTGAGATAATGAGGGTATGTCGCTAGGGTATGCCCCCATTCTCTGATAGGTGCGGGTCTTAACTCTGGGACCCGCATCTACACCTAGAATGGAGCAGGGAAGGCGGTGGCCGGAGGACCCCGGGTTTCATCGGGTCCAGCCACCACCAAGCATTCTCCCCACCGTGCTTGCGTGGCCACCACTCCCATTCATTTGTACGGCTATTTTCGGCAGCCCCATAGAACTCAATAAAGGGCGGCTGCACATGCAGTGCGTTCTTCACAACTTTTGGGACTCCGTTCTCAGTGTAGGTGCAGGTCCCATTGGTGGGTCCCGCACCTATCAGATATTTTTTTGAGATGGGGTAACCCTTTAAGCACCTGTGGGACCACCTCAATTGTCATGTTCACTCAATGGAACCTCTGCCACTCACCCTCCAGCAGCTGTGAGACACAGTCAGCATGGCTCCAGATACCTGTGACAACCTACCAGGACCTTATTGAGTCACTTCTAAGTACATGCTGCACACAGCAGTTACTCTGGATATTAGCTGGTGGTCTTAATAATGTGATTCTACTGTGTATATGTGGTATCACTGCTATGTATGAACTCCAAAGTGGTTATGTAAGTAAATATCTCCTTGTAACAGGGGCATTGCTAGGGTCTGAAGACACCCGGGGCACGAGCCCACACGAAGCCACGCCCCCACCCTATGAAGCCCCACAGTGCCTCTCTTCAGCACCCCAGTGCCTCATATCAGTCCCCAGTGCCTCATAGCCCCCCAGTGTCTTATATCAGCCCCCCAGCGTCTCATATCAGCACCCCAGCAGCCTCTCTTCAGCCCCCCAGTGCCTCACATCAGCCCCCAATGCCTCATATGAGCTTCCCAGCAGCCTCTCTTTAGCCCCCCCAGGGCCTCACATTAGCTCCCAATGCCCCTCTTCAGCCCCCCAGTGCCTCACATCAGCCCCTAATGCCCCATATCAGCCCCCCAGTGACTCATATCAGCCCCCCAGCAGCCACTTATCGGCCCCCAAATGAAATAAAATAAAATAAAAACTCTTACTGTTCCTGCTCTGGATGCTGCCACTCTTCACTACTCAGTAATCCGCTTGTATAGTCTGCGCAGCCTTCACAGTGGAGCGCCGAGGACCAGGAAGGAAAAGGTGAGTATAGCTCTTCCTGGCCCTGACAGAACCTCAGCCCACCACCAGCTGCCAGCATAAACATTTGGGACACTGGACAAACATTCGGGGCTCCAGCCTTGTAATAAAGTTTGTCAGAAATATGGAACAGTTCCATTATCTATGGCAATGGAATGGCATTACAGATGGATATGAAAAGGAAATATATAGTATTTTTTGCTTTATAAGACGCACTTTTCCCCCCCAAAAGCAAATACTAATGAGCGCCATTATGGAAGCGCTTATCAGTACCAGAGGACCGGGAAGAGGCGAAGGCTCTGTACTCACCGCTTCCTGGACCTCTGCTGTCGGTTGTGCTGTGGCTACGCGTTGGGTCGCAGCACAGCCGCAGCAGGAAGAAGACAGAGCGTGCTGGAGGTGAGCGGCGGCGTCCAGGAGCAGGAGAGATAAGTGTCTATTTTATTTTATTTGATCTGTGGCATGGGGGCTAATAGCACTGGGGGCTTATAATGGGGGCTTATAAATGGCATGGAGGCTCATAATGGGGGCTAATAAATGGCACTTGGACTGACAAATGGCATGGGGGCTCATAATGGAGGATCATAGATGGCATGGGAGCTGATAAATGGCATGGGGGGCTGATCTGAGGCATGGGGAGGCTGATCTGAGGCATGGGGGGCTGATCTGAGGTCTTGCTGGGGTCTTATTAACATTGGGGGTCTGATCGAGGGTCTTATTAACATTGGGGGTCTGATTGGGGCTGTCAGATGTGATCTGATTAACATTAGGTGTCTGATTGCTGGCCTGGCCTGATCTGAGGTCTAATGAAAAATATGTTTTTCTTATTTTCCTCCTCTAAGACCTAGGAGCGTCTTATCATCGGGTGCATCTTATAAAGCAAAAATTACGGTACATTTTGTCTTAAAAAATATATAAGCGTCGAGTACCAAAATTCATCAACTATTTGCATAACTGGCAATCTGAATTTAAGCTCTACCTTGCTTCTATAGATGTCTGTGGCACCAAAGACTTAATCAGCCATATTCGGTCTTGGTTTGGGGAACGAGTACTACCTCTTTTTCCAAAACATGCAGGTACTTCATAGTTCCTGAATTCACAGTCCTTAAATAGACCTGAACTTTACATAATAAACTTCCCTACGGCATTAAAAATCCTTCACAAAGTTCTGCTCTACTGACTCCACAAATGACTACATGTGCTGAGGGGTAGTTAAGAACAAATTATTACACTTTCCAGTGTCTACCAACCTTCAGGCATCTTGCAGGCATTCACTATCTACACACAACTTCTGTCAGCACCGATATCTTTAGACTAAGAAAAGGGACTATAGCCTCTGATCTCCTTACGTTATACAACTCCTGCAGATAACCATACAACCAGGGGCAGACTGGGAGCTTAAAGTGGCCCTGGAAAAAAAACTAAAAGTGGCCCCAGATACCACAGTGCAGCACAAAATACTGCCTGATGCTGGGTACCCCCCCCCCCCCCACCCCTACGGATGACCTCCAGACACCCAGGACCGACCTTATCCGGATGGGCCCTGTGAAAGGCTTTCACAAGGCGACTAGCATTAACGTCGGCCGCTGGAACCCACATTCGATGGCGATCTGAAATTCAAGGATACCGTCCACCATGACAGGAGCAAGAGGCAAGGAGGACAGTTCAGCAGGATTGACATATCTCTTCAGCAATGATTTGTGAAAAACATTATGAATTTTTAAAGCCTGCGGAAGTTCAAGACAAAAGGCTACCAGGTTAATAATGGCAGAGATCTTATATGGACCAATAAACCTTGGACCCAACTTCTAAGAAGGTACCTTGTTTCTTGTGGACAGCCATACAGAATCACCAACTTTCAGGTCCGAACCACTCATACGTCTCTTGTCAGCCATCCGTTTATACTTGTTGCCCTTTTTTTTAATTATTATTATTTTGAATTTTACACCAAATAGATGACAAAGAAGAGGACAATCTTTCCTCTTCAGGTATACCAGAAGTCTCATACCAGAAAATGTGCCAAACTCCGGATGGAACCCATATGCCCCAAAAAACGGCGACTTATCAGTGGACTCCTGCCTACGGTTATACAGTATATGGCAAACCGAATAAAGACTACTCCTCCTGGTTCTCTGAGACAAAAATCTCAAATAAGTCTCCAGATTCTGGTTAGTACGTTCAGTCTGTCCGTTCGACTGGGGATGAAAGGCCGAAGAGAAGGACAATTGTACCCCCAGGCGAGAACAGAACGCCTTCCAGAATCTGAAAACAAACTGAGTCTCCCTATCAGACACCACATCAGAGGGAATACCATGTAGCTTCACGAGGTTATCGACAAACGCTTGTGCAAGAGTTTTAGCATTAGGTAGACCTGATAATGCTATAAAGTGCGACATCTTGCTGAAGCGATCAACAACCACCAGAATCACTGTTTTTCCTAAGGAATTCGGCAAATCTGTGATAAAGTCCATGGACAATTGAGTCCAAGGTCGGGACGGTGATATGCAACTGACAACAACATCTTGTGTAGGATGCTTTTGTGGTGCATGTGGTCCGCTGCCGACATCCTCCATTGTATGCATTTTTGCTGGGGATTGCCGTTAGCAACGGATCACATACGGAGGAATTGCTCCCCCGGTTATAAACACGCAACAGTGTTTGGGGTTTTTGAGCATTTCCTCCTATTTAGGCCACATTATTTCAGTTATTTTTCTTGATATGTTTAGAATGTGCCATTGCGTACTGCTGGTAGCCTGTGTCACATTGCCTGTTAAAGGTGGGGCTTACAGCCTTATCATCTCTCCCACTACCTGAGTGATCTCACTATGGAGGTATGTGGGAGCTTGGCTGTAAGTTGTATCTTAGCACCTCTCAGACCGTGTTCACACACCGTAGGTAGTCTAGTGGTAGGAACCCATGCCACACTGAGATAACTTGACAGTGGTGCAAAAGGGCTCCGATGTGTTCCTCACAGGTAAACATTGGCTAAAGTCTCAGTTCTTAACATCAGCTTGAGGCATTAGCCAGTGCTGTCAGTTGCATATCATTGTGGTGCTCCTTTCCCATTGATTTATGTATTTTTATATTCGCATCCACACATTATCCCATCTTGTGTAGTATGCTTTTGTGGTGCATGTGGTCCGCTGCCGACATCCTCCATTGTATGCATTTTTTCTGGGGATTGCTGTTAGCAACAGATCACATACAGAGGAATTGCTCCCCCAGTTATAAACACGCCACAGTGTTTGGGGGTTTTGAGCATTTCCTCCCATTTAGGCCACTTTATTTCAGTTATTTTTCCAAGGTTGGGACGGGATGGACAACGGAAGTAGAGATCCTGATGGCCGAGTATGTGTCACCTTAGCACGTGCACAAGTCCACAAGCTGACACATATCCCTTAACACATTTATGCAACCCTGGCCACCAGAATCTACGAGAAATTAGATCGACTGTGGATCTGCTCCCAGGGTGTCCTGTAAGAACTGTACAGTGATGTTCCTCGAATTCGGAAGAAACAAACAACTTACCCGGAGGACAGGACTCCGATGCATCTCCCTGGCTGGGCCTCCCAAACCTCTGCCTCAAGGTCGGGATAAAGGGCGGATATTGCCACCCCTTTAGCCAATATCAGACCAGGATCTTTCGAATCACTCCCCAGGAAAGGTACGCGACAAAGCGTCTGCCTTGACATTCTTAACCCCAGGGCGATAGGTAACAACCAAATTAAATCTGGTAAAAAACAACGACCATCTGGCCTGCCTTTCTGTTCAGACATTTAGCCGACTCCAGGTAAGCCAGATCGGTAATTACCGTAATAGGATGAATTGCTCCTTTCAACTCATGACACCATTCCTCAAAAGCCAACTTATTGGCCAGAAACTCTCTATTACCCACATCATAATTTTTTTCAGCAGTTGAGAGCTTCTTAGAGAAGAAAGCATTTACTTGGTGAACGGCCCTGTGACAAGATTACTCCTACCTCGGATGCGTCAACTTGCTCAATGAATGGCTGTGACACATCCGGTTGCACCAGTATAGGAGCAGAAGCAAAACATTCGTTACCTGCTGAAAATGCTCGTAATGCCTCATTAGACCAGACTGAGACAACCAAACCTTTCCTAGTCATGTCCGTTAAAGGTTTAACCACAGTCGAGTAGTTCAAAATGAATTTACGGTAGTAGTTGGTGAACCCCAAAAACCGCATAAGCGCTTTCAGATTTTCGATCCCAGCCCAACACAGCACGGACCTTCTCTGGATCCATATGAAAACCTGAAGATGAGAGTAAGTACCCCAGGAATTGCACTTCCTGAACTGTAAATACACACTTTTTCAACTTAGTATCCAATTTGTTCTCTCTTTGGATCTGTAACACTTGTCTCACGTGATCCTGATGCGTGTCCATGTCAGGAGAATAAATTAGAATATCATCCAGATACACTACCACAAACCTGCCCACCAGATGATGAAAGATGTCATTGATGAAATGTTGAAAGACCGCACGGGCATTGGTTAGCCCAAAATTCATGACCATGTTCTCAAAATGACCTTCAGGGGTATTAAAGGCCGTCTTCCATTAGTCCCCCTCCTTGATCCTTACCAGATTATATGCCCCCCTCAAATCCAACTTAGAGAACACCTTGGCATTGACAATCTGATTGAACAAATCCGGGATCAAAGGAAGGGGATAAGGATCACAGACAGTAATGTGATTAAGCTCACGGAAGTCCAAACATTGCCTAAGAGTTCCGACTTTTTTCTTAACAAAGAAAGAACCAAGCATCCACTAGGGATTTGGATGGTCTAACATGACCTTTAGCCAAACTCTCGGTGATATATTCTCGCATGGCTGCTCTTTCAGGTTCAGAAAGATTATACAACCGAGACTTGAGCAATCTTGCTCCGGGAACAAGGTTGACAGGGCAATCATACTCCCGATGTGGAGGTAACTCCTGGTTTCCACTTTAAGAGAATACATCAGAAATAAACGAAGGTGGGGGGCGTGGCCTGTGAGCGCATGGAGTAATACGCACCGTTCACTGCTCCTGCTAGTATCCTGTTCTATTCTATCGGTAGCACACTTTGATCACTTGAAAAACCTTACCTGGTGAGAGTAAAGTGTTCGGTGGCTGCTGTGTCACGATCGGGAATCTGGAAATACCGAGAAAATCAAGTAAAGTCTCTAAACAAGACCGGCTGGAGGTGGGCCAAAATTGCGCCGACGGTGAGGAGGTGACGGCGCTGCAGGAGATGGTGAGCCAGAGCGCGGCAGCTAAACTTAGCAAGTTTGCCCGGATAGATAGCGGAGTGGGCGACTGGGCTAACGACAAGGGGACTGACATACTTACCTCCTCTGATCAGGAGGACGGTTCCATTGATGGCGACGGCCCGGACACGGCTGGTCAGCCTTTGCCTACTCCTGCAGGCCCTGCAAATGTTACAGTGGGCCCTCGGGCCGAATCTGCAAAGGAGCCCACTCTGAAGGACATAATGGCTGCTGTAGCAAGTTGCAATAGTACCCTTAAAGTGCTCACAGTACAAGTTGGCAGTTTGCGGTCTGATGTATCTATAATTAGACATGATTTACACAAGATTTCTGAGCGCACCTCTGAATTGGAAAAGAGGGTGTCCTTATTGGAAGATGTAGTTCAACCTTTGCAAATGGTGTCTAAGATGACTATGAAGGACATTGCTGCCCTGTATGCTAAAACAGATGACCTAGAGAACAGGTCACGGAGGAACAATCTGCGAATTGTAGGAATGCCAGAGAACACAGAGGGGGCCAATGCCACTGAATTTGTGGAGAAATGGTTGTAACAGTTATTTCATGAGAAGGGCCTATCTTCCCTGTATGCGGTGGAGCGGGCGCACAGAGTGCCCATGCGGCTGCTCCCGCCAGGCAGGCCTCCTCGCCCTATCCTGGCGAAGATTTCGCATTTTAAGGACCGGGACACTATTCTGCGTCAGTCCAGGGACAATGATGAGATGGTCCTGAATGGGGTCAAAGTGTCCATCTTTCCAGATTATTCGAATGAGGTGCAGCGGAGGAGAAGCCGATTTATTGATATCAAGAAAAGGTTTTGAGGGTTACAGGTTCCATATGCCATGCTGTTCCCTGCTAAATTGTGAGTAGTGGCATTGGGATCCACCAGATTTTATGAGGATCCAGATGAAGTGGCACAGTGGCTGGACGTCCACGAACGGCAACTGAGAAATGGGGCCCTGGACACTTGAAGGAGGCAGATATGCATTTTGGGTTTACTTTACATATGTGTTTGCACCTTAATGTCACTTTAATGTTACACCAGTTAAGAAGTGTACTATGTAATGCTACCGCATGGTAGATTCTGAGGTGGGAGTAGGCGGTTGGGGGATTGTAATGTGTTTCCCAGTTGTGGAAAGGAAATGATTATTGTTTACTAGTGGGCAAGTTGCTTATAGGTTGCCCTGTTTTAGGGTTTGATGTTTGAGAGAGGGGGACTGATGTTCTCATTTACAGTAACCTGATCAATGGGGAGGGGGATGGGGGGGGTGGTAGGGAGACAGTTAGGGGATGGGATAAGGGCGTGAACTCTGAGAGGATAAAGATTGAGTGGGGTGTGAGATCCAGATATGTCACAATGTTTTACCATGACACAGGTGATTAAAGTTTTGAGCTGGAATGTAAGGGGTATGGCAGATGCACGGAAAAGACAATGTATTTTTCAATACTTGGGGCGTTTTCAGCCGGCCATATGTTGCCTCCAGGAAACGCATTTGACTAGTGATAATGTACAGTGGCTGAGAAAAAACTGGGTGGGACACGTGGTACATGCAATCCATTCCTCTCATTCCAGAGGTGTAAGTGTGATTGTGCATAAAAGTATTAGATATGAACATGTGCAGCAATGTGTGGATGCTGAGAGCAGGTATGTATGTGTTGTGTGTGAGAATGATGGGATCCAGGTGGTGTTGGTGTCAGTGTATGTGCCTCCACCGTTTGCTTCTCCCTTGATACGGGATATTATGACCTTTGTGGCGGACTTGCCTGGGTTACCATGGCTTCTAGTAGGGGACTTCAATTGCACGCCGAATGACTCCTTAGATAGATGTCGGGTGGAAGGGTCAGGTGGATCACCGGGGAGTGTTGCTCTGAGGAATATTATGAATGAAACCGGCGTATTTGATGTATGGAGATTGCGTAACCCTGATAGACGCGAATACTCGTGCAGATCTGCTACGCATCATTCACTATCGCGCATAGACCTGGCTCTGGTTAATGATGTTATGCTACCACTAATTAGGGATGTTATTTATCACCCTCGGTCGTTGTCTGACCATTCTTTGGTGCAGATTGACTTGTCCCTGGGGGCACTCAGACAGGGACCGAGGTTGTGGAAATGTAACCCGCATTGGCTAAATGTACTGGATGACCTATCCAGGGTTTCTCTGGCGGTCAGGGAATACTTTGCCATTAATGGAGGGACGGCTTCAATACACGGAGTCTGGGATGCTATGAAAGCGTTCTTGAGGGGAGTACTGATAAAATAAATTTGTAAGCATAAATCTAAGTCCAGAGAGGCTGATGTTAAAGCACATGTACAAGTGGCTGAGGCCGAACGGGTGTTTGGTAGATCACCTACCCTGGCTAATAGTGAGGCACTGGCGGTAGCTCAGGAACAGTTGATGTGTCATTTAATGCAGGCCGCAGAGTGGAAACGTAGTTTTTACCGCCAAAGATCTTTTGAGGAGGGGGAGTAGGTAGGTCATCTGCTGTCAGTTGTTTCTCAGGCCAGTGGGGCTCCTCTTGCATACAGGAACTGAGGGATGGAACTGGGAATAGTAGCTAGGACACAAAAGGAATATTAGACATTCTAAAAGGTTTTTATGTGTCTCTATACGCTTCTACTGTCTCTAGCTCTGAGGAGGCTTTGACAGCCTTCTTGGCGGAGGCACAGTTATCAGTGTTATCAAACGAGGATAGGGAAAGATTAGAAGAGCCAATCTCCCTTGAGGAGCTGGAGGCCGCACTTGGGGATATGGCGAATGGTAAGGCCCCAGGGGCAGATGGCCTACCAGTGGAGGTATACAGTATAAGAAATTACAGGGGGTACTCCTCCCCGAGTTGCTCAAGGTTCTTGAACATTCAGTGGAGGTGGGTTCGCTACCACATTCTATGCAGGAGGCTATCATTGTAGTTATTACTAAGCCTGGGAAGGATCCCAAATTCCCTGATTCTTATAGACCAATTTCGTTTTTAACAGCGGATGTAAAGCTCCTAGCAAAGGTGTTGGGGAACAGGTTGTCCAGAGTGATTCTGACCATTGTGCACCCGGATCAGACGGGCTTTATGCCTGGGAAATCGACTGCTATAAATATCCGCAGATTATATGCTAGTTTGAATATTCCGGCAGATAATTGTGGGGACAGGGCCTTACTTGCTCTTGACGCCGCCAAGGCGTTTGATAGTGTTGAGTGGAACTACCTGTGGGGGATCTTGAGAGCCATGGGCTTTGGTGCGCGGTTCATTCAGTGGGTAAGGGTGCTGTACTCGAGTCCCAGGGCGAGAATTAGAGCGAATGGGGGGCTGTCGGATAGCTTTGCTTTGGCCAGAGGCACCAGACAGGGGTGCCCACTGTCGCCCTTGTTGTTTGCTCTAGCAATTGAGCCACTCGCGGCCCTTATTCGCTTGTCACCTCATATCGTGGGGTTTAGGTACGGTGTGGTGCAAAATAAAGTGGCTATGTACGCTGATGACACTTTGTTATTCTTGGGCGATACTGGGACATCTCTGGATGCGGCCATGGCTTTAATAGTTAGATTTGGGAGCTTCTCTGGGCTTCGGATAAATTGGCAGAAGTCTGCTTTGATGCTGGTGGATGGGCAGGCCCTGTCAGGTGGGCGAGTCAATAGTACGGTACCCTGGGTAGTTAAATATTTAGGGTTGTATATAACACCTAGACTGTTGGATTTTGAAGAACTTAATTTGACCCCGTTGGAGGGGGCGGGAATGCATGCGGGGAGAGAGAAGGTCTTGCTTATTGAACTTATGAAGAAAGTTTGGGCGAAGGTGAAACAGCTTAGAGGTGTGGGTGGAGTCAGTGAGCTTTCCCCAATATGGAACAACAACTTGTTGCCAGAATTCTCGTCTCTGTCAGGACTCCGGAACTGGGAATCTAATGAGGTAATGAGGATAGGTCAACTGACGGAGGGTAATGTGTTTAAATCATTTCAGGGTTTACAGCAGCAATTGAATATCCCCAAGGTTTGGTTCTATCAGTATCTTCAATTCAGGCATGCCTTTGAGGTCACGATGCGGAAAGGTTGTATTATAGCTAAAATGATGTGGTTCATAAACTTGTTCTCTCGATAGGGGGGAAGAGAGGATTGATATCGCAGGTATATACTCTTTTACTGGACAAATTTCGAGAAGGGTTCCCGCTTACAAGGATGAAGAAATGGGAGGATGATCTGGGGGACATTTCTAAAGATCACTGGGAAGATATACTGGAGGTAGTTCCCAGAGTGTCCCTAAGTGAACAGGGCAAGTTGTCACAATTATTCATCATCCACAGAGTATATAAAACTCCAGTATTTTTACGGAAAGTTGTAATGTAATGTGTAATAGCTGTTTTTCTTTGCATTCATTGTATGTAGCTGTATGGTGATTATCTCCTGTTATTGTCATATGCTACTGCTTTGTTTTGACTCTCAGCATTTGTGAATGAAGAGACAATTTATTTGATCAATAAAAATGATTTGATTAAAAAAGAAATAAACGAAGGTACAACTTTAGTGGTTACCACAGAAAGCGATGTACTAAGACAGTTGTCTATGCAATAATCACTCTAATCAAGAATCTGTCTCGCTTGCCAATTGATGGTAGGATTATGTTTGCTTAACCATGGTAACCCTAGCACCAAGGGAGCAGGCAGACCCTCCAGCACAAAACACAAAATGGATTCTTGATGAAAATCACCCACTTTTAAACGGATGTCCTGCACCATTTGTGACAAATATTTCTATGTGAGCAGAATCAATTGCAAACATCGAAATATTTTTGTCTAATGCACCTGTAGTCAACCCATGCATATGGACAAACTGACCATCTAGGTTAACCCCTGCCCCACTGTCAATAAACACTTCAATTCCCACAGTTCTAGAATCTATCACCACCTCAGCAGACAGGAGAAATAGGGTACTACTGGCAAATTACAAAAGTAAATTCTCAGATTCCCCACCCACACCACCAAGAGTGAGATGAGGATTAAATTTTTTTTTTTCCTTTTTCATTTTGACGCTGAACATAAGGACATACGTTAACAAAATGTCCTCTTTTTCTACAGAAAAAGCTGAGTCTCCTCTTAAGCCTAAAGTTCTTATCACCAGGTCCAGGAGTAACTCCTCCCAGCGATTGGTTCGTCACCACACATAAACTCAAGTGTCTCTCTACCCAAAGTGTCAGAAGAGGCTGCCACCTTATATGATAGTACTTCCTGAGAGTGAGGAACCTTAGATCTCTCCCTCAGGCGTCTATCAATACGTACAGCAAGGGACATGGCCGCTTCCAATAACTCAGAATATTTGTGAAACGCCAACGCGTCCTTTAGGCTCTTGAATAACCCTTGACAGAATTGACTATGGAGAGCTGGATCATTCCACTCCGTATACATAGCCCATCTCCTAAATTCTGAGCAATAGGTCTCCACAGAACACTCTCCCTGCCATAAGCCACGCAACTTACTCTCAGCCAGGAAGATCTGATCTGGGTCATCGTAGATAAGACCTAGAGCTCTGTAAAATTTATCTACCGACCAAAGGGACTGTGACTGTGAACGAAAAAGCCCAAGATTGAGCATCACCCTTAAGTAACGAAATGATTATACCCACTCTTTGATTCTCGTCCCCAGAAGTGTTAGGACGTAATCTATAATATAATTTGCACGACTCCCTGAACTGAATAAAGTTGGCACTTCCCCTAGAAAATCTGTCTGGGAGAGCGACCTTAGGTTCAAGGCAGGCCTGGTTCCCGCTGCCGGAACCAGACACCTGTGGTCTCTGGATCTGTGAGACGGTCATGCGGACATCAGTCACCTCCAAAGACAGCCCCTGCATCTGTTCGACCAGTGCAGAAATCATATCCATCGATGCACTGACACAAACAAAATGGCGGTTTTTCGTCAATTAATAATGTCACAGTGTAGGGCGAAGAACACCAGAATGACAACAGAAGGAAAATGACCAGGAACTAGGCCTTAAGGCTAGGGAAAGGGAAATGGAGACCACCTAAGGAAACCCTAAACCTAGCCCTGACTCCTGTCAGTATGAATAGACCCTAAAGGTGGAAATATTAATACACCGAAAACCTAGGCCCTAGTAACCCTAAAAATCCCTAGGATTAGTGACAGGGTCTGAGACTACTGGTTCCAGATGAACAAACCAGCGTCTCCCTGACGCCTAGTAAACAAAAAGCAAATGGGAGCAACAAAATACAAAGAAAAGTACACTTATTTTCAATAGAAAATGGATGAGCAGGAACTCAGATGAGGACCACACACCAGCTATTCAAACTTCAGGCAGAGAATATCAACCGCATGGTATAAAGTGTGAGTCCAGACTAAATAGAGGAGCAGTAATGACCACAAGCTACACCTGACACAAGAGGTGTGGTCATTACCAACAATAACACTGCAACAAGTGAAAACAGATAGGCTGTCAGATAACCTAACGTGCAGCCAGTCTCTCAGATCTTCTAACCTCTGTCACTGGAGGGACCGTGACAAAACATATTTTATATATATTGGATACAAGTCCACTCCCATCTTCCATGGCTATTATATCTATCAGGAAATGTGTGGTAGTAGGGGCACAGCTAGATGGTAATAGGCGCAATTTGCAGCAGGCATTGACCTTCCAATTAAATTTTCCCATTAGTGCGCCTACAGTGTTGGGTAAAAAATCTAAAGGCTTGTTTACAAACTGGATTTTGTGCGTGGATCTCTCACTGAAAACCATGTGGAATAAGAATCCACCTCCTATTTTTGTCAGTGGGGATGATTTGCACGTGGAAACCACCTCTGTGTTCTGATCCAAACAGATGGGAAGGAATTGGGTCTATGGGTAGGAGAACTGACTTAACCCCAGATCTTTTGCCAAAGTACATGATAATGATCCTAATTGGATCTATGGTTCCAAATATACACTCACCTAAAGAATTATTAGGAACACCTGTTCTATTTCTCATTAATGCGATTATCTAGTCAACCAATCACATGGTAGTTGCTTCAATGCATGTAGGGTTGTGGTCCTGGTCAAGGCAATCTCCTGAACTCCAAACTGAATGTCAGAATGGGAAAGAAAGGTGATTTAAGCAATTTTGAGCGTGGCATGGTTGTTGGTGCCAGACGGGCTGGTCTGAGTATTTCACAATCTGCTCAGTTACTGGGATTTTCACGCACAACCATTTCTAGGGTTTACAAAGAATGGTGTGAAAAGGGAAAAACATCCAGTATGCGGCAGTCCTATGGGCGAAAATGCCTTGTTGATGCTAGAGGTCAGAGGAGAATGGGCCGACTGATTCAAGCTGATAGAAGAGCAACGTTGACTGAAATAACCACTCGTTACAACCGAGGTATGCAGCAAAGCATTTGTGAAGCCACAACATGCACAACCTTGAGGCGGATGGGCTACAACAGCAGAAGACCCTACCGGGTACCACTCATCTCCACTACAAATAAGAAAAAGAGGCTACAATTTGCACGAGCTCACCAAAATTGGACTGTTAAATACGGCAAAAATGGTTTCTTGAACATGACAATGAGTTCACTGTACTAAAATGGCCCCCACAGTCACCAGATCTCAACCCAATAGAGCATCTTTGGGATGTGGTAAAACGGGAGATTCGTGCCCTGGATGTGCATCCCTTAAATCTCCATCAACTGCAAGATGCTATCCTATCAATATGGGCCAACATAATTGGTAAATATTCTGTAAAATTATCGATAAAATATTCTATCTACTGTCCATAGGAGAGATATATATCCTAAAAACGATGATAAAAATTTGATTCTAATAAAAATCGGTTGTGTACAGTGTTCTGCAGAAAGTCAGTTTAGTAATGTCCGATAAATTCGAGACCAAGAAACAGTGATCTTATGGCAATTTACCCACACCTGGAACAGCGGCGTCCCACTTAAACAGGGTAGGCAGCGGCGTCCCGGCCGCTACTCAATAACTTGCAAGTCACTTTACCTTCAGATCGACTTCACCTCTTGCCAGACCTCGAGATGTTCTTGCTCCCCAAACGTGCCTCCGTTATTTGTAGCACTATTTTATCGGGAGATTTTCACTGATGAGAGATGATCACTCTTTGAAAATTCTGTGCTTTCAACTTTCGTCGAAAGCACAGAATTGGTCTGACCTCTAGTCACTGGCAGCAGATAGTCGGTGTTCAGTCTTTCTGTGCAGAAAAAGTGGGGGATGTAGCACCAGACACGTTTCGGGGTCCCAGTATTCAACCCTTCCTCAGTGGTCCACTGAGGAAGGGGTGAATACTGGGACCCCAAAACTAATCAGACACCAAAAACCAACACTCAATGCATCAAAAAGAAAAACCAACATGTATATATTACTGAAAAACTATAAAAAAAATCTTTTAACGATATTGTAAAATCAGATCGTGTTTTCTGTTCAGACCTGTGGGAAAGCAACTTCCCAATTCAAACATCCAATATGCCTCATGGGGGAGGAGTTTTCATTTGTGATCTCCTCCCCTAATGGGAAGAGTAACCCTTTCCACTCCCTGAACAGAAAACGCTGTATGATGTCACTGTATGATATTCCAAATCTCTGTAACCTGTCACAAAAGTTGCAGGCTTCCCATTATCTTTTTTTTTTTTTCCTATCCGAAACTGCCTTTTGGGGAAATATTAATTTCTTTCTGTCTAAAGAGAGAGCCCATGTTTTGGGCACTCAAAAAATGGGCTCTCTCTTTAGACAGAAAGAAATTAATATTTCCCCAAAAGGCAGAAAATAACAAAAAAAGATAAAAAAAAGGGAAGCCAGCAACTTTTGTGGCAGGTTACAGTAAGGAATACACTGAGATTTGTAATATCATACAGTGACATCTCCCTGTATTAAACTTTGAGCAGGAGTGGAAAGGGATAGTCAACGAGGGGGTTAAATGTGTGGCCACAACCATAGGACAAAAAATCACCCCTAGTCTTTTCCAGGAATGATCAGCAACTCCATGTGGCTCACTTATAAAGGGAGCTACAAATGTGGTAGTAACAGATGTATCTGTTGTAAATACAATGTGACATCTACTGTAAATGGCAAGAATTTCATCATAAAACAATAAAACAATATTGGAACTGTAACAGATTATGCAATTTATTGAATCACCTGCAGAGATTGTCTTCTACAACATGTAGGTTGCACTACAAAACAAATAAAGGCAGAATACGCATTTATCAGATATACCATATTATGAAACTCGCAATGTATCTGCAGTCAGTTTTCACTTTGCCACTGTGCACACAGGAGATACAAGAGCGTTTTCTGTTCAGGGAGTGGAAAGGGTTATGGTACTTTTACACTAGCGTTATTCTTTTCCGGTATTGAGTTCCGTCCTAGGGGCTCAATACCGGAAAAAAAAACAGATCAGTTTTATCCTAATGCATTCTGAATGGAGAGCAATCCGTTCAGTATGCATCAGGATGTCTTCAGTTCCGTCCCTTTACGGCTTTTGGCCGGAGAAAATACCGCCGCATGCTGCGTTTTTTTCTCCGGCCAAAATTCCGGAACACTGCCGAATGCATTAACGGATGCATTAACGCCGCATCCGGTACCAAGTGTTCTGGAAATTGCCGTGTCGCGGGATCCGGTTTTACGGTCTGCCCCTGCGCGGGGATATAAGAGGAGCTGGTGGCGCAGCTTCCTGTTTGTCTCTTTGCTCCAGCCTGCGAGGGAGAAGGAAGCACGCCATTGAAGGTGAGTGTAAAGTTTTTTTTTTTTTCATGTTGCAACAATAGAAAAATGTAATATAAGCAGCTACTTATACATAGGAGCTGTATGTTATAAGTACATAGGTGATGCTAGGAGTAGTACTACCTAGGTGCTACTACTCCTAGCATCACCTATGTACTTATACTACCTGCAGTCCCTATGCAAAAGTACATAGGGACTGCAAGTAGTATGATTACATAGTGGATGCTAGGAGTAGTAGTCCTAGGTACTGCTTCTCCTAGCATCCACTATGTACTTATACTACCTTCAGTCCCTATGCAAAAGTACATAGGGACTGCAGGTGGTATAAGTACATAGTGGATGCTAGGAGTAGCAGTACCAAGGTCTACTACTCTTAGCATCCGCTGTATACTTATACTACCTGCAGTCACTATGTACTTTTGCAAACGTACATAGGGACTGGAGGTAGTATAAGTACATAGTGGATGCTATGAGGCTTGCTGTTCTGTAAAGCAAATAAAAAAAATAAAAAATTAGCAATTGTATTTTGGTGGAGAACCTCTGGATAGAGGTGAGCAAAGCGACTTCTGATGCTACATAGGAAGATGCATTGCAAAAAAAATTCTGTTCAGGGACCAGGACGACTGATCCATGTAAAGGAAAGAATGAATGAGGCCATGCATCGTGAGATTTTGAGTGAAAACCTCCTTCCATCAGCAAGGGCATTGAAGATGAAACGTGGCTGGGTCTTTCAGCATTACAATGATCCCAAACACACTGCCCGGGCAACGAAGGAGTGGCTTCGTAAGAAGCATTTCAAGGTCCTGGAGTGGCCTAGCCAGTCTCCAGATCTCAATCCCATAGAAAACCTTTGGAGGGAGTTGAAAGTCCATGTTGCCCAGCGAAAGCCCCAAAACATCACTGCTCTAGAGGAGATCTGCATGGAGGAATGGGACAAAATACCAGCAACAGTGTCTGAAAACCTTGTGAAGACTTACAGAAAATGTTTGACCTCTGTAATGACCGGCGTCACACACAGGGAGGAAAACAGGGAAAGCCCTGCCCAAGGGAGAGGGAAAGGTGGTGACCCCTAACTCACCTTGCGGCTGGCACCTGACTGCCCTGACGTCCCTAGACGGGTTCCTCACCCGTGCGGCGATCACGTGCCTAAACCCTGGCTTTCCCTGAAATGAGCCCTAGATAGTGAACGGGCCGGTGGGATCGCAAGTCCGCACCACTGCACTAAGAGGGAAACACCAGGGAGAGGACAGACAAATACAAACAAACACAAACACCCAGGTGGGCGACCACAGCAGTCCACAAAGGTCCAACAGGGATCCGGAGGGTAGCGTTCTGAAACAACCATCCGAGAACGCAGCAACACAGCTCCAGTGGGTCAGAATAGATGTCCAGGCAGGAAGCTCTATCTCTGGCAACCAGAGAAGTGTGAGAGAGGAATATAAGGAGGTTTGGGAGTGCTGGACAAGGAACAGCTGAGGAGAAGGAGCTACGGATCCCTGAGTGAGCCAAAAGGGTTTGCAAAGCAAACCCAGAAAGCTACCACAAGGAAAACAGCCCTATCTTAAATAGAGCGTGCAGCCAACCTCTGCGACTTCCTGACCCCGGGTATAACGGAGTCAGGCGTGGTTCTCGATACCCTCGTGACAGTACCCCCCTCTCTACGAGGGGCCTCCGGACACTCAGGACCAGGTCTCTCAGGATGAGAGGCATGAAAAACCCGAACTAACCTGTCGGCGTTTACCTCAGACGCAGGAACCCACATTCTTTCCTCGGGACCGTAACCTCTCCAATGCACCAGATATTGAAGAGAGCGGCGGACCCGACGAGAATTAACAATTTTGGATATCTGAAATTCTAGATTACCATCCACGACAACAGGAGGGAGTGGCAGCGGTGATGGTTCTATAGGTGGAACATATTTTTTGAGTAACGACTTATGAAAAACATTATGAATTTTAAAAGTCTGAGGTAACTCCAGGCGAAAAGCCACGGGGTTGATGATGGCTACAATTTTGTAAGGGCCAATAAACCTAGGACCCAATTTCCAAGAGGGAACCTTTAATTTAATATTCCTAGTAGACAACCACACATAGTCATTCACTCCTAGGTCCGGACCTGGCGACCGTCTCTTATCAGCCATGCATTTGTATTTACCTCCCATATTTTTCAAGTTAGCTTGCACCTTCTGCCATACCGATGAAAGAGATGACGAAAAACGTTCCTCTTCGGGAACCCCAGAAGACCCCCCCTCTTTGAAAGTACAGAATTGGGGATGAAAACCATATGCACCAAGAAATGGTGACTTGCCAGTGGATTCCTGACGACGATTATTTATGGCAAACTCAGCTAACGGTAAATATGATGACCACAACTCTTGGTTTTCAGACACAAAACATCTTAGATATGTCTCAAGGTTTTGGTTGGTACGCTCAGTCTGTCCATTCGACTGAGGATGGAAAGCTGAGGAAAAGGATAAGTGTACCCCCAAACGGGAACAAAAAGCTTTCCAAAATTTAGAAATAAACTGGGTACCCCGATCCGAAACAACATCGGAGGGGACCCCGTGAAGCTTCACGATTTCACTGACGAATACCTGAGCAAGAGTCTTAGCATTAGGTAGTGCGGGTAACGCAATGAAGTGTACCATTTTGCTAAACCTGTCCACTACTACCAAAATAACTGTTTTACCCGCAGACAAAGGTAAGTCAGTGATAAAATCCATTGACAGATGTGTCCACGGTCTATTGGGAATGACGAGTGGTAATAGAGACCCTGCAGGACGTGTATGTGAAACTTTTGCGCGCGCACAGGTAGAACAAGAAGACACAAAATCTAATACATCCTGACGCAACCTTGGCCACCAAAAACGACGAGACAATAGCTCCAAGGTTGCTTTACTACCCGGGTGCCCAGCAAGTGCCGAATTATGATGTTCCTTTAATAATTCGAAACGCAGGTTCAACGGTACAAACAATTTCTCTGAGGGGCAAGAGACCGGGGCGTCCCCCTGGGCCTCTAGCACTTTCCCCTCCAAAACAGAGTGTACCGCAGAGACAACCACTCCTCTCTGTAGAATGGGCACCGGATCACTCACAGTACCCCCTCCAGGGAAACAACGAGATAGTGCATCAGCCTTGGTGTTCTTTGCCCCAGGACGATAGGTAATCACAAAGTTAAACCTGGTAAAAAATAGCGACCACCTAGCCTGTCTAGGGGTGAGACGCTTAGCTGATTCGAGGTACAGGAGATTCTTGTGGTCCGTAATCACAGTGACGGGGTGGACTGCCCCCTCTAAGAAGTGACGCCACTCCTCAAACGCAAGTTTAATAGCTAATAGTTCCCTATTGCCAATATCGTAGTTCTTTTCTGCTGCAGATAGTTTTTTAGAAAAGAAAGCACAAGGGCGCCATTTGCCAGGAGACGGACCCTGAGACAGCACAGCCCCCACTCCCACCTCTGACGCATCGACTTCAACAATAAAAGGCTGAGAGACATCAGGTTGGACTAATACAGGTGCTGAGGTAAACCTCTCTTTTAGAGAGGAAAAAGCAACTTTAGCGGCGTCAGACCATTTAGAAAAATCAGTCCCCTTCCTAGTCATATCAGTAAGCGGTTTTACAATAAGTGAATAATCTTTAATGAATTTCCTATAGAAATTTGCGAAGCCCAAGAACCGTTGTAGTGCTTTGAGGTTCTCAGGAAGATCCCAATCTAAAATTGCCTGGACCTTCCTAGGATCCATACGGAAACCTGACGCAGATAAAAAATAACCCAGGAATTGTATCTCCTGAACGGCGAAGACACATTTTTCAATCTTAGCATATAATTCATTCATCCGTAGGACCTGCAGTACTTGTCTGACATGCACCTCATGTGTTTTCAGATCAGATGAATAAATTAAAATATCATCTAGGTATATTACCACAAACCTGCCGATTAGATGACTAAAAATGTCATTAACGAAATGTTGAAAGACGGCAGGAGCATTGGTCAGACCGAAAGGCATAACTAGATTTTCATAATGCCCCTCAGGGGTGTTAAACGCTGTCTTCCACTCATCCCCCTCCTTAATACGAATCAGATTGTAGGCCCCCCTAAGATCAAGTTTGGAGAACCACCTAGCACCCGCAATCTGATTAAACAGGTCAGGAATGAGAGGAAGAGGGTATGGGTCTCGGATGGTTATCCGATTTAATTCGCGAAAATCTAAGCAAGGACGCAGGCCCCCATCTTTCTTTTTAACGAAGAAAAACCCTGCAGCCACGGGTGAAGAAGAGGGTCTGATGTGTCCCTTAGCCAAGCTCTCGGAGATATAATCTTTCATGGCTTGTCTCTCTGGACCCGAAAGATTATATAACCTGGTCTTGGGTAATTTTGCGCCGGGAATAAGGTTAACCGGGCAATCATAAGGACGATGAGGTGGTAACTTCTGACAACCTTTTTCAGAAAAAACATCCTCAAAATCCGAAATAAATGTAGGTAGGGTAGTTATGGAGGCGACTAAGCAATTGCTATTTAAGCAATTTTCTCTGCACTGCTCACTCCACTCCAATATCTCCCTGGCCTGCCAATCCACCACTGGATTGTGCGCTACCAACCAGGGAAGGCCCAGCACCACCGGAGTGGGAAGCCCCTCCAGAACATAACCTGAAAGCATCTCGTTATGGTGGTCCCCTACCCGAAGGTGTAAATTATGAACGATGTGGGTGAGGTTTCTCTGAGACAGGGGAGCAGAATCAATAGCGAATATGGGAATGGGTCTCTGTAACGTACAGAGAGACAAACCCAAAGAGCGGGCAAAATTGGCATCTATCAAATTTACCCCTGCTCCACTGTCTAGAAAGAAAGAAATAGTCTCTGTCTTATCACCAAAAATAATAACCGCTGGCAACACAAATTGCGATGTACGTATGAAGGAGACGTATACCCCCCGGCTGACATCCTCCACACAGCCTGGGGTTAGTAGTTTTTCCGACGGTCTTTTGTTTCTGAGGAAAGAACGACAGACATTAATGAAATGACCCCTCTCCCCACAAAAAAAACAAACCCCACGCCTACGGCGAGCCTCAGGAGGACGGACCTGACGAGTAGTTCCTCCTAGCTGCATAGGCTCGTCTAAGTCCGTACAGACTAACTGCTGCTTGGGAGGGGTTACCAATTTCTCCGGTTCTTTCAACCTGTCCCTAAGGCGTCTCTCTATACGGATAGAAAGGGACATAACCGCATCAAGGGAAACGGGGGTCTCATATAATGCAAGCGCATCCTTAACCCTTTCGGATAACCCAGAGCAGAACTGACTCCTGAGAGCCGGGTCGTTCCATTGGGTATCCGTAGCCCACCTACGGAATTCAGAGCAATAATCCTCTACCGGCCGCTCTCCTTGTAAGAGTCTCTGTAATCTTGATTCAGCCAGTGCTACTCGGTCAGGGTCGTCATATATGAGACCCAAGGCCCCGAAAAACTCATCCACTGACCGAAGAGCCTGGGAATCAGTAGGTAAAGAGAACGCCCAGGACTGCGGGTCCCCCTGCAGCAGGGAAATAACAACCCCCACCCGCTGATCTTCATTACCAGAGGAGTAAGGGCGCAGTTTAAAGTATAACTTACAGGCCTCACGGAACGTCAAAAACTTGTCCCTTCCCCCAGAAAATCTGTCAGGGAGAGGGACCTTGGGTTCCGCAACAACCTGGTTACCAGTAGCAACCGCTGGGCTTGCGGTCGGTTGTAATTGCTGCTGTTGCTGGAGGACCGACGCCTTCAATCCTACCACCTCCAAAGACAGGCCACGAAATTGTTTGGACAGAGCAGCAATTTGATCCATACTGGATTTTTTTTACCTACACAAAATAAGGGCCAGAGATAATGTAATGACCGGCGTCACACACAGGGAGGAAAACAGGGAAAGCCCTGCCCAAGGGAGAGGGAAAGGTGGTGACCCCTAACTCACCTTGCGGCTGGCACCTGACTGCCCTGACGTCCCTAGACGGGTTCCTCACCCGTGCGGCGATCACATGCCTAAACCCTGGCTTTCCCTGAAATGAGCCCTAGATAGTGAACGGGCCGGTGGGATCGCTAGTCCGCACCACTGCACTAAGAGGGAAACACCAGGGAGAGGACAGACAAATACAAACAAACACAAACACCCAGGTGGGCGACCACAGCAGTCCACAAAGGTCCAACAGGGATCCGGAGGGTAGCGTTCTGAAACAACCATCCGAGAACGCAGCAACACAGCTCCAGTGGGTCAGAATAGATGTCCAGGCAGGAAGCTCTATCTCTGGCAACCAGAGAAGTGTGAGAGAGGAATATAAGGAGGTTTGGGAGTGCTGGACAAGGAACAGCTGAGGAGAAGGAGCTACGGATCCCTGAGTGAGCCAAAAGGGTTTGCAAAGCAAACCCAGAAAGCTACCATAAGGAAAACAGCCCTATCTTAAATAGAGCGTGCAGCCAACCGCTGCGACTTCCTGACCCCGGGTATAACGGAGTCAGGCGTGGTTCTCGATACCCTCGTGACAACCTCTGTTATTGCCAAGGGTATATAACAAAGTATTGAGATGAACTTTTGTTATTGACCGAATACTTATTTTCCACCATAATTTGCAAATAAATTCTTTAAAAATCATACAATGTGATCTTCTTTTTTTTTTTTTCTCATTATCTGTCTCATAGTTGAGGTATACCTATGATGAAAATTACAGGCCTCTCTCATCTTTTTAAGGCCTCATGCACACGACCGTTGTGTGCATCCGTGGCCGTTGTGCCGTTTTCCGTTTTTTTTCGCGGACCCATTGACTTTCAATGGGTCCGTGGAAAAATCGGAAAATGCACCGTTTTGCAGCCGAGGCCGTGATCCGTGTATCCTGTCCGTCAAAAAAATATGACCTGTCCTATTTTTTTGACGGACAACGGTTCACGGACCCATTCAAGTCAATGGGTCCGTGAAAGAACACGGATGCACACAAGATTGGCATCCGTGTCCGTGATCCGTGGCCGTAGGTTGCTTTCATACAGACGGATCCGAAATCCGTCTGCATAAAAGCTTTTTCTGATCTAAGTTTTCACTTTGTGAAAACTCATTTCCGACAGTATATTCTAACACAGAAGCGTTCCCATGGTGATCCCCCCCCCCATCAGGGCTGCCAGGCAGCAGGGGGCAGACCCCCCCTCCCCAGTTTGAATATCGTTCCCCCCCCCCCCCATCATTGGTGGCAGCGGAGTTCCGATCGGAGTCCCAGTTTAATCGCTGGGGCTCCGATCGGTAACCATGGCAACCAGGAAGCTACTGCTTCCCTGGTTGTCATGGTTACTTAGCAATAGTACAATAGTAGAAGATTCATACTTACCTGCTTGCTGCTGCGATGTCTGTGACCGGCCGGGAGCTCCTCCTACTGGTAAGTGACAGTTCTTTAGCAATGCACCGCACAGACCTTTCACTTACCAGTAGGTGGAGCTCCCGGCCGGTCACAGACATCGCAGCAGCAGGCAGGTAAGTATGAATCTTCTACAATTGTACTATTGCTAAGTAACCATGGCAACTAGGGATGCAGTAGCTTCCTGGTTGCCATGGTTACCGATCGGAGCCCCAGCGATTAAACTGGGACTCCGATCGGAACTCCGCTGCCACCAATGATGGGGGGGGGGGGAGATGGAGGGGGGCGATGGGCACACACTGTGCCACCAACGATTTTTAACTATAGAGGGAGGAAGGGGGGGGGCGATGGGCACACACTGTGCCACCAACGATTTTTAAATATAGAGGGAGGAAGGGGGGGGCGATGGGCACACACTGTGCCACCAACGATTTTTAACTATAGAGGGAGGAAGGGGGGGGCGATGGGCACACACTGTGCCACCAACGATATTCAAACTGGGGAGGGGGGGTCTGCCCCCTGCTGCCTGGCAGCCCTGATCTCTTACAGGAGAATATGATAGTACAATTAACCCCTTTAGGTGCCGCACCTGAAGAGGTTAATTGTGCTATCATATCCCCCTGTAAGAGATCGGGTGGTGCCAGGCAGCAGGGGGCAGTCTTGTACCAAGTTTGCAGTGTATTCTAACCTGAAGCGTCCCCATCACCATGGGAACGCCTCTGTGTTAGAATATACTGTCGGAAATGAGTTTCACGAAGTAGCTCATATCCGACAGTATATTCTAACGTAGAGGCGTTCCCATGGTGATGGGGACGCTTCAAGTTATGTTCGGGTGTCCGCCTGGCCGTGCGGAGGCAAGCGGATCCGTCCAGACTTATAATGTAAGTCAATGGGGACGGATCCGTTTGAAGATGACACACTGTGGCTCAATTTTCAAACGGATCCGTCCCCATTGACTTGCATTGTAATTCAGGACGGATCCGTTTGGCTCTGCACGGCCAGGCGGACGCCAAAACGACTTTTTTTTCATGTCCGTGGATCCTCCAAAAATCAAGGAAGACCCACGGACGAAAAAACGGTCACGGATCACGGACCCCGTTTTTTCGGACCGTGAAAAAAAACTGTCGTGTGCATGAGGCCTAAGTGGGAGAACTTGCACAATTGGTGGCTGACTAAATACTTTTTTGCCCCACTGTATGCAACTAGACTCAATGTATGGTTTTATAGTATTAAAGAAGAAAATTGCGATGGCACACTCTCATTTGGATAAAAACTATTTAATGTTTTTAGTTAAGAAATGTTTAGTTTGTGATAAAATTTCTCTATATAATAAGATTTAAATAAAAATGAAAATGATAGCGAGAGTTCAAAGTCTTTTAAAGAGTCTCTTCAGTGAATCTTGGCTAGTGGTATCATATAGGACAAATTAGAATAGTTCACTTTTGTGGGTTGGCGTTGTCCTTCCAAGACTGTGCAATGTAGTTAGTGCAAAAAAAGGTCCAGTATATCAAAAAGGTGGTGCAAAAAATATTTAAAACATAGAAACATTTTCAGTTGATTAAAATATAAAACTTGAAAAAAAGTGCTCAATTGAGACAAATGATGTGCACAACAAAAGTTGGTTGGTGTCTGTGTGTTGTCTGCAGACTGGTGGGTATATCTTATATTAGGTATTTCTGTGTTGTAACACTGACCGGTGATAGTAGGTATAAGTGCCACAGTTTTTGTCCTTATGTTCACCGGGTTTCCCAGTGTTGGGATCTCTGCCTTATGAGGAGATGACAACTCTGCTAGCAAATGTTCAGTATACTTTAAAAATCTATTATATGCTCTCCCAGTAATGTTCTATTATGATCGCTACTGTTTGCAGTGCATATAGTTACAATGTAGAGGAACAGTAATGATGATACTGTACTTTACCCTTCTTCATCTGTTGCGGTACTTTTCCTTTAGGCAAGGACCTGCGTGGCGTCCCACGTGATCTCTAGCCTTATCATGTGATACGCGCACGTGATTGTGATGCGGTTTGACGTCACTTGGTATTTGGTCTCTGATTGGCCAATCCTTTCCACTGCGGGAAAATTTGAAAGAATATCGCGGTGGTTGATATTTTTCATCCAAATGCTTTTCAATTCCAATATGTCCGTTTTTATTGTAGTCCTTACTAGTTCCTCAGACCAGACGCATTTCGGGACACTTATGGTCCCTTCCTCAGTGGTCAAGTTGTGGTGTGTCCGGAGCAAGTGAGGATTTATGTGCTGTTTTCTTTAAGGGGTGTTGCTTTCAATTTACTTGGGTTGTTTGAGAATCCTGGTCCGGATTTTATCAGCGGCTGTATGATATGTCTGGCAGCAGTTTGTGGGTTATAACGTTTGTAGTAGAACCATGGGCCCAGTCACCAGTCACCGGCAAGTGAGCACCTCTATCCATATAGACCGACAGGTGAGCCTCAGGAACTATTCTATTAATGTATGGTTTTAACCTCTTAAGGACACATGACGTACCGAAATGTCATGTATGGTTCCGATCGCCGCAGCTCACTAACACCATCACACAATAATCATCTACAATTTAGTCGCATTAACTGATCCCCTCTATCATCATTATAATAATCATCATCATCACTGTTGCCATTATCATTATTATCGTCATTTATTATCACCCACATTGACCACCACACTTTTATACCCTCAGGTTGCCCCCTCAATCTACCTCATCTCATCCCAGTTTGTCCACCCATGTATCACCAACCACCCATATTACTGACATCAGGTATACTGAGCGCACTGACATCAACAGAACTCACCGCAGCAGCCCGTAAGTAGCCCCGCCCCCCCGCCTTCTCACATCCTCCAATGGACTGCCGGCAAACTACCACACCTTCCCCCTCTGTTCGGCTCTTAAAGCCGCGCTACACAGGACCCGGCACCAGGTAATGCTCTGACCATTTAAACCAACACCATGTATCCCAGTGAATCAGATTATTCAAGTTAATAAACCACTCAAACCAAATTTTGAACTTTAATCCAACATAGAAAATAATGTCTTTTCCTTTATTCTAACTCTAGTAATTGAACCAGCCCTGTCAATCGTGTATACCCGGCCCCTAAGGTAACTGCCTCCATCATCTCCCCCCATGTGCCTCCCCTTACCGCCACTACACCTATCTATACCATTATATCTTTTTGACTGTTGTGCATGTGTATGTATGTATATGTGTATCTATATGTATAAATTTGCTTCTTATTCCACATGCGGATGTGTGTGTGTATATTTATGGCTCATCACCACCCAAGGTACCACTGACGGCATACCAGGCCCACTGTCATCTTTCAACTAAAAGTACACTTGTGGTTAGCCCAATCGCAACTGGGGCAGTTATACAACCAATTAATTATGAACCCCCTGACAGTTGCACCCATATTTATATTTACATTTATATTCATTTTTATTTTATTTTAATCATAATATTATATCATTCCATCTGTTCTCAGCTTCCTCTTGCATTTTAATTTTTTAGCGTGAATTTTATACCGCGAATTTTAATCCCACATCTATTGATCTATTATCATTATGATCTGTTATTATTATTATTATTATTATTATTTACATACCTATATATATATATTGTTGTTCGTTATGTTTTATCCTTATGTATTATCCCCTGACACCACTACTTCACATACTACTGTTTCTTTTAGACTTGATAAAGGAGTATTTTTACTCCGAAACACGTTGTCATCTGAACAAATAAATATTTCTAAAAAGACGACATTCGCTATTGTGGTTTTGCGCCAAAAGGTATCACAGTGTGTACAAGCTAGTACACAGCCCTTTCACAGTCTCTATCTGCTGGTCCATCTCTCCCTCTGAACTCCCCTCCTCTTCCTCTCTTGTGGGCACCCACGTGACGTCCATCGACATGTCATCATCAACTTCACCTTCCCCACCACTAACATTAGAGATCTCGGAGTAGGCAGCAACAGCAGGGACCAACCTCCTTGGGCTGATCTGGGTACTGTCGTCAGATTGCTAAGTGGCAGCCGTTGCTACCTCCTCTTCCTGATCCGATGCCAAGAATGGCTGCGCATCGGAAATTACTTGTAATGGATCGAAAAATAATTCCTGTGACTCGAGTGGGGGGGATATGGTGGTGGTGTCTTTGGGGATGCACACAGCAGAGAGTGAAGAGGGTGCAGATAGAAAGGATGAGGAGGGTGCAGAAGCGGAAGGCTGAGTGAGCCACTCAACCAAGTCTGGTGCGTCCTTTGACGAAATTGAACGCACCTTCTGCAACTTCCCACTTAGGCTCTGGCCTGGTGCTCCTGCCCGACCCCTACCACCCCTGCGGAATGGGCCTGCCTCTTCCTCTGCCTGTCATTTTTTAAATGACCCTGTGACAAAAGTCTCTATAGAAGCGCAGTATTTGTGGAAGTAGGTGTATAACAACCCGCTTCAAACAGCTGTTTTGGGGGGCGACTGGTATATCACACCATTTATAATTATTTTTTTCCAGTACCGTTTGTCACTGTGTGTAGCAGAGGGAAGGCAGCAAAACAGCAAACAAATGCTGCAGTACTCAAATACACTATAAAGAAAGTATATTGGTATATAACACCCCGCTTCAATCAGTCGTTTTGGGGGGCCACTGGTATATTACACCAGTTATAATAATTTTTTGTAATTGTGTTTGTCACTCTGTGTAGCTGCAGTATCGCTGCAGAACTGCTCACCAGTCACCACCACTGCTGCACAATACAAATGCACTATAATATACTTTCTATGTTAGAAAGTATATTATAAGTGTATTACACCCCTCTGTACTGCACACCTATTAATAGTACACCTATACCAGTCCTTAAAAGGACTTTTGTGGACCTATTAGCTAGTGATTTGTCTCCCTAACAGTCTGTCCCTTCTCCACACAGCAACCTCTCCCTACACTGACAAAGGACAGAATGTCAAATGGCGGCCAGATCAGGTCTATTTATAAAGTAGGCGGTATGTCCATGTGCTGAAACTTTTCAATTGGTTGTCCTGTACCACCTTATGGGTGTGTCATGGGTCAAAGTTCTTCACAATGTAAAAGAATATGGCGGGCGCGAATATCGTCATATGTTCGCATGTTTGGCGAATCGCGAACACGCAAAGTTCGCCGCAAACCGATCACCGGGCCATCTAGTCATCTGGTCCTGCTCCATATATTCACGACACCAAGGACAGAAAGCTACGTCGTCATAGGAGTATTTTATGTGGACCATATTTCAATGGACATTTATCAACATATATACGCCACTTCTTTGCAGTAAAATATGCAGCTTTTCCCCCGCTCACATCACTTTTCTGAAGTTTATCATTGATGGGGAAGCAGGCGGGCTAACATGGAGCTGGTGTAGATTTAAGGCTGTCACACGGCCTGCTGGAGAAAGCGCCTCTATATAATTCCAACAGCACATAAGGACTTAAATGACCCCCTTTAATTTCACTGATGATACATGCATTCAATAGTCAGTATGCAATAATTAAACATAGTTTAAAAATGTTATATTGTGGTGAACTAATATTTTCGATGTTTGAGTTATCTTGTGAGTCTGGTATCTATCTGTTCTAAAGGTTTTTGGGTTTATAGCCACAATAGCATGGCGAGCCTGGTGACAACCATATTTAAGAATAGATCTAGAACAACCATTTGGCTACTCCCAGTTGGGATTCATTTACCCAGCTGCAGTGGTGGTATCACATAGACAACACATACAGGTCCTTCTAAAAAAATTAGCATATTGTGATAAAGTTCATTATTTTCTGTAATGTACTGATAAACATTAGACTTTCATATATTTTAGATTCATTACACACAACTGAAGTAGTTCAAGCCTTTTATTGTTTTTATATTGATGATTTTGGCATACAGCTCATGAAAACCCAAAATTCCTATCTAAAAAAATTAGCATATCATGAAAAGGTTCTCTAAACGAGCTATTAACCTAATCATCTGAATCAACTAATTAACTCTAAACACCTGCAAAAGATTCCTGAAGCTTTTAAAAACTCCCAGCCTGGTTCATTACTCAAAACCGCAATCATGGGTAAGACTGCCGACCTGACTGCTGTCCAGAAGGCCATCATTGACACCCTCAAGCAAGAGGGAAAGACACAGAAAGAAATTTCTGAACGAATAGGCTGTTCCCAGAGTGCTGTATCAAGGCACCTCAGTGGGAAGTCTGTGGGAAGGAAAAAGTGTGGCAGAAAACGCTGCACAACGAGAAGAGGTGACCGGACCCTGAGGAAGATTGTGGAGAAGGACCGATTCCAGACCTTGGGGGACCTGCGGAAGCAGTGGACTGAGTCTGGAGTAGAAACATCCAGAGCCACCGTGTACAGGCGTGTGCAGGAAATGGGCTACAGATGCCGCATTCCCCAGGTCAAGCCACTTTTGAACCAGAAACAGCGGCAGAAGCGCCTGACCTGGGCTACAGAGAAGCAGCACTGGACTGTTGCTCAGTGGTCCAAAGTACTTTTTTCGGATGAAAGCAAATTTTGCATGTCATTCGGAAATCAAGGTGCCAGAGTCTGGAGGAAGACTGGGGAGAGGGAAATGCCAAAATGCCTGAAGTCTAGTGTCAAGTACCCACAGTCAGTGATGGTCTGGGGTGCCATGTCAGCTGCTGGTGTTGGTCCACTGTGTTTTATCAAGGGCAGGGTCAATGCAGCTAGCTATCAGGAGATTTTGGAGCACTTCATGCTTCCATCTGCTGAAATGCTTTATGTAGATGAAGATTTCATTTTTCAGCACGACCTGGCACCTGCTCACAGTGCCAAAACCACTGGTAAATGGTTTACTGACCATGGTATTACTGTGCTCAATTGGCCTGCCAACTCTCCTGACCTGAACCCCATAGAGAATCTGTGGGATATTGGGAAGAGAAAGTTGAGAGACGCAAGACCCACCACTCTGGATGAGCTTAAGGCCGCTATCGAAGCATCCTGGGCCTCCATAACACCTCAGCAGTGCCACAGGCTGATTGCCTCCATGCCACGCCGCATTGAAGCAGTCATTTCTGCAAAAGGATTCCCGACCAAGTATTGAGTGCATAACTGAACATAATTATTTGAAGGTTGACTTTTTTTGTATTAAAAACACTTTTCTTTTATTGGTCGGATAAAATATGCAAATTTTTTTAGATAGGAATTTGGGGTTTTCATGAGCTGTATGCCAAAATCATCAATATTAAAACAATAAAAGGCTTGAACTACTTCAGTTGGTGTGTAATGAATCTAAAATATATGAAAGTCTAATGTTTATCAGTACATTACAGAAAATAATGAACTTTATCACAATTTTTTTTAGAAGGACCTGTACAGCCACTCACTAGCTTTAGAAATGCATCATAGAGGCCAATAGGCTGCAGTTGTCATTTATAGTTGAAGTTATGTCACGGTCACAGCCAGCTAAACAAGCCCGGACAGGAGAACCAGAAGCAGAGACACTACAATTGTTATGTAAGTACTGCTCAGTTCTTTATTGTAGGCCATTCTCCAGAGTTGTCTGTTTTTCTTGCTGGAACTGATCAATCTCTTTAATATATGGTTCTTCCTTATACCAATTCCCACCTGTTGTATTTTTTTTAATAGAAAAAAGAATGATAACTTCCTGTAAAGTAATTATTTTTTATTGTTATAAAACTAAAGAAATAATTATAATTCAGTTCTTTCATCCTGGAAACATTGATGATTTAATCTCCAGACCGTCAGACGTTACGTTAGGGTGTCTATGTAATCTGATGATAATATTTCTCAAAGACGGATCGAACTGTTTATATAGATTTTCCATTTTACTGTAAATGTTGATATTAAAGTTTCTGATATGATGTTATTATAAGATCTGTGATGTTAAGAGATGAACTATGATGGTATAGTTGGTTATTCCAATGTATTGATGGAGCAGCAACAGAAGATGGCTCTAAGGAACCGTGATGGACGATGACTCTCAGTTTTTTTGCTTCTGCTGTTTTTTCTTAGACATTTTGGAATCCACCATCTTCTTATTGGTAAATCCACACTTGGCCAGGCCTCCTTCACCTCAAGTACTGAAGGTATGAGTGAATCCATGCTTGGCCAGGCCTCCTTCACATGAAGTAGTGAAGGTTTGGATGAATTCACATTTGGCCAGGCTTCTTTCGCATCAAGTTCTGAAGGTATTAGTGACTCCACACTTGGCCTGGCCTCCTTCATATGAAGCACTGAAGGTATGAGTGAATCCATGCTTGGCCAGGCCTCCTTCACATGAAGTAGTGAAGGTTTGGGTGAATTCACACTTGGCCAGGCTTCTTTCACATCAAGTTCTAATGGTATTAGTGACTCCACACTTGGCCAGGCCTCTATCATATGATGTCCCATAGGCCTGCTGATGTCCATTTCCTCTCTATCGAAAATGTTCTCCTCTTCATTCTCTCTTTCCTCCTCCTCTTGCTCTTCATCCACCTCTAGAATTGTCTCTAGGGTTGGCCAAAAATTAACTTCACCAAACTTTGATGGCCAGAATGCCGGCTCAGCCTCCTCCACCATCTGCCTCCATATCACATCTGTGAACTCCTCCTCTTCCTCGGTCTGTTTCATTTTGGAAATATCCAAACCACTCACAATCGCAACCAGTACTGAAATAAAGGGGGAAAAGGATTAAAATGGATACAGGGATAGATAGATATATAGATAGATAGATAGATATAATAACAAAAGACGAGGCAGAACTCCAAGTACGGTGAATGGGTGAGGACCCGTTTATTTCCAAGCCTTTCAAATACACGGGTCCTCACCCATTCACAGTACTTGTTTTCTTCTGTTATTAGATAGATAGATATATAGAATGGATGGACACTGTTATAATTGTCTCATGAGATAAAATGAAGCTTCTAATCTTAGTAAGTAATGGAGGGAGACAAAGATACAGAACAGTTGATAGACGGACATCACATGGAGGAGACTTATAGGTAGAAAACAAATAGAAAAACATGAAGGATGCGACAGACTCCTCCAGTGCAGACTTACCACCACTGACAACTAGAACCTTCAGGTGATTCTGAGCTCTGCCACTCCTTATATAAGGTGTGTGATGTCATAATGTTTAGGGGCAGAGCCAATGATGACAACATTCCGTGACCATAAATAAGCAGTGGCTTTTTTTTTTTTTTTAAAGGGACAGCCAATCACATTTACGGTTGATATACACACATACTAAAAATGCAACATATACAGGTGAAACTCGAAAAATTAGAATATTGTGCAAAGTTCATTTATTTCAGTAATGCAAATTAAAAGGTGAAACTAATATATAAGATAAACTCATGCAAAGCGAGATATTTCAAGCCTTTATTTGTAATAATTTGGATGATTATGGCTTACAGCTTATGAAAACCCCAAAGTCACAATCTCAGGTACCCTTTGCTCAGGGGGTAAGGATTAATTAGCTGACTAGAGAGTGACACTTTGAGCCTAGAATATTGAACGATATTCTAATTTTTCGAGTTTCACCTGTATATAAAGGCAGGCTCGGACTGGCCCACAGGGGTGCAGGTGAATCACCCGGTGGGCCCTTGAGCAAGTGGCACATAACACAGTAGACTTACTGCAAAACATACATATCCTCAATGTACAGCACCTCAACCAGCCTATGTTCATATAAAAAACTTGATAGATTATAAAAGAAACTCCCCAGTTTATTATTAGAGACACAATCAGAGCTGAGAAGACTTCTACGTATAGAGTAAAGCTAGCCGGTATCCTCTTTTTTCCAGGTCTTACCTGCAGGGACCCCCATATTCAATCATCTGGTAGCATCTTGGGTCCGCATCCGGACCCTAAAATGGGTCCGCATCCGTTACGCAGCTTTAGCGGAACGGTTACAGACCCATTGATTTTCAATTCCAGTCAGCAAAATTAGGCGTTCACAGGATAAATATGTAAGTGAGGGCGAGTACAGGCCCCAAAAATGAGCCAATAGGCGTTCACCTGACAGCAAAGAACTTTGTATTATGTGGCTGGAGGTACATCAGCCGTTCACAGGATAAATAAGAGTCAGCCAGTGCAGGCCCCAAAAATTAGCCAATAGGCGTTGACCTGACTGCAAAGAACTTTGTATTACGTGGCTGGAGGTACATTAGCCTGTCACAGGATAAATAAGTAAGTGTCGGCCAGTACAGGCCTCAAAAATTAGCAAATAGTCGTTCACCTGACAGCAAAGAACTTTGTATTCTGTGGCTGGAGGTACATTAGCCATTCACAGGATAAATAAGTGTTGGCCAGTACAGGCCCCAAATATTTGGCATTCAACGGAAATATATAGCCTTTTATGCCGCTGTATTTACCTCAGACAGGGACCATGATTGGTACTGTATGGTGGCGGATATTTGTGGGCTGACATCAGGAATTTCAATCAAACATGGTCTACTCGTCACATGTGTTGAATTCCTCTGAGATCCATGCCTCATTCATTTTTAGAAATGTGAGGTAGTCCACACTGTCGTGAGCTAGGCGAGTGCGCTTATCGGTCACGATCCCCCTGCTGCACTGAACATCCTTTCGGACAGGACACTGGACGAGGAGAAAGCCAACAGTCCCATGGCAAATTGTGCCAGCTCTGGCCACAGGTCAAGCCTGCACACCCAGTAGTCTAGGGGTTCATCGCTTCTCAGAGCGTCCACATCGGCCGTTAACCCGATGTACACAGACACCTGTCGGTCTAGGTGTTCCCTGAGGCTGGATTTAAGGGACAGCTGTCAATGGGTTGGCTGCAAGAATGATCTCATATCCGAAGTGACCAACACATCTTCAAACCGCCCTCTTCTTGCATGCGCTGTTGGATTGGTACCCGCAACTGTTTCTCTGTGAGTGGAAATTCCTCTGCCAGTGCCCGCAAAAGCAGAATGCAGCATTTCTCGAAGCAAGGCCTGGAAGTGCTGCATTCCGACAGCCCTCTGTGATGATGGTAACATTTCCACCATTTTTTGTTTGTACCGGGGGTCTAAGTACGTTGCCACCCAGTACTGGTCCTTGCCCTTTATGCTTTTTATACAGGGGTCCCTCTTAAAACACTGGAGCATGAACGCCCCCATTTGCACTAAACTGGAAGCGGTGTAGTGGCCTGGCTCCTGCTCATCATCCAGAATAATGTCGTCCTCGTTCTCCTTCCCCCATCTACGGAAAACACCAGGGATCACAGAAAGGTTTAAAGCATGCTCTTCTTGCTCCTCCTCTGCCCCGGCACCATCCTTTTCTGACTCCTCTTCAGAATTCTGTTGTTGACTTGTCTCAGATGGAGTAGCCCCCCCTGGGAATTCATCCATCATTGCGACTTCCTCATCTTCCAGCTCCTGCTCCTCGACGGCTTGATCAATGACACTATGCAATGCACGCTCCAGAAAGAAGGCATAAGGTACGATGTCACTGATGGCGCCCTGGCTGCGACCGACCAGTTTGGTGATCTCATCAAATTGCCGCAGAAGTCTGTATGCGGCGCGCATGAGCAGCCACTGGCGCGGTGGAAAAACCAAGCTCCCCAGAACCTGTCCTGCTGCAGAGTTCGTACAGGTAGTCATTAACTGCACGTTTCTGCTGGAGCAGCTGATCAAGCATATACAAGGTGGAGTTCCATCGCATCGGGCAGTCACAAATCAGACATCTGACGGGCAGGTGGTGTCGCCGCTGAACGTCAGCAAGGCGAGCCATGGCCTTGTAAGATCTTCTAAAATGGCCAGAGATTTTCCTGGCCTGCCGCAAGACAGCCTGGATCCCGGGGTATTTGGCAACAAATCGCTGCACGACTAAGTTCACGACGTGTGCCATGCATGGCACGTGTGTCATTTTTCCCTGTTTCAACGCGCTCAGCAGATTGGCATCGTTGTCGCACAACACTTTACCAACTGTCAAATTGAGCGGAGTTAGCTACTGATCTGCCTGTGACCGCAAAGCTGAAAGGAGTGCAGGACCGGTGTGGCTCTTGGCTTCCAGGCACAACAGACGCATTACAGTATGGCAATGTCTCTCCTGGCACGTCGAATAGGTTCTGGGGATCTTGGTGGGGCACAGCGAGAGAAACGGTAGCAGTGGAAAAGGAGGAGTCAGCCGGGGAGGAGAGGGAGGATGGAGTAGGAGGAGAAGAAGAAGAGGCAGGCCTGCATGCAATCCGTGGCGGTAACACCAAATCTACACGGGTGCCACAGGTTGCATGCTTGATGGCCATCAGAAGGTTCACCCAGTGGGCAGTAAAAGTTATGAACCTTCCCTGCCCATGTTTGCTAGACCAGAGATACATTCACTTACCACTGAACGTGGCCATATAGTTCTGGGATGCCCTTCTGGGAGAAATATTTCCTTCCTCGGTCCTTCCATTGCGGTGTTCCAATGCCCACAAATTTTCTAAAGGCCTCCGAGTCCACCAATTTATATGGCAGTAGTTCGACGGCTAGCAGTTCCGACAAGCCAGCGGTCAACCGTTGGGCAAGAGGGTTATCCGGCGTCATCATCTTTTTACGCTCGAACATTTGGGCCACGGAAGCCTGCCTTTTGCCAGATAAACGTGAGGACGGCACGGTGGAAGGTGGAGTGGAGGACAATTTGGAGGAATGAGGAGAAGAGGCAGGACATGTGGCTTTGTGGGTTCTGACGGCGTTGCTCCCACTGAGCTCGGTGATGGGAGGCCAGGTGCCTTCTTAAGGCGGTCGTCCCTAGGTGAGTGTTTGGCTTACTGCGACTTATGCGTTGACACCAAAGGCTGCAGATGGCAACACTATTGTTAGCGGACACATTAAAAAAACACACTGCGGAGCCATGTGACGGCGTCCTGGGAGTGCCAGATGTGACCGTGCATGGGAGATGGCTCGCTCCTAATACATTTGCAGTCTGCTTTTTGCCTCCTGTTCAATGTAAGTTCTGCCTGCTTCTCCTCCCTCTCTGCTGGTCCATCTCTCCCTCTGAACTCCCCTCCTCTTCCTCTCTTGTGGGCACCTCCTCTCTTGTGGGCACCCACGTGACGTCCATCGACACGTCATCATCAACTTTACCTTCCCCACCACTAACATTAGAGATCTCGGAGTAGGCAGCAACAGCGGGGACCAACCTCCTTGGGCTGATCTGGGTACTGTTGTCAGATTGCAAAGTGGCGGCCATTGCTACCTCCTCTTCCTGATCCGATGCCAAGAATGGCTGCGCATCGGAAATTACTTGTAATGGATCGAAAAACAATTCCTGTGACTCGAGTGGAGGGGATATGGTGGTGGTGGTGTTGGTGGTGGTGTCTTTGGAGGTGCACACTGCAGAGAGTGAAGAGGGTGCAGATAGAAAGGATGAGGAGGGTGCAGAAGCGGAAGGCTGAGTGAGCCACTCAACCAAGTCTGGTGCATCCTTTGACGAAATTGAACGCACCTTCTGCAACTTCCCACTTAGGCTCTGGCCTGGTGCTCCTGCCCGACCCCTACCACCCCTGCGGATGGGCCTGCCTCTTCCTCTGCCTGTCATTTTTTAAATGACCCTGTGACAAAAGTCTTTATAGAAGCACAGTATTTGTGGAAGTAGGTATATAACAACCCGCTTCAAACAGCTATTTTGGGGGGCGACTGGTATATCACACCAGTTATAATTATTTTTTCCAGTACCGTTTGTCACTGTGTGTAGCAGAGGGAAGGCAGCAAAACAGCAAACAAATGCTGCAGTACTCAATGAAGAAAATATATTGGTATATAACACCCCGCTTCAATCAGTCGTTTTTCGGGGGCCACTGGTATATTACACCAGTTATAATAATTTTTTGTATATGCATTTGTCACTCTGTGTAGCTGCAGTATCGCTGCAGAACTGCTCACCAGTCACCACCACTGCTGCACAATACAAATGCACTATAATATACTTTCTATGTTAGAAAGTATATTATATGTGTATTACACCCCTCTGTACTGCACACCTATTAATAGCACACCTATACCAGTCCTAAAAAGGACTTTTGTGGCCCTATTAGCTAGCGATTTGTGTCCCTAACAGTCTGTCCCTTCTCCACACAGCAACCTCTCCCTACACTGACAAAAGACTGAATGTAAAATGGCGGCCAGATCAGGTCTATTTATAAAGTAGGCGGTATGTCCATGTGCTGAAACTTTTCAATTGGTTGTCCTGTACCACCTTATGGATGTGTCATGGGTCAAAATTCTTCACAATGAAAAAGAATATGGCGGGCGCGAATATCGTCATATGTTCGCATGTTTGGCAAATCGCGAACACGCAAAGTTTGCCGCGAACCGACCGCCGGGCGAACCGCAAGGCCATCTCTAGTCATCTGGTCCTGCTCCATATATTCACGACACCAAGGACAGAAAGCTACGTTGTCATAGGAGTATTTTATGTGATTTGAACTTCAATGGACATTTATCAACATATATATGCCACTTCTTTGCAGTAAAATATGCAGCTTTTCCCCCACTTACATCACTTTTCGGAAGTTTATCATTGATGGGGAAGCAGGCGGGCTAACATGGAGCTGGTGTAGATTTAAGGCTGTCGCACGGCCTGCTGGAGAAAGCGCCTCTTTATAATTCCAACAGCACATAAGGACTTAAATGACCCCCTTTAACCTCTCCAGGACCGCCGTACGCAGGATTGCGTCCTGCCGGCGGCCCTGCTCTTCTGGGTGGACGCATATACGCGTCCTCCCGCGAGAGCCGAGATTTCCTGTGAACGCGTGCACGCAGGCGCGCGCGCTCACAGGAACAGAAGGTAAGCGAGTGGATCTCCAGCCTGCCAGCGGCGATCGCTCGCTGGCAGGCTGGAGATGTGATTTTTTTAACCCCTAACAGGTATATTAGACGCTGTTTTGATAACAGAGTCTAATATACCTGCTACCTGGTCCTCTGGGGGTCCCTTTTGTTTGGATCGACCACCAGAGGACTCAGGCAGCTCACTAAAGTAGCACCAAACACCACTACACTACACCCCCCTGTCACTTATTAACCCTTTATGAACCACTGATCACCCCATATAGACTCCCTGATCACCCCCCTGTCATTGATCACCCCCTGTCATTGATCACCCCCCTGTAAGGCTCCATTCAGACGTCCGTATGATTTTTACGGATCCACGGATACATGGATCGTTTCCGCAAAACACATGAGGACGTCTGAATGGAGCCTTACAGGGGGGTGATCAATGACAAGGGCGTGATCACCCATATAGACTTCCTGATCACTTCCCTGTCATTGATCACCCCCCCGTCATTGATCACCCCCCTGTAAGGCTCCATTCAGACGTCCGCATGATTTTTACGGATACATGGATCGGATCCGCAAAACACATGCGGACGTCTGAATGGAGCCTTACAGGGGGGTGATCAATAACAGAGGGGTGATCACCCATATACACTCCCTGATCACCCCCTGTCATTGATCACCCCCCTGTAAGGCTCCATTCAGACATCCGCATGATTTTTACGGATCCATGGATACATGGATCGGATCCGCAAAACACATGCGGACGTCTGAATGGAGCCTTACAGGGGGGTGATCAATGACAGAGGGGTGATCACCCATATACACTCCCTGATCACCCCTTGTCATTGATCACCCCCCTGTAAGGCTCCATTCAGACATCCGCATGATTTTTACGGATCCATGGATACATGGATCGGATCCGCAAAACACATGCGGACGTCTGAATGGAGCCTTACAGGGGGGTGATCAATGACAGAGGGGTGATCACCCATATACACTCCCTGATCACCCCCTGTCATTGATCACCCCCCTGTAAGGCTCCATTCAGACGTCCGCATGATTTTTACGGATCCATGGATACATGGATCGGATCCGCAAAACACATGCGGATGTCTGAATGGAGCCTTACAGGGGGGTGATCAATGACAGAGGGGTGATCACCCATATACACTCCCTGATCACCCCCTGTTATTGATCACCCCCCTGTAAGGCTCCATTCAGACATCCGCATGATTTCTACGGATCCATGGATACATGGATCGGATCCGCAATACACATGCGGACGTCTGAATGGAGCCTTACAGGGGGGTGATCAATGACAGAGGGGTGATCACCCATATACACTCCCTGATCACCCCCTGTCTTTGATCACCCCCCTGTAAGGCTCCATTCAGACGTCCGCATGATTTTTACGGATCCATGGATACATGGATCGGATCCGCAAAACACATGCGGACGTCTGAATGGAGCCTTACAGGGGGGTGATCAATGACAGAGGGGTAATCACCCATATACACTCCCTGATCACCCCCTGTCATTGATCACCCCCCTGTCATTGATCACCCCCCTGTAAGGCTCCATTCAGACGTCTGCATGTGTTTTGCGGATCCGATCCGTGGATCTGTAAAAATCATACGGACGTCTGAATGGAGCCTTACCAGGGGGGTGATCAATGACCGGGGGGTGATCACCAATATACACTCCCTGATCACCCCCTGTCATTGATCACCCCCCTGTCATTGATCACCCCCCCCCTGTAAGGCTCCATTCAGACATTTTTTTGGCCCAAGTTAGCGGAAATATATATATTTTTTTTGTTTGTTTTTTCTTGCAAAGTCTCATATTCCACTACCTTGGGGTGTCTTCTTTCCAAAATGGGGTCACTTGTGGCGTAGTTATACTGCCCTGGCAATTTAGGGGCCCATATGTGTGAGAAGTACCTTGCAATAAAAATGTGTAAAAAATGGCCTGCGAAATCCGAAAGGTGCACTTTGGAATATGTGCCCCTTTGCCCACCTTGGCTGCAAAAAAATGTCACACATCTGGTATCGCCGTACTCAGGAGAAGTTGGGCAATGTGTTTTGGGGTGTCATTTTACATATACCCATGCTGGGTGAGAAAAATATCTTGGTCAAATGCCAACTTTGTATAAAAAAATTGGAAAAGTTGTCTTTTGCCAAGATATTTCTCTCACCCAGCATGGTTATATGTAAAATGACACCCCAAAAGACATTCCCCAACTTCTCCTGAGTACGGCGATACCACATGTGTGACACTTTTTTGCAGCCAAGGTGGGCAAAGGGGCACATATTCCAAAGTGCACCTTTCGGATTTCGCAGGCCATTTTTTACACATTTTGATTGCAAGATACTTCTCACACATATGGGCCCCTAGAAAGCCAGCGCAGTATAACTACGCCACAAGTGACCCCATTTTGGAAAGAAGACACACCAAGGTATTCCATGAGGGGCATGGCGAGTTCCTAGAATTTTTTATTTTTTGTCGCAAGTTAGTGGAATATGAGACTTTGTAAGAAAAAAAAAAAAATCATAATTTTCCGCTAACTTGTGGCAAAAAATAAAAAGTTCTATGAACTCACTATGCCCATAAGCGAATACCTTAGGGTGTCTACTTTCCGAAATGGGGTCATTTGTGGGGGTTTTCTACTGTTTGGGCATTGTAGAACCTCAGGAAACATGACAGGTGCTCAGAAAGTCAGAGCTGCTTCAAAAAGCGGAAATTCACATTTTTGTACCATAGTTTGTAAACGCTATAACTTTTACCCAAACCATTTTTTTTTGCCCAAACATATTTTTTTATCAAAGACATGTATAACAATAAATTTAGCGAAAAATTTATATATATATGTCGTTTTTTTTGCAAAATTTTACAGCTGAAAGTGAAAAATTTCATTTTTTTGCAAAAAAAACGTTACATTTCGATTAATAACAAAAAAATGTAAAAATGTCAGCAGCAATGAAATACCACCAAATGAAAGCTCTATTAGTGAGAAGAAAAGGAGGTAAAATTCATTTGGGTGGTAAGTTGCATGACCGAGCGATAAACGGTGAAAGTAGTGTAGTGCAGAAGTGTAAAAAGTGCTCTGGTCATGAAGGGGGTTTCAGCTAGCGGGGCTGAAGTGGTTAAAGGGAACCTGTCACCTGGATTTTGGGGATAGAGCTGAGGCCATGGGTTGCTAGATGGCCGCTAGCACATCCACAATATCCAGTCCCCATAGCTCTGTGTGCTTTTATTGTGTAAAAAAAAGGATTTGATACATATGCAAATTAACCTGAGATGAGTCCTGTCCCTGACTCATCTCACGTACAGGACTCATCTTAGGTTAATTTTCATATGTATCAAATCATTTTTTTGACACAATAAAAGCACACAGAGCTATAGGGACTGGATATTGCGGAAGTGCTAGCGGCCATCTAGCAACCCATGTCCTCAGCTCTATACACAAAATCCCGGTGACAGGTTCCCTTTAATTTCACTGATGATACATGCATTCAATAGTCAGTATGCAATAATTACACATGGTTTAAAAATGTTATATTGTGGTGAACTAATACTTTCGATGTTTGAGTTATCGTGTGAGTCTGGTATCTATCTGTTCTAAAGGTTTTGGGGTTTATAGCCACAATAGCATGGCTGCCATCCCTTAAGATTCAATAGAAGCGAGTCTGGTAACAACCATATTTAAGAATAGATCTAGAGCAACCATTTGGCTACTCCCAGTTGGGATTCATTTACCCAGCTGCAGTGGTGGTACAACACATACAGCCACTCACTAGCTTTAGCAATGCATCATAGAGGCCAATGATAGGCTGCAGTTGTCATTTATGGTTGAAGTTATGTCACGGTCACAGCCAGCTAAACAAGGCCCGGCCAGGAGAACCAGAAGCAGAGACACTACAATTGTTATGTAAGTACTGCTCAGTTCTTTATTGTAGGCCATTCTCCAGAGTTGTCTGTTTTTCTTGCTGGAACTGAGCAATCCCTTTAATAATTGGTTCTTCCTTATACCAATTCCCACCTGTTGTATTTTTTTATTTATTTTTTATAGAAAAAAGAATGATAACTTCTTGTAAAGTATTTTTTTTTATTGTTATTATAAAACTAAATAAATAATTATAATTCAGTTCTTTAATCCTAGAAACATTGATGATTTAATCTCCAGACCGTCAGACGTTACGTTAGGGTGTCTATGTAATCTGATAATATTTCTCAAAGACGGATAGAACTGTTTATATAGATTTTCCATTTTACTGTAAATGTTGATATTAAAGTTTCTGATATGATGTTATTATAAGATCTGTGATGTTAAGAGATGAACTAAGATGGTATAGTTGGTTATTCCAATGTATTGATGGAGCAGCAACAGAAGATGGCTCTAAGGAACCGTGATGGACGATGACTCTCAGTTTTTTTGCTTCTGCTGTTTAACCTTAGACATTTTAGAATCCACCATCTTCTTATTGGTAAATCCACACTTGGCCAGGCCTCCTTCACCTCAAGTACTGAAGGTATGAGTGAATCCATGCTTGGCCAGGCCTCCTTCACATGAAGTAGTGAAGGTTTGGATGAATTCACATTTGGCCAGGCTTCTTTCACATCAAGTTCTGAAGGTATAAGTGACTCCACACTTGGCCTGGCCTCCTTCATATGAAGCACTGAAGGTATGAGTGAATCCATTCTTGGCCAGGCCTCCTTCACATGAAGTAGTGAAGGTTTGGGTGAATTCACACTTGGCCAGGCTTCTTTCACATCAAGTTCTGATGGTATTAGTGACTCCACACTTGGCCAGGCCTCTATCATATGATGTCCCATAGGCCTGCTGATGTCCATTTCCTCTCTATCGAAAATGTTCTCCTCTTCATTCTCTCTTTCCTCCTCCTCTTGCTCTTCATCCTCCTCTAGAATTGTCTCTAGGGTTGGCCAAAAATTAACTTCACCAAACTTTGATGGCCAGAATGCCGGCTCAGCCTCCTCCACCATCTGCTTCCATATCACATCTGTGAACTCCTCCTCTTCCTCGGTCTGTTTCATTTTGGAAATATCCAAACCACTCACAATCGCAACCAGTACTGAAATAAAGGGGGAAAAGGATTAAAATGGACACAGGGATATATAGATAGATAGATAGATATAATAACAAAAGACGAGGCAGTACGGTGAATGGGTGAGGACCCGTTTATTTCCAAGCCTTTCAAATACACGGGTCCTCACCCATTCACAGTACTTGTTTTCTTCTGTTATTAGATAGATAGATAGATAGATAGATAGATAGATAGAATGGATGGACACTGTTATAATTGTCTCATGAGATAAAATGAAGCTTCTAATCTTAGTAAGTAATGGAGGGAGACAAAGATACAGAACAGTTGATAGACGGACATCACATGGAGGAGACTTATAGGTAGAAAACAAATAGAAAAACATGAAGGATGCGACAGACTCCTCCAGTGCAGACTTACCACCACTGACAACTAGAACCTTCAGGTGATTCTGAGCTCTGCCACTCCTTATATAAGGTGTGTGATGTCATAATGTTTAGGGGCAGAGCCAATGATGACAACATTCCATGACCATAAATAAGCAGTGGCTTTTTTTTTTTTTTTTAAAGGGACAGCCAATCACATTTACAGTTGATATACACACATACTAAAAATGCAACATATACAGGTGAAACTCGAAAAATTAGAATATTGTGCAAAGTTCATTTATTTCAGTAATGCAAATTAAAAGGTGAAACTAATATATAAGATAAACTCATGCAAAGCGAGATATTTCAAGCCTTTATTTGTAATAATTTGGATGATTATGGCTTACAGCTTATGAAAACCCCAAAGTCACAATCTCAGGTACCCTTTGCTCAGGGGGTAAGCATTAATTAGCTGACTAAAGAGTGACACTTTGAGCCTAGAATATTGAACGATATTCTAATTCTTCGAGTTTCACCTGTATATAAAGGCAGGCTCGGACTGGCCCACAGGGGTGCAGGTGAATCACCCGGTGGGCCCTTGAGCAAGTGGCACAAAACACAGTAGACTTACTGCAACACATACATATCCTCAATGTACAGCACCTCAACCAGCCTATGTTCATATAAAAAAACTTGATAGATTATAAAAGAAACTCCCCAGTTTATTAATAGAGACACAATCAGAGCTGAGAAGACTTCTACGTATAGAGTAAAGCTAGCCGGTATCCTCTTTTTTCCAGGTCTTACCTGCAGGGACCCCCATATTCAATCATCTGGTAGCCTCTTGCTGCTGTGTGAGCAGGTAATATTTCAATGTATCCGTATGGTGGGCCCCCAAAATAAATTTTACTGGTGGGCCCTAGGCACCCCAGTCCGACACTGCCCGTGCCCCCACACACGCACACCAAATAAAGATACACACACTCCCCTATGGCCCGGCGAACGTTCTCGGCCGAGGAGGCATACGCCCAGCTTGCTTCCGACTCCGAGAGTCCCAGTGAGGACGAGGATGACCCCACTTTCCTGTTGTCATCCACGTCCTCCTCATCATCTAGCGATGATGATGAGCCTCCAAGGCGGCGGAGACGCCGCCAGGCGGAGCAAGGGGACTGCCATGTGGCCATGTGACCCTGTGGCCCACCCTAGTACGAGCAGCTCTGGGGCTCGTACTAGTTTTCCGACCCACCAGTTAAATCCACCGGAGCACCCTGCCGGTGATCTTGTCTGGTGTACCCCAGAGCGATACGAGCCCGTGATTCCTGATTTTGTAGGCCAATCAGGAATCCAGATTTCCACAGTGGGCTACACTGAATATTACTTTTTTTGTCATTTTTTCAGTGACCCACTAGTAAATCTGATGGTGGAGCAGACGAACCTGTACGCCCAACAGTTTGTTGCTCAACACCCGGGCTCCTTTTTGGCCAGGCCCGATGGCTGGACGCCGGTCAGTGCAACCGAGATGAGGACATTTTGGGGCCTCGTGCTGCATATGGGCCTGGTCAAGAAACCCTGTGTCAGGCTGTACTGGAGTGGGGACATCCTCTACCAGACCCCACTTTACAGTACGACCATGACACGCTCCCGGTTTGAGGCCATCCGGAAATGTCTGCATTATTCAGATAATGCAGCATGTCCCCCACGAGGTGATCCTGCCCATGACCGTCTGTATAAGATACGTCCGGTCATCGATCACTTCGGGGCAACATTCATGGAGGCCTATGTACCTGGAAGGGAGGTCGCGGTTAATGAGTCTCTCATTGCATTCAAGGGGAGATTCATTTTCCGCCAGTATGTGCCCTCCAAGCGGGCGAGGTATGGTGTGAAGCTATACAAAATTTGTGAGAGTACCTCAGGGTACACTTACAAATTTTGTGTATACGAGGGGCGAGATTCCCGTATTCAACAGCCAGAATGTTCCCCTACTCTGGGTGTTACCGGGAAACTTGTGTGGGACCTTATGTACCCACTGCTAGATAAGGGTTACCACCTTTACGTGGATAACTTTTATACTAGCAGTCACTTGCCGCCAGATCCACGTCTGCTTGTGGGACAGTGCGAAAAAATCGACGCAGCCTCCCTGCCCTTCCCCCCCAGGTACCTATCCCCAGGGGTGAGACCCGTGCCCTTACCACTGGAAACCTGTTGCTGGTCAGGTATAAGGACAAGAGGGATGTCCTTGTACTGTCCACATTTCATGGTAACGGCATCACCCCTGTCCCTAAGCGAGGTACCGCGGCAACGGTCCTCAAGCCCAATTGTATCGTCGACTACAATCGGTATATGGGATGAGTTGATCTCTCTGATCAAGTCCTCAAGCCATATAATGCCATGCACAAAACCCGGGCATGGTACAAAAAAGTTGCGGTCTACTTGGTACAGGTTGCCATGTCAGGGGTGGGATTCAAATTTTTAACAACAGGTTCCCTACTCAGCGGTGGATACGCAGCGCGTCACGAGTCATGACACATATTTACATACACCATATATATGCAACACAGTCACGACATATTTACATACACCATATATACACTACACACAAATACACTATATATACACTACACACATACCACTCAACTTTTAAAAAGCCTTAGGCCCCCTCTTTGTTATTACTGTAATGGCCCCTTCTTTATTATTATTATAATGGCCCACTCTTTATTTTTAATGTAATGGCCCCCACTTTATTATTAATATAATGACCCCCTCTTTTTTATTAATATAATGGCCCCCTCTTTATTGATAATATAATGGCCCCCTCTTTATTATTAATATAATGGCCCCCTCTTTATTATTAATATAATGGCCCCCTCTTTATTATTACTGTAACGGCCCCCTCTTTGTTATTACTGTAACGGCCCCCTCTTTGTTATTACTGTAACGGCCCCCTCTTTAATATTATTATAATGGCCCACTCTTTATTTTTAATGTAATGGCCCCCACTTTATTATTAATATAATGGCCCCCACTTTATTATTAATATAATGGCCCCCTCTTTATTATTAATATAATGGCCCCCACTTTATTATTAATATAATGGCCCCCTCTTTATTATTATTATAATGGCCCACTCTTTATTTTTATTATAATGGCCCACTCTTTATTTTTAATGTAATGGCCCCCACTTTATTATTAATATAATGGCCCCCTCTTTATTATTATTATAATGGCCCACTCTTTATTTTTAATGTAATGGCCCCCACTTTATTATTAATATAATGACCACCTCTTTTTTATTAATATAATGGCCCCCTCTTTATTATTAATATAATGGCCCCCACTTTAATAACAAAGAGGGGGCCATTACATTAATAACAAAGAGGGGGCCATTACATTAATAATAAAGAGGGGGCCATTATATTAATAATAAAGAGGGGGCCATTACATTAATAACAAAGAGGGGGCCATTACATTAATAATAAAGAGGGGGCCATTATATTAATAATAAAGAGGGGGCCATTACATAGTGGAGTACCGCTTAAAAAAGCTGCTCTTACTCTGTGGGCAAAATAGATGTGTTTCCCTGTGTGTGGCCACCTTAAATATTGTCATCAACCCCATCCATAACTCTTGTTTGGCTAAAAGAATCTAAACATTGGGTCAGGATGAGGGGAAGGTGGAGTAGGCACCTGCTTAGGAGAAATAATTAATACTTACCTCTCTCTCCTTCACAGCTTGTGGCATCCTGGTACAGGCGGTCACCAATGCCTCGCTCACTGTGCCTTCCCGCGCCGCGTCATCGCGTCATCTCGCGAGATCCGCCGCAGGAGGTCACAGTGAGGTACGTGACTAAGTCCTGCGTCGCACCTCAACTGAAGCCGCTCCCCCGGCCCCTCCTCACTTCGCCTGCCCAGCTGCCCTGCACAGTGCGCGTCACACAGGGCCTCTCCTCTCGGCTTCCGCTCCGCCCCCACCCCTATAGCTACGCCACTGGTGCAGGCGCAGCTGCAGGACCGGGTCGGGATCCCTGCTTCTCACCGGTCCTGCGAACCGCCTGTAATTTTAACAAACGGTTCGGCAGAACCGGAGAGAACCGGCTGGATCCCATGCCTGTGCCATGTACAACTCTTTTGTGCTGTCCCGGAGCGCTGGCAACACAGGGACATTCCTTCAGTTCTATGAGGCAGTCCTCAAGGCCCTGATCTTTTCGGACCGGGATAAGAGCAGGCCGGAGTACCTCGGGAACTGTAGGCGCCCGGATCGTCCCTGGCCAACACTTTCCAGGTGTGGTCCAAATACTGGAAAGAAGGAACGAACCCAAAAAAGGTGCAGAGTGTGTCACAGGTGGGGGATACGGAAGGACACCACTACTCATCGTCACACGTGCCCCGATCATCCGGCCTCTGCATTATTGGTTGCTTCAGGGAGTACCACACTTCCATGAAGTACTAAATTTATATCCCAATTTAGCACTGACATCGGATAAAAAAACTGGTTCTCAGACTTGAGACACCCCAAAAAATTGTAAAAATGAAAATAATTGATTAAAAGTATACAAATTAGGTATCTCAGCGTCGGTAAGAATCTCCTCTATAAAAATACCCCAAGATTAGCACGGTCCAATAAACAAAAATAACGGTTAAATTTATTTTTTGTCCCCTTACATAACAAAAAGTTTAATAGCAAGCGATCAAAAAGTCATATAGCCCCCAAAATAGTGTCAATAAAACCGTCCTCTCATCCCGCAAAAAATTAGCCCCCACATAAGATAATCGGCAAAAAAAAAAAAAGACTCTTAGACTTTAGAGATACAAAAAAAAAAATTTGTATCAAAAAGGATAATATAGTATAGACTTATTAGGTATCGCCACGTCCATAAGAATCTCCTTTATAAAAATACCCCATGAACTAACCCCCCAGATTAACACGGTCAAAAATAAAAACAGTGCCACTATTTTTGGCACTTTTCCATTTCAATCCTCTTTTTCCGGTAACAAAGCAAGGGTTAACAACCAAACAAAAGTTAATATTTATTACCCTGATACTGCAGTTTACAGAAACGCCACATTTGTGGTCGTGAACTGCTGTATTAGTAAAAGGGAGGCCGCAAAAGGAAAGGACCGACATGGTTTCTGGAAGGCCGATTTTGATGGCCTTTTTTATTGACACCATGTCTCTTTTGAAGCCCCCCTGATGCCCCCCTAGAGTAAAAACTCCCTAAAAGTGACCCATCTAAGAAACTACACCCCTCAAGGTATTAAAAACTGATTATACAAACTTTATTAACCCTTTAGGTGTTCCTCAACAGTTAATGGCAAATGGAGATGAAATTTCAGAATTTCAATTTTTGGTAACCTTGCCTCACAAAAATGTAATATAGAGCAACCAAAAATCATATGTACCCTAAAAATAGTCCCACAAAAAACGCCACCTTATCCCGTAGTTTCCAAAAGAGGGTCACTTTTAGTGATTTTCTACTCCAGGGGTGCATCAGAGGGGTTGAAACAGGACACGGTGTAAATAAACCGGTCCATAAAAATCAGCCCTCCAAAAACCAAACAGTGCACCTTTCCCTCTACACCCCGCTGTGTAGCCGTACAGTAGTGTACGACCACATATGGGGTGTTTCTGTAAACGGCAGAGTCAGGGCAATAAAGATACAGTCTTGTTTGGCTGTTAACCCTTGCTTTGTTAGTGGAAAAATGGGTTAAAATGAAAAATTTGGCAAAAAAATGAAAATCTAAAACTTCATCCCCATTTGCTAATAACTCTTGTGCAACACCTAAAGGGTTAACGACGTATGTAAAATTAGTTTTAAATACCTTGAGGGGTGTAGTTTCTTAGATGGGGTCACTTTTAGGGAGTTTCTACTCCAGGGGTGCATCAGGGTGGTTGAAACAGGACACAGTGTCAATAAACCGGTCCATAAAAATCAGCCCTCCAAAAACCAAACGGTGCACCTTTCCCTCTACGCCCCGCTGTGTGGCCGTACAGTAGTGTAAGACCACATATGGGGTGTTTCTGTAAATGGCAGAGTCAGGGCAATAAAGATACAGTATTGTTTGGCTGTTAACCCTTGCTTTATTAGTGGAAAAAATTGGTTAAAAGGGAAAATTTGGCAAAAAAATGAAATTCTCAAATTTCATCCCCATTTGCCAATAACTCTTGTGCAACACCTAAAGGGTTAACGACATATGTAAAATCAGTTTTGAATACCTTGAGGGGTGTCGTTTCTTAGATGGGGTCACTTTTAGGGAGTTTCTACTGTAGGGGTGCATCAGGGGGGGCTTCAAATGGGAAATGGTGTAAATAATCCAGTCCAGCAAAATCTGCCTTCCAAAAACCATATGGCGCACCTTTCCCTCTACGTCCTACTGTGTGGCCCGTACAGTAGTTTACGGCCACATATGGGGTGTTTCTGTAAATGGCAGAGTCAGGGCAATAAAGATACAGTCTTGTTTGGCTGTTAACCCTTGCTTTGTTAGTGGAAAAAAATTGGTTAAAATGGAAAATTTGGCAAACATAATGAAATTCTCAAATTTCAGCCCCATTTGCCAATAACTCTTGTGCAACACCTAAAGGGTTAACGAAGTTTATAAAATCAGTTAAGTGACTTCAGACCTGTACTGGTCCCTAAAAATTGGGTTTTTGAAAATTTCAGAAAAATTTCAAGATTTGCTTCTAAACTTCTAAGCCTTGTAGCATCCCCAAAAAATAAAATATCATTCCCAAAATGATCCAAACATGAAGTAGACATATGGGGAATGTAAAGTCATCACAATTTTTGGGGGTATTACTATGTATTACAGAAGTAGAGAAACTGAAACTTTTTGGTAAATTTGGTATTTTTTATGCAAAAAAAATGTACTTTTTTGACCCAATTTTAGCAGTGTCATGAAGTACAATATGTGACGAAAAAACAATCTCAGAACGGCCTGGGTAAGTGAAAGCGTTTTAAAGTTATCACCACTTAAAGTCAGATTTGCAAAAAATTGCCTGGTCCTTAAGGTGAAATAAGGCTGTGTCCCTAAGAGGTTAAAATAATTTTATGAAACAGACTAATTTTAAAAAACAGGTTTTGAAAAACAATACATACTAGTGTATCCACCTACCAACATAACCACGCAAACAAACTGCATCAAAAATATATTCAAATTGAATGGGAAAAAAAATTAAGAACAATTAAAATAATTTGGTCCTGCGAGTCCATTTTTCCTGCATCGGAGCAGAAATATTCGGCAAAGGAGTTTCTCATCCTGGAAACTGATACAATGGTCCGCGGGCCAAAGCTTTCAATACTGGCCAACTCGCTGTCTTCAGGAATCTCCTGAACATTTAGCGGTTCTTTTATGAGGGAGGTGCCATATTCGATTTCGCGATATTTCGCGAATATTTGATTGAATATCTGTCTTATATTTGTCAAAATCAAATATTCGTCATTATGCTATTTATCACGAATAATATACGATTTAATTAATCGCGTATTGCGATTTTGTGTATTTTACGAATATTCATCATATTGCTATATAGTCTTGTTTTAGAATATGACGAATATTTAAAAAATTTTAGTTATAGCAATATAGCAAATATTCATAAAATACACATATAGACTGAAATTTCACTAATGTAGTGCTATAATCAGATTTTTTTGTCTCTTTGTGAATCAGAAAGAGACAAAAAAAATTGGACAAAAAAAAAAGATTATAGCATTACATTAGTGAAATTTCAGTTTATATGTCCAATTTACGAATATTCGCTATGTTGCTAAATATTCTTGTGTTACAATATGACGAATATTCTAAAAAACGAATATATAGCACTATATCACATATATTTGTTTTTTAGAATATTCATTTATTTACCGCCAATTAGTACAGTTATTGTCCTTCAGCATACTCCTCCCCGACAAGCGTCCCCGTCATCATGAGAACGCCTGGTGTTTAGAATTTACATGTAGATCGTGAAAACTCAGATCCGATGGTATATTCTTACCACCAGGCGTTCCCATGGTGATGGGGATGCTTGAAGTTAGAATATACCGCCAGGGTGCTGTGATCCGCACAATTAACCCCTCAGGCATGTGATGCCGAAGTCTTGATTACCTCTGGTGCACCACATGCTTAACCACTTCAGCCCCGCTAGGTGAAACCCCCTTCATGACCAGGCCACTTTTTACACTTCGGCACTACACTACTTTCACCGTTTATCGCTCGGTCATGCAACTTACCACCCAAATGAATTTTACCTCCTTTTCTTCTCACTAATGGAGCTTTCATTTGGTGGTATTTTATTGCTGCTGACATTTTTACTTTTTTTGTTATTAATCAAAATGTAACGATTTTTTTGCAAAAAAATGACATTTTTCACTTTCAGCTGTGAAATTTTGCAAAAAAAACGACATCCATATATAAATTTTTCGCTAAATTTATAGTTCTACATGTCTTTGATAAAAAAAAAATGTTTGGGCAAAAAAAAAAATGGTTTGGGTAAAAGTTATAGCATTTACAAACTATGGTACAAAAATGTGAATTTCCGCTTTTTGAAACGGCTCTGATTTTCTGAGCACCTGTCATGTTTCCTGAGGTTCTACAATGCCCAAACAGTAGAAAAACCCCACAAATGACCCCATTTCGGAAAGTAGACACCCTAAGGTATTCGCTGATGGGCATAGTGAGTTCATAGAACTTTTTATTTTTTGTCACAAGTTAGCGGAAAATGATGATGATTTTTTATTTTTTATTTTTTCTTACAAAGTCTCATATTCCACTAACTTGCGACAAAAAATAAAAAATTCTAGGAACTCACCATGCCCCTCACAGAATACCTTGGGGTGTCTTCTTTCCAAAATGGGGTCACTTGTGGGGTAGTTATACTGCCCTGGCAATTTAGGGGCCCAAATGTGTGAGAAGAACTTTGCAATCAAAATGTGTAAGAAATGACCGGTGAAATCCGAAAGGTGCACTTTGGAATATGCGCCCCTTTGCCCACCTTGGCAGCAAAAAAGTGTCACACATGTGGTATCGCCGTACTCAGGAGAAGTTGGGGAATGTGTTTTGGGGTGTCATTTTACATATACCCATGCAGGGTGAGAGAAATATCTTGGCAAAAGACAACTTTTCCCATTTTTTTATACAAAGTTGGCATTTGACCAAGATATTTTTCTCACCCAGCATGGGTATATGTAAAATGACACCCCAAAACACATTCCCCAACTTCTCCTGAGTACGGCGATACCAGATGTGTCACACTTTTTTGCTGCCAAGGTGGGCAAAGGGGCACATATTCCAAAGTGCACCTTTCGGATTTTGCAGGGCATTTTTTACACATTTTGATTGCAAAGTTCTTCTCACACATTTGGGCCCCTAAATTGCCAGGGCAGTATAACTACGCCACAAGTGACCCCATTTTGGAAAGAAGACACCCTAAGGTATTCCGTGAGGGGCACTGCGAGTTCCTAGAATTTTTTATTTTTTGTCACAAGTTAGCGGAAAATGATGATTTTTTTTTTTTCTCTTTTTTCCTTACAAAGTCTCATATTCCACTAACTTGCGACAAAAAATAAAAAATTCTAGGAACTCGCCATGCCCCTCACGGAATACCTTGGGGTGTCTTCTTTCCAAAATGGGGTCACTTGTGGCGTAGTTATACTGCCCTGGCAATTTAGGGGCCCAAATGTGTGAGAAGTACTTTGCAATCAAAATCTGTAAAAAATGACCGGTGAAATCCGAAAGGTGCACTTTGGAATATGTGCCCCTTTGCCCACCTTGGCATCAAAAAAGTGTCACACATCTGGTATCGCCGTACTCAGGAGAAGTTGGGGAATGTGTTTTGGGCTGTCATTTTACATATACCCATGCTGGGTGAGAGAAATATCTTGGCAAAAGACAACTTTTCCAATTTTTTTATACAAAGTTGGCATTTGACCAAGATATTTTTCTCACCCAGCATGGGTATATGTAAAATGACACCCCAAAACACATTGCCCAACTTCTCCTGAGTACGGCGATACCAGATGTGTCACACTTTTTTGCTGCCAAGGTGGGCAAAGGGGCACATATTCCAAAGTGCACCTTTCGGATTTTGCAGGGCCATTTTTTACACATTTTGATTGCAAAGTTCTTCTCACACATATGGGCCCCTAAATTGCCAGGGCAGTATAACTACCCCACAAGTGACCCCATTTTGGAAAGAAGACACCCCAAGGTATTCCGTGAGGGGCATGGCGAGTTCCTAGAATTTTTTATTTTTTGTCGCAAGTTAGTGGAATATGAGACTTTGTAAGGAAAAAAGAAAAAAAAAGAAAAATCATCATTTTCCGCTAAATTGTGACAAAAAATAAAAAATTCTAGGAACTCGCCGTGCCCCCCACGGAATACCTTGGGGTGTCTTCTTTCCAAAATGGGGTCACTTGTGGCGTAGTTATACTGCCCTGGCAATTTAGGGGCCCAAATGTGTAAGAAGTACCTTGAAATCAAAATGTGTAAAAAATGGCCTGCGAAATCCGAAAGGTGCCCCTTTGCCCACCTTGGCTGCAAAAAAGTGTCACACATGTGGTATCGCCGTACTCAGGAGAAGTTGGGCAATGTGTTTTGGGGGGTCATTTTACATATACCCATGCTGGGTGAGAGAAATATCTTGGCAAAAGACAACTTTTCCCATTTTTTTATACAAAGTTGGCATTTGACCAAGATATTTTTCTCACCCAGCATGGGTATATGTAAAATGACACCCCAAAACACATTCCCCAACTTCTCCTGAGTACGGCGATACCACATGTGTGACACTTTTTTGCAGCCTAGATGCGCAAAGGGGCCCAAATTCCTTTTAGGAGGGCATTTTTAGACATTTGGATCCCAGACTTCTTCTCACACTTTCGGGCCCCTAAAAAGCCAGGGCAGTATAAATACCCCACATGTGACCCCACTTTGGAAAGAAGACACCCCGAGGTATTCAATGAGGGGCATGGCGAGTTCCTAGAATTTTTTATTTTTTTGCATAAGTTAGCGGATATTGATTTTTTTTTGTTTTTTTTCTCACAAAGTCTCACTTTCCGCTAACTTAGGACAAAAATTTCAATCTTTCATGGACTCAATATGCCCCTCACGGAATACCTTGGGGTGTCTTCTTTCCGAAATGGGGTCACATGTGGGGTATTTATACTGCCCTGGCTTTTTAGGGGCCCTAAAGCGTGAGAAGTCTGGAATATAAATGTCTAAAAATGTTTACGCATTTGGATTCCGTGAGGGGTATGGTGCGTCCATGTGAGATTTTATTTTTTGACACAAGTTAGTGGAATATGAGACTTTGTAAGAAAAAACAAAAACAAACAAAAAATGTCCACTAACTTGTGCCAAAAAAAATGGCTGAATGGAGCCTTACCAGGGGGGGAGTGATCAATGACAGGGGGGTGATCAATGACAGGGGGGTGATCACCCATATAGACTCCCTGATCACCCCCCTGTCATTGATCACCCCCCCTGTAAGGCTCCATTCAGACGTCCGCATGATTTTTACGGATCCATGGATACATGGATCAGATCCACAGAACGCATGCGGACGTCTGAATGGAGCCTTACAGGGGGGTTATCAATGACAGGGGGTGATCAGGGTAATCAGGGTGATCACCCCCCTGTCACTGATCACCCCCCCTGTAAGGCTCCATTCAGACATCCGCATGATTTTTTACGGATCCATGGATACATGGATCGGATCCACAGAACGCATGCGGACGTCTGAATGGAGCCTTACAGGGGGGTTATCAATGACAGGGGGTGATCAGGGTAATCAGGGTGATCACCCCCCTGTCACTGATCACCCCCCCTGTAAGGCTCCATTCAGACATCCGCATGATTTTTTACGGATCCATGGATACATGGATCGGATCCACAAAACGCATGCGGACGTCTGAATGGAGCCTTACAGGGGGGTTATCAATGACAGGGGGTGATCAGGGTAATCAGGGTGATCACCCCCCTGTCACTGATCACCCCCCCTGTAAGGCTCCATTCAGACATCCGCATGATTTTTTACGGATCCATGGATCGGATCCACAGAACGCATGCGGACGTCTGAATGGAGCCTTACAGGGGGGTTATCAATGACAGGGGGTGATCAGGGTAATCAGGGTGATCACCCCCCTGTCACTGATCACCCCCCCCTGTAAGGCTCCATTCAGACGTCCGCATGATTTTTTACGGATCCATGGATACATGGATCGGATCCACAGAACGCATGCGGACGTCTGAATGGAGCCTTACAGGGGGGTTATCAATGACAGGGGGTGATCAGGGTAATCAGGGTGATCACCCCCCTGTCACTGATCACCCCCCCCTGTAAGGCTCCATTCAGACGTCCGCATGATTTTTACGGATCCATGGATACATGGATCGGATCCGTAAAAATCATGCGGACGTCTGAATGGAGCCTGACAGGGGGGTGATCAATGACAGGGGGGTGATCAATGACAGGGGGTGATCAGGGAGTGTATATGGGTGATCACCCGCCTGTCATTGATCACCCCCCTGTAAGGCTCCATTCAGACGTCCGCATGATTTTTACGGATCCATGGATACATGGATCGGATCCGTAAAAATCATGCGGACGTCTGAATGGAGCCTGACAGGGCGGTGATCAATGACAGGGGGTGATCAGGGAGTGTATATGGGTGATCACCCGCCTGTCATTGATCACCCCCCTGTAAGGCTCCATTCAGACGTCCGCATGATTTTTACGGATCCATGGATACATGGATCGGATCCGTAAAAATCATGCGGACGTCTGAATGGAGCCTGACAGGGCGGTGATCAATGACAGGGGGTGATCAGGGAGTGTATATGGGTGATCACCCGCCTGTCATTGATCACCCCCCTGTAAGGCTCCATTCAGACGTCCGCATGATTTTACGGATCCATGGATACATGGATCGGATCCGTAAAAATCATGCGGACGTCTGAACGGAGCCTGACAGGGGGGTGATCAATGACAGGGCGGTGATCAATGACAGGGGGGTGATCAGGGAGTTTATATGGGGTGATCAGGGGTTTATAAGGGGTTAATAAGTGACGGGGGGGGGTGTAGTGTAGTGTAGTGTGGTGTTTGGTGGGACTGTACTGACCTACCTGAGTCCTCTGGTGGTCGATCCTAACAAAAGGGACCACCAGAGGACCAGGTAGGAGGTATATTAGACGCTGTTATGAAAACAGCGTCTAATATACCTGTTAGGGGTTAAAAAATTCGGATCTCCAGCCTGCCAGCGAGCGATCGCCGCTGGCAGGCTGGAGATCCACTCGCTTACCTTCTGTTCCTGTGAGCGCGCGCGCCTGTGCGCGCGCGTTCACAGGAAATCTCGCGTCTCGCGAGAAGACGCGTATATGCGTCCAGGAGGAATAAAGCAACCACCTCCCGGACGCATATACGCGTACGGCGGTCGGGAGGTGGTTAAAGAGAGGTGAACATTCACTTTTCTGTATGTCATGAGTAAGGACCGAGATTGTGGAGTCTGAAACACGTAGACATTGTGGATCTTGTATATGATTCGTGTTTGGATAACAGTTTGTTATTGTTATTAATAAAACTGCAAGTTTTTATGGGAAGCTGGACCACAAGTGTTTTCTTTGGATTATAATTGGATCTATAGATTGCTCTAAATCCCCAATATATAAAAGCATATCATCAGCATAAAGCATTCTCTTACTTACCTGGGAAAGCCAAAACAATCAGGGGAATGCCTTATCACGTAGGCCTAAGGTTTTAAGGAATAATTTCTTTTTTTTTAAGGGAATTTCTACTCTATTCAATATTCCCTGTCTGATATACAGTTAATACATGCTCTCTGTGGCTGAACACCTACCTTAGTCTGTTCTAAGCAGTACAGCATTGTTATGGCAGTATGGGTCAAACCACTGTGTAAACCAACAGATTTGACTTTGGGCTACTCTTAAGGGCATTATCTTTATCAGTTCTCCGGTTTTCACCCTTTAACCCCTGCCCAAAGATCTGGACTTTGCTGCAAGGAAACCACCAGGCCGCTACCTCCTGGAGTAGTCTCTGTATGTGTCACGGACGTTCCCGTGACAGGTGCCAGGAGATCGGTGAGACTGGCAACACGTGGTTTGATCTGACAGGTTCCTTGTGGATCAATTTGTGTCTGCATTGTTTCTGGTACTGGCCACATCCCTTGCCTCAGGTTTTGCTTATGTGGTCATTTAACCTTCCCTATTTATTGTGGCTTCTCCCACCATGCTGTGCGGTTTATAGCTTCAGTCTTGTTGTGGATTGCTGGTGATTTATCAAATCACGGTGTTCACAGATCACAAAAATCTGGCTTACCTGGAATCGGCTAAACGACTAAACCCGAGGCAGGCCAGGTGGTCTTTATTTTTCACTAGATTCAATTTAATTGTCACTTATCGTCCTGGGGTTAAGAACATCAAGGCAAGTCCGATACTGTCAGAGGGGGTGGTGATATCCGCTCTATACCCTGACCTAGAGGTGAAGGTGTTAGAGGCTCAGGGAGACGCACCGGATTCTTGTCCCTCTGGGAATTTTTTTGTTCCATCTGAATTGCGTCACTCTGGTGGTAGTTGATCGCTTTAGTAAAATGGCACACTTTATAGCATTGCCAGGACTACCTAATGCTAAAACTCTTGCACAAGACTCTGACGTGGTCTCGGATCGTGGGACTCAGTTTGTTTCCAGATTCTGGAGGGCATTCTTTACTAGACTGGGAATTCAACTGTCCTTTTCTTCGGCTTCTCATCTTCTGTTCGAACGGACAGACAAAACGCACTAATCAGAGTCTGAAGACTTACTTGAGATATTTTGTCTCTGAGAACCAGGAGGAGTGGTCTTCATTTTTGTCTTTAGCAGAGTTTGCCATAAACAATCGTAGACAGGAGTCCACTGATAAGTCAACGTTTTTTGGGGCATATGGGTTTCACACACAGTTTGGTACATTTTCTGGTTCTTATACTGCTGGTATTCCTGAGGAGGAGAGTTTTTCATAATCATTGTCATCTATATGGCGGAAAATTCAAAATAACTTGAGGAAAATGGGCAACAAGTTGTCACCACCAGATCTTTGAGAAGTTCTGATAGACGTTCTTCAGTACCTCCTGCATGATCTTCTTTTGTTTTGCTTTCATTTTGACATCTCTCCTCCATCTCCCAGCTGTCATCTATTAGCAGTGATTGCCCCCCTATATATCTCCTCCCCATACTGCCTCACCTTGCGGTTTATACAACTTCCTGGACTGTGCTGATGCTAGAAGCTGCTACTGCTGCATCCACAAGATAAGTCTGTACCTTTATTTCTGTTTTCCTGTGGTCTTGATCCTAGGTGACCCTGACTCCCTCCGTATTTAGTGTAGGGAGCTGGTGGTCGTGTACCCTCACTATTATAGGGTGTTCAGGTGTCATACAGTCGAGGAACGAGGGTATGCAATTATCTACCATGGAGTTTTGCATAGGCTGAGCAGTAAGGGAGAGTGCTAGGGCTGTTACAGGGCTTACCCTCTTGTTCCTTAGTTTTGGATCAAGTCAGTCGGATCTTCATTTGTGTCTTCTAGTTTTCTGCAACACCATCCGTGACACAAGTATAAACGTATGGCTGACAGGAAACGTATGAATGGTCCGGACCTAAGTGTGGGTGATTCTGTGTGGCTGTCCACAAGAAACATTAAGTTGAAGGTAACTTCTTGGAAGTTGGGTCCAAGGTTTATTGGTTCATATAAGATCACTGCCATTTTTAATTCGGTAGCCTTTCGTCTTGAACTTCCTTAGGCTATGAACATTCATAATGTGTTTCATAAATCTTTGTTGAAGAGATATGTTGAACCTTTGGAGCTAACGTCTTGAAAGTTGGGTCCAAGGTTTATTGGTCCATATAAGATCACTACCATTATTAAATCGGTAGCCTTTCGTCTTGAACTTCCTCAGGCTCTGAAAATTCATAATGTGTTTCATAAATCTTTCTTGAAGAGATACAGTACAGACCAAAAGTTCATTCAAAGAGTTTTCTTTATTTTCATGACTATGAATTAACACATTAAAACTATGAATTAACATATGTGGAATTATATACAGGGTGGGCCATTTATATGGATACACCTTAATAAAATGGGAATGGTTAGTTATATTAACTTCCTGTTTGTGGCACATTAGTATATGTGAGGGGGGAAACTTTTCAGATGGGTGGTGACCATGGCGACCATTTTGAAGTTGGCCATTTTGAATCCAACTTTTGTTTTTTTCAATAGGAAGAGGGTCATGTGACACATCAAACTTATTGGAATATATAAAATGAAGATACGAGATGTGCAGCACCTGAAACTACGGATACTGGAAGCCTGTGCTAGCATTTCTCCTGCGGTGTTGCTATCAGTGTGTGAAGAGTGGGAGAAGAGGGTTGCATTGACAATCCAACACAATGGGCAGCACATTGAACACATTTTATAAGTGGTCAGAAACTTGTAAATAACTCATGAAAGAATAAAGTTACGTTAAAACCAAGCACACTATTGTTTTTCTTGTGAAATTCCCAATAAGTTTGATGTGTCACATGACCCTCTTCCTATTGAAAAAACAAAAGTTGGATTCAAAATGGCCGACTTCAAAATGGCCGCCATGGTCACCACTCATCTTGAAAAGTTTCCCCCCTCACATACACTAATGTGCCACAAACAGGAAGTTAATATCACCAACCATTCCCATTTTATTAAGGTGTATCCATATAAATGACCCACCCTGTACATAACAAACAAGTGTGAAACAACAAAAAATATGTCATATTCTAGGTTCTTCAAAGTAGCCACCTTTTGCTTTGATTATTGCTTTGCACACTCTTGGCATTCTCTTGATGAGCTTCAAGAGGTAGTCACCTGAAATGGTCTTCCAACAGTCTTAAAGGAGTTCCCAGAGATGCTTAGCACTTGTTGGCCCTTTTGCCTTCACTCGGTCCAGCTCATCCCAAACCATGTGTAAATGATCAGCGGCTCACCCCAATACTGAATGGACAGGGTGCACACCTCTCGGTCCACCCAGACCGCACAAGAAAGGAGTAATATAATAGAAGAATGAGGGGCACTCCGTATGAGGGAACAGGAAACAGTGGTTCACAATAAAATTTATTATTTGATATACTACCACATATATTTAGTATATATAAAAACAATAAAATAAATGAATAATAAAACAAATTAGATCAGGATCCTAATCAATAAAAAAATGTCCAGAAAGTCCATAGGACAACACACATCCGGTGTTAAATCGCCACAGATGATATGGGCAAACTGTCGTATCAAGGAATCTTTTTCCAATGTATCACTTGGGGATGTCAAGCTTCCACAAAGTCCAATATAAAACATCCGATTACGGACAGATCAGGCATACAACACAAAAGTTCTCTTATCCAATAGGACAGCCAGATATCTTACCCTCTATATGTCCGCACCACCGGTATGGGAACTCGAGGTAATGGCTGAGTGATGTTAGCGCGGCGTCCCACGTGGTACGAGTCTGACGTGACGTCTCACGTGACTCACCAACTTGGATCGTAGTAGCGTATGCCAGTAGCGTCACTGGCTCTGTGTTAGAAGCTTGCTGTATAGATGGCCCCAACCGAAGCTGTCGCTCAACGGTTCACTTGTAGTGTTCAGGGGGAAAGAGAGAAAGCTCACTGTCTTGACTTGCCCAAACGCCTGAGGAAGAGGTGTATACCTCGAAACGCGTTTGGGCAAGTCAAGACAGTGAGCTTTCTCTCTTTCCCCCTGAACACTACAAGTGAACCGTTGAGCGACAGCTTCGGTTGGGGCCATCTATACAGCAAGCTTCTAACACAGAGCCAGTGACGCTACTGGCATACGCTACTACGATCCAAGTTGGTGAGTCACGTGAGACGTCACGTCAGACTCGTACCACGTGGGACGCCGCGCTAACATCACTCAGCCATTACCTCGAGTTCCCATACCGGTGGTGCGGACATACAGAGGGTAAGATATCTGGCTGTCCTATTGGATAAGAGAACTTTTGTGTTGTATGCCTGATCTGTCCGTAATCGGATGTTTTATATTGGACTTTGTGGAAGCTTGACATCCCCAAGTGATACATTGGAAAAAGATTCCTTGATACGACAGTTTGCCCATATCATCTGTGGCGATTTAACACCGGATGTGTGTTGTCCTATGGACTTTCTGGACATTTTTTTATTGATTAGGATCCTGATCTAATTTGTTTTATTATTCATTTATTTTATTGTTTTTATATATACTAAATATATGTGGTAGTATATCAAATAATAAATTTTATTGTGAACCACTGTTTCCTGTTCCCTCATACGGAGTGCCCCTCATTCTTCTATTATATTCATCCCAAACCATCTCGATTAGGTTCAGGTCCGGTGACTGTGGAGGCCAGGTCATCTGGCGCACCACCCTATCACTCTCCTTCATGGTCAAATAGCCCTTAAAAGTTTTCCCAATTTTTCGGCTGACTGACTGACCTTCAGTTCTTAAAGTAATGATGGCCACTTGTTTTTCTTTACTTAGCTGCTTTTTTCTTGCCATAATACAAATTCTAACAGTGTATTCAGTAGGACTATCAGCTGTGTATCCACCTGACTTCTCCTCAACGCAACTGATGGTCCCAACCCCATTTATAAGGCAAGAAATCCCACTTATTAAACCTGACAGGGCACACCTGTGAAGTGAAAACCATTTCAGGGGACTACCTCTTGAAGCTCATCAAGAGAATGCCAAGAGTGTGCAAAGCAGTAATCAAAGCAAAAGGTGGCTACTTTGAAGAACCTAGAATATGACATATTTTCAGTTGTTTCACACTTGTTTGTTATGTATATAATTCCACATGTGTTAATTCATAGTTTTGATGCCTTCAGTGTGAATCTACAATTTTCATAGTCATGAAAATAAAGAAAACTCTTTGAATGAGAAGGTGTGTCCAAACTTTTGGTCTGTACTGTATGTTTAACCTTTGGAGCCGTCTTCCTGGCCACCCTCTTCTGTCATGGTGGACGGTAGTTTGGAATTTCAGATAGCCAAGATAATTGACTCTCGAGTTCTCCGTAGATCTCTTCAGTATCTTGTTCACTGGAAGGGTTATGGACCAGAGGAGAGGATGTGGGTACCATCATCCAACGTGATTGCCAGTCGTTTAGTGAAAGCTTTTCACAGGCCTCACCCGGATAAGGTCAGTCCTGGGTGCCTGGAGGTCACCCGTAAAAGGGAGGGTACTGTCACGGACGTTTCCGTGACAGGTGCCAGGAGATCAGTGAGACTGGCAACACGTGGTTTGATCTGACAAGTTCAAACTTGTGGATCAGTTCGTGTCTGTGTTGTTTCTGGTAATGGCCACACCCCTTGCTTCAGGTTTTGCTTATGTGGTCATTTAACCTTCCCTATTTGTGGTGGCTTCTCCCACCATGCTGTGCGGTTTATAGCTTCAGTCTTGTTGTGGATTGCTGGTGTTTGGATTTCGGCAGAGTTCCTGTGCTTCCATAGCTATTTGAAGTGTCCTTTTCCCCTTTTGTTTACTGCCGTTCTGAAGCCCCGCCCAGCTCATCAATATTCACTTCGCTGGGCGGCGGCTACAACTCTCCACGGTCACGATCCTGCGCATGGGCACCTATCATTAACCCCTTTTGAGATGTGAGTGAGCAGCGCTCTGAAGCGCTGCTATAAACAGTGCCTGGCGCATGCGCATGAGGCAGAGGCTGCAGCGGGCCTCGGGGACGCAGGCAGGGTGTGTACGCAGGCGCGATCTAACCACGGCGGGGCGCAGGCGCAGAAGATTAGACATGAACGATGCCAGGAGGATTCGATTGCCCTCGCGCAGGATCGTGACCGTGGAGAGTTGTAGCCGCCGCCCAGCGAAGTGAATATTGATGAGCTGGGCGGGGCTTCAGAACGGCAGTTGGGAGCGGCTGGCTGGGCGCATTTTCAGATGAAACGCTGCCCCTTGGGCAGATTAGTGGCCGAACAAGCAGGTTATAAATCTTTATATTTCCCTATTTATAAGGTGGACAGGGGGGCTACTTAGATGATTTTAATAGACTTTATAAGACCTGTACTGACATATATATATAACTAAATATGCTAATTGGGCCTGTCAGTGTCCCTTTAATGAACCTGATATCTTCTGAATGTGCAGTAAAACAGCACCATAATAACCATTACTGAAAGAAGAGTGAGCATATTGATATAATGGAAAAGGAGTGTATTGTCAAAAATGCTGATTTCACAAGCACACGATGTACAGTTTCCAGGAAGCCGCACATATAATATTTCTATATTCAGCTGCAGGTGACCCTTAGAGAACATAATGTGTACGACTAGCTAGTTATATATGGAAACAAGACCATTTCTTTCTGCTGACATATTACTCCGAGCAGAAACTAACAGACACAAAAGGGCACAGTGCTCAGCTAGGCACCCCACAACTAGTTTCTCTACTACCGGCACTCACATCTAGCACCCCACTACTTACTGCACTACCACCAGCTCCTCATTCTTACTAGATTACTACATGCAAAAGACTACTTATTGCATCTCTCAGCACTCCACTACTCAATGGGCTACTGCCAGCACCCCACTGTATTCGGGAGCAGTGGGAAGCAGGCACAGGATTAGGAGTACCAGCACAATAACAATGTTAGGGTACCAGGATAGGGAGTTTGTGTCCAGGCCACACTAGTCATCTATATGTGGACACTAAATGCTACTGGTTTGCCACCTGGCAATTAATATTCAGTCCCCTGATTGGGGACGCATTGGGACTTTAATGTCGGAAGGGTGATTTAGTGAGAGGGAGAGCCATGATAAGTAGGGCCGCCCCTTTTGGGGTGATTACTCCGCTTTTTAGCAGGGAGACTTGGTCAGCAATAGGGTTACTAGTCCCATGACCTCATGCTTAATGAGCAGAAGTTATTGCTGGTACATCTATTTGATTGTTCAGTTCAACAGCTGCTCTCTCCATCCATCTTTTTCCACCTCTCACTAAGCACAGATCCCTACCCTGCATCTCATCACAACTCAAACACCAAGGGCACCCCACCTTACATCGGACAGGGACGCTGGAGCGTGATTCCCACCACCGTTGGAACTACTATTCCTATTCTTGCCCCTGGTGTCTAACGGGCTGGGCTGAAGATGGATCAATACTGCTGTGTGAAAGCTCATCCCAAGACTCTGCCTGCATTACAGATCCGTGTACCTTTTTCCCATTCACTACCCACAAACCACACAATACTGTTCTTCTGGCTTGAACTTCTCCACATTCCCTAAGATGCAAGAATATAACTAAAAAAAGTTAAAGAATTTGTCGGCATGATCAGCCCTATTAAACCTGGCATATGATTATAAAGACACCAGTAATATGTGTTATCTTTCTAAGCATAAAAAAGACCATTCTTCTCATTGTGGTAATGCTATAGCAGTAAAGAACAAAAGGTGTGTGTTGAAAGTGGAACCCTCTACAATTTTTTTTTTTTTAAACATTACTATTTCATATGTTAGTCTTTATTTAGAGATGAGCGAATTTCATGTTATGAAATTCGTTCACGCTTCGTTTGGTGGTAAAAGCAGAATTGTGTTATGGATACCGTTACCAGGGACCATAACGCAATTCTATGACGGAATGCCTTTAGAGGCATTCCGTTATAATAGAAGTCTATGGCCTTCATAACGGATCCGTCCTGTTTTCATTAGGCAGGAGAGGACTCCCCTGCATAACGGAAATGGGATGGATCCGTTTTGCTGCCCATAGACTTCTACTATGATGGAATAAATAACAGACGGCCTCTAAAGGCATTCCGTTATGCATTCCATCATAGAATTACGTTATGGTCCTTGGTAACGGAATCTATAACGCAATTCAGCTTTTACCACCAAACGAAGCGTGAACGATTTCAATATGTGAAATTCGCTCATCTCTATTTTTATTTTTTTTGATTAATGGAAATTTTCATAGAATGGTTGAGTTTCTGTTAAAAAAACTTGATACAAAGTTTTTAGAATGGAAAATGCAAGCAATAACAAAAAAAAACGCATATGCACCTACAAAAAACAAGAAAAACACATGAAAATTTTATTAATTTATTTAAATTTGGACGATTTGGTCTCTATGTGATGGATGATACAAGATGAACTAAAAAATAGAAGACTTCTAACTGATTAAGTGACTTTTTACATGATTACAAACAAAACTATATTACAATTTATGGATCCAGGCAATGTTTTTACCCATACAATACCGATGAAATCCAGTTCATGTTTTGGCTATGACTTGATAATACAAAGAGGAACAATGAGTCAAAATAAATATGGCCACTGAGGAAGGAGTTGAACTCCGAAACGCGTCTGGCATTTGGCTTTCTTTACTTTATATTTTTCTTGCATGCAAGCGTTATTTATTTAATCAGCAGCTAACTTTGAGAGCCCCGCTCCAGAATCAACAAGAGGAGGGGAGTACTGCGGTATGCTAGCTCAGTAAGAGATCCACCTGAGGTCCTTCAGAAGCAGGAAGGGAGAGTGCACAGCCCCGTACACAAGCTATCCAAGTTAAGAGACTGCTCTATTTGTAAGCTTCTCTGAGTAAGGCCTCATGCACACGACCGTTGTTGTGTTCCGTTCCGCAAAATTGGGTTCCGTTGTTCCCTGATCCGTTTTTGCTTCCCTGTGTCTTCCTTTATTTTTGGAGGACCACCAGACATAAAGGAAGGTAAAAAAAAGTCTAAGACAGGTTTGCCATGGAAATGATAGGAATAAAATGGACGCGGATGACAATCTTGTGTGCCTCCGTGTTTTGTAGCGGTCCGCGAACCATTTTCCACGGACAAGAATAGGACAGGTTATATTTTTTTGACGGACTGGAACCACGGATGACAAATGGTGCACTATCCGCATTTTCAACAGCTCCATAGAAATGAATGGGTCCGCATCTTAGAAAACGCTAAAATCGGCGGAACGGACAAGGAGACAAACAACGGTCGTGTGCATGAGGCCTAAGAGGAACTGTACAGCCTCACATGTAAGTTTTTCCCGTCAAGAGGAGATCAAGCTCAAGTCGAGTAAGAGGAGGAGGGGAATTCAATATAGTCCCACACACGACTCTGCATTGAGATACTTATCTGGAGACCAGCAAGTGGAGGAGCAGGAGGAGGAGCACGTGGTAAGATGCCACGATTATGCATTTGTGAATATAGTGGACACTATGCTGATGAAACATTATGCGCTATACCTAACCTTAGTTATGCTATATGCGTTATAATAATATATGAACTACAACTCAATTTATGAATTGCTTATACAAGAATATATAAGCTATTACTCAATTTATGAATTGTTCATACACTGACCAAAAATATAAACGCAATACTTTCGGTTTTGCTCCCATTTTGCATGAGCTGAACTAAAAGATCTGAAGCATTTTCTACATACACAAAAGACCCATTACTCTCAAATAATGTTCACAAATCTGTCTATAGTGCCCCTATAATGTGCCATAATGTGCCAATAATAAAAAAAGCCCCTTTAGAGCCCCCAGATACCATAGTGCCAGCCCCCCATAGTGCCATCTCCCCCCATAGTGCCAGCTCCCCCCATAGTGCCAGCTCACCAATAGTGCCAGCCCCCCCATAGTGCCAGCTCACCCAATAGTGCCAGCCTCCCCCATAGTGCCAGCTCCCCCATAGTACCAGCTCCCCCATAGTGCCAGCCCCTCATAGTGCCAGCTCCCCCCATAGTGCCAGCCCCCCATAGTGCCAGTTCCCCCCATAGTGCCAGCCTCCCATAGTGCCAGCTCCCCCCATAGTGCCAGCTCCCCCATAGTGCCAGTTCCCCCCATAGTGCCAGCCCCCCATAGTGCCAGCTCCCCCCATAGTTACAGCTCCCCCATAGTGCCAGCCTCCCATAGTGCCAGCCCCCCATAGTGCCAGCCCTCTTCCCCCTATAGTGCCAGCTCCCAGAAAGTGACAGCCCCCCATAGTGACAGCCCCCCATAGTGCCAGCTCCCCCCCCATAGTGCCAGCTCCCTCCATAGTGCCAGCTCCCCCCGCAAAGAAAAAACACTAATACCTTCATCAGCAGCGATGCAATGCAGGCCTCTTCCGGCCTGTGTCCCTGCTGTGTGCTGCCCGGCTCAGGCTGCGCGATGATAATGACATCATAGCGCTGCCTGAGCCGGCCTCTGATAGGCTGCAGGCATTAGTGCCTGCGGCCTATCAGAAGAACAGGGGAGGGACACGTCTCTCCCTCCCCTGCCCCACAGCACAGCCATCTGTATCGCTGTCCTGAGGACAGGCGATACAGATGAATATGGAGATGAGTGCTTCCACAATGGAAGCGCTCATCTCCTACTGCCCGCCGCCACCACCGCCGCCGCAATTATATCCAGGGCCACGCCGCCTATGGTGATCGGCGGTGCGGCCCTGAGGAATTTAAAAAATAAAAAATAATTTTGTTAAAGACGACCCAGCGGCCATTTTTTTAGGGGCGGCCTGGGGGCAATTGCCCCCCTGCCCCCCGGCCCAGCCCGCCCCTGCAGAGAAATACCATTTTCTTTAGTTTTTTATCTTCTCTAAGCAAATGACAATAACTATTGACCCATTCAAGACCATTTACCCCCCCCCCCCCCAACAGACACATCTTCCAATTATTTAGTACATGTGTCATCAAATGCCATAACTTTTCTTTTCCTATTTGGTCATTTAGATAATGTCTGTATTTTTTTTTTGTGATAAGTCAGACATTTTATGTCATTTTTATTATTTTTTGTTTTTGGGAAAATGAAGAAAGAAAAAAGTCTGTTTTCTTATTTGTGTTTCTGTAAGTATTCCCATGGTGGTCCTAACCACCAGAGAGTCTGACACATTTCTTTGTTTGACTCCTGGGTCCCGCCGCCTACTAGAGAAGTGCCACTTTGTCACCGCATTGTGCTGCGCCTTTTTGTCAGAGTAGTTCCCACTCAAAGAGGCGACCTTGGCGTGGTGACTGGGCTTATGCTTTCTGATCAAAATGTACACTAATGCCTCTTGTACAGCATGTAGTATGGGGGGCTGTACACTTCAATATGACGCTGAGTAGCGAGTTTAATTGGATCAAAGCATAGCGTTGTGGATGTGCTATCCAGTTCTGTTTTCTCCCCCTGATATATTTATTATTTTTGTTTCTTGTGCCCCACCAACTTTCCCCGTTTGTGGTTGGGGGGGGGGGGGGGCTTGAGGGGTGGGAGTGTCACAGCCTTCGGAAGAGGGTGCAGCATGTGGTGCCTGCCGTTTTCTGGCACGCAGGGAAACCCTGTTACAGTGCAGTTCTCTGTAGCAGTGGTTGCAGTGTGTGTGTGCTGGCACTTGTGGTTGGGTCTCCCCTCATCCACGTCTCAGTGGTTCTTGCACTTGTGTCGGTGTGGCTGGCTGCTTTCCTTGTTAGACTGGCTTTGGTGTATGCTGGTGGAGGATGCATGCTGGCAGCGACTTGGTGGGAACCATGTCCGAGAGTGGACGCAGTGATCAGTGCGGTCTCTCCTGGTTGTTTGGTGGCTGGCGCCCTGGTTCCTGTGTGTTGCTCCAGGGGCTGGCAACTGGCGCCCTGGTTCCTGTGTGTTGCTCCAGGGGCTGGCAGCAGCTCTGGAGAGATTAGCTTGCACTGACACTGATTCTGCTACTTTTCCCCTTCTCCTATCCCTGTTTTTGGGTCCCTCACTAGTTTCCCCTTTTTGATGGGGGGCTTTGAGGGGTGGGAGTGTCACGACTATGGTTTGGTCGTGACTCCTTGTGTCGCATGCAGTTGTCAGCGGTCTGCTCTTTGTTGGCTACCGCAGGTGAGGGCAGTTAGTATGTTGCCTCACGTGTGGTTGCCGCTGGCAACATGATGATGTTTGGCTGTGTAGCAGCCTGAGCTGGTTGCCAGGCGGCTCGCTGTCAAGGCATGCGGTTGCGTCTGGCAACGTGTGTTTGTATGTGTTCACTTTCTATGTTTGGTGTGCACGGGATTTAGTTGTGTGTGCATTTCCCCTTTAAGTGACACTTACCTTGTCTGGTGTTGGAAGGGTTAACTCATTTCCTAGTATGTGTGTGTGGGTGTGGCTACTTGGGCTATTTAGCTTCTGCTGGAGACCTGAAGCTGAGGGGTACTCCAGCCTTGCTGTATGCTGGAGTCATGCTCCTGGTCTCTTATACCATCTGTCCAGTGAGGGCCACCCTTGTGGTCATAAAAACAAATGTATAGATGTTAAGATTATGTTTGTGTGGTGTCTTATATTGCAGCTATGGTTCTGGTTTCCTGTGTGATTTGTGGTGTGTGCTGTGTCCTTTTATATGTGTGTGGACATCAGCACTTGTGCACGGGTTCCAGTCAGTGTGTCTGTGGCAGGTAGGAGTGGAAGTGGTTTAACGCACCTGCCATATCCATATGCTGTATATGTTACTCCTCTCCTTGCAGCTTGGCCAGTTGAGACTCCTGTTCGTCCGTGATGTGGAAGAACGGGTCGTCTTACCCTGCTGCTAGTCCAGGGAATTTCTGAGGGCTAGTAGGGGCCCGAGGTTCCGGAGTATGATCCCTCCTACCATCTGGGTCGGCTCATACAGTTAGAAGTCAGGGTCAGAATTAGGGACGCACTAGGAGGTGACCTGCTCCCTGATCCTGTCGTCCTGGACTAGCAGCTACCCTTATCCTATTAACATCGCACGGTTGAGGGTTTCCCCCATCCTCAACCGTGACAGTAGCATGGGGGAGTGTAGTGATGATCAGTTTCTGGAGGAATTTGTCCAAGTTGTCTGGCGATACGGATTTTGGAATGCTGCAGAATTTTACATTGTTGCAGCAGTAGCGGTCGTTTAGCTCCGCCATTTTGGATTTCATGACCTCCATTTCCCCTGATAGGGTATTGTGAGCATCAACTAGTTTGTTGTGTGCCGAGGAGAATTACCCCAATTTTGTTTCTACAGTATATGGTCAATACGTTCTTTCAAGCCATCTACAGTGGCTGAGATGTTGGTGAGTGCTTGTGTAATGTCTTTTTGGATAGATTGCCTTAACGCTCTCATGGCGTTTATCGGGAAGGCCTCGGTGGCAGCCTGATTAGTAGTAGTGAAGGTGAGTTCATCTTCCTGCGTTTAAACAGAGGCCCCCTCCTGATTATCTGTCACAGCAGAGAAGGATAATGTAGTCTCCCTTCGTGCTTTCTGTTTGATAGGGCTGGCGGTGGCCGGGGCAGGGGTAGGCGAGTCTTGCAATACAGTCACTCCTGTGACTCTAGCTGAGAAGATGGCGGACTGTTGGCACGTCTGCTGCTCCTTTTATGCCCCGTAGCAGGGGCCCTCACGGAGGAAGAGCAAGGATCTCGGGCTTTGTTCCCCTTAACTATGATCTGACCTTATGGGAGAAGAGGTACCGCATTGTTCTGTGGGACTGATTTGTGCTTTCTCCGTCCTCTCTTGTTGCAACTCGTCTCCATCGGGAGCGGCCTGTCTCGTGCTGGCGGGATCCCGAGCAACATTGTTCGCCGTTGGAAAAAAAAGCTGTAAGAAGCTTAGGAGCTTCTTTCTTACCCCTCTTGGGCATCTTTTGTGGAGTGGGGGTCATACAGGGGTTGATGGTTGCCAAGTTTTTGGTGAGCCATTGCGCTCCCAGTCTAGGCCACGCCCCTGTATATATATATACAGTACAGACCAAAAGTTTGGACACACCTTCTCATTCAAAGAGTTTTCTTTGTTTTCATGACTATGAAAATTGTAGATTCACACTGAAGGCATCAAAACTATGAATTAACACATGTGGAATTATATACATAACAAACAAGTGTGAAACAACTGAAAATATGTCATATTCTAGGTTCTTCAAAGTAGCCACCTTTTGCTTTGATTACTGCTTTGCACACTCTTGGCATTTTCTTGATGAGCTTCAAGAGGTAGTCACCTGAAATGGTTTTCACTTCACAGGTGTGCCCTGTCAGGTTTAATAAGTGGGATTTCTTGCCTTATAAATGGGATTGGGACCATCAGTTGCGTTGAGGAGAAGTCAGGTGGATACACAGCTGATAGTCCTACTTAGTAGACTGTTAGAAAATGTATTATGGCAAAAAAAAAGCAGCTAAGTAAAGAAAAACGAGTGGCCATCATTACTTTAAGAAATGAAGGTCAGTCAGTCAGCCGAAAAATTGGGAAAACTTTGAAAGTAAGGGCTATTTGACCATGAAGGAGAGTGATGGGGTGCTACGCCAGATGACCTGGCCTCCACAGTCACCGGACCTGAACCCAATCGAGATGGTTTGGGGTAAGCTGGACAATGAAGGCAAAAGGGCCAACAAGTGCTAAGCATCTCTGGGAACTCCTTCAAGACTGTTGGAAGACCATTTCAAGTGACTACCTCTTGAAGCTCATCAAGAGAATGCCAAGAGTGTGCAAAGCAGTAATCAAAGCAAAAGGTGGCTACTATGAAGAACCTAGAATATGACATATTTTCAGTTGTTTCACAATTGTTTGCTATGTATATAATTCCACGTGTGTTAATTCATAGTTTTGATGCCTTCATAGTCATAAAAATAAAGAAAACTCTTTGAATGAGAAGGTGTGTCCAAACTTTTGGTCTGTACTGTATATATGTATAAATTTATACTGTATATTTATAGTTCATATATATAAATATATACGTAGTAGAAAATAATGGACTGTAAACTTTGCATTGTTTTAATAAATCTATTTACCGTATTTTTTGCCCCATAAGACGCACTTTTTCCCGGGGAAAATGCCCCTGCGTCTTATGGGAAGAATGCTGCCATTTAGCATCGCAGACTGCGATGTATCAGCTGGAGGGGGAGGGAGGAGGGGCAGGTGTCATTCATAAAGTAGGCGGCGCAGGAACGTGACATCAGTGAGTTACGGCCGGCCATCCGCCCTGCTCTGCCTGCTACAGGACATTTAGTAAATAGTACAGAAGGGGCTGGGAATCGGAACTTCAATTAAAGGTATTATTATAAAAGGTTTAGGCAATAAAGCAGTGAGTGAGCGGTGGGGCCGGAGTACAGTGACCGCACTGGTCCCGCCGCATTTGCATGCCACCGGCCCCTCCCACAGGTTTAGCTCCGGTATATTAGGGCATCTGTGGATGCCACTATTATGGGGTGGGGGATATTTGGAGGGCACTGTTATGGGGTGGTGGATCTGTGGGTGACACATGTATAGCAGTGCCATCTACAGAGCCACCCCATAACAGTGCCATCCACAGATCCGCCTCCATAACAGTGCCATCCACAGATCACCCCCCATAACAGTGCCATCCACATATCACCCCCCATAACAGTGCCATCCACAGATCACCCCCCTCATAACAGTGCCATCCACAGATCTCCCCCATAACAGTGCCATCCACAAATCACCCCCCATGACAGTGCCATCCACAGATCATTCCCCCATAACAGTGCCATCCACAGATCCCCCATAACAGTGCCCCCCTCAGATCCCCCCATAACAGTGCCCCCCTCAGATCCCCCCATAACAGTGCCATCCACAGATCTCCGATAACAGTGCCATCCACAGATCCCACCATAACAGTGCCACCCACAGATCCCACCATAACAGTGCCACCCACAGATCCCCCCATAACAGTGCCATCCACAGATCCCCCATAGTAGTGTCATGCACAGACCACCATTAGTTCAAAACCCACCAAAAGCACACCTTTTGGTTAAAAATATATTTTTTCTTATTTTCCCCCTCAAAAACGTGCGTCTTATGGGCCGGTACGTCTTATAAGGCGAAAAATACGGTAATCAAAATAGGAAGTAGGCGGAGTCAGTAGTAATTGCCTATTTATTAATTATTAATATTAAATTCCAAATATTAATAATTGATGTGTCCTATAACAGGGGCACTGGTGGGGGCTCTATTACTAATGAAGGGAATTATTATTGGTGGGGCTTTGAGGAGCACAATTACTATGGGGGGAACTTTCTCTTTGGCACTATTATTTTTTCTGGATAGTATTTGGGGGTATTGGGGAGCACAGAGAGCAGCAGGATAGTACTTGTGGGACTTAAGGATGGGGAGAATGATAGAAAAGTGAGGAACCTAAGATGTCTGTGTGTTAATCTCTGCAGAGATGAGGCATGGCTGAAATAAGTTGTCTAGGAGAAGATGAAAGAAAACATCTACATCAGAGTAGATGTCACCTGGGAGGCTCTGGATATGAGAAGTATGTGCTGCTGTATAGTCCTGTATGTTTGATAGTGTCTATGCAGCAAGTAAAGCAATTAAGGCTACTTTCACACTTGCGGTAGCAGTGTCCGGCAGGCTGTTCCAGCGGGGGAACAGCCTGCCGGATCCGTGCTAACGCTAGCCCACCATGCCATCGGAAGTCTGCTCCGGCCCCAATCACTATAATGCCTGCTTGGACCCTGCTACCGCAAGTGTGAACGTAGCCTAAAATGTATTTAGTGCTAGTGCAAGCGGTAGGGTGTCGACTGGAGCCATATGCATTGGGGCTTGGGCCCTGGATCTTTTGGGACCCCTGCAATGCCCCTGATTGGTGGTGTTTTATACATTTTTACATTCATTTTTGAACATTTCTTTTAATTGCTGATTTCTCCTGTAACAGAGGCCAACCTATTAGCCCCATCTAAGGGGGAATACTGCTTCTGCAGCTTCATGATGTCCTTGCAACTGCTAAGGCTACTTTCACATCTGCATTTTTGCTGGATCCGTCATGGATCAGGAAAAACGCTTCCGTCATGATAATACAACCTTCTGCGTCCATTGCGAACGGATCCGATTGTATTATCTCTAAAAAAGCCATGACAGAATATTTTTTTGTGTCAGAGAAAACGAATCTCTCACAATTGTGAGTCATGACGGATCCGTCTTGCTCTGCATCCCAGGACGCACTCAAAAGCTCTGCTTGCAGCGTTTTTGTCTGCGTCATTGGAACACAATGAAACGGAACGGAATGCATTTTGGTGCACTCTGTTCCCTTCATTTCAGTTTTGTCCCGTTGACTAAAAAAAATGGGGACAAAACTGAAGCGTTTTCCCCACTTTTGAGATCCTATTACGGATATCAATAGCTGAAAGTGAAAGCGCAGATGTGAAAGTATCCTAACTCTGCAAGGACACTCAGAAATGTCCTTGTGGAGTTAAATGCAACCTCCCCCCCCAGAAGTATATAAATGGGCAGTCAACTACTGGTTAACATTGCCCACTTTAATGAAGGCATTCTTTATAAGATAATTAACGTGATCATCTAGTTCAAGTAGAATTGCATCTCCACTAATTTTAAGGGTCCCCGCAGGGGATTACAAAAAAGTAATATGACAATATATTGTAAGATTACAATATAGTCACATACAGCATGCAAAGAGCATGTAGTATTAAACATGGTAAACAACTAATTAGAATGCGAGCAGTCATATTCCAGAGATATGTGTCCTTGTCTTCTGTCTTCTTGGAATGTGGGGGTGTTGATGGTAGGCTCGACGGGTCCTCAAGATATGAGGTCTTCTTGTTAAAAAAGGTTTTATGCATATATATAAGTATAATTTTCTCAAGCACAACAGAATATATTATTAATATGAATAAAATTAGATTACAGGCAGGCAGGGTATCAGAAATAATTTATTTCTTAATGTTTTTCACCATTTTGATCATTACATTATCACACATATGTATTTCTCATTGATTTATTAGCTAACTATCTATCCTACCTATCTAGAAAAGGCCCCTTAGACTGCCTGTACTGCATGAAGTATACAGATAAGCTGCATAGATCATGGGATGTTAGACATCCATTCCTGGCCGCCTCATAGTAGCCATTTCATCTGAACATTCACACATCTTTATGGAGTTGTTGTCAACACACACACACACACATCATTATCTACCTAAAAGGATGACGACAGCCTAGAAAAGGCCCCTTAAACTGCATGTACTGCATGAAGTATTTAGGTAAGCTGTATACATCATGGGATGTTAGATATCCCTTCCTGACCACCTCATAGTAGACATTTCATCTGAACATTCCCGCTTCTTTATGGGGTTATTGACAGCACTCACTTCATTATCTACCTAAAAGGATGACGACAGCCAGCCAGAGGTGCATCCCAACACAAGGACCACCCCGGAGTAATCCCCGGTGAAATCACGCTTTTAGGGCATTGACTCTTCTTGTAAGAGTGGTGCTCAAACTGCTAGGGTGCATCTGTGGGACCCTCTTTCAGAGATGATGTCCTCCACCCAACTCTCAAAAAGCTGAGGGGTCTTCAGGAGAGGTGGGCAGTCGAGCTGGGCTATCAGACGGTCAACTCTGTAGCTGTGATGTCATCCTTCCTACAAAATGGACATATCCACGCCCTCAACTAGGAATAAAACATATTAATCATTTCCAGGCAATAATTGAATGTTATATCAATAGAGGAGAAGCAGGAGAGTGGAAAGAAACCAGACATGAACCAAAATCCTGATAATGATTGATACAAGAAATCAGAGTTAATTCTTTCCTGCCACATTTTCTCCTCTTTTGATCATTACATTATCACTCATATATGCATTTCTCATTGATTTGTTAGCTAACTGTCTGTCCTAGCTGTCTAGAAAAGGCCCCTTAAACTGCATGTACTGCATGAAGTATTTAGGTAAGCTGTATACATCATGGGATGTTAGATATCCCTTCCTGACCACCTCATAGTAGCCATGTCATCTGAACATTCCCACTTCTTTATGGGGTTATTGACAGCACTCACTTCATTATCTACCTAAAAGGATGACGACAGCCAGCCAGAGGTGCATCCCAACACAAGGACCACCCCGGAGTAATCCCCGGTGAAATCACGCTTTTAGGGCATTGACTCTTCTTGTAAGAGTGGTGCTCAAACTGCTAGGGTGCATCTGTGGGACCCTCTTTCAGAGATGATGTCCTCCACCCAACTCTCAAAAAGCTGAGGGGTCTTCAGGAGAGGTGGGCAGTCGAGCTGGGCTATCAGACGGTCAACTCTGTAGCTGTGATGTCATCCTTCCTACAAAATGGACAGTTCCACACCCTCAACTAGGAATATAACATATTAATCATTTCCAGGCAATAATTGAATGTTATATCAATAGAGGAGAAACAGAAAAAGTGGAAAGAAACCAGACATGAACCAAAACTCTGATAATGATTGATACAAGAAATCAGAGTTAATTCTTTCCTGCCACATTTTCTCCTCTTTTGATCATTACATTATCAATCATATATGCATTTCTCATTTGTTAGCTATCTTTCCTACCTGTCCATAAATGGCCACTTAGACTTCCCGTACTGCATGAAGTATCCAGATAAGCTGCATACATCATGGGATGTTAGATATCCCTTCCTGACCACCTCATAGTAGCCATGTCATCTGAACATTCCTGCTTCTTTATGGGGTTATTGACAGCACTCACTTCATTATCTACCTAAAAGGATGACGACAGCCAGCCAGAGGTGCATCCCAACACAAGGACCACCCCGGAGTAATCCCCGGTGAAATCACGCTTTTAGGGCATTGACTCTTCTTGTAAGAGTGGTGCTCAAACTGCTAGGGTGCATCTGTGGGACCCTCTTTCAGAGATGATGTCCTCCACCCAACTCTCAAAAAGCTGAGGGGTCTTCAGGAGAGGTGGGCAGTCGAGCTGGGCTATCAGACGGTCAACTCTGTAGCTGTGATGTCATCCTTCCTACAAAATAGACATATCCACACCCTCAACTAGGAATATAATATATTAATCATTTCCAGGCAATAATTGAATGCTATATCAATAGAGGAGAAGCAGGAAAGTGGAAAGAAACCAGACATGAACCAAAACTCTGATAATGATTGATACATGAAATCAGAGTAAATTCTTTCCTGCCACATTTTCTCCTCTTTTGATCATTACATTATCACTCATATATGCATTTCTCATTTGTTAGCTAACTATCTTTCCTACCTGTCCATAAATGGCCACTTAGACTTCCCGTACTGCATGAAGTATCCAGATAAGCTGCATACATCATGGGATGTTAGATATCCCTTCCTGACCACCTCATAGTAGCCATGTCATCTGAACATTCCCGCTTCTTTATGGGGTTATTGACAGCACTCACTTCATTATCTACCTAAAAGGATGACGACAGCCAGCCAGAGGTGCATCCCAACACAAGGACCACCCCGGAGTAATCCCCGGTGAAATCACGCTTTTAGGGCATTGACTCTTCTTGTAAGAGTGGTGCTCAAACTGCTAGGGTGCATCTGTGGGACCCTCTTTCAGAGATGATGTCCTCCACCCAACTCTCAAAAAGCTGAGGGGTCTTCAGGAGAGGTGGGCAGTCGAGCTGGGCTATCAGACGGTCAACTCTGTAGCTGTGATGTCATCCTTCCTACAAAATGGACAGATCCACACCCTCAACTAGGAATATAACATATTAATCATTTCCAGGCGATAATTGAATGTTATATCAATAGAGGAGAAGCAGGAAAGTGGAAATAAATCAGACATGAACCAAAACTCTGATAATGATTGATACAGAAGAAATCAGTTAATTCTTTCCTGCCACATTTTCTCCTCTTTTGATCATTACATTATCACTCATATATGCATTTCTCATTTGTTAGCTAACTATCTTTCCTTCCTATCCATAAATGGCCACTTAGACTTCCCGTACTGCATGAAGTATCCAGATAAGCTGCATAGATCATGGGATGTTAGACATCCATTCCTGGTTGTCTGATAGTAGCCATTTCATCTAAACATTCACAAATCTTTATGGGGTTATTGACAGCACACACCTACATCATTATCTTATAGAATGATGATAGTCAGCCAGAGATGAATCCCAACACAAGTACCACCCTGGAGTAATTCCCCAGTGAAATCACTCAGGGCATTGACTCTTCTTGTAGGAGTGGTGCTCAAACTGCTAGGATGCATCTGTGGGACCCTCTTTCAGAGATGATGTCCTCCACTCGACTGAGGGGTCTTCAGGTAGTCGAGCAAGGCTATCAGACGGTCAACTCTGTAGCTGTGATGTCATCCTTCCTACAAAATGGACATGTGCACACCTGCAAGGAAGAATACAACAAATATATCATTTTCAGGCAATTGTGGAGGCAATAGAGGAGAAATATAAAACTTAATATAAACTAGAAATAAACCAAAACCCTGATAAGGATTGATACAAGAAATTATTTCAACTTCTAGAACAATGGTCTCCAACCTCTGGCTCAGCAAGTGCTGCTGTAGAAATACAACTCCCATCATCCCATAATAGCCCGCAACTGTCAGAACATGTTTGGAGTTGTTTTCCACTCAAACATCTCAGGGGAGATTTATCAAGAGCCGGGGGGATTTATCTTGAAGTTCATGCCTGATTAAAAATTAAGTGCATCCTCTGACAGTCTATGCGCCCTGAATGAATACTTGGCCAGCTCACAGCTGCCATAGATTTCGATCATTTACAGCAGAAAACTGGCATACATAAAGTAAATCTTCTGGGGCTGATGTCCAAGCCCACCCCTTTCAAAAAATGGAGAGGCTGGCAGTAAAACGCCATTTACAAACATTTTAATCAGAATTTGCAACTTTTGTTTATCAGTTTTGTGGTGTACAGGAATGATAAATCTCTCCTTGTGCTGTGAACTACCAAGAGCAGTGGACATAATAATTAGGCTACTTTCACACTCGCGTTTGGTGCGGATTCGTCATGGATCTGCACAGATGGATAATACAACCCTTTGCATCCATTCTGAATGGATCTGTTTGTATTATCTTTAACCGCCTCTCGACCGCCTAACGCAGATCCGCGGTCCGGAGGCGGCAGCTGTGCGCTCAACGACGCATATACGCGTCATCTCGCGATAGCCGAGATTTCCTGTGAACACGCACACAGGCGCGCGCGTTCACAGGATCGGAAGGTAAGCGAGTGGATCTCCAGCCTGCCAGCGGTGATCGTTCGCTGGTAGGCTGGAGATGCGATTTTTTTAACCCCTAACAGGTATATTAGATGCTGTTTTGATAACAGCGTCTAATATACCTGCTACCTAGTCCTCTGGTGGTCCCTTTTGTTTGGATCGACCACCAGAGGACACAGGTAGCTGTGTAAAGTAGCACCAAACACCACTACACTACACTACACCCCCCTGTCACTTATTAACCCCTTATGAACCCCTAATCACTTCATATAGACTCCCTGATCACCCCCCCCCCAGTCATTGATCACCCCCCCTGTCATTGATCACCCCCTTGTAAGGCTCCATTCAGGCGTCCATATGATTTTTACGGATCCACGGATACATGGATCGGATCCGCAAAACAAATACGGACGTCTGAATGGAGCCTTACAGGGGGGTGATCAATGACAAGGGGGTGATCACGCATATAGACTTCCTGATCACCCCCCTGTCATTAATCACCCCCCTGTAAGGCTCCATTCAGACGTGCGTATGATTTTTACGGATCCACGGATACATGGATCGGATCCGCAAAACACATACGGACGTCTGAATGGAGCCTTACAGGGGGGTGATCAATGACAAGGGGGTGATCACCCATATAGACTTCCTGATCACACCCCTGTCATTGATCACCCCCCTGTTATTGATCACCCCCCTGTAAGGCTCCATTCAGACGTCCGTATGATTTTTACGGATCCACGGATACATGGATCGGATCCGCAAAACACATACGGATGTCTGAATGGAGCCTTACAGGGGGGTGATCAATGACAAGGGGGTGATCACCCATATAGACTTCCTGATCACCCCCCTGTCATTGATCACCCCCCTGTAAGGCTCCATTCAGACGTCCGTATGATTTTTACGGATCCACGGATACATGGATCGGATCCGCAAAACACATACGGACGTCTGAATGGAGCCTTACAGGGGGGTGATCAATGACAAGGGGGTGATCACCCATATAGACTTCCTGATCACCCCCCTGTCATTGATCACCCCCCTGTAAGGCTCCATTCAGACGTCCGTATGATTTTTACGGATCCACGGATACATGGATCGGATCCGCAAAACACATATGGACGTCTGAATGGAGCCTTACAGGGGGGTGATCAATGACAAGGGGGTGATCACCCCATATCACCCCATATAGACTCCCTGATAACCCCCCTACAACACATTAGGGCCCCTAGAATGCCAGGGCAGTATAACTACCCCACAAGTGACCCCATTTTGGAAAGAAGACACCACAAGGTATTCCGTGAGGGGCATGGCAAGTTCCTAGAATGTTTTATTTTTTGTTACAAGTTAGCGGAAAATGCTGATTTTATATTATTATTTTTTTCTTACAAAGTCTCATATTCCACTAACTTGTGACAAAAAATAAAAAATTCTAGGAACTCGCCATGCCCCTCACGGAATACCTTGGGGTGTCTTCTTTCCAAAATGGGGTCACTTGTGGGGTAGTTATACTGCCCTGGCAATTTAGGGGCCCTAATGTGTGCGAAGTAGTTTGAAAAGTACTCAGGAGAAGTTGGGGAATGTGTTTTGGGGTGTCATTTTACATATACCCATGCTGGGTGAGATAAATATCTTGGTCAAATGCCAACTTTGTATAAAAAAATTGGAAAAATTGTCTTTTGCCAAGATATTTCTCTCACCCAGCATGGGTATATGTAAAATGACACCCCAAAACACATTCCCCAACTTCTCCTCAGTACGGCGATACCAGATGTGTGACACTTTTTTGCAGCCTAGGTGGGCAAAGGGGCACACATTCCAAAGAGCACCTTTCGGATTTCACCGGTCATTTTTTACAGATTTTGATTTCAAACTTCAAGCATCTGGGCCCCTAAAATGCCAGGGCAGTATAACTACTCCACAAGTGACCCCATTTTGGAAAGAAGACACCCCAAGGTATTTTGTGATGGGCATAGTGAGTTCATGGAAGTTTTTATTTTTTGTCACAAGTTAGTGGAATATGAGACTTTGTAAGAAAAAAAAAAAAAATCATCATTTTCCGCTAACTTGTGACAAAAAATAAAAAGTTCTATGAACTCACTATGCCCATCAGTGAATACCTTAGGGTATCTACTTTCCGAAATGGGGTCATTTGTGGGGTGTTTGTACTGTCTGGGCATTGTAGAACCTCAGGAAACATGACAGGTGCTCAGAAAATCAGAGCTGCTTCAAAAAGCGGAAATTTACATTTTTGTACCATAGTTTGTAAACGCTATAACTTTTACCCAAACCATTTATTTTTTTACCCCAAATTTTTTTTTTTATCAAAGACATGTAGAACAATAAATTTAGCGAAAAATTTATATATGGATGTAGTTTTTTTTTTGCAAAATTTTACAACTGAAAGTGAAAAATGTCATTTTTTGGCAAAAAAATCGTTAAATTTCGATTAATAACAAAAAAGTAAAAATGTCAGCAGCAATGAAATACCACCAAATGAAAGCTCTATTAGTGAGAAGAAAAGGAGGTAAAATTCATTTGGGTGGTAAGTTGCATGACCGAGCAATAAACGGTGAAAGTAGTGTAGTGCAGAAGTGTGAAAAGTGGCCTGGTCATTAAGGGGGTTTCAGCTAGGGGGGTTGAAGTGGTTAAAGGGGTTTTCTCAACAGGCTATTTCATACTTACCTGGTCCCGGCGCGCCGTACACTCCCTGGTTTCGGCACTCGGCAAGGGGCGGTCTCCATCTTCATTGATGTCTTCTCCCGGCCGGGCCGCGCGCTGTACTGAACGCGCACGCGCCCTGGTGACTTCTTCCTGGCCAGTATAGTATATAGGCGCGTTCAGTACAGCGCGCGGTCGGCCGGGAGAAGAAAAGAAAAGTCGCCTGCGCACGCGCGGCCACCGCGATTCCTGAGAAGAGCAGTGGCCGTAACAGGGGAGACGGAAGACAACAGTCAGGTAAGTATAGGTTTATTTTTTTCTAAGGGGTGGGGATTTGTTAATAAAATATATTTAGAAAAATAGAGGAAGAAAAAAGGGGTAGAAGGCTGGCACTCAAATATGTGGTTCAATCGAACTGGTTTATTAAGACACTGTTTAAAACCAAATGGTAATATCACAATAAAATCATGTACAATATATTTAAATAAATCATGTACAATATATTATAAAACCGATGTATAATATAAATTGATGTATACAATAACCGCAGGAGCAATGCCGTATAAACCACTATTTAGGGTGATGAAAATGTCCCTTCAATGGAGGTAAGTATCAAGGGCACAATCTGTATTAGATAGGTATCCTCCTAAGGGGATGTTCCCCAGCACGGACACACGATAGTCCAGGGTCGGTGCAATGTTAGTGCGTTCACTTCATATAAGTGGTGTGTGATTCAAGGGCATGTAAACACACAACACATACTGTTGTAAGGCTGCGACTGGGGAGTAAGGAATTGCAATAAAGTCGTTTGTCTTACCCTCCTGGGTGGAAGATTTCAGCCTTTAGTTACCTCTCCACGCTGTGCGGCCTTCCTCTCGCTGTTCCGCGTCTGCTCGAGACTTCCGTATCATGTGATACTAGTCTCGCAGGATTTGTCCGGTCGTAAGTTCAGGTTAGTCGCTCCTTGAGACGATTTCGGCCTGATGTTTAAATGGAGCGCTCCAATGTTTGGGGGGTCTGCAGACCTTCCTATTAGTGCCGGATCCTTCTTTTGTGGGGGTGAACTACGCCAGTGGGGGGTGAACTACTTCTTTTGTGGCGTAGTTCACCCCCACAAAAGAAGGATCCGGCACTAATAGGAAGGTCAAAACGCCAGTTTGAAAGTACCCTTAATCATCGCCTCTCCTTACCTTGGTGTTATCATGGTTGCTGTTGTTTGTGTGACCAGTGAAATAGGGGGAACATTGACCAGTAAGATAGAGCAGCATCCAGGAAGATAGGGGAGATGGTAAGCAGTAAGATAGGACAGAGACCAGTAAGATAGGATGAATAATAACCAGTAAGATAGGGTAATGACCAGTAAGACAGGACAGTGGAAATGTCAGACTATTAAGACCACTGATACATACGATAATGGGCGATACAATAATTAATAATTGTGAGAGTCACCCACAATAAATATCATCCATAACACCAATTGTAGTATCAAAAAACGGATTTTACTGATTCGTGGCCATACCCAAAAACAGGACATTGAGATAACCCATAATTCCCAACATATCTTCTTTGGTGTTCTATATCATAAATCTCAGTGAATTGAAGATAGGACAGTTAGCAGTAAAATAGGGCGGATAGAGACCAGTAAGGTAGGGTAATAACCAGTAAGTTAGGACAGTGACCAGTAATATATGGAAGTGAATTGCTAAGAAGGCAGTGATCTGTAAATTAGGGTGGGAAGTGACCAGTACAATAAAGGGGGCAGTGAATAGATGAACCAAAGGCACTTTCTAAATGGTCTGAAAGCTGGAACCTTACTGGCTGCTATGAACAAGCTCCACTCGTCTTATGCAGTGGTTTAGATGAACCTCTTCATACACATAAATCATCCCATACAGTTCCCTGGTCCAGTAATGATCCCCCTCCTGCAATGTCTGACTGAGAACTTACCATGATCTAAAGAGGGGTCGCAGACTTCACCACAGACACGCGGATGCTTCTCTCTTGCAGACAGAGGGAGGTGAGATGCAGCAAAGCTGGGAGACATCTTCCTCCTCCTGCAGCCGGCAACCAGGAATGACAGTTTGTAACAGCATTTATTCATGTCTCTGAGGGCAAGTGCTGATTGGTTGATCAGATTCTAATCCACCAATCAGCAGCTCTCTGTTCTCTACAGCCTGGGACTGGAGGAGCACACAACAGCCCGAGCCCTGAGTGCAGTACAACTGATGTGTGTGACTGTGAGGTGGACGGCATTTTCTTGATTAAAGGACCAATTATTACCCCCATAGCAAAGTGTTGGTAGGGCTGATGCAAATTTAAATTTCCCATTAGTGTCCATACTTTTGCTCTTTTTCCCCTGAAATACTTCAACTTTATAGCAGGGTACATATTTCACTATGCCGTAAATAAGCATTATTATTAATCCCACTAGATAATTTTATCCCGTTCCTGTTATTTTTCACCTTCCTGACAGAGCCTAGTTTTAGAAATCTGTAACTTTGGGATGCTTTAATTATCCAAGCCATTAAGAGACTCTTTTTCTAAGTTTTCAAAAATTTTATTTCTCTGCTTTTGTATTTAACTTTTTTTTGCGATATGTTTAACCCCTTCGCGACTGCAATACGTTTAAAATACTAACTTGGTCACTAAGACCAACAAAATCCCTTTAGGGATCCCTATTGGCAGTTGAAATATAACTTTATTATTATTAATGGTATGTACTCACAACATAAATTAGAAAAAGAACAAGGAAATTTAAAACTCTCAGTTGTAAAGAGGTATGAGGCACAATTAAATAGACCCGGTTGCCTGACTTTTTGCAACCTTTTGTAACTATGTCTGTATTATGTGGCTAGATACAAGGATGTCTATTTTGTTATAGCGTAGAGGCTGTTAGTGTGCAGCAAACAAACCTTGAGATTCACTTGGGATTCTCACTTAATATTTTAACACTTGTACTGTGGGCTTGATTTTATTTTTTAATATTTATTTTTATTTGGGGTGCCCTGCAGAGAGCCTTTATTCCAGGCCTCCCTGACACAGTTGTTGTTGAACTGTAAATTACATGTTCTGGTATAGCCCCTGTTTGGCTGATTCATAACAATGCTTCAATTGTACGGATAAGCTACAATGTTGCCCCTATTTTGGACATAAAGGTCAATGTAGCCGTATTCCTGCGCTCATACAGTGCTTAGCGTTCCTATCCCTGCTATGCAGGATGTCTGTCACTAGGTGTTGCTGGTCACACGTTACACTGCCTCACTAGACCTCGCTATGTTTCTCTGACATCTCAGTATCTGTTCACTAAATGTCCTCTCACTCAAAAAACAAACTGCCTAAAAACAGGATCGCATTTTCTACACCCCTCCCGACATGTTTCGCCGCTGTTGCGGCTTCGTCAGGGGATGCGAGGTATATATACAATACGTTTATATACAGTACAGACCAAAAGTTTGGACACACCTCATTCAAAGAGTTTTCTTTATTTTCATGACTATGAAAATTGTAGATTCACACTGAAGGCATCAAAACTATGAATTAACACATGTGGAATTATAAATATAACAGAAAAGTGTGAAACAACTGAAAATATGTCATTCTTCAAAGTAGCCACCTTTTGCTTTGATTACTGCTTTGCACACTCTTGGCATTCTCTTGATGAGCTTCAAGAGGTAGTCACCTGAAATGGTTTTCACTTCACAGGTGTGCCCTGTCAGGTTTAATAAGTGGGATTTCTTGCCTTATAAATGGGGTTGGGACCATCAGTTGCGTTGAGGAGAAGTCAGGTGGATACACAGCTGATCGTCCTACTGAATAGACTGTTAGAATTTGTATTATGGCAAGAAAAAGCAGCTAAGTGAAGAAAAACGAGTGGCCATCATCAGTCAGCAAAAAATTGGGAAAACTTTGAAAGTAAGGGCTATTTGACCATGAAGAAGAGTGATGGGGTGCTGCGCCAGATGACCTGGCCTCCAAAGTCACCGGACCTGAACCCAATCGAGATGGTTTGGGGTGAGCTGGACTGCAGAGTGAAGGACTGCAGAATGAAGGCAAAAGGGCCAACAAGTGCTAAGCATCTCTGGGAACTCCTTCAAGACTGTTGGAAGACCATTTCAGGTGACTACCTCTTGAAGCTCATCAAGAGAATGCCAAGAGTGTGCAAAGCAGTAATCAAAGCAAAAGGTGGCTACTTTGAAGAACCTAGAATATGACATATTTTCAGTTGTTTCACACTTTTTTGTTATGTATATAATTCCACATGTGTTAATTCATAGTTTTGATGCCTTCAGTGTGAATCTACAATTTTCAATTTTCATAGTCATGAAAATAAAGAAAACTCTTTGAATGAGAAGGTGTGTCCAAACTTTTGGTCTGTACTGTACATGATATTTGCACATGCCCCGTGCAGCTATTAGGTCTATAAACGTCAAACAAGCTCTTTAATACAAGCGCTGCCAAGTGCTTGGATTAAAGCTTCTGCCGCTGCCCTGCTGCTGACAGCATACAGTGCAGTAATGCCAGCAAGGGACCAATCAGAGTGGCCCCTTGCCGGCAATCGATCCGATTGGTTAGTCTGTGCAGCCTGGAATCAGATAGTGTCCTCGTGCCCCCCCCCCCCGATCTGTGCCCCTCCAAGCCCCCCTTGTGGCCGCCTGCAGCTCATTTCCTGCTCCTGCGCTCATGTCCTGCCCTGATGCGGTCCGCCCTCTCCCCGCCCATGCATTCTCCCCGGCCCTCCTGCCCCAGCCTCCCTCAATGTTAGCGGCCGTACAGCCCTCCGCTCTTTCCCCCCCTTTCCAGTGCTGCCCCCGGTCCCCCTGCTGTGTGTGATCCATTTCTGAGCCGCCGCCATCAGCAGCGAGTGTCAGCTCTATGCTGACACTCTGCTGTAACCCCATAGATGCCGCAGTTGCGGCATTCATGGGGTTAATAGAGGGAGGGAGCTCCCTCAACCATCGGCGTCTGCATCGGCGTCCGCTGTTGCCACCTACAGGGCATCTAATAGTATTATACTTTGCAATGCTAGAGCATTGCAAAGTATAGTACAGCCATCAGCCCCACTGTATCTTCATGATCCAAGAGGGACTTGATAAAAAAAGAAAGTGAAAATAATAAAAATGAAAAATAAAAAAATTAATAAAAATGTAAATTAAAAAAGGAAATTGCCTTTTCCTATAAAAAAATGAAAAAATAAAATAAAATACACATATTAGGTGTCACCGCGTCCGTAACGACCGTCTCTATAAATATATCACATGATAGACCCTGTCCGATAAACACCATAAAAAAAACTGTGCCAAAAAGCTATTTTTGTCACCTTACATCACAAAACGTGCAACAGCAAGCGATCAAAAAGGCTTATGACCCCTAAAATAGTACCAATCAAACCGTCACCACATCCCGCAAAAAAAGATACCCTATTTAATCGCCCTATGGCTTCATTTTTTTGGTTTCAGAAATGCTATTATTGTGTAAAACTTAAATAAATAAGAAAAAGTATACATATTAGGTATTGCCACGTCCGTAACGATCTGCTCTATAAAACTATCACATGACCTAACTTCTCAGATGAACGCTGTAAAAATAAATAAATGAAAACTGTTCCAAAACAGCCAATTTTTGAGTCACCTTGCCACATAAAGTGTAATAATGAATGATGAAAAAATCCTATGTACCCAAAAATGGTACCAACAAAAACCTCAACACTTTCTGCAAAAAACGAGCCCCTGCACAAGACGATCGGCAGAAAATTGAAAAACATATGGCGTTCAGAAAACCAATCCAGCAAAATCTGCCTTCCAAAAACCGTATGGCATTCCTTTCCTTCTGCGCCCTGCCATGTGCCTGTAACGCAGTTTACGAACACATGTGGGGTGTTTCTGTAAACCGTGGAATCAGGGTAATAAATATTGAGTTTTGTTTGGCTGTTAACCCTCAATGTGTTAAAGAAAATTTTTTATAAAATGTGAAGAAATTTCATCTCCATTTTCATTTAATCTTGTGGAACATCTAATGGGTTAACAAAGTTTGTAAAATCAGTTTTGAGTAACTTGAGGGGTGTAGTTTCTACAATGGGGTCATTTATGGGGGTATCCACTATGTAGGCCCCACAAAGTGACTTCAGACCTGAACTGGTCCTTAAAAAGTGGGTTTTGGAAATTTTCTTAAAAATTTTAAGAATTGCTTCCAAACTTCTAAGCCTTCTAACATCCTAAAAAAATAAAATGACATTTCCAAAATGATGCCAACATAAAGTAGACATATGGGGAATGTTAAGTAATAAATATTTTATTAGGCATCACTTTCTGTTTTAGAAGCAGAGAAAATGAAATTTGAAAAATTGTGAATTTTTCAAAATTTTGGGTACATTTTGGATTTTTTTCATAAATAAAGGCGAAATATATTGACTCAAATATATGACTATCATGAAGTACAGTGTGTCACGAGAAAACAATCTCAGAATGGCTTGGATAAGTAAAAGTGTTCCAAAGCTATTACCACATAAAGTGACGCATGTCAGATTTGTAAATTTTGACCTGGACACTAGGGCATCCATGACCCTTGGTCATGAAAGGGTTAATTTAATTCTGTATTTGAGATAAAAAGCAAAAAGAAAAGAAAAAAGAAGAATATCCAGGAGGCTCCTGAAAAATGGAGAGATCTATTGCATGAGTAGGCAAATCTCCTGGGCATCACGGAAGCATTCTGGCACTTCCCGTACTACAGTCCTCAATGAACCTGTGTGTGTGGGATCAGATGCAGCTCTGGCACCCAAATGCACAGCGAGGGGGCAGTGCCATGACATGAAAAGGACGTGTGGCCTATTAGAATTGGGCATGGTCTGCAGAAAGGGGCTGTGCATTGTGCCCGTGTATACTATGAAGGGGACATGGCAGACTCCAAGAAATCAAGCACTGATGGCCTAACCTAAGGAAAGGGCATCAGAATTAAAGTTGCAATAAAAACTTGCTCTGCTATATGGCTGCCCAACTGCGGTGCACAGTACATTACACACCGATCAGCCATAACATTGGAACCACATACTGTAGGTGAACTGAATAACAGTATATTGTGTCAATATCAATTGTGGATCATAGATATAAGGTGACAAGTGAACATTCAGTTCCTGAAGTTGATGTACTGGAAGTAGAAATATGGAGTCAGAGCACATTGTGCATTACAGTTTGGTGTATATGTAATTGAGACCCCAGACCTGACCTCTGAATTAATTCAGACCCAAACCAGGCCCAAAAATGTATTCTAACCTCTGACCAGAACCCTAAATTAATTCAGACCTCGTAGCAAACCCCTAAGTTAAATGAGCTGTCACTCCTTCACTCCTTGTTCACTGAAAATGTGGCCGCTGGAGTCATCAGCTGATGTTCTCTCAACATCTCCAGAAAACAGCTGATTTTGCTGGGGGACGCCTCGACCATCCACATCCAGCCAGGCATTTCATGAATGGCTGTCCCTGTAATAGAAGGGTGGCCTAAGTCTGACTGAGTCAGGGATGCTCATACAAAGCAGCTCTCAGTTTTAGCTCTTACAGGGGAGTCCCAAGCCCTAATACAATGTCCTTATGCCAGGTTTCCTTGCTACTCCAGAAGAACGGGAATTCCAGGCTCAAATACAACGTTCTGATGCCAGTTTTTTTGCTAGTCAGGAAGAACGAACTGCAGCGTGTAACCCCTATCAGTTGTGAGACACTGAGTAAGAGGATGGAATGCTGGCAGGGAGTGGGCCCCTGTGTTAGGTGCCAAGGTTGGGCCCCAAGTACAGGGCTATGCAGTGAACTGAATCTTTGTGAAGGAAAGCCTAATTATGATTCTGGAGTCTTGGATGAGGGCGACAGGGCAGACACGCATCTCTAGGCATGTTACTACACAAATCAGCATGGAAAACTATTGGTAGAATGATGGTTCTGCTGTCCTGTGGCCAAATGTGCTTGAAGTTTATAGTCAGGGAACAGCTCCTTCTGCTTACAGAGAATTTAATTACATGCTCCCTCAAACGTTGCGACATTCTGTGGCATTGTGCTGTGTGATCAAACTGCACATTTCAGAGTGGCCGTTTATTGTGGGCAGTCTAAGGCACACCTGTGCAATATTCATGCTGTCTAATCAGCACCTTGATATGCCACTCCTGTGAGGTGGGATGGATTATTTCAGCAAAGGAGAAGTGCTCGCTAACACAGATTTAGACAGATTTGTGAACTAAATTTGAGAGTAATGGGTCTTTTGTGTATGTAGAAAATGTTTCAGATCTTAAAGTTCAGCTCATGTAAAAAGGGAGCAAAACCAAAAGTGTTGCATTTATATTTTTGTTCAGTGTATAATAAAAAATTTTGGGGTCAGTTTTTAGATATAAATAGCATTTTATGTTTTAATTGCAATGTTAGATGTATTTCTGAAGTAGTCTTTGCACATTATTGTCCTCTTGCAGCGATACATCAATAGATTGCAAGAATAATACTTGGGGCCCCATATGTAATTTATTATGTTTTTATTTTATTTTTTATGATATAAGCACAACATTTTATTGAATTTATTTATTGAATAAATAATCATTATTCTCATATACAACCCAGAAGGAGGAGTGCCTGTCATATATTTGCGCAAAGTTTACATATGTTCTCAATTGAAAAAGGGGAACATCTTCCATGTGAACAAAGCATGAGGCATATCAAAATCCAACATACCGAGTCATTTTTTTCCCCAACATTTGTTGTCAGGAACAGTTGGAGAAACCCTATACACATTAGATCATTTTCTGATCCTGCTGAAATCGGCCAACGTTCATCTACCATGTATGGTCACCTCAAAAGCAGAGACAGCTGAGTGTGCAGTCAGTTCTACATCAGAAGCAGCAGAAAAGCCATCTATGTGAAGGTGGTACACAGACCCTACAGCAGGAAAACTAGAGTCAATTTTCAATGAAGACTAAATACAGAGTTGCATAATTCTGGATTTAGGAGCAAATGAAAACCAAAAATATCAGTTCTAAGAAACTAAGGGCTGTTTCACACGAGCGGATGCCGTGCGTGACATCCGCTCCGTGAAAGAGTGCCAAGACCCGATGCAGACTGCAGAGGCACGGAGCATTATCAGTCATGTTACTGCTCCGTGCCTCTGCAGTCTGCATCGGGTCTTGGCACTCTTTCACGGAGCGGATGTCACGCACGGCATCCGCTCATGTGAAACAGCCCTAAGTATTACACCGCATCCACTGGAATCAATGGGCTGTTTGTGTAAGGCAGGGGTGGCCAACCTTACAGACACAAAGAGCCCCCCAAAAAATATATGACAGCCAGATATCAGGAGCCAGAAGCTATACATTTACACACGATTCACTGTATTTTTCGCCCTACAAGATGCACCTAGGTTTTAACAAAGAAAAATAAGAGAAAAAAAGATTTTTCATCTGATTTGAGGTCTGATAAATATATTTACTTATTTTTCATTAGCAGAGAAAAAAAAATTAAAAATATATATTTCATCAGACCTCAGATCAGACTCCTAACCTAAATCAGATCCTCAATCCTTATCTGACCTAAAATAAGATCCCCAAACCTCATCAGACCTTCAAATCAGACCCCCAAAATAAGAACCCCAGTGTTCGGCTCAGACAACACAAATCAGACTCCCAGTGTCAGGCCCTCAGTGCTCAGATCCCCCCCCCCCCAATGCTCAGATCTTCCCCCATGCTCATATCTCCCCCTTCTCAGACCTGACCAACCCATGCTTAAACAAGACCCCCCATGCTCAGATCTGCCCCCCATGCTCAGATCTGCCCCCCATGCTCAGATCAGTCCCCCATTGCTCAGATCAGACCCCCATTGCCCAGATCAGGACACCCCCCATGCTCAGATCAGAACCTCCCATGCTTAGATTAAACCCCCATGCTCAGTTCTATAATTAAAAAAAATCTCTTCCCTCTCCTGATCAGGCACTGGGCTCCGGCTCGGGCACCTGCTACTCTGCAGGTCTGACACGCTCTCCACTGTGACCTGATGAGCACAATGTCAGGTCACAGTGTGTGTCTCCACGTACTACGTTCTCACACTGTGTGCATCAGGACGTAGTGGAGAGGGAGCTGGAGCTGCAGTGACTGATCAGGAAAAGAGATCTGAGCATGGGTTGGAGAGTGAGCCGGTCTGACTGCTCCCCAGCTAGAGCCTCACTTGAAGAAGCAAAGAGCCGCATGCAGCTCAAGAGCCACAGGTTGGCCACCCCTGGTGTAAGGCATGGACATGCTGGGTCCTCCAGAGACCCTGAAGCTCATTCTTGCTCTTCGTTCTAACAGACTGGGATAAAGGGATTCTTGAATGGGTGACCTCACTATTAACTTAAAATTCCCTTTCACCTGCTTACACAATTTTATAGATTTAAATTACCTTAATGTCATTAAAAGTAAATGTTCAAATTTCCGAATCTGTTAAGGTGGACATGGTCCTAAGGGTTAGTCTCATGCACTGGGCAAATCAGAAGTGGGACCCTATGGGAATTTACTGTATTTAAATTAGGTTTTCTAAACCCCATTCACATGCATTGTACTCTATTGTCACATATTTTCCATGAGGTACAGTGTATGCCACATGTGAACGGGTTCCAAAAGACTTCCCACTTCCCACTTGCTCAAACAATCCAATATGTGTTCAGCATCAGATCGTTCATGCACTAACCCATCAACGCAAAGATAAAATCTACAGAAATTTTGGAATAATTGCAATAAAAAAAACAATACAATTTGACAGCACGGTGTGAATGTACCCTACTAGGCACACGGGTAGAATTGTCCATGGTACATTTCTCTTGGTTAACATGGATCAGCACTGGGCCTCTGAGTTCAAATCTGACCTAGGGTAACATCTGCATGGAGTTTGTATGTTCTTCCCATGTTTGTCTGGGTTTCTATGAGTAATTTGGTTTCCTCCTACGCTCCAAAGACATACTGAAATACTGTCATCATATAAAATTGCCCTCAGTATGAGGTATGTCCTGTCCTGGAACTCTCAGAAACAGGGGCGACCTCCGGGAAGAGTTGGCAAATCTGCCCGGTGCCTGCTAGCATCTCTCGGAGAAAGACCTCATGCAGATGAACGTATTTTTGGTCCTCATCCGATCCGCATTTTCTGCAGTCTGGGCATGGACTCATTCATTTCTATGGGACCGCTAAAAATGCAGATGGCACATGGATGTCATCTGTGTGCTGTCCACATCCGTCCCGCAAATTCTAGAAAATACACAAGAACAGGCATTTCTACTATTGGGCCAGGGAGAAATTCGGCATGCACATAGCTGGCATCTGGATTTTCTGCAGAATACATACGGTCGCCTGAGGCCTAATTGTATGTGGCCCCCGGACTTGTATAATCAGATGCCCAAACACACGTGGAGGCGGAGCCTTCATGAGGAGGGGTCCTGACTGATGGGTCCCATTAGGAAAAGGGACAGGGTATACCATAAAAGGAGCCCACGCGAAATGACACCATTTGTTTGTAACTTCTCCGCTCCCGCTGGGTATGTCTGATGAGGGAAGTCACCTCTTCAGTACATCGCTGCAGAATATGTTGGCGTCATATGGAAAAGGGAAACAAATACTGCTAATAACCTTAGTGTTCCCTATATCTAGATGGATCTGCCCCCTGTATCTTTCAGATGCCCCCTCTTCAGGCCAGCACCTCCTCCTCCCACCTGTTGGTACACTTGTCCTCCCTCCCCCCTACTTGACTTCACAGCCAGCACTGTGTGGTCGCCGCTGCCCCCCTAAAATTCTTCTGATTACGTCATGGCCGTCTTGCCGCAAAAGAACAAGCTGTCGCGGCGTCGGTGACAACTTTTAATCGCATCCTGGAGAGCGACATAAAACTGGCGTGAAAACGAGGCTTGGAGCGCAGTGAGGGGCAGGGAGGATGCTGACGGAGTGCACTGCGCATGCGTCAGACGGCTCATCTGACGCTTTACTGCTCCGCCCGGGAAGTTTCTTCCGTGTGTCCGGAGCCGGTGATGTTACAGTGTGTATAAGAGTGCTCCGCGCCCCCGCCGCCTGCAGCTACAGCCTCCGCACCGTGTGGTTCTGGCCGTTACAAGTCACAGGATTGTTACTAGAGACAGGACGAAGGGCCTAATGAGAGCAGAGAGCGGACGGCTCGCACACTCCCTCCTCCGGCTGGTAAGTGTTACTGCTGGTTGCCTCCTGTGAGTGGCTGCTCTGGTCTCCTGATCAGTACTTTGATATCATGTATGTAAAGGGCTACCTGACATGTTCAGCCTCCAGCTCTGGTGCAGAGGATTTCTAGAGGTCACAGGCAGTGGTGGCACCGTGTCCAGACCTTGTGCAGGGCTGCAGCTTGTCTGCTGCCACTTACACAGTTTCTAGGGGGTCAGGCCGGCAAACATATGACCTGGAGCGCGACGACTTTCTAATATTAACTCCTCCAAGTCTGGTCACCCAGTACTGATGTCGGTGCTGCCGGAGGTTTATACTTTCCATTGACATGGCTGTAAATAATACATCACATTCTGATGTCTGCAGCGGAGGATTATACAGAGATGAGCGGCGCCTCCTCGGCACTGCTTATCTCTTCCTGCAGGATCAGGCCGGGCAGCCTGTGCTTCTGGTGAAATCTCCTTCCCTGTCAACCACTGACTGAATTATAGACCAAAATCTTATTATTATGGAGTGTACTGTACATTAGAGGTCACCCTGGAGTTACATCACCTCTATAAGGGCACTGCCGTCGTGTACGGTACAGCGGCTCCTTGGCGACTGCCAGTATTCCTATAATTGACATTAATGCATCTCGTGAGATGGACAGGGGTGCAGAGCGCCCTGCTGCCCATACTTCTCATCCAGACCATAGTTTAGGGTCGCTGTTTTGATACTTCTGCAGTGCCAATGAAAAGGAGATGCTGGAGTCGGTGGAGAGCCATGTCTGACGATCCAAGCACAGAACCCTGCTCTACGAGATATAAGCCAGTCCCAGAGCTACTGCTGAGTGTCACCGTGTCTGGTTTTTGGTCCACACATCTGTAAAGTGCAGATCCCGGACGAGTGCATGCCACCATTTAGTTTCAAACTCCTGTAGACATGTCCTATCCTTGTCTGCTAAATGGACAGAACATGTCCCATGCTTATCATTTTTGCGGGGCCGCAGCACGAACCTACGGATTATTGCAGCCCTGTTGAAATGAATGGGTCCGCATCTGATCCACAAAAAATGTGTATCGGGTGCCTACCAATACTACAGCCATCTGCATGAGCCTTTAAAGAGGACCTGTCACCACAAAATGAAGTACATTCTCCAGGCAGCGTGTTAGAGCAGGAGGAGCTGAGCAGATTGATATACTGAATATTTTTCCATAAAACTATATATCTTGTAATCTATACATTTATATCTCAGCTTTGTTTGAACTTGAGACTTTCCTATCAGTGACTGACAGCTATCTCTGTATACACACTTACACAGAGAATGTCATCAATCACTGATAACACTTCCCCGTGTACATCTATCAGTGACTGACAGCTATCTCTGTATGCACACACAGGGAATGCTATGAATCACTGCCAACACCTCCCCCATGTACAACTGAAGTCAGAAACAGCAGAGATATAAATGTATACATTGCAAGGTTATCTTAAAGGGGTTGTCTGGGTTCAGGACATACCCATATTTTCACCCAGGCTCCGATGCTCTCCCCTGCCCTGCGCTGGCTCTTTTATTTACTATAACACATAGCCGGGTGGAGGCTACTGCCCAGCAGTGTGTTCGGTGATGTCACCGGCTCTGATAGGGCAGCTTTAGCGCTTCCCTAGCAGTTTTATAGGCTAGGGCAGCGCTAAAGCCCACCCATCAGTGCTGGTGACCTCACCGGGCTCACTGATGGGCGGAAGCTTTCGCCTGGCAGCCCTATGGAGAGCCCGGTTCGTCACCGGAACTCCAGAAAATGCTTAGCGCAGGGCAAAGGAGAGCATCGGATCATGAACTGCTCCGGTGCTAAAGTCAGGGGGGCTGCCTGGGTGAAAATAGGGATATGTCCGGGTTCAGCTCTGAACCTGGACAACCCCTTTAATCTTGTTACACAAAACTATATATCAATCTGCTCATGTGCTGGCCATACACCTTGAGCAGCTTGTTCAGCTGAAAGCTGTTCTTCCTGATCCCCCTTCCTTCCATATACACTTGGTGTTCCACTGAGTGTGTGTGTTCTGAATGAGTGCTGCCAGAGATATCTGACGTTGGCCTCTCTCTCATGAGAACAAAAGGATTGGGCATGGTAAAATTCAGCATGCCCAATGCCTCTTTATCTCATCGTCTGTTGGGGGTGGATTGGCAGCCATAATATTGCAGGACTGGCGGACTGAGGTTGGCAGGCTCTGCTGACTTTGCACTCGTGCACAGCCTGATTATTGCTTGCTGTATGATAGTCGTGGAAAAAATATCACTATTTTATTAGCAACTGAAATGGGCTCCTCACAACAGTACCGTGACACACTTTGTGAATACGATGTTCCCAGTATAATCATAATGTTCATTGACCCTTAATGGTTCCCTAATCATTATTTTTTTTTTTTTACAGTAATGACCTCAAAAAAGCGAAAGTCCTCTTTGCCAGAAACTCCTGCAAAACGTCAGAAGCTTAACAAAGAAACTAAAGGTCCTCCTACTTCATCTAAAGGGAGAAATGGTGTTACAAGCAAGTCAAAACCGCGTTCAACACAGAGTAAAAACAAATCAGCTTTGCCAGCAAATAAAGCCATAACTAAATTACAGTCCTCTCAATCAGAAGTGGGACAAAAAGGGAAAAAGGCAAATGTGAAAGTCACCAATGTAAAGAATGTGCCTGCCAAGAAGAAAGCTTCACCCAAAGATGTGGCAGTTTCAAAAAGGAGCACCCCAAAATCCCTCAACAATACTTCAAAAGCCACAAAGAAGAGCCAGCCAACAAGTCTGCGCAAAACATCAGCCAAAGGAACGTCTGTAAAAAGTAAGACACCGAAAATAGTGAAAAGCTCTAGCAAAAGCCAAGCTGCGAAACATATAAAAGCTGAATCTGTAAAGAAAACCTTGAGCAAACCTGGTATAAAATCTCTACAAGCAAAGAAAGTAGCTAAGAACATAGTTAAAACGGTACAAAGTAAGAAGACACCATCTACGACAACTCGCATTAGAAAGAAACTACCTGCTGTAAAAAATAAAAAGACGGCGCCATCGATAAGAACATCTGGGAAAAGTACAAAACCAGAACTCAAAAGGGACGCAGGTCGTGCATCTGAGACTACTAAGAATTTGCCCAGTACTAAGAGGACAAATCAAAAGCCATCAGTTCCATTGAAGCAGAATACTCCTGTGCTATATAAAAAGAAGCCAGAAAGGGCCCAAACCAGTGTTACTAATAAGTCAGGATTAAGAGCAAGAGTGAAAAAAGAATCCAAAACTGAGAGTCCTAAGGATGTTCATGAAAACTGCCTGGTCCATCAAGCAAAACAACCTGAGACTAGCTTTGGTGGCCCTGTCAAAAACAAAGCCAAAGATCATGATCAACCCAGTTCAGGCGTGACCTCCAATGTAGCAGTGCATTTGCCAAGTAAGAAAATATCCATTAAAGCTACAGGAAAGTCAACCACACCTTTAAAGCGCAAAAGGGTTAGCAGTAAACCTGTGGTCAAGACAGAAAATAAGGTGAAGAAGCATAAAGATGTCAAACCAGGATCTGATAAAAAAAATCTAGATGTCCCACCTGAAAATGATCAAAAATCCAAGCGGATAAGTATCCTAGACTTGTGCAATGAAATAGCTGGAGAAATAGAATCTGATACAGTAGAAGTTGTGAAAGAAGCACCTAGCACACCAACTAAGGACAAGGCCATTGAGAAGAAGGAAGACAGTCCAAAGGAGACCTCCCCACCCCCTCCTTCTGAACAGAACCCCATTAAGCAGTTGAAACGGTTCTTTCCCAGCAGAAAACCATCGCAAATTAAATGTAAGACTGAGCAGAAGACAAGTCCTTTAGCCAAAAAATTCAAATGGAATAAAATAAAGTTAAAAAATAATTTTGCCGAGAATAATATAACCCAAATTCACACTGTACTTCCTAAGCTTGAAACCATTAAAGCCAAAGCCTCAGTCCAGCAGACAGTGGATGCTCCCAAGACCCCAAATAAAAAGCCGGATGCAACAATGACCACAGACATTAAACGAAACGAAGCAGTGTTATCAGGAAGGGTCAGAAACAGTACAGTCCCACCGGTGGAGGGGGAAAGTGACTTAATGAAGCCGCCTACAGAAAATGGCCTTCTGGAGAACCATATAAAACATGAGCTTGAAATAGCGCTTGATGAGGTAATCGTACAGCCATTTGTGGCATGCCCTCAGCTTTTTGGAGAGATTAATCTTTATATGTATTACCACATCTTAAAGGAAACCTGTCACCATAAAATGGTTCACAATCTTAAGGCAGCATGTTATAGAGCAGGAAGAGCTGAGCGGATTGATATATAGCTTCGTGGGAGAAGGTTCAGAAAAACTTGTAATCTCCATTGTACATGGCAGCTGTCTTATCAGTCAGATAGTTGTACACGGGGGTGGTCTTACATTCAGAAAGAACAGACGTTTAAACGTATAAATTACAGAATATTTTTCCCAGAAAACTATATATGCTATATACATCTGCTCAGCCCCTCATGCTCTATAACTTGCTGCTTGTACACTGCACAGCATTATTGTGGTGACTGGTTCCCTGTAATGCTGGTACGTGTCCTAGTTTATCTGATCTGCTTGTGTATTGCAGATGAGTATTACATCTTTTTTACCTTTACAGGTGTTGTCTCACTTCAGTAAATTACATTTATCATGTAGAGAAAGTTAATACAAGGCACTTACTAATGTATTGTTATTATGCGTATTGCCTCCTTGATTCATTTTTCCATCACATTATATACTGCTCATATCCAGGGGTTACGACCACCCTGCAATCCAGCAGTGGTGGCCGTACTTGCAGACTATAGGAAAAAGTGCCGACCTCTCTGGTGGCCGGAACCGTGGGAGAGCACATAGGCACACAGTGGTGGAGATTTACCAAGACTGGTGTACCCTGCCCTGGCGTTAGATGCGCCTATTTTATTACGATGCTTCTTAATAAATTACTCATCTCTGTCCTGCAGTGCATCAGAAACTGAAGACTTTGCCAGTCAGCTATGAAGGCATGCCCCCTTCTCTCACCATTTCAGGAAACTGACAAGAAGCCTAAAAGTTTGCAAAATATGGTGCGCATATGGTTATTTTTATTTATTGATTTATTTATTATTATTCATTTAGGGATTTAGATTACGGTTGGATTCAAGCCCTGAAAATTCTCCAGTGAAGAAACCCCAGTTGTCTGCTCTACCTATAACCAAAGCATCAGAAAAGCAATGTGAGTTATTCACAGTGTTACAGTATGTATAAGGAATAATACTATTGTTTAAATCCTTTATGTTTAACATATTTGTAAAGAATTTTTGGTGACCAAAACAAGGTGCCTACTCAAATCATTGAGCAGGCACCTTGGGTCAATGTGCGGGGGGTGGGTCCCGTGACCCCAGCCCCCTGGATCTCACAGGCCGGAAGCTGTATAAGTAATACGCACAGTATTACTCATACAGCCAATGCATTCCAATACAGAAGTATTGGAATGCATTGTAAAGGGGATCAGACCCCAAAACTTGAAGTCCCAAAGTGGGATAAAAAAAAATGAAAAGTTGAAAAAATAAAGTTTTCCCCCATAAATTTAAAGTTTCAAGTAAAAAACGAAAAACTTCATTTCCCCAAATAAAAAAAAAAAGATATTGACCGCCTCTATAAACATATCACATGACATAACCCCTCAGATGAACACCATAAAAAATAAAAACTGTGCTAAATAAACCTTTTTTTTTTTTTTTTTTTTTTTTTTTTGTCACCTTACATCATAAAAACAGTAAGGCCTCATGCACACGACCGTTGTGTGCATCCGTGGCCGTTGTGCCGTTTTCCGTTTTTTTTCGCGGACCCATTGACTTTCAATGGGTCCGTGGAAAAATCGGAAAATGCACCGTTTTGCAGCCGAGGCCGTGATCCGTGTATCCTGTCCGTCAAAAAAATATGACCTGTCCTATTTTTTTGACGGACAACGGTTCACGGACCCATTCAAGTCAATGGGTCCGTGAAAGAACACGGGTGCACACAAGATTGGCATCCGTGATCCGTGGCCGTAGGTTGCTTTCATACAGACGGATCCGAAGATCCGTCTGCATAAAAGCTTTTTCTGATCTAAGTTTTCACTTCGTGAAAACTCATTTCCGACAGTATATTCTAACACAGAAGCGTTCCCATGGTGATGGGGACGCTTCTAGTTAGAATACACTGCAAACTTGGTACAAGACTGCCCCCTGCTGCTTGGCACCACCCGATCTCTTACAGGGGGATATGATAGCACAATTAACCTCTTCAGGTGCGGCACCTAAAGGGGTTAATTGTACTATCATATTCTCCTGTAAGAGATCAGGGCTGCCAGGCAGCAGGGGGCAGACCCCCCCCTCCCCAGTTTGAATATCGTTGGTGGCACAGTGTGTGCCCATCGCCCCCCCTTCCTCCCTCTATAGTTAAAAATCGTTGGTGGCACAGTGTGTGCCCATCGCCCCCCCCTTCCTCCCTCTATAGTTAAAAATCGTTGGTGGCACAGTGTGTGCCCATCGCCCCCCTCCATCTTCCCCCCCCCCATCATTGGTGGCAGCGGAGTTCCGATCGGAGTCCCAGTTTAATCGCTGGGGCTCCGATCGGTAACCATGGCAACCAGGAAGCTACTGCATCCCTGGTTGTCATGGTTACTTAGCAATAGTACAATAGTAGAAGATTCATACTTACCTGCTTGCTGCTGCGATGTCTGTGACCGGCCGGGAGCTCCTCCTACTGGTAAGTGACAGTTCTTTAGCAATGCACCGCACAGACCTTTCACTTACCAGTAGGTGGAGCTCCCGGCCGGTCACAGACATCGCAGCAGCAGGCAGGTAAGTATGAATCTTCTACAATTGTACTATTGCTAAGTAACCATGGCAACCAGGGATGCAGTAGCTTCCTGGTTGCCATGGTTACCGATCGGAGCCCCAGCGATTAAACTGGGACTCCGATCGGAACTCCGCTGCCACCAATGATGGGGGGGGGGGGGGAGGGAGGAAGGGGGGGGGGCGATGGGCACACACTGTGCCACCAACGATTTTTAACTATAGAGGGAGGAAGGGGAGGGCGATGGGCACACACTGTGCCACCAACGATATTCAAACTGGGGAGGGGGGGGTCTGCCCCCTGCTGCCTGGCAGCCCTGATCTCTTACAGGAGAATATGATAGTACAATTAACCCCTTTAGGTGCCGCACCTGAAGAGGTTAATTGTGCTATCATATCCCCCTGTAAGAGATCGGGTGGTGCCAGGCAGCAGGGGGCAGTCTTGTACCAAGTTTGCAGTGTATTCTAACCTGAAGCGTCCCCATCACCATGGGAACGCCTCTGTGTTAGAATATACTGTCGGAAATGAGTTTCACGAAGTAGCTCATATCCGACAGTATATTCTAACGTAGAGGCGTTCCCATGGTGATGGGGACGCTTCAAGTGATGTTCGGGTGTCCGCCTGGCCGTGCGGAGGCAAGCGGATCCGTCCAGACTTATAATGTAAGTCAATGGGGACGGATCCGTTTGAAGATGACACACTGTGGCTCAATTTTCAAACGGATCCGTCCCCATTGACTTGCATTGTAATTCAGGACGGATCCGTTTGGCTCTGCACGGCCAGGCGGACGCCAAAACGACTTTTTTTTCATGTCCGTGGATCCTCCAAAAATCAAGGAAGACCCACGGACGAAAAAACGGTCACGGATCACGGACCCCGTTTTTTCGGACCGTGAAAAAAAACTGTCGTGTGCATGAGGCCTAAGGCTGAGTTCACACGAGCGTGACAGATTTGGTCCGGATGCGTTCAGGGTGCGTTCAGTTAAACCATTTTGCAAGCAAGTTCAGTCAGTTTTGGCTGCAATTGCGTTTAGTTGTTCAGTTTTTTCCGCGCGGGTGCAATGCGTTTTGACGCTTTTTTCACGCGCTTGATAAAAAACTGAAGGTTTACAAACAACATCTCCTAGCAACCATCAGTGAAAAACGCATTGCATCCGCACTTGCTTGCAGATGCAATGCGTTATTAACGCAGCCCCATTCACTTCTATGGGGCCAGGGCTGCGTGAAAAACGCAGAATATAGAACATGCTGCGATTTTAAAGCATTGCAGAAGTGATGCATGAAAAAAAATGCTCATGTGCACAGCCCCATTGAAATGAATGGGTCAGGATTCAGTGCAGGTGCAATGCGTTCACCTACTGCATTGCACCCGCGCGGAAATCTCGCCCGTGTGAACTCAGCCTAAGAGGTCAAATAGGCGTATGGTACTATTTTGGTGGGCAATCTAACAGTCACCTCATCCCGCAAAAAATGAGACCTTACCTAAGATAATCTCCCAAAAACTAAAAAAAACAATGGCTCTCAGAATATGGAGGCACTAAAACATGATGATATTTTTTTTGGGGTTTCAAAAATTATATTATTGTGTAAAACGTACATACCTAATATGTATACTTTATTTATCGCCGTGTCCGTAATAACCTGCTCTATAAAAATATCACATGACCTGACCCCTCAGGTGAACACTGTAAAAAAAAAAGTGTAATAGCAAGCGATCAAAAAGTCATACGCATCCCAAAATAGTGCCAACCAAACCGTCATCTCATCCCGCAAAAATCATACCCTACCCAATATAATCGCCCAAAAACTGAAAAAACTATGTAAACACTAAAACATGATTATTATTTTTTTTATGAAATCATTGTGTAAAACTTATCTAATATGTATACTTTTTTAAAATTTATCTATCGCCGCATCCGTGACAACCTGCTCTATAAAAATACCACATGATCTAACCTGTCAGATGAATATTGTAAATAACCCCCCAAAAAAAAATACGGTGCCAAAACAGCTATTTCTTGTTATCTTGCCTCACAAAAATTGTAATATAGAGCAACTAAAAATCACATGTACCCTAAACTAGTACCAACAAAACTGCCACCCTATCCCGTAGTTTCTAAAATGGGGTCACTTTTTTGGAGTTTCTACTCTAGAGGTGCATCAGGGGGGCTTCAAATGGGACATGGTGTCAAAAAATCAGTCCAGCAAAATCTGCCTTCCAAAAACCGTATGGCATAACTTTCCTTCTGCGCCCGGCTGTGTTCCCGTATAGCAGTTTACAACCACATATGGGGTGTTTATGTAAACTACAGAATCGGAGCCATAGATATTGAGTTTTGTTTGGCTGTTAACCCTTGCTTTGTAAATGCGGGGAAAAAAAAAAATTTAAATGGGAAATCTGCCAAAAAAGTGAAATTTTGAAATTGGATCTCTATTTTCCCATATCATCACCATGACGGCCACAAGGAGATTGACCCATGACCTCTGTGGGGGCAGGAAACAGAGAAGAGGTTAAATTGCCCCCTCCCACCACCGCACCTCAGTGTTCCTGTCCCCACTGTGGCCAGGGTCAGAGAAGAGTCTCCCTGCGGCGGCAGGGAGATGAAGATAGGATTTTGTTTATTATTTTTTCGTCGTCTCCAGGGGCCTCCTGGTTACCTGAGGCTCATCGGAGCTCCCCCAGTCCGCCGGCGGCCGCGTGCTCATGCTGGGCTGGGGGGTATCGGGAGGACTCGCTCCGGCTGGTCTGGAGCCTGCTCCCGGGCCGCAATTCTCCTCCTCCTCCTCCCCTGTGGGTCGGGCTGGTAGCGGCCGGCGTGTGCGCACGCCGAGGTCGGTGACGTCACTTCCGGGTTCGGCCGCAACCCGGAAGTAAAGCGCAGGAGCAGAGCAGTTTGAATAAAAGGCGGGAGCTGCCATAAGGACGCTGATCTGAGGTCTGTGAGTACTGCAGCTGCATTTTACCCTACAGAATGTCAGGTCCTGAGGTACAAACTGTTATGGAGCTGGATGCTCCCCCTCTGCCTCCTGTAAGTATCCCTCGGGGGATCTGCTTGTCTTATGGCACGATATTCTTTCTTTGCCAAGGCCTTATTTTCTGATACTGCTATTTCCATATCTGTTTCAGGCTAAAGAGGCGCAAAAAAAGCTTAAAAAACCTCCTCGCTGCATCTCTTGTGCAAGGAAACTGCCTGACGATTATGGAAAGAAGCTTTGTAAAGCATGTATTTCTGATGTAATCCAGGAGGAACAGTCGTCCCTTATGGAAAATATCAGATCGGTGGTTCAGGAAGAAATTCGGGCCGCTAGAGTTGCTCAGTCTGATCCCCAGGACGAGCCTTCTCGCAAGCGTCCGCGTTCCAGGATTTTTTCTTCCGGATCCGAGGACGCAGGCGATAAAGCTTCTACCTCCACGCAGTGGGAGGATGATCCATCTCTCTCTGAGGGGGAGGTATACGAAAATAATAAGAAGTTTTATTTTTCCTCGGAGGAGATGAATGACTTGTTAAAGGCAGTCAGAGCAACAATGGGGATTGAAGAGACCCCTAGGTCCGTTTCTATTCAGGATGAAATGTTTGGGGGACTCAAGGTGAAAAAATCCAGGGTCTTCCCCATAAACGAGCACATTAGACAGATGATTCTGGAGGAATGGTCAGAACCTGAGAAACGATTGGGGATTTCCAAAGAGTTTAAAAATCGATTATTATTCGACCCCTCTCAGTCTAAGCTGTTTGACGGGACCCCTAAAGTTGACGTGCAGGTGGCAAAGGTTAACAAAAAAACTGCCCTGCCGTTTGAGGATGCTGCCCAATTGAAGGACACCATGGAGCGAAAGGCAGATGCCCTTTTAAGGAAAGCTTGGGAGGCCTCCATGTTTAACATCAAGACCAACATTGCGGCAACATCGGTAGCCAGGTCTATGTACCTGTGGTTAGGGGAACTTGAGAACCACCTAAGCAGAAAGACCTCCAGGGAAGAGATCCTGCAGTCCATACCGCTACTCAAATCAGCTACAGGGTTCCTGGCAGATGCATCTGCTGAGTCTATCAGATTCTGTGCTAGGGAGGCAGGGTTGTCCAATGCGGCTCGTCGGACTTTGTGGATGAAGTCCTGGTCGGGCGATAGAATCTCTAAGCTAAAACTGATATCCATCCCCTTTTCAGGAGAATATGTATTCGGGCCGGTCCTAGACGAGATACTTGAGAAGGCGGCCGACAAGAAAAAGGGATTCCCAGAGGAAAGGTCCTTTAGGAAGAATCAGTCCTTTCGGTCCTACGGCGGACAGAATAAGTCTGTTAGAGGGAAGGGCAAGTCAGGCCGCTGGTCTTATCCCAAAGGGGGTAGAGGAAGGGGCTTCCTTCTCAAGCCCCAGTCCAAATCTGAGGACAAACAATGACGCCGTTGTAGGGGGGAGACTGAAGGATTTCCTGGGTCCATGGTCATTAACATCAAGAAATCCCTGGGCCCTGGACATCATTCAGCAAGGTTACAGGATCGAGTTCACCTCTCTCCCCCCTGCAAGATTCGTCATCACGAGGTTGCCTACCAGACTCTCCAACCTAAACATCTTTCAAGGAGTCCAGGACTTGGTGAAGAAGGGTGCTGTAATCCCGGTCCCCGCATCTCAGAGGGGTCAGGGGTACTATTCAACCCTATTCTTAGTAAGGAAAAAGGAAGGAGACTTCCGGACCATCATAAACTTAAAACAACTGAACAAGTTTATTCTTTACAGGAAGTTCAAGATGGAGTCTCTCAGATCCTTAGTGCCGTTGATAAAGCTAGGGGCATTTATGTGCTCGATCGACCTGAAAGATGCCTATCTGCACGTCCCCATTCACCCAGATCACCAGAGGTTTCTAAGGTTTGCTGTCCTAGACCCTTCCAATCGGATTCGTCATTTCCAGTTTATAGCACTGCCCTTCGGGATTTCAGCCGCTCCAAGGCTCTTCACCAAACTTGTGGTAGAGATGATAGCCCCTCTCAGACAGGAGGGATTAAATATAGTGCCATATCTGGACGATTTCCTAGTCATAGCGGACTCAAAAGATCTCCTGCTGTCGGACCTGGAAGTATTTCTATCCCGCCTATCTCAACTAGGTTGGATAGTGAACGAACCCAAGTCAATGTTGGTTCCATCCCAGAAGGTGAGATTTCTGGGAGTTACTCTAGACTCCGTAACTCAGTCAACCTTTCTTCCACAGAGCAAAATCCAGTCCCTGATAAACAAAGTGAGGCGCTTCCAACGGGGGAAAAAATGCTCAGTGAGGGAAGCAATGAGCCTAATCGGCCTCCTAACCTCCTGTATACCCTCGGTCGAGTGGGCACAGGCTCACTGCCGTGTGATTCAGACCTGGCTATTGTCCCACTGGAACAAGAAGAAGGGTTCTCTGGACTCCAAGCTCCCAATCCCAGGATTAGTAAGGAAGTCCCTCTCATGGTGGACGAAGGAGAGAAATCTGTCCCAGGGAGTCCCATGGATCAGATCACCGTCGATTACCGTCTTCACGGACGCCAGCCAATCCGGTTGGGGAGCAAAAATCGACAGAGCCTATTTCCAAGGAACGTGGAGGCGTCTGATATCTGCTCAGTCTTCAAATTTCAGGGAGCTGTATGCAGTAAGAGAAGCCCTTCTCGCCGCCAAGCAAGTGATACGAAATCAGCACGTGAAGGTCCTATCGGACAACGTGACTGTGGTCTCCTACCTAAAACACCAGGGGGGTACTCGATCAAGGAGACTCCAGAGTATCTCAGAGGAGATCTTCTCCTTTGCAGAAAAGGAACTAAAGTCCATCTCAGCAATGCACCTGAAGGGATCCCTGAATCTAGAAGCGGACTTTTTGAGCAGACAGGTAATAGATCATACAGAGTGGGCACTGAACCCAGAGGTCTTCAATATGCTAACCCGAAGATGGGGGCTTCCTACAATAGACCTGTTTGCATCAAGGAGAAATACGAAGGTGCAAATATTCTGCTCCCTAAATGCTGGGGACCATCCCTGGAGAGTAGACGCCTTCTCCCTAAAATGGTGCTGGGATCTAGGGTATGCATTCCCTCCATTGCCGCTCATCCCGAGGGTCATTCAGAAGATTCAGGAGGGGAGAACCACGGTAATACTGATCGCTCCGTTCTGGCCCAAGAGGAGTTGGTTCGCCCCTCTATTAAAGCTAGCAATAGACGAACCAGTGAGACTCCCACTCAGGGGGGACATCCTATACCAGGGTCCTTTGCTACATCCTCATCCGGAGTTCCTGAAGCTCACGGCTTGGATCCTGAGGTCTCCCTCTTAAGGTCTCAGGGCCTGTCAGACCAGGTTATAGCCACCCTGAGATGTTCTAGGAAAAAGGTCACTTCAGCGATATACCTGAAGATCTGGAAGAGATTCTGCTCATGGTCGGGCGAGGAAAATCCAAATTCCGTGGGGCCCAGTATCCAGAAAATTCTGGAATTTCTACAAAAGGGCCTGGACATGGGCCTTTCTCCATCCACTTTAAAGGTTCAAGTTTCGGCATTGAGCGCCTTCTTTTGATTCCGACCTGGCAGACCATAGATGGATCAAACGATTCATTAGAGCTGCACGTAGACTGAGACCCACACTTAGGTCCCGCAGCCCAACCTGGGACTTAAATTTAGTTCTCAACAATCTTATGTGTTCCCCATTTGAGCCGTTGGAGGATTGTTCAATCAAATTGCTTTCATTTAAGACTGCCTTTCTTATAGCAATTACCTCTGCCAAGAGACTGGGAGAGATTCAGGCTCTCTCCATTAGGGAACCATACCTTACCATCACTGAGGATAAGATTGTGCTTAAACTAGACCCAGGTTTCCTGCCAAAGGTGGCCTCAGACCGCAACAGAGGCCAGGAGATCCTACTTCCATCCTTCTTCAACAATCCCAAGGACCAGGAAGAAGAGCAATTTCATTTCCTTGACGTTAGGCGTACAGTTATTAGATACTTGGAAGCCACTAGGGACTTCAGGAAGTCTGACAGTCTGCTTGTCCAATTTGCTGGAAGGAATAAGGGATCCAGGGCCTCAAAATCCTCCATTGCAAGATGGATTAAGGACACTATTACCTTATGTTATAAGAACCAGAATCTGGATCCTCCTTCCAATATTAGAGCCCACTCTACCAGAGCTGTATCTACTACCTTCGCTGAAAGAGCAGGGGCCTCCCTGGATGATATATGCAGGGCCGCCTCCTGGTCTAGTATTCACACATTTGTGAAACATTACCGTTTGGACTTGTCTGGAACCTCTGGCCTCTCTTTTGGTCAGAAGGTTCTCCAGGCGGTTGCCCCCACCCATAAAAAATAATTTTATAACTCTCCTTGTGGCCGTCATGGTGATGATATGGGAAAACCGGAATTAGACTTACCGGTAATTCAGTTTCCATGAAATCACCATGACGGCCCATACATTCCCTCCCTTCTTTTGTTGAAATTTTGTTTTTCACCGGTATTTTTCTGGTATGGTGTAATACTGGGAAATACTAGGACACTTCTGGCACTTGATATCTTTGGAACACTGAGGTGCGGTGGTGGGAGGGGGCAATTTAACCTCTTCTCTGTTTCCTGCCCCCACAGAGGTCATGGGTCAATCTCCTTGTGGCCGTCATGGTGATTTCATGGAAACTGAATTACCGGTAAGTCTAATTCCGGTTTTCCATTAATTCTTGTGGAACACCTAAAGGGTTAACAAAGTTTGTAAAATGAGTTTTGAATACCTTGAGGGGTGTAGTTTCTAAAATGGGGTTATTTTTGGGTGGTTTCTATGATGTAAGCCTCACAAAGTGACTTCAGACCTGAACTGGTCCTTAAAAAGTGGGTTTTTGAAAATTTCTGAAAAATGTCAAGATTTGCTTCTAAACTTTTAAGCTTTGTAACATCCCCCAAAAATAAAAATATCATTCCCAAAATGATCCAAACATGAAGTAGACATATAGGGAATAAAAAAATAACTATTTTTGGAGGTATTACTATGTATTATAGAAGTAGAGAAATTGAAACTTAAACATTTGCTAATTTTTCCAAATTTTGGGTAAATATGGTATTTTTTTTATAAATAAAAAAAATACTTTTTTTGACTACATTTTACCAGTGTCATGAAGTAAAATATGTTACAAAAAAACAATGTCAGAATGGCCTGGATAAGTCAAAGCGTTTTTAAGTTATCACCACATAAAGTGACACTGGTCAGATTTGAAAAAATGGTCCTTAAGGTGAAAATGAGCCCGGTCCCTAAGGGGTTAAGTAAAGACCATAAAATCCTGCAGTTTTTCCACTGGCCATTAAGAATAATAGACCCCATTTTTGGGTCTGTATAGATCTCTGCATGGCAGTTATCGGCGTATCTGTCATTCTAATCCTGCCTGCAATGATATCACCTCTGTGTATAGATAACACATGATCCACCATTGACAATAGGTTATTATCAAAGATTATCTATTCTTTCCTTGTACAATGACCTCTGCACAGGTCACAGAGCATGCCTAGAAGACTCTCCCATAGAAGTCAACCAGGTCCCCTCCTGACCATTGTGTCCGTGGACCATGGGGCTGCCGTAAAGCAATTTTCTTAATTCTTTTTAAATGCTGTTAAGAACAGCTCAGACAAGATGGCCGCCCCTATAATCATGTCCAATAAATAAATCTGCAATCAGAAAATGAACACGGATTAGAAAAAAGGATATGTACCACTATCTGGTTTTAAGTGGCAAATACAATTTTTTTTGGGTGGCACATTTCCTTAAAAGTACACCTAAGGCTGAGTTCACACGGGCGAGATTTCCGCGCGGGTGCAATGCAGTAGGTGAACGCATTGCACCTGCACTGAATCCTGACCCATTCATTTCAATGGGGCTGTGCACATGAGCGTTTTTTTTCATGCATCAGTTCTGCAATGCTTTAAAATCGCAGCATGTTCTATATTCTGCGTTTTTTCACGCAGCCCTGGCTCCATAGAAGTGAATGGGGCTGCGTTAATAACGCATTGCATCTGCAAGCAAGTGCGGATGCAATGCGTTTTTCACTGATGGTTGCTAGGAGATGTTGTTTGTAAACCTTCAGTTTTTTATCACGCGCGTGAAAAACGCATTGCACCCGCGCGGAAAAAACTGAACAACTAAACGCAATTGCAGCCAAAACTGACTGAACTTGCTTGCAAAATGGTGCGAGTTTAACTGAACGCACCCTGAACGCATCCGGACCAAATCTGTCACGCTCGTGTGAACTCAGCCTAACTCGGTGAAACTGTAGTGCAATCATTCAGAGATTGTGGTCAGTCACTGATGGCGCTGCACACTGGACCTGTAAGCGCAGAAAGAGCAGGGATTTAAATGATTCAATTAACAGCAGGTTGTCTGCTTTTTTATATTGATGACCTGTCCTCGAGATAGGTCATCAATATCATATCGGCGGCGGTATGACTCCCGGTACACCTGCCGATCAGGTGTTTGAAGAGAAAGCAGTGCTCGTATAAGTGCTGCCCTTTCTTCACTGTTTACCTGCTCGCCATCGCAACCGCAGCGGTGAGCAAGCAGGTGTAATTACAGCCGCTCCGTCCGCTTCTATAGAACGGCTTGTTCCTACTTGCTAGAACGGAAAGGAGCCGTCCCATGGAAGTGAACGCGGACGCCATAGTTGTAATTACAGGCTGCAGTTGTGATGGCGAGCAGGTAAACCGCACGTGTTCGAAGGCTCCTTTCTCTTCATACAGCTGATCAGCGTGGGTGCTGGCAGTTGACCCCCGCTGGTTTTATATTGATGCTGAGGATAGGTCATTGTTGTGCATTTTCATAGGTAAATGCATTGATAACCAACTATTTTAGTCAAGATGGATGTTCATTAGCTTTAAGAGCCATGCTCAACTATAGTTACAATTTTGTATATCTTGAGTAGTCCACGGTAAGGTCGCACAAAGGTTTCTACTCTTCAGTGTTATTCTTCTCATGAAAGTACCAGTCTGAGAAGAATCCTCCTTGTCTACTTTTAAATTTATGACGGGAGATAAAGATAAGCAGCTGGTGATAATTACCTATACAATTAGGCATGTATTAATGAAGCAAAATATATAATATTCATGTATTCATTTAATGAGCCTTAGTCCTTAGCATAAGACAATCAGTCGGAGTATGTGTGTGTGTGTATATATATATATATATATATATATATATATATATATATATATATATATTCATGTATCCAGTATATTATATATATTTCTCATTAGGAGAATATTTGTCTCTAAAAGAGTGTCTGTGAAGATGTGTGTCTTGTAACCATGAATCACATCTTTTGGTGTGACAAGAGGAGGTACTGATATCTCTGAGTAAACAAAGCCATTGAAGTTATTTATGATTCACAAATCAAGTGTGAGAAACATTCAGAGAGACGCCTAGAGGTCTGTCTCTAATTGCTACAAGTGTCAGAATTATTCCCTATAGCTTTGAATTAAAGCTTTTAAGGTCAAAATGTATAGAATACGTTTTATTCAGACTTACATAAGTTAACCCTTTATACTATGATGCAAATAGCTTACACAGCAGTGCCACCTAGGTATCAGTGGGTGACATTACAACAGTAGCAAAAGTGCATTCTGGGTAAGGTTATGATGTCATATTTCTTATCAATAGTCACACCCATCCGACAATGATTGGGAAGGTGCGTCTAACTGATAAGTTTGTGATCATAAACCATACACAGGGGGGAGACGAACACACAGACACAAGAAAGGGAGGAGAAGGAGAGAAGTTGAGCTCTCTAGAGGGGTCTATCAAGATGAAAGCCATGGTGAGATGCGCTATGATGGACCACCCAGCTTTCCTAGGAGCAGAAGTGAGATTCCTACTAGGACTTGGTAAGAGACACAGAAAATATTTCATTTTATTAGGACTAATTTGATAGTGTGGGTGAAATTATACCATCTAGATTGGCAAATAAATAAATGAATTGATCATCTGCATTTTGAGATGTAGTCTTAGGATATTGTGAGACTTCATTCTACCTGCAGAAGAATCAAGACTCATAATCTAGCAAAGCATTAAATAATTGCTTAGATAGAGATAGATATAGATATATATATATTGATAGAACATTCTTCGCCAAGCTAAATGATGGATTCCCACAGGAAAGACTTGTTTCAAGTCCTTCCCATTTAAGATATGGTCTAGGAAAGATCCTAGATCCCTGTTATTTGTCTTAATAATCTTACCAAAGTTATATGTGTGAAAATAGTCCAGGATGGGGCGGAAGGATACAGTTATCTCTTCTAAGTTATATCCTTGAATGGATCTGCCCATGCCTGAAGTCATGTGATGTGTAGTTGGTTAGAGGGGGCAGAATGTATTTAGCATTCTATATTGATGTCTAGGATTAGACGTGCCCGTCCTGATATCATGAGGTTTTCTCTGAAAAGAGGTAATATATATAACTTATGTTCCTACTTTGATATCCTAACCTAATAATAGCTTGGTTATAATGTGACAAGTTATTTCCACTCACATGTATTGTTAAGCTTGGAATGCTTTATATTAACTAATATATATTCATTTGCATGTATCATTGTGTTTATTTACTTATATATGTTTATAACCTTGTAACCAATAAATCTGCATATTTTTATAAACCTGTGTATTATTGTATAATGCAGAACTACATGTTTATCATTAACGTCATCTCACGTCAAAAAGAACTTATTTATCTGAGGAAATAGTCGGACTCAGATGTGAATTGTATCAAATAGGTTGTCTACAATTCACCAGGTCATGATTTTAAGAATTTATGATAAATTTTATTTTTTATGGTTAATTATTTTTATGACCATAATTAATAATTCTTAATTGAATTATTACCCCCCGACATCATCAATACAAAAAAAGCAGTCATGCTTTAAATCTATAAATCAATCTGCTCAACTTCTCTTGCTCTATAACATTTATATTGTACATTTTCATGGTGGCAGATTCTCTTTAGTTTGTCAGGACCATGGACGTTGATGCCAATGACCCACTCTGCAAAAACCTACACATAATGGGAATATTATCAAAACTGGTGTAAAGGAAAACTGGCTCAGTTGCCCATAGCAACCAATCATAGGCTACTTTCACACTGGCGTTTTGGTTTCCGTTTGTGAGATCCGTTCAGGGCTCTCACAAGTGGTCCAAAACAGTTTTGCCCTAATGCATTCTGAGCGGATCCTTTTCCATTCAGAATGCATCAGTTTGCCTCTGTTCCGTCTCCATTAGGGCTGCAACGATTAATCGATTATATTCGATAACTGGATTCGTTGTCGACGAATCCAGTTATCGAATAATCGCCGATTCGTTGCTATGCGGGCGGGCGGGCGGTCGCTGCATCTTTATTTTACCTTTTTACAATGACGCTCCTGTAACAGCCAGGCAGAGCGGACGGCGGCGCAACGTCACTCACGTGACACGCCTGCTCCGCCTCCTTCATTCATGAGGTGGGCGGAGCAGGCATGTCACGTGAGTGACGTTGCGCCGCCGTCCGCTCTGCCTGGCTGTTACAGGAGCGTCATTGTAAAAAGGTAAAATAAAGATGCAGTGATTAGTCCGACTTATAAGCATCGGGGCCGGGGCTGTTATGGGGAGGGGGGTGGATCTGTCTATGGCACTGCTATGGGGAGGGGGGTCTGTGTATAGCACTGGTATGGGGAGGGGGGAGGATCTGTCTATGGCACTGCTATGGGGAGGGGGGTCTGTGTATAGCACTGCTATGGGGAGGAGGGGGGGGTCTGTGTATGGCACTGCTATGCCCATAACAGTGCACATATCCCCCTCTCCATAACAGCGCCATCCACAGTTCCCCTCTCCATAACTGCGCCGCCCACAGATCCCCCTCTCCATAACTGCGCCGCCCACAGATCCCCCTCTCCATAACTGCGCCGCCCACAGATCCCCCTCTCCATAACTGCGCCGCCCACAGATCCCCCTCTCCATAACTGCGCCGCCCACAGATCCCCCTCTCCATAACTGCGCCGCCCACAGATCCCCCTCTCCATAACTGCGCCGCCCACAGATCCCCCTCTCCATAACTGCGCCGCCCACAGATCCCCCTCTCCATAACTGCGCCGCCCACAGATCCCCCTCTCCATAACTGCGCCGCCCACAGCACAGATCCCCCTCTCCATAACTGCGCCGCCCACAGATCCCCCTCTCCATAACTGCGCCGCCCACAGATCCCCCTCTCCATAACTGCGCCGCCCACAGATCCCCCTCTCCATAACTGCGCCGCCCACAGATCCCCCTCTCCATAACTGCGCCGCCCACAGATCCCCCTCTCCATAACTGCGCCGCCCACAGATCCCCCTCTCCATAACTGCGCCGCCCACAGATCCCCCTCTCCATAACTGCGCCGCCCACAGATCCCCCTCTCCATAACTGCGCCGCCCACAGATCCCCCTCTCCATAACTGCGCCGCCCACAGATCCCCCTCTCCATAACTGCGCCGCCCACAGATCCCCCTCTCCATAACTGCGCCGCCCACAGATCCCCCTCTCCATAACTGCGCCGCCCACAGATCCCCCTCTCCATAACTGCGCCGCCCACCGATCCCCCTCTCCATAACTGCGCCGCCCACAGATCCCCCTCTCCATAACTGCGCCGCCCACAGATCCCCCTCTCCATAACTGCGCCGCCACAGATCCCCCTCTCCCTAACTGGCGCCGCCCACAGATCCCCCTCAATAGTGTCGTCCACAGATCCCCCTCAATAGTGTCGTCCACAGATCCCCCTCAATAGTGTCGTCCACAGATCCCCCTCAATAGTGTCGTCCACAGATCCCCCTCAATAGTGTCGTCCGCAGATCCCCCTCAATAGTGTCGTCCGCAGACCCCCCATAATAGTGTCGTCCACAGACCCCCCATAATAGTGTCGTCCACAGATCCCCCATAATAGTGTCGTCCGCAGATCCCCCATAATAGTGTCGTCCGCAGATCCCCCATAATAGTGTCGTCCACAGACCCCCCATAATAGTGTCGTCCACAGACCCCCCATAATAGTGTCGTTCACAATTTGTTTTAATATGGCCTTTGAACATAATTTTTCAAGTAAGATCATATAAACCTCTCTGTTTTGTAATTTTGTCGTTTTTCCCGATTAATCGATTAATCGTAGAAATTAATCGGCAACTAATCGATTATTCAAATAATCGTTAGCTGCAGCCCTAGTCTCCATTGCGCTTTGGTGTCCGTCTGACGAAACTGAGCCAAACGGATCTGTTCTGACACACAATGTAAGTCAATGGGGACAGATCCGTTTCCTATGACACAATCTGGCACAATAGAAAACTGATCCGTCCTCTGACTTTCAATGATGTTCAAGGCGGATCCATCTTGGCAATGTTAAAGAGAACATGAACGGATGCAGACGGTTGTATTATCTGAACGGATCCGTCTGTGCAGATCTATGACCTTTCATTTCTTTCGGAGCTCCTTTGGAAAATGAAAGGATCAATCTGATTGGTTACAAGGTGCAACTACGCCAGTTTTCCTTTACACCAGTTTTGAAGGATCTCCCCCAGTATGTGTAGGTGTGTGAATGTGAGCCGAACTGGGCACAGGGACTAAAGTGGATGGCGATGGAAAATATGTGGGCGGGGGGAGTAATTAGTGTATCTGATTCATAGTGACGTTTGTTTATTGATTATTCAAAACTGCATTTTACAATGTCCTTCCGCCTTGAGAGTAAATGGTAAAACTGCTAAATTAGTGACCTGTTGCCATTGAAATCTATTTCAGGCAGCGACTGCAAGCAGCTGACGGACCAGATGGCTGCATCTGCTCAGAGAGGGTAAGTGCTAAGACTGTACTTAACGTCTCTGTGCGGCCGTCGTGGTGCGCGGGTGTTACCCCACCAGAATGCCATTACTCGCTGATCACATTATTCTCCCCGCTGCACATAGTGCTGTCTTTGAAAATAATTTAATGTAAGAATTCCTTTTTTTGGTCGTTTTTTTTTTTTTTTTTTTCTGCTGTTACTTTGCAAACATGTGATTATGGGAGTCCACCTTACGTGTTAATGCAATTAAAGGAGCCTCATCAGGGCCTGCTTTCTATCAAAAACACCATATCATGCCACAACTTCATGTCCCCCCCCCCCCCCCCCAAGGATATACTTATAATTTTGTTTGTAACACGTTCACCAGGAGGAGACTTGAAAAGAATTGGTGCTACACAGTGGGCCTGATGCAGTACAGATTTAGAACACATTTAATACTTCATATCCAGGGGAGTACACAAACCTTATAGGGGTCTATAGAAAAACTTAGTATGGCCCCAGGCAATGCAGAACATGTGCAATGCCCCAGATTTCTGACCACTTTATGTTGTATTTTAAAGAAATTTTTATTAAATATAAATGGTAATTAAAATAAAGAAAAGTTTCCTTTGGGCTCACCCACTTTGTCCGACTTTTATGTCGGAAAAGTGGAGCAAATGCTTCAAATATATGGCACTCAGTCTGAGCCCCATATTTCTGAATGTATTTACACCAGAAAACTGGCAAACATACATTGATAAATCTCCTGCTTCTCTTCTATTACAAAGCTAGCTAGCTGGCTGCCTGCAGCCACCACTAGGGGGAGCTCAGTGTATTGGAATAATACAACAACCATGGAAGCTGGAATTATTTTGTTGCATTGAGCTCCCCCCTAGTGGCAGCTGCAGGAAAATGCACTGCTTTTCAAGTGTAGAAGGGATGTTTTTTGCAATTTTAATGTGACTGTTGGGGGTTTAAGGAGTTCTCTTGAAAATTATCTATGTAAGGGACCGCAGGGGGGTCTAACTATTCGGAAGCCCCGCAATCCCAAAAACAAGGGGTCCCTGTCCCCCTATCATGTAAGTGTAAGGCTGAGGTATATACTCTGTCAGCCCCATAAAAGTGAATGGAGAGGTGGATTGACATGGACTCTACCGCTCCATTGACTTCTCTGGGGCTGATGTACACAGAGCTCTGTCATTCCTATACAAATGGCCGGAGAAGTTGCCCGACATGCGCTCTACCGCTCCATTCAGAGAGGGGACTTTTTTTGGAATTGTGGGGGGCTTCAGTGTTCTGTCACCTATCCTGTGGATAGGTGCTGAATAATTTTTGTGGGATAACCCCTTTAATTATGCTGATTAATTATGAAGTTTGAGAGTTTTTCTAGGAATACTGTATTGATGACCTAAGTAATTAATATCTGATTGATGGGGGTCCAACTCTTGGAACCCCTGCCGATCAGCTGTTTGAAGTGAGCGCTGCGGCCTCTTCCTAGGTCAGTGACATAACATTCATTGGTCTCATGACCTTTCACAGCTCAGTCCCATTCAAGTGAATGGGATTGAGCTGCAATACCAAGCACAGCCACTATACAATGTATGGCACTGTGCTTGGTAAGCTGAGAGAAGGCAGCAGGATTCACTGGGGCACCATGGCCTCTTCAAACAGCTGATCCCCCACAGATATTGATGACCTTTCCTGAGGATAGGTTTTCAATATTATACTTCTGGAAAAAACCTTTAAGAAAGTTTTGTCAAGACCTAGACTTGCTTTTTAGTGTGTATTTACATGTGGTGGGTGAGGTGCAGTTACCACAATATCTTGGCTCAAATGTAGCACACACTGATGCATTTCAATCCACACTCCTTCGTAGTAAGTCACACCTATTTTCTGCTAAGCCAGAATTCTGACTCGGTTTGACTAGTAAATCCGCCCCATTGAATATGATTTCAGTAAAACACATTTACTAACTGAACCTGGTGAATGTCTTACTGATAATACAAATTATTATCACAGGAACGAAGTGAGCAGCGACGTGTCAGCTGCAAAATCAAACCATGTGCCATCTGATGCCCATCTTCAGAAAGAAATTAGGAAGCTAAAAGAAGCAGATAACAGCAGTAGTCAGCCGATCATCGTAAGTATTCCTGTCCAGTGCCCTCCACTCTCTGCACTGAACACTTCCCCAGCCCTTCTTCTTTGCCGTAATCTCGCGATGCGCGAGCTGGTGCATGCACAGTTCCTTCCCTTAGGCTGATGCCAGCACAGGGAAGGAACACTATGACTACACTGCGCATGCGCTAGCTCACGCATCGTGAGATTACGGCGCTCTGGATTTCTGACGTTGGGGAGCAAGGAGGAGATTCTGAGGATGCGGGGCGGTGCTGGGCTCCTTCACGCTGGACTCCTCTCACGTACAGGACACATCTCGGGTTAATTTGCAGATGGATCAAATCGTTTCTTTTTACACAATAAAAGCACAGAGAGCTATGGGGACTGGATATTGCGGATGTGCTAGAGGCCATCTAGCAACCCTTAGCTCTATACATCTAATCCTGGTGACAGGTTCCCTTTAAGTGATAGATTTACTGTCCGTCACTTGGGGGAGGGGGGGGGGGTTACTGGGGAAGCTTTAGGTAAAATTTCCATACATGGTCACTCATCATTCTCTATAACCAACCAGTTTAATAAAAAAAAAAAATTTTTTTACCCATCTGTTTACTTCAGTAATTTTATCTTAAGCTAGCAGCTAGTGTTGAGCGAAACGAGGTTCGGATGCTTCATCTGAAGTCGCTTCGTTCAAAACTTCGGAATAATACTGTACGGGGATCCGTCTCTGTACAGTATTAGAATGTATGGGCTCCGATGAGCCGAAGTTAGTTATTCACGAAGTCGCACGTGACTTCGTTGAATAACTTCAGTAATTATTTTTTAAAGTGGAAAACCACTTTAAAACTTGAACCCGAACTCTGCTTTGGTTCTGAGGTACTAGTCAGAGCCAAAGCTGAGTTTGGTTTTAAAGTGTGTTTTCCACTTTAAAAATCAACTACCGAAGTTATTCAACGAAGTCACACGCGACTTCGTGAATAACTAACTTCGGGGCATCAGAGGCCATACATTCTAATACTGTACGGAGATGAATCTCCGTACAGTAGTATTCTGAAGTTTTGAACAAAGCGACTTTGGATGAAGCCTCCGAACCTTGCTTCGCTCTACACTACTAGCAGCCTGCATCCACCAATTTTCTGATGCTTCCATTCACATCTATTGCATGCAGGCAGCTTGGTATCACAACAGCTAAATACTTAGCTTCGCTAATAATTTTGTAGAGGTCTTTAGGCAAGTAGAGACCAGGAGAGCAGTTTGCTCACACTAGTATGGGCTTAGACTCGTGCAAAAAAGTGCTATATTTTAAGAAGCTGTCCAAAATGAAAGGTGGATTCTGATTGGTTTGATGTGTGTAAAGTATATGCGTTGTGCAGACAATTCAGGAAGTAGTCATGATGTTTCCTGCCACCGTTCCAGCAATCATGTGAGCCACCGATTTAAACCAAACTACAACTTCTAGTCCTCCCCAACCGACAATCTAAAATAAACTATATATCCCCTATAAATTAACCAGAATGGAAAGGGGACAATGTAAAAATTGATGGCGCTTTGCACTATAAAGAATCTGTAAAAAGGAAAATACATTTCCCTGATACCAAAAAAATACTAATATAAAAATGACATAAGAAAAAAGGCCAATTTGAATAACTGAAAGGGATAAAACCATATAGCTTTTCAACCTGCATATACTAAAAGAAAAAAAAAACAAAAAACATATATGCCTGGTCATGAACAGAGAAAATGGCCCAGTCTTGAATTGGTTAAAAAAGTAATTGCCACTTTGTTTATTTAAACCATTTTTCCCCGTTTTCAGGATGCTGGACAAAAGCGGTTTGGTGCAATCACCTGTAATGTGTGCGGCATGCTTTACACAGCATCCAGTCCAGAAGATGAGACTCAGCACCTGCTCTTCCATAACCAGTTCATTAGTGCAGTAAAATATGTGGTAAGAATTTTTCTGTCCTTTTATTTCCATAGCTGTGAATGTCTAAGTGCCCGGAGCAAATTTCACCTTCTAGATGACAAATTGAGTATTTTTATTTTTATTTTGTAGTTGGTGAAATATTCTATTCACAAAAAGTTAGGGATACTTGGCTTGTGGATGAAATTTTAGGATGAACCTAAAGTGCACTCTAACCTTTACAGGTGAACTAAGGGTCCATTCACACGTCCATAAGTGTTTTGTGGTCCGCAAAACACGGACATCGGCGGCCCGCACATGCCAGGCACTTTAAATAAAAATGCCTTTTCTTGTCCCTATCTGCGGACAATAATAGGAACGGAAGTGTGTATGCGGACAGTATACTGTGTGCTGTCCGCATCTTTTCCGGCCCCATTGAAAATTAATGGGTCCGCAAAATTGCAGAACTCATGCGGACATGTGAATGGACCCTTAATGTGACCTTCTCTAAACTTTTGAATGCACATGTCCAACTGTTCAATGTTTTTGCACAACTTGCTGTTCTCTAATAAGGAGCTTAATGGCAAAATTCACAACAGGTGTTTGATCCATGAATCGCCCAATAAATTTCCTGGCTTAATTAGAATTGGTATTTAAACAGTCCTCTTCATCATGCTGTTCACATTTTGATATCATGAGGCCAAGGTGACACCAACAATTGATCAACAGTACTTTGCCATTGCAAGGCTTCAAGCAGGATGTTCTCAGACGGAAGTGGCCACTGAGCTTAGAGTGTCAGAGTGTCATTAGCAGGTTGCAACAGAGATATAGAGAGATTGGAAGAGTCACAGAAAGGCATAGAAGTGGACGTTCTTTGGCCACATCCCACACTGATGACCGCTTAACTGTGAACAATTCCCTGCAGAACCAGATGATGGGTGCCTCTCACCTCCCTTAAATGTGCCTAGAGTTTTGTGGCATTGAAGTGTCAGACCATTCCAAACCGTTTAAATCAGTGTGGTGGACGACTTGCAGGGGTACCTGACCACAACAATGGTCACCGGCGTCATAGTCTTGCATGGGCCAGGGAGCATCTACGCTGGACGAGAGACCAGTGGGCCTCAGTGCTGTTCACTAATGAAAGTCTATTCATGCTGAGCAGAAATGATGGACACCAACGATGTTGGAGACGTCCAGGAGAGCTCTATGCATCAGGCCACTGAATGTTTCGTGCTGGTGGTGTTAGTGCGGGTAGGTGTGTCTAGTCAATAGAGAACTGCCCTACTACTTGAATCACATCATTAATCCAGTCGTTATGCCTCTGCATCAACAACACAGGCCTAATTTCATCTCCATGGCTCATTGAGGTCGCATCATTGGGGAACATTTGCCGGAGACTGGGGTACCTCACATGGAATGGCCTGCACTTCCTCCAGATCTGAATCCCCTTGAAAACCTATGGGATCAGCTGAGTTGACATGTAGAGGCTCGTAACCCTGTACCCCAGATCCTCAATGACCTGAGGGCCACCCTTCAAGCAGAGTGGGATGACCTGCCTCAGCAGACAATAAGTCGACTTGTGAACAGCATGAGATGTCGTTGTCAAGCTCAGAGGTTGCAATAACGCCTGTACAACAGTCTATGACGCTTGTTTGGGCGATTTTACTCCCTGGAAAAAGTCTAAGACGTATCAATATGCCTTAGACTTTTCCCCCTCATTCATCAGCTCAGTGAGCGCTGTGAACGGCACAGGCAGCGCAGCAATGCTGCCTGTGCCTGAAATAATCAATAACAAAGCTCCTTGCAGTAAGCTTTGTTATTGGTTGGGTATTGGGGCGCCAGAGCGATACAGGTCGGGTCAGGCAGAGAAAGCCGGTGGGAGCTGGACGGAGGAGGACGGGCTCCCGGGAGTGGCTGTAGTAAGGAGAGTAGGGCGCGCTGCCCAAGGACCCCGGGAAACATGACAGGGCCGCTGGAGAGCTGAGGAGCCGCAGATTTGCATGACTGATCTGAGAGGAGAGCTGCCCCCGGCCTATGACCCCCCCCCCCCCCCCCCCCAGGCCATGTTGTGGCAGTGAAAAGCCTGGCCTGTCAGTCTTTAAGTAAGTAATTCCCCCCCCCCCCCCCTCGCTAATTATGGTTCCGTCCAGTCTCCCAGTTCTCTGCTCCCCCGTCACCCCACAGGGAAGAAGCTGAACATACTCCACAGACTATGATGGGATCCGTTCAGTTTCCGTTATGGATTCTGGCTTTTTACCAGACAAAAAAGTGCTGCATACAAGGCTTTTTTGTCTGGTCTTTCGCCTGAATCTGCAACAGAGGCTCCAAACGCAGCCTCCAACGAGGATGTGAGCGGGTGCAGGCCTATGTATTATGTATTTTAATTGCCGTAACTTGCGTACTCCTCCTCGGGTAAAAGTACTCCTCAAAAATGGTCAGGGTAGTATTTTTACTCTTCTGGAAAAAGAAGCTGTAATTGATGCTCAAGGCCACATGACAAGTTTTTGAGACATTGACATTTTTGTGGGGTATTCCCACCTCTGGTGTTAAATTTTGTTTGAACAAATTGTTTGAGATGAGGAAATCGCCATTACATGCTTCTACTTAAATGCCCTACTTTCATGCTATATCATCACTGTAGCTTGAAATATACCTAACTTTTAGTGAGTAGTAAATATATTTCTGTTTTTACAGGACTAATGGAGTTTTAAAATCATAGTAGAAAGGTTTACCCACAAACTTAGGCTACTTTCACACTGGCGTTTCTGGGTCCGCCTGTGAGATCCGTTCAGGGCTCTCACAAGCGGCCCCAAACGGATCAGTTTAGCCCCAATGCATTCTGAATGGATAAGGATCCGTTCAGAATGCATCAGTTTGCCTCTGTTCAGCCTCCATTCCGCTCTGGAGGCGGACACCAAAACGCTGCTTGCAGCGTTCTGGTGCCCGCCTGGCGGTGCGGAGCCAAATGGATCCGTCCTGACTTACAATGTAAGTCAATAGGGACGGATCCGTTTACATTGACACAATATTGGTGCAATTGTAAACGGATCCGTCCCCCATTGACTTTCAATGTAAGTCAGGACGGATCCGTTTGACTTACACTTAGACTTTTTTTTTTACTAAGTGTATGCAGACGGATCCGTACTGAACGGATACCAGCGTTTGCATTTATAGGTGCGAATCCGTCTGTGCAGATACCAGGTGTATGCAGGTGTGAAAGTAGCCTTAGACCAAAAGAAGTTTCAGCTTATTGTTGGAGCCATTTTCAAGCTTGAAGATGGCTCCAGTGAGAAGTGGAAACGTTGCCTGTAAATGTGGAGGAATATACCTGCAGTTTTATCTGATCTGGTAGAGTGCTGCTTTTTCTTTGCAGGGACAGCCTCAACTATGTTGGTGCCTAAATAAAGTGTCTGATCAGTGAGGCACCTTTGCTTATCACAAGAATAGGGACCTTTGCTCCCTGTTTGAATGGAGCACCAGGCATGCATGCGTGTCCGCTTCTCCATTCAACTCTAAAGGACTGCTGGAGATGGCAGAGTACAAGCTCACGGCTATCTCCAGCAGCCCCATAGAGTTGAATAGAGCGGCAGTGTGCATTTATGTGATTGGCGGGGACCCTAGCGGTCACACCCGAGGCGATTAGAAAAAGTACATAACTGTTCTGCCCGAGCTGGGCTTGGGCAGAAGTGTAAGGGGGGTTTGCTTCAGCTGCTGGTATCTCCTAATTGGTAGCAGCTAAGGCTACTTTCACACCTGCGTTTGGTGCAGATCTGTCTTGTATCAGCACCGCACCGATAATGCAAACGCTTGTATCCGTTCAGAACGAATCTGTTTGCATTATTCTAAAAAAAATAAAAAATACGGATCCGTCCTGACTTCAGTCTAGAGTAGCCGGGGAGCAGTTGCAGAGTTGACAGCCTGCCGGAGGAGAGAAAAATAGTAAAAAATATATATAAATGTGACATTATCATCACTGTACTGACCCACATAATGTTAGGTCATTTTTACCACACAGTGAACGCCATAAAAAAAAATGTTACATTATTTTGTGGAATTTTTTTATTTATTTTTTCCCCCTAAAATAAGTTATTTACTACACTATATTAACCCTAAAAACCTACAACTAATCTCTCAAAATAATTTTTTATTTTTTTTTAAAGTTATGCCAGCTGGAACACAAAGGGGAAAAATATTATTGGCTAAAACGAATTATGTCACTAAGGGTTTAAAAATGCAATTGTGTCCCCTGAGTTGTGCGACAACAAGATTTACTGCACATTAAAAATCTACAATGTGCCATTTTTGGGAGGGTTTTTCCAATTTTAATGGTTGAACTGTCTGTGGTAACGTGTCCTCCTCACAGTCTACCATTAGAAGTGAAAACGTCTATTCAGAATCTTTTGGCAAATGCTAGGACAATCCTTATATAATTTGTTTGTTTTTTATCCTTTTTCAAGGGTTGGAAGAAGGAGAGGATTGTAGCTGAATACCCTGATGGCAAGATAATAATGGTGCTACCAGATGATCCTAAATACGCTCTTAAAAAGGTAATATCACTTTAGAAAGTACTGTTTTTTTTGTTTTTTTTTTGTATACTATGCTACATGTAAGTTTTTTGTTTTTTCCATTTAAAGGGCAGTGGTAACAATCTAAGAGTGTCATTAAAATGGCTGTATATGACTAGGAAAGAGAGCTGCTTTCGTTCAGAAACCATGCACTCTTTGTATCAGATATTCACTTAACAGAACTAACCGCAGTACCGCACACCGATTTCGGAAGAAAGCAGTCATGCTGTGCTTATCTCGTGCAACCATTTTATATCCGTCTTGGGAAATAAACTCTATTTGTATGACAGCTGAGACACTTGGGGCACTTCCACACAGTATGTACATTGAGGTGGATTGCAAAGGATGACATCCATGGTGAAAATCCAATAACATAAATTGACATGCTGAGGAGTTAAAGTACACACCACATGTCAATTTCTGTGGAGATTTTTTTTCAGTGTGTGGTTTTATAAATTGCTGTTTTTGTTGCGGTTGTTCAATTGCTTATACCAGGGATTCTCAACCTGCGGCCCTCCAGCTGTTGCAAAACTACAACTGCCAGCATGCTGGACAACCTACAGCTATTAGCCTACAGCAGAGCATGATGGGATTTGTAGTTTTGCAACAGCTGGAGGGCTGCAGGTTGAGCATCCCTGGCTTATACCATTCTACCTGTCTATGGTGCTTATAATATCTTCCTATTAAGCCCTGCTACAGGCAGGGCTTAAAAGAAAGATTACTGTGGCAGGCCTGGGAGTTTTTACAAGGCCCCAGGCTCCCGTGACAACCAGTCAGCACACCGTGATTTTGCTACTTGTGGGATAGGGTGTTAGCAACAGTTTGAGAGAGGGCTTACTTTGCTCTCTACCGCTTGGGTGCCATGTTTGTTATAGACTACAGCATCTGAGGGATTAAGTGACTGCGATTGGAGTTATTGATCCTGGACCATGCAGGCAGGTGTTAGCTGTTTAACATGCCTGGCACCCGTTGCATATAGGGTTGGGCCATAACAAAAATATTCAGATGATAACTATATTAAGAAATTTATCGTGATAACTATATAGATCGCAAAAAATACCCGTGTTTTTTTTTTTTTTGGGGGGGGGGGGGGGGGATGGGCAGCCACAAGGAGAGGTTATACTGTATGGGGGCGGCCACAAGGAGAGGTTATACAGTATGGGGGCGGCCACAAGAAGAGGTTATACTGTATGGGGGCGGCCACAAGGAGAGGTTATACTGTATGGGGGCGGCCACAAGGAGAGGTTATACTGTATGGGGGCAGCCACAAGGAGAGGTTATACTGTATGGGGGCGGCCACAAGGAGAGGTTATACAGTATGGGGGCGGCCACGAGGAGAGGTTATACTGTATGGGGGCGGCCACGAGGAGAGGTTATACTGTATGGGGGCGGCCACGAGGAGAGGTTATACTGTATGGGGGCGGCCACGAGGAGAGGTTATACTGTATGGGGGCGGCCACAAGGAGAGGTTATACTGTATGGGGGCGGCCACAAGGAGAGGTTATACTGTATGGGGGCAGCCACAAGGAGACATTATACTGTATGAACAAGTTTTTGAATCACTAGTTTTTATTTGTATTTTGATTGCAAAGCATACGTCAGGCATCCTCAAACTGCGGCCCTCCAGCTGTTGCAAAACTACAACTCCCAGCATGCCTGAACAGCCTACAGGTATCAGCCTACAGCAGGGCATTGTGGGAGTTGTAGTTTTACAACAGCTGGAGGGCCGCAGTTTGAGGATGCCTGGCATATGTTTTACAAACGTATCAGTGCGTTCACAGAGCCACATTGGCAGCACCAACATTGGTTCGTAGCCTATGGTGAATAGACATGTACAACAAACCTACGTACAGAAAATAACAGGGGGGGGGAAATGTACATTCTGAAGGTAGGGTTATCTTTTTCCATACAATAATAATTCACTACTGTACCCGAAAAAGTTTAGTCTAAGGAATGAGTTACATACTTAGATTTACTCCAGGAACTCCACGTCCCTGCGAACTTAGAGAAGGAATGCCCAGCTTTCGCTAAAGTTTTTTTCATGTATCTAGGTGGAGTTTAATTTGTGAAGAATTTCCGCTAGCTGTGGGGTGTATGGCGATTTTTTTCATTTCTGGGTGATCGCCAGTTTGGTTGACAAGAAAGGGTTTCCCAAAACCACACGGAAATTTCAGGGGGATATCGTCCATATCAATCATTAGTAAAGCCAATGAAGTTGAAGGGGTCATCTGGCACCCTAGCAGATCATAGGCCAGAGAAAAGGTCTCTCTCCATATGTGCTCTAAAAGAGGGCATGGCCAAAGGATGTGGTACAACGTGCCCCTTTGACCGCAGCCCCTCCAACATAAGTGTGATGCTCCTGGGAAAATATAGCCCAGGCGATCTGGTGTGTAATACCACCTCAGTACGGTTTTCCTAAGGGATTTATAATGTAATGCACATTTGAAACTCTTCGAAATGAAGGTTAAGGCTGATTTCCATTGTTTATCTGTGAAGGTTGAGCCTAGCTCACTTTCCCAGGAGCATAATGGAGCTGTCTTCGTAAATAACTCCTTATCCCTCAACAAGATGTATATGGGACAAAGACGGGTGCTAAGTGGGGGTGGAAGCTTCCAAATCCTGAGAAGTTTGGAGTTTATATCCATCAATAGAGGGGAGTTGGATTTAAGAAAGTGCCTTATACATAGGTACTTATAGAAGTCAGCGTTTGGTATCTGATAAGTATGGTGTAGGTATTCAAATGTGTGGAGGCTATCTGTTTCATATAGTTTTGACACTGAATCTAATTCTCGGGTCTCCCAAGATGACACTGACAAGTTAGGGATGAGGTAATTGAGCACCGTGATGGGGACGGAAAGGGTCAGAGGGCCAGACGAGCTCTGGCTTAATTTGTGAAAATGAGATCAGTTTGTTACTGCCGTGGATACTAGAGTTGGGGTAGGTGGGCGGGTAAATGAAGGATGGAGTGACGCCAACAAGAGGGATTTGAGGTTATGCGATGGGGATAGGGCGGCTTCAATTTGGACCCAGTTTTTGGAGTAGTCTTCTAGCCACCAATCTCTCAATTGGGTTATTTGTGATGTATGAACAAGTTTTGCCCCCCCCCCCCCCACCAAGTATATAATGTCATGTTGCTCATGTATAGAGGACTCATTATTCCCTAATGCCTGCTATTATAGATCAGTGTGCAGACTGCAGGCAGTATTCAGGAAGGACCAGGCCACAGAAGACAGACAGACGTAGCACCTTTCTGTATGACACCCGGGCCGGCTCTATTCTATGTTTAAGGTCTCGTCTCTCTCACTCCTCACAGGCCAAACTCTGTGTTTGGGAGTTGGAGAGACTTTTCCCGCCTGGCTGTTGTGCTCACCTCTGCCGTTATCCGATTCCGACGTCTGTGGGCGGATACATGAATATGGGGAGCTAGGAGGAGCCGGGGGCGGCCGCTGCGGGCAGTAATGTGGTTGTGAGTACTGTTATGCAGGATGCAGGGGCGGGCAGACACAGATTTAGAAACTGTCAGCGCACATGTGACTGCTTCTATGACTGCACAAAATACCGCGGTTATTAGAAAACAGCGATATCGCTGTTTCTTAATACTGCGGTATATCGCTGACACCGGTGTACCGCTCAACCCTAGTTGCATATAGACTGAGCTCATTCCCTGTGTGCCTTTTGGACATATATCTCAAGTGGCGCGCAAAGGGGCTAATGCCTAATTGGCTTCATTTTATTTTGTATTTTAGGTAAAATTACTATTCCATAACTAATTGATGCATTTTATTTTTTTCCAGGTCGAGGAGATCCGAGAAATGGTGGATAATGATTTGGGGTTCCAGCAGGTTCCTCTTAGGCTTCACTCCAGGACAAAGACCCTCATGTTCATTAGCAGTGATAAGAAAATTGTAGGATGTTTAATAGCAGAACATATTCAGTGGGTAATTATTCTCTCTGTTGACCTGTTATGCACTAATATCCTTGTACTCTATTCAGTGGTAAGACAAATAGTATCACAGTATTAGTGCTTATTATTCAAAAGTATTTTATCTCCATAAAATTCAAGCATGCTATTCAAAAATTTCAGTAGTAAATAGCGCAGTACTAGTGGCAGCCGGCGGGCAGTCGAGACACTGACAGGCAAAAACTGGGTGGCTCTGCAGGCCACAGCTATTTTGTATTATTTATTAAAAAATTGTTAGTGTTCCGGACAAAAAAAGACTTTTACTCTTTATGCAAATTAGGGCTTTAGAGCAATGAGGGCTGTTTCCTAGCCCTCTCAGTGTACCTCAGTTTTCCAGTTCTGTCCATGCCGCTCAGTGCACTGAAGCCCTCATAGGCATAATCCCTTTTTCCCAGGAATACTGACACTGATTTTCACAAAACCAGTATCACTTTAACTAGCTGGATCAACCCTAGCAGGCAGTATGTCTGTTTAATAGGGTTTATCCTGCTCACCGATGCTTTTTAAGGGTGACCATACACATTCAGTAGCTGCCTACTGACTCATTCCCGGCTTCCCCATACACATACATGTTAGGCTCAGGGCCTCTTCAAATGGGTGCTTTTACCATCCGTAGCGTCGGAGATGATCTCACCCAGGCACTTGCCAAAAAGCCTACCTCCGGCAAAGGGAAGGGCCGTTAGGGCCCGTTTTTAAGTATTATCTGCCGCCCAGCAGGAGACCCAGAGGGTACGGCATGATAGCCACGAAAAAAAGATTGGGCCATAAGCCTGGCTGCTTCCAGGGAGCAACCGGGTCAGGCTCAGACACTCGGCGGAAGCGGCGTATCTGATGGAAGGAGTGACAAATTTCAAAATGTAACTTTTTTGCAGATTTTTCCATTTTAATCAATTTTTTTTCCTGGAACACATCAAGGGGCAGAGCATGAAGAACAGAGGGGATCTAACTGGCCGCATTAGGATTTTGAATGACAAAAAGCACAGGCAAAATGGCTCATGGAAGGGGGCAAGAGGACAAAAGAACCTGGGAAGGGGGGGATGGTTTACTAACCAAATACTCACCTCTCCAGCGTTTTCTGCCCCCTGGCTCCAGCCGTGTCACCATCCTCGGTGTGCTGCCCCTTGGGGAAGGATTTAGGGAACCTCTGTTCCTATTTGCCTTTGGTTGGTAGGGAACGAGCAGCGGGCTTTGGGACCTGCTGGTCTCCCTCCTCCTGGGTGGGAAAAAAACAGGTAGCTTAATGCTGCCTGTAGCCCAACTAGAAGTAAAAAAGAAAACAAATATGAAAACATTTTCAGCAGACCTGCAAAACGGGAATGTCTGCCTCCTACGGACACTAAGCTAAGACTGTTTTAGCTCAGTCCCTGTAGGAAGGGTATAGCTGATAGGAGAAGCTCACACTTTTTTACTTAGTGTCCTAGTGGCAGCTGCTTATACCCATGGTCAAGCCTGTGTCCCCAATGATACGGATGAGAAAATCTTTATTCAATGTAAAATGAAATGTTCTACAATTTACATTACTATGTTGCCGTTCACCTTTTATCACGGTATATACGGTCAGTGAATGAGAACAATCTTGCTTGCGTTCATAGCCTGCAAACCTCATACGTACTTGGCTGAGAAGTGGTTACAGTTACACCTAGTCTGGGAAAAGCTCCCTCCCCCTCTATAATAATTTGCACGGTTAGCAGAAACCCTTCAGTCTTTCTTTCTGGTGACATTGTTCTTTCTTGCAGGGTTATAGGGTAATTGATGATATTCCAAGTGACAGTTGTGACAAAGATCAAATAACTCGTGAACGAGTAAAAGCCTGGTGTTGTTCCACCACCCCTGAGCCTGCTATCTGTGGAGTCAGCCGAATCTGGGTGTTCTCAATGATGCGGAGAAAGAAAATTGCTTCCCGGATGCTTGAGTGTTTAAGGTAATACTCAAAATGATTGTAGTATTCAAAATGTATTGTAGTACTAGGACATTTATACCAGGATGGACTTTCATTTTCTATCCATTTTTTTTTATTTATTTTTTTTATTTATCCTTCTTTCCAACCCATGAATTCTTAGGCAGCTTTTAGATGAGAAGCTTCCAGTCACTTGCTTGTGTAGGACAAACCACATGTGCAGAAGGTCCATATAAAACAGGGTCAGTTGTTTAGCATATCAGACCGTAAAACGCAGCATATAAAATTGTAAAGAAAGCACACGCCATTACACACTTAAAGAGGACCTTTCACTCGTATACAAACTAAAAACTAACTCTATCTGTGGGCAGAGCGGCGCCCAGGGGTCCCCCTGCACTTACTAGTATGCCTGGGCGCCGCTCCGTTACCCGGTATAGGCTCCGGTGTCTCAGCTCCGTCTGTTGTATTGGACTGTGTTGTTTTTTTTTTTTTTTTTTTTTTTTTTTAGGAGGCGTGTCCCTTGCTGCAGTGCTGGCCAATCGCAGCACACAGCTCATAGACTGGCTATGAGCTGTGCGCTCCGATTGGCCAGTGCTGCAGCAAGGGACACGCCTCCTACAAAAAATCAGTCCAGTACAACAGACGGAGCTGAGACACCGGAGCCTATACCGGGCGAACGGAGCGGCGCCCAGGCATACTAGTAAGTGCAGGGGGACCCCTGGGCGCCGCTCTGCCCACAGATAGAGTTAGTTTTTAGTTTGTATACGAGTGAAAGGTCCTCTTTAACTGAAAAACCTGTAATATACAGACAATAAATTAATGAAGGTAGAATGAATCACTGAAAGTATGCTAGCCACTAAATATCTGTTAATTTAACCACTTCCAGACCGGGCCATTTACCCCCTTTTTGACCAGTTTAGCAAATCTGACACGTGGTATGTGGTAATAACTTTGGAATGCTTTTACTTATCCAAGCCATTCTGAGATTGTTTTTCCCGTGACACATTGTACTTCATGATAGTCATAAATTTGAGTCAATATATTTCACCTTTTATATTTATGAAAAAATCTTTTTACCAAAAACGTTAAAAAATTTGCAATTTTCTAAAATTTATATTTCTCTGCTTTTAAAACAGAAAGTGATACCTTTATAAAATATTTTTTACCTAACATTCCCCATATGTCTACTTTTATGTTGGCATCATTTTGTAAATGGCATTTTATTTATTTAGGACGTTAGAAAGCTTTGAATTTTAGAAGCAATTCTTAAAATTTTAAGAAAATTAGCAAAACCCACTTTTTAATGACCAGTTCAGTCCTGAAGTCACTTTGTGGGGCTTGCATAATAGAACCAACCCATAAATGACCCCATTTTAGAAATGACATCCCTCAAACTATTCAAAACTGGTTTTAGAAATGTTGTTAAACCTTTGGGTATTCCACAGGAATTAAAACAAATTAGAGGTGAAATTTTAAAAATAGCACTTTTTTGCAGATTTTCCATTTTAATAAATTTTTTCCTGGAATACATCAAGGGTTAACAACAAAACAAACCTCTATATTTTTTATTACCTTGATTCTGCAGTTTTCAGAAACATCCCATATGTGGACGTATACTGCTGTTTGGGCACACGACAGGGCACAGAAGGCAAGGAGCACCATATGGTTTTTGGAGGGCAGATTTTTCTGGAGTGGTCTTTGGGCACCATGTAACATTTGAAGAGGCCCTGAGGTAACCCCACAGTGAAAACACCCAAAAAGTGACCACATTTTGTAAAGTACACCACCCAAGGAATTTTTAAGGGGTGTAGAGAGCACTTCACTCAACAGCTGTTTCATAGAATTTTTAATACTTGGTTGTGAAAATGAAAAATACAATTTTAGTTTTTTACAAGAAAATGGTGCTTTAGGCCCAAACTTTTTTTTTCACAAAAGAGAACAGGAGAATATATCCCCCCCCCCCCCCCCCCAAATTTGCTACCTACATTCTCCTGAATACAGTAACACCCCAATTGTGGTCGTAAAAATGTTATTTAGGGATACGCCAGGGCTCAGAAGGGAGCGAGTGGCATCTGGATTTTCTAACACAGAATTTTCTGTCATAGTTTTTAAAAGCAATAACTTTTTTTTATTTTTTGTTGAATGAGCTGTGTGAGGGCTTATTTTGTGCGTGACAAGCTGTAGTTTTTATTGGCACCATTTTGGGGTACATTTGGCTTTCTAGTTGCTTTTTTTAATCTAATTTTTGGAAGGTAAAGTCACAAAAAAAGCTGTTTGTCATTTTTCTATTTTTTACACCGTTCACTTGATGGGTCAGATCATATATAAAATATGTGATATTTTCTTATAGCCGATTGTTACGAACGCAGCGATACCAAATGTGTGTGTGTGTGTGTGTGTGTGTGTGTATATGTATATGTGTGTATATATATTATTTTATTTTTTTACATTTTATACAAGAGCATTTTTAGAGGAAAAAAATAATCATGTTTTTGTGTTGCAATTTTCATAGAGCCATATATTTATTTATTTTTTTCTGGCTACTTTCACATTTGCGTTTGGTGTGGATCCGTCAGAACGGATCAGTTTGTATTATCTTTAACATTGCCAAGAAGGATCCATCTTGAACACCATTGAAAGTCAATGGAGGACGGATCAGTTTTCTATTGTGCCAGTGTCACGGCCTTTGCTGTGTGCGCCGTGACACTTTTGCCATGCTTGCAGTTGCCCTAGGCAACATGTTGCGGTTATAGCATGCAGGTGCAGTGTCATGGTTGCCACGCATGCTGTTGCCTGTGGAAACGGGTTGTTTTTATGCTTGTGTGTGCACTTCACCTTTAAGTTATATCCTCCCCCTGTCTGGTGCTGTAAGGGTTAACTTCCTGACTGGGTGTGGTCACTTGGCTTTTATCTCCTGTGGCTTCCTGGCTGGAGTCAGTTGTACTTCAGCTGTCGTTGGTGCTGTAGCTCTGCTCCAGTCCAGGGTGTTCTATCTGCCCAGTCCTTGAGGGCATCGATGTCATTCCTTTGTCTCCCTTGTATTCTCTATGTACCCAACCTCACTTGTTGTATGTTTGGTGTGGGTTTATGTTCACGGTTTGTTGTACGTCTTATTTGTTACATGTCTGGGATGTTGTTGGTGTTTGTCCTTACATGTGTGCAAGACGTTACCCTGTGTGTGTGTTGTACCTCTGGAAGGGGACTAGTTTCCCGGAGGGGTGAACCATAAGTCTGTATGCAGTGCTGCCTGGGGCTGCAGTGCACCTTGCTGTTTCGGGCCCAGGCAGAATCAGGTGTGCTGGATACCTGTGTGTGGTGTTGTTTGTACGGTGTCCTATTTGGTGTGTGGGCACCTGTACTTTTGCACGGATTCCAGTTGTGGTGGCTGCGGCAGGTAAGTGTGTTTCTGGTGTTCTTACCTGCTGACTCTGTTGCTGCATATGGTCTTTTCCTTTCCCTGCTGTTAGGCCATTTGAGACTCCTGTTCATCTGTGTCTGGGAAGAACAGGTCGTCTCTTCCCTGCTCCTATGTGAGGGATTATCAGGACAACTCAGGGCCAAAAGTATCCTGGTATGAGCCATCCTACCATCCAGGTCCGCTCATATGGTCAGGAGTTAGGGTGAGGATTACGGACGCTTTAGGAGGTGACCTGCTCTCTGATTCTGGCAACCTGGCCTAGCTGCCTCCCCATTATACCTGACATTGTACAGTGGGGGGGGGGGGGTTCCCCACTCCCCACTCCCCACTCCCCACCGTGACAGCCAGATTGTGTCATAGAAAACCGTCCCCATTGACTTACATTGTGTGTCAGAACAGATCAGTTTGTTGTTGCGTTTTGGTGTCTGTCTCCAAAGCGGAATGGAGACGGAACGGAAGCAAACTGATGCATTCTGAGCGGATCCTTTTCCATTCAGAATGCATTAGGGCAAAACTGATCTGTTTTGGACCGCTTGTGAGAGAGCCCTGAACGGATCTCACAAACGGAAAGCCAGAACGCCAGTGTGAAAGTAGCCTTTTACTCCCCTCTTTCTCCAGTGCAGTTCTCTGCGGTACTGGTCCAGTCCTCTTGCCCCTGCAGTGACGCACCGGTATGTGGCATTTGATGACCACTGCTGCTAATCACTGTCCTCAGCAGCAGGAGGACCAGACTGCTGGCGAGTATAACCCTTTTTTTATTTTTAGCCTTTTAGCCATTTGGAAAGCTAGTCAAAGATTTTTAATTATCTCAGACAACCCCCTCAAGTGCTTTGGATAAGGTCTAAATGAAAGGAAACCTGTTTTCAGATGCATGGCCTAAATGCAGACAGTTTATACATTTTTTTTGTTATTGGAATCTTTTCAGTGCTTAGTCCTTTTGTTCTGTCTTCATACACTTTCACACAGTGTGCAGTCTGACATTCAGTATAAACCATTCCTGTCTTCCAAATAAGAGGACTGTTCTCTGTAGTCTAACTTGTTTATTGGTCTACAGGATTGTGAATTGGTAAAACTACAAGAATACAAATGGCTTGTATAAGGCAGAACATGTATCGGCAGAAAGCATAGAACAGCATGTATTATAACATTACATTAACACCGAGCATGGATTGCATGTCTAGCATCTAACAGTTACAAGCTCTTCCCTGAGTAACACTACAACTACTTGAACAGCTCTACATAATATACTGTCCCTGAAACACAGGTATATGTCTTACCAGATATACTTGCAAAAGGATGGTGGAGTTTAAGAAGAAGATATGCAGGATACAGCTCTGCTGATGTCCTTTAACATGGAGACTAGCCTTCATTTTCCCAGAATGCACTACACTCCCACAATGCTTTGCACCTCCCAACAATACAATAATCTTTATTACCAGACAAACAAAGTGTAGTACATTTTTAAGACCGCTAGATGGTGCTATAACCTAACTAAAAACTACAGAAATGCAGCAGATGTGATCTGTAATGATTCTGAAATTAATCTCCCTGTGCTGGGACAGAATAGTTGTCTTATCTTGACATTACTAAGGTGAGATGAGACATAGCTCTGACCACCTCAGGCTCTCTGCTGTTTCAGTAGCTCTCATTGCCGTGCATGAGAACTACTGAAACAACTGCGTAGCATAACAAGCTATGCTGTCTCCCTAACTCTGAAACAGTATAGCGTGTTGTCCTATGCTGTTCCTGTAGCTCTCATGCAAGGCAATGAGAGCTACTGAAACAGAGCACCGGAGCGCTCTGCTGTTTCCTGGCCTGGAGGTGGTCAGGACTGGGTCTCATATAGCCTTAGTAATGGCAAGATGAGACAATCCCTTTAACCCCTTCAACAGACAGCCTGTTTGAACCAAATGCCGGAGCCCCATTTTTCAAATCTGACGTGTCACTTTGTGGTGGTAATTTTGGAAAACTTTTACTTATCCAAGCCATTCTGAGATTGTTTTCTTGTGACACATCGTACTTCATGATAGTGGTGAATTTGAGTTGATACATTTTGAAAAATTCGCTATTATCAAAATTAGAATTTCTTTCCTTTTAAGACGAATGGTGATACTTCATAAAATAGTTATTACTTTACATTCCCCATATGTATACTTTATGTTGGCATCATTTTGTAAATGTAATTTTATATTTTTAGGACGTTAGAAGGCTTAGATGTTTAGAAGCACTTCCTTTTTTTTTTTTTCCCCAAGGACCATTTCAGTTATGAAGTCACTTTGTGGGGCTTACATAGTTGAAACCACCCATAAATGACCACATTTTAGAAACAGTTCTCAGAACTTTGTCGCACACTGCTTGACGTATGCTGTGTATAGGGTTCCCACCCCAGTTGCTGATAATAACCAATCACAGCAATTTAACTCGAATCAAAGATGCTTTTTTATTGCTGAGTACATAGAAATCAAGCGGCAGTACGTATGTTAACGTTTTTGGCGTGGAGGCCTTCATCGGACACTAAAAGTGCAATGACAATACAATGACTGACGTAACACAGAGAATGGCTGTTAATACAGAAAATGACTATGTTCATAGTTGATATACACCCTGAAACGGATCTCACAAGCGGACCCAGAAACGCCAGTGTGAAAGTAGCCTAAGTCACCTCATGTAGCTAACAAAGAATTCCTATCTAATGATCAAGAACACTCCATGCTGAATACATAACAAGATACCGAGGCCATAATCCCCTGTGGTGGACTTACCTGTGCCGCATTTAGGTATCTGAGGAGAAGAATAGTAGCACACCATAGGTAAGGGTGCCGGATCGCACCAGTAGAAAGAAGGTGTGAATGGTCGCCCAAAACCAGTGTAACATAAAAGCATACCCTTATGCGGCACGTCGTCCCAACAGAGGTCAGAGGGCCTAGAATCAGAAGAGATAAGTGTCCGTTATAATCATGTATTACTAACATTATACAACGAAACCAATATATGTACAAAAGAGAAGAAATTAAAGAAGATTTTGTATCTGATACTCCCTATTCATACCTTTGGGGGGTAAGACCTCTTTCACACGGGCGTCATATTTTCTGCCCGGATAAGATGCGGGTGTGTTGCGGGAAAATGCGCGATTTTTTTCCGCGCTAGTGCAAAACATTGTAATGCGTTTTGCACGCGCGTGAGAAAAATCTGCATGTTTGGTACCCAAACTTCTTCACAGAAGTTCGGGTTTGGGTTAGGTGTTGTATAGATTGTATTATTTTTCCCTTATGACATGGTTATAAGGGAAAATAATAGCATTCTGAATACAGAATGCATAGTACAATAGGGCTAGAGGGGCTAAAAAAAAAAATACAATTTACTCGCCTTAATCCACTTGTTCGCGAAGCCCGGCTTCTCTTCTTTCTTCAGGACCTGGGTAAAGGACCTGTGGTGACGTCACTGCGCTCATCACATGGTCCATCACATGATCTTTTACCATGGTGATGGATCATGTGACGGGCCATGTGATGAGCGCAGTGACGTCCTCACAGGTCCTTTACCTAGGTCCTGAAGAAAGAAGACAGAAGAGAAGGCGGGCTGCACAAACAAGTGGATTAAGGTGAGTTAAATTATTATTATTTTAACCCCCTCCAGCCCTATTGTACTATGCATTCTGTATTCAGAATGCTAATATTTTCCCTTATAACCATGTTATAAGGGAAAATAATAATGATCGGGTCTTCATCCCAATCGTCTCCTAGCAACCGTGCGTGAAAATCGCACCGCATCCGCACTTGCTTGCGGATGCTTGCGATTTTCACGCAGTCCCATTCACTACTATGGGGCCTGCGTTGTGTGAAAATTGCACAAAATAGAGCATGCTGCGATTTTCATGCAACGCACAAGTGATGCGTGAAAATTACTGCTCATGTGCACAGCCTCATAGAAATGAATGGGTCCGGATTCAGTGCGGGTGCAATGCGTTCACCTCACGCATTGCACCCGCGTGGAAAACTCTCCCATGTGAAAGGGGCCTAAAGCTCTGTAATGTGTGTATCCAGTAGGCCTCCCTAAGTTTGAGTGTTTTAGATCTGTTGCCACCCCTTCTATGATCTGGAATTTGAGTTGGGCTATGGAATGTCTCGCTTCGTAAAAATGAGGAAATCGGCCAGAGTAAATTTTGGCGTTTATGTTGGCAGGTTCTCCTTCAGCCTTTGGGGGGTTTCTCCTACATACACTAGGCCACATGGACATTTAATGAGGTACACAACATAGTCTGATTTGCAGGTAAAAAAAAAGTAAATTGGTTTCCCCGTGTGTGGGTAAGATATAACAGAACCTTTCTGTACGTTAGAACATTGAAAGCAGTGTAGGCACGGAAACGTGCCTCTCCTCTGGGTCTGTAGGAACAACTGTTTAGGTAAACGAGTACCAGGACCTTCATCTACTCTTACCAGAGCATCTCACAGGTTCTTTGGCCTGCGGTTACAGGGTAGTATGGGATTACCAAACTCCTCTATTTTCGGATAAGCTTCTTTTAATAATGGCCAATGGCTTTGAATAATAATCAGAACTTTGACCGCGCTGGGATGAAGGGTGTGAACAAAGGGAATACATTTGTACACGTTAGTATGTTTGTTTTGCATCGGGATTGTCAAGGTATGTGATGGATAACCACGGTCTTTGAACCGCTGTTTGATTTTCTCAATCCGTTGCCGTCTGGTTGAAGGATCTTTAACTATGGTCTGTATCCTTTTAAATTGAGAGCTTGGAAGGGATTTTTTTTGTGGTTGGAGGATGAAAGCTGGTAAAGTGGAGTAAATTGTTCCTGTCTGTTGGTTTGCTGTATAAATCTGTGGTAAGTTTGCCTGAGGTGTTTTTTTTTTTTTTTTATGACTAGGAAATTGATGGAGGATTCATCATAATGAATAGTAAATTGTAGTTCGGGAATCTACACCCCTCAAGTTATTAAAAAGTGATTTTACAAACTTTAACAAACTTTATTAACCCTTTAGGTGTTATTTAAAGCAAAATGGAGGGGAAATTTAAATTTTGGGGGAAGATTATCCATTTTAAATCCAATTTTCCTGGAACCCATCAAGGGTTAACAGCCAAAGAAACCTCAATATTTTTTACCCTGATTCTGCAGTTTACAGAAACCCTCCATATGTGGTCATAAACTGCTGTATGGGCCCACGGGAGGACTCAGAAAGAAAGGAGCGCAATATTGTTAATGGAGGGCAGATTATGCTGGAATGATTTTCAGGTGCCATGTCACATTTGTACAGACCCTGAGGTACCCCTAGGGAAAAAAAAAAAAAAAAAAAGTTACCCCATTTTGGAAAATACCCCCCTAAAAAAATTTAGTGGTGAAGTGAATGCTTTGACCCAACAAGCGTTTCATAGAATTTAGAAACAGATGGCTGTGAAAATGAAAAATTAACTTTTATTTCCAATATAACGTTGCTATAGCCCCAATTTTTTCATTTTGACAAGTGGTAACAGGAGAAAATGCACCCCACAATTTGTTATGCATATTTTCCTGAATACGGCAACACCTCATACGTAGTCCTAAACCACTGTTTGGGGGAACGGCAGCATTCAGAAGGGAAGGAGCGGTATCTGGATTTTCTAACATGTAAATTGCTGAAATTAGTTTAGGGCCCATAACATTTATATTTTTTCACCAATGTAGCTATGTAGGGACTTAAATTTGGTATCGCCAAATTTAAGTCCCTATTACCACAAGAGGAGCCACAATTGGCATTTTTGCCCACTTCACCGCCACAAACAAAATGGTATAAAAAGTGATCAAAAAGACATATGTACCCCAAAAAGATACCAATAAAAACTACAGCCCGTCCCGCAAAAAACAAGCCCCCAAACAGCTACATTGGTGAAAAAATTAGCAAAATATCATTTATATTTTGCATCGCCATATACTAAAGTCCATAACTTTTTTTTTTTTTTTTTTTTTTTTTTCTTTCATCAATGCAGCTGTGTGGGAGCTTATTTTTTGCGGGATGGACTATAGTTCTTATTGGTATAATTTTTGGGTACATATGTCTTTTTGATCACCTGTTTATTTTTTTGTAGACTTGAGGTGACAAAAACAATTCTGTAATTATTTTTTTCTACATTATTAGTAATTTGATACTTTTTATAGATCAGGTCTTTACGGACGCGGCGATACCAATTATGTATTTTATATTTTATTACATTTTTTTTAATGACCTAAATAAACGGATATGAGAAAAGACTATTTTTATTAAATTTTTAGCCTTAGGTACATGACAGCCCGGATGCCTTTGTAAGGCGTCCGGTTGCCATGGCAACCATCGGACCAATGCCATCGCGGCAGCCTGATGGAAGACATGGGAGCTCCCTCTCAACCCCATCGATGCCGCGTGCAGCTGCTGACCGCAGCCTATATGGGGTTAAACGGCCGAGACCAGTGCCAGCCCTGATTTCGCCCGTAGCAGCAGAGTGTCAGCTGTAAATCCGTTTCTGAGCCGCTGCCATCAGAGCCCGCACAGAGGATCTGGGGGGCAATTGTGGCATATGGGGACCATATAATCATTGGGGACACAGTGGGGGTCACAGCTGATTTCAGGCTGTGATCTCCAGCATGGAGATCACAGCCTGAAACCGGCATTTTAACACTAAAGAGCTCTGATTGGTTAGTCTGCAGAGACTTACCAATCGGAGCCCTTGCCGGCAAGGGACCACTCTGATTGCTCTGTTGCCGGCTTCCCCGGTGTCTCTGCTCTCCAGGAGAGCCGAGACTCCAGGGCTGTGACACTTTGTGTCACAGCTCTGGTAAGCAAATTGGACGTGACTGTACGTCAAAATGCAGTAAGTCACTTGCAATTTGGACTTGCAGTGAATGCGTGAAAGTGTTAAGGACCTTTTTATAATTTTTTCCAGGATTCCAATGGTATGTCAGGTCCCCCGAGGACAATTAAAAGACTTGTCACCACAAAATGCAGTATAATATTCAGGCAGCATGTTAAAGAGCAGGAGAAGCTGAGCAGAATTATATATAGTTGTATGGGGAAAAGATTCTGTATAATTTGTAATTTATATCTCTGCTTGTTCTGAATTTGTCTGCCTCGTGTGCAACTATCAGTGAGTGACAGCTATCTCTGTATTCACACTTACACAGAGATTGCTATCAATCACTGATAGCACCAGCCCTGTGTACAACTATCGGTGACTGAAAACTATCTGTTTTGCAAACTTAGGCCCCATTCACAAGACCATATTTTTTTATCAGTGTCATTAGGGGACACAGGCTTGACATGGTTATAACTGTTGCCACTAGGAGGCGGACACTAAGCACAAAGGTGTGAGCTCCTCCCTTCAGCTATACCCTTCCTACAGGGACTAAGCTAAATCAGTTTGAGCTTAGTGTCTGTTGGAGGCAGACCTCCCTGCTTTGCAGGTCTGCACATTTTTTTTCCTTTTTGATTTTTCCTTCCTTTTAGCAGGATTTCAGGCAGTCCTAGCTGCCTGCATTCCCACCCTCTTTTATAGGGACGGCAGAGAGTCGGGCCTGCGGGGGCTGACTCCATTTTGGGGGCCGGGCATGAAGTTCTTCCTGCTCCTTTAGCTGTTTCCTGGGGCAACTCTGGGCGCCTCTTTCTGCCTCCATCCACATCCTGTGTTTAAATGCACCTGCGGTGGGACTCTGGCAAGGTACCTCCGGAAAAGCTGCATTGAGGAACACAGGCTGGGTAGCTCTGTCTCCCCTTCCTACAGGGTTTACCCTACCTCCCTCCTCCTCCTCCTCCTCCTTCCTGTCACTACAGGGTTCTCATTATGTTCAAACCCAGGCCCCAAAGCAGGTGGTCACTTCAATGCGCCATTTTGCCTGTGCGTCGTGTGCTCAAAGTTTCCATCCGGTCAGTCTGATCCCCTCTACTTTGCCTGCTCTGTTCCACCGTCAAGTGGCTCGGCCCCTAACCCAGTCGCCCCCTCCTGCCCAGCCTATGGTAGAGCTAGAGTGGGCGCGTTATCTGTCAAGGATGATACTGGAAGTCTCCCGTACCAACAAAGCTATTGTGGAATTACTGGGGCGTTTGTCAGCAAGGCCGTCCTCTGACCAGTCCGACTCTGGGGATCCTGGGGCTCATTGCGGCCGTCCCGCTAAACGTGCCAGACCATCCTACCCCAAAAGGGTGTCTGTGTATCCCGTTTCCTCTGTCTCTCCGCCACCTCCCAGAGAGTCTCACTCCAACATGTCCTCCGTGGAAGAGGCATGTTCCGAGGAGAGGTTTTCAGATGAGGATTTTGTCTCTCCTGAAGGTCAGTCGTCAAAACTGTCCTCCATGGTGGACAATCTTATTACAGCGGTTACTAAACTTTACAGGTTGAGGACCCCGCACCCTCATCGGCTGGCTTGGGTTTTTCCTTTAGGCGGTCCCGTCGCTCGCCAAAATGTTTTCCCAACCACCAGGATTTTGATTCCTCTTTTCAAGGATTGGAATTTTCCTGATCAATGTTTTGCCTTGCTAAAGCGCTTAGACGTCCTTTATCCATTTCCGGAGGATTTGACTAAGAAGTGGTGGTCCTCACCTATAGTTGACCCGCCAGTATCCCACTTGGCAAAACATACCACTTTGCCCATGGCGGATGGGGCTTCTTTCTCGGATATCAGGGATAAATAAATTGGAATTTTTCGCAAAATCTTCATTTGAAGCAGTGGGCACAGCACTGTGACCAAGTTTTGCCTCTACATGGGTGAGCAAAAATAATTTAGGTCGGGGTCTTTCCTCAGGGGATCTGGCCGATAATGCTCTGCAGCTCTCCCATGCCAGTGAGTATATTTGTGAAGCTTCTGGACGCGGCCAGGCTTATGACCCGCTCGTCAGCCGTTTTGGTGGCTATTTGTCATACCCTATGGCTCTCTTGCTGAGCGGCAGATAATGCTTCAAAGCGGACCCTGACAGCCCTCCCCTTTACCGGCAGCAGACTTTTTGACGAGCCTGGTCGAGATAATTTCTGATGCTACAGGTGGCAAGAGTACTCATTTACCACAGAGCAGGGTTCGTTTCAGCAAGTCAAAAAAGCGTAAATCTCTTTTTCCTGACGCCATCCACAATGGCACTACGTGGAGGATTACCCCGCCTTCTCCAGGGACAGGAAACAGTTTTCGAGCCCAGCCAATAAAGGGCCCCCTCCCTCTTACCTTGTCAGTTGTTTCCTGTCCCTCAGAAGGATCGGGATCACGAGCACCAGCATTATTCCGCGTGGCCTTTGGTTTGTTGTCCCGGCGCTGCCGGAGGGCCGTCGCAGGGGAGAGGATCGCGGTATCTTGGTCCTTCCTACCCTTGGTGAAACGCCAGCTGTGCTAGTCACCCCGGGCTGTTTTTCCGCGTTCTGTGAGAACCGGCGTCCCTGTGCGGCTTGAGGGGGCGTGCCTGGGCCGGGGCACGCCCCCATATTCCTCCCATAGCGCTGGCCTCTATGAGAAGGGGCCGGCGTGACGCATAGGAGGGGGCGGAGCTTCATACATAAGGCGGAAGTACAAGCAGTCGGCGGCGTTCTAACCAGATTTCCTGGTCCTGCAGTTAAAGTGCTTCACTGTAGCCTACCTGAAGAACGAACCGACGATGCATGCCGAAGATGACTCTCCCAAAAAGCCCACAGATTCCTCCAGGCCTTCTAGCCCGGTAAGCCTCCTCCCTACTCCATGTATGAGAGGTGTTTTGTTTGTCCATGCACCTGTATATACTTGCACTTGGTTTTCTTCTGGTGGTGGTTCCTAAAAAAAAAAAAAAGGAGATAGATAAAACTATTCTTGATGTTGTGTCTCCTAGGGAAGAGAATCTTCTAAAAAGGAGCCATCCATTGGAAGAAAATGTGCTATGTGCAAAAAAACGCTGTCTGGCTCTCATAAAAAATCTTTATGCCAAAAATGCTGCGACAAAGTGGTCTCAGAAGAAACCCCTTCCTTGGTGGAGACTCTGAGAAATATTATTAAAGAAGAAGTTGGGTCAGCGGTAGAAGCAAAGCTATCTACCATACAGCCCAGACCCTCTACCTCTAACGCCTCCATTGTGGAGCAAGTTTCCGACTTGGATGAAGGAGAAATTTCATCGGGTCCAGACTCTGACATTTCGGTAGACACCTATGGTCGACCCATGTGTTCTGTAGAAGAGACAGGAGTCTTGCTAAAGAATATCAGAGCTACAATTAACCTGGAAGAAGCGAAAGAGCCACTATCTGTACAAGATCAGATGTTCGCAGCTCTAGGTGACAAGAAAAAACTTGTTTTTCCTGTCCGCGCTAATATTAAATCCTTAATCCAAAGTCCGCCTGCACATCCTCCCAATGACGCCAGAGGGGCAGTAGGGGGAAGACTCAGGTTTTTCC